>NC_082641.1:115783420-117033420 GCF_028023285.1 Balaenoptera ricei | reverse complement strand
AAAGCAAGTCTAGGTCCAGACATGCTTGCCCCATATCCCAAGAGTGTTTTTCATTTCACCTACACTCACCCCCAAAGCAGGACCAGTGAGGGGAGGGAAGGTGAGAGGCTTGTTATGGTCTCAGGGTTTGATGTGTGGTGATTCAGAGTCTGGTACTGTCGAGGCAGACAAGACTCTCTTAGGTCCCAGGACAGGATCAAGGTGTTCTGTGTGTATATATATATATTTGTTTGTTTGTCTGTCTGTCTGTCTGTCTGTCTGTCTTTGGCTGTGTTGAGTCTCCGCCTCTGTGCGAGGGCTTTCCCCAGCTGCGGCAAGCGGGGACCACTCCTCATTGCGGTGCGCGTGCCTCTCACCATCTCGGCCTCTCCCGTTGCGGAGCACAGGCTCCAGACGCGCAGGCTCAGCAGTCGTGGCTCACGGGCCCAGCCGCTCCGCGGCACGTGGGATCCTCCCAGACCAGGGCTCGAACCCGTGTCCCCTGCATCGGCAGGCGGACTCTCAACCACTGCACCACCAGGGAAGCCCTTCTGTGTGTATATTAAGGTTTTATATGTTATGTCTGTTGGTAGGAAATTGACATCTCAGTGGTCTGTGTGGATAGCTGGCACTTGCCTTTAATCAGAGTATATTTAATTCACCACATAACGAATGCTGCCTGGGAGCTTCCATCACAGCTACTGAAAGGTTAAAAGGAATGTAGCCAGTCCCAGGGAGAGTAGATAAATGAGGAGGTAGTATAATTTAGTGGTAAAGAGCACAGACTTTATTTTATTTTTTAAAGATTTATTTATTATTTATTTATTTATCTTATTTATTTTTGGCTGTGTCAGGTCTTAGTTGCAGCATGCAGGATCTTTGTTGAGGCATGTGGGATCTTTTGTTGCGGCACGCAGGCTCTTGGTTGTGGTGTGCAGGCTTTACTCTAGTTGTGGCGTGCGGGTTTTCTCTCCTCTAGTTGTGGCACGCAGGCTCCAGGGTGCGTGGGCTCTGTAGCTGTGGTGTGCGGGTTCCAGAGCGCGTGGGCTCCATGGTTGGCAGCACGCGGGCTCTAGTTGAGGTGCGTGAGCTCAGTAGTTGTGGTGTGCAGGCTTAGTTGCCCCGTGGCGTGTGGGATCTTAGTTCCCTGACCAGAGATTGAACCCACCTCCCCTGCATTGTAAGGCAGATTCTTTAGCACTGGACCACCAGGGAAGTCCCAAGCACAGACTTTAGACTGAGCCAGTCCTGGGTTCAAATCCTAGCTTTGCTACTTAGGGGATCTTGGGCAAGTCACTGAATCCTTCTGCCCTTCAGTTCCCCCATTGGTGACGTCGGGGAAATGTCCTGCCCTGCCTGCTGCAGAGGCTGTTTTGAGGATTCCCAACATGAAGACATTACTCGGTACACAGCAGTTCTGATTTTTAACGGTAAATTTGCCATTTGTGCCACTCCTTAAACTTGATTGTGGAATTGGATGCCAGTGAGGGTACATGAGTATGTAGCCTTCCTGTCCTCTCTGGCTTTAGGTAGGGAAGGAACTTATGGTGACAAGGAGAGACTTCCATGGTCATGGGATGTTCTCCCTCTTTCCTTCCAGGGAGATTTTTGATAAGGGAGCAGAAGGGGTTAGTACAGCATTTCCTGCCTGAGAGCTAGGTGCGTGGCATAGGAATATGGTGGAATATCTTTTGGGGACTTTTAAGAGAACGGCAAAATGGCTAGTTTATGTTGACAATTATTGATTTCAGTTCAGTACCTTCTGTCTCTTTAGGTCTCTGAAGGGAGGACCTCATCTCTGTTGTCCTGAGGTCTCCAAGGAGGGGATACTGGGCTATGTGGTCTGGGCTCATTTGAAGGCAGATTTCCTGACTGCCTGCTGTGGCCTGGAATACCAGGGGACTAACCCGTAACTTCATGGACCTTCCTACCAGGCCAGATAGGAGTTGGGCCCCAGTCACTTAGCCCTGGAGCAGCTGTAGGTCACTCTCCTGAAGTCTCCCTGCCTCTGTTATCACTGTCAGCATCCTCACTGTGAGTTGCTTGTTCCTGGAAGTGATTTTCCTGTCTCTCTCTCTCTCTCCTGGTTTATTTTGGGATCTGTCATACCTTACGGAGGCACAGCAAGCATTTGAGTGTGGATTCAGCATCAGCTGTTCACAAGCAGGCAGAGGAAAGCTGTTTGCTGGCAGGTCCTGTGGGTTCTGGGCCGGGAACTCAGGAATTTGCCCTAGGGCTGAGGACCCCTGTACCCCAGGCTTTGTGCCTGTGCACTTATTAGTAGAGAAAACTGGTCACAGCCAGATATTGTGGGCCTTTTGCTCCCTGGGCATTTCCTGAGATCCTACTTTGTGCCAGGCACTGTACTGGTAGCCAGAGACAGATAATAGCTCACATTTACTTAGCATCGACTGTGCCAGGCATGTTTTGAGGGCAGGTGCTATAACTACCCTCATTTTCATAGACAAAAATGAGTCTCAGAGAGAAGTGACTTAGCCAAATGACCAGTAGGTGGTAGAGACAGAATTCAGATCTACCTTTGTTTGGCCCTAAGCGTGAGCTCCTAACCACTGTACCATAATGTCTTTCTGGGTAGCAAATGGGACATGACCCCTGCCTTCCAGCAGCTTATGGTCTCACAGAGGATACAGAGAGAAAAAGTGTTTTGGATGTCCTGGTGGAAGTGTCCTGTGCTCAATGAGGGCACAGAGGAGGGTATGGGGAGGCCAGGCCAGGGCCTTCTCTCTATCCCTGAGATCTTGGTAGAGCTTTGAGTCAAATTTTATGATGCTAAACCTCCAAACCCACCTTCAGTTCTCTTTTTGAGCTGTGTGGCCTTGGTCAGTTTGATCAGAATCTCTGAACCTTAGTTTCCTCATATGAAAATAGGGATGAAAATACCTACTTCACAGAGATGGTGTGAGATTGAAACAAGATTAATGTGTAAAATGTTTCACTCTGGGCCTGGCACATAGGAAATATTCAATAAATGGCTATAGTTGTCATTTTTAAAATATACCTTTGCTGCTGCCTCCCTTTCCTTGGGGACCTGAAGGAAAAGTGGAGGCAATGAGGCTATCTGAGCAAAGGCCTCTCTTGTTCTGCCCCTTAACCAGTGCTATATGTTGGCCTCATATGGGTTCAGGGAAGCTTAGACCTGGGGCTTCTTATTGACCTGAGGTGACTTCCAGGCTCTGAAATACTGTGTGAGAGCCTCTGGAATATTGGCATTAGCACAAAGAGCCACTTGATGGGAGCATGCAGGAAGCCTGTGCAGGAACACGTTCATGTGAGGGGGTTAAAAAAAAGAAGTCTAAATCATCAACAACTGATGAGAGCAATCCAAGAATTATAGAGCACCAGCCATCTGGTCAGATCATTTCAGATCTGCACGAGCAATAGGAGGGAATTGAATTTTAAAAACCTCATTTATGGTAGACCAACTACTCTGTTTCAGGCATTTAAGGGAGGAGTCTGATTTCCTGCAGGCCCTGGACATCTGTCTGAAGGAACACCTGACTCTGGTCTGGGTGACTCTGCAGGATTGTCTTTGTGAGGCCTTTGGCCCCTTGCAGCTTAGAAGAGGCTGTGTGATCTTCCAATGCTCAGACACCAACTGGGTATCCAATAATTCAATTCAATTCTGACACTATCTACCTGGAATTAGTGTCAGATCCCAAAGTTAAAGGGCTCAGTCCCACTGCCTCTAATTCAGATGCTAGTCACAAGTCCCAGGCCACTGGACTTGTGACTGACCAGCTATAAATTAGGGATTCCCACAGTTCCCTCCTCAGGTTTGATAATTTGCTAGAACAGCTCACAGAACTCAGGGAAACACTTTACTTATGTTTACTGGTTTTTTATAAAGGCTACAACTCAGAATAGCCAAGTGGAAGAGATGCATAAAAGGTATGGGGGGTGGGGTGCAGAGCTTTCATGCCCTCTCTGGGCACACTGCCCTCCCATTACTTCTAGGTGTTCACCAATCAGAAGCTCTTGGAAGCCCCCTAGGGGCTTTTATGGAGGTTTCATTATTTAGGCGTGATTGATTAAGTCATTGGCCATTGGAGATTGAACTCATTCTCCAGCCCCCCTTTCCTCCCTGGAGGTGGGGCTAAAAGTTCCAACTGTCTAATCAAGGCTTGGTCTTTCTGGTGACCTGCCCCCATCTTGAAGTTACCTAATTCCACACACACACACACACACACACACACACACACACACACACCCATCCACCCATCCCCCGCAAGAGTCATTTCAGGAACCAGGGATAAAGACCAGATACTTTTTTTTTTTTTTTTTTTTAATACCACAGGCTACAATTGAGGTGGGACTAAGGAGCAAAGCTCCCAGTGCCTTCTGCCACCTACCCAGCTCTGTGATTGGGAGGCAGGTGACGCTCCCTTCCTCCCCTAGTCAGGAGGGATCTTCCTTACAGGTTATCTCATTCCCCAGGATGGTCCACAAGAGTATGACCTGCTTGTGTCCCATCGTTCACACGCAGGCACACACACACCTCGAGGCCTATGAGCAGTGGGTGAGAGTAGGAGTATTAGTTAAGGGCAGTTCATACCTAAGCTCCTCTTGCTCATGAGAGTGGGGAGGTTGGGACTTCTTGGCTGCCACCGGGAGGTAATGGCCTGAGGGAGGGCTATAGCAAGGGGCCTCTGTTGGATGATCTTTCACCCTGGCTCAGAGCAGTGCTGGAAAGGTGGAGCAGGGGCGGGATAGAGGAAACTGCATGCTTTTTGTGTGGTGTGGTAATCTGTGTCCTCTCTTGAACACAAGTTGCTATCTCCAACAACTTTTCAGGATGAGGTGTTCAGCAGAGCTTATCTTTGGTGCTGCCTCCTTCTGCATAGTGCCTTCCTCCCCTACTTTGAAACCTTTCAAGTCTTCTGGGGATTCCCCGAGAACTTCATTTGTTTCTCTCCTGCCTATACTTCTAGTCCATCTCCCCCATTACTGCCACCTCCCTAGCCTTTGTTAAGCGTCTCTACTCTGAGCATCTCCTTTACTCTTTATCAGTATGACTTTGTTAGGGAACTGCTGGGGGCATAGCAGGATGCCAGGCCTCTTGAGACCTGTAGGAGCAATGTCAGAGGCTCCAAATTACCCTGTACTGGGAGAGAAAATAATGGTGGGCTGGAATACATGAAGGCCCCACATGGCTCCATAAGGACAGTTTAGAGCTCTTCATTTCAGAGTGACACCATTTCCCATATTTGGACTTCTCTCAGGATGGCTGACCACTGCCCCATAGCAGCCAAATTCCACACCCCCCTGGGGGGAGCAGGTGGAGGCCAGGGCAGCATGTCCACTGTCAAGGTTGAGGCCACTTTGAGACTAGCTGGCTGAGCACTGTACTGGCACCAGAGCATCTCTGCCTGGGCTTTGGCCTTAAGTACCTGGATGGGGCAGGCCAGGGTCCAGTTTGCAGTCTATGGACTTGGATGGTTGGACATCTGCTTTCTAACAAGCGTTTATATGCTTAATGCTCACCCTAGGCCCTTATTCTCCCCTTCCTCTCCTTCCTCCACCTACCGGTTCTCTCTGAGGTTTAATAAAGAGTACTTAGAGTTGCACAGCCTCAGCTTTCAAGGATCGGGAACCGCAAACTGACTGAAATAAAAAAACTTAGACTGGATTAGGGATAATGGAAGACTAGCTGCCAAAACTAGTTCCAGCCCTCATACCCAGGGCTTGGCTTTAATTCAGAGAATCTGTGGAGCCTCGACTTCCCTTCTTTCTCTAATATTGCCCTCGCCCTACTGGCTAAGACTGTCTAGGCCATCTCCAAGGTTGGGATTAACCAGGGCTGGGTATAGCTCTCAAGGACTGACCTGGAGCTGGAATGAGAGGCCCTTTTCCAGAGCTTGTTCCATTCCTAGGTTTGTCACAGTACTGGAGGTAGGACTTGATTGGTAACTTAAGAGGAGATAATATTTGACTAGGTAGAGAAGAGGACAGGTAGGAAGCAAGAATGAAGGGGAGGATGACATGAACTCTCACTCTAAAAGTGAGAGTATATCTACCTGGTAGGAGAGGCAGAGATGCGTAGGAGAATAATGGGATGGTGGTGGTGCACAGCATCCCCTATGTCAGGATAGGGGGTGGTAGGAGGAAAGAGAATTGAAAAGTAGTAGATCTAACTATGTGAAAATAAGTGTGTAGTTTAGTCCATTCAGGGCTGTGCCGTGAATGGGAGATGAGGAAATGAAGAAGGACGATATAAACTCCTGAGTCTGAGGAGTTTGAAAATAAGTGGAAGAAGAGAATGAAAACGGTAACTTCACAGATAGCCACACCAAAAAATTCATTTCTTGTTACATTTGTTGAACTCCTATAATGTTCCAGGTATAGTGCTTGATGTCGGAGATACCATGGTGGGCATTGACAGAGGGGCTTGCCTGCCTGGGCCTATGGTGTAGGAAGACCCCAGGCAGGAATATAATGCTGTGAGAAGACAGAGGTGTGGCCCTGAAGGAACATCTTCCCAGAGGCAGCTCTTCATTTCAGAGAGACACTGAAGCATTGAAGCTGAATGGAGAGAGCTTTTGTGTACGTTGGAAGGCAGAGGGGGAAGGAGGCACTGCTGACAGATTTAAAATCCCAGAGAGAAGATCATTGATGAGGCAGAGTTGTTTAGGTGGCAGATGGAAAGTCTTGGCCTCATGAATGTGATGAGCCTTGGAAATTTGAAGCACAGCCTAGACAAAAACAAGGAAAAGTACGAGAGATGTAGAGGGAAATTGAGGAAGCTTCCATTAGATGTCTTCGATTTTCTGAGTCAAGCCAAGGGTGGGGCTTTTACCTTGGATGATGAAAGAGAAGGCCTTGATTGGGTGCTTAAGGAATGGTGAGGTTAAGGAATAACCACGGTGAAGAAGTTGCTTAGACAGTCAAGAGGTCAGAACTAAGCATTGCCCAGCGTCAGGGCCCAGTTGACGTCTGACAGCCTGACTTTGTTCTGGGCCAGGACCAGTGGGCTTGGTGACTTTCTAGAGCACTGTGAGCCCTGGACAGTGGATAGCTGAAGTGTGAGGAAAGATGGGTAGATCATTAAGGAGATTGTTGGATTGTCTTTGGGATTGATGAGGGAGACCTTTGGCCTATGGGGCAAGCTGGAGAGCTTTAGTGGAAGCTCCTCTGAACCTACTCTAACCTCCCCTCTTCTGAAACAGGGATTATCAAGACTCTTCGAGGCTCTTGGCAGTGCTCAAGGTCAGAGTTTGGGTGGTACCCCACTAGCCACTGATCTTCTAGGCAGGCCTGAAAAGAACCTGAATGAAGCAGAGCTTGTGTGCAGTGGGCTCTGTAAGCTTTTTGTTCCTTGTGCTCTGATCAGGCTGATTTTATTTCTGTTCATGTTGGGGTTTTGCTTTGTTACTTTTCATAGACTAGTAGGTTGTTGGTCTTGCCTTATTTCACGTAATACGTTGATTTGAGACAAACAGATTGATTTGTATTTTAATTTCTTTAGTTCTCAGAATAGTCTGTTTATGGTTTGTATAATGCAGTTGTTTGAAAGGAGAGAATCATTTCTTTGGATTAAAAAGTTTTCAGATTTGATTACCTGTGGCCATAATTAGTTTATCTGAGCAGAGGTGAGGTTTTTTTTTTTTTTTAATATCTTTATTGGAGTATAATTGCTTTACAATGGTGTGTTAGTTTCTGCTTTATAACAGAGTGAATCAGCTATACATATATCCCCATATCTCTTCCCTCTGTGCTCCCTCCCTCCCATCCTCCCACCCTCCCTATCCCACCCCTCTAGGTGGTCACAAAGCACTGAGCTGATCTCCCTGTGCTATGCGGCTGCTTCCCACTAGCTATCGGTTTTACATTTGGTAGTTTATATATGTCCATGCCACTCTGTCACTTTGTCCCAGCTTACCCTTCCCCCTCCCTGTGTCCTCAAGTCCATTCTCTAGTACGTCTGTGTCTTTATTCCCGTCCTGCCCCGAGGTTCTTCATGACCTTTTTTTTTTTTTTTTTTTTGATTCCATACATATATGTTAGCATACGGTATTTGTTTTTCTCTTTCTGACTTACTTCACTCTATATGACAGACTCTAGGTCTATCCACCTCACTACAAATAACTCAATTTCATTTCTTTTTATGGCTGAGTAATATTCCATTGTATACGTGTGCCACATCTTCTTTATCCATTCATCTGTCAATGGACACTTAGGTTGCTTCCATGTCCTGGCTATTGTAAATAGAGCTGCAATGAACATTGTGGTACATGACTCTTTTTGAATTATGGTTTTCTCAGGGTGTATGCCCAGTAGTGGGATTGCTGGGTCGTATGGTAGTTCTATTTTTACTTTCTTAAGGGACCTCCATACTGTTCTCCATAGTGGCTGTATCAATTTACATTCCCACCAGCAGTGCAAGAGGGTTCCCTTTTCTCTACACCCTCTCCAGCATTGATTGTTTGTAGATTTTTTCATGGTGGCCATTCTGACTGGTGTGAGATGATATCTCATTGTAGTTTTGATTTGCATTTCTCTAATAATTAATGATGTTGAGCATTCTTTCATGTGTTTGTTGGCAATCTGTATATCTTCTTTGGAGAAATGTCTATTTAGGTCTTCTGCCCATTTTTGGATTGGGTTGTTTGTTTTTTTGATATTGAGCTGCATGAGCTGCTTGTAAATTTTAGAGATTAATCCTTTGTCAGTTGCTTCATTTGCAAATATTTTCTCCCATTCTGAGGGTTGTCTTTTGGTCTTGTTTATGGTTTCCTTTGCTGTTGAAAAGCTGTTAAGTTTCATTAGGTCTCATTTATTTATTTTTGCTTTTATTTCCATTTCTCTAGGAGGTGGGTCAAAAAGGATCTTGCTGTGATTTATGTCATAGAGTGTTCTGCCTATGTTTTCCTGTAAGAGTTTGATAGTGTCTGGCCTTACACTTAGGTCTTTAATCCATTTTGAGTTTATTTTTGTGTATGGTGTTAAGGAGTGTTCTAATTTCATTCTTTTACATGTAGCTGTCCAGTTTCCCAGCACCATTTATTGAAGAGGCTATCTTTTCTCCACTGTATATTCTTGCCTCCTTTATCAAAGATAAGGTGACCATATGTGCGTGGGTTTATCTCTGGGCTTTCTATCCTGTTCCATTGATCTATATTTCTGTTTTTGTGCCAGTACAATACTGTCTTGATTACTGTAGCTTTGTAGTATAGTCTGAAGTCAGGGAGCCTGATTCCTCCAGCTCCATTTTTCTTTCTCAAGATTGCTTTGGCTATTCGGGGTCTTTTGTGTTTCCATACAAATTGTGAAATTTTTTGTTCTAGTTCTGTGAAAAATGCCAGTGGTAGTTTGATAGGGATTGCATTGAATCTGTAGATTGCTTTGGGTAGTATACTCATTTTCACAATGTTGATTCTTCCAATCCAAGAACATGGTATATGTCTCCATCTGTTTGTATCATCTTTAATTTCTTTCATCAGTGTCTTATAGTTTTCTGCATACAGGTCTTTTGTCTCCTTAGGTAGGTTTATTCCTAGGTATTTTATTCTTTTTGTTGCAATGGTAAATGGGAGCGTTCCTTAATTTCACTTTCAGATTTTTCATCATTAGTGTATAGGAATGCAAGAGATTTCTGTGCATTAATTTTGTATCCTGCTGCTTTACCAAATCCATTGATTAGCTCTAGTAGTTTTCTGGTAGCATCTTTAGGATTCTCTATGTGTAGTATCATGTCATCTTCAAACAGTGACAACTTTACTTCTTCTTTTCCGATTTGGATTCCTTTTATTTTTCTTTCTTCTCTGACTGCTGTGGCTATAACTTCCAAAACAATGTAGAATAATAGTGGTGAGAGTGGGCAACCTTGTTTTGTTCCTGATCTTAGAGGAAATGGTTTAGTTTTTCACCATTGAGAACAGTGTTTGCTGTGGGTTTGTCATATATGGCCGTTATTATGTTGAGGTAACTTCCCTCTATGCCTACTTTCTGGAGGGTTTTTATCATAAATGGGTGTTGATTTTGTTGAAAGCTTTTTCTGCATCTATTGAGATGATCATATGGTTTTTATTCTTCAGTTTGTTAATATGGTGTATCACATTGATTGATTTGTGTGTATTGAAGAATCCTTGCATTCCTGGGATAAACCCCACTTGATCATGGTGTATGATCCTTTTAATGTGCTGTTGGATTCTGTTTGCTAGTATTTTGTTGAGGATTTTTGCATCTGTGTTCATCAGTGATACTGGCCTGTAGTTTTCTTTCTTTGTGACATCTTTGTCTGGTTTTGGTATCAGAGTGATGGTGGCCTCGTAGAATGAGTTTGGGAGTGTTCCTCCCTCTGCTATATTTTGGAAGAGTTTGAGAAGGATAGGTGTTAGCTCTTCTCTAAATGTTTGATAGAATTCACCTGTAAAGCCATCTGGTCCTGAGCTTTTGTTTGTTGGAAGATTTTAAATCACAGTTTCAATTTCAGTGCTTGTGATTGGTCTGTTTATATTTTCTATTTCTTCCCGGTTCAGTCTCGGAAGGTTGTACCTTTCCAAGAATTTGTCCCTTTCTTCCAGGTTGTCCATTTTATTGGCATAGAGTTGCTTGTAGCAATCTCTCATGATCCTTTGTATTTCTGCAGTGTCAGTTGTTACTTCTCCTTTTTCATTTCTAATTCTGTTGATTTGAGTCTTCTCCCTTTTTTTCTTGATGAGTTTGGCTAATGGTTTATGCATTTCATTTATCTTCTCAAAGAACCAGCTTTTAGTATTATTGATCTTTGCTATCGTTTCCTTCATTTCTTTTTCATTTATTTCTGATCTCATCTTTATGATTTCTTTCCTTCTGCTAACTTTCGGGTTTTTTTGTTCTTCTTTCTCTAATTGCTATAGGTGTAAGGTTAGGTTGTTTATTTGAGATGTTTCTTCTTTCTTAAGGTAGGATTCTATTGCTATAAACTTCCCTCTTAGAACTGCTTTTGCTGCATCCCATAGGTTTTGGGTCATCATGTTTTCATTGTCATTTGTTTCTAGGTATTTTTTGATTTCCTCTTTGATTTCTTCAGTGATGTCTTGGTTATTAAGTAGTGTATTGTTTATCCTCCATGTGTTTTTATTTTTTACAGATTTTTTCCTGTAATTGATATCTAGTCTCATAGCGTTGTGGTCGGAAAAAATAATTGATACGAGTTCAATTTTCTTAAATTTACCAAGCTGTGATTTGTGACCCAAGATATGATCTATCCTGGAGAATGTTCCATGAGCACTTGGGAAGAAAGTGTATTCTGTTGTTTTTGTATGGAATGTCCTATAAATATCAATTAAGTCCATCTTGTTTAATGTATCATTTAAAGCTTGTGTTTCCTTATTTATTTTCATTTTGGATGATCTGTCCATTGTTGAAAGTGGGGTGTTAAAATCCCCTACTAAAAAAAAAAAAAAAAAAAATCCCCTACTATGATTGTGTTACTGTCGACTTCCCCTTTTATGGCTGTTAGTATTTGCCTTATGTATTGAGGTGCTCCTATGTTGGGTGCATAAATATTTACAATTGTTATATCTTCTTGGATTGATCCCTTGATCATTATGTAGTGTCCTTCTTTGTCTCTTGTAATAGTCTTTGTTTTAAAGTCTATTTTGTCTGATATGAGAATTGCTCCTCCAGCTTTCTTTTGATTTCCATTTGCATGGAATATCTTTTTCTATCCCCTCACTTTCAGTCTGTATGTGTCCCTAGGTCTGAAGTGGGTCTACTGTAGACAGCATGTATACGGGTCTTAGTTTTGTATCCATTCAGCCAATCTATGTTTTTTGGTTGGAGCATTTAATCCATTTACATTTAAGGTAATTATTGATATGTATGTTCCTATTACCATTTTCTTAATTGTTTTTGGTTTTATTTTTGTAGGTCTTTTCCTTCTCTTGTGTTTCCTGCCTAGAGAAGTTCCTTTGGCATTTGTTGTAAAGCTGGTTTGGTGGTGCTGAATTCTCTTAGCTTTTGCTTGTCTGTAAAGGTTTTAATTTCTCCGTCAAATCTGAATGAGTTCCTTGCTGGGTAGTGTAATCTTGGTTGTAGGTTTTTCTCCTTCATCACTCTTAATATGTCCTGCCACTCCCTTCTGACTTGCAGAGTTTTTGTTGAAAGATCAGCTGTTAACCATATGGGGATTCCCTTATGTGTTATTTGTTGTTTTTCCCTTGCTTCTTTTAATATTTTTTCATTGTATTTAATTTTTGATAGTTTGATTAACATGTGTCTTGGCGTGTGTCTCCTTGGATTTATCCTGTATGGGACTCTCTGTGCTTCCTGGACTTCATTAACTATTTCCTTTCCCATATTAGGGAAGTTTTCAACTATAATCTCCTCAAATATTTTCTCAGTCCCTTTCTTTTTCTCTTCTTCTTCTGGGACCCCTTTAATTTGAATGTTGGTGCGTTTAATGTTGTCCCAGCAGTCTCTGAGACTGTCCTCAATTCTTTTCATTTTTTTTTTCTTTATTCTGCTCTGCAGTAGTTATTGCCACTCTTTTATCTTCCAGGTCACTTATCTGTTCTTCTGCCTCAGTTATTCTGTTATTGATCCCTTCTAGAGAATTTTAAATTTCATTTATTGTGTTGTTCATCACTGTTTGTTTGCTCTTTAGTTCCTCTAGGTCCTTGTTAAACGTTTCTTGTATTTTCTGCATTCTATTTCCAAGATTTTGGATCATCTTTACTATCATTATTCTGAATTCTTTTTCAGGTAGACTGCCTATTTCCTCTTCATTTGTTAGGTCTGGTGGGTTTTTGCCTTGCTCCTTCATCTGCTGTGTGTTTCTCTGTCTTCTCATTTTGCCTAACTTACTGTGTTTGGGGTCTCCTTTTCGCAGGCTGCAGGTTTGTGGTTCCCGTTGTTTTTGGTGTCTGTCTCCAGTGGCTAAGGTTGGTTCAGTGGGTTGTGTAGGCTTCCTGGTGGAGGGGAGTAGTGCCTGTGTTCTGGTGGATGATGCTGGATCTTGTCTTTCTGGTGGGCAGGTCTATGTCTGGTGGTGTGTTTTGGGGTGTCTGTGGACTTATTATGGTTTTAGGCAGCCTCTCTGCTAACAGATGCAGTTGTGTTCCTGTCTTGCTAGTTGTTTGGCATAGGGTGTCCAGCACTGTAACTTGCTGGTTGTTGAGTGGAGCTGGGTCTTGGCGTTGAGATGGATATCTCTGGGAGATTTTCACCATTTGATATTACGTGGAGCTGGGAGCTCTCTGGTGGACCAGTGTCCTGAACTCGGCTCTCCCATCTCAGAGGCACAGGCCTGACGGCTGGCCGGAGCACCAAGACCCTGTCATCCACATGGCTCAGAATAAAAGAGAGAAAGAAAGAAAGGGAGGGAGGGAGGAAGGAAGGAAGGAAGAAAGATAAAGTGATTAAAAGTAAAAAAAATTATTAAAAATTAAAAAAAATAATTTAAAAAGTAATAAAAAAAAGAAATGAGAAAAGAGCAACCAAACCAATAAACAAAATCCGCCAATGATAACAGGCGTTAAAAACTATACTAAAAAAAAAAAAAAAAAAAAGGATAGACAGAATCCTAGGACAAATGGTAGAAGCACAGCTATACAGACAAAATCACACACGGAAGCATACACATACACACTCACAAAAAGAGGAAAAGGGAAAAAAATATATATATCGTTGCTCCCAAAGTCCACCGCCTCAATTTGGGGTGATTCTTTGTCTATTCAGGTATTCCACAGTTGCAGGGTACATCAAGTTGATTGTGGAGATTTAATCCGCTGCTCCTGAGGCTGCTGGGAGAGATTTCCCTTTCTCTTCTTTATTCACACACCTTCTGGGGTTCAGCTTTGGGTTTGGCCTCGCCTCTGCATGTAGGTTGACTGAGGGCGTCTGTTCCCTGCTCAGACAGTACGGGGTTAAAGGAGCAGCTGATTCGGGGGCTCTGGCTCACTCAGGCCGGGGGGAGGGAGGGGTACAGAATGCGGGGCGAGCCTGCGGCGGCAGAGGCCGGCGTGATGTTGCACCAGCGTGAGGCATGCCGTGCATTCTCCCGGGGAAGTTGTCCCTGGATCACGGGACCCTGGCAGTGGCAGGCTGCACAGGCTCCCGGGAGGGGAGGTGTGGATAGTGACCTGTGCTTGCACACAGGCTTCTTGGTGGCTGTAGCAGCAGCCTTAGCGTCTCATGCCCTTCTCTGGGGTCGGCGCTGATAGCCACGGCTCGCGCCCATCTCTGGAGCTCGTTTAGGCCGCGCTCTTAATCCCTTCTCCTCACGCAACGTGAAACAAAGAGGCAAGAAAAAGTCTCTTGTCTCTTTGGCAGCTCCAGACCTTTTCCCGGACTCCCTCCTGGCTAGCTGTGGCGCACTAGCCCCCTTCATTCTGTGTTCACGCCGCCAACCCCAGTCCTCTCCCTGGGATCTGACCTCCAAAGCCAGAGCCTCAGCTCCTAGCTCCCGCCCGCCCCGACAGGTGAGCACACAAACCTCTCGGGCTGGTGAGTGCTGGTCGGCACAGATCCTCCGTGCGGGAATCTCTCCGCTTTGCCCTCCACACCCCTGTTGCCGCGCTCTCCTCCGTTCCTCCAAAGCTTCCCCCCTCCACCACCCGCAGTCTCCACCCGCAAAGGGTTTCCTAGTGTGTGGAAACCTTTCCTCCTTCACAGCTCCCTCCCACTGGTGCAGGTCCCGTCCCTATTCTTTTGTCTCTTGTTTTTTTCTTTTTTCTTTTGCCCTACCCATGTACGTGGGGAGCTTCTTACCTTTTGGGAGGTCTGAGGTCTTCTGCCAGCATTCAGTAGGTGTTCTGTAGGGGTTGTTCCACAGGTAGATGTATTTCTGATGTATTTGTGGGGAGGAAGGTGATCTTCACGTCTTACTCTTCCGCCATCTTGAAGCTGCTCCCCGAGGTGAGTTTTTATGGAGTAGTAATGTGGTACTTTCGTCAAGTTTTTTTTTTGCCTAGCCTAAAGGAAACTACCCCCACCCCAGGCAGCCCTCTACATGTTGCATAAACATCATTTGTTAATCTCCATTCTGTAATCCTGGTTTTGCCAAGTCAGGCTTTTGGACAGAGGGTGAGGAGGTTGTCTAGTATCTCATTGCCAAGAATGACTGAGGTGGAATAGGACCCAGGAACTCTAGTCTAGCTGTTGGGGAAGGGAAGAAAACTAACATTTTGGGGGAACCCCCCCTTGTCCTTAGTGCTTTATGTACATTATTTAAGGGAGGCTTGAAGGTGCCCTGTAAAGAAGTGTTTATCTCTTCTCTTGGTCTCTTTTGGAGCCTGTATTTGGCCAGTGAGGGGGCCTCAGTTCCCATTGCTCTTCCCAGGATTTTCTTCTTTCTTCTGAAGATAGAAAGTGTAGGATCATTGCTTGAAAGTAGTGCTATTTCAGGTTTCTGTGGGAACAAAATAATGTGAATTTTGGAGGCTGTTGACATTGAGAGGGGAAATTATTTAAGAGGATGAAGAATTATTCAAGCTGCCCCATCTTTGTTTCCTAGGTTAGATCTTAGGGGTAGATCCAGATGTTCCTTAAACACAGTGGATTAAGTAGCCCTGTGTGCAGTGTGATTGGAGGGCTATTAGCTGGCTTTAGATTCCCACTGGGTTAGATTGCAGATGGAGAGGCTGGAGGAATTGTTCCCTAAAGACCATTAGCTTTTCAACCTCCAGTATTTGATCAAAATAGCTAGCTGACGATACCTTGGAGTTAGATACAAAATGGTAGATTCAAAGGAGGGGGGCTCTTTCTTGCCCAAAGCTGGCAGCCAAGTGAAATGTTTGATTTACAGGAGCCTATCTAAATGATGGGGTTGGGAGGTGCCCTTTGAGGGAATGAAGGAAAGTGGGGAGAAGTTAAGAGAAGGACAAATCAAGGGAAGCCTGAGCCTTTTCACCTATTTGCTGACATCATTTAACCCTACTTATGCATGTCAGTGAAAGTCTTGGTTCTATAGTGACTGAATTTGAACAAAATACTTTTTCTCTGTTTTTTTCCTCCCTTTTCATGCTCTCAGCCCTTCTCTCTTCCTCCCTCACTGCCTGCCCTCTTTGCATTCTTTTCTCCCTTGCTGTAATGGCCTCTACCTGCTGCTGAGTGTCAGGTGGCAGGGGTGGATAGATGTGGAGTGTGTAGTTAGGGGAGTATTTTCTCAGTTCTACCAGCATCAAGAAATGACTTCCAAGCCAGTCCTTTCAGCCATGTATTTCACCGATTAATCAGAACAAGAGAAAAAAACACTTTAGCGTTGCCAGAGAGGGGATTTGGGAAAAATCAAGTCTGTGGAACTGAGTGATCTAAAGTCATAGTCATTAACAGCAAGTCCTGGAGTGTAGCCAGAGTTCTTCCCAGCCTGACTCCCACAGCCGTGTCCCTTGACACTCTGCCCTGTGCTACATGAATGGGTTGTGCCTCAACTTTCCCAAATACCTAATGCTAAAGAGAAGGTGTCAGCTTGTGTTGCCCATCACTGGACATCTCTGGGCATGACATGGAAAAGAAGCAATCCCAGAAGATTTCTTTTTTATCCTTTGACCATAACGTCTTCATACACTTGCAGAAGCCTTTGGAAGAGAGTGCTCTTGAGTTGAGCACACCTACATGCTTGTATGTTTCCCCTTTTCCTGGTACTGGTTGAGGGTGAGGGCTCAGGAGAACACTGCCCTCTTCTTTGTCCTCAGGCCAGGAAGGTGCTTCTTGTCAAGAGAAAGAAATTTCTGGTTGTATGGGCATAACTTAGAAATTAAAGTGGATAGTTTGTCTCCCTTGTAAAAAAGACAAAAGCCTAGAGTGCCCTCTCTTCAAAGAGACATGTCCTTTGGGGAAGGAGTTGCCAGAGGGCAGAGTCTAGCCTGTATTTTGGCATCTGGTTGTTGTCGCAATGCCTTGAATATAGCAGACAGTAGAGTGTTGCGGAATCAATCTACCCAGGTTCAGCTCTGCCTTTTATAGCTGGGTAGCCTTGGGCAAGTTATTTAATTCCACTAAGGTTTAATGAAATATCCTGTAATGAAATATCATTTGTAAAATAGGGATAGTAATAATACCTACTTCAGAGGATAATTTTAAGTGGGGTAAATAAAGTAAGCATAGAAGTGTTTACTATAGTGCCAGGTATATAGGAATAGCTTAATAAATATTAGCTACTATTGTTTCTGTTGTAGTAAAAATGAGTGGACACCAGACAAACCCAGACTGAGGTATGATCTAAAAATTAACTGACCAGTATTCAAGTACGTCTAGATCGAGAAAGACAAAGACCAAGGAACTGTCACAGGTTGGAGGAGACTAAGGAGACATGACAACTAAATGCGGTGTCATATCCTAGATGAGATTCTGGAACAGAAAAAAAGGATATTAGAGGAAAAAACAGGTGAAATGCAAATATTCTGTAGTTTAGTTAACTACTATTGTACCAATGTTGATTTCTTAGTTTTGATAATTGTTCTGTGGTTATGTAAGATGTTAATATTAGGGGAAACTGAGTGAAGGGTATGGGGACTTTGTACTGTTTTTGCAACTTTTCTCCAAGTCTAAAATTATTTCGAATTAAAAAGTTAAAATAAATGAAGTCCAAGTGACCTCTTAGGTAAAAAGAGAAACTGACCAGGTGGAGCCATGCATAGCAGGTCATACTTGACTCAGTCTCACCTCCTATGTCACAGGAAGGGCTCTTACTAAGGGGCCCCAATGCTTGGCCTTTAGCTCCTGAACACCTGCTGCACCCTGAGCAGAGGTTAGGCGGATAATTCGTTGGGTGACAAGTCAGACACACGCCGCAGTTCTGATTCTGCAATGGTGCCATAGCGACTAGGGTCGAGGCCACTCATTTGGCATTAGGCTGAGTGATCAGGGCATTTGTCTCTGTTCCTTGGAATATAAATGAAATACTGCCTATTTTATCCTATTATCTAAGCACCAATCACTATGGCAATATGTTTGCAGATCTCAATGCCTACTCCTACGCTCACGCTCACTGTTTGATCATCCAGAAGAAAGAAAAATAAGTTCAAACCAAGCTTTGCAATAATTTATTATTTTCTTTCCTGTTTTAAGTGCCTTTCTCTCACATAAAGCAGGTACTTTGCTTGCTCTTCTTGGGTGCAGAAGGTACATGTGCTTTTCTTATGACTGATGTGGCCATCTCTGTCATGCTAATAACAGGCTTTGTAGAAGAAAGCCATTATTATCATTGGGAGAATATGAGTCTTGGAGTTTTTATTTTTGCATTGAAGTAAACTGTGGGGGGCGGGGTCTGGAAAGTGTAAAGTCTTCCATTCTAGCCCACAGCTCCCTCGCCAGTATTTACCTTCCAAAAGCCCATATATTTTCTAAGTTAAAAAAAATCAGTGCTAAAAAATGTTCTTTGTATTTTAACTCAGTGGCTAAGGTGTACTGCTTTTTGCTGTTGATTTACAAATTTTATTGTCATACCCTGGGGATGCGTGTGGATTACTCAATAGTGTGACAAATGGCTGGTCTCTGAATTATGTATTGTATTACGGGAGAGTTCATAAACCACATTTCTCTGTAGGATATTTTAGGCATAAGACTAGTATGTGACACATGTGACTAAAAAAAAAGATGGGAGATGGTGGTGGGAGGGAGAAGTGTCCAGTTCAAGATTGAACAGTATACTACCCCTTAAGGCTTGTGAATGCAGAGGCTTGAAGTGCACAGACCTTGGGTGTGGATTGAGAGGATTGGGAGCACCTGGGCTAGAGGAGTGAGACGAGGCTACAAATCAAACCTTTGCTGCCCCTTTGCTCAGGCTAGAGCCCCAGTGAAAAGATGACCAGCTTCCTTTCTCCTGGGGCTTCTCTTCAGCCAGATAACAAGTGGCCTGAGGCCAGAGAGTCTTGTACCCTGAGTGGCCTTCCACGCTCCTGCTCCCCCTCCCCCATGCAGCTACTTGTGCTGATGGATGTGTGCAAACCCTTTACAAATGGTTTGGCACTGCTTGGCTTGCAGCGGTCATCTGTCTCTTTTGAATGAGCAACTTTATATTTGTGGCTTCTTTTCCCTGCACAGAGAGATATTGCCTTGTGTTAGCTTCTGCCTTCTGATGGAAATGTTTACCATCCCTAGGGAAAGGCACCATTCTTTGGGGGTAATGTTTGCCGGTGCTCCCCATGCCTCATGGGAGCATAAGCCTGTGCTTAAGGGTGGACGGGAGGAGGCGGCCATTGAAGCATGCACAATTGCCACCGAGGCAACCATCTGCCAGTGTCACGGCTCGAAGCCTGCCTTTGAATGTCTGCACTCCCAGGCCTACATGCATTATGCACAGCCTATTCCCTAAATGAGCTTTCTAAGTGTATATAATTCCTTCCTACCCTGCTCTTGTATAGTCTGCCTCAGGGCAACATTCAGAATCTCCCCTAATTATACTGGAGCTCAGCTTCTAGTGTCTAGCATTTAGAATTTCTGGTAATAGCTGATTTTTTTTTTTGATAGATTTCTAAAACTGCACTGAGGGACTGATTTACAGTTAAAGGAAGATTTGCTTCTTAAAGGGAAATTATCAACACTGTGATGATACAGTTTCATGGCAGTGGTATTTTTGACTCTATCCAAAGCCACAGTCTAGCTCGCCTGGCTTCTTCCAGAATGGACTCTGTAATTTGAGGAGGCTGCTCCAGCATTAGAATGAAATCAGTGCTTCCAGTTGTAGACCACCGTCTTCCCTTCTTGAGATGGAGGAGTTTTTGCACATGCTGCTTAGAAAAAAGGGATTCATAACATGACTCACTCCTAGCCCACAGATCTAGGATTCCTGCCATCCAGTAAATTTTGGCAGGCAGGCAGTGTATGTGGAGAGTAATTCTTGTCTCCCTATGCCTGTACTGCTCCTCTCATTGCGTATGCCTCCTGGGTGGAGTCTGGGGTGTCTAGCTTTTCATCTCTGTTGCTTTTCCTCCCAAGCAACCCCTGTGTCTCCTGTAGGGCTGTCTTTTAGTATCTATGAGGTAGAGGGCACAGTTTTTCATATACCCAGAACTTTATGGAGAGAGCTATGGGAAGAGTTCAGGTCCTGAGGTGTTTGAGTACTTACTATGTGCCTACCATTGTGTTAAATACAGTGGGAGCATAGCAGAGTATCTTGGCTTTAAGCATCACAGGGAATCCATTCGATCAAGAACGTTGGCGGTCCCACCCCTCCACTCATAGGTCTTGATGTATAGGTGTCTTTGTGTCTGTCATTACAGTGTTGACCTCTTAAAGTCATTAAGGCGTCCAGGTTAGTGCTGGTAAGACCATGAGGCTGTTAAGAATGAGTTACTGGTCCAGCAATTCCACTCTTGTGTATATATTAAAATATATATGCAAAAACCCTAATTGGAAAAGATACATGCACCCCAGTGTTCATAGCAGCATTATTTACAGTTGCCAGGATATGAAAGCAACCTGAGTGTCAATCAACAGATGAATGGATAAAGGGGATGTGATATGTGTGTGTGTGTGTGTGTGTGTGTGTGTATATGTATATAGGAATACTACTAAGCCATAAAAAAGAATGAAATTTTGCCCTTTGCAGCAACAAGAATGGACTTGGATGGCATAATGCTAAGTGAAATAAGTCAGACAGGGAAAGACATATACTGTATGATATCATTTATATGTGGAATCTGAAAAATAAAACGAACTGGTGAACATAACAAAAAGAAGCAGAGTCACAGATACAGAGAACAAACTAGTAGTTACCAGTGGGGATAGGGAAGGGGGAGGGGCAATGTAGGGGTAGGAGATTAAGAGGTACAATCTATTAGGTATAAAATAAGCTACAATGATATATTGTACAACACAAGGAATATAGACAATATTTTGTTATAACCATAAATGGAATATACCTTTATAAATGTGAATCACTATATTGTATACCTGTAATTTATAGAATATTATGCATCAGCTATACTTCAATTGAAAAAAAGGAATGAGTTGTTGGTGACTTTGGGCTCTCCTTTGCCTTATGGTGGGGGAGGGGAGAGGAAAAAGGAACATTGTGTTCTAGAAAATCGTTCGCTATGAAGACTTGGTTAAACTTTTTTTCTTCTCACCCACCCCTAGATAAGTCAAAAGAACCTCAAATAACAGAATGGAGGGCAGAATGGAACTTTGGGGGACCAGAGACAATGAGAAATCTCTAAGGTCAGAGAGAGAGCTACTGGCCCAACAACCTGTTAGAGCAAGAGAAAGGAGTGCCTTCCTCTACCTGGCCATTCAGGGAGACCCACTGTGGGCCCAGTCTACGAGGGAGTGGGGAACCCCTCAGAGACTGCTCCCTAGGGATATTGTTGCTGCCTCTGAGGCTCCTGCTTCCCTCTTTATGTAGCCACAGGAAGGCGCATGGTCCTGAGCTGCTTGGCTCTTGCAGCAAGGAGACTGACCACTTGAGAGAGAGACCTAGGACAAGTCTGGACCAGACCAGATGCGACTTCTTTTAGCCTAGCCAATGGGAAGCTCTTGTCTTAGGAACAACCTCCCTATCCCCTAAGTCTGTGTAGATATGTCTGGAGCTAAGCCTTTCCCTTCCAGTCTGACCTTTTGGGGCTTGCCTCCCTATTTCTGGCTTCAGCAAACTGATCTGCTGGCAAGTTTTGGAGCCATTCCAGCATATGGGGCTTAGCAATGACAAAATCTGTTGTAGGGCTGCCTTTATTGGATGTCCTTTGAAATTAACTTTCATGTAGTCTGTAAGTGCCCCGTGGGGACCTCTTCAGGGGTCTCGGCCTCTCTCGAACTTCATTCTCCTGCTGACTCCCATACTCATTCTTGTGTGTTTTTATTTTAAACATGGTTGGTGATGAATTGGTGGAAGGGTGTGGGGATTTGCTTTCCTCTCCACCAGAAGTGCAGTGCTGCTAATTTCATTCTCTGCACTCTGTCTCTGAGATGAGCAGGGTCCTCTGTGCCCATGTTTAGTACTGCTGTGTTGCTGGACTCTCCTGGCAAAAATGAGGCTAATGTCTCCAACGATTGCATTAGCCACTGAAATGAGGTTCTAAATTGAAGGTACTACACCAAGTCTCTCTCCAAGGTATCTCCTTGTTCTGGCTTTTATTATTTAGATTCATTCTCTCAATGATTCTCTGCAGACTGACTGGCATGCTGGTTCAGTGCGGTGCATTATACTAGCTGAAAGGCAAGATCACCTTTTAAGAAGAGGGAGAAAGGAAAGGGGAAAAAAAGCAAAAGATGAATGCTGTGGTGCAAAAAGTCAGCAGTTTGTCTGTTCTAAGAGCTACTTGGCCAGCTTGTGCAATGCCTAGAGATAGGAGAGGAAGGGCTCAGACCTGGGATGGGGTGGATGGAGGTAGGGTAATGTCATTGTGTTAGTGACATCTGTGCCTTATAAGTTCACCACACTTCCTCCTTCCCTTTTGTGTTTACTGAGCACGTAAATATGTGCCTTATGGGGTGCTGAAAACTCTGGGGCGGGAAACCAAAGATCAGCAAAACAGGATCTTACCTTCAAGAAGCTCTTAGTCTCATAGTTTCATGGGTTTTTCTCTGTTTTGAGCGGGGAGGGGGGATCAGGGGAGGGCTCAAGCTTATGATTCTTGCATTTTACATCAGAAGTAGGAACATTCTAGCAGTTGATGCTTAGATGTTTGAGAATTTAGCTTTTATGTGTTTGTTTTTAAAATGCTTTTTTTTTTTTTTTTGCCTGCTGACAAAGTAATATTTATGTTTTCAAAGCAGAAAACTTGGAAAACACAGAAAAGCACAAAGGGAAACAACAACAAAACCATCCCTACTCCACTATCCAGATGTAAAGATAGCATGGTTTATGTTCTTCCAGTTGTTTTTACAAAAGTGCTTTCATTCTGTATATAATATTTAGAGGCTAATATTTTCCATTTAGAAATTGGGAGCTAAATGTTGTGGAGTTTTAAAAGCTAGAGCCTCCAGCACATAATTAGGCACACAGTGAACTTTTTCCAGATGCTAGTCTTTGTATGATTATACCAAATTATGCTTAATTGATTATTATTGTTACACATTTAGGTGGCTTCCAGTTTTTCATTATTATAAGTAATTCTACAGTAAACATTCTTGCGTATATTTTTATGTGCTCTCTATGTTCTTAGAAGAGATTCACTAAAGTAGAAGTGCTCATCTTTTCTGATTCTTTTGCCCAGCATCTCAGCTGGGGGTAACCTTGTCTGGGCTGTTAAGATAACACCATGTTTTGAGTATCTCTCATTCCTGTTGTGCATCACACATCAGATGCCCTGGGATTTCTTCTCTCTGTGATCTCTAGGTACTTCTCCCTTGACTAGGAAGTAGCTGGCTTCAGGAAAGACAGGGCAGCAAGCACAGAACACACGTTCTCATTGTTTTGTACCAAGACCGTAGGATCCCCAGGACAGGGACATTGTCATCAGTCTCTTTGATGGTAAACAGATGTTGAGGGCTTGCCCACCTGTGTCCAGCCCAATGCCAGATGAAGGAGGGATATAAAATAGGCCCCTACTTTCAAGAAGCTTACTGAACTGGACTGGATAACAGAATTGACATGAAATAATCCATACACGTTTATCGAGCACTTGCTATGTAGTAGGTATTTGGCAGGCTACTGTTGGGAGAATAGGAAAGGCTGAGATACCCTTCTCCTTAAAGGAAGCTGCAGTACATATAAATAAGAGCTATTTATAGGTAAAGTTAACTAGCCATATAGGTCAATAAGTGATAAATATCTAATTGTACCGATAGCAGGTGTTACAGAGATTCAGAGATGGGCTGCTTTGGGGTGGAATGTCATTTATTATAAGCCAGAATAGTTAGATAAAGCTCAGAGAGAAGATGGGACACCTAGGGCTTGATAAAGAGTTGGAGTTTGATGAGGTGGAGTGGGAAGGGTTTTCCAGGTGGGAGGAACAGCTTGCAAAGGGATGGTGGCAGTAATGATTGTCTCATGATGGAGACCAGTTGCACAGCAGCAAAGGAGCAGATTGGGAGTAGGGAATTGCAGAAATGTGAGAGCTAAGGTTGCATACTGAGAGACCTGAGAGTTATGGGCTCCAGAACAGTACTATGTACACAATGGATGGGAAAATTTTTGCTAAATTTGTTTCTAATTAAAGGGCAGGTAAGAAGGCCTTGATTTCTCTCAGTACCAGAGTGTCCGAGGCTCAGTCTTTGGACCTCTACTCTTCTCATCTACTTTTATGCCTTTGGTGATCTCCTCTAGCCTAATGGCTTTACTTTTTATTTGTATGCTGAAGACGCCCAGATTTTTTTAATCTCCAGCCTGTACTTTTCTGAACTCCAGACCCATCTGTCCATCTGCTGCCTCTACGTGGATGTTTAATAGGCATCTCAAACTTAACATGTCTGAAACTGAGCTCCTGTAACCTTCCCCAATCTCAGTTAGTGGCAACTCTGTCCTTTCAGTTACTCAGGCCAAAATCCTCAGAGCCATTCTTGACTCCTTTCTTTCTCTCACACCCACATTCTATCCGACAACAAGTCCTAACAGCTCTATCTTCACATATATCCAGAATCTGACCACTTCTCATTACCCCTATAACCACCATTATCTCTCCCCTGGGTTATTGTAATAGGCTGCTAACTGGCTTTCCTCCTTCTGCCCTTAACGCTTCCAGTCAGTTCTCAACACAGCAGCCAGAATGATCCTTTTGTTATGTCTTCCTGTGCTCAAAAATATCCTTTGGCTTTCCTTCTCTTATAAAGAGTCAAAGTCCCTTCCATGGTCTACACAGCTCTGTGATGTGTATTACTACCCTTATCTCCGTCATTTCATCTTGTACTACTCTCCCTCACATTCCCTCTCCTTTAGACACCTTGGCCTCCCTCATGTTTCCTGAATGCACCAGGCCCATCACACCTTGGGACCTAGAATGCTCCTCTCCTAGATAAGTTTGTGGCTTGCTCCCTCACTTCTCTTAGATCTTTACTCAGAAGTGACCTTCTCTTTGAATGGCCAAAGCTGCGATGATTTAAGCAGCAAAATAAGTAATGTATTCGATTATAACCCAAAGTATAAAATAAATATACATGAGTCTGAACTTATATAAACAAATGATTGAATGAATATAAACTTATATAAACAAATGATTGAATGAATGAATGAACCGATAACTAAATAAATGGGAGAGAGAAGATAAATCTCTTACAGAAGAATTCCAGTAATATACATAGATACTTCCCCCTTCCAGGAGGTAGAACTTAAAGTGTGATCTGGACTTAGTGACTCAGTTCTAAAGAGTAGTTTATGGAAAGGGAAAAACAGTACCTTTACAGTGGAGAAACCTGGTAAGCATTACCTGCGATTCAGGGTAACATCACCAGTGCTGTTATATGGGTAAGTCTCCTGATGCGATGTGAAAACAAGAGCTCTTCACCTCTATGGTATTTTTCCTCAAAACCAATAACTCCATTCTAATCATGAGAAAAAAATCAGACAAATTCAAACTAAGGGACATTCTACAAAATACCTGACCATACTCCTCATACTGTTATGGTTGTGATAAACAAGGAACGACCAAGAAACTCTCATAGACCAGAGAAGACATGACATCTAAATGCAACGTGGTATTCTGAATGGTATGCTGGAACAGAAAAAAGACATTAATGGACAAACTGGTGAAACACAAAGAGTCTGGAGTTTAGTTACTAGTAATGTAACAATGTTGGTTTCTTTCTTTTTTTTTAATTCAAGTATAATTGACTTACAGCACTGTTGTTCCAGGTATACAACATAGTGATTTAATATTTCTATACATTACAAAATGATCACCATGGTAAGTCTAGTTACCATCTGTCACCATACAAAGTTACTACAATTTTATTGCTTATATTTCCCATGCTGTACACTTCATCCCTTTAACTAATTTATTTTGTAACTGGAAGTTTGTACTTCTTAATCTCCCTCACCTATTTCACTCATCCTCCTACACCTCTCCCCTCCAACCACCTGTTTGTTCTCTGAATCTGAGTCTGTTTTGTTGTTTGTTCATTTTTTTTGTTTTTTAGATTCCACATATGAGTGAAATCATATGGTATTTGTCTTTTTCTTTCTGACTTAATTTGCTTAGCATAATATACTCTAGATCCATCCGTGTTGAAAATGGCAAGATTTCATTCTTTTCTATTGCTAATATTCCATTGTGTGTGTATATATATATACATATATATGTATGTATATATATGTATATATATATACACACACACATACCACATCTTCTTTATCCATTCATCTATTGACATTTAGGTTGCTTCCATATCTTGGCTTTGTAAGTAATGCTGCAGTAACATAGGTGTGCATATATCTTTTTAAATTAGTGTTTTTGTTTTCTTTGGAAATAGAAGTGGAATTGCTGGATTGTATGGTAAGTGGTTCTATTTTTAATTTTTTAAGGAACCTCCATACTGTTTTTTATAGTGGCTGTACCAATTTACATTCCCACCAACAGTGCACAAGGATTCCCTTTTCTCCACATTTTTGCTAACACTTGTTATTTGTTATTTGTTGTCTTTCTGATAATAGCCATTCTGATATGTGTGGGGTGATGTCTCATTGTGGTTTTGATTGCATTTCCCTGATGATTAGTGAGCATCTTTTCATGTGTGTATTGGCCATTTGTATGTCTTCTTTGGAAAAAGTCCTCTGCCCATTTTTAAATCAGGTTGTTTATTTTTGATGTTGAGTTTTATGAGTTCCTTGTATATTTTGGATATTAACCCCTTATCAGATATATCATTTGCAAATAGCTTCTCCCATTCAGTAGGCTGCCTTTTTTTGTTGTTGTTGTTGATGGTTTCCTGTGCTGTGTATAAGCTTTTTAGTTTGATGTAGTTCCATTTGTTTATTTTTTATTTTGTTTCCCTTGCCTGAGGAGACAGATCCAAAAAAATACTGCTGAGGGACTTCCCTGGTGGTCCAGTGGTTAAGATGCTGTGCTTCCACTGCAGGGGGTGTGGATTTGATCCCTGGTTAGGGAACTAAGAACCTGCATGCTGTGTGGCAAGGACAAAAAATAGAAAACAAAACAAAACCAAAAGAAAAAAAACCCGCCAAAAATACTGCTAAGACCAATGTCAAAGAGTGTACTGCCTATGTTTTCTTTTAGGAGTTTTATGGTTTCAGGTCTTACATTTAAGTCTTTAATCCATTTTGAGTTTATTTTTGTATATGGTGTCAGAAAGTAGTTCAGTTTGATTCTTTTGCATGTAACCAGTTTTCCCCACGTCATTTGTTGAAGAGGCTGTCTTTTCCTCATTGTATATTCCTACCTCCTTTGTCATAGATTAATTGACCATATAAGTATGGGTTTGTTCCTGGGCTCTCTGTTCTGTTCCATTGATCTATGTGTTTATTTTTGTGCCAGTACCATATTGTTTTGATTATAGTAGCTTTGTAGTATAGCTTGAAATCAGGGAGCATGATACCTCCAACTTTGTTCTTCTTGCTTAAGATTATTTTGGCTATTTGGGATCTTTCATGTTTCCTTAGAAGTTTTATTTTTTTCAGTGTTTATTCCTGTTTTACTTTACATGCTTCAATATAATTAAAAAATTTTTTCTATTGGGGGATTTCCTTGGTGGTCTAGTGAGTCAGACTCCATGCTCCCAACGCAGGGGGCCCGGGTTTGATCCCTGGTCGGGGAACTAGATCCGGCATGCATGCCGCAGCTAAGAAGCCTGCATGCTGCAACTAAGACCCAGTGCAGACAAAATAAATAAATAAATAAATAAATAATTAAAAAATTTTATTAGAGTATAGTTGACTTAACAATGTTGTCTTAGTTTCAGGCGTACAGCAAAGTGAATCAGTTATACACATAACATATATCTCCATTCTTTTTCAGATTCTTTTTCCATTTAGGTTATTACAGAATATTGAGTAGAGTTCCCTGTGCTATACAGTGGGTCCTTATTAGTTATCTATTTTATATATAGTAGTGTGAATATGTGAATCCCAATCTCCTAATTTCCATATAAATTTTAGAATTATTCTAATTCTGTGAAAAATGTCATTGGTGTTTTTTTTTTTTAGAGGAACTCCTTTATTTATTTATTTATTTTTGGCTGTGTTGGGTCTTCATTTCCGTGCGAGGGCCCCCTCCAGTTGCGGCAAGCGGGGGCCACTCCTCATCACGGTGCGTGGGCCTTTCACTGTCACGGCCCCTCTCGTTGCGGAGCACAGGCTCCAGACGCGCAGGCTCAGCAGTTGTGGCTCACGGACCTAGTCGCTCTGTGGCATGTGGGATCCTCCCAGACCAGGGCTCGAACCCGTGTCCCCTGCATTGGCAGGCAGACTCTCAACCACTGCGCCACCAGGGAAGCCCGTCATTGGTGTTTTGATAGGGATTGCATTGAATCTGTTATTGCCTTGGGGAGTATGGTCATTTTAACAGTATTAATTCTACCAATACATGAGCACCGTATATCTTTTCATTTGTTTGTGTCATCTTCAGTGCCTTCCATCAATATCTTACAGGTTTCCGAGTACAGTTTTTTCACCTCCTTAGTTAGATTTATTGCTAGGTATTTTAATCTTTTTGATGCAACTGTAAATGGGATTGTTTTCTTAGTTTCTTTTTCTTATAGTTTGTTAGTGTATAGAAATGCAACAGATTTCTGTATATTAATTTTATATCCTGCAACTTTAATGTATTCTTTTATTCTAACAGTTTTTTGGTGGTGTCTTTAGGATTTTCTATATATAGTATCATGTCATCTGCAAACAGTGACAGTTTAACTTCTTCTTTTCCAATTTGTATTCCTTTTGTTTCTTTGTCTTGTCTGATTGTTGTGGCTAGGATTTCTAATACTATGTTGAATAAAAGTGGTGATAGTTGGCATCCTTGTTTTGTTCCTGATCTTAGAGGAAATGCTTTCAGCTTTTCACTGTTGAGTGTGATATTGGCTGTGGGCTTGTCATATATGGCCCTTATTATGTTGAGGTATGTTCCCTCTTGGTGTATGTTCTCCACTTTGTGCAGAGTTTTTATCATAAATGGATGTTGAATTTTGTGAAAAACCTTTTCTCAAAAAAAAAAAAACAAAAACCTTTTCTCTTTCTATTGAGATGATCATATGATTTTTATTCTTCAGTTTGTTAGTGTGGTATATTACATTGATTTGTGGACATCATACCATCCTTGCATCCCTGTGATAAATCCCACTTGATCATGGTGCATGGTCCTTTTAATGTGTTGTTTAATTTGGTTTGCTAATATTTTGTTGAGCTTTTTTGCTTCTATGTTCATCAGTGATATTGGCCTGTAATTTTCTCTGTGGTGTTTTTGTCTGGTTTTGGTATGAGGATGATGCTGGTTTTGTAGAATGAGTTTGGAAGCATTCCTTCCTCTTCAATTTTTTTGGAATAATTTGAGAAGAATAGGTGTTAACTCTTCTTTTAGTGTCTGGTAGAATTCACCTGTGAAGCCATCTAGCCCTGGCCTTTTGTTTGTTGGGAGTTAAAAAAAAAAAATTACTGAATTCAGTTTCATTACTAGTAATTGGTCTGTTCTATTTCTTTTTGATTCAGTCTTGAGAGATTGTATGTTCCTAGGAATTTATCAATTTCTTCTAAACTGTCATTTTATTTGTGTATAACTGTTTGTAGTAATCTCTTACTATTCTTTGCATTTCTGTGGTGTTTGTTGTAATTTCTCCATTTTCATTTCTGAATTTATTGATTTGGGCCCTCTCTCTCTCTTCTTGATGAGTCTGGCTAAAGGTTTATCAATTTTGCTTATCTTTTCAAGAACCAGCTCGTAGTTTCATTGATCTTTTCTAATGTTTTTTACTTTCTATTTCATTTCTTTCTGCTGTGATTTTTATGATTTCTTTCCTTCTACTACTTTTTGGTTTTTCTTGTTCTTCTTTTTCTTTTCCTTTAGATGTAAGGTTAGGTTATTTATTAGATTTTCTTGTTTCCTGAAGTAGGTTTATATCACTATAAACTTCCCTTTTAGAACTGCTTTTGCTGTGTCCCATAGATTTTGGGTCATTGTTTCCATTTTCATTTGTCTCCAGGTATTTTTTGTTTTCATCTTTGGTTTCTTCAGTGAAGAAATTACTGAAAATTGGTTGTTTAGTAGCATATTGTTTAGACTCCAAGTATTTGTGTTTTTTTGCAGTTTTTTACCTTGTAAAAATTTCTAGTCTCATACTGTTGTCATCAGAAAAGATACTTGATATGATTTCAGTCTTTTAAAATTTATTGAGACTTGTTTTGTGGTCTAGTGTGTGGTCTAACATGGATAATGTTCCATGTGCACTTGAAAAGAATGTGTATTCTGCTTTTGGATGGAATGTTCTGTGTATATGTATTAAGTCCATCTGATCTAACATGTCATTCCTGTGTTTCTTTATTGATTTTCCATCTGAATGATCTGTCCATGGATGTAAGTGGGGTGTTAAGGTCCCCTACTATTACTGTGTTACTGTCAATTTCTCCCTTTATGTTTGTTAATATTTGCTTTATGTATTTAGGTGCTCCTATGTTGGCTGCACATATATTTATAAGTGTTATATCATCTTGTTGGATTGATCCCTTTATCATTACATGTAATGCCCGTCTTCATCCCGTGTTACAGTCTTTTTAGTTTAAAGTTTTACAGTTTTAAAGTTTATTTTTTTAACTTTTATTTTATATTGGAGTATAGTTGATTTACAATGTTGTGTTAGTTTCAAGTGTACAGCAAAGTGATTTAGTTATTCATATACATTTAAGTCTATTTTGTCTGATATTGCTACCCCAGCTTTCCTTTGATTTCCATTTGCATGGAATACCTTTTTCGATTCCTTCACTTTCAGTCTGTGTGTATCTTTAGATCTGAAGTGAGTCTCTTGTAGTCAGCATATATAGGGGTCTCTTTTTTTTATTCATTCAGCCACTCTGTCTTTTGATTAGAACATATAATCCAATTACATTTAAAGTAATTATTGTTAGGTATGTACTTACTGCTGTTTTGTTAATTGTTCTCTGGTTGCTTTTGTAGTTCTTTTTTGTTCCTTTATTCTTTCCCCCCCCCACTCTTTCCTTGTGATTTGATGACTATCTTTAATGTTATGTTTGGATTCCTTTCTCTTTTTTGTGTATGTATCTGTTACAGATTTTTGGCTTGTGGTTACCACGAGGTTTATATACAAATACTCACACACACACACACACACACACATGACTATTTAAAGTTGGGGAACTTTTAAGTTTGAACACATTCTAACAACCCTGGATTTTAATTCCTCCCCATATTGAATGTTTTTGGCATCATATTTTACATCTTTTTGTTTTGTGTATCCCTTAACTACTTATTGTGGATATAGATGATTTTGCTACTTTTGTCTTTTAACCTTCCTACTAACTTTATAAGTGTTTTTCTGATACCTTTACTGTATATTTGCCTTTATCAATGAGATTTCTCCTTTTGTAATTTTCATATTTCTAGTTGTTTTTACTTTTCTGCTTAGAGAAGTCCCATTAACATTTCTTGTAAAGTCGGTTTAGTGGTGCTGAACTCTTTTAGCTTGTGCTTGTCTCTGAAACTCTTTATCTCTCCTTCAGATCTGACTAATGGTCACACCAGGTAGAATATTCTTGGTCGTGGGTTTTTTGCTTTCATCACTTTAAATATATGGTGACACTCCTTTCTGGCCTACAAAATTTCTGTTGAAAAGTCAGCCAACAGTCTTATGGGAGTTTCCTTGTATGTAACTAGTTGATTTTCTCTTGCTGCTTTAAGATTTTCTCTTTCTCTCTCTCTCTCTTTTTGCCATTTTAATTACAATGTGCCTTGGTGTGGATCTCTTTGAGTTCATCTTGTTTGGACTTCTTGCGATTCCTGGACCTGAATATCTGTTTCCTTTCTCAGGTTAGGGACATTTTCAGCTATTATTTCTTCAGATAAGTTCTCTGCCCCTTTATCTCTCTTCTTCTTCTGAGACCCCTATCATGCAAGTTTTAGTGTGCTTGCTGTTGTCACAGAGGTCTCTTAAACTGTTTAAGAGACCTCATTTGAAAAAATACTTTTTTCTATTCACATGGGTGATTTCCACTACTCTTTCTTCCAGTTCACTGATCTGTTCCTTTGTATCATCTAATCTACTGTTGATTCCTTCCAATATATTTTTAATTTCAGTTATTGTGTTCTTCATCTCTGGTTCCTCTTTATACTTTGTGACTCTTTGTTAAACTTCACACTGTGTTCACCCATTCTTCTCCTGAGTTCGTTGAACATCATTATGATCATTACCTTTTACTCTTTATTGGGTAGATCACTTAATCTCCACTTTGCTTAGTTCTTCTTCTGAGATTTTATCTTGTTTCTGTGTATTAGGAGATCATTTATGTTTACTGATCTTGGAGAAGTGGCATTATGTAGGAGACATCCTATGGGGCCCAGCAGCACACTCTACCCTCATCGTCAGAGCTGTATGCTCTAGGGGTGCCCCCTATGTGAGCTGCATAAGCCCTTCTCTTGTGGTAGCACCAATTACTGTGGATGTGTTGGTGGGTGGGACTAGCCCCCAGCCTAGTTGGCTACTAGGCCCTACCTCATATGGAGGCTGCTGGCCACGGGTGGGTGGGGCTGGGTCATGGAATGGCTGGCTTGCAATCCAGGGGATCTTGGGGCTGTCACTAGCTTGGTGCTGGGCAGGGCCAGGTTCCAGTGTCACTGGCAACAGGGCCCAGGGTGTCCCAGGATTGGTACTCACCTGCTGGTGGGCAGATAAGCCCTTGGTGCTAGTAGGCTAGAGAGAGGACTCCAAAATGGTGCTTACCAGCACCAGTGTCCTTGTGGTAGAATGAGCGCCCCACAATGGCTGCCACAAGTGTCGTTGTCCCTAGGGGGCATCCTCCTGCCTCTGTGGGAAGCTCTCCAAGATTAGCAAGTGGGTCTGACCCAGGCTGCTTTCAAATTACTGCCTCTGCACTGGGTCTTGGAGCGTGTGAGATATTTTTGTGTGCCCTTTAAGAGTGGAGTCTCTGTTTCCTACAGCCCTCCATGTCTCCCATATGCAAGCCCACTGGCCTTTAAAGCAGGCATTCTGGGGACTTGTCTTCCCAGTGTAGGACTCCCAGGCTGGGGAGTCTGGTGTGGCGCTTGGATCCCTAACTCCTTGGGTAGAACCTCTGCAATTGTGATTATCCTCCCATTTGTGGGTTACCTACCCAAGGATGTATGTCTTGACTCCCATGTCACTGCCCCTCCTACGAGTCTTGTTGTGGCTCCTTCTTTATATCTTTAAGTCATTGAAAATCTTTTTTTTTTTTTTTTTTGGCTGCATTGGGTCTCTGTTGCTGCACACGGGCTTTCTCTACTTGCGATGAGCGGGGTCTGCTCTTTGTTGTGGTGAGCAGGCTTCTCATTGTGGTGACTTCTCTTGTTGTGGAGCACGTGCTCTAGGCGCGCGGGCTTCAGTAGTTGCAGCACGCAGCCTCGTAGTTGTGGCATGCGGGTCCTAGAGCATGCAGGCTTCAGTAGTTGTGGTGCACAGGCTCAGTAGTTGTGGCTCGTGGGCTCTAGAGCACAGGCTCAGTAGTTGTGGTGCATGAGTTTAGTTGCTCCACGGCATGTGGGGTCTTCCCAGACCAGGGATCGAACCTGTGTCCCCTGCATTGGCAGGTGGATTCTTAACCACCGTGCCACCAGGAAAGTCCCTGAAAATCTTTTTGCTAGTCTTCAGGTCATTCTCATTGATAGTTGTTCTGTAAATAGTTATAATTTTCGTGGGCTAATGGGAGGAGGTGGGCTCAGTCAAGGTCTTCCTGCTCTTCTGTGTTGACCACACCCCAGTGTTGATTTCTTAATGTTAACAAATGTATTACAGTAATGAAGATCGTAACATTAGAGGCACTGAAACTGAGTGAGAGATGTACAGGAATATTTTGAAATCTTTATATTATCATTTTAAGTTTTCCATAAATCTAAAATTATCCCCAAAGTAAAAAAGTAACCATCTCAAACAAGGCCTTCCCTGGCCACCATCTGAAACAAGTTTCTTCCTTCCTTGTCATTTCATATCCTTTCCCTACATTATTTTGCTCCTTAGTACTTAGCTATCTAATACTGTATATTTTACTAATGTTGTTCATCGTCTATTTCCACACTACAAAATTCTGAGAGAATAGGGATTTTGGCCTGTCTTGCTCATATCTGGATCTTCAAGGCTCAGAACTGTGCTTAGCTTATAGCAGGTGTTTAAGAAATATTTGTTAATGAATGAAAGAATGAATTCCTCTGTATCACCCTTTTGTCCTTAAACAACATGAGGATTTTGTGTTTGAGTTTTCTTTTCTCTTTTGAGATTTCTAATGGTGTCCCATTTTAATGGAGGAAATGACATCTGTTGTTTCTATTCTACTTGAGTTCACATGGAAATGAGAATCATGGCAGAAGTGGGTTGTGTGCTTCCAATGTGTTCACCCATCAGCAGGAAGAACAAGTAAATGATGCAATTTACTACTTTCCTGGCAGAAATTGTTCCTCTTGAAGGTGAGGATTGGTTTATGAGAGACACCCTCTTCCCTACACCCACCTCCCCCCATGGTTAAACCTGTGTTCCAGGACTGGCTGGTTTGGCATGACAGACGTGGAATGTGTATGGATAGTGAGGACAGTGAGGGAAGCATAGGACTTTCTGATCTAGGAAAGTAAAGCCAGTGAAAGAAAATTCATTTAATCACGAATATGTATGGAACTTCTCTGTGACAAGCACTGAAAACTTGGAGGATAAAGATGGCGGAAATGTGGACTGGTTTAGCAAATTCTGGTCAGTAGAACCTGGCAACACTGCTTGACCTCAAGGGGACTAAATTTAGGATGAACTAAAGCAAACCTGCCTCACACAATGTATAGTAAATGCATGGTTAAAAGTATAGATTCACACTGTCTAAGAAAAATATGTGGATGATAGAAGTGTAATGGGCAAGGGACGGAAAGAGAGTTTTGAGGACCTCCATTGAACAGAGTGGAGAAGGACCAGTCTCTTCCATACTCGGTGCCCATACCAGGAGGTCCTCTGCATTCCTCTGATGCTTTAATGGAGGTGGTGTTGGGTGGAGAATTGTACTGTCGGCACCTTTTCAGGTGCAAGAAGTGGGGAAATGTTGGTTGACAGATGGACCTGACTGAGCTCTGGAGGATTTCAGGCAGTGCTTGTTCAATGGCAAGTTTTTCCTGTGTTGGAAGTTGATATATGTCATAATATGTTTTTGTTTTTTCTTTTTTAACATCTTTATTGGAGTATAATTGCTTTACAATGGTGTGTTAGTTTCTGCTCTATAACGAAGTGAATCAGCTATACATATACGTATATCCCCATATCTCCTCCCTCCCACCCTCCCTATCCCACCCCTCTAGGTGGTCACAAAGCACCGAGCTGATCTCCCTGTGCTATGCGGCTGCTTCCCACTAGCTATCTGTTTTACATATGGTGGTGTATATAAGTCCATGCCACTCTCTCACTTCGTCCCAGCTTACCCTTCCCCATCCCCATGTCCTCAAGTCCATTCTCTACATCTGCGTGTTTATTCCTGTTCTGCCCCTAGGTTTTTCATAACCTTTTTTTCTTTTTTTCTTAGATTCCATATATATGGGTTAGCATACAGTATTTGTTTTTCTCTTTCTGACTTACTTCACTCTGTATGACAGACTCTAGGTCCATCCACCTCACTACAAATAACTCAATTTCGTTTCTTTTTATGGCTGAGTAACATTCCGCTGTATATATGTGCCACATCTTCTTTATCCATTCATCTGTTGATGGACACTTAAGTTGCTTCCATGTCCTGACTATTGTAAATAGAGCTGCAATGAACATTGTGGTACCTGACTCTTTTTGAATTATGGTTTTCTCAGGGTATATGCCCAGTAGTGGGATTGCTGGGTCGTATGGTAGTTCTATTTTTAGTTTTTTAATGAACCTCCATACTATTCTCCATAGTGGCTGTATCAATTTACATTCCCACCAACAGTGCAAGAGGGTTCCCTTTTCTCCACACCCTCTCCAGCATTTATTGTTTGTAGGTTTTTTTTTAATCAGTCATCAATTTTATACACATCACTGTATACATGTCAATACCAATCACCCAGTTCAGCACATCACCATCCCCACCCCACCGCAGTTTTCCCCCCTTGGTGTCCATATGTTTGTTCTCTACATCTGTGTCTCAACTTCTGCCCTGCAACCTGGTTCATCTGTACGATTTTTCTAGGTTCCACATACATGCGTTAATATACGATATTTGTTTTTCTCTTTCTGACTTACTTCACTCTGTATGACAGTCTCTAGATCCATCCACATCTCAACAAATGACTCAATTTCGTTCCTTTTTATGGCTGAGTAATATTCCATTGTATATATGTACCACAAGTTCTTTATCCATTCGTCTGTCGATGGGCATTTAGGTTGCTTCCATGACCTGGCTACTGTAAATAGTGCTGCAGTGAACATTGGGGTGCATGTGTCTTTTTGAATTATGGTTTTCTCTGGGTATATGCCTAGTAGTGGGATTGCTGGGTCATATGGTAATTCTATTTTTAATTTTTTAAGGAACCTCCATATTGTTCTCCATAGTGGCTGTATCAATTTACATTCCCACCAACAGTGCAAGAGGGTTCCCTTTTCTCCACACCCTCTCCAGCATTTGTTGTTTGTAGATTTTCTGATGATGCCCATTCTAACTGGTGTGAGGTGATACCTCATTGTAGTTTTGATTTGCATTTCTCTAATAATTAGTGATGTTGAGCATCTTTTCATGTGCTTCTTGACTGTCTGTATGTCTTCTTTGGAGAAATGTCTATTTAGGTCTTCTGCCCATTTTTGGATTGGGTTGTTTGTTTCTTTAATATTGAGCTGCATGAGCTGTTTATATATTTTGGAGATTAATCCTTTGTCCGTTGATTCGTTTGCAAATATTTTCTCCCATTCTGAGGGTTGTCTTTTCGTCCTGTTTATGGTTTCCTTTGCTGTGCAAAAGCTTTGAAGTTTCATTAGGTCCCATTTGTTTATTTTTGTTTTTATTTCCATTCCTCTAGGAGGTGGGTCAAAAAGGATCTTGCTGTGATTTATGTCATAGAGTGTTCTGCCTGTTTTCCTCTAAGAGTTTTATAGTGTCTGGCCTTACATTTAGGTCTTTAATCCATTTTGAGTTTATTTTTGTATATGGTGTTAGGGAGTGTTCTAATTTCATTCTTTTACACATAGCTGTCCAGTTTTCCCAGCACCACTTATTCAAGAGGCTGTCTTTTTTCCATTGTATATTCTTGCCTCCTTTATCAAAAATAAAGTCCATAGGTGCGTGGATTTATCCCTGGGCTTTCTATCTTGTTCCATTGATCTGTGTTTCTGTTTTTGTGCCAGTACCATATTGTCTTGATTACTCTAGCTTTGTAGTTTAGTCTGAAGTCAGGGAGTCTGATTCCTCCAGCTCCGTTTTTTTCCCTCAAGACTGCTTTGGCTATTCGGGGTCTTTTGTGTCTCCATACAGATTTTAAGATTATTTGTTGTAGTTCCGTAAAAAATGCCATTGGTAATTTGATAGGGATTGCTTTGAATCTGTAGATTGCTTTGGGTAGTATAGTCATTTTCACAATATTGATTCTTCCAGTCCAAGAACATGGTATATCTCTCCATCTGTTGGTATCATCTTTAATTTCTTTCATCAGTGTCTTATAGTTTTCTGCATACAGGTCTTTTGTCTCCCTAGGTAGGTTTATTCCTAGGTATTTTATTCTTTTTGTTGCAATGGTAAATGGGAGTGTTTCCTTAATTTCTCTTTCAGATTTTTCATCATTAGTGTATAGGAATGCAAGAGATTTCTGTGCATTAATTTTGTGTCCTGCTACTTTACCAGATTCATTGATTAGCTCTAGTAGTTTTCTGGTAGCATGTTTAGGATTCTCTATGTATAGTATCATGTCACCTGCAAACAGTGACAGCTTTTCTTCTTTTTTGATGTGGATTCCTTTTATTTCTTTTTCTTCTCTGATTGTTGTGGCTAAAAGTTGCAAAACTAAGTTGAATAATACTGGCGAGAGTGGACAACATTGTCTTGTTCCTGATCTTAGAAGAAATGGTTTCAGTTTTTCACCATTGAGAACGATGTGGGTTTGTCATATATGGCCTTTACTATGTTGAGGTAAGTTCCCTTTATGCCTACTTTCTGGAGGGTTTTTATCATAAATGGGTGCTGAATTTTGTTGAAAGCTTTTTCTGCATCTATTGAGTTGATCATATGGTTTTTATTTTTCAATTTGTTAATACGGTGTATCACACTGATTGATTTGTGTGTATTGAAGAATCCTTGCATTCCTGGGATAAACCCCACTTTATCATGTTGTGTGATCCTTTTAATCTGCTGTTGGATTCTGTCTGCTAGTTTTTGTTGAGGATTTTTGCATCTATGTTCATCAGTGATATTGGCTTGTTGTTTTCTTTTTTTGTGACATCTTTGTCTGGTTTTGGTACCAGGGTGATGGTGACCTTGTCGAATGAGTTTGGGAGTGTTCCTCCCTCTGCTATATTTTGGAAGAGTTTGAGGAGGATAGGTGTTAGCTCTTCTCTAAATGTTTGATAGAATTCACCTGTAAAGCCATCTGGTCCTGGGCTTTTGTTTGTTGGAAGATTTTAAATCACAGTTTCAATTTCAGTGCTTGTGATTGGTCTGTTTATATTTTCTATTTCTTCCCGATTCAGTCTCAGAAGGTTGTACCTTTCCAAGAATTTGTCCATTTCTTCCAGGTTGTCCATTTTATTGGCATAGAGTTGCTTGTAGTAATCTCTCATGATCCTTTGTATTTCTGCAGTGTCAGTTGTTACTTCTCCTTTTTCATTTCTAATTCTGTTGATTTAAGTCTTCTCCCTTTTTTTCTTGATGAGTCTGGCTAATGATTTATCCATTTTGTTTATCTTCTGAAAGAACTGGCTTTTAGTTTTATTGATCTTTGCTATCATTTCCTTCATTTCTTTTTCATTTATTTCTGATCTCATCTTTATGATTTCTTCTGCTAACTTTGGGGTTTTTTTGTTCTTCTTTCTCTAATTGCTTTAGGTGTAAGGTTAAGTTGTTTATTTGAGATGTTTCTTGTTTCTTGAGGTAGGATTGTATTGTTATAATCTTCTCTCTTAGAACTGCTTTTGCTGCATCCCATAGATTTTGGGTTGTCATGTTTTCATTGTCATTTGTTTCCAGGTATTTTTTGATTTCCTCTTTGATTTCTTCAGTGATGTATTGGTTATTAAGTAGTGTATTGTTTAGCCTCCATGTGTTTTTTTTTTTTTTTACAGATTTTTTCCTGTAATTGATATCCAGTCTCATAGCATTGTGGTCGGAAAAGATACTTGGTACGAGTTCAATTTTCTTAAATTTACCAAGCTGTGATTTATGACCCAAGATATGATCTATCCTGGAAGAATGTTCCATGAGCACTTGAGAAGATAGTGTATTCTGTTGTTTTTGGATGGAATGTCCTATAAATATCAATTAAGTCCATCTTGTTTAATGTGTCATTTAAAGCTTGTGTTTTCTTATTTATTTTCATTTTGGATGATCTGTTCATTGGTGAAAGTGGGGTGTTAAAGTCCCCTACTATGATTGTGTTACTGTCCATTTCCCCTTTTATGGCTGTTAGCATTTGCCTTATGTACTGAGGTGCTCCTATGTTGGGTGCATAAATATTTACAATTGTTATATCTTCTCCTTGGATTGATCCCTTGATCATTATGGAGTGTCCTTCTTTGTCTCTTGTAATAGTCTTTATTTTAAAGTCTATTTTTTTTTGATATGAGAATTGCTACTCCAGCTTTCTTTTGATTTCCATTTGCATGGAATATCTTTTTCCATCCCCTCACTTTCAGTCTGTATGTGTCCCTAGGTCTGAAGTGGGTCTCTTGTAGACAGCATATATATGGGTCTTGTTTTTGTTTTTGTTTTTGTTTTTTTTTAAAGCGATCTCTGTTTCTTCCCAAGAGTTATCACTTTTTTTTTTAATTAATAGCTACTTTATTTATTTATTTATTTATTTATTTAGCTGTGTTGGGTCTTTGTTTCGTGCGAGGGCTTTCTCTAGTTGCGGCAAGCGGGGGCCACTCTTCATCGCGGTGCGCGGGCCTCTCGCTATCGCGGCCCCTCCCGTTGCGGGGCACAGGCTCCAGACGCGCAGGCTCAGCAGTTGTGGCTCACGGGCCCAGTTGCTCCGTGGCATGTGGGATCTTCCCAGACCAGGGCTCGAACCCGTGTCCCCTGCATTAGCAGGCAGATTCTCAACCGCTGCGCCACCAGGGAAGCCCTGGGTCTTGTTTTTGTATCCGTTCAGCCAGTCTGTGTCTTTTGGTGGGAGCATTTACTCTATTTACATTTAAGGTAATTATCAATATCTATGTTCTTATTACCGTTTTCTTAATTGTTTTGGGTTTGTTATTGTAGATATTTCCCTACTCTTGTGTTTCCTGCCTCGAGAAGTTCCTTTAATATTTGTTGTAGAGCTGGTTTGGTGGTGCTGAATTCTCTTAGCTCTTGCTTATCTGTAAAGGTTTTAATTTCTCTGTTGAATCTGAATGAGATCCTTGCTGGGTAGAGTAATCTTGGTTGTGGGTTTTTCCCTTTCATCACTTTAAATATGTCCTGCCACTCCCTTCTGGCTTGCAGAGTTTCTGCTGAAAGATCAGCTCTTAACCTTATGGGGATTCCCTTGTATGTTATTTGTTGTTTTCCCCTTGCTGCTTTTCATATTTTTTCATTGTATTTAATTTTTGATAGTTTGATTAATATGTGTCTTGGCGTGTTTCTCCTTGGATTTATCCTGTATGGGACTCTCTGTGCTTCCTGGACTTCATTAACTATTTCCTTTCCCATATTAGGGAAGTTTTCAACTATAATCTCTTCAAATATTTTCTGAGTCCCCTTCTTTTTCTCTTCTTCTTCTGGGACCCCTATAATTCGAATGTTGGTGCATTTAATGTCCCAGAGGTCTCTGAGACTGTCCTCAATTCTTTTCATTCTTTTTTCTTTATTCTGCTCTGCAGTAGTTATTGCCACTATTTTATCTTCCAGGTCACTTATCCGTTCTTCTGCCTCAGTTATTCTGCTATGGATCCCTTCTAGAGAATTTTAAATTTCATTTATTGTGTTGTTCATCATTGTTTGTTTGCTCTTTAGTTCTTCTAGGTCCATGTTAAATGTTTCTTGTATTTTCTCCATTCTATTTCCAAGATTTTGGATCATCTTTACTATAAATACTCTGAATTCTTTTTCAGTTAGACTGCCTATTTCCTTTTCATTTGTTTGTTCTGGTGGGTTGTTACCTTGCTCTTTCATCTGTGCGTTTCTCTGTCTTCTCCTTTTGCTTAACTTACTGTGTTTGGGGTCCCCTTTTTGCAGGCTGCAGGTTCGTAGTTCCTGTTGTTTTTTGTGTCTGCCCCCGGTGGCTAAGGTTGGTTCAGTGGGTTGTGTAGGCTTCCTGGTAGAGGGTACTGGTGCCTGTGTTCTGGTTGATGAGGCTGTATCTTGTCTTTCTGGTGGGCAGGACCGTGTCCAGTGGTGTGTTTTGGGGGTGTCTGTGACCTTATTATGATTTTAAGCAGCCTCTCTGCTAATGGGTGGGGTTGTGTTCCTGTCTTGCTAGTTGTTTGGCATAGGGTGTCCAGCACTGTAGCTTGCTCGTCATTGAGTGGAGCTGGGTCTTAGCGTTAAGATGGAGATCTCTGTAAGACCTTTCGCCATTTGATATTACGTGGGGCTGGGAGATCTCTTGTGGACCAGTGTCTTGAACTTGGCTCTCCCACCTCAGAGGCTCAGGCCTGACACTCGGCTGGAGAAGCAAGACTCTTTCAGATACCTGGAAAAAGAGAGAAAGGGGAAAAATATATATATCTTTGTTCCCAGAGTCCACTGCCTCAATTTTGGGATGATTTATTGTCTATTCAGGTATTCCAGAGATGCGGGGTACATCACGTTGATTGTGGAGATTTAATCCGCTGCTCCTGAGGCTGCTGGGTGAAATTTCCCTTTCTCTTCTTTGTTTGCACAGCTCCTGGGGTTCAGCTTTGGATTTGGCCCCGCCTCTGCATGTAGGTCGCCCTCTGGCGTCTGTTCTTCGCTCAGATAGGACGGGGTTAAAGGAGCAGCTGATTAGGGGGTCTGGCTCACTCAGGCTGGGGGGAGGCGGTGTTGAGGGAGGGGCACGGAATGCGGGGTGAGCCTGCGGCGGCAGAGGCTAGCGTGACGTTGCAACTGCCTGAGGCGTGCCATGTGTTCTCCAGGGGAAGCTGTCCCTGGATCACAGGACTCTGGCAGTGGCGGGCTGCACAGGCTCCCGGGAGGGGAGATGTGGATAGTGACCTGTTCTTGCACACAGGCTTCTTGGTGGCTGCCGCAGCAGCCATAGCGTCTCATGCCCGTCTCTGGAGTCCGTGCTGATAGCCGCGGCTTCGCCCGTCTCTGGAGCTCGTTTAGGTGGCGCTCTTAATCCCCTCTCCTTGCGCACCCCGAAACAATGGTCTCTTGCCTCTTAGGCAGGTCCAGAGTTTTTCCCGGACTCGCTCCCGGCTAGCTGTGGCGCACTAGCCCCCTTCATTCTGTGTTCACGCAGCCAACCCCAGTCCTCTCCCTGGGATCTGACCTCCAAAGCCAGAGCCTGAGCTCCCAGCCCCCGCCCACCCCGGCGGGTGAGCACACAAGCCTCTCGGCCTGGTGAGTGCTAGTCAGCACCGATCCTCCGTGCGGGAATCTCTCCGCTTTGCGCTGCGCTCTCCTCCGTGGCTCCGAAGCTTCCCCCCTCCGCCACCCACAGTCTCCGCCTGTGAAGGGGGTTCCTAGTGTGTGGAAACTTTTCCTCCTTCACAGCTCCCTCCCACTGGTGCAGGTCCCGTCCCTATTCTTTTGTCTCTGTTTTTTCTTTTTTCTTTTGCCCTACCCAGGTACGTGGGGAGCTTCTTGCCTTTTGGGAAGTCTGAGGTCTTCTGCCAACGTTCAGTTGGTGTTCTGTAGGGGTTGTTCCACAGGTAGATGTATTTCTGATGTATTTGTCAGGAGGAAGGTGATCTCCACGTCTTACTCTTCTGCCATCTTGAAGGTCTCCCTTCATAATATGTTTTAAAGCCTCCATAGCACATACTTCCCAAAGAATGGAGTCACACTGATTTCAAGTCTGGACAAAAGTCATCAGGAACAACCAAACTGTAAGATAAAAGATATTTCCTTTGTGCTTTGCATTCTCCATCTCTTGTTGTTTTCATGTTTCCCTTGTCTTGAGCCCGAATATGCAGCAATTTTGCTTTATGTTTTTGGTGCTGTGCCCGTCACACATGTGATGCTCTCTGAACAAAGGCCTACTCGCTGCTGGGTACATGGATTGGGCCTGGGCCTGGAGTAGATTCGTCTTGGAAACAAATAAACAGGGCATCTTGCATCCCCTTCCATTTTGCCTGTCTTAAGGAAGAGGCCAAGCGGTCCCCTCCCTTTGCAAGTAGAGCAGAATGTACTTTCTTAAAACTATTAAAATATCACAGTTGGGTTCAATTATCTGCAGAAATAGACTCATATAAAGGGAAAGCTTACAAAGGGGAAATTTGTACCAAATAACAGGCTACGTTTTTGTTAAAAAAAATTTTTTTTCAAGGCTATCTGGTTTAAAGTCTGAGTGTCCAGGAGAGAGAAAAAAAAAAAAAAAAAAGAAAAGAAGGAAAGAATAAAAAGACACCAAAGTACTTAAAGATTCTTGAATGTGAATCAAAGTGTGAGTGATCATACGCTCTTTACCAGCAGTGCAGCCTGCCAGGGGCTTCCCATCCTCGACCTTCTTCCTCACCTTCTACTCCCCCACCCTCAGAGGATGGTCAGGCAAGGAAAGTGGGCCTCAAGAACCTTAGCTATTCTAAGTCCCTAGCTCTGCCTACCTGCCATCCAGCTGAACTAGATGGCCTAAGGTCTCACAAAGCTGACTTAGTCCCATCTCTTGGTCTTGGTGTAAACCCTTTCTCCCATCTGCAGGTCTGTATTACAGATTATAGCCTTGTAATAAATGACCACAAACTGAGTGGCATAGTGGCTTATCTCACAGTGTATGTAGATCAGAAGTCCAGGTACTGGTTAACTGGATCTTTTGCTGAGGGTCTCAGGCTGAAATCAGGGTGTCAGCCAGTTGTATTTTTTCTGGAGGCCCTGGGGAAGAATCTGCTTCCAAGATCATTCAGGTTGTTGATAATATGTCTTCAGAATCAGTTCCTAGAAGTCAGATTTCTGGGTCAACAGTTAAATTCTGTTGTAATTTTATTAGATGTTATTGAATTCCCTTCCATAGAGATTGTACCATTTTACATTTCCATCAGCAGTGTATGCAAGTAGATACCAAAATCTATGATGCAGAAGTCCCTTGTAGAAAATGGTGTAGTATTTTCATATACCCTACACACAACCTCCTTTATGTTTTGTCATTTGTAGATTACTTAAAACACCTAATACAATATAGGTGCTATGTAAATAGCTGTAAATACATTGTAAATGCTACGTAAATAGTTGCTGGTGTGTGGCAAATTAAAGTTTGCTTTGGAGAACTTTTTGGAATTTTTTTTCCTGAATATTTTCAATCCATGGTTGGTTGTGGAACCCATGGTTACAGAGAGCTGACTATATTAAGTTGCAGATTTTTTCCCAGTTTGTCATTTGTCTTTCTACTTTGCTTATGCTATTTTCCATGCATTTAAAACTTTATAAACTTATTTTTATTTTTGCATAATCAGATTTATTAGTATTTTTATTATTGCATCTGGATTTTTAAATCATATTTAGGAAAGTTATTCACTGCTCCCAGGTTATACAGGAATTCACCTATGTTTTCTCCTGATGCTTGTATGGTTTCATTTTTAATGTTTAAATATGATTTGTTTGAAATTTATCCTGATATATAGGCATAAGGAATGGAATTAATTTTATTTTTTTCCATATGTCTGTTAAGTTATCCCAACAACACTGATTAAAAAGTCTTTTCTTTCCCCACAGATTTGAGATGCTACCTTATTGTGTACTAAATATCCGTATGCAGTTGGGTCTATCTTTGAATTTTCTTTCCTGTTCCATAGCTAATTTTGGCTATTCGTGTGCCAGTTACCAAACCATTTTAATTATATAGACTTTACAGTATATTTTATTTTGTTATCTAATAGATCATTCTAGTTTTATTTCTGTGCTTTCCTTTGTGTGTGTGTGTGTGTGTGTGTGTGTGTATGTGATGAACCCCAGAAGAGAGCCAAACACTGACTCCTGAGAAATTTCAACTCCTAAACGTAGATAGAAGAGGGTAAGCTGGCAAAGGAATCTGGGGAAGGAGAGGCTCTAGAGGAGGAGGTAACCAGAGATGTGCAGTCTCAAGGAAGTCAGGGCGAGTACTTTAGGACTGAGATACTGATCTCTTGTGTCAGGTGCTGCCACAAAATCTCATAAGATGAGGAGTAAGAAGCATTGGTGGTTGTCACTGGGTGGGAGTAGAGTGAGTGAGCTATGGAGTGAACCGGAGGATTAGGAGATACACTTAAGTGTAGACAACCCTTGAAAAGTTTCTCAGTATAAGAGAAAGGAAAGGAAATGAGAAAAGGTCGTACCCCGAACGGGTACAGGGAAATTTTTCTTTTGTCTTTTTAACAAATTGAGGTGAAATTCACATAATTTAAAGTTAACCATTTTTTTTGTTGTTGTTTTTTAATCAGTCATCAATTTTATACATATCATTGTATACATGTCAATCCCAATCGCCCAATTCAGCACACCACCATCCCCACCCCACCGCGGTTTTCCCCTTTTGGTGTCCATACGTTTGTTCTCTACATCTGTGTCTCAACTTCTGCCCTGCAAACCGGTTCATCTGTACCATTTTTCTAGGTTCCACAATATGCGTTAATATACGATATTTGTTTTTCTCTTTCTGACTTACTTCACTCTGTATGACAGTCTCTAGATCCATCCACGTCTCAACAAATGGCCCAATTTCGTTCCTTTTTATGGCTGAGTAATATTCCATTGTATATATATACCACAAGTTCTTTATCTATTTGTCTGTCGATGGGCATTTAGGTTCCTTCCATGACCTGGCTATTGTAAATAGTGCTGCAATGAACATTGGGGTGCATGTGTCTTTTTGAATTATGGTTTTCTCTGGGTATATGCCCAGTAGTGGGATTGCTGGGTCATATGGTAATTCTATTTTTAATTTTTTAAGGAACCTCCATATTGTTCTCCATAGTGGCTGTATCAATTTACATTCCCACCAACAGTGCAAGAGGGTTCCCTTTTCTCCACACCCTCTCCAGCATTTGTTGTTTGTAGATTTTCTGATGATGCCCATTCTAACTGGTGTGAGGTGATACCTCATTGTAGTTTTGATTTTCATTTCTCTAATAATTAGTGATGTTGAGCATCTTTTCATGTGCTTCTTGGCTGTCTGTATGTCTTCTTTGGAGAAATGTCTATTTAGGTCTTCTGCCCATTTTTGGATTGGGTTGTTTGTTTCTTTAATATTGAGCTGCATGAGCTGTTTATATATTTTGGAGATTAATCCTTTGTCCGTTGATTCGTTTGCAAATATTTTCTCCCATTCTGAGGGTTGTCTTTTCGTCTTGTTTATGGTTTCCTTTGCTTAAAGTTAACCATTTTAAGCTGAGCAATTCAGTGGCCTTTAATACATTCACAGTCACCACCTCTATCCAGTTCCAAAACGTTTTCATCACTCCAAAGGGAAAGGAGTTGCTCCCCATTACCCACATCCCACCCCCCAGCCTTTGGCAACCACCAAATTCCTTTCTGTTTTTATGGATTAACCCATTCTGGATATTTTATATAAATGGAATCATACACTATGTGACTTTTTGTGTCTGGCTTCTTTCACTTAGCATAATGTTTTCAAAGTTCATCAGTGTTGGAGAAATTGGAGACTGTATACATGCTGATGGAAAGACTGTAGTACACAGGGACAGGCGGAAGATTCAGGAGAGAGGGTGGATAAGAGGAAGGTTCTTGGAAAGATATACTCCATCCATTTGTAAGGGGGAAGTTGGGGAGACCCCATCTGATAACTTCTGTATGCTGCATGATGTAGAAGGCCAGGCCTCCACTAAGAATGGGGAGTCAGAGGTTGCAGGGAGGGTAGATGATCTGAATAAATGATTGAGTAGAGGGGTATAGTGAGCTAACTAGAGAAACGTGGTTATGATTGGTGGGTGGTACTAGACACTTTGTCCACTATTTATTTCAGTTCACAAAAGGTCTTTTGGGGAAGTTCCCCAAATGTTGCATCATCACAGAGCGACTGTTTACTTGTTTCTGCTTCTTTCTTCCAAGACAGTGCTATAGCCATACCAGAGCTTGGGGTCCTGCCATAAATAGGACCCACAAGGTTTTACAGCTTCACTAGTATAAAAAGTTTTTGGTTGGGTTGTCCTGAAGCAGACACTGAGATTGATGATGGGCTACAGTCTATTTATAAGGGACCAACATCTGTGAAAGGAAGGGGAAGGAAGGTAGGATTGGACAGAGAATGAAGTCAAACTGTGATGCAAACTCAATGAAGCCATGGCTATCCCAGCAAGGCGTTCTGGAGTGAGTATTGTTTTTCAGATTGCCTAACATTAGGCCACAATGGTTAGGTTTTTATACCCATTCCTGGCTCAGTCCCCAATTACAGGCTGCCCCTGAACATCATGACCTTGACCAAAGTAGCTCTCTGCAGGTGAGGCAAACCCTGAAGAGCTGACACTATAGGTTGCCTGCTGACCTATGCAAGTCTTTCCTTGAAAGGGGGACCTGAGCATATCTGCCACAGTATAGCTGGGAACCATGCTGGAACAGCTTGGAGTTGAGGCATATGGGAAGCAGACTTCTTTAGGACGACTCTTCCCATCATTGCCCCAGGAAGTGTTCTTAGAAACTAAGTTGATGGACAGGAGCTGGGTGGGCAGGTAGAGTTGGCACCAGAAATTACACTCTGCTTCTCAGAGTGTAGAGAAGCAGGTAGAATGAGTTGAGCCGTGGCATTTGAGGACTTGGGCACAAGTTCCCATGGGGAGCAAAATCTCTCTTATTAGAAGGACTTTATTCTCAGCCAATCAACGAACCAGGAGTGGTTTGGATTTTGAAAATGTTTCATGATGTTTTTGACTTCACTATTCTTTGTCAGAAAAATCACAAAATGGAAAGGGCACCTAGTCAGCAGTCAGCAAATGTTTGCTAAACGAGTGAATGAAAGAACCATTGTGGGCCGAGCAGCGGCAGGAAGCAGGGGGTCAGAATTCTGTGTCATCTTTTTAGAGGAATCTGTGCTCCAGAGGTAGCAGCTTGACAGGCTTAGTAATAGCTCAACATGGAAAGAGAGGGTGAGGGATAGAGTTTGGAACAGAGGCACAGTGGTTCAGGGAGGGGTAGGGAGATTCCCAGGTGATGGTAGACAGGGGCGAACTGCCTCAGCTGGCTTGTAGGAAGAGAGGGTGTGTACCTGGAAGTGGACAGGTGGCTGGGTACTTGCCACACGTAGTCATTTGGGAAATGAAGGGAGTGGTCTTGTTATCTTTTCTCTGAGGAGGCTTTACCCACTCCCCATTGTTTGAGAATTACGTGGCTTTCTTCTGCTTCTAGTAGCTCCCTCCCATAGCCTCATAGCCCCACCCAGTCTATCACCTCCTCCCTCCAGAACTTATAACAATATGACTGACCCCCACTCTGGTCATTGATTGCCCCAGTTCCCATAAGCTGTTGTTTTACCTCAGGGAGCCAGGCCTGTGACCCATCAGCCCCATCTTGGTTCTTAGAGTCTCTCAGTGTCCTTGTGGCCTCTCTCTTCTTGATGTAACATGGACCTCATGGCACCTCTCATTTCCAAGACACTAATATTTGTTGTCAGCCCCCTTGATTCCCTCACCTTGTTTTCATATAGGGGAAAAGGTGGGACCATTGCAGGATGTTGGATTAAGAATGAAGAATTGCTATAGGGTGGAAGTTAGAGTCCTGGGGTCTGGGCTGGAATTGATGTCTAATTGCTAGCTCTAGGAGTGGAGTTGGAGCTGGAAGAGGGGGGAAGGAAGATAGCCTATAAATGTAGTTTATTATTATTTTAATAACTCTCATTTATATTGAAGTTAAATTTGGCAAATTGCTTTTACATCTATTACTGCACTGGGGTCCATTCTTACCTGTTTTCTGACTCCTTTTCTCCTTCCTACTTTTCAGATGTAGCCTTTTATCAAGGCTGTCGAAAGAAAAGTATTATTTCTTGTCTCTTCACTTTCTGCCTCAGGGATTTCTGGCTTCAGCTCTCATTGCCATGCCGATGACTTCCAAGCCTGTATTTCCAGCCTCAGCCTTACCTCCTGAACCCCCATCCCATATTTTCAGCTGCCTGATGTATATCCACCTGTCCCATTGGTGCTACACATTCTTTAAAACCAAGCTCATAATTTCCTCCAAAACCCATTCTTCCTATTTAATTATGGCATCATTATTCTCCCAGTTACCTTACCTTGAAACTTTGGCATCTCTCGTCTTCCCTTCCCCCCAGCCCATTCTCATCAGTCACCTCGCTTTGCTGTGTTCCATCACTTGTTTCCCTTCCCACTGCTCCCTCTTGTTCCCACCCCATGACTTCTTACTGAGCTGTGGCTCCTTGCCCAGTTTCCCCAACTCTAGGTGCATCTGCCTCCAGGTATATCCTACTGCTTCAGTCTGTGTAAGCCACTGTTCTTCTGTCTAAGCCATTGTAACATCAATTTTCCCTGAAGAAACTGAAATGCTTCCCCACTGCCTACAGAGTTAAGGTCCGACTTCTCAGCCTGGGTTGTGAGGCCCCGTAACCAGAGTTAAGGTCCGACTTCTCAGCCTGGGTTGTGAGGCCCCGTAACCTCTCTCTTTCTTCCTTACCTCCTATTACGATCCTATACATACCTCATTTTCTAGCCATGGAACTGCTTCTGTTTCCCTGAGTGTGTCCTGGACTTTCCTTCTTTGTTCATGTTACTTTTCGTCCTGAAGCTGCTTTTCCACTTCCCAATTTCTCCACTCCCTTGTCCCCCAGCCTACATAATTTCTATCTGTTAAAATCATGTTGATTTATATATATTACAATGGAATACTGTGACACTGTTGAGAAATGAAGTAGGTGTATATGTGCTGACATGGAATGATATGGAAGGTATACTGCTAGATGAATAAAAAGCATGTTGTATAACAATATATATTTATGATTCCATTCTTAAAAAAATTGTTGATAGTAAATATATATGAATGTATAGAGAAAAAATTGGAAAACTATGCCCTCTTAATGATAATTCTTGAAGAAAAGTAATGATTATAGGGATTGTAGGATGATTATATATTCATGTAATATTTGATTTTTAAAATAAAATGGTTGTATTTTTCTATAGTAATCAGAAAACATAAAGCAAGGAAAAAATGAGAAACAAGTTGTCCCCAGCCTTCAGGGTTCATCCAGATTTTCTCCTCCCTAGTTTTTCCCAGTGGCAGGTGCTTATACTTTCCACTCCTCCAACTCCCACCCCCACCCCACCCCACAACCTCTCCCATGAAACTCACATCGAGCCTCATATTATAGTAATTCTTGGATTTGCCTTACTCCCCACTTATTGCTCCTGAATCAGGAGTTGGTATCATTTGAATCCTTGAACACCTGTAGGGTCTGGCTGGGTGCTCATGCTCAGTGGCTGCTCCATCTTTGTTGCTGGGCTGCCATGCCCCACACATATCTGGGTATCCTGGGGCTTTAGTGCTCCTATGCCTTGGGAGGGACTAAAGGCCCTGCTTTTTCAACAGCAGGAGCTATATGCCTGATGGGGCTGATCAATTGGCCGTTAATTTATTACCAGCTTCCTGACTAGAATCCCAATGATTATGATTGATAAGGATGTGATTGGAAATTTCATCTGTGTTCTTACTGATCCCTAGAGGAATCCATTTCCACGTAGCAACCTAGACTCTAACCTAGCATTAGATAAATTCAACTCAGCAATCCATCAAGACACAAAGTAATTGAAGTGTGGATTAGTGCCTGCCACGAATGGCAGGAGGAAATGATGGAAGAATTTTAGGTTAAAGGGGCTGAGCTGTCCAGCCTCTAGGGAATCTATTATTCTACCAGCTCACCAGTCTCTCTCTTGAGCTTTAATGATACCTGCTTTGCAGGCGAGCCAGGCCCCAGATCAGCATAGATTCTGGTCTTTGCATCAACGGACTTATACCACATAGTGAGAGACTTTTCTGTTTGGCCTCAGTTAGCTTTCTTGGGGGTAGGCAGCAGAGGTTGTTGACAGTTAGGATTTGGTTGTTCCTGAAATACTATCAGGCTCAATGTGTCCTCAGCCTGGCTCAGAGACAGAGGGAGGCAGTGTCGGTGGTGGAAGAAGTGCTTTTTTTTTTTTTTAATTTTTTTTTTCTGCCTTTATTTTTTTATTTTTTATTTTAAAATTTATTTATTTATGGCTGTATTGGGTCTTCATTTCTGTGCGAGGGCTTTCTCTAGTTGTGGCAAGTGGGGGCCACTCTTCATCACGGTGCGCGGGCCTTTCACTGTCGTGGCCTCTCTTGTTGTGGAGCACAGGCTCCAGATGCGCAGGCTCAGTAGTTGTGGCTCACGGGCCTAGTTGCTCCGCGGCATGTGGGATCTTCCCAGACCAGGGCTCTGAACCCATGTCTCCTGCATTAGCAGGCAGATTCTCAACCACTGTGCCACCAGGGAAGCCCAGAAGAAGTGCTTTTGAAGTCCTTCTTCAGACAGATCTGGGTTGGAGACCTGGTTCTACCACCAGCCTGAAGCCTACTGTAGACAGGAACCACTGTGGTTTGCAGAATCAAAATGCCTGGTAATTTGATGTTTGGTAAGTATTTGTTGAGTTGGGCTAGTTGTATAACCAAAATATTCTTGTCTCTAAAATGGGAATACCTACCCCATAGAATTGTTGTGAAAATGAAATAAGATATGTATAGAAGCTATTCTAATGCCTAGCATCAAGAGGTAATTGGTAACTAATTGGTAACTGCTAATTTCCTCTTTTCTGCCCCCCTTCCCTCTTATACCCTTAAAGGTTAGAAATCTTATGACTTACTATGTACACACTTAATAGGCTACAGTGAGAGTGGCTTGAGCATATCTCATTTTTAGCAGGTATGGCCTTTCTCCCCATCTAGGTTGTCTTCTGTGGTCCTTGTAGCCATCCACATGGTCTGTGAAGGCTTTATTCACATCAGTGGCTCATGGCACAGCAGTATGGTGTAGTGGAGAGAGCCAAGGACTAGGGCAAGATACTTGAGCTCCTCGTCATCTGTTTTCTTATCTGCAAAAGAGTAATATTTGCCCTATCGAGAATTTATATTGCAGTTCAAATCTATTTCCTGAGAGGGAATTCCCCTACCCCCATTGTTCCTGAAGGATGCTGTATCCTGTTTCATGCCTCCCTACCTGGTGCCTTGACTGTACTCACTTTACTTCTCTTGAATGTCTGTCTTAGGATAGGAATTTATCAAGTGAATTACCATTGACACCACATTGTGATAACAGGGATTAATGCTGTGCTCATAGTGTGGTAGTACAACTCTTTTATGAGGCTGCCTGCTAATGAAAAGGACTTTTAGTAACTTTTAGTAAAAGATGTATGATTGCTTAAATATAAATTAGAATTAATTTAAACTCTTTGTGGGTGTGGGATTGGGGAAAACAAATATAATAACTACCTTGGCTACGTTGGTTACAGGATCTAAACATTAAATGTAATTCTGAATGTCCTGGCAGGCAAGAGAAAAAGGGAAGTATGATGAATCACATAATTATCATCTAATAAAATAGTCAAAAATTATAAAATAGGTTGTCTGCTGAGAGCTTTTTCCTGGTACTAGTAAGAACTGATCTAAAAGCATTTTTATAATAGACATTAAATCATGTACTGGACAATGTCTTTAGCAAGATTTTTTCAGAAAATGCAGAATTTTTTTTTTTCTATCTGTTCCTTATATAGAACCTGAACAAAACCTGACAGCATACAAGAAAGCAGGTTTCAGTGAATTTGTTTTGTAGGGGCAAATCCAGTGAGCATTCTTCTGTTTTAACTGGGATACAATATAGAGTCCCCTTAGCAGAATGGAGAGAGCCTGTACTTTAGATTGCCTTCCTCAGATATCTGCTCTGTCAGGTTGGTTTTTGGCAGGGACTTGAATAGTGGTCAGATTAAGACTGAAAACTTTGGCCAGGACTTGGTACAATCTAACTGGTCAGTGTTTCATCTTTCAAGACAGTGCTTTATCTGGAATGATCCATTTGTGTTCATACTCTGTGCATTGTGGCAATGTAAAAATGATTGGACACATGTTGACTTTTTAATAAAAATCCTAATGAATTGTTTAACTGTTTTCATTAGGGTGTCCAATGGGTGGTAAAATCTGTATCCAGCAAGTTTTGTGTTTATGTATAGCTTTATTTGGAGAAAAGAACATCAACTCACAATCTATTGCCAAGTGCAATAACGTGCATCCACCCCCCTAACCCCCTACCCCCACTGAAGATGGTAGCCTTCAGTTACATAAGAAATTCTTCTGTTTAAGATCAGAAGTAAATATGGGCCTAGGAGATTTGCCGAAAGATGTTAGTTGTGGCTCTATGAGAGAAAGTAGAAATCCCAGGTTTTCCTATCTGTTCCCTTTGGTTTTTCTCTTCTTGGGACTTTGAAGTTGGCATGGAGAAGAAGAAAAGCGGAAATTGGAAAATGTTGGTATAGCCAGTGCACATTTGCTAATGGGTCAGACCTCAGAAATGGAGGAAAACCACAGGCTGTATATGAATAAAGTGATTATGAAGTTATTTTCTTACTTCGTTGAACCTTTTGGTTTCAGTTAACATAAGATGCTATTCAGTAGAGTTTAATTTTCCATTTAGTTCTTTTTTGCCACCATCTGAACTAAAGAAATCCAGTGCAGTTCATTATCCCTTTGCCTCTCCTTAGTAAGTTATTTTCCATCTCATCTCCCTTCATCTCTGAAAGGGTTATCTGAATTGTTTGGGAGGGCAGGGTATTCTGTACCTGTTTTCATCTATTATTTACGTTTGCATTCAATTATACTCAGCCTTCCTTTCAATTGTGGAGATGACCTTGAGCATTTTTATTTCAGGGAATAGGTATCTGTTATAACAGTTAGCTTGGAGAGAGGGGAATTACCCATAATTCTTGTCCTCAGAAGAGATGTAGTACTAATGGATCCCTGGCCTCCTTCCTCTCTGACTCTGGAGAGCCACTGCTCTTGTTTACTCCTTGGCTTAGGATCTCCTGAAGTGGAACTGGCAAGAGATACTCAGTATTGTAAACCAGATTTGAATCCCCTAGAGGGGCCTCTGCTGTAAGGCCCCAGGATTTCAGCTTATGTTTGGGCCATCATGCCTCTCAAAGCCCTTTTCCATCCGATGTTTGACTGGGCCCTCACAGTACTTCAGGGCTGTGTCATTTGTGAAATGTGGATCTACTTTTGTGCTGTCTAATATGGTAGTTGCTAACCATTTGTGACTATTTAAATTTAAATTAATCAGAATTAAATAAAATTTAAAGTTCAGTTCCTTGGTTTCATTACTGACATTTCAATTGCTCAATAGCCATGTGTGACCAGGGGCTGCTGCAATGGGCAGCATGGATTTAGAACATTTCTATCATCACAGGAAGTTCTATTGAACAGTGCTAGTTTAGAAAGTAAATGGCTGATGCTAGTCTGCCTTAATTGACTGCTGATGTGGAAACATAACCTCCTTTTCTGTATTATCTCTTACATAGCTGCTTCACGGTTGTTGTTATTTTGCTGCTTTATTAATTTAAAATTCTCAAGTGGAAAGTGCTAGATAGTACTAGCTAAAGCCATTGGCAGCAACGCTGTGTTCTCTGCCTCTTGTTGCCTGGCATTTTATATGTGTGCCATGTGGTGGTGGTTCTCCATCCACTGGGAATGGTGAGGAGTTGACATGCAGGTTGTGACGCCGAGCTTCTCAGCAGAGAAGCTGTACCTGATCATGTGGGTGGCTTCTGCATGTTGGGACCTGCCTTCTCCTGCTGCTCTGACTCTCCCCAGCAGGGAGGCATGAAGAAAGTAGGTCTAGTGAAATTGGGAGGCTCAGGTGGGAAGATGCTTGGCTTTCAGGACCTATAGAGTGAAAATCAAGTCCAAAGGGTTCCACAAGAGTTAAGATGATTCCAGAAATGAGGAATTTTTTTTTTTTAATTTCCCAGATGCCTAAATGAGAGATTGGGAAGCATTTTTGTCAATTACAATTTTGTCTACTATAATTCTTAGTAATTTTTTTCAGGCAAGGTGAGGTTAGGCAAATATTAGAGACACAGGAGTGTATAGTAGCCAAATATTGTTTGTTGTGTACCTAGAAAGGTGAATGTGAGATTTTTTCATGGAAAAATATAGCCACATTGCGTAAGTGACCCTGGAGGGACATCTTTGCTGCCCTGGGCTCATACAAAATCTTTCCAAATCTCGTATCTAGATATGTGCGTCCTTGATCTGTGCTTTAGTTTGTCTGGGCAGCGTTAGAGGGAATGAGGACAGTGGAAGGCACACTCATATACACCACTCCTACCCTGCCATGCCCTCCTCCTAACGTGCACTTAATTGTATGATTTGTCCTAGGATGAGCTAAAGATTTGATCCAAAAGAAGACTCTCTAACAATGGGATTTAATTAGTAGGATTTTGGGGAGTATTGGGATTTTAGTGTCTTTCTGATAGCCCTCAAATCCCAGCTCATCAGTGACTGTTTTGGTGCCTCTGCATAGAACTGTGCCCCCTGCTCTACCCTTTCAGGTTTATTCAGAGAGTTGACTTTGGGGAAACTTACCCATGATGTGTGGCAAGGCCTCAGTTTCTAGGCTCAGGAGGTATGGTGGTAGCTGTTAGGAAAAGCTAAGGGAGATTAAACAATAAATTCCCAGAGAGAATGAAAATGATTGTTAGATTGGAATTATATTCTAGACAAGGAGAGTTTGGGGAGATGGAGTTTTGTTGTAGGGTGCGACTCTGGCCTCCTTTTCCTGGATTTGGGCCTGTTAGAATTTCATTATGAAAACTGATGAGAACTCAGTGAAACACCGCTCCACTTAATGGGTGGTCTCTCAGGTGGTCATTTGTCTTCTGAGCCTCAGGACCTCTCTGTAGATCAGCGGTCCCCAACCTTTTTGGTACCAGGGACTGGTTTCATGGAAGACAGTTTTTCCACAGATGGTGGTTGGTGGGGGTGGGTGGGGGAGATGGTTTAGGCGGTAATGCCAGCGATCGGGAGCAGCAGATGAAGCTTTGCTTGCCTGCCACTCACCTCCTGCTGTGCGGCCCGGTTCCTAACAGGCCATGGACTGGTACCGGTCCGTGGCCTGGGGGTTGGGGACCCCTGCTGTAGATCATAGAATGCCTCCTCCATTCCACTGAGCCTGCAGTCAGCTGCTGTCCTTTCTAAGGATATGCTGCCATGCTGTGAACTATACAGAAATTCAAGTTAAAATACTGTCCCTGGACACTGTGAGCTTGTCATTGAAAGTCATGGAGAACATTTAACTGATGCTTATGACAAGATGTGTAAAGTATAAAAAATGTGAAATGAGGAAGTCTTGGGTATTGGATAATAGAAATTTGGGGGAAATTGAAATGTATGTCAAGTTTTATACTTTTTGTAGTTTTGAAGTTATTTATTTTGGAAATGAAGAAGGAATTATGCATTTTGTTCATAAAGGTATCATATATTTAGCACCATGAAATCCCAGAAAGATTGGGGGAAGATTTGTTTTTAGATTGTGGAGGAGGGTATGGTTAAAGAGCCAGAATTAGTCCTGAGAAGGGAATAGATTTTTAATGTCTTATTGGAGGCTCTTTTATTGCTCAATTTGGGTCACAGTGGTCTTTGAATAAGAGTGACCATTAGCCATACCAGTTGAAGGAAAATTGGTTTCTTTGTTACTATGCTGGTGAAATAATGGAGTGGCTATAAATCTGACCTTTTTGACATCATGCCCTCAGTTTTTCAAATGTCCACCCACCTGTCACAGGCCCTAGGGATACTTATTTACTCTTCTAAATGGAGATGCTCTGAGCTACCAGAGCCCAGAGATTGATTGCAGGATGGCGCAACATACAAATGACTGTATCAGTATCAAGCTTTTGCTGTTTCCAATGTGTGTATATTCAGCCATTTTAGTGGCTTTCCATGTGATGAATTTGACTTTTAGCATCCGTTGCTAAAGTAATGGTAACATATTCTGTTATCCATTTGTTTATTTATAGTCTTGTTTTCTACCCTTGCAAAACTTGATATAGGTACACAGCTTCAGAAATGTACACATACCGGAGTAATAGGTAACTCTGGTTTGGTTACAAGGCAATAATTTAAGTTGACAGGTTTAGCTGATAACATAAAACACAAGAGAGAAATAGGATCAGTTTATAATGTCAGCAGAACCCCTGAGAGTGAGTTGCTGCCTTGGGGCTGACTCTGGTACTGTTGTTTTGTCTAATATTATTATAAAGCAAAATAAACTGATGTCTGTGAAAATCTGGCTGACCAAGATTAAAAGAATAGGGCTGTAAATTAGCTGCTTCCTTTTTGTTACTTTGAAGCAACTTTCAGAAGGGACTAAATAACAGGACATTAGGGTCCTTGGAAAGACCTGGGGTCCAGCTCCTCTGGAATGCCAAGAGAATGGATGGGCCTGCTTGTGTCAAGTCCTATTGGGAATCAAAACTTGCCAGTTCTGCATGCCTCACTATGTCTGTCCTGGGAAAATGGAACCTTAGAATAGAGGAGGTTGTGAAGTCCAGATGTCTGAAAGCTAGACCTTGTGGAAGGTCATTGTAGGTTCTGTCACTATGACTGCCATAACCATGCAAAATGATGTGAAATATTTTACTGAACTGTAAAAACTGAAATCAGTTCAGCATAATAGGCATTGACACACGAGATCACCATCTCCCTCATGGAAAATAAATATTCCTGCTTTACCTTGACATTTATTCCCCATAAATGCACCAGCGTTTATGTAGCATTATCTTATAATCATGTTTTATTCCCTGTGACGAGCTCTGTTATTGATGTCTGCAGAGCCAGGGAAGTGGTGGGGACTGCTTAGGGCATCTAGGAGTACTTGGTTTTTAGGGAACTCGTTTCCATTTTGTAGAGTTAGTAGGACTGGACATAAACTTAAGCACACATTATCGTTTCCTACCTCTCAGTGGCTGCCACAAACTCAGAAAAGTCCTTGGAGTATAGCTTTTACTCCATAGAGCAGTTTGGACTGATGTCCTTGTTTTGAGATAGCTCGTGCTGCGGAGAAAAATAAAGTTCCAAGCAATGGAAATTTTTAGGAAGTAGTGCTTCCATCCATCTGCCTCAAGGCAGAATCCTGTCTAGGTTGGTCTGCACACCCCTCTTTCAGCGGTTTCTGTGGATAATGCTATCAAACTCTGGTTGCTGATTTGTGCATTTCCGTCATTATGGGCATTTGGCATCATCCTTTTTTTTAAATTGAGATATAGTTAATTTGCAGTGTTGTGCTTCTGGTCTACAGCAAAGTGATTCAGTTAGGCATACATATATATTTTTTTCATATTCTTTTCCATTATAGTTTATTATAAGATATCGAATATAGTTCCCTGTGCTATGGAGTAGGACCTTTTTGTTTACCTATTTTATATATAGCATTTTGTATCTACTAATTCCAAACTCCTAATTTATCCCTCCACCCTGTTTTCCCTTTGGTAACCAAAACATCATCTTAGTTTGGAATTTTATAACAAAATATCATGTCTTGGGTGGTATATAAACAATAGAAATTTATATCTCAGTTCTGGAGGTTGGGAAGTCCAAGATCAGGGCACTAATAGACTCAGTGTCTGGCGAGAGCTCACTTCCAGTTCATAGATGGCTGTCTTCTCACTCTGGCCTCACTTAGTGGAAGGGGCAGGGGAGCTCTCTGAGGTCTCTTATATGAGGGCACAAACCCCATTCATGACGCTCCACCCTCATGACCTAATCACCTCCCAAAGGCCCTACCTCCAAATATCATCATATTGGGGATTAGTTTTCAACATATGAATTTTGTGGGGGACACATTCAGTCCATAGCAAGCATTAAACATAACTCAGATGCTTAGCTCTGGAGGCAAGAGGGGTTGAAGGGACACGAATCCCATTAAAAAAGCTCTTTAATCCTCTCCACTCCCACCTCGCCCACCACTACCAGTGTCGATACCAATTCTCCTGAAGTGCCCATTCTCTTCCACTCTTTGGTTTCCCTGCTTAAGCCTTGAGGGGCAGATTGGCTAGTTGGGTGAGGGCTCTGTTCAAGGCCATTTGGGAATAAAGGCACTAAGTTTGAACCCAGCATCTTGTTGGTTTGTGTTTGAGCAAGGCCTGTGTCCTCAGCCTTCTGGACCACCTCTTTGTAAAGCCATACCCTAGCGAAATACCTGTCAGGTACTTTATTGCAAATATGCAATTTACATTTGATCTGTTGGACTCCTGTCTGCTTAGCAGGATGTGTTAGAATGTGTCTGAGTAGTACATGTTGATTATGACTATATGGTACTCTTTTTTTTTGGTTATCTCCCCTTCACCCCCTAAGTAATCTCATCTACTTCTATGACTTTACATGCCACATGTAATGCTACTTATTGCTACATTTAAGAATCCTGCCCAGCTTTCCCTCCTGAACTCTTTAACCAATTGACTACTTAACATCTCAGCTTGGATGCCTAATAAACATCTCTAATTTAGCAGGTGTAAAAGTGGACTCGTAATTTTCCCTCCCCAAAGAGTTATTCCTCCCATTTTCTCAGTCTGAGCAACAACACCGTTCTTTCAGTTGCTACGGCCAAGACATTAGAGTCATTCTTGTCTTCTCTATTTCTTTTTCTTTTTCTTTTTAATTTTTGAATTTTATTTTATTTATTTTTTTATACAGCAGGTTCTTATTAGTCATCAATTTTAAACACATCAGTGTATACATGTCAATCCCAATTGCCCAATTCATCACACCGCCCCCCCCACCACTTTCCCCCCCTTGCTGTCTGTACGTTTGTTCTCTACATCTGTGTCTCAATTTCTGCCCTGCAAACCGGTTCATCTGTACCATTTTTCTAGGTTCCACAATATGCGTTAATATACGATATTTGTTTTTCTCTTTCTGACTTACTTCACTCTGTATGACAGTCTCTAGATCCATCCACGTCTCAACAAATGGCCCAATTTCGTTCCTTTTTATGGCTGAGTAATATTCCATTGTATATATGTACCACATCTTCTTTATCCATTCGTCTGTCGATGGGCATTTAGGCTGCTTCCATGACCTGGCTATTGTAAATAGTGCTGCAGTGAACATTGGGGTGCATATGTCTTTTTTTGAATTATGGTTTTCTCTGGGTATATGCCCAGTAGTGGGATTGCTGGATCATATGGTAATTCTATTTTTAGTTTTTTAAGGAACGTCCATACTGTTCTCCATAGTGGCTGTATCAATTTACATTCCCACCAACAGTGCAAGAGGGTTCCCTTTTCTCCACACCCTCTCCAGCATTTGTTGTTTGTAGATTTTCTGATGATGCCCATTCTAATTGGTGTCAGGTGATACCTCATTGTAGTTTTGATTTTCATTTCTCTAATAATTAGTGATATTGAGCAGCTTTTCATGTGCTTCTTGGCCCTCTGTATGTCTTCTTTGGAGAAATGTCTATTTAGGTCTTCTGCCCATTTTTGGATTGGGTTGTTTCTTTTTTTAATATTGAGCTGCATGAGCTGTTTATATATTTTCGAGATTAATCCTTTGTCCGTTGATTCGTTTGTAAATATTTTCTCCCATTCTGAGGGTTGTCTTTTCGTCTTGTTTATGGTTTCCTTTGCTGTGCAAAAGCTTTGAAGTTTCATTAGGTCCCATTTGTTTATTTTTGTTTTTATTTCCATTCCTCTAGGAGGTGGATCAAAAAAGATCTTGCTGTGATTTATGTCAAAGAGTGTTCTTCCTATGTTTTCCTCTAAGAGTTTTATAGTGTCCGGCCTTACATTTAGGTCTTTAATCCATTTTGAGTTTATTTTTTTTATTTTTTATTTTTTTTATAAATTTATTTATCTATTTATTTATTTTTGTCTGCCTTGGGTCTTCGTTGCTGCGCACGGGCTTTCTTTTTAGTGGTAGTGAGCTGAGGAGGCTACTCTTCGTTGCGGTGCACGGGCTTCTCATTAAGGTGGCTTCTCTTGTTGCAGAGCACAGGCTCTAGGCACGCAGGCTTCAGTAGTTGTGGCACATGGGCTCAGTAGTTGTGGCTCACGGGCTTAGTTGCTCCGCGGCATGTGGGATCTTCCCGGCCCAGGGCTTGAACCCATGTCCCCTGCATTGGCAGGCGGATTCTTAACCACTGCACCACCAGGGAAGCCCTTGAGTTTATTTTTGTGTATGGTGTTAGGGAGTGTTTTAATTTCATTCTTTTACATGTAGCTGTCCAGTTTTCCCAGCAACACTTATTGAAGAGACTGTCTTTTCTCCATTGTATATCCTTGCCTCCTTTGTCATAGATTAGTTGACCATAGGTGCATGGATTTATCCCTGGGCTTTCTATCTTGTTCCATTGATCTGTGTTTCTGTTTTTGTGCCAGTACCATATTGTCTTGATTACTGTAGCTTTGTAGTTTAGTCTGAAGTCAGGGAGTCTGATTGCTCCAGCTCCGTTTTTTTCCCTCAAGACTGCTTTGGCTATTCGGGGTCTTTTGTGTCTCCATACAGATTTTAAGATTATTTGTTGTAGTTCCGTAAAAAATGCCATTGGTAATTTGATAGGGATTGCTTTGAATCTGTAGATTGCTTTGGGTAGTATAGTCATTTTCACAATATTGATTCTTCCAGTCCAAGAACATGGTATATCTCTCCATCTGTTGGTATCATCTTTAATTTCTTTCATCAGTGTCTTATAGTTTTCTGCATACAGGTCTTTTGTCTCCCTAGGTAGGTTTATTCCTAGGTATTTTATTCTTTTTGTTGCAATGGTAAATGGGAGTGTTTCCTTAATTTCTCTTTCAGATTTTTCATCATTAGTGTATAGGAATGCAAGAGATTTCTGTGCATTAATTTTGTACCCTGCAACTTTACCAGATTCATTGATTAGCTCTAGTAGTTTTTTGGTGGCATCTTTAGGATTCTCTATGTATAGTATCGTGTCATCTGCAAACAGTGACAGTTTTACTTCTTCCTTTCCAATTTGTATTCCTTTTATTTCTTTTCCTTCTCTGATTGCCGTGGCTAGGACTTCCAAAACTAAGTTGAACAATAGTGGTGAGAGTGGACATCCTTGTCTTGTTCCTGATCTTAGAGGAAATGCTTTCAGATTTTCACTGTTGAAAATGATGTTTGCTGTGGGTTTGTCGTATATGGCCTTTATTATGTTGAGGAAAGTTCCCTCTATGCCTACTTTCTGGAGGGGTTTTGTCATAACTGGGTGTTGATTTTGTCGAAAGCTTTTTCTGCACCTATTGAGATGATCATATGGTTTTTCTCCTTAAATTTGTTAATATGGTGTATCACGTTGATTGATTTGTGTATATTGAAGAATCCTTGCATTCCTGGGATAAACCCCACTTGATCATAGTGTATGATCCTTTTAATGTGCTGTTGGTTTCTGTTTGCTAGTATTTTGTTGAGGATTTTTGCATCAATGTTCATCAGTGATATTGGCCTGTAGTTTTTTTTCTTTGTGACATCTTTGTCTGGTTTTGGTATCAGAGTGATGGTGGCCTCGTAGAATGAGTTTGGGAATGTTCCTCCCTTTGCTATATTTTGGAAGAGTTTGAGGAGGATAGGTGTTAGCTCTTCTCTAAATGTTTGATAGAATTCACCTGTGAAGCCATCTGGTCCTGGGCTTTTGTTTGTTGGAAGATTTTTAATCACAGTTTCAATTTCAGTGCTTGTGATTGGTCTGTTCATATTTTCTATTTCTTCCCTGTTCAGTCTTGGAAGGTTGTGCATTTCTAAGAATTTGTCCATTTCTTCCAGGTTGTCCATTTTATTGGCATATAGTTGCTTGTAGTAATCTCTCATGATCCTTTGTATTTCTGCAGTGTCAGTTGTTACTTCTCCTTTTTCATTTCTAATTCTATTGATTTGAGTCTTCTCCCTTTTTCTTGATAAGTGTGGCTAATGGTTTATCCATTTTGTTTATCTTCTCAAACAACCAGCTTTTAGTTTTATTGATCTTTGATATTGTTTCCTTCATTTCTTTTTCATTTATTTCTGGTCTGATCTTTATGATTTCTTTCCTTCGCTAACTTTCGGGTTTTTTTGTTCTTCTTTCTCTAATGGCTTTAGGTGTAAGGTTAGGTTGTTTATTTGAGATGTGTCTTGTTTCTTAAGGTCGGATTCTATTGCTATAAACTTCCCTCTTAGAACTGCTTTTGCTGCATCCCATAGATTTTGGGTCCTCGTGTTTTCATTGTCATTTGTTTCTAGGTATTTTTTGATTTCCTCTTTGATTTCTTCAGTGATGTCTTGGTTATTAAGTAGTGTGTTGTTTAGCCTCCATGTGTTTGTATTTCTTACAGATTTTTTCCTGTAATCGATATCTAGGCTCATAGCGTTTTGGTCGGAAAAGATACTTGATACGATTTCAATTTTCTTAAATTTACCAAGGCTTGATTTGTGACCCAAGATATGATCTATCCTGGAGAATGTTCCATGAGCACTTGAGAAGAAAGTGCATTCTGTTGTTTTTGGATGGAATGTCCTATAAATATCAATTAAGTCCATCTTGTTTAATGTATCATTTAAAGCTTGTGTTTCCTTATTCATTTTCATTTTGGATGATCTGTCCATTGGTGAAAGTGGGGTGTTAAAATCCCCTACTATGATTGTGTTACTGTCGATTTCCCCTTTTATGGCTCTTAGTATTTGCCTTATGTATTGAGGTGCTCCTATGTTGGGTGCATAAATATTTACAATTGTTATATCTTCTTCTTGGATTGATCCCTTGATCATTATGTAGTGTCCTTCTTTGTCTCTTGTAATAGTCTTTGTTTTAAAGTCTATTTTGTCTGATATGAGAATTGCTACTCCAGCTTTCTTTTGATTTCCATTTGCATGGGATATCTTTTTCTATCCCCTCACTTTCAGTCTGTATGTGTCCCTAGGTCTGAAGTGGGTCTACTGTAGACAGCATATATACAGGTCTTAGTTTTGTATCCATTCAGCCAATCTATGTCTTTTGGTTGGAGCACTTAATCCATTTACATTTAAGGTAATTATTGATATGTATGTTCCTATTACCATTTTCTTAATTGTTTTTGGTTTTATTTTTGTAGGTCTTTTCCTTCTCTTGTGTTTCCTGCCTAGAGACGTTTCTTTGGCATTTGTTGTAAAGCTGGTTTGGTGGTGCTGAATTCTCTTAGCTTTTGCTTGTCTGTAAAGGTTTTAATTTCTCCGTCAAATCTGAATGAGTTCCTTGCTGGGTAGTGTAATCTTGGTTGTAGGTTTTTCTCCTTCATCACTCTTAATATGTCCTGCCACTCCCTTCTGGCTTGCAGAGTTTTTGTTGAAAGATCAGCTCTTAACCATATGGGGATTCCCTTATGTGTTATTTGTTGTTTTTTCCTTCTTTTAATATTTTTTCATTGTATTTAATTTTTGATAGTTTGATTAATATGTGCCTTTGCGTGTGTCTCCTTGGATTTATCCTGTATGGGACTCTCTGTGCTTCCTGGACTTCATTAACTATTTCCTTTCCCATATTAGGGAAGTTTTCAACTATAATCTCCTCAAATATTTTCTCAGTCCCTTTCTTTTTCTCTTCTTCTTCTGGGACCCCTTTAATTCGAATGTTGGTGCGTTTAATGTTGTCCCAGAGGTCTCTGAGACTGTCCTCAATTCTTTTCATTTTTTTTTCTTTATTCTGCTCTGCAGTAGTTATTTCCACTCTTTTATCTTCCAGGTCACTTATCCCTTCTTCTGCATCAGTTATTCTGTTATTGATCCCTTCTAGAGAATTTTAAATTTCATTTATTGTGTTGTTCACCACTGTTTGTTTGCTCTTTAGTTCCTTTAGGTCCTTGTTAAACGTTTCTTGTACTTTCTGCATTCTATTTCCAAGATTTTGGATCATCTTTACTATCATTATTCTGAATTCTTTTTCAGGTAGACTGCCTACTTCCTCTTCATTTGTTAGGTCTGGTGGGTTTTTGCCTTGCTCCTTCATCTGCTGTGTGTTTCTCTGTCTTCTCATTTTGCCTAACTTACTGTGTTTGGGGTCTCCTTTTCGCAGGCTGCAGGTTCGTGGTTTCCGTTGTTTTTGGTGTCTGTCTCCAGTGGCTAAGGTTGGTTCAGTGGGTTGTGTAGGCTTCCTGGTGGAGGGGACTAGTGCCTGTGTTCTGGTGGATGATGCTGGATCTTGTCTTTCTGGTGGGCAGGTCCACGTCTGGTGGTGTTTTTCGGGGTGTCTGTGGCCTTATTATGATTTTAGGCAGCCTCTCTGCTAATGGATGGGGCTGTGTTCCTGTCTTGCTTGTTGTTTGGCATAGGGTGTCCAGCACTGTAGCTTGCTGGTCATTGAGTGGAGCTGTGTCTTGGTGTTAAGATGGAGATCTCTGGGAGATTTTCGCCGTTTGAGATTACGTGGAGCTGGGAGGTCTCTTGTGGACCAGTGTCCTGAACTTGGCTCTCCCACCTCAGTGGCACAGCCCTGACACCTGGCTGGGGTACCAAGACCCTGTTCTCCACACGGCTCAGAATAAAAGGGAGAAAAAAAAGAAAGAAGAAGATAAAATAAAATAAAGTAAAGTAAAATAATTAAAATAAAAAATAATTAATAAGAAAAAAATTTTTTAAGTTAAAAAAAAAACCGGAGAGACAGCACCCTAGGACAAGTGGTAAAAGCAAAGCTATACAGACAAAGTCACACACAGAAGCATACACATACACACTCACAAGAAGAGAAAAAGGGAAAAAATATATATATATCGTGGCTCCCAAAGTCCAGCTCCTCAATTTGGGTTGATTCGTTGTCTATTCAGGTATTCCACAGATGCAGGTACATCAAGTTGATTGTGGAGATTTAATCCGCTGCTCCTGAGGCTGCTGGGAGAGATTTCCCTTCCTCTTCTCTGTTCGCACAGCTCCCGGGGTTCAGCTTTGGATTTGGACCTGCCTCTGCGTGTAGGTCACCTGAGGGCGTCTGTTCTTTGCTCAGACAGGAGGGGGTTAAAGGAGCAGCTGATTCGGGGGCTCTGGCTCACTCAGGCCGCGGGGGAGGGCGGGGTAAGGAATGCGGGGCGAGCCTGCGGTGGCAGAGGCCTGCGTGACGTTGTACCAGCCTGAGGTGCGCTGTGCATTCTCCCAGGGAAGTTGTCCCTGGATCACGGGACCCTGGTGGTGGCGGGCTGCACAGGCTCCCGGGAAGGGAGGTGTGGATAGTGACCTGTGCTTGAACACAGGCTTCTTGGTGGCTGCAGCAGCAGCCTTAGCGTCTCATGCCTGTCTCTGGGGTCCGCGCTGATAGCCACAGTTCACGCCGGTCTCTGGAGCTCCTTTAAGCGGCGCTCTTTTCCCCTCTCTTCGCACACCAGGAAACGAAGAGGCAAGAAGAACTCTCGTCTCTTAGGCAGGTCCTGAGTTTTTCCCGGACTCCCTCCTGGCTAGCTGCGGCGCACTAGTCCCCTTCAGGCTATGTTCACTCAGCCAACCCCAGTCCACTCCCTGGGATCCGACCTCCGAAGCCCGAGCCTCAGCTACCAGCTCCCACCTGTCCCGGTGGATGAGCAGACAAGCCTCTCGGGCTGGTGAGTGCTGGTCGGCACCGATCCTCTGTGCAGGAATCTCTCTGCTTTGCCCGGTGCACCCCTTGCTGTGCTCTCCTCCATGGCTCTGAATATTCCCCCCTCCGCCACCCACAGTGTCCGCCCAGGAAGAGCCTTCCTAGTGTGTGGAAACCTTTCGTCCTTCACAGCTCCCTCCCATTGGTGCAGGTCCCGTCCCTATTCTTTTGTCTCTGTTTTTTCTTTTCTCTTTTGCCCTACCCAGGTACCTGGGAGTTTCTTGCCTTTTGCAGGTCTGAGGTCTTCTGCCAGCGTTCAGTAGGTGTTCTTTAGGAGTTGTTCCACGTGTAGATGTATTTCTGATGTATTTGTGGGGAGGAAGGTGATCTCCGTGTCTTACTCTTCCTCCGTCTTGAAGCTCCTCTCTTGGAAGATTTTTAATCACAGTTTCAATTTCATTACTTGTGATTGGTCTGTTCATATTTTCTATTTCTTCCTAGTTCAGTCTTGGAAGGTTATACCTTTCTAAGAGTTTGTCCATTTCTTCCAGGTTGTCCATTTTATTGGCATAGAGTTGCTTGTAGTAGTCTCTTAGGATGGTTTGTATTTCTGCGGTGTCTGTTGTAACTTCTCCTTTTTCATATCTAATTTTATTGATTTAAGTCCTCTCCCTCTTGATGAGCCTGGCTAATGGTTTATCAATTTTGTTTATCTTCTCAAAGAACCAGCTTTTAGTTTTATTGCTCTTTGCTCTTGCTTTCTTTGTTTCTATTTCATTTATTTCTGCTCTGATCATTATGATTTCTTTCCTTCTGCTAACTTTGGGTTTTGTTTGTTCTTCTTTCTCTAGTTCCTTTAGGTGTAAGGTTAGATTGTTTATTTGAGATTTTTCTTGTTTCTTGAGGTAGGCTTGTATAGCTATAAACTTCCCTCTTATAACTGCTTTTGCTGCATCCCATAGGTTTTGGATTGTTGTGTTTTCATTGTCATTTGTCTCTAGGTATTTTTTGATTTCCTCTTTGATTTCTTCAGTGATCTCTTGGTTATTTAGTAACGTATTGTTTAGCCTCCATGTGTTTCTGGGGTTTTTTACGTTTTTTTCCCGTAATTCATTTCTAATCTCATAGCGTTGTGGTCAGAAAAGATGCTTGATATGATTTCAATTTTCTTAAATTTACTGAGGCTTAATTTGTGACCCAAGATGTGCTCTATCCTGGAGAATGTTCCGTGTGCACTTGAGAAGAAAGTGTAATCTGCTGTTTTTGGATGGAATGTCCTATAAATATCAATTAAATCTCTCTGGTCTATTGTGTCATTTAAAGCTTCTGTTTCCTTATTTATTTTCATTTTGGATGATCTGTCTATTGGTGTAAGTGAGGTGTTAAAGTCCCTCACTATTATTGTGTTACTGTTGATTTCCCGTGTTATCGCTGTGAGCAGTTGCCTTATGTATTGAGGTGCTCCTTTGTTGGGTGCATATATATTTATAATTGTTATATCTTCTTCTTGGATTGATCCCTTGGTCATTATGTAGTGTCCTTCCTTGTCTCTTGTAACATTCTTTATTTTAAAGTCTATTTTATCTGATATGAGTATTGCTACTCCAGCTTTCTTTTGATTTCCATTTGCATGGAATATCTTTTTCCATCCCCTCACTTTCAGTCTGTATGTGTCCCTAGGTCTGAAGTGGGTCTCTTGTAGACAGCATATATATGGGTCTTGTTTTTGTATCCATTCAGCCTGTCTGTGTCTTTTGGTTGGAGCATATAATCCATTCACGTTTAAGGTAGTTATCGATATGTATGTTCCTATGACCATTTTCTTAATTGTTTTGGGTTTGTTTTTGTAGGTCCTTTTCTTCTCTTGTGTTTCCCACTTAGAGAAGTTCCTTTGGCATTTGTTGTAGAGCTGGTTTGGTGGTGCTGAATTCTCTTAGCTTTTGCTTGTCTGTAAAGCTTTTGATTTCTCCATCGAATGTGAATGAGATCCTTGCCAGGTAGAGTAATCTTGGTTGTAGTTTCTTCCCTTTCATCACTTTAAGTATATCATGCCACTCCCTTCTGGCTTGTAGAGTTTCTGCTGAGAAATCAGCTGTTAACCTTATGGGAGTTCCCTTGTATGTTATTTGTCATTTTTCCCTTGCTGCTTTCAATAATTTTTCTTTGTCTTTAATTTTTGCCAATTTGATTACTGTGTGTCTTGACGTGTTTCTCCTTGGTTTTATCCTGTATGGGACTCTCTGCGCTTCCTGGACTTGGGTGGCTATTTCCCTTCCCATGTTAGGGAAGTTTTCGATGATAATCTCTTCAGATATTTTCTCTGGTCCTTTCTCTCTCTCTTCTCCTTCTGGGACCCATATAATGCGAATGTTGTTGTGTTTAATGTTGTCCCAGAGGTCTCTTAGGCTGTCTTCATTTCTTTTCATTCTTTTTTCTTTATTCTGTCCTGCAGCAGTGAATTCCACCATTCTGTCTTCCAGGTCACTTTTCCGTTCTTCTGCCTCAGTTATTCTGCTATTGATTCCTTCTAGTGTAGTTTTCATTTCAGTTATTTTATTGTTCATCTCTGTTTGTTTGTTCTTTAATTCTTCTAGGTGTTTGTTAAACATTTCTTGCATCTTCTCGATCTTTGCCTCCATTCTTTTTCCGAGGTCCTGGATCATCTTCACTCTCATTATTCTGAATTCTTTTTCTGGAAGGTTGCCTATCTCCACTTCATTTAGTTGTTTTTCTGGGGTTTTATCTTGTTCCTTCATCTGGTATATAGCCCTCTGCCTTTTCATCTTGTCTATCTTTCTGTGAATGTGGTTTTTGTTCCACAGGAACAGGATTGTAGTTCTTCTTGCTTCTGCTGTCTGCCCTCTGGTGGATGAGGCTATCTAAGAGGCTTATGCAAGTTTCCTGGTGGGAGGGACTGGTGGTGGGTAGAGCTGGCTGTTTCTCTGGTGGGCCGAGCTCAGTAAAACTTTAATGCACTTGACTGCTGCTGGGTGGGGCTGGGTTCCCTCTCTGTTGGTTGTTTGGCCGGAGGCAACCCAACACTGGAGTCTACCTGGGCTCTTTGGTGGGGCTAATGGCAGACTCTGGGAGGACTCATGCCAAGGAGTACTCCCCAGAACTTCTGCTGCCAGTGTCCTTGTCCCCACGGTGAGCCGCAGCCACCCCTGCCTCTCTTCAGGATACCCTCCAACACTAGCAGGTAGGTCTGGTTCAGTCTCCCTTGGGGTCACTGCTCCTTCCCCTGGGTCCCAATGCGCACACTACTTTGTGTGTGCCCTCCAAGAGTGGAGTCTCTGTTTCCCCCAGTCCTGTCGAATTCCTGCAATCAAATCCCACTATGCTTCAAAGTCTGATTTGCTAGGAATTCCTCCTCCCATTGCTGGACCCCCAGGTTGGGAAGCCTGATGTGGGGCTCAGAACCTTCACTCCAGTTGGTGGACTTCTGTGGTATAAGTGTTCTCCAGTGTGTGAGTCACCCACCCAGCAGTTATGGGATTTGGTTTTACTGTGATTGCGCCCCTCCTACCATCTCATTGTGGCTTCTCCTTTGTCTTTGGATGTGGGGTATCCTTTTTGGTGAGTTCCAGTGTCTTCCTGTTGATGATTGCCCAGCAGCTAGTTGTGATTCTGGTGTCTCGCAAGAGGGAGTGAGAGCACATCCTTCTACTCCGCCATCTTGGTTCAGGGCCATTATATGGTACTCTTGAGTCATTATTTCTCAATTTAGAATGTGTGTGTGTGTGTGTTGCTGGTATGTAATTTATAGATAGATCCCAGTTATAACGGTGTATTTCAAGGGAGCCCAAATGAAGCCAACCTATAGTAAGAGATGTCAAATGGTTGGTTTGTTTTTTTCCAGTTCCCTTCCTTTTTTCTTTTTAAAATAAATCTTTATTTAATTTTCTAGTACTAAAAGTAATACATGCTCACCATTAGAAAGTCATAAGATGTAGTATATCATAGGAAGTAGAAGTCATTCTAAGTCCAATTTTTTCATCAGAGAAAACATAATATATTCTTTTTAAACAATTTGTATTATAAAATTAGATACAGAAAATTAAATAAAAATGTAAAGCTTAATGAATTACAAGGGGAACACTCGTGAAATCCTACCCAAGTCAAGAAATAGAACTTTACCAAGCACCTCAGAAGCCCCTCCTGTGTCCTATCCCAGCTGCAACATCTCCTTCCCAACAAATGTAGCTGTTATCCTGGCTTTTACAGTAATTGCTTCTTTGCATTTTAAAATAATATATTACCCAGGTGTACACCCTAGACTCTATAAAGTGTTTCCCATTAAAAAAATTGTTATATCCTTTAAGTTTCCTTGAATCCACAGCTTATTCCTTTTTCCATTCCTTATCTTTACAATTTGTCTGTTGAAGAACTCAGGCTGTTTCCCGGATTGAATTTTGCTGCTTTCATACTCATAATGCAGTTCATCATGATCCTCAGACCTCAATATTTCTTACAAATTGTCAGCTGGATCCAGAGGCTCAATCAGACTCAGGTTCCATCCTTTTCACAATACTATAAATAGGTTTGAGTTCTTGTATTGGGGAGTGCCTCTCCTTTTGTGGGGTTACAAGATGGCGATATTCAAACCTATCATTTCCTTTTTACTTTTAGCCGTAAAACTTTTATAAAGAGACACTTCCCCTCATACACGATTTGGTTATCCAGTGGTATAGTTCATAAAGGAAAGACAGGATAAATGCTTGATTTTTTTCCTGGTTTCTCAGTTTTCAAGATAATGAGTTGTTTCCCAGGCTTCCTCTGAAGGGTGTTAAGTTTTTTTCCTTTAAGAACGTTTAGTAAGTTTCAACCCATTGCAATTACTATTTTTACCGAAACTGAAATCGTCTTGTCTTTGGTCATTTGAACCAAAGCGCTTTTGATGTTACCATTGTAGTTATTGGTAGCATTTTTGCGATCTGGTGTGACAGGATAGTCTAGGCTAATGTTGTTTATTTCCTGCTTAGGACTGGAATCAGCCATTGCTCTAAGAAGCTATGGTTTCTTTTAATTGGAAATGATGTTTTAAGACTGTAATCTGGCCATTAGGGTAGCTCATTGCTACTGCGTTGGTCATTGTTTCTAGGTCTTTCAGTTGACAAGAGCTAATATATATGATAATATACTTCATGTATTCAAGCAGATATTCATATTCAGGAGTACAGGATTTTTATTTAACCTCTTTGATATTACATCTATATCTCTTTTCTTTCACACTAAGAATTCTGGTTCTGGGATATAGTAGAGTGTACAATTAGAATATCTAATAATTACTCATTTGTCCTGTGTCATATTATACATATAACAGTTTCAGAATGGCAATACTACTACCCTGATATGATTTCTGAAAAAAGTTAAAAACATTCTTTTGCGTGTGTTTGCTCATTATTTGTAAACAGCTGTACTGTGTCTGTATTGTCAGAGCATATAGCCATTATATACTTCTTCATTTTAACACTCATTTAGTCTTATTTCTCCGAATAATTATATATATTGGATACTTAACATCAGTCTTAATGACAGTGTCTCTTTATAGTTATTTTGGTTGTCTGAAATGGGCTTTCTAGTAGATTCTTCAGGCAGGGTTCATTGAAACAATATTCTCTGAGTTCTTGGGTGTTGATAAGTTTGTGGTCTTTATACCCAAACGTCACTTTGGTAGATATAAACTTCTTGGTTCACATTTTTTTTCTCTGAGTATCTTAAATATGTTAATTTATCTTATTTTGGCAATAGGCTTTGCTGTCAGAAACACTGATAAGACTCTAATTTTCTTAATTTGGGCTTAGATGCCCAAATGATCTTTTTTTCCCTTTTAAAATCCAATAATTTTGCTAAAATATATCTTTCTGTTAGACATTCCTGGTCAATATTCTCTGAGGTACACAGTGTGTTCTTTCAATACATAATTTTTTGTTTTGTTTTTTGGCTGCATTGGGTCTTCGTTGTTGCATGCGGGCTTTCTCTAGTTGTGGTGAGTGGGGGCTACTCTTTGTTGCAATGCACAGGCTTCCCATTGCAGTGGCTTCTCTTGTTGCAGAGCATGGGCTCTAGGTGTGCGGGCTTCAGTAGTTGTGGCACACGGGCTCAGTAGTTGTGGCTCGAGGGCTCTAGAGCGCAGGCTCAGTAGTTGTGGCGCATGGGCTTAGTTGCTTCACGGCATGTGGGATCTTCCCGGACCAGGGCCTGAACCCGTGTCGCCTGCGTTGGCAGGCGGATTCTTAACCACTGCACCACCAGGGAAGTCCCAATACATAGTTTTTTAAAACTGCTTTTTTTATTTTAGGGGTATTTTTATAGAAAGTATTTATTTACTTATTTATTTATTTGGCTGGGTCTTAGTTGCCATGTGCAGAATCTTTGTTGCAGCATGTGGGATCTTCAGTTGTGGCATACGGAATCTTTTTAGTTGCGGCATGTGGTATCTTTTTTTTCTTTTAGTTGTGGCATGCGGGCTCTTAGTTGCAGCATGTAGGATCTAGGTTCCTGACCAGGGCTCAAACTGGGTCCCCTGCACTGGGAGTGTGGAGTCGTAACTGGTGGACCACCAGGGAATGCCCTAGGGGAAATTTTTCTTGAATTATAGTTTTTGGTATTCTCTTTCCTTTTTTTGGTTTTCTTCTTTAATGTTGGATCTTTTTTGTCTGTCTTTATTTGTCGGTTTCTGATAAATTTTACTTTTTTTCCTTCATTTTTGGTTTTTCAAATTTTTCTCCTTTCACCTTCTACTTATTTTAAGGCATTTTTTGTTGTGATTATTCTTTTATTTCTAACTTTCATTGAGTTCTGGTACCTCATCTTATTTTTATTCTTGAATATCTTGTATCATCAAAAACATGTGTTTAGCTCATTTTGAAATAGGAAGTTGCAGTTCTGATCTGTTCATGGCATGTTTTTCTGGCTTGCTTTCATTATCCATAGGGATGTTATTCCTCTCCTTATTCTGTTTTTCTTTCTTATAATAATGTTATTGTATAGGATTTGAGCTCATTACTTTTTTCAGGTCATTTTTATGTGAAATTAGATTTCTTAGAAAATTAGAAAAGAAGCATGGCTTTAATTATCTTTTAAAAAAAAATTCGCAGTGCTCCCCTTTCTGTTGTTTTCAACATGGCAGCTTGCTCTATGAGGATTCCTGGCTCTGTTTTCTTCCAGCACTTTTATCTGGATCTTCTCTTTCCTGTATTGCTATTGTTCCAGTTCTGCTTTTGATTTCTCTTCTAGAAGTGTCTTCTCAGTGTCTCCCTGTCCTAATAGGGAGCACTGGTTGATTAAATTTGAGAGTTCAGTGGGGCTTGATTGCTCTAGCCCCTTGAGAATTTACCACCAGGTTTCTTGTACTTGCCTACTATTAGACTGGGAAAGATCCCTCCTAGGTTCAACTGCTCTTCTCCCACTGGCCTATTTTGTGTGTGTGTGTGTGTGCGTGTGTGTGTGTGTGTGTGTGAATACCTATTGACTGCTTTGGGGTTTTCCTTTTTCAAGTTTGTCAGACACGCCATTGCTTCCTGTGTCCTCCCATACAGAGACTGATACCATGCAGATTTGGTGATTTGTCTTCACCTGCTTCGCTTCTGTTTGGGGATTTGTAGGCGTCTTTTCACTTTGTTTTGATACAAATGTTGCTTATAGGGTTGGTTTTGCTATCTAGTCACTGTTTTAATGTGAGGATTTGGATAGATTAAAAACTGTATTGCTGCCACATTAACATATATGTTCTTTAAAAAGAAAGATGAAATCATGTATTTGTAGCTTGTTCTTTTTGTTTAGTTTTAGTCATCTTTTTATGTCAGTATAATTCTCCCTCCTCCTTATTGGAGACTATTGTGTTCCATTGAAGGCATAAAGTGCATTGTGTAGTAAATCCCTTACTGATGGACATTTTGTATTGTTTCTCGTTTGCAATTATTAAAATGCTGTTATGAACATTCTATCAATATATCAGTTGTGTACTTAGGTGAATGTCTCTATTGGATACATTCCTACAAGTGGAATCTGCTGGGTCAAATGAAATGAACATTTACAGTTTTAATAGGTATTACCAGATGACCAAAAACATTGCACTGATTTGTATCTTTACCTACAGTGTATTAGAATGCCTGTTGCTGTGTAGCCTTCCCAGTATTGGCCTACAGGCTCTCCAAGGTATGCGTGTTTATATGTGTGTTGGGAGAGTGATTTACAGACCTCTTTAAGAAACTGGTAAAAGCTATAAACCTTCTCAGAAAAATGTAATTGTATACTTAAATATTTCACATACAATTTTAGAGTCTTCACCAACTGTTCTCAGGTGACACAGTTCTTGTTGCCTTCCTAGCCACCAGATCTCTTTTGCTTCTGTTTGGTGGACTTGGGAATACTTGAAAGTTTAAGGATAAAGAGCAGTTGTAGAGCTACGACCAATAGTTCGTCCACCAAAGCCTGTAATCAGAGGTGATAATACTCTGAAGTCCACAGTGAAGTCTGATGTGTGTGGTTTACTAACAGTTAAGAGCTCAACCATGCTTCTCTCTCATTCTGTTTTTTTTTAATTGTTGTTGGTTACTCATTCATTTTTTTTCTTTAAAAAATTTTTTTAATTGAAGTATAGTTGCTTTACAATGTTGTGTTAATTTCTGCTGTACAGCAAAGTGATTCAGTTATACATATGTGTACATTCTTTTTCATATTCTTTTCCATTATGGTTTATCACAGGATATTGAATATAGTTCCCTGTGCCATACAGTAGGATCTTGCTGTTTATTCATTTTATATACAATAGTTTGCATCTGCTAACCCCAAACTCCCTCTCCCTTGGCAACTACAAGTCTGTTCTCTATGTCTGTGAGTCTGTTTCTGTTTTGTACATAAGTTCATTTGTATCATATTTTAGATTCCACATATAAATGATATCATATGGTATTTGTCATTCTCTTTTTGACTTACTTCACTTAGTATGATGATCTCTAGTTTCATCCATGTTGTTGCACATGGCATTATTTCATTCTTTTTTATGGCTGAGTAGTAGTCCAGTGTGTGTGTGTGTGTGTGTGTGTGTGTGTGTATACCAAATCTTCTTTATCCATTCATCTGTTGATGGACATATAGGTTGCTTCCATATCTTGGCTGCTGTGAATAGTGCTGCTATGAACATAAGGGTGCATGTATCTTTTTGAATTATAGTTTTGTCTGGGTGTATGCCCAGGAGTGGGACTGCTGGATCATATGGCAACTATATTTTTAGTTTTTTGAGGAACCTCCATACTGTTTTACATAGTGGCTGTACCAGCTTATAGTCCCACCAACAGTGTAGGTCTCTCATTCTGTTTTGATCTCTTGCTCTCTGTTTCTGTAATTCTTTTTTTTTTTTTTGGCCGCACTGCGTGGCATGCGGGATCTTGATTCCCCGACCAGGGATGGAACCTGTGCCCCTGCAGTGGAAGCGTGGAGTCTTAACCACTGGAATGCCAGGGAAGTCCCTCTTTGTGCAATTCTTAGTTTTTGTACCTCTATCTCATTTAACTTGTGGGTTGAGGAATGATACTGTGGAATTAAAACACATTTTAAAATATGTATTGTATTTATTAAATTAGGTTTTATTTTCCCATGATCCCATGTTAAAGACTGTCTTTGCAGCAATACATCCCTTTGCCCCACATTTCAGAAAGAGGAAATTATTTGCTTTTCTTCCCATAAAGCTAACTTACCTTTGTTTTGGAACATACACACAGTGGACATTTACTACCAGACACTCTGTTTAGCACTGTAGGAATATAAAGATGTCCTGACTTCAAGGAGAATTTAACCTACTGGGGAAAATTTGACAAGTATCATATTTCTATGGATTTGCTTCCCTCACCAGACCAGAGATTTCCTTAAGTGTAGAGAGGCCATGTCTCATCCTTGATTTCCCTAAAACCTGGCATACTGTAGGTGGTTAGTAAATATCTGTTGAATGAGTATCAAAGAACCCAATTGAGTAAGAAAAAATGAATAGAGGAAGTGCCATTTGAGAGGAATAAGCAAGACACTCAAGGTTGAAAGGAAGGGAAGACAATGTATAAAGCTGCATAGAATTGTTTGAGTTAGGCCGTTAAAAAGTGGATTTTAATTTGACAGAGTAAAAGCAAGTAAAGAGGCAGTATCAAGGACCAAAGAAAGCGTGGGTGAGTTTGGCCAGAGGATGGGGTATCTGTGGATGAGGGGAGATAAGGCAGAGACTATTAGGCAGGGACTTTGCTGTATTAGGTGGATCTGAACACCAGCAGGAGTATTGGCACTTGGGAGGGTAGCAAAGAAACCACTGAAGGTTTTAAGGAGAGTGCCAACAGAATTGTCCTTGGGGATGCTTCGCCAGGCTGCAATGGCAGGAGGCATGGCACAAGGAGGGATCATGTATCTTTCCAGTGGAGATTAGGTCTCACTATCTCCTAAGGTTCCTTCTAGCTCACGATGCTGGTGTCCGTGGAATTCTGAAGGGTTTGCCTTCTCTCATAAATTTGAAATGGCAGGTGGAAAGAGGGTGTCATGGCAATGGCTTTTTGTGAGGTGATTTCTATCAAAAGGGATCCAGACCAGAAGCACTCAGCAGGGAGTGAATCCACTCATGAATGGTAGTAAGCACCAAGGCCAGAACTTGCAGGCACTGCCTGTGTACTTGTAGGGGACTTCAGAGTGTATAGCAGGTAGAGTGTATATAATCAAGTGACAGTTGCAGAGTTAACATTAAGTGCTTAGGATTGGGAGCATTGTGGGGAGGCACAGCTGGGGGCAGCATCAGCTGTTGTGACGACGGGTTGGAAGTATGAAGCAGGCTGCTTGTCAGAAGTGTACATATTAGCAGGTTTGCTGAAGCACCAACCTTGTGCCCAGTGGCCTGGAACATCCAGGGCTCTCACCCATGCTTGGGTGGGCACCTGCAAGCACTGTCCCCCTAGGAACATGAAGCCAGAGCAGGGCATCTGCTTTTATAAGCCTTATGGTGCATTGTTACAAAATTGGCTTGAGCCTGTGTTTGAATTAAGTTTATCGGGAAACCTGAAACTTTTCCCTTGTTGCTGGCTTGGCAGTTGTTCTCATTTAAATCCTCCCCACGTTTGCTTAAGTCATGCTGCTGGTTATGGCCTCTGATTTCTGTTCTGACTTGGGGAATAGGATAGGTAGGACCACTCCATCTTAAATGAGTTTGGTTGGCCTACTGCTGGCCCCAGCCAAGGAAGGCTGTAGTGCATCTTTTCAGTGTGGTAGAAGCCTGGTTTAACTGGCTGCCCTCTCAATTTGGATGCCCTGTAGGCTTCATTGTATTGAACTTCATGCAGCCTTAATGAGGCAGTCTGACATGAAAATTCTACAAAAATCATGTACTCACTTATCCTCTACAGAACTCAATTAAGTACGTACTGAGAGCTTGTTAACACTCAGTCTAACCATCTGTAATGGTCCCTGTCCCATAGCTGGGAAGACTGAACAAGTCAGAGAGAGGCAAGAGTCCAGCAAACACCATTGTTGAGAGTACTCTGGATGAACCCTAAGCATCCCACTTGCATTATCTCTTATTCCTCACAGTGAACTCTGTGAACTCTATGAAGTGAGTACTCTAAGCCCCGTTCTGTACATGGGCCACAGAGCTTATTTTCCCAAGGTCTCAAAGCTATTAAGTGGTAGAACTGGACCTGGAACCTGGGTCTTCCTTAGCCTGTGCCCTCTACCACTGGACTGGATAACTGCCCAGGTCACCCAAGTGCTAGAGGCTGTAGCTCCTTCTGGTGAGACTAGCAGTGCAGGTGAAGAAAGCAAAGCACAGCACTGCTTAGTAGGTCTCTTAATACTCATGATCCAAAACTTTAAGAGACAACAAGTTGGGATTGTCATTACATTTTGATAGCTGAAAGAAGGCTCAGGTAACTAACCTCATTTTGTTGTCCATGTTGCCTACATTTAAGGGAGGCCCTCTCACAATGCAGGGGCAAGGACTTGGGACCAGTTGTTTCCTTGACTGCCTTCTCTACACTGTATCTATTGCTCCATTTGCATCTTTTCCCCTTCTGGTTTGTATTCTGCCCCTCTCCCTCAAAAAGGAAGGGAGTTGAGTCCCATCCTTTAGAACTTATCTAGAGAGAAATTTGGCCCTAGGAATTTTGCTCCCCTCATACTTATGGATTTCCTCTCTTTCCACTGCAGGGAGCATCCAAACTGAGGGGCTTTTGAATCAGGTACTGGGGAAATTGCAGAGGTCAGGAGTAGCTGGTACTGTTTTGAAATAATTCACAGAACTAAGTTTGGCTGTGGAGGTAACAGGTGCTGTAAAAGAAAACAAACAGCCAATTATGATGTCAGGAACCCTGGGGACTGATGTGGTAGGAAAAAAAGGATTAAAAATTATGGCACGGGCTTCCCTGGTGGTGCAGTGGTTGAGAATCTGCCTGCCAATGCAGGGGACACGGGTTCGAGCCCTGGTCTGGGAAGATCCCACATGCCGCGGAGCAACTGGGCCTGTGAGCCACAGCTACTGAGCCTGCGCGTCTGGAGCCTGTGCTCCGCAACAAGAGAGGCCACGACAGTGAGAGGCCCGCACACCGCAATGAAGAGTGGCCCCCGCTCGCCGCAACTAGAGAAAGCCCTTGCACAGAAACGAAGACCCAACATAGCCAAAAATAAATAAAATAAATAAATTTATAAAAAAATTACGGCACAGTATCTTGGCACTTTGCTTTCTTAGCCCTCTTATTAAATTATGACTTCTGTTTGAGGAAAATAAATGAGAACAAAGGGTTTGTTTAGAATACAATCTTTGTGTTTTAAATTTGACTAATGAATGGTTTTAGCACTTTCATTTGGTTCTCAGTCAACTTGTGTTCAAAGTGTCAATTAACCAATAAATATTATGAAAAACAAGAGTCAGAAATGGTTGCCACTCTTGCTAATGAGCTGCTAATGAAATTGTGCCTGGGTGGGAAATGCAGGCACTCTGGAATCCCCGAGTCTTCTCCAGAAAATGAGCTGTAGTGGAACTAAGGTCCCTGACCCCTGGGAAAGGGGCACATTTAACTCCTTCACTCCCAATTGCTGTTTTTCCCCTCCTCATTATTAAGTGAAACTCATTGCCAGTATCTTATGGTTAACTTCAATTGTAGTGAGACTTTTCAAAATGTGGTTTTATTTGACTCAATAATTCCTAAGTGGGATTAGAGAGCTGGAAGAACTGCCTGGCCTTTGGTCTCTTAATGATTCCTTTCCTCTTCTAATTTTCTTTTCATTCATTCATTCATTCGTTTATTTACTTATGGCTGCGTCAGGTCTTTGTTGTGGCACGCAGGCTCTTTGTTGCGGTGCACGGGCTCAGTAGTTGTGGTGCACGGGCTTCTCTCTAGTTGTGGCACGCGGGCTCCAGAGCGTGTGGGTTCTGTAGTTGTGGCGTGTGGCCTCCAGAGTGCGTGGGCTCTGTGGTTGCGGCACACAGGATCTCTCGTTGTGGTGCACGGGCTTAGTTGCCCCGTGACATGTGGGATCTTAGTTCCCTGAGCAGGGATCGAACCCATGTCCCCTGCATTGGAAGATGGATTCTTAACTACTGGACCACCAGGGAAATCCCTCTAGTTTTCTCACGTCTTTCCCCCGTCTCCTCATCCCCAACAGATATATGTATGCACAATTGAAAATGGATTGAAATCTGAATATAGTCAACATTTTGTAGGGTTGAGAGAGTAGGGTGTGGGTGGGGACTATATCTCTAAAAAAAGAAATGGCAGGAACTAGTAGCCTATAGCAATCAATAGGGTTATTGAAAACCAGTTCCCAGCATGGATGTGAAAGCTCAAGTGCTCTGATTAAGGGGCTGTGCTATATCTGTTAGTCTCACTGGGTCTTCTTCTGAGCTAAAGAGGAACATGGAACACATTGAGGGCAGAGATAAAAGGGGAACAGAGGCAATCAGTGGGCTAGGAAACAGGTGTGGGATACCCATCCTGAGTCTCTGGGTGAAAGTACCCCCTCTGTCCCTTCTCCCCTGTTCTCCTTTACCCGTGGATTTACTAAATTGTGGGGCTCTGACAGGTCTCCTGGGCTGGTGCGAGGAGTCACTGCACATGCTTAAAGGTCTGGTGCTTTTGAGGGAAGGAGGACTGACCCCTGTCAGATAGAATTCCTAAGTTTTTCTGGTCAAAATACTGTCGTCCCTTACTCCGTCTCACTCTTCCCATTCCCTACCCATTCCCCTCATTCAGGCTTGATTATATCTGATTAGGTCAAGTATAATAGCTTTCTAACTAGCCTCTTTGCTCCTTCTCTTTCTGTTATATGCTGAGTTTCAAATGGAGTTACTCATTGTCCCCTGATTATGTCCACTTCTTTGCTTGCCTGAAAGCTGTTCTCTGGACTTGGGACTCTAAATATTGTTACCCCTCTTCCTCGTTTACTTCATATTCCTCAGTGACAGCTATTGGTTTTGTTAATGTGGTATCTTTCCCAGTGCCCAACACAGCAGGTGGCTTTCTTCAGTGGGTACACAGTAAGGTGTGGTAGAAGGAATGCCTAGAATACAGCAGGCAGGCTCTTACCTAATCCTCAGTAAATGCTTGTTGACTAGCCAGTTGTGGAAAGAGGCTCACCGTGTCCTGGATATGGTTACTTTGAGCCTTTGTCCTGATGGCTGTTCAGAGTACCTCTCCAACTGTAACAGAGGAAATCTTCCAAGTAGCATTGCTAGTCCTTGCACTTGAAGAGCACTGCTGTTGTGAATTCTGTGTACAGAGGTTGGTGCCCAGCTGTCGTCTGTCCTCCTTGAGAACTGGAAAGGAGACATTGGTTAGGTCACAGCAGATAAAATTTTGGAGGGTAGTTCTGGAATGTGGTGGGAGCTATCAGGATAGCTGTTCCCAGAGGAAGACTGTGGAGTCTCTTGATCTGAAGGGCTTTAATGCAGGTGATGGATTTCCACCCTTGCTTGGAAGCCATGCCAGAGAACTCTTCTAAGGCCCTGCCCAGACTGTAGATTACGCAGCAGAGTAAAAAATCAGTTTGGAGAATATTTTTATTTTTTCTCATTTTGCCATTGTTTAGTCCTTTTAGAAAATGCATAAATGTAATGGCAATACAGACTGGTTCACTCCGTGTTTTGCTGCTTACAAAAAAGATCTCCATTTGTGTTTCCCTTCAAAAAACATTAAACATTGGTTCAGGGTTCAGCACCCTAGAGAGGTTTGTGCACATTTTTTTGTTACTGGTTCAGTTCAAGTCCTGCCTTGGAGACAAGATAGATGCTCATTTGTGTGAGGCAGGGATCTTGCCAGGACTTGTTTGGGGTTTTTGAATAAAAAAGCAGGAGGATAGGGCTGTGGTAGCCATGGCAACTGCGCTTGGCTGAGACTAAAGTCTCAGCTCTGACCAGCCCTGGTTAGGAGCTTGGAGGTGAGTGGCATTGCTTCCTGTCCCATATTCCTCCTATTCTTTCTGGTCTTGGAAGTGGGGGCCAGGGGGCTGGCATTCAAGCTGACCTTTCTGGTGGCCTACTGTGTGCCTGGAGTTGAGCCTGAGCTGTGGGCACAAGTAATTGGCCCCTGCCCTTTAGAAACTCGGCATAATTGGGAATTTTTACTCTTGTTAACACATACCTACAGGACTTGATAAATAAAATGTCTTTGTTTCATTCTGGTTGACATTTAACCTTTTTGGGGCTGTGTTTCCTGAAGCACTTTTAACTTCTTCTGAGCACTGACACAGTGTTTTCTCATTTATTCTTCACGACAATCTAACACATTAGTGAAAGCAGACACGATAGATTCTTGTCGTTGGACACATAAGGGCATGAAGATTAAAAAATAAAAAGGAATTTACCTGGCCCTCAAAGAAAGAGCTGAGTGGGTAGCAGAGTTCCAGTGCTCATGGTCGCATGGCCAGCTCTCATCTGAGCAGGCTGTGCCGCGGCAGCCCTTGATTTTCTGCCATTGTGTCCAGGTTTGACTTGAAAGAGCCTAGAAGTCCCTGGAGGGGGAGGTTTCCAGGCAAAAGCCTACAGAGACACTTCCCAAAGACATATAACTCCCGAGGCATCTGATGCCAACGCAGAAACCAGGGCACTGTGGCATCCATCTCAATTGGCCCTGTCTCCACTGAAGCAGGGCAGTCAGACTGCACAGCAGGCTCATTGTGGGCACTACCCAAGGAGGACGCTGCCACTCTGAGCCCAGGAGGGCTAAGTTTCTAATCACTGGGCACTTGGGTGAGTTGGGACAAATACTGGGTCAGGCAAGATTTGTCAGTAGGTGAAACATCTTTTCCAGTAGTCACAAATTGGCTGTGGGCTGAATTCCATATATAGATATGTTTTGTTTAGCTTTTGTATTTTAAAATTTGAATGCTTTCAGAGGGGGCATTTTTTTCTCAGCCCTCACCACTCCCTGTTGTCTTACAGATGGCCTTCCTCATCTCTCTTATTTGCCTGCCTCCCATGGGCATTTGAATTGGCTTCTGCATCTTGGCTCAATATTTCTTACCTGCCCTTCTACCAGTATTCCTCTTGCCTAGGTGTTTGATGGCCTCAGGCTTTCTAGGCTCATTTTCTTCTTTCTACCCTACCCAGAACTATCCTTCTGGGTTTGTGTTTAGGCTCTGAACTTAGGTTTTTCTTGGCCCCTAGGAATACTTGCTGTCACCTTGTACTATATCTGATAGCCTAATTGCTGTCCCAGGATTCAAAAGGAGAAGTACTGCTTTATCCAAAGAAATGAATTTTTAAAACAACTTTATTGAGATAAAATTTATATACCATAAAATTCAGTCATTTAAAGTGTACCATGGGAATAATTCTCAAACGTCCTAGGGAATGTTGGTAGAATAGATGGGTGGTTTCTAGACTATGGTGTTTCATGGACCAGAAAACTTTAAAAGAAAGTTCGGGGAACCAAAGGCCAATTTCTTTACTTTGCTGAGTTAAGGGCCTTAACATAGAAACAACCCACTGTCATCCACCATCATCATTATCTCATTTTATAAAAGGACATTTTAACACTAAAAAGATAGAAATGATGTAATTTCAGAAAAAAAGAACTCTTTTTTATATTGGACACTTTTAAATTCCTCGTTCCGGGACCACTGGAATGAATTGCCACAATAAACAAACCACTCAAAACTCAGCTTTAAAACAACAGTAATTTCTCTTTGTATAGCTTTGACTCTTAGAACCGTAGCAATAGTTCACGTACCCTTCAGATGCCCCCAAATAAAAAATTGAACCAACCAGGATGTGGAGGAATGGAAACAACAAAGTGGAACACAGACGCTAACAAATGAACCAAATTGATAACATAATCATACTGATGGGGGTAGGGAAGAATGGAACTAACCTAAGTGACCTTGTGAAATGATACTTTGACTAGATACAGTAAAATTAAAGACAAAGGAGCTGTATATAAATGCTGTAATGTAGTTTGTCAAATGTGTTTCTCACAGGGGTATGGGTTAGCAATTTTGAAACTACTTTTTATGTGTACTAGTATTGAACAATAAATATAATATTGCAGGTAAAAAGAACCAGTTTTCTCACTGTTGGAGAAAGAAGTTGCAAATAAGGAAATGGGGGAGGTGAACCCTGTGGGGCTGATTGGAATCTGAGGTATCAGTATAAACTTGTAGTTTTTAAGATGTCCACAGACAAATAGATGTAGAAATACAGCTGTATATATGTATATGTATACACACATATAAATTTCTTATCTCTGACCCAGAGAGAGCCCAGAAGCAATGACAACCTAGTAGTAATGAGCACACCTATCATGCAGATCATGGTTTCTAAACACTGTTCTTCAATAAAAAACTAGGACTCCTTGAAAAATGGTTGATTCCAGGGCTGGGAAAAGGAAAATGCAAGATAAACTTGGAGCATCTTATGGATCCAGAAAGTAAGGAAGTACTTGAAAAAAGAAAATGATGGGGGAAAGGGACTCACCAAAGGAACACAAGAGCTAACCTGAAGGAGCTCCTAGTTGCCAAAGCTGAAATAATTTGAGCAACAAAATAATGATAATATTGGATTATAACTCACAGAATAAAATATCCATGAGAACATATTGATAAAGTAAATAATTTGCTGAATTGGGCGATTGGGATTGACATGTATACACTGATGTGTATAAAATTGATGACTGATTAAAAAAAATGAGATAAGGAAAGTAAATAATTAAGTAGATGGAGGAGCAACAGTTTTTCCTTGTAGTGAAATTTCAATTAATAAATGTGTAAGGAAGGAGGGGAGTAGAAAATTGCTATTAGACCATCTCCACAGTGGTAATTGTCGCAAACGGATCCCTCTAATGGTGTGCAAAGGTTTGAGGAAAAAGAGGATTTGTATAATCTCAGAATATTTCCCCCATGATTTTTTTTTTTTTAAAAATTCAGGGATTTTTAGTATACACACAGTATTGTGTAACCATCACCACATTTTCATCACCCCAAAAAGAAACAATGCTTATTAGTGGTCATTCCCCATTCCTCCCTTCCCCTAGCCCCTGACAACCATTAATTTACTATGTCTGTTGATTTGCCTATTCAGGACATTTCATATGAAAGGAATCATATAATATGTGACTTTTTGTATCTGTCTTCTTTCAGTTAGTTTAATGCATTCAAAGTTTGTCCGTGTTATAGTATATATCAGTGTTTCATTCCTTTTTTTTAAGTTACTGTGTATTTTATTTATTTATTTATTCCAGGTTTATTGAGATACAGTTTAATGATTTGAAGTATTTCATTCCTTTTAGTGGCTGAATAGTATTCTGCTGAATGGATAGACCACATTTTGTTTGTTCATTTCTCAGAGTTGATGGACATTTGGGTTGTTGCCACATTTTGGCTATTATAAATAATGCTACAGTGAACATTCATGTACAAGTTTTTGTGTGAACATATGTTTTTAGTTCTCTCGTGAATACACCTAGGTGAAGAATTGCTGGATTCATATGGTAGCTCTTTGTCTAACATTTTGAGAAACCGCCAGACTGTTTTCTACAGTTTGGTAGTTTGCCATGATTTTTGTTTACCACAGTGGAAAAGCTCAGTATAGATTACTTTTGTTAGTTGATCCAGACCAACATCACCAGTATAAGACATGTTGACATCACGAACCTTTTGATATGATGCACTGAGAAGAGCATGACATAATTTCTGTTGTTCTTCTGTCAAGGTGGCATGATTTGAGTTTAATCATGACAAGAACCAGACATTCCTGAATAACTGATATGTATTTATTTCTTGAGGGTATCAGGGTCATGAAAGACAAGGGAAGACTGAGGAACGGTTGTAGAGTGCAGGAAACTAGGGAGAAATAACAACCGAAGGCCATATGGGATCCTGGAACAAAAAAGAACCTTAGAGGAAACACTGGTAAAGTTTGAAAAGGATCTTTAGTTTGGTTACTGGTATTAATTTCCCAGTAACTGTCTATGGCTATATAAGATATTAACATTGGGAAAAGCTGTGTAAGTGATATATGGAAACTCTCTATACTATTTTTGCAAGTGTACGTTTAAAGGTAGTTCAAAGTAAAAAGTTAAAAAAGGTATCCAGTCATTTATTCTTGTTCACATGTCTGCAGATAGGCTAGACTTGGCTGACCGTGGTTGGGCTCAGCTGGGTTCATCTCCAATCTGCACTTTGGGTCCAGATCTGCTCCATGGGTCTCTCATCCTTCTTGGATCAGAATGCTAGTAGAGCATGTTCTTCTCACAGTGATACACAATTCCAAGAGACAAGCCAAGCACACAAGCACATTTCAAACCTCTGTGGCACATTTGCTAACATCCTGCTGGCCAAAGCACGTCACAGGCCAAGTCCAAAGTCAAAGGTTGGGAAAGTACACTCTACTACTAGTAGGAGGGACTGTGAGGTCACATGGTAAAGGGGGTGGATGGAACAGAACTGGTGACAATGATGCAGTCTACCACCTATTTTTTTCCCCCTCAGGGAGCCAGGGTTAGGGAGATAGACACCGCAGGCTTTGCAGGCCTATTTGCCTTTCTGGATTCCTGTCTTATTTTCTGCTTGTCCCCTTCCCCTCTACCTCCCAATCCCTGCATGTATCTGGTGACTTTTTGCCTCTGTTCTGTTCTTCTCCAGTGTTCTGGTCCCTTCAGAGAGGCCCTAGAAGGAAGCAGGTCAGATCACACTCTCTAACTTGGCCTTTTTCCCAGTGGAGTGGAAATATTTGAAATACTGTGTTTTCTGTTGCCTCTGCCACTGCTGCCGTGGCTGGTTTCATGTATTTTAAATGAGCGTAACCTGTATTTTAAGTTAATGTTATTGTGGTTGCTCTTGCCCCCTGTGATGGTTTATGTGAAGGGAGTAATTTTGGAATTTTCCCCAAATAAAATAAATGGATTCACATAAGATCCTAGTCTTTTCCTTGGCCAGCTTAGCACAGTCTAACCTGTTGTGTTCTGAAACTTTTAAAGTCATGTACTTTTTCTCTTTTTTATTTCTAATTTCAAAAGTCTGAAAATTCAAGATATTATTATTATTATTATTACTGTTATTAGTATAATTACTACTAAAAATAACTATGACTACTAATTATTATGAATTATTATGAATCTACTTGTCCTAGTGAAAATCCTTGTTGGCATTTCCACACACCTCTAGATAAGCCAGGATTTTCTCTCTTCCATTTTTGATTTTTCACTTAATATATAATTATTGAGGGTTTACTATATGCTTGCATATGTGATAGACCCTGAAGATATGTGATAGACCCTGAGCATTTATATTAGCCAGATAAATAAAAAACTAACATATAACTATTGATTGTGGTAAGTATTATTAAGAAAAAGGGTCATGGCAGGGAGTTCCCTGGCGGTCCAGTGGTTAGGACTAGGTGCTTTCACTGCCGTGGACCCGGGTTCAATCCCTGGTTGGGGAACTAAGATCCTGCAAGCTGCATGGGGTGGTCAAAAAAAAAAAAAGAAAGAAAGAAAGAAAGAGAAAGAAAAAGGGTCATGGTGTTTTGTGAAAGCCTTTAGGGGGAAGCCAGATCTGGTCTGGGGAAATAGAGGATGCCTCTCAGAGAGGAAGCGACACTTAGCTGGGATTGGAAGGATGAAGAGATGGAGGCTGGGGTTGGAAGGAGCATTGTGGGCGAAGGGAACAGCAGGTGGAATGACCCTGTTGTAGGAGGGAGCATGGTTCCTTTCATGGAATGGAAGAAGGCCAGTGTGGCCTAGAACATGGGGAATGAGGAGTGGACAAGTTTGAAGAGGCAGGCAAGGAGCTAGATACTAAAAAGGGCCTCATTAACCAGCATGAAGATTTTCATCTTTAAGAACAGTAGGAAGCCATCAAAAGGTTCAAGGCAGGGGAATAACATAGTCAGATTTGTGTTTTGAAAAAAAAAAAAAAAAATCACTCATTGTAAAGAACAGTTTGATTAGGAGGTAAGAGGAGATAGTAGAGGCCAGTTGGAAGGCTTTGGCAGTATCCAGAAGAGAGATGGTTATGGTTCAGAGAAGGGCAGTGGTGGGGAGGGCAGAGAGAAAGATATGCATTCAAGAAGAAAGAAGACATATGGAAGGAGAAACACCAGATTTGGGAGATTGGGTATATGGGGTGTAAAGTAGAGGGAAAATCAAGGATGACCTGCTTAGCCTTCAGCCGGGAAGATACTCTTGTTGTTATGTTGGTTTTGGATCTCTCCAGATGAGATAATCTCTCCCTTTCATACATTTGGAGATGGGATTTTTTTTTTTTTTTCCCTTGGCTGTGCCACGCGGCTTGTGGAATCTCTGTTCCCAGACTGGGGATTGAACCTGGGCCACGGCAGGGAAATCACCAAATCCTAACCACTGGACCACCAGGGAACTCCCTTAGAGATGGAATTAATGCTAAAAGAAGTTACCTCTTGCCCCATGATCATAGGAGTAGGATAGAAGTTACCAGTTTCTTGTTGTTCTTGCCAGTATTTGGCCTCATCTCTTCCCAGAACCAACTTCCTCAGCCATTACCTTTATTCTCCTACCCAAACTGGGGTTCCAATGGCACATCAAGACAGCAGCCTCCACAGCCCTTCCACTTTTCCCAAGCTCTTCTGCTCCCTGCCTCCTGAATGCGGCCTGTCAGTTTCTGTGTCTGAGTCTTTGCACGAAGGGCACCATCTATTTGGGATTCTCTTTATTCCCAGTCTGGGTCTCACTTTTTGCATCATTTAACCCCCAATTCAGGGAGCCTCCCCAGAGATAAGTTTCCCCATTCTACTCTGAACATAACCTTTTTTAAAAATCCTTGAGGCATTTTGGATGGGTTTGAGGTTAGAAGTGGATCATTATACACATACACTCAGGTACTTAAGTTCCCTTTGAATTCTTAGGCAAAGATATAGAAACTCCCTGCTGAAGTGGGATGGCAGGAACAGAACAGCTTGTCTTGGAGTGGTGTTTCCCCGGCTCCTTGGTTCTCTGATGGAGGCACAGTGGTTGGTGTAACTTGGAGTTTGCTATGATCCTGCCAGAATTGAGAAAACTTGAATTCTTGCTACATCATTACTCTTTTATGCTCGGGGTTTACCTCATCTTTCCAAGATAACTTGTGCTATGCACTTCGCTTGAAGGAATTTTTCACATGCAGTGTCCCTCCAGGTACTGTATACGTCATAAGCCTCCTCTCTTCTTGGCTTTTAGGTCATGCTGTTCCTGCAGGATCCCATGTGCGGCTGAATCTCCAGACTGGGGCAAGAGAAGTGAAACTCCAAGATGAGGACAAGCTTCGAAATAATTTGAAAGGGTTGAAAAAAGGCAAAAGGTATGGTGTCAACCCTAGGGACTGGGAGACTGACAGCATTGACCCTGTAATACTGAGAGTAATGACAATGTGTTGTTTCTTACCCAAATACACATGGCTTTAAATTTTTTGAAATTTAATAGCTTAGAATTTGTGATAAATCTGTCAGGGTTTTATGGATGTTTACTTCTACGGTCTTTGGAAAGAAATAGTTTGCAAAGCAAATTGATACTTTAAAAAAGGCTGTAGGGGAATGCTTAACCTGCTTTAAAAATGAAGCCATTTTTCCCAGTACTCTAAGAGTACCCATTTGAATCCCAACAGTTAATGCACTGATTACAGATGAGTCATCTATTCATTAAAACAGGCCTGTTAAACCTTCTGCTTTGCAGTAATACTTCCTTGGTGAGCAATAAAATTGCATTTTGAAGTCTTTAATTCAGACCAACTTTTCCTCTTGTTAGTCTATATTAAAACAAGCTTTCAAAAGTTCTCCAATGGTAAGAGTTGCCTTATTTTTTAATAATCAGTTTAGATTATTTGCTTTTGGGCAATTCGTAGTCTCTATTTTTCTGTTTTTTGCCTTGAATTACCAAGTTTTTTTGCTTGCTGTTTCCTGTGTAAGGGAGAAGGAGGTTGAGGCATGGGGTTGCAGGGGCTGCTGGAATTGTGCAGCTTGATAGGGCAGTATAAATACCAGCCATGAAGTATCTAACACAAGGACCAGCAAATTATGGCCTGCAGCAAAATATTGGGACTACTGCCTTTTTTTGTATGACCCAGAAGCTAGGTTGTTGTTAACATTTTTTAATGGTTGAAAAAAAATGAAGAAGAAGAATATTTCATGACTGAAAATTATTTGAAATTCAGATTCCAGTGTCCATAAATAAAGTTTTATTGGAACATAGCCATGCTCACTCATTTAGGTATTGTCTATGGCTGATTTCTTGCTACACTGACAGAGTTGAGTAGTTGGGAAAATGACCCCATAAGGCCTACAAAGCCTAAAATATTATCTGATTATTACAAATAGTTTGCTGTCCCTGTTCTAATACGAGCATATCTTGTTTTATTGTGCTTCACTTTGTTGCAGTTCGCAGATACTGCGTTTTTTACAAATTGAAGATTTGTGGTAACCCTGTGTCGAGCAAGTCTATTGCTACCATTTTTCCAACAGCATTTGCTCACTTCATGTCTCTGTGTCACATTTTGGTAATTTTCACAATATTTCAAACTTTTTCATTAATATTTGTTATGGTGATCCTGTGATTAGTTCTTTGATGAATAGATCTTTGAAGTTACTATTGTAATTGGTTTTTTGGTTTGTATTGTTTTTTTGTCATGTATCTTTTAATTAAGGTACCTACATTTTTTTTAGACGTAATGCTATTGCACACTTAATAGACTACAGTATAGTGTAAACATAACTTATCTGCACTGGGAAGCCAAAAAATTCATGTGACTTGCTTTATTGCAATATTCACTTTATTGCGATGGTCTGGAACAGTGACCTCAATATCTCTGAGATATGCCTATTCATGTAAGTATTGGGAATCAATCATGGATTATTGAGTGGGGTTAGTGTTACTCAGTCCTTGGATTTTTATTATTTTAACAATATTTTGCGGTTTAGATATGAGGCAGAAGGTTACCTTAGAAGCCCCATTTTTACCTGAGTCTTTTCTTTTATATACCTGGCAAAAGGTCATCCATCCTGTCCATGTGGCACTCACAAGCCCACAAAGTAGCTTATTCAGATTTGGGCATTTTTCACTGTTGGAAAATTCAACTTTATATTATGATAGATAAGGAGCTATTTGTCGTCCTTATAGTCACCCCAAACTGGGAAGGATCTTTACTTTCCCCCATTCTCCAGATAGGCCTGAACCTGGATTAACCCAGGTTATATGATGATTATTTTCTCAGAACCGTCGAAGAAAGAATCAAATCTCATTGTCGTAACCCCTGTCAACCTCCCTCCATCCCTAGCATGCATATACATACATTTTTCAGTGTCTCAAAGTACTTAGGAAGTCTTTTCTCACATCTAAGCCAAGTCTTATTTTCTGAATAAGAAGACTATTTTTTTCCTGGTTTAAGAATATTGAGTTAGGAACTTGATGAATTTGGAGCTTTTTATTTGTTGGTTTTAATACTATGGGAAGTGATTTCTCCAATACCTGACCATAGATCATTAGCAGGAGCACTTATTGCTTTGTCTGTTGCTCCTGTCTTTTTATACTAGAAAGCAGAGCCATCCATGTGGTCTGTAGTAGAGACACCGTAAGAGAAGAATATTCGTCCCCACTCCTGCCTCTTTGCTTTTCTCCTTTGGAATGTTTCTGAGGGCTCTGCCCTGGAATGGCCTCCAGGATATGCTGGACATGTCTTCTTCCTTCTCAGCATTTATAGCCAGCAGCAAACCTGTCTGAACAGAAGCCCAAAGACGTTGACAAAGTGGTGTGGGTGTTCAGTGCTGTGAACTCAGTGAGTCTCTGGTTGCCTTTGGTGGTGACTTCCTTCTCAAGGAGTGGACCTCATCCTGTGCTCCTTTAATTCCACTTCACAGTGTCTTCCTGCCTCTCTAGTTCTGGAATGGGAACAGAGGCCAAAGGGCAGGGCTAATTTTCAAAATTGTTATAATATTTTGCTTATTGACTTCATTCTGTTTTGGGGAACAAGATCCACAGCTTTCCATCAGATTGTCAAAGAAGTTGGTGATCCCACAAAGTTAAGAACCACTGGCTAGGACTTCCCTGGTGGCGCAGTGGTTAAGAATCCGCCTGCCAGGGCTTCCCTGGTGGCTCAGTGGTCGAGAGTCTGCCTGCCAATGCAGGGGACACGGGTTCGAGCCCTGGTCTGGGAAGATCCCACATGCCACGGAGCAACTAGGCCCGTGAGCCACAATTACTCAGCCTGCGTGTCTGGAACCTGTGCTCCACAACAAGAGAGGCCGCAATAGTGAGGGGCCCACGCACCACGATGAAGAGTGGCCCCCACTTGCCGCAACTAGAGAAAACCCTCGCACAGAAACGAAGACCCAACACAGCCATAAATAAATAAATAAATAAATTAATTAATTAAAAAAAAAAAAAAAAAAAAAAGAATCTGCCTGCCAGTGCAGGGGACACAGATTCGAACCCTGGTCTGGGAAGATCCCACATGCCACGGAGCAACTAAGCCCGTGCGCCACAACTCTGGAGCCTGTGCTCTAGAGCCCGCAAGCCACAACTACTGAGCCCGTGTGCCACAACTACTGAAGCCCACGCGCCTAAAGCCCGTGCTCCGCAACAAGAGAAGCCATCCAATGAGAAGCCCGCGAGCCGCAACGAAGAGTAGCCCCCGCTTGCTGCAACTAGAGAAAGCCCGCGCACAGCAACAAAGACCTAAGGCAGCCAAAAATAAAAAGAAATAAATTTTAAAAAAAAGAAAGGAACCACTGGCTAGAGAGAGATGGGGATAGTCCATTCAGCCTAATCCATGGCAGCTTCTCCATTAGAGCTGCTGGCTCTGTGACTGGCCACACTGCTACCTAGAGCTACAGTTCTTGTGGGCTCTAAAGCCTGGGAGAGGTCTCCTGACTCTGACTTGTCCCAGAGGATTCTCTTGGCACTACCTGAGTTCAGTGTATAGTTGGCTCTCAGCAGGTTTTCCTCTTCCTCTTTGTGTGTTAGGTATTGCCATCTCCACTGGTTTTAGTCTGCATCCCTGTCAATCTCTCCATAGTACATCTCTCTTTTTGCCTTGGAACAACCAGATATTTGAGTCATCCTCTTATGTTTAGAGGGATAAGGGACAAACTTCATCCAAGTTGTTTCATTTTGGGTTGAGCATTTACCACGGTATAATATGGTATGGTAGTTAAGGGAGTGGGCCAAGGACAGGACCATTTACTTACTCCATTCATTCATTTCACAAAAGACCTATTGAGTGCCTATGTGCCAGGCACTGGAGATACAGTAGTAAACAAAACAGACAAGATGCTAGCTTTATTGAGGCTAGCAGATAGGAAAAGAGAGAAATAAGTATGCAAGTAAGGTAATTACAGATTATAATAAATACTAGGGAAGAAATAAGGTGATAAGTCCCTGAGGGAGGTAAATGTAGATAGGATGGTTTGAGAAGGCCTTCTCAAAGAGATGTTCGAACTGAGACCTGAAGAATGAGGGGCATTTAGTCATGCAGGGGGTTGGTTTTATAGGTTTATGGTTAGAGCATTTCAGGCAGAAGAAACAAGAAGAGTTTCTGGCTTTGTTAAGGAAAGGGCTTTGTCAAGTTCAAGAAACAGGAAAATGATCAGGTTGACTAGAGGGTAGGAGAAGGAAGAAGACTAATATGAGATGAGATTGGGAAGGTATGAGGGGCCAGATCATGTGGAATTTTGAGGAGCATGTTGAATGTTCTTCATTTAAGTAGAATTGTAATGGAAAACCATTGGAGGATTTGGGGTGGGAGAGTCATTTAATGTAATGTAGTTTAGCAAGATCATTCTAGTTGCTATGTATATGGAGGATAGATTGGAGGTGGACAAAAAAAGATGCACAGAGACAATTAGAATGTCATTTAAGTGGATCAGGCAAAACATAATGGTGGCTTAGTCTATGGTGTGTGAAGGAGAGTGGATGAATTGGAGATTTAATTTGGAGGTAGCAGCAATAGGACTTGCTTATGATTTAGATGTAGGGGTTGGAAAAGGATGGGGTTAGGGGTTCAGGGTAAAGCCTCATTTGGGATTTGCACAACTAGGTACTTGAAGGTACTATTTATTGAAATAGAAAAGATTGAGAGAGGGACAGTTTTATGGGGAGAACTATCAAGACCTATGTTTTAGATGTAATAAGTCTGGGGTGGCCATTAAACATCCGAGATCCAAGATATATCAGTAGTTGTACAGGAGTCTGGCTGGTACTCAGAGAAGAGGTTTGGGTCAAAGATGTAAATTTGGGCATCACTGCCTGATAGATATTCTAAAATATCTAGATGAGAGGGTAGAGATAGAGAAGAAAACATTGTCCAGGATTGAACTCTGAGGTGTTCCAGCATATAGGATTTAGGTAGGAGATAAGGAACCAGCAAGAAGAGACAGAGAAGGAGTAAGGAAGAGGAAGAACCCGGAGAGTGTGGAAACAAGAAGCCAGGAAAGGAGTGTGTTTCAAGGAGGGAGGGGTGAACTGTGTAAATGCTGCTGAGTGGTTGAGGAACATGGCACTAGTGAAGAGTCCATTGGATTTGGCCATCAGTTACTGGGAATTTTGATGAGCAGTTTTAGTGGGGTTGTGGGAATAAAATCCAGGTTAATGCATATGGCAATGTAAATAGCATTCAAGGAGGTATGGATGGTGAATGAAGACAATGTGTTTATAAAGTTTTACTTAATCTGAACAGGAGCAGGGAAATGGCATGATAATTAGAGACTGTGGAGTCAAAGGAGTGTTGGTATGCTGATGGGAATAATCCAGTCAAAGGAAAAATTGATGATGCAGGCAGGTGGGAGTGGTATAATTATGGGAGTTAAAGCTTTTGAAAAGGCACGTGGGATCTCTAGCCTAAGTTCAGCAGGGGCAGGGACACTGTCATCCATTCCAATAGTAGGGAAAGCAGAAAATACAGATTTAGGTGCAGGTTGGTGTATAGAGTGGATGATGGAAAGGTGAGGGAGTTCTTGATAACATCTGTTTTTCTCAGTGAAGAATAAAGTGAGAATACCAGCTGAGGATAGTTGTATGTGTGCCTGTGCATGTGCACACACACGTGTGCACCCACACATGTGCACACTTGTGTGTGTGCAGTTGGGGCTGAGAGTGGGTGATGATGGATAGCCTGGAGACTGGGACTTTAGGCAGTAAACAGATATACAGACATGACGGGATTAATCCTGACCAAGAATTGGAGGAAGGAGGAGATAATCTGCTCAAGTTATAGCCCTAAATACGTAACTCCCTCTTAGGGGTAATGGTCAGGGCAGTGGCATCCTCATGCAGCTGGCAGTGGGTGATTCCCTGGCAGGAAAGTGGTTCTCTTTCCTACCTTGTAGGGTTGTGGTAATGATTTGAATGAAATATTACTTCTAAAGGGTTAACACAGTGCCTGACACATGGCTAAGTGATCTGTAAATGGGAGTGATTAGCTATTTAGTTTAGGAGGACTGGGGTTTAAAGAAGTCAAGTGTTTTTCTGAGGGCCCTAAGGGGTCTCTAGGATGAATCAAGGACAGAGTGAGTACCTCTCATGAGACCTGAGGCTGGCTAGGATGTTGAACCATAAGACTGATGCACTCATCTCGCCTGGAACAGAGTGGTCCAGTAGCCCCTTCCTCCCCAGCCTCTGATATATCTCCAGGGATATCTGGATTCCTCCCTCCCCCTCCCACCCCCTCCCCTGCCAGCTGGACAGTCTTGTCATGCACAGCCCACTTTCTATACTTCCCTTAGTCTGTATGTACCATTCTTTTTCTTACCTCTGTTCACTGAACTGAAGTGAGTGCTGGTGGCAAAACCTGCCTTCCACCCCCTCACCCCATGAATACCTTCTCTCCAGTCAAGATGAATTGTTGTGGCTTGGATCAGCTACAGGGCTCTTTGTGAGGATACCACTCTAGTCTCTGCCAGGTTCCTGACATTATGTCCACATTGGTTCCTTTCTCCCCTGTCCTTGGAGGCTGGCTATGGAAGGTGGCTGGCCTCGATTTTAGTTCTCAGTATCTCAAACTCATTCCTTTGTCAGGTTGACTCATACCTCCTGCATGTACTCTGTGCTCAGGGGTTGGTCTTAAGGGTATGAATTTATCCAACCTGTTTTTGTAAAGATAGACTGAGTTGTCAAATCAGGTCAGGCACACACTTGCAGGGCTCAGGTCCCTGTTGGTCTCTTTCCTAGAAGAATATAAATAGGGTATACGTTATTTCCTCTGTCTGTGCCCACTGTCCTCCAGGAGGTCTTACTCTGGCACGTACTGAGGGAGCAGCATTGCACAGACATTCTAGACTTGTTCTGCCCAAGTAGCTGGCTGAGAGCTCTCTGTCCATGGTGGACTTCTGTCTGCCTCATGCCATTTTATCCTCTTTCATGAAGTGACTCCATCTTCAGCTCTTTCCTCCTCTAGCTTCAAGGTGAGATCACCCTGTTAGACTTCTGGCTGACCCACGGCAAAGTTAAGATAGTGTGCTCTGAGTTAGAGCTGGCCTGGATTAGCTGGCCTTGGAGTGCCAGCCACCCAGAGGGGTTTTCTTTCTTGGGAAAGATGGTGTCCCCCTTGTGACTCTCAACTTCTCTTTGGACAGGCTGGACATCAACACCAATACCTATACATCTCAGGACCTCAAGAGCGCACTGGCAAAATTCAAGGAGGGGGCAGATATGGAGAGTTCAAAGGAAGACAAGGTTTGTGATGTTGTTTATAGTGAGTTCATACCATCCTGCAGAATGGCCTTGAAGGGAATCACTGTCTCCTGAAGCTTTAGCAGTGAACATGGGATAATAATAACAATAATATTATAAAATAATTTAAAGAGCCAAGTAAGTTAATGCCAAATAAGTAACCCTTTACAGACTCTTAAAAAAAATGCTGGGAGCTTTTCTGTCACCGTTTACGTTAGGATCCAACTTCCCATTACATATTTGGGAAAACTGAAGCACAAAGCAGAGAGAGCCATACTCTGCATTACCACAGACATCAGTGAGGGGAATAGAGATTAAAACCCAGATCTCTTCACTTATACTTGGATTAGACACAAGTTTAAAGGACAGAGGACCTAGGCCAGGAAGGAAGAAGCCCAAGTCCTTTGAACATGTAGCAAACCTTTTCCAGACCTCAGATTCCTTAAATGTACAACAGATGGCTGAGGTTTCCTCCAGCTCTAAATTTGTTTATAAGCTAAGGGAATGAGAAGGAGAAAGAGGCAGAATTGCAGCCCCTTGGTTATGCCTCTAATGTCTGGGATGGCTCGTGGATCCCGACCTATCAGAACGAAGTCTTATTCTTAGATGGATCATGAGCTCATGTGATAACCAGACAGTGTTGCAAATCAGTTTTTACATTTCCACTTGAGTCCTGTCCTTGAAAGAACCTCCTCCAATGGCTGCCTTGCAGACCTTTCTAAGTTCTCCCTCCCCCTTCTCCTCTTCACAATCCCCTTTGCTTTGTATTATATTTCTCTGCCCTCACCCCAGAATTCTGGCAGTATCTTGGAAAGGCAACACCAGGTTCTTGACAGCCTGTGTGTTAGTGGAGGAAGCTTTAGGTCCCTCAAATCCTTCAGAGCTAAGTATTTCTGAGACAGATGGACTTGTGTGTGTGTGTGTGCGTGCATGTGTGTATTGGAGAGGACCTCAGGAGGAGGTGTTAATATGCAGGCCAAGTCTCCATGTCTTTACTCATCTTACCAAAGTCTCATCTCCCAACATGGAGAGTGTATGTGGTGTGAGAAGGTGAGTAGCAGGATGGCAGCAATTGTGGTAAAGGAAGGTAATGCGTAATATTATATCACATTGCAGGTGTATTAACCGTGGGGGTGGAGGGGTGTGAGGAAAAGCAAATCCCCTACCTGCTGAAGGTGAGGCCAGCAGAGGAGAGAGCAGTGCATGCCTAGGTGCCTGGAGCAGAGATTGGTATTCCTGTGACCAGGGGTTGGGCTCATTCCCACTCATTCTCTCACCATGAGCTCCACATGGAGCAGACGGGAACATAAAAGTTAGCCCCTGTTCCATGTTTTCTCTGTGGATGGAAGACCCACTGCACCCCTGTCTCTTCTCTTTGCTCTCTTTAATGGCATTCTTATCCCCTAATTCAATTAGTGTAGAAAAGTATGAATATTATGAAAATATTTTTTAAATGTAAAAGCAAGAGATTATTTAAGTTTTAAGTTGCTGTTTTTTTGCAATTAAAAATAATTCTTTCCCTATGCAAGGGGAGATCCCAATAATGGTAGCCAAATACGACACCCCTGTACCAGCTGATTTGAGTCAGCTGCCACTTCTGACCTATGGCTGCCTCACTGTTTCTTTACTTCTGTGGCACTTAGGTTGTTAGCTCCTTCGCTGAGGTGCTGGGTCCTAGGGTCTTTTTCTCATTTTCATTTGTATCCTTCCTGGACTGACTCAGCTCCCTGCCAGTGCGTTGGGACTGGCAAATAAATTCACTTGAAGTAGACTGGGGAGTTTCTTATATGTCTCAAGCTCCTGGCTGCAGATACCATAATACTTTTTGTTTATCAATCTTTAAACAAAATCTTTGCATGGTGACTTGCAAGTACAGGATGTGCTTTTACTATTTATAAAGACAATACTGTGAGATATTGTGTCATATCTTAACCAATTGAGTGAATTTTTTTTACCTGATTTTTTTTGGGGGAAGGGCATCAATTCCATTATATCCATTGGTAACTTATTAGATTTAAGTGAATCAGTCCTTCCCAGAGTCCCTTGCTTTGTGGAAAATCTCTGTCTTACCCAGCACATTTGGGCCATTGTTGTTGAACCTGATCTCTTTATCCCCCTATTATCATACAAATTGCTTGATGCTTTATGCTTTATCATGTCAGCTGTTGTTTACCTATATCCTATAAATTACTCCATTTAAAAATATGGTCTTCTTTTTAACAAATATTTATTTATTTATTTAATTTATTTTTGGCTGCGTTGGGTCTTAGTTGTGGCACGCGGGATCTTCACTGTGGCATGTGGGATCTTTCGTTGTGGCGCACGGGCTCTTCGTTGTGGTACGCGGGTTTCTCTCTTTCTAGTTGTGGCGTGCGGGTTTTCTCTCTCTAGCTGAGGCGCGTGGGCTTAGTTGCCCCACAGCATGTTGGATCTTAGTTCCCCGACCAGGGATCGAACCCGCATCCCCTGCATTGGAAGGCAGATTCTTTACCACTGGAACACCAGGAAGTCCCCCAAATATGGCCTTCTTAAACTTTTGATTCTGGACAAGATAAAATAGACTCATTTCTCCCTATTCTTCCTGCTCAGGACAACTAAAAATCCTGGACATAATATTAAAAGCAAATATAAGAAGACTAAAGGTGAGAAGAAGAAGGTGGATTAGATAGGGACCTCGGAATTTGAGGGATGACATGGCAGTGAGTTCCTTGGCTTTCTTTTTGCCCTCTATATATCCCAGAGTGGGCACTGGAGAAGCCCATATCATGGAAATATCAACAGGTACAGATAGAGAAAAGGCCCTAAGAAAGGCCTGCTCTTCATAAGATAGCACTAGGAAAAGGGCAGCCTAATAGAACAAAAAACTTTTTGACAATACTTATTCTGCTTTAGCCAAAGACCTCCCTTAGTGCCAGTGGGAGTTGAATGGGGAACTTGTATTTCCACCTCCCATTTGGTGTAGTATAGCAAAGCTGTACTCTCTTTCCTCCACCAGAGTGGCGTCAGCAGAAGCTGAGTGGGGAGCCTGAACTTGCACCCCCTCTGGTAGCAATAGATGGTGTGAGGCAGTGCTCTTCTACCTCAATCAAGGTGGTGTCAGGGAGAGTTGAGCAGAGAGCCTGAATTTCTACTCTCTGCCCAGTGGTAGAAGACTATTCTCTGCTTCTCCCACTGCTGTGGTACCAGCAGAGACCAAGTGTGGAGCCTGGTTTTTGCCTTTCACATGCGTGTAGCAGGCTGCTTTTTCAGTTGGGGTGGTGTCAGCAGAGGCCAAGAAGGGAACCTGAATGTCTGTCCCCTCCCTGGCAGCACCAAGGTAGTTTTTCACTTCTCTTAGCTTCAGCGATGCCAGAGGGTTGGTGAATGGAGAGTCTATACTTCTACCCTCCATCTGGTGGGAACAAGGCAGCGTAAGTCAGCATTCTGCTTTCTGCTCCAGGGCAGTGTTAATGGGGATAAGTGAGGAGCCCGAACTTCTACCCTCAGATCAGCAGTGATGAGGCAGTGCCTCAGTTACCCTGCCAGGGTGTTGTCAGTAGAGGCCAAGGAAGGACTTCCATTCCCAATGCTGAGTGTCCAGCGGTGGCAGGTGATGCTCTTCCTTCTCCTAACTAGAAGTGGTGGTAGGATTTTGGAGGGAAGGGAGATGGAGAAATGAATTTTGCATATGAAGTTCTGGGAATGCTCCCTAGTAACCCACAAGAGAAACCGACCAGAATTAACACAGCAGATTTGAGAATGGAACTACGGTGTAGAATACTGCCCAGGTTTTTAGATTAGCTCTAGGTAGTACACACAGGAAGCAGACCAAAATAACACTGCAAATTCTGTGAAAACTAAATTGTTTTGGGGTCACAACTGTACCAGAAGACCAGAACCAACATATTAAACCTAAACAGTGTGACTGCCTACTGAAAAGGAAGATTCAGTAGAATTCAGAGTCTTATAACGTAATACTCAAAATGCCTAGTATACCAAAAATCACTCATCATACCAAGAACCAGGAAAATCAAAACTGGAATTAGGAAAGACAATTAACCAATGCCAACAGTGAGATGACCCAGGAGTTGGTATTATCAAACAAGGATTTTAAAGCAGTTATCATAAAAATGCTTCAAGCAATTATGTACACTCTTGAGACAAATGTTAACCTCAGCAGAGAAATAGAAGACATAAGAAAGAACAGCATAGAATTTTAGAACTGAAAAATACAACTGAAAATTAGAAAAATAATCACTGGATAGGCTTAATAGTAGAATAGAGATGAGAAAGAAAAGAATCAGTGAACTTAAAGACCGATATAAAGTCATCTAAGTAACAGAAAATAGATTGAAAAAAAAAATGAACAGAGACTTAAGGACCTATAGGACTATAACAGAAAATCTAAGATTTGTGTCACAGAGTCGTCTCAGGAGAGGACAAAGAATATGGGGCTGAGAAAATAATCAAAGAAATAAAGATGGAAAACTCCCCCAATTGGTGAAAGACATAAACCCACAGATTCATGAAGCTGAGTGAGTTCTAAATAGTTTATAAATTCAAAGAAATCAATACCATGACACATCACAGTCAACCTTCTGAAAACTAAAGACAGAAAAAAAATCTGGAAAGCAGCAAGACAGAAACCACATACTATCAATAGGGAATAATGATTGAATGACAGCATCTTTTTCATCTGAGATCACAGAGGCCAAAAATATGTGGCATATTTTTCAAGTGCTGAAAAAAACAAATTGTTCATTCAGAATTCTATAGCCAATGAAAATCTCCTTCAGGAGTGTCAGGGAGAAAATCAAGACACTCTCACACAAAAGAAAATTAAAAGAATTTATCACCAGCAGACCTACCTAAAAGAATGACTAAAGAATATTTTTCAAAGAGAAAGGAAATAATAACAGAAGAAAACATGGACCATTGGGAAGAAAGAACAGTGAAATGAATGACTAAAGAATATTTTTCAAAGAGAAAGGAAATAATAACAGAAGAAAACATGGACCATTGGGAAGAAAGAACAGTGAAATGAATAAAAGTAAGGGAAACTGTAATAGATTATCCTTCTCCTGAAGTTTTAAAATTATGTTTGATAGTTGTAGCAAAAATTATGACATCATCTATAATTCCATGTATGTTTAATAATATATGTTCAACTGCCAGAGTTACCACTTTTTGTTTCTTTGCTGCGCTTTCAACTTTGTTGATCAGTTGTCTCTTTTGATTATCCATTTTTATGAAATGTTACATGGGTTTATCCTTGGGGGATGAGGAAGCCATATAACCACACACTTGACATCTGTGTGTGAACTGCATAATGGATGCACAGGGACAGTTCACTGTCAGATTTTTTTTTTTTAATAAATTTATTTATTTTTTTGTTTTTGTTTTTGTTTTTGGCTGTGTTGGGTCTTTGTTGCTGTGCATGGACTTTCTCTAGTTGCGGTGAGCGGGGGCTACTCTTCGTTGCGGTGCGCCGGCTTCTCATTGTGGTGGCTTCTCTTGTTGCGGAGCATGGGCTCCAGGTGCGTGGGCTTCAGTAGTTGCCACATGTGGGCTCAGTAGTTGTGGTGCATGGGCTTAGTTGCTCCACGGCATGTGGGATCTTCCCGGACCAGGGCTCGAACCCACGTCCCCTGCATTGGCAGGCAGATTCTTAACCACTGTGCCACCAGGTAAGCTGCCACTGTCAGATTTTGAAATAAATAATGTGATCAGCCACTGTTCATGATTGGCATTTATGTTATTTACATAGTGATTTATGGACTGAAGAGCTAGCAGCAAAGTTGGTACTTAATGCAATTAAAGTTAAATATATGATGGCAACTGAAGTTTGAGTCATGTTGGGAGACTAGTATTATTTAAACTGTGGTTGATATTGGTGCATATCAGATCTGTACAAAGCAAGGACTGTCTATCTGATAAAAGACTTGTATCTATCTAGAACATATAAAGAACCCTCAAAACTCAACAGTAAAAACCAACAAACAATTTGAAAATGGGAAGAGGACATGAACAAACATTTCACCAAAGAGGATATGTAGATGGCAAATAAGCACATGAAAAAATGTTTAATGTCATTAGATGTTAGAGATATGCAAATTAAATTCACCATGAGATATCACTATACATCTATTGCTGTTTAATGATAATACTATCTATTAGATAGTAATAGATAGCAGTATCTATTAATATTAAATGATAATAGTAAATACTAGTGAGGATGTGGAGAAACTGGATCTTTCATACATTGTTGGTGGGAATATAAAATGGTTCAGCTACTCTGGAAAATAGTTGGGATCTTTCTTATAAAACCAAACATATGCTTATCATTATGACCCAGCAATTGCACTCTTGGGCACTTATCCCAGAGAAATAAGAACTTAAGTTTATTTTTTAAATTTTATTTTATTTTTGGCTGTGTTGGATCTTCATTGCTGCGTGAGGGCTTTCTCTAGTTGCGGTGAGCGGGGGCTACTCTTCGTTGCGGTGCGCGGGCTTCTCACTGTCGTGGCTTCTCGTTGCAGAGCACGGGCTCTAGGTGCACGGGATTCAGTAGTTGTGGCACGCGGGCTCAGTAGTTGTGGCGCACGGGCTTAGTTGCTCTGCGGCATGTAGGGTCTTCCTGGGCCAGGGCTCGAACCCATGTCCCCTGCATTGGCAGGCAGATTCTTAACCACTGTGCCACCAGGGAAGCCCAAGTTTATATTTTAAAAAACCTTTATACAAATGTTCATGTGGTCTTATTCATAATATTCCAAACCTGGAAACAAACATTCTTCAACAGGTGAATGGTTAAACAAACTGTACATCTATACAATGGAATACTACTCAGCATTAAAAAGAAACAAACCATTGATATTTACAGTAACTTGGATAGATCTCAAGTGCATTAAGTTTAATAAAAGGGTCAATCTCAAAAAATTACAGACTGTGTAACTGTCTGTATAGCCTTCTCCAAATGCTAGAATTATAGATATGGAGAACAAATTAGTGGTTGCCAGGGCATAGGGACAGGAGGCAAGGGATGAGAGGATGAGGTGCAACTATAGAGGACTACGGTGGAGTTGTTTGATGGTGATGGAACAGTTCTGTAACTTGATTGTTCTGTTATGAATCTGTATATTAGATAAAATTGTAGAGAATGATGCACACACATACATGCAAATGTGTACATGTAAAAGCTGGTGAAATCTGAATAAGGCTTGTGGTCTAGTTAATAGTATTGTACCTATGTCACTTTCTTGGTTTTGACATTGTGCTGTTATTGCATAAGGTGTTACCATCGGAGGAAGCTGAATGAAGGTTATATAGTACTCTGTGTATTATTTTTGTAATTTCCTTTGAGTTCATAATTACTGCAAAATTAAAAGTTTTGTTTTGTTAAAGGCCTTCCCGAGGGCCAGGCATGCATCATTTTTGTGAGGCAGAGGTGACTAGTTTCTTATCCTGCTCACTTGTCTGTCATCCCACAGCTCTAGGCAGTGACTCAGCTTTCCTAGACCTCTTTGCTTGGCCTTTGGCAGCCACCCAGAGTCCTCTAGCTGGGTGTAAGGAGAGCATTTCACTGTTTAGCCTAAAGGAGAAGAATATGGCATCGCATAGATATGATTGCTCTGCTAGGAACTTGGTTTTGTTTTAAGAGAGACTGATTCATTTCTTTGGTTGGTGTTTCTATGGAGTCCTTGTAACTGGAGAGAAAACCCATAGGTAATAGGTGAGCAATTTGGAGCTGACAGCTGCTCATCATCCTGCTTTTTATAAATATTCGGGCCTTTTAATTATTCTTGGAAGATAGAGATGTAAGCCACTGTGACCTTTCAGACCCTCTTTATAAGCACTATCCTCTAAAATTGGGAAGAAAACAGAAAGTGTCACATGTATAAAATATCTAATTAAAGCGTCTTATTCACCTCCAACATAACTTCATTTTTAAAATCTTTATATGTGTGTGGAGTGGGGAGGGACTGAGCGAAAATTGTTTGAGACTTGAGTATAGTACATACAGTAATTTGGCTACTTCAAAAGTTGAACAAATTGTACACCTGTAGTTAGATTGACAGTAATGACAGAGATTTAATTTTCATCAGCAAATTGCTCCCACTCTGACAGCTCTTTACCCACAGTTTCCTCCATCCGGGTTTCCCTAAAATGTTGCTGGATTGGGCAGGGACAAAGCAAAGATATTCTATGATTGTAGAAGAAAGAGAACCGAGGTGTGGATTATTCCACCTTAGACCTCAGCTTTCCCGTGTGAGGTTAGAGGTTGGAGGGTGAGCTTGCATTGCTTCCCCTGACCTCAGTGATTACAACAAGAAGACTTGACATTCTTCCAAACATTGGAAGGCAGACTGAGATAGGTGAACCTTGGAAAATCTTGAGTGTGTTCTTGGGGCAGAGGGCTACATGGGTAGACTCTGAGGGCTCTCTCTTCTCTGGGCATCTTGGAAAGTATCAGGACTTTTGATAGTACAGATTAAAGAAGATTGCCTCCTAGAGCAGCAGTTCTTTGAGGATGGGCATCCATGGTAGACCACAGGAGTCTTGGGGAGATGTCTTCAATCGAGGATTAACCATCTCTTTGCTACTCTCCTTAGGCAAGGCAGGCCAAAGTTAAACGGCTCTTCCGTTCCATTGAGGAGCTGAAGAAGGACTTTGAGGAGCTGAACGTTGTCATTGAGACTGACATGCAGATCATGGTACGACTGATCAACAAGTTCAATAGTTCCAACTCCAGCCTGGAAGAGAAGATTGCGGCACTCTTTGATCTTGAATATTATGTCCATCAGGTATTATATTTCGTTGCTGTCAGTCTGACTTTTAACTAACAGCTCCAAAAATAACACCCCCTGCCCAAGGCCCTACGAAAATATTGTCACCATCTTTACTTCTCTCTCAAGGTGTACAGCATTTTTTTTTAAATTAATTAATTAATTTATTTTTGGCTGCGTGGGGTCTTCGTTGCTGTGTGTGGGCTTTGTCTAGTTGTGGCAAGCGGAGGCTACTCTTCGTTACAGTGTGCGGGCTTCTCATTGCAGTGGCTTCTCGTTGCGGAGCACGGGCTCTAGGTGCACAGGCTTCAGCAGTTGTGGCTTGCGGGCTCTAGAGCGTGGGCTCTAGAGCGCAGGCTCAGTAGTTGTGGTGCCCGGGCCTAGTTACTCTGCAGCATGTGGGATCTTCCTGGACCAGGGCTCGAACCCATGTTCCCTGCATTAGCAGGCAGATTCTTTTTTTAAAGATTGATTGATTGATTGATTGATTGATTGCTATGTTGGGTCTTCGTTTCTGTGCAAGGGCTTTCTCTAGTTGCGGCGAGTGCGGGCCACTCTTCATCGCAGTGCGCTGGCCTCTCACCATCGCGGCCTCTCCCGTTGCGGAGCACAGGCTCCAGGCGCGCAGACTTAGCAGTTGTGGCTCACGGGCCTAGCCGCTCCGCGGCACGCGGGATCTTCCCAGACCAGGGCGCGAACCCGTGTCCCCCGCATTAGCAGGCAGATTCCCAACCACTGCGCCACCAGGGAAGCCCAGTATATAGCATTTTTAATCTAGGCCAATATCTGTTGTAGTAAGATATCTTCTTACAGACCAGAGCCAATCTCTTTTTCATTTGGAGTGTTACTTCATTTAATTTTTCAACACTGAGGATACACTAGAGGTAAAATAGATGTGGTACTTGTTCCATGTAGCTTATAGTCTGGAAGTGGGAATGATTAAATAATGAACAATTGAACAATAAAAAAATTAACAATTTAATAATGAGATAATTTAAGATTGCAATAAGGGCTCCAAGGGTAATGTGTGAATATATAACAGGGGAACTTAGCCTAGTCAGGGACACTGGGGAAGGCTTCTCTGAAGTTGTGACATTTAGGCTGAGCATTAAAGGATGATTAGGGGTTGATTAGGCAAAGAGGGGAGATTGGAGCTGGGGGTGGCAAACTATGGCCCACTTTTGTGAACAAAGTTTTATTGGAACACAGTCACATCTATTTGTTTATGTGATGTTTTATTGCTTTTGACTGTTTTAATGCTACAGTGGCAGAGTCAAGTGGTTGTGACAGAAACCACATGGCTCACAAAGCCAAAAATGTTTACTATCAGGCCCTTCAGGAAAAGTTTGCCCCATTGTATTAGAGCATTAGAGGCAGAGGAAACAGCATGTGCAAAAATTCTGAGTCAGAGAAGAACTTGGTGAGATTGAGGACCTGGAAAAGACTGGAGTGACTGGAGCACAGAGACAAGTGGGTGGGGTGGCATAGATAAAGTGGAAAGGTTAGGGAGTCAGAGAGGTGAGGTTTGGAAAATCATGCTCTTCATGATTTTATCCTTGATCCTAAGAACCATTGGGGAGTTTGAATCAGGGAAATGACTGATCAGACTTGTGCCATAATTGTAATAGTTAATGTTTATTGAGCATTATCATATACTAGGCACATATTCAAGTGCCTTGTACACATTAATTCATTGACTTCCATACCTGCCTTTGGAGTACTACTGTTAATCCCATTTTATAACTGAGGCAAATAAAGCACAGGTCACATTTGTGATTGCCCAAGGTCAGCCAGTTAGTGTAGAGCTGGGATTTGCAACAAGATCTGTCTGACCCTAAACTCTGTGCTCTAAACCTTTTGGCTACTCACAGGATACTGGTGCCATCTGAATGAAGCTCAGAAGAGAATAGGTGGATCTAAGTGGAAGGAGCCAAGAGAGGTCATGCACTTATTGAATAAGTTAATTTATTGCACGCCTGTTAAGTTCCAGGCACTGTTCCAGTCACTTAAGATACATTTGTGAACAAAATTGGAGCTTACCTTCTAGAAGAGGCAGATAGACAACAAACATAACTAACAAGTAAATTATATATAATATGTTTGAAGGTGATAGATACTATTGAAAAATAAAAAGTAGAGCAGGATAAGGATTGGCAGTGTTGGGAAGAAAGATTTCAGACAGGAGCAACAGCAAGTATGGAATCCTTAAGGTGGGAGCATGTCTAGTGTGTTTGGGAAACAATAATGTGGCGGGAGCTGAGAGAATGGGGAGGGAAGTAGGTAAAACTTGGAGAGATAAGGGAAGGGAGATCATGGAGCACCTTGTAGACTGTGGAAAAGAATGAAATTAGACAGACACTGTTTGGAGGATGTTGAGCAGAAGAAGCATTTGATCTGACTTACTTTTAAAGGATCCCTCTGGCTGTGTGTTGAGAATTAGTCTGTAGGCCGAGGGCATGGGTAGAAGCAGGAAAACCAGATAGGAGGCTATTGCAGTAATCCAGACTAGGGGCGATGGTGGCCTGGGAAGGCTGTGTAATCATAATCAAAGGCTTGTTTGAGATCTTCATCAAGACATAGATCTTCAGCGTCCTCCCACGCACGACAGCGTCCTTGTTCTCTATAAACTAGGCTAAAAGACATTCTTTAGGATTTTGCCAGCCTTTGTGTTGAGAGAGGATGAGTGTGTACTGTATCTGCAGGAATTATGGGGTGGCCTCTTCATCTCTCTCTGCTCATAACTCTTTCTCAGGCCTCAAATAGCAGGTCTGTGATCCTTTTAGAGAAGAAAATGGACCTGGGTTCTCTTTCCTCTTTCCAGTCTTTCTCTCCAGGGTAAAAAACAAAAATTCCAACAGCTTTTCCGTTATAGATATTTAAAGGATTAAGGATCCTAGGGGTTATTGGCCAACTCAGTCCTGCTCTGATGTTGACAGCTTTTATTTTTTCTCTTCTTAACACTTGGATGGATCCTTAGGTATCAGGCTTCAGGCTCTTTAGTTTCAGCATAAAAGGCCAAAATGACCTTTTATGAGAGCTTATCTTACCTAGGGGGAGTGAGTACACAGGAGGCTAGCAGGGCCCTAACAAATTTTATTTCCCTTGCAGGTTCTTTGGTCACCCTGCAGTGTCATCTCTAGGTTGATGACCCATTCTGCTTTCATGGGTCACTGGGTGGGATTAACAGTTTCTTGGACATCACCAAATTTAGCCTGTGGTCAGTCCAGGAACCAGTCCCCGCGTGGAGACCAAACTTGATCTGTTGGCAGAAGAGTCATAAGTGTTCTGGGTGATTGGTCTTTTGAGTAGAAATACGGATAAGGTGGTCTGGGCTGGTATGTCGGGCTTCCTGCAATAGTGTTAAGTTGTGATTTCACCAGGGGATTAAAGAAGACATAGCTCGGCCTCAAGTTCCAATTGCGATGGGGAATTAGGGTGATGTGGTACTAGCTTTGAGGAAGATAGGACTCTTCTTGCCAGGAACTTACTTAGTCCACTTCTATTCTAGACTTACTGATTGGCGGTTTTGAGGAGCCATGGGCTTCAAGGACCCAAAGTGGATCTGCCAAGGATTCCTCACAGCCATGTTTGAATTATTAAACAAGATTTGTGAAAAGCAAAACCATGTGTGTGGAAACAGTGTGTGAGTTATTTATGAGGAACAGCCACTGTCTGCCCCATCCACCCTGGGGTGGTGTATTTGCCTTCCCTCATGTGACTCCTCAGTGATTTACCATCGTTTCTCCCTTTCTTTATTCTCCTGGTTCTCTCATTGTCTTGTCAGTTTTCTGGTTCCCTTTTTCCCTCCTGAGTGTTGGCACAGTTCCCTACTGCCTCCTTCCTTATGTGCTCCCTGCTTCTACCTTGAGCTCCTTTCCACCTGTCCCACCCAATCCTGAGGGAAGCCTGGGAAAAGTTCTGGCCCCAGACCCAGGCTCTGGTCATGCCTTCTCCTGTGTGATACTGGGCAGGGTCCAGATTTTGGAGCTTGGGTGTGCAGTAGGCAGAGTGACTCTTTTCTTCCTCATCTCCAGTGAAATAACAAATGAGAAAACATCTTGAAAAGGCTGAAGTGCTTATATAAATGTCAGCATTTATAATACCCTGGATTATCTTTGTAGTAATGAAGATAAACTGAATCTAGAATAGAACCTCTGTGACTCTGGTCTGTGTTGCTTTGCTCTGCTGGGACTCATACCAGCCTTGATAAGTAGCCATCTCAGGCATGGAATTATAGGACTCTGAGCCAGAGTTTTATATCTAGAAAACTTGGAGGAAGGAAGATCAAAGGAGAGGTAGTGAATTCTTAGATTTTAAAATCAGAGTATGTGAGGAAGGAAGACTCAGTAAGTATTATTTATTTATTATTTATTTTTTTGGCTGCGTAGGGTCTTAGTTGCAGCATGCGGGATCTTTTGTTGCGGTGTGTGGGCTTCTCTCTAGTTGTGGTGCGTGGGCTCAGTAGTTGCGGTGCACGCGGGCTTAGTTGCCCTGTGGCGTGTGGGATCTTAGTTCCCCAACCAGGAATCAAACCTGTGTCCCCTGCATTGGAAGGCGGATTCTTAACCACTGGACCACCAGGGAAGTCCCATATTATTTGTGCTTATGTCAGCAAAGCACCCAGCTCTGAGTCTTCCTAGTTAGCCGCGCTATGGCCCAGTAAATCATTCCTCTTCATAAGGACATATTAGAGCAGACAAATGCCAACCCTGGCTTGGGGACCTTATGACAGAGCAGACTCCATGCTTACTTCATGGCCATGGATTGGCCATCTCTTTAGGTTTGTGGTACAACCGACCCACTCATTTTGTTGACATACATATACCAGATTGCCTTTTTTACTCACAGTGGAGTTTATTTCAGTAACATCTTTTTCTGATCAAATTTATTCATTGGTTTAATGATGATTTATTGAACACTTAACTATATGCTTACACTGTTGTAATCACTGGACCTATACCAGTGGACAGAAAGACAAAAACCCCTGCTCTTGTGGTTGAGTTTAAGAATGATCTTCTAAGTGGTGAAAACAGGCTAGGCCTCTCCAAAAACATAGGCAGAGTCAAATACAGCCCTTCAAACTGGATTTCTCCGTTAGAGCCATCTTCCAGTTTGGAAGGATACAGTCAGGTAGGAAAGGGCTCAGTGGCATCTGGAAGAAAAAAGTGGGTAGTAGTCACATTGTTGTTGGGCTCTAGTTTCCTGAGTTCTCCTGATGATTTGTAGAGTGGGATCAGCATGTAGACAAGAGACAGCTTTTATAGCAACAGAGATATTTTCAAGGGAGACTGTAGCTACTGCGTGGGGAAAACAGGATCCCGTGACCTTTCTGAGGAAGTTGAGTTTTCTTGTTCCAGGATACCAATGAAGCTTGGGGAATGAGATTCCCTGTAGAATAAAAGAGACAGAGTCTGGACTTGGGGCTTTGGACCTTAAGTATAGCCTAGACCAGTGTTGTCCAAAGGAACTTTATGGGATGGTAGAAATGTTCTGCACTGTCCAATAATAGCCACTAGTGAGTAGCACAGACCTAGGCTAAAGCTTTTGAGAGAGAGACTTTTGTGCAGATTTATCACAAGTGTCCTCAGATTCAGTCAACCTTAGACTATAAAGTGAGGAAGAGGGAAGAGAAGCGTACTATTGTTATTCTTCTCCTAGCACTTTTCCAGCCCTTTCCCTACAACAGAGTTCCTATTACAGTCCCTGATTTCTAATTAAAAATCAGCTTTTTAAAAAGTGTCTGCTGCTTCCACTGCCCCCGTTGAGGCTGGACACCAACAGGAAGCATAGTGCCATTTACTAGTGCTGATGACGCCACATCTTTGTGTTAACAGCTTGTACATTACGAGTAAGCTTGTGACTCATTACGGTATTAGAATTTTCCAGGACATGTTTGGCATAAGCAATTGCTAGGTACCATTTCTGCCAGTTCCCATGCACGTGCTCATAAATCACATTAGGTGAATTAGGAATTCTCAAATTTAAGATTATTTAAAAATTTAGTTTGTTTTTACAAACCCTTTCCTAGTTAGAAAGGCCACCGACACTTTTTACTTGATTTTTTGGTTTGTTCTTCAGTAGTCACCAAAAGAAATGCTCTTCTTTCCTTGATGTCTGTACTGTACTAAGCAGTGCCTCTGTTGCAGATGGATAATGCACAGGACCTGCTTTCCTTCGGTGGCCTTCAAGTGGTGATCAACGGGCTGAACAGCACAGAACCCCTGCTGAAGGAGTATGCTGCGTTTGTGCTGGGGGCTGCCTTTTCCAGGTGAGCAGCATGGATGGACATCCCATTGGCCAGGATCCTTTGGACCCTTCAGGTGAAGTCTAGCTTTACTCTTGGCCTGACTGGCCTGGAAGAAGGTTACATTTGAACTCATGCACATCTCTATCCACAGTTTAGTGTAATCCCATTGAAACTAGAGTAAGAATTTGATTCTGCCCTTATTCCAAGTAGATAAGAATTTTCACCCATGTTGTCACCATCTGTGACTCTTGGTTCCCCCTCATCCTATATGTATGGACTTCTAAAATGTATTTATTTATTTATTTATTTTTGGCTGTGTTGGGTCTTCGTTGCAGTGCGCGGGCTTCTCATTGTGGTGGCTTCTCTGGTTGTGGAGCACAGGCTCTAGGTGCGTGGGCTTCAGTAGTTGTGGCATGCATGCTCAGTAGTTGTGGCTCACGGGCTCTAGAGCGCAGGCTCAGTAGCTGCGGCGCACAGGCTTAGTTGCTCCGTGGCATGTGGGATCTTCCCGAACCAGGGATCGAACCCGTGTCCCCTGCATTGGCAGGTGGATTCTCAACCCCTGCGCCACCAGGGAAGCCCTGTATGGACATTTAATAACATATTTTAGGTCACATTCTCTGTTTTATTCAAAGCTAGTTAGAAGTTAGACCAACCATAGGTAGTTGAGAGGAAGGGGAATGAACTCCAAGTGCTGATCCTTTTGGCAGTAAAGCTACTCTGGTGATGAATAAATGATGAACCTGACCAAGGAGGGCCTTTTGTGGGGAAATGTGTCTTCCCCTAGTTGCCTGGAACCAATCAACATGCAGTCAGATTATCACACTCTCTGGATTGGGAGTTGTTTAAATTTCAGTTAGCCTGGCTTATGCTAGAAGACTGATCAGGCAAGAGAAATGAGCATCTCTAAAGAGTGGATGCAGAAAGAGATTTGAGTACCTCATCATTATACTCATCCTAAAAAAGTCAAGATGTCTTCAAGCTGTAGTTGGTCCATTGGAGCTATAGTTCCTTCTGTTTTTGAAAATCTGTTCCTAGGACCATTTGTTCCTCTACAGCAGGAACCAGTATTCTGATTCTTGCTTTAAGGGCACGTGTGGTTCCTATTAAGTGTTGCCTCACTTGCATGCAGGGATTGTGGTGATGTAGGAAAAAGGCTATTCTGAACATTTTTACCATTAGAATCTTTTTTTTTAAATTAATTTTTATTGGAATATAGTTACTTTACAATGTATTAGTTTATACTGTACAGCAAAATGAATCAGCTATACATATATATATCCCCTCTTTTTTGGATTTCCTTCCTATTTAGGTCACCACAGAGCATTGAGTAGAGTTCCCTGGGCTATACAGTAGGTTCTCATTAGTTATCTATTTTATACATAGTATCAGTAGTGTATATATGTCAATCTCAATCTCCCAATTCCTCTCACCACCCCCTTCCCCTTTGTTATCCATATATTTGTTCTCTACGACTGTGTCTCTGTTTCTGCTTTGCAAATAAGATCATCTGTACCATTTTTCTAGATTCCACATATATACGTTAATATACAATATTTGTTTTTCTCTTTCTGACTTACTTCACTCTGTATGACAGTCTCTAGGTCCATCCACATCTGCAGATGACCCAATTTTGTTCCTTTTTATGGCTGAGTAATATTCCATTGTATATATGTACCACATCTACTTTATCCATTCCTCTGTTGATGGACAGGAATCTTTGTTTTGAAAAGATTTCCTTTGCCTTTCATCTCTGCTTATCTTTATTTAATCAGAGTATCGGTCTGATGCCCTCTCATTCTCAAAGACTTAAGCATCTTTTCTTAGTAAATTGAGGGGCAAAGCTAGGAAGGCTGGAAGAATTGTTTTGTGGGGAGAGGTTGAGGGCACTGCAAGCCTTTGTTTCCCTTATTGCTTACCTGCCTCATCTTCAACCCCTGGCTGTCCTGTGGACTCCAGGGTATATCTCCCTTGCTCTGATTTACCAGAGCCAGACAGGGATATCACTGCCTGTGCGCCTACTGGAAAGGTGAAGAATCTGTGAATTTGTCATTGGTAGCTGTGATTTCAGCCCTGGAAAAGTTAAGGTCCTTATCCTCATAAGGCTTTAGAGGCTTCAGAACTTACTGAGGCTCACTTTTTGTTTCTCACGCCATAAAATAATTGATTCAAACATTATTAACCTCTTTCCCCCAGACCCTTTTGGGTAAGCTTTTCTGTAATCCCAAGTACTTTCTTTCTACTTTGAATGTGAACAAATTATTCTATGTATACTTTGCCATTGCTTCCGGAAACACATTTCATGGGGGAACATCTTGATGTCACATCTTAGTTAAGGGGGGCTAAGTGACTTGAGAAGCATGCTTTGGGCCTGCTTAGCAAGCCATAACTCATCTGGGGTCTGTGCCAATATGTAGTGTTATTAAGACTTTTTCGTGATTGTATTAGTGTAAGACTGTGTTAACATTTACGTGGCATCACTAAAATTTAAATAGAGATAAATATATAATATTGCAATTTAGTATTTTGGTGGCAAGAAAACTGCTGTATTAAAAAATGTTCTAGTCAGGATTTTGATGGCTCACTGGAGGGCAGTTACAGTGACAGCATGTTATAGTGCCAGAGCTTTTGGAAGCCAACAGCAGGCTCCTGAACATCATGAAAATGTCAGTGTTTTATGCAAAGAGGAACTTGATGCAAGGTAAAAGTATTTCTATGCAGAGAGGCAGGTTTCAGTGGTCTAGTCTGCTATTCATTATTTATTCTTGATGTCCTAAGTATTTGTTCCGCAGCTCCCTACCTGCCCTCAGCATGCAGGTGTGCATACACATAGCATGCACGTATGCATATGTGCACATACAAAGTGATTGTGTGAGTTTGTTCTTTGTCAAGAAGGCATTCAAGGGGTAGTGAGCACATTGGAATCATGGAGTCTCATGGTTTGGGGATCTTGTTTAGAAATCATTCCTTCCAGTTTTCTGCTGATGAGGAAGAATATTGCTCAGTCAGTCCAGATGTTTGTTTGGGAGGACTAGGTAGACCACTGTACCTAGAGTCAGAAAATCTAGGTTCAAGTCCAGTCTCTGTCATTTCCTGGTTGTTTGCCTATGGGCAAGGGATTTCACCTTTCTAAGCCTCACCTTTTTCATTTGTTAGCTAGAAGCAATAATAGATTTCCTCTGCATTTCATAAGACTGAATGAATATGAAAGAACATAATATACAATAAGTCCTGTGAAAATGCTTATAAAGTACCTGTCAGTGATGTGGGGTATATCATCATGTTCATCGTGTGTCCTTTTTACTCTGAGTTTTCACTGTAAGGCAATTCTTTTTCTTTTGTTTTTACAGTGCAGACCTTTGTCTTCCTCATTTTCTCTTCTATTAGGAGCTTGCATTCTACCACATATATCTCTTGGTGTTAACTTTGCTGCTTCATGAGGGTATTTATTTGCCTACCTGGGTTAATTGCTTCATCAGGCCTCCACATACATTCTGTGGACGGAGAGATCTCTTCCGTGGTGTTAAATGTGAAGCAATTAATCCAAGATCAAGAAGAAAGAGTTGACATAAATGTAATTGACGTGGCCACTCAGTGTTACATGGCCACTGAAATAGTTTGTTCCCTTTTTTAAATATTACTCACACTCATTATGGGTCACACACACATTCATTTTCTGCTGCCCATGTTTTTGTTGCCCATGTGCAAGGCAGGTCAGGCTCTTGCATAAGAAGATATGTAAAGATAGGGAAGAGTCTGATGCCTTTGGCATCTTCATCTTTCCTTTCTCCTTCCCTGTCCCTCCCTCCTTCCCTGTCCCTCCCTCCTTCCCTGTCCCTCCCTCCTTCCCTCTCCCTCCCTCCTTCCCTCCTTCCCTTTCTCCTTTCTTCAAGTCAGATATTTTCAGTGATCTTTCTGTGACCTGATTTCATCTCATGATGGCAACTGTGTGTGTCTGTCTACAGTCTGGCCTATGAGAAGTCTCTGGAATCCCGGGCAAGTTATTTGTGTTTCTGTGTTTGGGAAGACTCAGAAAGGCCTTGTGAATTTCAGAAGTCATGCAGCCTTCTGCTGGTTTTGGTTTCACTTCTCAGCTAACTGGCTGTTTCCTTTTGTTTTCCTCTATCTCCCTATCTGTAGCCTTTACCTTTTAACTGTCAGGAGTTAAATTATCAAGAAATTGGTATACTTATCCCAGGGATCACTGGCTTTTGCTGTTCTCATGACCCTCCCTCAGTCACTTTTGGTGTTCTCTATCCATCTTTAGTAACTCACATTCTTACATGCATATGTATGAATTATTATGCAATTCCATAGGCTTGTAAATTCTCACTGTATGCAGTCCTTTTGTTTGAACTGTCTGTAGTTTGCAGTGTGTCATGAACCTATGCCTAGTACAGAAAGGGAGGTACATGTGCTATCAGTCATAGTGTGATTATGGCCTCTTATGATGGATCCCTGGAACAGGATTACGTTCTACCCTGTCTTCGACATCTTCATTGGAACCTCCTTAGGAAATATTGAGTTACATACATCTCTTTATAAAATGAATGTTTACCCCACTGCTGACCTTCACCCTGTCACCCCATGCTTCATTGGTTCTCTAGTTTTCTCCGTTGTACTCTTCCCACTGATATTTTACTAATTAATTTTAACCATTTGGCCAGTGTCAAATCATTGTGTCCTGTTTCCATCGGTTGGCCTCCAATTTCCAGATTTCTTTTCCTGCCATCCCAGTGAATTTCAGTGCTCATCTGTATCTTCTCTGTCTTTCCTGATGGCTTTTGTGAGTTTGCTGGGGAGCATTCTTAATTCCATCGACCTTTACCTTTACCGCTGTCATCCACTAGATATCTCGAAACTTGTTTCCTTTTTTTCCCCAACATTTCATGTTCTCTGCCCACCTCCATCATGTCTTCACATTTTCATCTCTCCTCTTAAATGTGGTTTTTATCCTTGTCGTGATCTCCAACCTCTGCACACCCTCCTGTTCTCCCCTTCGCCGTCAGTGTTCCTCACTCTCTTGCCACTCTCTAGGCTCCTTCCTCTTAGCCCACAGATGTTCTCATTTACTTATCCACTGACCCCTGCCAGCCTTCCTTTCCAAACTTCTTGGAAGAGTAGACAAAAAGGGATCCAAATAAGTGCACATGAGATACCATCCCTGAAATTTTTCAATAGTATTTTTGCATTACTGACATCTCCATAACGTTTAACAATGTCGACCACTGCTTTCCTTTGGAAACTTTACTTCTTGGCTGCCATGTGATTGTAGTCCCTTGGTCTTGGATGTCTGTAATTAGTTACTCCCTCTCCTTTTCTTTTTATGACAACATCATCTTCTATCTCCTAATCATCATCTTCTGTCTCCTAATTCACCAAGATTATTAAGGCCTTGTCCTTATTGTCTCCTCATTTTCTTCACCAGTGGTCCTACCTATTCCCATGGTTTCAAATTCTACCTCATTGTGGATGACTCCAATGTCTAAGTGCAGTCTTTCTCCTCAGGTTCTTTCCTCCATTTCTACCACGCTGTGTCATTGCACCTCAAACTCAAGAGGAAGAAAGTGGGATTCATTTTGCCTGTCTCATAAACTAGGTTTTTCTTCCACTTTCTCTTTTTATCTATTCTTGGCCATATGATTGTCTTCGTTACCAAAACTTGAAACTTTGGAGTGATATTTGAGTCTTCTTTCTCTCTATTTAGTTGTTTACTTGGTCACCGAGTCCTATGGATTTTTATTTTCATGACTGTTGTCTACTAAACAAAGATTTCCCTTTTATAAATCCATTTTAAGGAACCTTGATATTGTGAGGGCAGCAACATATTTAGGGAGGGGACTCCCTCTCCCAATGCTAGGAAATGAGCCCTGAATAGTCTAAACCAAGCATGGTAATCCCATTTTCTGTGGATGTAGATTGATTTAGAGATAAGCATGTGACTCAGTTCTGACCAACGAGACACAAAGAGATGTTTGCTGGGAAAGCTTCTGGGAAAGATTTTGTTCTCTTATAAAAAGAAAGATAGTAAAGAGACCTTGTCCACTTCTTTCTGCCTTGATTACAGTTGTTGGAGCTACAGCTGGCGTAGACCAGTGAGATGAGATGCACAAGGCAACATGTTGAGGAGGATAAAAGAGGGGAAGGACAGGAGACTAGCTCCTTTATGAATAGTTTAGCTACTATACCGGTTTTGGAACCATCTACTTCCATACTTTTGTTGTGAGAGATAGTCTTTTTTAAAAAAACAGAAAACAAAACAATGTTAGTCATTATTCTATTACTTGTTTCTGAACATATTCATATTAATAAATTTCAAAAATTTCTCTCACATCTTTAAAATTCCTTTTAAATACCCTTGCTTCTAAGGAGGATGGGAGGGAGACGCAAGAGGGAGGAGGTATGGGGATATATGTATATGTATAGCTGATTCACTTTGTTATAAAGCAGAAACTAACACACCATTGTAAAGCAATTATACTCCAATAAAGATATTAAAAACACACGCACACACCTAAATACCCTTGCTTCTTCATAGCACTTATCTCAATTTGCAATTAAATATTTGTTTGATTACCTGTTACCTGTTGATAACCCCTGTTAGACAGTACAAGGAGGATAGGATTCATTTTCTTTTTTTTTTTTTTTAAAAGAGATTGGAGTTTATTTATTTATTTATTTTTGGGTGTGTTGGGTCTTCGTTTCTGTGCAAGGGCTTTCTCCAGTTGTGGCAAGCGGGGGCCACTCTTCATCGCGGTGCGCGGGCCTCTCACTATCACGGCCTCTCCTGTTGCGGAGCACAGGCTCCAGACGCGCAGGCTCAGTAATTGTGGCTCACGGGCCTAGTTGCTCCGCGGCATGTGGGATCTTCCCAGACCAGGGCTCGAACCCGTGTTCCCTGCATTGGCAGGCAGATTCTCAACCACTGCGCCACCAGGGAAGCCCCAGGATTCATTTTCTATCTTAATCTTGCTGTCTCCCCAGTATATAGCACAGGACCTAGCATTGAGTGCTAGGAAATGATAATGAAACAACGAAAGAATAAAGTGATAGCTAGGAAATGAAATGTTTTTCAGATAGCATATGAGGGCTGAGTGGAGAATGCTGTCTTTATTAATGATGTAATAGTGGATGGTTCAGATACCTTATCTTGACCCTTTAAAAATCTAAGGCCATGGAAGCAGCACTCCCCACTCCTACCCCCCACCCCGCCCCACAGCTGAAGGCCCAGAAAATATAAGGTTAGAGGTTGGGATGAGGTCAGATGTTTTAAATGCCAGAATTTGAATAAAAGATCATGTGCGACTCCTAGGCCTAGTTCTGACCTCTTGACTCCATGACCTAATTTTTCACACTCCTCCAGTGACAGGGAGGTGCTCAAACCATTTTGTATCTCATAAATTAATTAGCATATTAACCAGATTGGCCTGGGCAGTTGGATAGCCTTATAGCTTTTAAAGCTGCATTCAAAGTCTGGTTTCTTTTTTCAAATGGCAATTAATGACAAATGGAAAATGAGATCTAAGCCTGACCAGCTACCCTGAGTATTGAAGAAACCAAGGCTTCATTCTGAGGAGGGAAGCACCACTTTACTTAATGAACTTGTCCCTTCTGCATTTCTTTTGAATCTATCTCTGTAATGTTCCCCTGCCTCCTCCAGATCCTCTGTGTGGCTGCTTTCAGATTTTTTCATTATTTACTACCTCCTCTTTAATTTCTTCCCTGCATAACTCCAGCCCACAAAGTTCTTTCCTTTCAACTTTATTAGCATTTGTTGTCTGGACTCCTAAACTATCTCTTTTATATATCTAATTCTCTATGTATGCCAGTTCTTTCCTCTGTTTTCCCAATAAAATAGTTGCTTGAGAGTGGAAGCTAGTACCCGGGTCTGTGGTACCCAGAACACATTATAGAGGGTAAGTTTCATGTAGCTGCTTAGAGCATTTCATGGTACAAACTAAATGGTCCAGCACAAAAGCTGAAATCACCAAAAATCAGTGGGAGGAATGAAGCCAGGAAGAGCAGGGAAGCTCTTAATTTTTTGTTTTGTTTTATTTGTCCTCCAGTGAGTGTGTATTACATTTGTAATTAAAATTTAAACAATAGGTAACAAAGCAAAACAAAATTGGAAGACTTCTGTATCTAGCAAATGGTGGTTTACATTTGCCAAAAAGCATTTTTGGTTCAGAATACCTGAAGATGCTGGATCTGTAACATATAAACATTTCCTTAAATGCTCAGTTCAGCTGATAAGAAACTGTAGGGCCACTGCTTTGCATAACTAAAGGGGAAATAAATAACATATTCTTTTTTTTTTAAATAAATAAATTTATTTATTTATTTTTGGCTGCATTGGGTCTTCATTCCTGCGTGCGGGCTTTCTCTAGTTGTGGTGAGCTGAGGCTACTCTTTGTTGCAGTGCACGGGCTTCTTATTGCGGTGGCTTCTCTTGTTGCGGAGCACAGGCTCTAGGCACGCGGGCTTCAGTAGTTGTGGTGCATGGGCTTAGTTGCTCTGCGGCATGTGGGATCTTCCCAGACCAGGGCACTAACCTGTGTCCCCTGCATTGGCAGGTGGATTCTTAATCACTGCCCCACCAGGGAAGTCTCAACGTATTCTTTATGTGGTAGTCCTGAAAGAAATTGAGAGAAGTTTCAAAGACAAATATAATGGAAAGCACAAATTCTTAGAGATACAGAATGCTGAAAGTTATATCTGTTCTCAGGACACTTGTCGTTCCCTAGTGGCCAAAATCTCTTGATACCAACAGGCGTTAAGCTGGGGGACAGAAGACGAAAATTTCAGCCCATGAAAGGGAGAATTAGAAAAATGAAAATCTTCTACTCGAAAGGAGGTATTAAGGCATTTTGGCTTTGAACGGAAGGTAGAAAAATTTCCAAGAAAATTCTTCACCCTTGAGTGCATTTGGGCTGGAAATCATACTCTTTTTGTGGCCTAAAAATCTCTAAGCTGAGAATTTAGTCTGAAATAGTCTCGGTAAATAATAAACTGGAAAAAATGTTTGCAACTTATATTACAGATATAACATTAATATTCCGATATATATAAAGAGCACCTAAAAATAGAGAGTAAGCACATTAATAACCCTATAGAAAAAAATGGGATAGACACACACAGTTTGCGGAATAAAAGAAATGTAGATGGCTTAACCATATGAAAAAATGCTCAACCTCACTCATAAGAAGAGAAAGACCAATTAAAACTACACTGAGATACTGTTTTTCACCTGTCAGGATAGTAGAAGTCCAAAAGTCGATAGCATATTCTGTTTATGAAGCTGTGGGGAAATAGGCTCTTATACACTGGTGGGAGAACTTTAAAATGGTATAACCCTTACAGAAGGAAATTTGGCAATATCTAACAAAATTGCACACATATATTTACCATTTGAAATATTATTCCTACTTCTAGAATTCTACCTCTATAATACACTGGTAAAGATATGAAAAAACATATGTAAGCTCAAGGTTATTCATTATAGCACTATTTGTAATAGCAAAGATGGGAATCAGCCCAAACGTCCATCAGCAGGGAATTGATTGAATAAATTACATAATTTATTCCATGGAGTGCTATAGAGTTATAGAAAAGATTTAAGAATGTTTTTGTATAATACAGAATATTTCTCTTGTGATATTTTCCAGGCTATTTTGTTAAATGAAAAAAAAAGAAGGTAGAGAAAATTATGAAAAACTGCTATTAAGCATGTGCATGTGCTTATATTTTTAAAAAATGAAGGATAAATGCTATAGGGAGATAGACTTTGTGATCATGCAGATATTTTATGTAATTTAAAAACTCAAAATAATTACAAAAAATATTTTTCATAAAAATTGAGAACAAGATGAAACAATTGAATCTAGCTGTCTATAGAATTGGTGGGATAATCACACAGGGAGGAACTCTTTTATGTGATTTTACAATCCAGTAATTTGACTATACATCCCAATTTGGATGTATTTTAAAGACAAAAGATCTGTAAAACTTTTCAGAAATCTTATTGTTGATGGAAATGTTGGTGTTGTTATTCTCAGACTATTATGTGTATTGTGGGATAAAGCAGATGAATAATTATGCTGGTTTCTCTGAGAACCAGGATTTTCAACGTGACAGAAGGGAGATACTGATGTAAAATTGAATATTGGGTAAAATCCCTCTTAGTCCTGATTTTGGATTGAAAGTATTAGTATGATTTCATGATGAATTTTTTCTTAAAAAATGTATTTTTTTTAGCTCTGTCCACTGAAAGGATCTAGAGAAAAAGATGAACCTGATAACAGTGATCAACTGTGACTCCTAGATTGTATTTTCTAAATAACATTTCCCTCTAAAATAGCATTTTCCTCTAAAAGGAACTGTGATTTCTTAAAGAAATAGCTCATTTCAAATCTGGAGTAAAACATTTGTAAAATGACCCTGGATATCTTGTCATAATCAAAAGCAAGGACATTCTCAAAGACTACTTGGGTTTTGTGTAAAGGACTCAGGGTTCAATGTGAAAAGGTTCCCATTGACCATAGATGGGGCTCTTGGAGTTTCAAGAAGGATAATAACTGCAGTGAATTGAAGCAAATCAAATATGTTTAAATCCCCAAGTTTAAGTCCCCATCATGATACTTAAAAGAACAAATTAAACTTCACTGGTCATTTTTGAAGAGTGCTGGGTAGCAACCAATTCATAATCAAAAATAGCAAATAAATAGAAACAATAAAGCATCTTCTGTTTATCTTGCCTTTCCAATATGAACTGAATCTCTGTGTACTCAACTAGTTGAGGGCAAGTTTATCTTTATAGAGAAACTCTAGCTAAAAAAGGAAGAGTGATGCAGTTAGAATATTACCTTTCTGTAACCTTTAATGAATTAATGGACCTTGGCAATGATCAATGATCATCAATGGCTGCAAAAGAAAGGCAATCAAACATTATCTGCATTGTTGTGGATGATGTGGTGTACATCCAGTTATCCCTTAAGGACCAAAGCATTTATTCCCCCAGGTCTGGGAGTGTTGGCTACTCAAGGCTCATGATTCAGTTCCTCCAAGAATTAATCCAGAAGGGAGCTGCCTTGCTCAAGGTTATGTCCCCTTCCTGGGGGTAGCCTGCTTCCAAATGACACAGAGTAGGGGTTCAAAGTGCTTCCACCTTTACCTCAAAGGAAACAACTCTGAAAGACCATCCTAGCTCCAGAGCTCCCTGTGGGATCAGTTGAGCCTTCTGTTGCAGTTGCCATCACAGCTCAGCTTCTCCCATGGCCTAATCCTGCCTCCCTTATCCCTCAGAGGTATTGTACCCAAGAATAGTCCCTAGTAAACCTCTTGCCCACAAATCTTATGAGTTGGTTTATTAGGGAACCTGACTCTGACATGCCTCCTGATAGAAGTAGACACCACTGCCCATGAAGTTGTCTTGATAGGAAATCAAATCTGAATCTGATTGAGATCCAACTTCCAATTTAAAGGAAATTCTGGGGACAGCAGATATGTTAAATGATATAATGGATATGTAATCAGCAAAGTTCAGAATGTTGGAAACTGTAGAACTACTGGATTTTTCAACAATAAATTATAAGAAAAAGATGGAGGGAATGAAACCAGTAAATTAAAAGATACCTAAGATAAATATCAACCAGTTACACTGTATTTAGAGCCTGACCAAATCAACAATGTTAAAAAAATTTGTGAGATAATTGGGGCCATTTAAATAATTACTTGGTATTTGATAATATTAAGGAGTTTCTGTTAGACATTTTTAATGTGAAATGATATTGTGGTTGTGTTTTTTAAAAAGAGTCATTTTAGAGAAACAATCATTTATGGGTAAGATGATAGTATGTCTGAGTTTTGCTTTATGCTTATCTGGAGGAAGTGGGGAAGTGGGTGGGTGGGGATATAGATGAAACAAGACTGGTCATGACTTCATAATTTTTAAAGCTGAGTGACAGATCCATGAAGGATTATTATACCATTCTCTGTACTTTAGTATATAGATGAAAATTTCTGTAAGAAAAAGTTGTCTTTTTTTTTTAAGGTAGTTCCAAATTGGCAGAATTTCCAGGTTACTGGTAGAAACAAATATAAACCCTTTTTGGAGGCACCCACCCATCAGCAGACAAGCAGATTAAAGTTTTACTGAGCTCTGCCTGCCAGAGCAAAAGCCAGCTCTACCCACCACCAGTCCCTCCCTCCCATCAGGAAGCTTGCACAAGCCTCTTAGATAGCCTCATCCACCAGAGGGCAGACAGCAGAAGCAAGAACTACAATCATGCAGCCTGTGGAACGAAAACCACATTCACAGAAAGATAGACAAAATGAAAAGGCAGAGGACTATGTAACAGATGAAGGAACAAGATAAAACCCCAGAAAAACAAGTAAATGAAGTGGAGATAGGCAACCTTCCAGAAAAAGAATTCAGAATAATGATAGTGAAGATGATCCAGGACCGCAGAAAAAGAATGGAGGCAAAGATTGAGAAGATGCAAGAAATGTTTAACGAAGACCTAGAAGAATTAAAGAACAAACACTAGAAGAATTAAAGAACAAACAAATAGAGATGAACAATACAATAACTGAAATGAAAAATACACCAGAAGGAATCAATAGCAGAATAACTAGGGCAGAAGAACGGATAAGTGACCTGGAAGACAGAAGGGTAGGATTCACTACCGCAGAACAGAATAAAGAAAAAAGAATAAAAAGAAAAGAAGACAGACTAAGAGACCTCTGGGACAACATTAAATGCACCAACATTCACATTATAGGGGTCCCAGAAGGAGAAGAGAGAGAGAAAGGACCTGAGAAAATATTTGAAGAGATTATAGTCGAAAACTTCCCTAACATGGGAAAGGAAATAGCCACCCAAGTCCAGGAAGCACAGAGAGTCCCAGGCAGGATAAATCCAAGGAGAAACACACCGAGACACGTAGTAATCAAATGGACAAAAATTAAAGACAAAGAAAAGTCATTAAAAGCAACAAGGGAAAAACAACAGATAACATACAAGGGAACTCCCATAAGGTTAAAAGCTGATTTCTCAGCAGAAACTCTACAAGCCAGAAGGGAGTGGCAGGATATACTTAAAGTGATGAAGGAGAAAAACCTACAACCAAGATTACTCTACCCAGCAAGGATCTCATTCAGATTTGATGGTGAAATTAAAACCTTTACAGACAAGCAAAAGCTGAGAGAGTTCACCACCACCAAACCAGCTTTACAACAAATGCTAAAGGAACTTCTCTAGGCAAGAAACACAAGAGAAGGAAAACACCTACAAAAACAAACCCAAAATATTTAAGAAAATGGGAATAGGAACATACATATTGATAATTACCTTAAATGTAAATGGGTTAAATGCTCCCACCAAAAGACACAGACAGGCTGAATGGATACAGAAACAAGACCCATATATATGCTGTCTACAAGAGACCCACTTCAGACCTAGGGACACATACAGACTGAAAGTAGGGGATGGAAAAAGATATTCCATGCAAATGGAAATCAAAAGAAAGCTGGAGTAGCAATACTCATATCAGATAAAATAGACTTTAAAATAAAGAATGTTACAAGAGACAAAGAAGGACACTACATAATGATCAAGGGATCAATCCAAGAAGAAGATATAACAATTATAAATATATATGCACCCAACATAGGAGCACCTCAATACGTAAGGCAACTGCTAACAGCTGTAAAAGAGGAAATCAGCAGTAACACAGTAATAGTGGGGGACTTTAACACCTCACTTACACCAATGGACATGTCATCCAGATAGAAAATTAATAAGGAAACACAAGCTTTAAATGACACAGTAGACCACGTAGATTTAATTGATATTTATAGGACATTCCCTTTGAAAACAGCAGATTACACTTTCTTCTCAAGTGCATACGGAACATTCTCCAGGGAGAGATCACATCTGGGGTCACAAATCAAGCCTTGGTAAATTTAAGAAAACTGAAATCATATCAAGCATCTTTTTGGACCACAATGCTAGGAGATTAGAAATAAATTACAGGGAAAAAACATAAAAAACACAAACACATGGAGGCCAAGCAATACGTTACTAAATAACCAAGAGATCACTGAAGAAATCAAAGAGGAAATCAAAAAATACCTAGAGACAAATTACAACAAAAACACGATGATCCAAAACCTATTCAATGCAGCAAAAGCAGTTCTATGAGGGAAGTTTATAGCAATACAGTCCTACCTCAAGAAACAAGAAAAATCTCAAATAAACAATCTAACCTTACACCTAAAGGAACTAGAGAAAGAAGGACAAACAAAACCCAAATTTAGTAGAAGGAAAGAAATCATAAAGATCAGAGCAGAAATAAATGAAATAGAAACAAAGAAAACAAGAGCAAAGATCGATAAAACTAAAAGCTGGTTCTTTTTTTTTTTAAAGCTGGTTCTTTGAGAAGATAAACAAAATTGATAAACCACTAGCCAGACTCATCGAGAAAAAGAGGGAGAGGACTCAAATCAATAAAATTAGAAATGAAAAAGGAGAAGTTACAACAGACACCGCAGAAATACAAAGCATCTTAAGAGACTACTACAAGCAACTCTGTGTCAATAAAATAGACAAATTCTTAGGAAGGTATATCCTTCCAAGACTGAACCAGGAAGAAATAGAAAATATGAACAGACCAATCACAAGCACTGAAATTGAAACTGTGATTAAAAATCTTCCAACAAACAAAAGTCCAGCACCAGATGGCTTCACAGGTGAATTCTATCAGACATTTAGAGAAGAGCTAACACCCATCCTTCTCAAACTCTTCCAAAAAATTGCAGAGGAAGGAACACTCCCAAACTCATTTTATGAGGCCACCATCACCCTGATACCAAAACCAGACAAAGATACTACAAAAAAAGAAAATTACAGACCAATATCACTGATGAATATAGATGCAAAAATCCTCAACAAAATACTAGCAAACAGAATGCAACAACACATTAAAAGGATCATACACCATGATCAAGTGGGATTTATCCCAGGGATGCAAGGATTCTTCAATATATGCAAATCAATCAACATGATAGACCATGTTAACAAATTGAAGAATAAAAACCATATGATCATCTCAATAGATGCAGAAAAAGCTTTTGACAAAATTCAACACCCATTTATGATAAAAACTCTCCAGAAAGTGGGCACAGAAGGAACCTACCTCAACATAATAAAGGCCATATATGACAAACCCACAGCAAACATCATTCTCAATGGTGAAAAACTGAAAGCATTTCCTCTAAGATCAGGAACAGGACAAAGATGTCCCCACTCGCCACTATTATTCAACATAGTTTTGGAAGTCCTAGCCATTGGCAATCAAAGAAGAAAAATAAAAGGAATCCAGATTGGAAAGGAAGAAGTAAAACTGTCACTGTTTGCAGATGACATGATACTATACATACAGAATCCTAAAGATGCCCCCAGAAAACTACTAGAGCTAATCAGTGAGTTTGGTAAAGTTGCAGGATATATGATTTTCTACTCTACATAGAAAATCTTAAATATTCCACCAAAAAACTACCAGAACTAATCAATGAATTTGGTAAGGTTGCAGTATACAAAATTAATGCACAGAAATCTCTGGCATTCCTATACACTAACAACGAAAGATCAGAAAGAGAAATTAAGAAAACAATCCCATTCACCATTGCAACAAAAAGAATAAAATACCTAGAAATGAACCTACCTAAGGAGGTAAAAGACCTGTACTCAGAAAACTATAAGACACTGATGAAGGAAATCAAAGATGACACAAACAGATGGAGAGATATACCATGTTCTTGGATTGGAAGAATCAATATTGTGAAAATGACTATATTACCCAAAGCAATCTACAGATTCAAAGCAATCCCTATCAAATTACTGATGGCATTTTTTACAGAACTAGAACAAGAAGTCTTAAAATTTGTATGGAGACACAAAAGACCCCGAATAGCCAAAGCAATCTTGAGGGAAAATACGGAGCTGGAGGAATCAGACTCCCTGACTTCAGACTATACTACAAAGCTACAGTAATCAAGACAATATGATACTGGCACAAAAAACAGAAATATAGATCAACGGAACAGGATAGAAAGCCAGAGATAAGCCCACGCATCTATGGTCAACTAATCTATGACAAAGGAGGCAAGGTTATACAATGGAGAAAAGACAGTCTCTTCAATAAGTGGTGCTAGGAAAGCTGGACAGCTACATGTAAAAGAATGAAATTAGAACACTCCCTAACACCATACACAAAAATAAACTCTAAATGGATTAAAGACCTAAATGTAAGACACTATAAAACTCTTAGAGGAAAACGTAGGAAGAACACTCTTTGACATAAATCACAGCAAGAGCTTTTTTGACCCACCTCCTAGCATAATGGAAATTAAAGAAAAACAAACAAATGAGACCTAATGAAACTTAAAAGCTTTTGCACAGCAAAGGGAACTATAAACAAGGCGAAAAGACAACCCTCAGAATGGGAGAAATATTTGCAAACGAATCAACAGACAAAGGATTAATCTCCAAAATATATAAACAGCTCATACAGCTCAATATTAAAAAAAACAAACAACCCAATTAAACAATGGGCAGAAGACCTAAATAGACATTTCTCCAAAGAAGACATACAGATGGCCAAGAAGCACATGAAAAGCTGCTCAACCTCACTAATAATTACAGAAATGCAAATCAAAACTACAATGAGGTATCACCTCACACCAGTTAGAATGGGCATCATCAGAATATCTATAAACAACAAATGCTGGAGAGGATGTGGAGAAAAGGGAACCCTCTTGCACTGTTGGCGGGAATGTAAATTGATACAGTCACTGTGGAGAACAATATGGAGGTTCCTTAAAAAACTAAAAATAGGATTAATATATGACCCAGCAATCCCACTACTGGGCGTATACCCAGAGAAAACCATAATTCAAAAAGACACATACATCCCAATGTTTATTGCAGTACTATTTACAATAGCCAGGTCATGGAAGCAACCTAAATGCCCATTGACACATGAACGGATAAAGAACTTGTGGTACATGTATACAATGGAATATTACTCAGCCATAAAAAGGAATGAAATTGGGTCATTTGTAGAGATGTGGATGGACCTAGAGACTGTCATGCAGAGAGAAGTAAGTCAGAAAGAGAAAAACAAATATTGGATATTAACGCATATATGTGGAACCAGAAAAATGGTACAGACGAACCAGTTTACAAGGCAGAAATAGAGACACAGATGTAGAGAACAACTGTATGGACACCAAAGGGGGAAAGTGGTGGGGGTTGATGGTGGTGGGATGAATTGGGAGATTGGGATTGACATATATACACTAATATGTATAAAATAGATAACTAATAAGAACTTGCTGTATAAAAAATAAATTAAAAAATAGGGAGGTTACCTTGGATTATTCAGGTGGGCTCAATGTAAGCTCAAGAGTGTTTGAAAGTGGAAGAGGGAGGGAGACAAAAGGAAAAAAAAAGATAATTGCAGTTAGGAATTCAGTAGATAAGGTAAATAACTAGTCAGACACAGCTGAAGAGTAATTAAGTGAACTGGAGTATAGACTTGAAGAAATTACCCAAAGTGCAGCATGAAGAGACAGAAATGAAAAAATTAAAAATTAAAAAGTGGTAAAGAGACATGGGGAATAGAATGAAAAGGCCTAATGTTAGTTCCAGAAGGATAAACAGAATGTGGGAGAAGCTATATCTTAAGAGGTTTGGCTAATACTTTTCCGAAATTGATGAAAGGCATGTATTCTGATTCAGGAATATCTGACTGCATCCCAAGCAGAATGATTAAGAAAATATACATTTCTAACAACATAGCAAAACTATAGAAAACTGGAGTTATGAAAACAGCTGGAGAAATGACAGATGAGCTACAAAGTAGTAGGAGTGGTGCTTGGCAAAAAGAGGGAAAACAGTTGTGCCCTGAGTACTCTTAGCCTAGTTGCTTGGCCTGAGAACTATGCTCTGATGCCATTTTCATCAGTTCTAGACAGTAATTGCCATCACAGTTCCCTTGTCTGTGACATTTCTTTCTTGGTCCCATTAGACATCTGGATTTAAGGAAGAATCCGCCATGCTCCCTAAAGTTGAAGGTATTTCAAGTCTGCCAGATTTCTCATTAAGTGCCTGTTCATGGCCCGAGGTTACTGGAAAGAAAGTAATTTATCTCTTTGAGGAAAAAGAAGAGTGGAACTACAGAGGCTGATGAGGAGGCAGTCAGCTTGGGCTTTTCTAAATATCACATTCCTACTTTCTTCTTAACTCCTACCAACCTCAGTTTCTCTCTTTCTCTGTTTTTATCTTTTTAAGTGTTACTGGTTTTATAGAGCATATACTTGATTGTCATGAAACATTTAAAAGGTATAGGAGAGACTGATTTCGGCTCGACAGTAGGAGCTTTGCTGACCCACTCCCACCAGTGAGACTGGTGAAAATTATTTTTAAAAATAATAAAAAATAAAACCTCTGGGGGCTTCCCTGGTGGCGCAGTGGTTGAGAATCTGCCTGCCAATGCAGGCGACACAGGTTCGAGCCCTGGTCTGGGAAGATCCCACATGCCACGGAACAACTAAGCCCATGAGCCACAATTACTGAGCCTGCGCATCTGGAGCCTGTGCTCCACAACAAGAGAGGCCGCGATAGTGAGAGGCCCGCGCACTGCGATGAAGAGTGGCCCCCACTTGCCGCAACTGGAGAAAGCCCTCGCACAGAAACGAAGACCCAACACAGCCATAAATAAATAAATAAAATTAAAAAAAAAAAAGAATTATTTGTAACTTATTTAAAAAAAAAAAAAAAAAAAACCTCTGGAAATGGTCCTAAGGGTAAACAGCAAATAAAGAAACCTCTACTCACTGAAATCTACAAAATTTTGGTAAGAAAGGCAAGAGTCTTTGTCATTTGAACCAAGACAGCTTTTTCCCTCCCCACTTCCAGCTCAGTGAGGTAGAGACTCTACTCCAAACTGCTGCAGCCAGGAATGCGGGACTTCCTCTACCCCCAGCTCCCAGTTGGAGGGCTTCTTTCCTGGGAAGAGCAGAAATGTATCATTTCTCATCCTCCCCTGAGCTACCTGTAGCTAAAGCTAAGTTGTGATTGAGCACATTCCAGAGTGGGTGTTCCCTTTTTCTGTCCAATCTCCACTTGTGCAATGAAGGCGCTGCCTTTGGTGTGGAGCACTGAGAATCCTGGGACCCCATTCATCTTTTCCCTGGCTCATGAGGTGGTCGTTCTATGCTGGGAGAGGCAAGTTGACAGAACCTCCACTGCTGGCTTCTGTACTCCAATGCACTGAGCACTCAACTCCTGGATTAGGAGTGTCACTCAGAAGCTTGTCATTGTTCTGACTTCCAGCTCCAGAACCCTGGCTCAAATTTTGCCTGGGGGGAAGTGAGGCCATAAAACAGATCTCTCCTCATCTCCTCCCAATGGAACTGACTTCATTTGCAACAGAGTGTGCAGAAGTTCAAACCTAAGGATACTGCAGCACTATTTACAATAGCCAAGACATGGAAACAACCTAAATGTCCATCGACAGATGAATGGATAAAGAAGATGTGGCACATATATGCAATGGAATAATACTCAGCCATAAAAAGGAACGAAATTGAGTTATTTGTAATGAGGTGGATGGACCTTGAGTCTGTCATACAGAGTGAAGTAAGTCAGAAAGAGAAAAACAAATACCGTATGCTAACACATATATATGGAACCTAAAAAAATGGTACTGATGAACCTAGTGTCAGGGCAGGAATAAAGACACAGACATAGAGAATGGACTTGAGGACATGGGGGGAAGGGGAAGCTGGGACGCAGTGAGAGAGTAGCATTGACATATATACACTACCAAATGTAAAATGGATGGCTAGTGGGAAGGTGCTGCATAGCACAGGGAGATCAGCTCGATGCTTTGTGACGACCTAGAGGGATGGGATAGGGAGGGGATATGGGGATATATGTATACATATAGCTGATTCACTTCATTGTACAGCAAGAACTAACGCAACATTGTAAAGCAGAGTATTTATTGTAAATACTCCAATAAAGATTTAAAAAAAAAAAAGAAAAAAAGAACAGTGGAGGTTGTGTTAAAAGGCAGCTGGGAGGAGATTGATGGATTTTACAAAGAGGCACCAGCTAGATTGTACACCAGCTACTTTGCAGGAAGGAACCAGGGAGTAAGATAGTTGGGAGGAACCCTCCAGGCTGAGAACAAACATCAAACAGGGACCTCAGAAACTATTCCTTCAAAGGAGTCATACATTGATAGGATTAGTTTGTTGAACAATTTGTGCCCCAGACATTGTTGAAACAATAGAGCTCTTTATATTTTAGGGATTAACCTTTTGTGTTACAAATATTTTTTCCAAGTTTGTCATTTCTCTTTCAACCTTACTTATGGTACTTGTACAAAAATTTTATTGAAGTATAAATTGTATTGATTTACAATGTTGTGTTAACTTCTGCTGTACAGCATAATGACACAGTTATACTCATATATACATTCTTTTTTACATTCTTCTCCTTTATGTTTTATCCCAGGAGATTGGCTATAGTTCCCTGTGCTATACAGCAGGACCTTGTTGTTTATCCATTCTAAATGTGATAGTTTGCATCTACTAACCCCAAATTCCCAGTCCATCCCTCCCCACCATTGTACTTTTCTATATGGAAGTTAAAAATGTTTATTTTGACAAAATTGTTAATCTATATAGGTTCTGTTTCTTATGACACATATAAAGCTGTTTATACACCAGGAGTATATAAATATTTTTTCTTCATATTATTTTAAAAATATGAGATATTTCAAACATAAAGAGTTTAGAAAATCTTATACTCACTACCCAGATTTAATAAACTAAAGTTTGCTATATTTGGTTAAGATTTCTTAAAGGCATAAAATATTAGATACAGTTGAAGACCCTTTCGTAATCCTTTCTATTTCCCTTTCTTCTTCCCAAGGTAACTACTGTTCTCAATTTTGTGTGCATCATATCTGTTTTTTATAGTTTATCATATATATCTGTTTTCATATCTGTGTGTGTCTGTATGGATGTATGTTTGTATTTAAGTTTTTGCCTATCTGATGGATGTGAAATTGTATCCCATCCTTCTTTTTATTTCATTCTTCCCTGACTTCTATAGAGACTGAGTACATTTTCCCCCCCATAATTGGAATCATACTGTATATACTGTTCAGAAATTTCCTTCCTCCCTCCCTCCCTTCCTTTTTTTTTTTTAAATGGTGAATTATATTGATTGGGGTTTTTTTTGTTTGTTTTTTGTTTGTTTTTTAAATTTGTTTATTTATTTATTTTTTTTTAATAAGAAACTCCAAAGTCTTTATTTAAAGTGATTGTATCTTTTGTACATTTCAGCCAACAATGAATGAAAGTACCAATTGCTCCACTTTGTCAACATTTTTTTTTTCACACACACACACTGTATTTTATTTTTACAAGAGATAAATAAACTGACACCAAGCATTGTACATGGATGACCACAACAAAAGCAACAATGATTGCAATTACCAAACATGAAACACACTCATACTATGTCATAATATTGACATTCAGTCCAGTAATCCTTCACTGTAACAGCTCCTTTACTTTGCAGTGAAAATTGATTTGTATATTCTTTGCCTCTGAGTCCTTGTGGGATTTTTTTTTTTTTAAATTCAGACAGAAAGTCACACAAATTATACTCATCCTCATCAGTTCACTCAGTCCCATGTAATTAATTTTTTTTTTCATCTTGATCTTTTGTTAGCACTTTTATGAGTTCATCAGTTTTTCATTAGAGTTCTGAAAATGCTTATTCATTCAGTTCAGCAGTACAGTCAGTTACCAGAAACCTTTACTTGTCAGAGTCTTTTCCATGAATTTCTTGAAGATGAAACCCTTTTATAGGAACATATTTGCAAAATCAGCAGAGTACACCCAGAACTGTCTGTAAATGACAAAAGACTTAAAAATGACCACGGTTAAAGATTTGGTGAAAGTTCATAATAATGCAGTTGACAAGAAAATTAGTTATTTCTGAGATATACATTTTAAAGTAATAACTAGGATTATTACTTATAACATTATACCAGAACATATAAGATTTTTAGAAATTTCATGCAATGTCTGAAACATTTATATTAACATATTTCCATACATATTTCCATACAAATACAAATATAAGATTTTTAGAAATTTCATGTAATGTCTGAAACATTTATATTAACATATTTCCATACAAATACAAATATAAGATTTTTAGAAATTTCATGTAATGTCTGAAACATTTATATTAACATATTTCCATACAAATAACCCAATGAAAGTTTAGTATTAGTTGTTTTGTTTGTTTTTTTATACTGCAGGTTCTTATTAGGCATCAATTTTATACACATCAGTGTATACATGTCAATCCCAATCGCCCAATTCAGCACACCACCATCCCCACCTCACCGCAGTTTTCCCCCCTTGGTGTCCATATGTCCATTCTCTACATCTGTGTCTCAACTTCTGCCCTGCAAACTGGCTCATCTGTACCATTTTTCTAGGTTCCACATACATGCATTAATATACGATATTTGTTTTTCTCTTTCTGACTTACTTCACTCTGTATGACAGTCTCTAGTCCACGTCTCAACAAATGACTCAATTTCGTTCCTTTTTATGGCTGAGTAATATTCCATTGTATATATGTACCACAACTTCTTTATCCATTCGTCTGTTGATGGGCATTTAGGTTGCTTCCATGACCTGGCTATTGTAAATAGTGCTGCAATGAACATTCGGGTGCATGTGTCTTTTTGAATTACGGTTTTCTCTGGGTATATGCCCAGTAGTGGGATTGCTGGGTCATATGGTAATTCTATTTTTAGTTTTTTAAGGAACCTCCATATTGTTCTCCATAGTGGCTGTATCAATTTACATTCCCACCAACAGTGCAAGAGGGTTCCCTTTTCTCCACACCCTCTCCAGCATTTGTTGTTTGTAGATTTTCTGATGATGCCCATTCTAACAGGAGTGAGGTGATACCTCATTGTAGTTTTGATTTGCATTTCTCTAATCATTAGTGATGTTGAGCATCTTTTCATGTGCTTCGTGGCCGTCTGTATGTCTTCTTTGGAGAAATGTCTATTTAGGTCTTCTGCCCATTTTTGGATTGGGGCGTTTGTTTCTTTGATATTGAGCTGCATGAGCTGTTTATATATTTTGGAGATTAATCCTTTGTCCGTTGATTCATTTGCAAATATTTTCTCCCATTCTGAGGGTTGTCTTTTTGTCTTGTTTATGGTTTCCTTTGCTGTGCAAAAGCTTTGAAGTTTCATTAGGTCCCACTTGTTTATTTTTGTTTTTATTTCCATTACTCTAGGAGGTGGATCAAAAAAGATCTTGCTATGATTTATGTCAAAGAGTGTTCTTCCTATGTTTTCCTCTAAGAGTTTTATAGTGTCCAGTCTTATATTTAGGTCTTTAATCCATTTTGAGTTTATTTTTGTATATGGTGTTAGGGAGTATTCTAATTTCATTCTTTTACATGTAGCTGTCCAGTTTTCCCAGCACCACTTATTGAAGAGACTGTCTTTTCTCCATTGTATATCTTTGCCTCCTTTGTCATAGATTAGTTGACCATAGGTGCATGGGTTAATCTCTGGGCTTTCTATCTTGTTCCATTGATCTATGTTTCTGTTTTTGTGCCAGTACCATATTGTCTTGATTACTGTAGCTTTGTAGTATAGTCTGAAGTCTGGGAGTCTGATTCCTCCAGCTCCATTTTTTTGCCTCAAGACTGCTTTGGCTATTCGGGGTCTTTTGTGTCTCCATACAAATTTTAAGATGATTTGTTCTAGTTCCGTAAAAAATGCCATTGGTAATTTGGTAGGGATTGCATTGAATCTGTAGATTGCTTTGGGTAGTATACTCATTTTCACAATGTTGATTCTTCCAATCCAAGAACATGGTATATCTCTCCATCTGTTGGTATCATCTTTAATTTCTTTCATCAGTGTCTTATAGTTTTCTGCATACAGGTCTTTTGTCTCCCTAGGTAGGTTTATTCCTAGGTATTTTATTCTTTTTGTTGCAATGGTAAATGGAAGTGTTTCCATAATTTCCCTTTCAGATTTTTCATCATTAGTGTATAGGAATGCAAGCGATTTCTGTGCATTAATTTTGTATCCTGCAACTTTACCATATTCATTAATTAGCTCTAGCAGTTTTCTGGTGGCAGTTTTAGGATTCTCTATGTATAGTATCATGTCATCTGCAAACAGTGACAGTTTTACTTCTTCCTTTCCAATTTGTAATCCTTTTATTTCTTTTTCTTCTCTGATTGCCGTGGCTAGGACTTCCAGAACTATGTTGAATAATAGTGGTGAGAGTGGACATCCTTGTCTCGTTCCTGATCTTAGAGGAAATGCTTTCAGTTTTTCACCATTGAGAATGATGTTTGCTGTGGGTTTGTCATATATGGCCTTTATTATGTTGAGGTAGGTTCCCTCTATGCCCACTTTCTGGAGAGTTTTTATCAGAAATGGGTGTTGAATTTTGTCAAAAGCTTTTTCTGCATCTATTGAGATGATCATATGGTTTTTATTCTTCAATTTGTTAATATGGTGTATCACATTGATTGATTTGCGTATATTGAAGAATCCTTGCATCCCTGGGATAAATCCCACTTGATCGTGGTGTATGATCTTTTTAATGTGTTGTTGGATTCTGTTTGCTAGTATTTTGTTGAGGATTTTTGCATCTATATTCATCAGTGATATTGGCCTGTAATTTTCTTTTTTTGTAGTGTCTTTGTCTGGTTTTGGTATCACGGTGATGGTGGCCTCATAGAATGAGTTTGGGAGTGTTCCTTCCTCTGCAATTTTTTGGAAGAGTTTGAGAAGGATGGGTGTTAACTCTTCTCTAAATGTTTGATAGAATTCACCTGTGAAGGCATCTGGTCCTGGACTTTTGTTTATTGGAAGATTTTTAATCACAGTTTCAATTTCATTACTTGTGATTGGTCTGTTCATATTTTCTGTTTCTTCCTGATTCAGTCTTGGAAGGTTATACCTTTCTAAGAATTTGTCCATTTCTTCCAGGTTGTCCATTTTATTGGCATAAAGTTGCTTGTAGTAGTCTCTTAGGATGCTTTGTATTTCTGCGGTGTCTGTTGTAACTTCTCCTTTTTCATTTCTGATTTTATTGATTTGAGTCCTCTCCCTCTTTTTCTTGATGAGTCTGGCTAATGGCTTATCAATTTTGTTTATCTTCTCCAAGAACCAACTTTTAGTTTTATTGATCTTTGCTATTGTTTTCTTTGTTTCTATTTCATTTATTTCTGCTCTGATCTTTATAATTTCTTTCCTTCTGCTAACTTTGGGTTTTGTTTGTTCTTCTTTCTCTAGTTTCTTTAGGTGTAAGGTTAGATTGTTTACTTGAGCTTTTTCTTGTTTCTTTAGGTAGGCTTGTATAGCTATAAACTTCCCTCTTAGAACTGCTTTTGCTGCATCCCATAGGTTTTGGGTCATTGTGTTTTCATTGTCATTTGTCTCTAGGTATTTTTTTATTTCCTTTTTGATTTATTCAGTGGTCTCTTGGTTATTTAGTAACGTATTGTTTAGCCTCCATGTGTTTGTCTTTTTTACGTTTTTTTCCCTGTAATTCATTTCTAATCTCATAGCGTTGTGGTCAGAAAAGATGCTTGATATGATTTCAATTTTCTTAAATTTACTGAGGCTTAATTTGTGACCCAAGATGTGATCTATCCTGGAGAATGTTCTGTGCGCACTTGAGAAGAACGTGTAATCTGCTGTTTTTGGATGGAATGTCCTATATATATCAATTAAATCTATCTGGTCTATTGTGTCATTTAAAGCTTCTGTTTCCTTATTTATTTTCATTTTGGATGATCTGTCCATTGGTGTAAGTGGAGTGTTAAAGTCCCCCACTATTATTGTGTTACTGTCGATTTCCTCTTTTATAGCTGTTAGCAGTTGCCTTATGTATTGAGGTGCTCCTATGTTGGGTGCATATATATTTATAATTGTTATATCTTCTTCATGGATTGATCCCTGGATCATTATGTAGTGTCCTTCCTTGTCTCTTGTAACATTCTTTATTTTAAAGTCTATTTTATCTGATATGAGTATAGCTACTCCAGCTTTCTTTTGATTTCCATTTGCATGGAATATCTTTTTCCATCCCCTCACTTTCAGTCTGTATGTGTCCCTAGGTCTAAAGTGGGTCTCTTGTAGACAGCATATATATGGGTCTTGTTTTTGTATCCATTCAGCCAGTCTATGTCTTTTGGTTGGGGCATTTAATCCATTCACGTTTAAGGTAATTATCGATATGTATGTTCCTATGACCATTTTCTTAATTGTTTTGGGTTTGTTTTTGTAGGTCCTTTTCTTCTCTTGTGTTTCTCACTTAGAGAAGTTCCTTTAGCATTTGTTGTAGAGCTGGTTTGGTGGTGCTGAATTCTCTTAGCTTTTGCTTGTCTGTAAAGCTTTTGATTTCTCCATCAAATCTAAATGAGATCCTTGCTGGGTAGAGTAATCTTGGTTGTAGGTTCTTCCCTTTCATCACTTTAAATATATACTTTTTTCCTATATTTTTTGGTTGCATGACTTTTTTATTTATTTTATTTTTGGCTGCGTTGGGTCTTTGTTGCTGTGCATTGGCTTTCTCTAGTTGCGGCGAGTGGGGGCTGCTCTTCATTGTGGTGCACGGGCTTCTCACTTTGGTGGCTTGTCTTGTTGCGGAGCATGGGCTCTAGGCGCATGGGCTCAGTAGTTGTGGCACGCAGGCTCAGCAGTTGTGGCTCATGGGCTCTAGAGCACAGGCTCAGTAGTTGTGGCACATGGGCTTAGTTGCTCCGCGGCATGTGGGATCTTCCCGGACCAGGGCTTGAACCCATGTCCCCTGCATTGGCAGACGGATTCTTAACCACTGCGCCACCAGGGAGGTCCACTTCCTTTTTTTGATGAGTAAATTTTTTGTTTGTGCCATCAGGGCTGCACTTTTTTGAATTACTTCTTCACATCTTTTGCCTGATCTTCCATTGAGTCTTCTGTTTATTGCTTAGTGTTTTTAAAATATATACAATCTGTATACTTACATATAGTGTGTATATTTTCATGTCTATTATATATAATCTGTATACTAATATTTTGTCAGTTATATGCATAGCAAATGTCTTCTAGTATATGACTTGTTGTTTAGCATTGTTTTTTGTTTTTTTTTTTAAGTTTTCTTTTTTTTTTTAATTAATTAATTTATTTATTTATTTATTTTTGGCTGTGTTGGGTCTTCGTTTCTGCGCGAGGGCTTTCTCTAGTTGTGGCGAGCGGGGGCCACTCTTCCTTACGGTGCGCGGGCCTCTCACTGTCGCGACCTCTCTTGTTGCAGAGCACAGGCTCCAGATGCGCAAGCTCAGTAGTTGTGGCTCACGGACCTAGTTGCTCCGCAGCATGTGGGATCTTCCCAGACCAGGGCTCGAACCCGTGTCTCCTGCATTAGCAGGCAGATTCTCAACCACTGTGCCACCAGGGAAGCCCTTTAGCATTGTTTATGTTGCCTTTTGTTATAGACATTCTAATGTATTTTTAGAAAGTCAAAATTACCACATTTTGTTTATAGTTTCTTTTCTTTATATTTTAAGAAACTCTTTATTGCCTTGAATGTATAAAGATATTCTCTTATGTTACCTCCTAAGAGTATAAAGTTTGTTTTTTATAAATTTATCTATTTATTTTTGGCTGCTTTGGGTCTTCATTGCTGTGCACGGGCTTTCTCTAGTTGCAGCGAGCAGGGGCTACTTTTCGTTGCAGTGCGCGGGCTTCTCACTGCGGTGGCTTCTCTTTGTTGTGGAGCACAGGCCCTAGGTGCGTGGGTTCCAGTGGTTGTGGCACTCAGGCTCAGTAGTTGTGGCTCACGGGCTCTAGAGTGAAGGCTCAGTAGTTGTGGTGCACGGGCTTAGTTGCTCTGTGACATGTGGGATCTTCCCGGACCAGGGCTCGAACCTGTGTCCCCTGCATTGGCAGGCGGATTCTTAACCACTGCGCCACCAGGGAGGTCCTGAGTGTAAAGTTTTGACCCTTAGATTTTTATTCTAAAACTTATTTGCTCTGTGCTGTGATACATAGATTTATTTTAGTTCTTACCATGTGGTCAACTAGTTGTCCTGGCACCGTGTAATGAGTAATCTGTCTTTTCCCCAGCGAATTATAATGGTTCCTCTACTGTATACCAAGTTCCCCTGTTTGTGTGGGTTTGTATTCTGATCCGTTGGTCTCTTTTCCTATCCTTGTACCAATCTCATATTATTTCCATTACTGTAGCTTTATATGTTTCTATATCAGGTGAAACAAATCCTTTTTTCTTATTCTTCTTTAAAATTGCCTTGAATATTTTTGCCCCTTTACTCTTCCATATGGATTTTGGGCACACTCTGTCAGGGTCAACGAAAACTCTGGATATTTCCATTAGAGTTAAAGTAAATTTACAGATTATTTCGTGAGAATCAGCATATTTACACAGTTGTGTTCCCATCTATGAACATGGCTTATCTTTCCACTTAGATGTTTTTAAAGCTTTTAATAATAATCTTTTAATAATTTTTCTACTTAGGCATTAAATATCTTTTGTTATCCCAAAGGATATAACCTTACAGGATTTGTTATTGTAAATAGGATTGTTTTCAAGTTTTCATTTTCTAATTTGTTGTTGCTGATGTATGATTTAAAAAAATTTTTTTATGATTAATTTATTTTTATTATTTATTTTTTTATTTTTGGCTGTGTTGAGTCTTCGTTGCTGTGTACAGGCTTTCTCTAGTTGCGGCGAGCGGGGGCTACTCTTCACTGTGGTGCGTGGGCTTCTCATTGTGCTGGCTTCTCTTGTTGCAGAGCACAGGCTCTAGGTGCGTGGGCTTCAGTTGTTGTGGCATGTGGGCTCAGTAGTTGTGGCTCACGGGCTCTAGAGCACAGGCTCAGTAGTTGTGGCGCACGGGCTTAGTTGCTTCACGGCATGTGGGATCTTCCCGGACCAGGGCTTGAACCCATGTCTCCTGAATTGGCAGGCAGATTCTTAACCACTGCACCACCAGGGAAGCCCAGTTTGCTGTTTTTTTAAATCATGAATTTGTATTAGATTTTATTGATAATTTCTTATATCTATAGAAGTGATTATATGATTTTGTTTCTGTTAATTTGCTGAAGTGATGAATTGCATTAGGAGGTTTTTCTACTGTTCTACTTGGCTGTGATGTGTTATCTTTAATATTTTGTTTGATTTAGTTTGCTAAGCCTTAATTAAGAATTTTTAAATCTGTGATTATAAATGATGTTGGTCATGTGATTTTTTTTGGTTATACTAGTCTTTTTTTTTAATGAGAAAGCATTTAGTTTATTCTTATAGAACCCTTAATGCTTAATAATAATCTTAACGTGACCTTAACATTTTAAGGACTTCATTTATGCTTTTGTGGATTACAAAATACAAACTTCACTATTACTATTTTATTTTATTTTATTGGCCGCGCTGCGTGGCGTGCCCGACTAGGGATCGGACCGTGCCCCTTGCAGTGGAGGCCCAGAGTCTTAACCACTGGACCGCCAGGGAAGTCCCTAATTATTTTTATTGAGATAGATATAAGGACTCCACAGACAAAGAGCTCTAAAAAAATGCTTTTTTTCCCCTAAATATCTCATTCTCATGGGAGAATACCATCAAAACCGATCAGATTTATATGAACTCAGATATGTTGTGCAAATATAAATCCAGAGAAAGCTATGAAATTGAAAAGAGTTATCAGAACTTACTATAAAATTTAACTAGACATAAGTAACAGGCCAGCTAAGCTCAGATTTAATGTTTGTCATACTGTTCTTACATGGTTTTGTATAAAGGTTATAGTGATGTCATAAAAGGGTTTGGAATGCTTTCCTTCCCTTTCTAATGTCTGGAACATTTTGTACAAGATGGGGCTGTCAGTTCCATAAAGGCTTGATGAAACTTACCTGTAGAACCACCTAGGCTTGGCACTTTTTTGTGTGGGTAGTTTTTTTTTAATTTCATATTCAATATCATTAGTATTTAAGTCTCTTTAGATTTTCTCTCTCTTCTTGAGTCAACTTTGGTCATTTTTCCTTTATATTACATTTAATTTTTGACATAAAGTTGTTTAAAGTATTACCTTAGGATTTTTTATTTTCATCTGTACTGCATCTATAGTTAGGTTTCCCTTTTCATTCCTAATATTATTTACCTGTGCTTATCTCCTTTTTAGTTAGGCCAATCTTTCTAGAAGTATATCTTCTGATAGTCTTTTGGCTTTGTTAATCCTTTTTTTTTTGGCCTCCATTTTTTATTTAATTTATTTCTGCAATTAACTATTATTTTTGTTTATATACTTTCTTTGGGTTCATTCTTTTGTTCTTTTTGTAACTTTTCAATTTGAAAATAATACAAGGCTTTAGTTTTCCCTGTAATACCATTTTAGTTAAATAGTTTATAATTTATATTATGGTTGTTTCGTTTGTTGGTTGGTTGGTTTTGAATCCATGAATTATTTAGTAATGTGGTTTTGGTTTCCCAAATGCAGTTGACCCTTGAACAGCACAGGTTTGAGCTGCGCGGGTCCACTTATACACAGATTTTTTTCAGTAGTAAATAACATAGTACTGCAAGATCCGGGGTTGGCTGAATCTGCAGATGTTGACCACAGATGTGGGGGAACCATGTATATGGAGGAACCACATATGCAGAGGGCTGACTGTAAGTTATACGTGGATTTTCCACTGCACAGAGGGTCAGCATCCCTAACCCTGGCGTTGTTCGAGGGCCAGCTGTACAGTGTTTCCTTCTCTGTATTTATGTATATATGTGTGTATGTATGTGGTTTGCCTTGTGAGCAAAGAGTATGGTCTGTATGATAATGATTCTTCAGTATTTGCTGAGACTTCCTTTTTGCTTGCCAAGTAGTTAGTTTTTGTGAATGTCCTGTCAGTGCTTCTGAAGAATGAGTTTTATTTGTTGGATACATGGACATATATAATATTTTTTTGCTTTATATACTTGCATATGTGAATTTAACTTTGTATATAAGGTGTTTGTGTTTCCTGTTTTCTTACTAATATGTGGCCAGCCTTGCTTTCTTTTCTGAGAAATTAGTAGTGAAATCTTTCTATGATTACATATTTTTCTTTCTTCCTATAATTGCTCAATATATCTACCAGCTTTCTTTCTGCTAGTATTTTCTTGGTATAGCTTTTTCCATCCCTTTTCTTTCAATATTTCTCCCATAGTATTTTGGATATATCTTTTCTTCATTTAGCTTATAGCTAGATTTTGTTTTATTAATCCAATTAAGTATATTTGCTTTTTAGTGGGTGAATTTAATACAGTCCCTTTTATTATGATTGATTGACATAGTTGGATTAATTTCTGCTATTTGTTTTGGTGATTACCTTTAAGTTTTTAACATGCTTGATTGGGCTGCTGAAGTGTAAAGTTTTTTTTACCTCCTCTCAGTACAAGAACTGTAAGGATGCTTTAACTCCAATTTCTCCATTCTCCGTGATTTTGCTGACTGATATTTTATTTCCACCTTGTTTTTAACCAACTTTATAAAGTAGTCATTATTACCATAATCAGTGCTAACATTTTACAGTTCATACTTGTTCATATTTACCTATATGTCTATTGATTTCTTTGCCTACTTTTTCCTTCTGGAGTTCAATTTTCTCTAGTTATTCTTTCATCAAATGTTGGGCTGGTAATCTTTCTTAGATTTTCCTGAAACTGTCATCATTTTGCCCTCCTTGAATAATACTGTATCTAGTTATCCTTCTGGTATCTGTTGTTATTCATGGAAAATCTATTGCCAATCTAATAGTTTTTCCTTCTGTAGGCAGTCAGTTTTCCCAGTTGTTTTAAGGTTTTTCAGTTGTATTTAATTATCAGCAAGTTTTACCATTATATGTCCAAGAAATTTATTTTCATTTATCCTGTTTGGCTTCTCAATGTGCTACTTCAATCTTTAGATTTCAGTTGTGGAAGTTTCCTGATTCATTGCCATTACCTGGTTCATTGGCTCTCCCCCATATTCACTATTCTCGTCTCCCTAAACTTTTATCAGGATAATATTGGACCATGTGTTTCTAACATCTCTTAACTGTTATTGCATATTTTTCATCTCTTTATCTCTTCTGCTTCTTTCTGGATGACTTCTTCCACTTTATTTTCAAATTAACTGATTTTTTCTTCAGTAGTGTCTGATGTGTTTATTACGTCCATAAAGTTGCAATTTAAATGGCTATGTTTTTCATTTCTAGGGGTGTCCTTCTAATTATTGCTTCAGTGACATCCAAAAGTTTTGATTTGTATTATTTTAAGTATTGTTCATTCAAAATATTTTAAAATTTTAATTATGACTTGATTCATGATTTATATTTAAGTGTATTCCTTAATTTCGAAATGTAATGGGAAGTTTCTACTTATGTTTTTGTTAGTAACATCTAGCTTGTGGTCAGATAAATACTTTTATTATTTCAGTCATTTTAAAATAGTTGAGACCTTCCATTAGTATATGATCAGTTTTTATAAATGTTCACATGTGCCTGAAAAGGATGTGTATTCTACACTTTGATCATGAGATAGCCTCTCTGCCTTTCCCTTTCCTCCTCCCTTCTACCCATCTCTTTCCTCTGGATATAGAATTCTATGATGACATTTGTTTTATCCCAGTAAATTAAATATATCATTCCATTCTGCCTTCTAGTGTTGCTGTTGAGAAGTTTGCTATCAATTGATCACTCTTTTGAAAATAATCTCTACCCCACCCTCCCACTGTCTACTTTTAAGATTTTCTATTATTTTTTGTACTTTTTCATGATGATGTGTTTACGTGTGGATTTTTTTTTTTAATTTCCTCTTGGAGTTTGTTGAATTTATTCAATCTGGATTTGTGTCTTTCATCTGTTCTAGAATATTTTTAGCCATTATAGCTTCAAATATTATCTCTGCCTCTTTCTGTTTCCTATCTTTTCGAGGTTCCAAATAAACATATGTTAGACCGTCTTAATCAATAGTCTTTTATGTTGCTTTCCCTGTTTTCTGTATTCCTCATCTGTATGCCACATTTCTGCTGAAATCCTGATAATTTTGTATGAGCTATCTTCTGGTTTACTTATTTTCCCTTCTACCATGTCTAACCTACTATTGAATCTGTCCATTAAGTACTCAATTATGGATTTATAGTTCTAATTTTTAGAAGTTTTATTTGCATCTTTGTCAAAGTCTGATTTATACCTTTTTAAAGTTTCCTATTCACTGCAGATATTTTAAAGGATGTCTTTTATTTATTTAAACATGGTATAGATATTTTATAATATATATTTTTACAATTCCAGGTCTTTTTCTTCTAGTTTGCATCATTGGTGCCTTGTTTCCTTATATGCTTGGTTATTTTTACTGTACTACTCATTGATTGTTAAAAATGTTTTGGGGCCAGAGAAGATTTGGGTTTTCTTCTGCCAGGGTGCCTGGAATAATCAATGATCTGGAATCATCTCAAATCAAGTTCACAACTTGAGGTTTTCTAGTCTGCCCAAGAGATGTGAACCTAGATTGTAAACCATATGAAGGCAGATCGTGGCTTCAGTTTTTTGGGGTCAGTTTTTTCTTTTTCCTTTTTCCTTCCTCTCCACCCCCCGACTCTGCCCTGCCTTTGTACTGCTTATTCCCAGGGCAGTCTTTTTGATTCACCTTTAAGCTAGAACTTCAAAAGACTAAACTCTCAGGAAAATGTGGGGAGGGTTTCTACTTTGGGTGGCTCTAGACCTTGACTATGTTCTCCTTTCCCCACAAGGCTGCCAAAACCAAAACCCAAGTTTGACTGAATCAGTGAATGCTGCCGGCCTGAGTGGCTTCAATAGTCTGGTTACTTTTCTGGATTTCATCTGTTCCTTAGCTTTTGGTTTTGTAGTTCCTAAACATTTTGTTGCTTTTTTGATGGCTTTTAGGGAGATATTTTTTTATATTCAGTTTTTTTGTTTTCAGAGAGTGGTTTGATCTGAATAATCTAATTCACCATTATTGGAGATGAGAGTTGGCCATTGATTTTTTTTTAAAGAATTTGTGGACTTTTTTTTTTTAATATTTATTTATTTGGCTGTGTTGGGTCTCAGTTGCGGCATGTGGGTTCTTTCATTGCGGTGTGCAGTCTTCTCTAGTTGCGGCATGCAGGCTTCTCTAGTTGCGGTGCGCGGGCTCCAGAGCGCATGGGCTCAGTAGTTGTGGTGCGCAGGCTCTCTAGTTGCGGCATGCAGGCTCTTTAGTCGTGGTGCATGGGTCCAGCTGCCCTGCAGCATGTGGGATCCCAGTTCCCCAACCAGGGATCGAACCCATGTCCTCTGCTTAGGAAGGCAGACTCTTAACCACTGGACCACCAGGGACATCCTGGACACTGATTTTTTAAAAAAATATTGCAGGGTACCTTACTAAACCATTTTATTGTTTATAAAAGCTTTTAAGTTTATTCTTTAGTTTTTACAGTCAAAATACCTGCAAAGAAAGATACACATTTTCTTTTTTAGTGGTGATAGTAGGTACTTTATTTGTTTTTGACAGGAATCCTTTTGGTATTTCAGGATTATACATGATGCTGGCATTTGATGTGTATGTGTTTATGTGTGTTTTATCTATTTTTATATGTATTTGTTTATGTTACATATGTTTATGTTAAGTATGTTACAGTAGTGTTAAGTATGTATACATAAATTTCATTTCCACCAAAGGCTTCTATGAGGAATTTATGGTGAATTGTATGACTTTTGCCATCTACCAAGATGATTATATGATAATCCTTCTACTGTGACCACTTGTTTGGTGAATTTTATTTATATATTACCCAATAGTGAATCATTTTTACATATCTGTAATTATTTCCTTGGTCATTGTATTAGTTATCTATTCCTATGTGACAAGTTACCATAAACTTAGCTGCTTATAGCAATGCACTTTTTTTATATCAGTTTCTTTGGTTCAGGAGTCTAGGCATAACTTAGTGTGTCTGAGGCTTAGTCAATCTGAGGCTTGACTGGGGAAGGATATCTTTCTAAACTCATGTGGTTGTTGGCAGAATTCAGTTTTTTTGCAGGTTGTCAGATTAGGGGCCTCAGTTTCTTGTTGGCTGGAGCCTGCCCTCAGTTTCTTGCCAATGGCCATCTCCATAAATAGCTCACAACACAGCAGCTTGCTTCTTCAAAGCCAGCAAGAGAGAGAGAGTTCTCAGCAAAACAGACATTACAGTGTCAGGTAGTGTTAGTGACCTACACATATTCACATACATCCTGTCACCTTTCCTGTATTGTGTTAGTTAGAAGTAAGTCATATCTCTTACTTAAGGAGATGTTTCTGGTTTTGGTCTAGACATTAAAAATTATCTGCAAGTAACAGGAAATGGTATATATAAGATAGACATTTATTTCTCTTTCACCTAAAGATGATCGTCAGGTCAGCAGAGCTGGTGTGGCAGCCCCCCTCCAGGTAGACACAGGGGTCTTGAGTTCCTTCTAGTCACACTTTGATGCCATCCCTAAGGAGTAACCCTTTCTTCATCATTTTAAATGATCCGATCTGCATTCCAGGGTGCAGAGCAGAAGAAGGGACATAGAAGAGGAAGCCAATGACACTTAAGTCTTTTAAGGAGGATCTTAAAAGCTGGCAAATGATGCTTCTGTTTATACCCTGTTGGCCAAAATGTAGACTTTTTACTTATACTTCATTTGCCCAGCAAAAATTTGGCTGCGGTGGAAGAATGGGAGGACAGATCATGAGGAACAACTAGCAATTTCTACCACAACTAGCTGTAAGCTAAACAAATAAACAAACAAAAAACTAAAAAACTCTTTGCTCTGGGATAGTTAAGCATAAAATTATCTTTTTTCTTTTTTTGGAGATTTGAGAAATTACCAAAGACTCAGTTTCTTTTCTGTAGAATGGGGAGGACTTGAAGAGCACAGTATGCCAGAGAGAACTGAACTAACCTGGACCAGGTACAATGTGGATATGAGGAAGGCTGGTTGTGGAAAAGGAGCCTGCTAGGGGCAGGGGCTTTACATATTTTGTTTCATTTAGTCCTTGCAACAACTCTTGCTATGGGTAATAGTATTCTGGCTTTACAGAAGAGGGTACTTGCCCAAGGGCTCTCAGATGACTTATGGGAGGGCAACCCTTTAAAACCAGGTCTTTGATGTCAAAGCCCGTGTTCTTTCTTTAGTTTGAAGAGTTAAGACTCCCACCGAAAGGGCTATGCCTCTAAGGGTCTTGAGTGAGACCCTAGTCTTTTTATTCATCAGTCATGCAAGCTCTTGACTTTGATATTTTGAGGTTGCAGGGAATGAGATGGGGAAGTAACAGGTGGGGCTTATGGAAAGGTCTCTATTAAGGCTAGCAGCTATAGCCAACACAGGATGTGACTTGATAAGTGTTCTGTACCTTCCTTTCTTTCCATGATCTGCTTATACATTAGTATGAGGGTCCAATGGACACTGACTAGATTGAGCCTCATTAGGAATTTCATGGCCACAGGCTTTTTTTTTTTTTTTTTTTTTTTTTTAAATTTATTTATTTATTTATTTATTTTTTAGCTGTGTTGGGTCTTCGTTTCTGTGCGAGGGCTTTCTCCAGTTGCGGCAAGCGGGTGCCATTCTTCATCGCGGTGCGCGGGCCTCTCACTATCGCGGCCTCTCTTGTTGCGGAGCACGGGCTCCAGACGCGCAGGCTCAGTAGTTGTGGCTCACGGGCCTAGTCGCTCCGTGGCATGTGGGATCTTCCCAGACCAGGGCTCGAACCCGTGTCCCCTGCATTGGCAGGCAGATTCTCAACCACTGCGCCACCAGGGAAGCCCGGCCACAGGCTTTTTGCCCATTGCAAATGAACCCTGAAAACAGCTCTGACCAGCCTTTCCAGAAGTGGGGCTGCTCAGACTGGGCAAGCATGTTTCGAATTTTGCTGCTCTGGTTCATTTTTCAGAATGGTCGAGCCCCTTCTGCGTGGTTTCTCTATGGGATTTAAGTCACAAGGTCAGAGATGAGGAACCTTCTCTTGTCATACTTCCTTTCTTCTCTGCCTCCATTCAAGCATTTCTGAGTTATGTATTGAATTCTGATCAGTTAGAAGTTTTCTCTCCCACCCTTTCATCTGCGGGTAACAGTAGTCCATTACTTAAAGAGGAGAATCCATAAAGAGGAGGGGGAGGGCAATAGTTGAAAGATGGCAGGAAATTTTGACCCTGTCCCCGCTGATGACAGCCATGCCTTGCAGCTTGCACTGCCTGAGTAGAAGACTTGGGAAGGGAGGAGTCTCAGGGCTCTTTCAGGAAGTTGGCTGCATCCTATTATCTCAGAATGTGTGCGAAGTGTTTAATGAACAGCACCGGGTAAAAGGCTGTCATGTGGCTGTGGAACAGAAGGATTTTCTCATATTGGACAATCCATAATCCCTTTGTTTCAGGGAAATCTCTAAGACTGACTTCCCAGGCTCCCTCCCAAGCCATACTGCACTTCATTTGCGTACACAGCCTTGAGGTTTAAAGCTAATTTATTTCTACCTCATTTTCTCTCAGCTTTTATACTGCGTTTAATCAGTTGCTTTAGTCTCACAGCCACTTCAGTGAGGCTTGCCGGGAAAGGATTATAGCTGGGCCCTCATGTCCCGGCCTCATCTAGAGCATCTGGTCAACATGCCAGAATACAGAATGTCTCAGAGGCTTCCTTCTCTCTATTACTGGCAAGTGCAGGGTAGTTTAAGCTGTCATGGAGCCTTCCTTTTGCAAAACATCCAGAATATGAGAAGGATAAAGGGGGAGCTGAAGGCTCTTCTTAAAAACCAGCTAGAAAGTGCATGAAAAATAAAATGCAGTCTACCTGCCCAATTCCCAGGAGTACTCCCCATGTTATGTTCTGTGGTTGGGCCATTTAGATTCTCACAGCAAGGACTTGAGGGTAAAGGCTGTCCCAGTAGGGTTTCTGGTTGGGTGGGAGTTCTGGGGGCATCCTGAGGAATTTTCCTTCATGATGGTCACTCTGGTACCTTCGCTCTGAGCAGGTGTCTTTTCACAATCCTCATTGTCTTGGTGGAAAACTCTTTTGGATAAGTATGTCCACATTGGGGTGGGCATTAAGATTCAAAGAGAAGCAAAGGCTAAGCAGAAAGTGGGCCCAGGGACTTCCCTGGTGGCGCAGTGGTTAAGAATCCGCCTGCCAATGCAGGAAACACGGGTTCGAGCCCTGGTCCAGGAAGATCCCACATGCCACGGAGCAACTAAGCCCGTGTGCCACAACTACTGAGCCTGTGCTCTAGAGCCCGCAAGCCACAACTGCTGAGCCCACGGGCCACAACTACTGAAGCCCACGTGCCTAGAGCCCGTGCTCCGCAGCGAGAAGCCACCGCAATGAGAAGCCCGCACACCGCAACGAAGAGTAGCCCCCACTAGCCACAACTAGAGAAAGCCCACGCGCAGCAACGAAGACCCAATGCAGCCAAAAATAAATAAAATAAATAAATTTTTTTAAAAAAGAAAGTGGGCCCAGGAGTAAGCTTGCTGAGTTGTTTTCAGGCAGGAAGAGAGGACAGGAATCAGCAAGCCCTGGTACATACCTTTGCCATTTAACATGAAATCCCTGTTGCACAGATGTTCTTGCCAAAGAGCTGTGGAGAATGGCTGAATGGAGGAGCCTCAGATCCCCCTCAGTGTCTCTGTTGAAATGATTTGTTCAAGACCACAGAGCCAGCTGGCAGCCAAAATGAGAAGATGAGTCAGAAGCTCTGATTTTTCAGGCTAAGATACGGCCTTCAGGTAGCATTTCCTGCACAGAAACTCCTGGGATCCGGAACAACGTCTTCCTGCAATATTCAGATAAAACCCCTCTCTCCAGCCCTGTAACTCATAATGAACTGTGCCTTAGATGAGCTGCAGTTTCCCGTTTCACAAAGCCCTACTGGGGGCTTATCAAGCTAGATGGTACCTTATGGGGCAGTGGGTGTCTTACACAAAGTGTCTAGCCTGACCTCCTTCTCCCTGCTTTCCTTTCCCCTCCCTCCTTTGTTGCTACAGCTTTGTCTTCAGATGTTCATAGTGACCACTTGGGTCCCTACATCTTTCTAGCTATAGCTAATTTTGGTCCTGTGTTCTTGAAGTCTGCACCCAAAGCCTTACGAAAACTGCATAGCTGAGAGATGTGTAAGACTCTTGTTTTCTCCATGAAATGTGGTTAGACTTCTCTGTAGAGTTTTGGCAAATGTCCAGATTAGTGTCTATGAGGTGACTTACTTAAATTTAAATTTTATGTCTTCAACTCTGATTTGGTAATCTATTCACATGGTTCAAAATTCAAAGGCCACTAAAGGCAATGGTGAAAATACTTCCTACACCCCATTCCTGTGCCATCCAGCTTCCCTTCCTCAGAGCAACCAGTGTTGCCAGTTTCTTCTAGAGACATTTATGTATATTCAAGCAAATACACCCATATAGTGTTTTTTCCCATTTTTACACAAAAGGTAGTTTACTATGTGTACATGATTATACAATTTACTTGTTTCCACTTAACAATATATCTTAGATATCATTCTTTATCAGTACATAAACAGCTTCTTAGGAGGTGGCTTTTGTTTTAGATAAATGTAGAATGACTCAGGTGGAAACCTTTGGGAAAGTGTGTGTGTTGACCCATGTTTAAAAATGACAGTGCTCCAATTAATTAGATCTATTACTAGGCGCAGTTTATGGTTTAAATTAAGGATGTATTTGATTGTTGTATCTAAGGAGTGATTACTGGTGCTTTTTAGAGCCAGTATGACTCACAAAGCATCTTTGATGATAAGTTTAGAATGACTGTGTCATTAGTTATGATTGGGAGTTTGTGCAATTCAGAATTTTAGTTTAAAACCTGTTAAGGGAGTAAAGCAGCCACATGCTGGGTCTCCTTGGCTGCAGTGCCTTCCCTATGCTGTGTTGGGACCATTTTGTAACAGTCAGATGTAGGGGGCTGCACTAGGTATACCATGGCCACTAGGCACTTGGGACCCTGGAGATGCCCAGATACTTTCTGTGCAACTGTGAAAAGTAAAAATAAAAAGCTTAGCTATTTGCATTTTCCCTGCTGACAAGTTGGGAATACTTCCAGACCCAGGTGGCTGACTGGTTGGACTCTGACCCTTTTGTGGTCATGTTCTTGGTAAAGAGATGATCCCAGAAAGATCAGGGAATCTTTCTGGGGTGAGTAGGACGGCTCCATCTTGAGTGTTTGCCAGGGCAGCAGCCTTAATGCTTCTGGGGGAGCCAGGCTATTTACAGAACACAAAAGCCACATTTTTTGCCCTTTAGAGGAGTGCACGGGCTTAGAATCTGCAGGTCCAGCTTAAGACATCCAGAGGTCCTGAACACTGAAAAGAATATGGTGCCCATTGCCCCCACCCCCCAATCTCCTTCTCCCCACAGATAGGTAACTCAAAAAGAATTCCAAATTTTAAATTAAGTCTACCACCCCCAGGAAGGATGACTAGTTAGATTTTTTACAAAAATGTATCAAATATCAAATTGACTTCATTTTTTACCTCACATTTTTTGGGTACCCATGCTTTGCTGATGCCCAAGGACAAATTGAGTCTCTCTGTTGCATGATCTAACATTGAGAGTTTCTAGTTCTCCTGAGAAGCTGCCTTCTTCCCAGGATTTGGATGGCAAGAATTATTTTACAATGTCAAGAATTTTGAAGCTTTTAATAAATGTTCTTTTGTTTAATATTATCTTTACCGAGACTGAATATTAGAGTAGCTCTGAAATTTTCCTCCAAGAAATGCTGTTTCTTCTTGAGTGCTCCATGATGAAATCAGTCTTAATTTTAGTTCAACTAGTGTGTAAAAACACGCAGTGAGTGATTATTAGTCCCTGAAGGAGGCAAGACAGATGGAGCCCAGAATGGAATTGGCTTTATGATTAATTGAATCCTCAAAGAGTTGAATAGAGTTAGAGCTGATTCGGCCCAATCAGCGCCTTGAGACGGCTGGTGCTCTCCTGAGCCTGAGAGAGGAAAGGGTCACAATAACCTAGATTTATCCTCTATTAAAATGGATTGGATGTATGCACCAGACGGTTCCCATTTTTAAACCATTGATGCAGGATAATTGGGATGGAAACAAACAAGATTAGGACTAGATTACAGGTATTTGTGCAAGTTGCCTCCTAAATCAGTCAGAGTCCATGATTTGTTCTGAGGGTGTGTTACCATTAGAGTGAATCATTGAAACTCAGCGACACATCTGGAGCTGGCCAGCCAGAAGGGAAAGAGGGAGGAGGGGAGCAGAAAGCTGCTTGGGGGTGGGAACTAGGTACAACTGTAGAGTGCTTTTCTGTCTTTTGGGGCAGAAGTCTTCCAGAGAGAATTTTAATTTAATTTGCTCTTTTTTCTTGCAGCAGAGATGCATGATGTATAGGTTTGAAATGACTGCCTCCTTTCCACAGCGAATAAATGGATGTGTTCTTTTTTGATGTTTGGACCAAACAGTCACCTAGGGCAGCTTCTGCCTGTGGAGACCCTGTCATACAGGGAGCGAGAGGGAGAAGGCCTGGTGCTATGGGGGACTGCAGTCACATTAATCACCGAGTCCATTAGGATAATTGGGTATCCTGGCACCTTGCCAGGGGACCTGTTAGTACAGTACATCATCTGTGGAACTAGAGAGCTTGGGTTTGCTTTCATGGATGGGCTACACTTCCTGGACCAGGGGCTAAGGGAGGAAGCCCAAGTTCCCTCATCACCCTCTGCCACCACTAACTCTAGCTATGGGCATGGGGTGGGATGTGGGGCAGGGGATCCTGATCCTGAGGGTGACTCTGATCTAGTCCTGTACTCACGTGGGTCATAGTCTCAGGTCTATAGCCAGCTAACTGACATTTGAGTAATCATTTTACTTATAAAAACAAGAAGAATAGATATCTGAGGTTCTTTCCAGCCAGAGAAGTGTGCCATCATCCCTTTCTTGAGTTGTCTTCCGGGTGCTGGTGCTCATGTCAGGTTCCTGGCGTTGTGCTGGGTTTAGGCCCATAGAAGCCTCATCTGATAGGCTAGCCTTACCCTTACCTTCGAACTGAGTTTTTGTTGTTGGGTTTTTTTTGTTTTTTGTTTTTTTCATTTTTCCATTTTGAGCTCTTGTGAGTCAGGCTGCAGGCAACTCATTTACATGGGAGACAGCCAGAAGGAAAGCGGCTTGAAGTCTACTTTCATTTTGCCGTGGGAGGTGTTTTCCTGCTGAATTGCTAACCAGGCAGGTCAGAGGGAATCACAAGGGATCTCACTCATCCCTAGATGGAAAGGAGTACAGCAAAGCACCTCAGAAGGGGGTGAAAAAAAATCTTCCTTGATGACATTTCTCAGGCATTCTCTAAATTGAACAAGCCTAGAGAGCACTATCCCCAAGGGAGCAAGGTGAGGTTTCTTGGTGCCACATCAGAGAATGTGAAACCAAAGTCCATACCACACGCTCAGGCCGCTGTAGAGCTAAGAACTGAGCCCTGCTTCTCTTCTCCCCATTTTCCCACTGCCATGCCCTGGTGTTACCTTGGCCCTGCTAGCTGCTCTGGCTGTACTTTCCACTGCTACCATTGTGTCAGGCACAAAGGAGTTTAATTTGCCTATTTCGTTGGAGTCCCCTTTGTGAAGAGTGCTGTCTAATCCCCTGAGCTGAGAAGTATCTAATCCCCTGTGTCCGATACAGCCTTTGTTCCTGTCAGAGACATCTCCCTTTCCAGCTCAGCCTCAGCTGGACCTTTTGCCTCTTACTATCCTGGACCCCAAGAGCCAGCAGTGCTCAGCAGACTTTCCTCCTTGCTTTTGTGTGGGTATGTGGGGATAGGAAGGGGATGGCAATGCTTAGGGGACCTTGCCTGGTTTCCTGGACCTGAAAGGACTCAAGCATGTATGGGAAAGGGAGGAATTAGCAGGTCAATGCCAGTCTTGCCTGGGACTGAGTAATCCTTGGCATCCAGGGTGTCAGTACTCATTCCTCTTCTTGTGCTTGAGCCTGGATATTACCTCTCATCCACTTTTCCTGGAGTCCTGGAGATGCAGCTGCTCTATTCAGTGACAAGAGGATAGGCTAGACACTTAACCCTACTTGTTATAAAAGGTGGAAGAGGAACTTAGCAGTGCATTCTTTAGTCTTTAATTCTCCAGACTTTGGTTGGAACCTGTCCTCTGGGGCAAGGAGCAGTTCTAGCCACCTTTGCTAATCCCCCAAGAAGCCCACTGTGACAAGAAGCTCTTACTTTAGTCTCTAGGATAACACACAACTTGCGGTTATCATGACCACCTATCTGTCCAATGCCCAGTGCTGTGGGCAGAGTATGTGTCAGAGAGATGGCTGAAAGAGCTATTCCCAGCAGAGGAAGCCTTTGTCTGGCAGTGGTTAGGATCTGCTCTAGGAGGAGAGATGCTTCCTAGGCTGTGTCTCACAGAGACTGTCTCTTTCTGCTTGGACATCAGTGTCACACACATTCACAGTTTGTGCCAGGCCTCACTGTCCCTCTTCTCTTGGGAGCAGTGTTCTCTCTTATGACTGGGTAGGTGGACAAGCTCTATTGTGGAGGGCTGGAACGTGGGAGACCCATTAGTGTGGGATAGGTGGTGGTAGGACAGACATCTACTTGAACACATATCTCCTGTATGTCTCATGCAGTATGAGGGCCCTGTCCTTGCCCTGCTCCCTTCTCTGTGTGGCACCCCAGCCTCTGGACTGCTGTACAAATGTGATTCTTGATGACAAGCTGGAAGGGGAGGACTAAGCCAGGTAGCAGTCATGGCTAAGGGCTTCCCACCAAGAGAGATGTTTTTTGGAATAGTGCCAGATGCCACCTCCCACCATGGGTGAGTTGTTAAGAGGTGACTTTATTTGCTAAATGTCCCAGAAGAAGCATGCTGGGGAAGTCCTACAGGAAGCAGAGATGCCATCCAGGGATGCAGAGGAACCCACAAGCCAGGAACACCAAGGTCCCACTGACTTGCACAGGGACCTTAGCCAAAGCCCTTGGCCTCTGTGCTCTTGCCTGGAAGAGTTTTCCAGTTTATTCTCACCTTTTCCTAATGAAGGGAAGGGCAGATGCTGCCCGCCCTGCGCACCTCACTGATGGTTGGGAGGATTAACCGCGAGGTAATGAGCACAGCAGAACTGTGAACTGGGCAAAAGTACTTGGCAGCCATGCTTACTGCCCAGGGCAAACAGGCTAAGAGAGGCCAACTTATCTGACAGATGTTTACTGAATTTCAATTCTTGTTGCTTTCCAAAGAGATAGATAGATTTGGCATGTTTACTGCCCTCAATGTTTAGAGTCTAGATCAAGGCATGAAGAATGTTTAGAAATAACCAGTGTACCTAGAGTATTCCAGACACTGAGCTAAGAGGCTTTCGTACATTTGTTCATTGAATATATCCAAGTAAGTATTATTATGAATAAATACAACTATCATGTACATTTTTACACATGAGGAAATGAGACCTAGGGAGGGCAAATATTTCCCTAGGATCACATAGCTAGACTGTGTTAGAGCTAAGACATGAACCCAGGTAGTGTAACCCAAAAGCCAAGTTTTTCACCACTGTGCGATGCCGGAGTGATGACAAATACTGAAGGAGAGACAGAGACAGAGACACTGAGAAAGACAGATACATTAAGGGACAGAGAGAGACAGAGAAAAAGACGGGGGGAAGGGAAAGAGTGGAGGGGAGATGGACGAGAAGATGAGGGGGATGAGAAAGAGGTTGAGAGAGGGCCAGCTAGATATCTGGGTTTCTATTGTTTTCTCTGCCTGTGAGTGATAATCAGCCTTTTTCTTTGCCTTTATTTCCTTGTGCCATAGGTCAGATCCAACCCTAGGAGGAAAATCAAGATGTGTATCAGGAGTGGGCAGTAGATAAGAAACTTGATTTTGGTAACTCACCATTCCCATGAAATGACCCTTGTCAAACACTCCTGTCATAGGGGACTCTGCTCCCTAGGGAAGGTAGTTTGGGGTTTCCTCCCTCCTTTTGGATACATTGGGTTATGTTGCCTCTGTAGTTGAATTCTTCATTGGAGTCCTTCATTCACTTGCCCCCACCTCACCAAGGGCTCCTTTTGGAATCTTTGAGAGTGTGAGTGCCCATCTCAGCTTGTGGTCCTGAGCTCAGAATGCTTCTCAGAAGAAATCATCTTCTTATTGCTGGAGACAGGCACCCAGGGTGAACCTCTAATGCAAATATGAGGCTGTCATGGCAGTGTTGGACCCACAACACTGGGAAGAGAATTTGCCTGTTGTCACCAAGCACAGGCGAGGTACCCTGTCATTGGGGAGAGGGTCAAGCACAGTATTTTTAGCAAGCAAGCCTTTATTGTTTATTCAGCCACTTTAAAAATAGATACCACCCTTTCCTTCTAATTGGCACCATTTGTCATCCTCTGTCCTTGCTTTTCACACACTGAACTGTTCATGAATATTTACCCTCCCAGGGGCAACTCCATATGTGTGAGTGTCTATGTGTGTGTGTGCGCATGTGCACACGCATGCGTGCATGCGCCTCACAAACTCATTCTGCCCCTTTCCTCTCCTATCATGAAAATGACATAGTGGAAGGCAGGGGCTCTTGTTTTTGAATCCCTTTCTTTGATGCTGGTGAGTTCCCACACCTGTGTTTCACATTCCTTCTTGTCTGCGAAGTTATCTCTCCCCTGCCCTGGTTGTCCAGACCTTTTCCACAACTCGGGCAACCTTGAGCTCCCATACCATACCTCTACCCTCTTTGCCTGGCTGGTGAAATGCTCCCCCTCGGCAGTGAAATCCAGGATCCCCAAGATGCTTTGATGAGGTACCCTGGCTTGGACCTTAGGCTCTTCAGATTTGTTGATGTTGTTCTTGGCAAAGGCTAGATGACGGGTCTAGGGAACCAGCTTTCACCTCCTTTTTTTCCTTAGTAAAACCTCTGCTTGTCAGTCACAGTGACATACAAGCCCTAGCAGTTCTGAACAGCAGAGGAGCCTGGAGCCTGCCTCTGGGATTTTGTGCTGAGCTGAGGACTCTGGAGAGAACCTCCCCCTGTGGCTGGGCCTCTCTGCCTGGGATGGCCCCATTCCTGAGCCATTGTTCTGTCTTTTGGCTCTCCAGAGTGGCTGAAAAGAAAGGATGACTGCCTGAGCAGTTAAATGAGGGAGTTTATTATTGGTGATGTACACTTCTCAGGTATGTTGCATCTAGCACCCCTCAATGCTCTTTCCCTGTGCTCCAATGGAAGTCTGCGTGCTCTCCATCTTAATATCTTCTCTAGACCAGAAATGATTTCAGATGTCATCTTTTCACCCCTGTCTCCTAGCAAGGAAGCCATTTCTCATAGCCCATTTCATACTTAACCTCTTCTGGTCTTAAAATTCATTCATTCATTAAAAATATTTGTATTGAATATTTACCATGTGCTAGGCTGCTGTACTGGGGGCGTACAGTGGTGAACAAGACAGATAGGTCTCGCTTCTTAAATAGCTTACCTTTTAGTCAGAAATTAATTTTTAAAAAATCAGTTAATACAACATGGGTTTGAACTGCTCAGGTCCACTTATGTGCAGATTTTTTTCAATAAATATGCACTGCAGTACCACATGATCCAAGGTTGGTTGAATCCAAGGCTGGTTGAGCCTGCGGATGTAGAACCATGGATAAGTAGGGCTGACTGTAAAGTTATGTATGGATTTTCGACTACACAGAGGGCAGCGCCCCTAACCCCCTAGTTGTTCAAGGGTCAACTGTACATCATCACAACTAAAAACTTCTGTGCCTCAAAGGATACCATCAAGAAAGTGAAAAGACAACCCACAGAATGGGAGAAAAATTTTGCAAATCATATATCTGATAAGGGACTTATATCTAGAATACGTAAAGAACTCTTACAATTCAGTAATAAAAAGGATAAATAATCCAATTGAAAAATAGGCAAAGGATCTGAATAGACAGCTGTCCACAGAAGATATACAATGGCCAATAAGCACATGAAAAGCTGTTCAACATCATTAGCCACCAGGGAAATGCAAATCAAAACCTTAATGAGATAACACTTTACACTCACTAGAATGGTTATCAAAAAAACAGATGATCATAAGTCGTGGTGAGAATGTGGAGAAATTGGTACCCTTACATACTGGTAGTGGGGATGTAAAATGATCCAGCCACTTTGAAAATGGTCTATCAGTTTTTCAAATAGTTAAACATGAAGTTACCATATGACCTAGCAAGTCCACTCCTAGAGATGTATACCCAAGACAACTGAAAATATATGTCCACACAAAAACTGATACATAAATGTTCACAACAGCATTATTTATAGTAGCCAAAAAGTGGAAACAGTTCAAATGTTCATTGACTGTTAATGGATCAATACAATGTGGTTTATCCATACAGTGGAATATTATTTGAGAATAAAAGGAAATGAAGTGCTGCTACATGAAACACATGGATGAAACTTTGAAACATGCTAAATAAAAGAAGCCAGTCACAGAGGACCATATACTGTATGAGTCCCTTTATATGAAATGCCCAGACTAGGCAAATTATAGAGCCAGAAATGAATTTAGAGGTTGCCTGATCCTGGGAGGGTGGGGGTTTGGGAAAAATGAGAAGTGACTGCTAATAGATATGGGTTTTGGGGGGAGGGTGGCTGATGAAAATGTTTTAAAATTGATTGTAGTGATGGTTCCACAACTCTGTGAATATATTAAAAGCTATTGGATTGTATACTTTCAATGGGTAAATTGTATGGTATATGAATTATATCTCAATTAAGCTATTTTAAAAAGTCAGTGATGGGACTTCACTGGCGGTCCAGTGGTTAAGACTCCTCACTTCCACTACAGGGGGCATGGGTTCAATCCATGGTTGAGGAACTAAAATCTCGCATGCTGCGAGGCACGGCCAAAAAGAAGAAAAATAAAAAGTCAGTGATAAGTGTTATGAAGAAAATAAAATAGGATTATGTTTTTTTAGAAGGGTTAGTTAGGGAGGCCTTTCTCAGGAGATGTCCTTCTGGCCTCAACTCAAATGTCGAGATGGAGTCAGCCATACACACATTAGGCTGAGAGTTTTGTGGGCAGAGAAATAGCCAGTGCAAGGACCCTGAGGCAGGAACAAGCTTGGCCAGTTGGTGAAGCAGCCGGAAGGCCATTGTCGCCTGAGTGGAGTGGGAGACTAAGAATTGAGGTTGGGGAAGTTAACAGTGCATTAGAGACCAAGGTAAGATATATTTGGGTTTTATTCTAAGGGTAATAGGAAGCCGCTGGTAGCTTTTAATCAGGGGAGTAACAAGATCTGATTTACATTTTTTGAGTGATCCTTCTGATTGCCTTGTGGGAAGGAATTCTTCATGTTTTCAGAATGTAGAGCCTCCTGTCTTGTAATCTTACACCTCTCATGGTAGGAGGTTCTTCTTGGTGTCTTGTTCAAGTCATCCCTTCTTATCAGGATTCTGGGTGGTAGATCTCATGGCCATGATAGCCCTTCATAACCTGGAAGATTATTGCTCTCCAGATTAGAAAATGGAATAAGAAAGTTTCTATGTTTCTCCATGGATGTGGCTACTTTCATCATGTGGTTGTCACTTTCCATATTCAGGACCATGGTGTCTCCTTGGTTTTCCAGTGCTGGGGCTGGCTCTGGCCCTAATTCCTTGGCCCCAAGATGAGTAGGGCGATCCTTCTGCCTCTACCAGCTAGCAGCATACCTACTTTCTTCCCCTGCGGTTGAGGACAGGCTGGATGGTAAGCAACATAGGGTGCTGTGTTGAAGTCCCACGACGCAGTGGGCAGGGTTGGAATGAACGTTTTACAGTTCCAGGTTATCTCTTGAGAGGCCAGTGATGTGGTGAGTTAGAACATAAGACAGGAGCAATATGGCCTGGATTTGAATCTGGACTCCGCTATTTGTTAGCTGAAAAACGTTGGGCAAGTTATGTAATCTCTCAAGCAGTTTCCTTATCTGTAAAATGGGGATAACCAACCTACCTAAGGTTGGTTATTACAGAGAATTAAATGGGGTAATACTTGTAAAGCATTTAGAAGAATGCCTGGCAGGTAGTGATCAGAGTGTTAACTGCTATTATATTTTCTTTGTTCACCCAAACATTAACTCAGAGAGTCAGCTCAGGACACTTCTCTGGGGAAGGCAGTGGATGGCACATAGTCATTAGCGCTTTGCTTGCTCTGCAAATATTTTTTTAAAATTTCATATGTATTGTTTTGTGTGACTCAAAGAAATGCATGCTCATTATAAGCTTTCCAAACATTAAAGTAATATATGATATAGAAAGTTGAAATGACATCAAAAGGACATAATAGAAAAGAGTAAGGGAGATAATGAAGAGTTACTATGAAGAGTAAGGGAGATAATGAAGAGTTACTATGAAGAGTAAGGGAGATAATGTAAAGAGAGTGCCTAGCACATGCTAGGCAGCCAGTAAGCCCTCAGTAATGGTAGCTTTATTATTGTTGTTACTGTTATCCTGACTGGAGGCAGAGGTATGGGCATTGTATTTTCTGCAAGCTTTTTTTTAGCTGGAGAGCTGGGATATATGGGCCATAAAGGTGATTGTCCTCTCTTGTATAGTGTTCTGGACGTTACGGGCTTAGGGCTTTTGCTGGCCTGTGGCCCTGACACCGGACCGAGTTCTTCCAACGATGTGTCACTTGCAGGAAACAGAATGCTGTGAAATGTCTCTCTCCTTTCCTTCTTGTTGATTGTTAGCTTTTTTTTTTTATTGCTGTATAACAAATTACTTCCAAACGTAGTGAGTTAAAGCAAGCAACAGTATTCATTTATTATTTCTCACAGTTTCTGTGGGTCACAAATTTTGAAGTGTAGTCAAGATGTTGGCTGGGACTGGGGCTGCACGATCTACTTCCAACTCTTATGCCTGACAAGTTGATGCTGGCTGTTGGTTAGAGGCCTCAGTTCCTCTCCATGTGAGCCTCTTCATAGGGCTGTTCATATATCCCCATGGTTCCTTTCAGAGCGAACAACATAAGAGAGCAAAGCAGAAGTGTCAGTGCCTTTTATGATGTAGCCTCAGAAGTCATCACCACCACCTCCTCTGTATTCTTTTGGTCACACAGATCAGCCGTGATTCAGTGGGAGAGGAAACTATACAAAGGTATAAATACCAGATGGCAAGGATTGTTGGTGGCCGTTTCGGAGACTGGCTACCACACCTAGAGCACCAAGAACGCTTTCCTAAAAAGGCACTGGGGGATCCGAAGCATCCAGGGCCCGGTAAACAAATACAGTAAGACATGTCACTAATAATATTATTAACACCAATCTCATCATCATCATCATCATTATTATACTCTTTGACCCTAAGTTAGACCAAGAGAGAGGCAGTGACTTACCCAGCAACACAGAGGGACTCTGGGCCTAGGAGGGAGGTCTCCATCCCTCCTCCAGCATTCATACTTTCCAGCTTGAATGTTCTTCCATGTGATGCCTGAACCACGAATAGAAGTTTGGGCAACTCCCAATTATCTAGTGTGAATAATTCACTCTGAGATAATCTGTGTGCCTGGCTAGCTTCTCAAATCAGCTGAGTGGATTATTCTCCTCTTTCAGTTATTCAACAGTACAAGTAATTGAGAGCTGGCATTAGAATGTGAAGGCCATGAGGTCATCTCCTATTGTTCTCAGTTAGCTCAGCCCTGCCAGTGGTGATGTTTCAGAGGAGCATGGAGGCTGTAGAGCGAGCCCAAGGGGAGAGGACAAAGGTGGTGACAGGATTCAGGGTGAAGGATGAGAGCCCTGGATTGACACGTTGGGGGAGGCAAAGCTGCTAACGGCAGAGCGGGAGAGCCAGGGAGGAATGGTTTACAAGGCACCTTTTCTCTCACCTGGGCCAGAGGGAGAGGCCCTACTGGAGTCAAGGGTCATGCTTCCCTGAGGAACTCTTTGGATTTAAATTTAACTCTGGAGTGTTTTTTGTTTGTTTTTGTTTTTGGCCACGCCATGTGGCTTGCAGGATCTTAGTTCCCCGACCAGGGATCGAACCCAGGCCCCCTGCAGTAAAAGCGTGGAGTCCTAACCTCTGAACCACCAGGGAATTCCCAACTCTGAAATGTTAGATCTTCCTGGAGTCTTTTAAAATATGATTGACCACCCTCTTTCCTTCTATTTGCTGCTCTGTTTGGCATCAGGGGACTATATTAGGAGACTCGAGGAGCCTCTCCTTTCTGTAAAGTAGGGTCTCAACATTGAAAATAGCATGTACAGTAATGATCCATTCATATAAAAAGTAAATGAGTGAAGATTGATTTATAAATTTATAGTGCATATAAATACATAATATAAAAATCAGCTTTTATCTCTGAGGGTATGAGGAATGAGGTTATGAGATAGAGGAACTTTTCTGTTTTATACCTTTTATACTGTATGAATTTTTTTACCATGAGCTTATATCATTTTCTAATTAAAAGATACAGTGAACTTAAAACATGTAAGAGAAGTTGCTGGAATCGGCCCTTTGAATCGTTATGGTATGTAACCTTTAACTGGCTTGAGTTTTGGGGTGGACTCAACCATTTGTTCAGATCCCTTCAGCCAGGTGGCCAGCGAGACATTATTCGTGAATACCACGGCCCAGGCTCTCTTAGAATCTTGTTCTCCTTATTGGAGCTAAACAAGAACAGATCTATCCCCAGTCACCAGTGCCTTAGCCCCGTGATTACTGTCCTCCCTCCTGCTCTTATTATTACCCCTCTCTCTTTTCCTTCCCTGAGGACCCAGGAACCATTTCCCCTGCATCTGCTAGACCCAGGGTTACCCTGAAGTTACCCACCTAGACCCCTCTTTGCTTCTGGGGGAGAGGATTAAACTCTTGATCCAGATACTATTTTGATGTATGTGGTTTGTCCAAGATCAGTAATTTTGAAGGGGGTGAGAAAGGTTAGTTGGTGTTTGAACTGTTTCTCTGAGTTAAGAAAAAACAAACAACTTTCATTTAGATTGTGGCTCAAGGAAAGTTGTTTGAGCTCAGTTTGGGGTTCATAGTTACTGAGGTTCACTCCAGGTCTTCATTGGTGATTGGTTCCAGCATGTGCTTAGGAGGGGCAGGGACAAAGTGGAGGCAGGAACTTTTTTGTCTCTGGGTCTCTTAACAGCAGCAATAAATTGTGGTGTGTGTGGAGCAGGAGCAGAGCCAGCTCAAAGAGCTCTGGGCCAGAGGGCCCATCTGTGGGCAAGCTGCTTTTCAGCCCGGCTGGAGGTTTTTACATCTGAGCCCAGCAGAGCTGCACTGGGCCAGACCTTCAAACGTGGCTCCGAAGTACCACACATAGCCAGAGCATTTAGCTGCTCCATGTGGGAGCCAAGCTTCATTTTCCTGCATTTCTGGAGAAGACCTCAGTAGCAGAAAGAACTTCGTAGCCCCGTGTTGGCCAGCATCACTGCTTAGGCAGGCCTCAGGTCAGTGATGAAGTTGTTGGGATGACTCAAGAATGTGCAGAACTTGGGAGCTGATGGCCTAAAGATGCCTCTGCTGGATCTGGCTCCCAAAGGTCCCTGTGATCTCGTGTCCCCAGCTGGCCTTAGAACAAAGGGGCCTCCTGAATATGTAGGGATTTTGAAGCGAGCCTCATCCCTATTCTTGGCTCCTTATCAAAGATGCTGAGCTGAGGTTTCCAGGTTGGGGGGGGGGCAAGGGGGTGGGCGTTATTCTACGTGGTTGGTGCTATGGGAAGGAGATTCAAGCTAGTGGGTAAAGAAAACATCCAAGGAGTTGGCTGCCTGGAGGCTTTATGCTTTAGTACTGTGTGAGTTTCCTAAGTATGAAGCTGCTTGGTGTCCACACGGTCTTGTGCCTGGGCCACGGGGACACATCTGCAAGGACGGGCTGCTGTTAAAGGGACAAGCAGCAGGCCCTTTGGAGCATTCAAAGTTGGTAGGGTCAAACTGGATCTCTGCAAGGAGGGCCCCAGCCCGACTGTTAAATACCTGGGCTGACTCCCAATCTAGCCCCAAGCAGCCAGTTATTATCTAGTATTATGGCTTGAGCTGGTATGAAACAGTGTGGTGAGCTGTGAAGGCTCTTGATTTATGTTGTTTTTGGTCTCTCGAAAGATTCTTCTATCTTCCTCCTTTGGAAAACATCTTCTTTCCTTTGGGAATCTCTTTATCAGAACCATGTGGTCAGGTAAGGCTGTTAATCTTTGTGACCCACCTCTTCCCTTCCCAATTAGGGCTGGTCATATGACCTGGACTAGCTATTCATAGTGCCTCCTCTGTCTGCACAGTGACTATTCCGGGGATTGGCATGTGACACAGGGAGGACCAATCAAAGTCCTGCCCTGGAATTCCATACCATTTGAGAGGAAGAATTCTTTATGCTGGGGTTGATGTGTTTAGGGGCTACCAGTGGCCATCAGACTTATCCTTCCCTGGAGAATGCATCTTCATCTAGGGAGGAAAGCAGAGCCTAGAGCTGCAGCCTGAGAGAGGGCCTGGCATGTTGCTTGAGCCTCTGGACTCAGTTGTCCTTTTATTTTTGTCATCATTTTTCATGATGGGGCCCAACAAACTTAGTTTTTTCCTTAGATGAGTCTGAATTCAGTTTTGGTCCCTCAAAAAAAAAAGAGTCCTGACTAATAGAAAACAGCTTCCAACTGATCTAACTCTTTGCTTCCAAATAGCTAACATCATGTCCAGGGAAGATGCTTCATGGCTGGGACCCTGTGCGGAACACTGTGCTTCACACACACTGGGTGCTCACTTCATGTTTCTTATGTGGGTAACGGCACCCTCACCATCTACTGCCAACCTATGGGAGGAGGGTAGAGACCTGAGCCTGGGTCTCCCAGCCTGCCTCTTGGTGTCAGTTAATCTTGTCATCCGTGCATGCATTTTTCATCTCCTTCCTCTGCTTCTGCAGAGATAAATACAATCTGTCAGTCTCGCTTTGCAGGGGACTTGCCAAACATGTCAGTGATGGGGAGTTTATCAGTCTACCTTAAGCTCCCATCTTCCATATGTAGACAGGGAACCATACTCCTGTGGCACAATGCTGTTTGCGGCTGTGAGTCTGACTATTTCCCTCTGAAATCAGGCTGTCCCCTGGTGCCCAGCTCGAGCTGGTGCTGAATTTATTGTCCCTAAAACATCAGGGCAGTGTTAGAGGTTCCTTGCCCACTGCTTCTTTCCCAGGCTGCTTGTGCCAGCTGCAGGGCCCTTGTGAGGCTGTTAGGTGTCTCTCTGTGGCAGATTCGTTGTTCCATATTTTTAATTACTTACTTTTACAGATCTTAGAATAAATCAAATTATCCATCTGTTATGCTACATTATGCCACTGCAGTTCATGCAATTCTTTCTCATTGTATGTTATTTGTTAACTTGACCTTGCCCTCTTACAGTGTTCGTGCTCCTCTGTGTGGCTCTATGCCACCTTCTCAATGGATCCCTAGCATGTCAGTCTATTAGGGCCCCTGGCAGAGCTGACTGTGGGTAGCTCTTAGGTGGAGCAGAGGTTGGTGGAGCTTGGAGTATTGCAGAAGGAGGAGAGTGGCCAAGGAGCCACCTCTGATGCCATGCTGACCTGACATCGGTTTGGAAAGTTGGATTGTTATTAGGGTTCCAGAAATGAAAGCAGAAGTTGTAGCCTAGGTTTCTGGTCTTTAGCCAGAGGGCTGTTTTCAAGGTCAGCCAGGTGAGGTTGGGCTGAAAGGAGATGACAGTGGCCACCTGCAGACATGTCTGTGACTGCCCCGCCATGGCTGGCAAGCGGTGCCTAACATTAGGATTGAGTCAGGGCTGATCTCAGACACAGCACAAATGGAAGTTACCTATTGGAGATTGATTTCAGGAACCATGTGGAGGATCCTGGTCCCCAAATCTTTTTTTTTTTTTTCTCCTGCTGCCTAAAATTCTGTTAATACTGTTGGGAATTAATTTCTTGGTTTTTAAATACATCTCTTACCTCTCTTTGTGAGCAAATACAGATACTCCCAGAAGGGGTACCCCAGGGGTCATCGAACACCTCTACTGTATCCTTTTTCTCAAGCAGTTGGGAATGCGTGGCGATGGGGACACACAGGGAGTTGGTTAAGGAGTCGAACTAGAGGAGAAAGGGAAAAGAAGGCAAAATTTAGAACATTAACTGGGCTCTTCCCTCTGTGAGCTCTTGGAGTGGGTAAGCTGCTCAGAAAGGGAGGGAGGTCATGTGTCCAACCCATCCACACACCTGGTTATGGGGCTGGACCATCTAGGCCTCGGTGTCCCAGCAGTGAAGTGACACCAAGCCAGCCTCATCCTTTTAGGCAGCTCCTACTAATTGAGTACTGGGCACTGGGCTAGACCTTCTAGAGGGTGAGGTTACAGGTGAACAGGCAGCAAGGCATAGTCCATGTCCTTGAGGGTGGTGACGGTTTAGTAAGGGAAACAGACTTTGATCAAGTCTGTTGAGTGTTATGAAGGAGAAAGGGGTCCCAGAAATGCATAGCCGGGGCCCTGTGTGGGTCAGGTGGTCAGTGAAGGTTTCTCTGAGGAGATGGTTGGAGAGAGACCTGGAGGAATAGGAACTAGCCTGATGAAGTTGGGGCCAGGGATGGGGAGTGGTGGGGGGAGGACACTCCAGGCAAGAGGCAGTAGTGAGCATTGAACGTTTGAGTTGAGAAATTCGTTGCAGGAGGAGGTCCATTTTTTGGTCCTTACATGGGGTCATTTTTAGCAGATTCCTGAATGGAAGCACTGAGGCTACTTTACTGATTCCTCGGTGCCTGGGGGACGACCTGTATGTAGCTAGATAGGCTTCTGTGTGGAGGCACTTTGGTCAGAGGCTCTATGTTCTACTGCCTCATCCTCCAAGGTACCACAGCCCAGGGCTGGGTCTACTATACTGGGTTGAGGACTCCTTCCCCCGCCCACCCACCCGCCTCTGGCCCAAGCCCACATAAATGGCCTTCTGACTTGGATATGGGCCCAGGTTGGAGCTCATTATGGCCTCATGGCTGGGCCCTCCATTTTTCCTTCCAGGTAAGACCTGGCAGGCATCAAAGACTGCTAGGAACACCCCACAGGCCTTCTCCCTTAATGATCTTGCTCCCGCCCTCAGTCTGCATGGCCTCCTTAGCCAAGCTTTTCTCACCAGAGCCTCTGGTGACTTTTCACAAGCTTTTCCTCATTCCAACAAGCAGGACTCAGTGACTAATTGCTGGTATTTTTTTCCTCAAGACTATTTATATAGACTGTCATGTTGGGGGTGGGGGAGAGCAGGCTTAGGCTTGGGGGGACTGATGTTTCCTGCTACTGCCATCATTAGACGGAGGCCCATGTGGCATTGATAGCCACACTTTGTCTTTATTCTTGTATTTTTTGTCGTTTCGACATTTGGTTCTTTGAACATCTAACATCCCTCTTATGCTTCTCATCTCCTACAGAAGATTGTTGTATTTTGTCCCCACTGAAGCTGCGTTTTTCTTTTGTCAGATTTCTCACTTTCTTCTTTATTGTATTTTGATCAGTGTGGCCATGTAGGTCTGGGTTTTATTGGGAGCTTTTCATCTTCTTGGCAGTGGCCCTCGGGGCCTGGGTCTTCTTGCAAAAGCTGGGCTCTGCCTTAGGCCCCTGAAGCAGGCCTTTCCTGGCCAGGGCTAGAGAGAGCCCAGCCTGTCATCTGTCCATGGACACTCTAGCCCAGTAGTTGTCAAATTTAAGCACGCGTCAGAGCACCTGGAAGGCTTCTTAAAATACAGGTTGCCAGGACCCTTCCCTCAAGTTTCTGATTCACTAAGTCTGGGTTGGGGCCTAAGAATTTTTACTTCACACTAGTTCCCAGGTGATGCTGGTACTGCTGGTCCAGAGACCACACTTTGAAAACCACTGTATTAGTATAATTCCTTCTTTACCTTGAGCCAGTGTCCAGGGTCCTAGGGACGGGAGAATAGTGCGGGACCAGGTTCCTTCTTCTTCATACTGGGTCCAGCTCTCCAAAACTAAATGATGGCAGATGTTGGCAGTGGCATCATAATATTTAAACACTTTTACAGTGCTTTCACTTGCCCTGTATCATTTGATACTCCAAGCAGTTCCCTTGGTTAAGTAGGACAGCTTCTTGACAGATAATAGAAGTAAAGTTCAAATAAGTTAAGGACTCTTTCATAGCCATTCAGCTGGTAGTTTGTGGTATAGCCCCAGTAGAATCCAGATCTCTTAGCTCCTATTGAGCTTTCAGGCCTCTGCCACTTACTAGCTATGTGACCTTGGGAAAAAACTACTTAACTCTCCATGACTCAGTTTATTGGTTTGTAAAATGGGGGTAATAATAGTATTTGCCCCATAGAGTTGTTGTAAGGATTATGTGACTTAACATTTGGAAAGCACTTAAGAACTATTAAATGGTGGAACCCCAGAATCCATTCTCCTAATGACTGTGAGGGGCTGCCCTTAGTTTTGCATTTCTATTGTCACAGGAGACCCAGGAGAATGTACCACTACTCAACAGACAGCGTTATCTTGGACCATCAGGACAGGGCTCCCTCACTTTGGAAAGGTCCTTCTCTCTATGGTCTTCACTGAGGGAACTGTGGATGGCCTGTGCATCTAGGAGTTCAAGGTGGAGCTGTAGCTGCCGGGCTGGGTCAGTGTGTGAAGTCTAAGACCAGGAGGGCAAGGCAGCCAGGTCATCAGGTCACTCCTCAGGAGCTGCTGCAGTTGAGGCCCTTGGGAACTCAGCCCCGGAGTGGCCCTTCAGGGGTTAGTTTGCAAGGAGGAGAAGCTCAGTCTGCCCTTTCAGTATTTTTCTGTCTTCCTGTCTCTCCTCCACCTTCTGACAGGGGCGTGTATAGAACTAGCTGGGGTTTTAAGTAGAGGGCTGGTCCTGATAATGCTAATAGTATGCAACCTATTGAACATTATGTGCCAGGCACAGTTACATTGGATACCTTATTTAATCCTCCCAATGAAATAATTCTCATTTTACAGATGAAGAAGTTTGGGCAAAGATAGTTTAATTACGGTTATGCAGAAAGGAGGTCCAAGATTCAAACTCAGGTCTGTCTGGCTCCAGAGCCCGTGGTCTTTACCTTTGTGAAGCTGCCTCCTTGTATTCTACCGTGATGTTTCCCTCTGGGGTGTCATTTTTCCCCTCCTATGGGTGCCTGACCTTGGCCTGTTCCCAGTATCCTTTGCTCCTTAGCTTAGTGTCCAGGGTCCAGGACTGTGCAAGTTTTTTATTCACCTTTGTATCTTCATAGAACTTAACACAAAATCTTATACAGAGGGTGACCATATGTTCTGTTTGTGCCTCTTGTCCCAGTGCAGTAATTAATAGTGCTTTTTTTCACTCTTAAAAGTGTCCCAGTTTGGACAGTAAATTATGTGGTCACCCTACTTACACATGACTGGTTCTCCCAACCCAGGGACAGTGGCATTTTAATAGGGGACCCTGAAAGAATTATCTTTAAGACTCAAAGAAACAAACCCCAGGTGGTAAAATTTTAAGCACTTTTATAGCCCGATGGGCACGAGGATTTAGACAGAGTTTCTGCTCAGCACCCCACAAACCTACCACAAAGGACTATTTCTAAGACCAGACTTGAGGTCTGTGAGGGTCACAAAGCCAATCAGATCTATCAAGACAAGAGTTCCACTGTGGCTTCATAGAAGTGTCTGACAAGCCAGGCCAGAAAAGGGGAGGAAGTGCAAAAAGCTTACACTTTCCCACTTCTCCCAGACAAAACAGCCCCAGCCTAGCATTTGGCTGTCCACAAACCCCTAGCCTTCCTGCAGGAAAGAGCTAACTGGGGTTGGTCTATTCCACTGTGCTGAACTCAAGCCCTGGTGGGAGCCTGGGCTCTGTGACCCAGTGCTTTTTTGTCTCGGGTTCTGCTCATCTCTGGCTCTACCCCTATACCCTGGACATGGGGCCATGCCCAACCACAGCCTTGGTATGTGCAAGTCACATTCCAGACTGTGCCTTTGCCCCATTTGCAGGCAGCTGAAAACTGCTGTGCATATGTCCGTTCACACTTGAACTGGTTTAATGTTTTTTTCTTTTAAGTTGCAATCTAAAATTGAGCCAGACAGGCTTTAATGAGCACTAAATCGTCAAGCCTTTTGTTTCCCTTGCTATTCAAGCCATAGAGATTTTGTGTTTGATTCAGCAACAATTGCTGATTCTTAAACAAACCATTTACATTTTGACATTAACTATTTTATGAGTGTAACTTTTTCGTTGGCATTAGAATGATCGCAACAGAAGGCCTTTTAATGACTTATTAGTAAAAGAGTTAAAAGGGTCTGTGGAAGGTGATTCTTAACATTTTCTTTGAAGAAAAAAAAAGTAGATTTTTATCTGAATTCACTTGGGTAATACATGCAGACTTTTAGCCTTTCTCCTCCTAGCTGAGTGACTTTTGATCTTGTTGAGGTCATTCTTCCTGGACACCCTCCTGGTCAAGCCCTCCATTTTTCAGATTACACCTAATATTGAAGCCACCCTCTTGCACAGTTACTTGTCTAATAGAATGCCTCTCTGCATGTTTCTGTCAGCTGTTATTTTTGTCTAATAGGGACAGGAACTATTTTCATTCTTTGCTCTGGCCTTAAGATGCTTAGCTGAAGACCCTGTGCACTCTGGGCCCAGTCAGCATTTGTCGACCAGCTGACTGGACAAAGAGCCTCAGACAAATAGCATGCTCACAAACAAAACCATCCATCATTCTGTCTCCAGAAGCTGTGAGTAATTGGGGGTTTTCTCCAGTGTTTGAAGATCTCCACAGAATGGGAAGTCTTCACTTTCCTTTTAGGCCCCCATTCCAGTGTCTGATGAGTCAGGTGTAAAGGCTTTGGGCAAGACCAGGCCTCCCAGGTTTGTTTCTGCATCGGGGAAGCTCTGTGTCCTTCTTAACCTGGAGGAGACCTGGTGAGCCCTGAGCCTGGCTGGGGAGTCAGCAGACCCACTCTGTTTGATTTTCTCCTCTGTTACAATGTGACCAGAAGTGGCTAGGAGCAGGAAACCCATGCTCAGTCAAGCCATGAGATCAGCCACATGAAATGGCGCTGGCCAAGGAGGCCATGTTGATCCACCCCCATGGAAAACCAGGAGCCTGGGTGCTGTTCTCGTCTCTCAGAACTAGAACTAATTGTTCGCAAAGATCTTTCCAAATACAAATGATGCAAAGTATTTGGATGGTTCACCATATTGTTCACCATATTTAAACTGTCAGAAACCTTAAATATCTAAGCAGAACCTTAGCAAACAAAGGATATTTTGGGGACTTGTTATGTATGTTGCACAGCAGAGAGACTTGTAGTCTATACTACTTCCAAATCCTGGAAATGAAGCATTTCAATGTTGTCATTTTCTGCTATAGACCATCCCACGGTCGTTGCCTTTCCTTTTACTATTGAGAGATGGCTCATTCGTAAACATTTCTACAGTTGTGTGGCAAAAGCAAAATAGGCCTTGCTTGATTCCATTGGCTCTGATTGAGGAGATGAGGAGGTTGGAAGGAAAACTGAGTGATTTCCCAGCACACGTCTCAGAACTCCTGAGAGCAAGATTTGAGTGGGTAAGGAAGTTCCTTCCTGAGCCACTAAAGGCCTATTGAGAAGGTGTATTGCCTGCAGCTTGGAACAAGGATTGGCCAGGTGATTTCCCTGGGGCCCTCATACCCTGCTGGACCAGCCTGCTCTGCTCTCCCTCAGCCTTTGGCACCTAGGGGGATAGTTTTACCTCCAGCTAGTATAGAGGATCCAAACTAACACCCTCTCTGTGTTCTCTAATAAACTTGATAAATCTCACTGTGAAAAATCTCCCATATGTTTTAGCCTGAATTTTCTTCTGCTTAACCTTGTTGACCCCACCTTGCTTCCCTCAAACTGTCTGAGACAATTACTGGGAGATGTTTGTTGAATAATTATAGGCCACAGATAATTTCTCTTTAGCTCTCTGTCTTCCATGTTCCCCACTCTGTGGCCTCCCTTTAGCCAGTTCTAATTAGCTTCTTTGATCCTTCCTCCCTGTCTCTCCCTCTAGCTTGTTAATTACATTTCTCCCCCATGAATTCTTCCTGTACTGGCTTTGCCTATCTAGCCAGAGGAGCTGAGAATGAGAATGTAGGGCCACTCAGTGGGAGGTGGTACATTCTTCTTTGTCCCCTACCACAGGTAACCCCTCCCACTTCTGAGAAGCCTGAAAACCCAGGCACTCTGCCTTTCTTAGCAGAAAGGTAAAAATAGTAATTTTCATTAAAGAGTATAATATGTTATGATAAAAACAACTATTATTTGAATGCTTGGTGTTTGTCAGGAAGTGTGCTAATCTCTATATATTATCACACTTCATCCCCACAACAATCTCATGAGATAAATATTATTAATCCCCATTTTATAGATGAAGAAACTGAGGTCCAAAGAGGTTGAGTAACATATTGCAGTCATACAGCTTGAAAATGCTGGAACTAGGACTTGAACTCAGGTCTCTCTGACTCCAGAGCAGCTCTTATTCAGTAGTTTGCTTACTGAGTTTGGGCTTTGCGGTAAAACAAAAGTCCGGATCACTGGCTCTTAGCCCACCAAAAAACAGACACACCCTGGGATAAGATGTCAGCTATTTACCTTCAGTGTAGAATAGGCTTTTTTTTTTTTAACATCTTTATTGGAGTATAATTGCTTTACAATGTTGTGTTAGTTTCTGCTGTATAACAAAGTGAATCGGCTATGCATAAACATATATCCCCATATATCCTCCCTCTTGTGTCTCCCTCCCACCCTCCCTATCCCACCCCTCTAGGTGGTCACAAAGCACTGAGCTGATCTCCCCGTGTGATGCAGCTGCTTCCCACTAGCTATCTATTTTACATTTGGTAGTGTATATATGTCCATGCCACTCTCTCACTTTGTCCCAGCTTACCCTTCCCCCTCCCCGTGTCCTCAAGTCCATTCTCTACGTCTGCGTCTTTATTCCTGTCCTGCCCCTAGGTTCTTCAGAACCATTTTTTTTTTTTTTAAGATTCCATATATATGTGTTAGCATACGGTATTTGTTTTTCTCTTTCTGACTTACTTCACTCTGTATGACAGTCAGAAGAGGCTTTTTGAATTGAGATTATAAAACTTGGTGCAGAAGCAAGTTGGTGTGGCGCTATAGGTCTTGCGGGAAACCTTCTGCAGAAAACAAGACTCTCATCAATTCTTGAATTGCTTTAATTCTTAACTCACTTTTCTAGCAGTTTTAGCTCTCAGAAGATTAAGGAAAAGGGCTTCACTGAAATTGTATTCTGAGCATCACGAAGGATTTGTTTGGTGAAGTGAAGGTGTTGGAAACTTTAGCAGAAAGCGGCTGTGTTTGGAGAAGCCAAGGGAAATGCAGAACTCTGAGTTTTGGGGAAAGCAGATTTTAGAAGGTCCAGGAAAAAGTAGATATGTTGTTTGGGCTAGAACTTTGAAGGGAAGGATGACTCATAGTCTGAACAATGAAATGTGCTTAATATAGTCACAAGTGATTACTGCAAGGAACAGAGAGGAGACACCAAAACAGGCCAACAAGGCTGCATGGGGAGCTCTTAGAGTTGAGCTTTTGTCTGAGAGATGATAAAGGGACCTATAACTGAGGACAAAGGTGTAGATCTCTGAGAACACTGTCAGGAATACTAGGTGGGTGGAACCTGGGATGCTTAGAGCAAAGGACCTGCCTGAGCAGTTACTGTTCAGAGTGAGAGGAATGGCAGGGAAGGCGTTGGGCCAGCTGCTTCAGTCAGGTGATTCAGTGTAGCAGATGACAGGGCATCACCATCCTCTCTTCTATTTTGCCTCTAACTTCTCTTTTAAGAAGAATGGCCTTCCCTCCAGAAAGAGTAAAACAAACATGGCTAAGAAGAACTTCAGCCCAAAAGTGTGAGGAAGGAGAAGAGCCACTTGCTTCTTAAAATTAGTTAGGGTCTGAAACATCAAATGAAAACTTAATGATATCATCATGAGACCTGTGCATGTGTGAGTGTTTAAGCATCATTGAGAGAGGAGTAAGGAGACAGGATGGTAACTGTTTTGCTTTTCAAAATAACAAGGCAAGTTTTTGAGACTTCATTTGTGGGCATTTCTAAAGAGAGGTGATCTCTTGGAGCTAATGTGTGTTCCATGAAAATAGACTGATTTAAAGCTTAATATCCCTTCCTTCCTCCTGCCCTTCCTTCCAGAATAGTACATCCATCTTACGCATACCACTGATGACTTTTTTGAAGTGAACATACCCATGTTAACTACCACCCGAGTCAAGAAATAGGGTTTTATCAGCACCCCAGAAGACTCTCGTGCTCCCTCCTAATTCTAATTTCTTTTTTCAGGAAGATTTGCCAACCTAGAAGATTAGACCAATGTTATAGACAAAGAGGGAATCTGCATTTCAGAAGAATTTGTCAGAATCTCATGATAATCTAATAGGTCAGATAGAGAAATTGATGATCAAGTAGCTACAAATCCGCATGTCTTTAACAATCAGACCTAATAAAGGTTTGTTTATAAGTGGTTAAGTGTCAACAGAGCCTTCACTGTAGTGATGTGCCAAAGAGCTCATGTCAGACTCTGCCTGTCCAACCTGCATTCAGGTTCCCATGTGAGGGCATGGGGGCAGATGACACAGATTCGGAAGGGATAACCAACATGTTAGACAGAATGAAGATCCAGAAGAATAGTGACAGGCTAGGATGAAGGGCCCAGGTAGCAAAGCAACATTTAAAATTTTATTATTCAATTTTTAATTTTAGAAATAACCCATATTTGTTTTTTTGTTTTTTTTAAAGTCTTACCACACAGGAACAAAAGTATGGTGTCAGTCCACCAAATCATCTGTAAATTGTTTTTTACCTTCTCTACTTGTATTCAGGGCCATGTTGGAGAACACTTGACTCATCAGAGGGTGATATGAACAGCCTGCAGGGATTTGACCTAGGCAGGCCCAGTGTTGAGTCAGTTTTGTGACACTACTGCCAAAAACCTAGATGTGCCTCAGGTATTAGGGACAGATGACCTTGGGGCAGAGTGGCTGGGACCACTGAACTCTGGAGGGGTTGGCCCTGGGGGAGCCCTGTGGGTAGATGTGAATACCACCTCTGCAGGGATTCGTCAGTACATGGGGCAGTGTCCCATAGAGCATTGTCAAGAAGGAAAAGGATTTCAGGAGTCACACGAAGAATGACTGCTGGATCCCATGAGGCTAGATTTGTGAGAGGGGATCTTTCTCTGGGCATTTGGCTTCTGAGGTTCAGAGGGGCTGACCTGTCAGGGCAGGTTCAGGTGACTCTCTCTACTTTGAGAGGGCAGATTGGGACCAGTGGATATAAGCTTCATGAAAGCAGATTTTAGCTCGGGAACAGAAGACATTTTTCTAGCAATTGGAAGAGTTTAAAGCTAACGTAAGGGTGAGCCTCCCTACTGCTGTAATCTTCAACCTGGCAGCCAGTTATCAGACATGCTTTACTGGATAAAAGGTTGGGCATTGGATCTAGTTATCCCAAATGCTGGTCCTCAGATCAGTGCCAGGCCTCCTGGTAAGGCTTATGTGAAGCATTTGTGAAAAATCAGGTGTTTAAGCCCTATCTTCTGAGACTGTGATTCAGTATGTGTAGGGTAAGGGTTAGAATCTGTTAGAATTTTCAGAAAGTGCCCAAAGTGCTCCTTGGAGAAATGGCTTATTCCACAGCAGGTGTAGGAAAAGTACTATATCTTGTACAAGAACATCTTGTGCCAGAAAGTATGGAGGTGCTCAAAGAATGATGGAAATGTGTCAAAAAGACACAGAAACCAACATGAAAAGGCTCTATTTCTTTTTTTCAGATTTATTCAGGTATATTTTACATAATCGTAGAACTGGATTATAACCAATAGATTAAATAAGAATCCATACTGATATAAATGAATAAGTGAGGAAGAAGGAAAACTTCTTTTAGGTAGAGTGCCAACAAATACAGATAGAAGCAATGATGGAGTTTGAATATCATCCTTTGACAAACATCATGGTATTAATTATTTTAAATAAGAATTACTGGGGACTTCCCTGGTGGCGCAGTGGTTGAGAATCCGCCTGCCAATGCAGGGGACACGGGTTCAAACCCTGGTCCAGCAAGATCCCACATGCCGCGGAGCTACTGAGCCCGCGCTCCACAACTACTGAAGCATGGGCCTAGAGCCCGTGCTCCGCAACAAGAGAAGCCACTGCAATGAGAAGCCCGCGCACCGCAATGAAGAGTAGCCCCCGCTTGCCACAACTAGAAAAAGCCTGCGCGCAGCAACGAAGACCCGACGCAGCCAAAAATAAATGAATAAATGAATAAATTAATAATTAAAAAACCCAAACAAACTCTGTGGAGCTAAAACATAATTTAAAAAAAAAAAAAAAAAGAATTACTGATGAATGCCAGAACTAATGCGTGAAAGTTTGATGAGGAACAGGCTGTCTTCATATCTTAAAGAGTCTCCTCACAAAATATTTATCAATTCCAAAGGGACAAATAGTATCTTTATAGTGGAGAAATCTGGCAGACACCACCATGATCAAGTAATCAAAGTGAACACAGCCACTTGTGAGCCTGAATGACATCATGTGCCTCCTGATATGATGTACCGAGAAAGACAAGACATTACTTTTGTGGCATTCTTGCCAACCGACACTACCTCAATCTAATCAGGAAAAAACATCAAGTTCAGGCTGAGGGACATTCTACAACTGGCCTGTACTCTTCAAAACTGTCAATGTAAAAAAAAACAAAAAAAACAAAAAAAACTGTCAATGTAGTGAAAGACAAAGACAGGCTAAGGAAGGGTGTGTCAAGGTTAAAGGAGATTCAAAGACATGCTTCTCAATTCATCATGTAAGTCCTGGATTGGACCTTGGACCAAAATTATTTTTCTAAAAAGGATATTATTGGGACAGTCGGCAAAATCTGAATATCTGTAGATCATGTGTCAATGTTAATTTCCTGATTTTGATAACTGTACTGTGGTTATGTTCTTAGGAAATACACACTTGATAAATATACAGGTAAAGTTGCATCAAATCTGCAACTTACTCGCAAATGTTTCAGAAAAAATGTATAAACATAGAGAGAGAAAATGAGAAAGCAAATGTAGTAAAATGTTAACAGGTGACTCTTGATAGAAGTCTTTTTTTATTTTGCAACTTTTCTGTAGGTTATTTTTCTGTATAATTTTCTGTAGTAGTTTTTAAGTGCCCAGTCTGAAATGATTTAAGGGAGGGGGAAAATGCCCAAGGTGATTGTGATGCAGAGCTATGTTTGAGAGCTACCAGATGTCAAGAAGATTCTTCAGTGCCCCTTCCTCTGAGGCCCCTTTGTCTCTCCAGAGGTAGGAAGATTATCATTCTGTGTGTTTGTGTCTGGAAAGAGGTTCTAGAGATACTGTTGTGAGCTTTATCATTGTGGTGAACTGTGGGTGTCCCACATTTGCTTACATGACTGGCATCTGGTTGGGGACTGTATTTGAATGGGTCCAGTGATTCTCCTTCTTTTCTCCGGCGTCCAGATAGAACTTCTGAGGGGCCTAATGTGGTTCCCACCATAGTCAGGTGGTATGAAGCTCGTAACAGGCTGGATGTTTTGTTTCTCCTGGGGGCTTCACTTCCATGTGGAAGAGTTGTACGTGGCATTTATTTTTTTGGTGAACCTATTCTGTTTTTATTTAAGTTGGTAACTGTCCACATCTTGATTAACAGATGCTTAACCCTATTAATCCCTAGATGGCAGGCTACTATAGATCCCTAATGAACCTATTTCAGGAGTACACATCCTGCAAGTCCTTGTGTTTCACAGGTGATCAAGGCCACACGCTAGGGCGCAAACAAGGTGAGGCCATCGGAGAAGGAATCTTTCTCTCTGGGCAAGAAGATGAGCATGCACAGTGTCATCAGTCAGGATCACAAATGATTAAGCCTGCGGTGTGCCCCCTTTCCCTACTGCACAGCATCTTCGCAGAGAGCATTTCAGAACGGCAGCTTTTTCTTCTGTTATTAAGACAGAAGAAATAATAATTGTGCTACTTAGAAATATTGCAAGGATTCATGAGAGGGCACATACCCCATGTGTCCCATGTCGCCAGTGTGCCGTGGACAAGCCTCATATCTAGGTTTGGACTGAAACTCCGGATGACACAGGCTCTGCGCCAAGGGTTTCACCTTAGTATTTCCTCAGCCCCCATCGGACCAGTCAACCTAATCCTTATTTCCCGTCCTGAAGCTCTGCCTTTTTGTTTTTCTCCTTTTCCACTGATTCAAACTCCCTTTTTAGCCCTTGTTGTTCTGATTCACATGTGCGCAGGATTTCTGTGCATTTCCTGTTTCTGTGCACACACCCTGGTGCCAGCAGTGCCTGCTTCATGGCCCTGTGCATCGCAGAGGACCCCACACTGAAGAGGGCCTGTGTTTGATTTAATGCTCTGCCCTCACCATCTTGAAATTCCTAATAGTTTTAGAACAACTAAATGTTCACATTTTCATGAACATTATGTAGTGAGTCCTGAGTGACAGGGAAGGAGGAGGGCAGCTTCTGAATCTGAAGTGGGCAACATTCTCATGAGCCCCCTGGCCACCCTGAGATCAGCTCCACCACCTCCTCAATGACCCCTAGACACTTGCTCAGCTTGGTTAGCTGAAATATGACCTCTGACCCTTGGCATATTGCCCACATCAGTCACCCTGACCCAGAGCGTTTGGTTGCTGCGAATGCAATCACTTCCATTTCTGCGTGCACCCCGCCCGCCCCCCCCCCCCCCCCCCCCGCCTCCAAGATTAACAGAGTAGCAGCTGCTGCCATCCCTCTGCACACAGACAGCTGACTCGCCTGCTGATTGTGAACATCCCAGTAATCCAAGTGCTAATGGTATTTATTCAGTCCAGCCAGCTTAGCCCTGAGCAAGGTTTATTCTCATTTATCTCATTGGAGAAGAGCTACGTCCTTTAATATCCTTCTGTTGACTTTGAGCACACCAGCGCCACTGATGTTGCTGAGAGGCGTGCCAGGCCCCTGCCCTTCCAACTCACTCAGATCCCCAGCTGTCAGGACACCCATCTTCCAGCCAGCAAGACATCCCCACCCCCACCCCCACCCTCAGGCATGGGCCACAGCTCAGGTCCTGAGTCTGTAGGCTAGGAGGGGGATGAGGCCAGCATACATGTGCCTGGGGCATCTGGGCTGAATAAAAGCAGTGTTCTCAAGGATATGGTCTGGCCTCTGTGTAGCAACCCCACTATAATTATAATCTTCCGGTCACAATGTATTGTCTAGCATTTTGGCACTCGTTAGCTATTCTATCTTTAACTCAAGGTAGTTTTAGCTCTGCCTCACAGGTGAAGAAACTGAAGTGAAGGGACTTGCCCAAGGTCATCAGCCATTGTTTACAGGATTCTCACCAAGAGTTCGCCAGGCTTTTGCCCTGGCACATTCTGTAGACCTCACTCTGAGCTATTTTGGGCATTTCTTCCCCCAAAACATAGCAGTGAGCATTGAGAGCCCAAGGCTGAGCTGCCTGGAGAGAGAGGGGTTCTGAGAGCATGTTGGTGTCTGCCCCTCTAGGGCAGATTGCTCAAGAAAAGCCCTTCTCTGCTGTCCCTGCCTGGATGGACTGAGTGCCATCTGGAAATGCTAGCCTGGTTTTTCCTACCCTCCTGCTGTGTTTCCTCAGCCTCTTTGACTGGGTGGCACTGAAAGGCTTTTTTCGGAAGGGTATTATATGGAACCCCTGATGTGTCTGTGGAGCCACTGAAGCCCTGAAGCCTGGGGTAGAGCTCAGAGTTACGTGGGTTCCCTCATTTAAGCTAGTCAGGGTGTGGGCCCAGGGCTGCTAAGGCCGCACTTGGCCACACTCAGCCACAGGCCCACATTTGGCCCATGGTCCTGCTCTACTTACCCAAGTTTTCAGGACTCTGCTGCAGGTGAAAAAGTAGATTCATTGCCTTATGAAAGTGATTTTTGCAAGTGGCAAAAGGCACCAGGCTTTCCCTTTTTCTCTCTGGTTTACTTCTCCTGTGTTTGAGTTCTATTCTTTCCTACTCTAAATGGCTTCCCTCCATGGGGATGGTTTGGGTTGGGACCTGCCCCCTCAGGACCACAAGGAGTGGAAGAGGCAGCCATCAGTGGAAGGGAAGAAAGGGGTGTCAGTGCCTGGTGAGGAAGAAAGGATGCTGGGCAGATACCGACACACACCGTGTAACAGAGTCGGCCTGACCTGGGAATGGTGGGCTATGCCTGGCTCAGAGTGTCCCTCCAGCTCATCTCCCACCCCGGGGTCACTGTCCTGAGGCAGGCCCTTCTCCTGGGCCCTCTCTTGTGTCTGTATGCCCTAGAAGTGCTTGTTTCCAACTCCCCGTTTTGCCTTGCGTGTGTTGAGGAAGGAGAAGCAGGAGCAGGTTCCACTTGCTGGGCAGGATATGGGTCCTGTGTCTCCCCATCCTCAGTCGCAGCCTGACCTGCCCTTGTGTCAGGAGTCAGCTGCACTCCTCAGCCCCGTTTTCTATGATTCTTCAGGGCAGCCTTCCACTGAATGGTCTTCTTGCCTCTCTGTACATGCTCATGCTGTTCCCTGAGCACATGCCTGTCGTCTGGTGCACAGGCTGTCTTCCTCACTTGTACTCCAGTCTTCTGCAGTCTCTCTTCTTCCAGGCAGCCCTCCTGGCTCTTCCAGACCAGACTTTCTTATTCTTTCTCTGAACCCCCACAGACCTTAGGTTCAGAGCCACCTGGTACGGCCTAAAGTTACATAGCCGTTCATTTATTCACTCTGAAACCTGTAAGTAGGATATGGTGGTGTGGTGTCTCTCCTATGTGTGGAGCCTGGCTTGTTGAGTGTTGAGTGGCAGAGAACAGGCTGAGTGTCCCCAAGGATCTGTTCTGCACATGGGGCTTCTCTGAGCAACTGCCTGGCCAGTGCCTTGCCTCTAGATCTTTCCTAGGACAGTGCTTTCTGGCCCTTTCTAACTCACATCGGGGCTCTGATGGACAAAAATGCTGGGGAAGCCATATCTCTTCTTGGCTTTTGGCATCTTTTGTTTACTCCCATTGGCTTATTCTTTCTCTGGAGGATCCTAGGAACTTGCCTACACAGTATGTGCCCTCCCCTTTTGCCCCTGGTAGTTTGTTTTATTGTTTGCGCTGTGGTTCCCTTTGGGGTTTGAGTCTTCTCTCCCCTTCTACCAGGTGAAACCTGGGTGGGCAGAGTCCCAGTATTCTTCATGTCTCTCCCCTCTCCCAATACTGCCCCAGTTGGTGACAGGGCTGCTACTCTGGGAGCTGCTTAGGCTGGGTCTCCTTGGAGGCCCCTCTGCTCCTGAGCTCTGAGCTTGTCTTTCGGGGTTAGCCAGGTGATTGTTTCTGGGTCTTGTTCTCAGCAGATCTGTAGACAAGGATGAAGCTTCACATGACGTCTTTGGAGGGCCTTGTCTGTGCCGCTCTGCAGGCCCACTGGGGATGGGGCTCCTAGGTGCTATTCCCTGAGGCTGAGATGTTGGGCCTCACAGCCCCCCTTCCTTGGGAGGCTGCGTTTGACGTTTGTGTGAATTTCTCAGCGTGGTCGACTTCTTTTCCTAGACCCTGCCTGTTGTGGGTGAGTGTTCCTCAGACACATGACGGCAGAGACAGCCCTAATTAACTCACGCTTTGATGAAGCAGCTGACTTTCTCAAGTTGGGGGAGCAGGGGGCAGGGGAGAGGCTCAGCTCCATACTCTGTGCATTGGCGCCCACCTGCCTGTCTGGAGAGGAGCTGTCAGCCTTCTTCCCCAGGGACCCCAGTGCATCTCCAGGCTGCTCCTCAGACACAAGTGAAGTTGCAGTGGGAAAGGCCGGCACCCACCCTGCGCATCCTTTTACAGAGAAGATGCAGAGGGATGCAGGCGCCTCCCATTTTACAGCAGGAAAACTGGCTCCATGTGCTAAGACTGCTTCGAACCTTGAAGCTGGTGCCTGGTAGGAGTAGTGGGTGGACCATCAAGGACTCACTTGGGCCCCATTACCGTACCATCCGGCCCGCTTGTATGGGGTGCCTGCTGTATGCCAGGCTGTCTCCTGTGAGCAGCAAGCAGTGTGCTCTCTCTCTTGTTACCTGCCTCTCCTTTTCTCTGGGTTTTGGACCAGGAATCGACTCTCTGATTTGTCTGTACTCTGCCTTACTCTCCAAGATGTTCTGAGGGCCCCCTGCTAAGATTGGGGGTTAGGAGAAACAGGTGCTTTTTGGGTCTCCAGGGTACTTTGTGGTGGCCATGCTAAGATAAGGCAGCCAGAGCCCAGAAGAGACTGGGTGCCCTCTGTGTGCTTGCTGTCTGGGTGAGGGTGACAGCCACTGTCTCACCTCTGGTCCAGCCTCTCCTCTTGCTGCTGGTCTCAGGCTTTTTACATGCCTGCCACCTTTCTTTTCTGAGGCCTCATAAGCTGCTGATGAGGGAGTCTTGACCTTCCTCGAAGGCCTAACTACACAGATCCCTGCACTTGGCACTTGCTCCTTAATTCATCATCAGTTTGATCTTAGAAAGTAAGGGGTTCCCAGCCATGTCCCTGTCTGGCACCCTGCCCTAGAGGAGGTCTCACCCTCCAGGACCCCCATCCTTTCATCCATGAGCGCTTTGCCTGAAATATTTGTTTGAAGCTCATCACTCTTTCTCTAGCCCAGAATGGGGACTGGAGTTCCAGAGGCAGCTCTGGGTTCTTTGTGTTTCAGTATTGCCCGTTTGTTGGTTGATGCAGTCATGGTTGTACACATATGTTGCTTCATTCACTCCTTACTGTCCAGGGCCCTACGCCATGGCAGACCCTGTGCTGAGTGCTGAGATACAGGGACAATCATAGTAGCCGCTGTCACATAGTGGAGAGTCCAGCAGGGAGGCAGCTGGGTTGGTGCTATTTGGGGATCTACTCAGGGATGCAAAGGCTCCCTGGATATTGTTCTTTCTGCCTGCCTCCCTCCCATAAGTGTTTACTCCATACTGTCTGTGTGCTCCACCCAGGAGGGGAGAGAGAGGAAGGGGTCCCTGGCCCTGGAGCTCCACACCCTGAAGGGAACAGATCGTTAGTGATTCCCCGGAGTGTGATGCACCTGGGATCATGGAAGGGGGAAGCACGTAAGGCTGGCTTGAGGAGCGTGGAGGAAGGCTTTCCATAGGAGGGACACTGAAGTAGCACCTTTAGCATCAGAGGGATCTTAAAATGGTAGAGGTGATTTCCATTCCCAGATCACCCCAGCCCATTGGCTGATAGGGAGTGGACACTGGCCTGGGGCCCTTGGCCCTGTTGTCTGTGCCATAGGCCATTGTACCCAGGTGGACCTACACCAGTTTGTTTCTGTTTCCCCAGATAAGTTCTAGGTTGTCCGGAGTGGGAACACCCCCTGTGCACCTTGTTCCTCCCCAGGGATGGCTGCTGTGGTGGTAGCCCTCTTAACCTGGGTTGGGCCCAGGGGCGTACCCCCAAGTTGGTGAGTAGGTGCAAAGTCCTGCTTTCCTGTGCTTCCCCCTCCAGCAACCCAAAGGTCCAGGTGGAAGCCATTGAGGGAGGAGCCTTGCAGAAGTTGCTGGTCGTTCTGGCCACGGAGCAGTCTCTCACTGCAAAGAAGAAGGTATGTTTCTGCTGCGTTTTTCCCGCCCAGACCCCAGCACACCTGTGGAGCCTAAAAGGCGAGGGTCCCTTTCCAGGTTGTACACATCACCCTTGGGGGCCTGAGTGGCCATCCGCTGGGTGGCGTAGGGGGAGAGGTCCCCTTCACCTAAAGCAGCACAGCAGCATGTGAGGCGTCTGGAGGCCTGCTCCCATGGTGCAGTCTCAGGTTCAACACCCTGGCTTCCTGCCCTGGGCCTCCGTTTGTCCACTGGGTGGTGTTGAAGGTGTCTGATGTCTCTCCTGGCTCTCACAGCCCTGGGTGCTGGGGTGAGCTGTACCCAAGGGTGGTGGGTGGGGCCAGGAAGAATGGGAGCTGGGCTGGGGTAGCTGGGGCACCTCTGGGTGCCTGCCCCAAGGCCTAGTTTCTGTGGCTCCTCACCCATCTGGATCTGTGCCTCCCCAGGTTCTATTTGCCCTGTGCTCCTTATTGCGACACTTCCCCTATGCCCAGCAGCAGTTCCTGAAGCTGGGGGGGCTGCAGGTGCTGAGGAGTCTGGTCCAGGAGAAGGGCATGGAGGTGCTGGCCGTGCGCGTGGTCACTCTGCTCTACGACCTGGTCACTGAGAAGGTGAGTGCCCAGGCCTGTCCTGCCTCCCGTGCACTTTGCTTTGTGTTTGTTTCTGGCCATTTGACCCTCCCCCCTCCCCCCTCCCCATATCTTCCATCCATTCCCTCCATCCTCATAGCTGAGTATCCTGAGCAAACATGCCAGCCCTGAGCTGGGCAGACAGGGATGCTGTGGAACCCAGGATTTCTGAGATGTCAGGGCGGATGTCCTGTGGGAAGCGACTGCTGAGCTAAAACCTGAGGGCTGGTGAGGAGTGGGAGGGGAGGAGGGGGCGCTGGCAGTGGTCAGGGCCAAGTGTGCAAGCACAGGGGTCAGCATGATGAAGGGTCAGTGTGACCAGAAGCCAGAAACAGCCAGGATCAGCCCTTCATGGAATAAAAGGTCATTTGGCTGAAACATAGGGTGCGGGTGACCAGGAGCAGGTGGGATGGAGCAGCTGTGTCTGGGAGCCATCACAGCAGCCAGGAGACTGAGGAGCCAGGGGCTGGAATGATGCTGAATCTTAAGATTCTAGAAACCTGGAGGTGCCTTCTCTGGGAGCTTTGGCTCTGGGCAGGGACTCAGACTGGCTGCCACTGAGGGACCCAGGGACCCACGGGCTTGACATCTGGGAGGAGACTTGGTGCCCAGACCACTTTGGTGTTTGTGAGCCTGAGAAGTGTCTTAATTAAGGAGAGGGTAAAACCAGCCAGGGCTGATTCTTAATTCAGCTGCTGCAGAGAGCATTGGCAGGGTTTTCTCAGCTGCCTCTCTGGGGCCACACTCTCCCTACAGCCAACTGCGGATTAGTGGAGCAGGGCTGGGCAGCCGCTGGAAACCACTTCTGAATGCTGGAGGCAGAGGGGCCCAGCCCTTCCTCCCTGCCCCTCCCCTGTGCACCCCTCCCCCCAGGCCTCAGGCCAAGGATCAGGGTTGTCTGTTGCTGCTTTTCTCTCCACCTGTTGGCTTTTGTGTGTGTGCACTCACTCACTCTGTCTGTCTCTCTTGTCCTGTCTTGTCTCTCAGTCTCTCCCTCTCTCTCTTCCTCCACCCCTCTAAGCTGCAGAAACCCAGTTTCTCAGAACAGCAGGCAGCCATGTGGTCCTCACGTCCAATTAATAAGGCCGGGGCACAGCTGACATCCTGGGAGTGGGCCAGCAAGCCAGGGGAAGGACATGTACATAGGCTTGGCATTTCCCAGGAGTAACCTATCACTTTCCCCTCGTGACTTGGGTGTCTCTTTGCTGCCCTCAGCCCTGGCGTAGCGGGCCCTGTGACTTTGCCTCATCCCCGGAGAGCTACCACTGGCAGTCTCACCAAGGCTGCCCTGGTGAGAGGCAGGCCCCTGAGTCAGCTGGCCCCGGAGCCGGCCTTTGAGGCTTTGGGGTGCTGTGAAGATCAGGGAGGGAGTGGCGTCTCTCTGCAAACAGTATGGAGACAGCCATCCTCCTGCAGGAGGAGCACCGTGGAGGAGTTTCAGCCAGAGAGTGTTAGAACAGATGACAGCCATACTTTACACTTGAGGCAGTCAGGGCTTCTTGTTCTTATGGTTTCTCAGAGAGAATAAAGAACTAGTCAAACTAGCCAAACCCATCTGGGGATGGGTCCAGAGCTGCCTGAAGGTAGAGGTGTGACAGGTTGCCAACCGGAGGGTGCCATGCACCTTGAGGGCATCATTGGTGTCGGGAGGTAGCAGCTGAAGGCAGAATTCCCATGAGAGTGTGGGACCACCTCTCAGATTGTTAGGGTCCTTGGCTCACCGGCTTACCCCTTCTGTGGTCTGCCAGACCCCAGGCATTTCTTCTTCTGTCCCTTGGCTCTTGGTGGGCCCTCCACTAAGAAACTGTGCCCTTACGTCTGGGCTCCTGCAGAGCTGGGATGCCCTCCTGTGGTCATGAGCCCACGTCCTCTCGTGCCTTCTTGGAGCCAAAGGGCCGCAGAGGTGACCTGCCCGCTGGTTCCTTCCACAAGTGTTGACTGGTCGTCTGCCCTGCCAGTGCTGTGCCAGCCCCATGGTCCCTGCCCTCCTGGTGCTTTCAGGCAGACATTTATCAGAGAATCTCCTAGAGCATGTAGGCCCTGGAGGCTTACGATCAGGGCCCTAACCTCTTCTGAGGAGTCAAAGGAGGTGCTGAGTGAGAAATGAGGGGTGAGTCAAGTTGACTGTGGAGTCAGTGTTGGGTGAGAGGGTGCCTGGAAGTGGGAGCTGCACATACATAGGTCCTGGGGGAGAGTTAGTGTGACAGGTGCCAGAGTGAGGGCATGTGTGGGGAGGCGCCCACGTGCAGGCAGGGGCAGATCCTGAAGAGCCTCCAAGTCCCAGGGAAGGGAGTCAGTCTTTATCATCAGAAATGCCAAGCTGTGAAGGGTTTGGGGCTGTGCCACATTGTCTGCTGTCAGAGGACTGGAGGATGCAGGCTGGGAGCGGGAGGCAGGGGACTGCAAAAGTGCAGTGAGGAGCAGGGCCCATGGGGCAGAGAGCTGGGAGGACTGGGATGTGTTTGGAGGTGGAGCTGGCAGGACTTGGGAGTAGGTTAGGAAAGGACTACTACATCCCTCTCAGCTTTTTCTGTCCCAGGATGCTGACCCCCCTCCTCCCCTGCTTCCTCTGCCAGCTCCAACAATCGCCAAAGCCATCAGGTGGCCCGCTGTGGCCCCTGATCTTTTTCTGGGTTTCCCTCTTGCCTTCCCTGTCATCTGCATGCCTCATCCTCCCCTGGAGTTAGGGCAGTGATTTCTTCTTTCTCCTTGCAAGCACATTTAGTACAACCAGTATGGGACATCTCTACCCACTGCCGACCCTCCATCTCTGCATAGCCTTCCTCTGACATTTGAAGTAAGTTGGTAGACTCCTGGTGGCTTGCTGTGATGGTATAGTGGTTAGTACTCTGCATTGTGAAATAAGTTGGTAACTTGTCAGGTTTCAGGTGTTTCCTTTCCTGCCTCGGGCAGCCTGGCAGGATCGGTTCCCACCATATTCTGATGGGGCTGGGTTTCTGCACTTACCAGACACAGGCCATGCATGTGACTTCCTGCCCAAACTTCCCTCAACTCCCCAGGCCCTCAGCATAATGGCCAGGGACGCCCAGGGCTCTGAGCATTCTGGGCCCCAGCCTGGCCCTCGTGCCCCATCGACCATAACAGCCTGCTGGTCTTCAAACATGAGGTGGGCCCAGGCCTATTGTCGCAACCCTCCTGTGTGTGTGGACCCTCCACCCTTGTCCCCTTGGGCAACTCCCACAAGCCCCTCAAGACTCAGGGAAATGCCAGCCTCCTCTGTCGCCCATGCCCTAACTCCTCTGAGGGAGTGGATCTGTAGTTGTGGTGATGGCGATGTGATGCTGCTGCTGGTACAGCTAACGTTTGTTGATGGCGAAGCTCACATTGTGGGTGTGCTCTGTGTGCTGGACACTGGCTGCATGGTCACTGTCCCACTGAGTCCTCCCAACAGTCCTGAAGGGCTTACGTCCTCTCCTCCACATGAGAGATGATGGCATTGGGTCTTAGGGAGGCAAATGCTAGCCCAAGGTCATTCCGTCATTCAGCTGTCAGTGGTGGAGCAGGAATTTGAATCCAGACTGTCTGCCTTCACACCACCCTGCTGGATGAAATGTATCATGATATTTAGGACTTATTCAGTTAATGTTTAATCTCCTGCTAGATCCTGAGCTCCTTGAGGGCAGGGACCATGTCTCCATCTTGGTTTCTCCAGCACCTGGCACATTACACAGTTGTTTTTGATGAGTGGATGGATGGAGAGATGGGTGGACGTATGGATGGGCTGGAGAGCATGTGTGAAGCTGTGAGTCCAGTTGGCCTTCTCCCATGAAGGGCCTTTGAGGCCCAAGGGGAAGGAGGAAGAGGGTGCAGACTCATGGGTCAGCCATGTGCCTTCGAGTCTGAAAGGCAGAGCTAACTGCTCTCTGTGTGTTCTCTCCCCTTCCCACACCCCGGCCCCTGGCCATGCGGATGGCAGATGTTTGCTGAGGAGGAGGCCGAGCTGATGCGGGAGACGTCCCCAGAGAAGCTGCAGCAGTACCGCCAGGTGCACCTCCTGCCAGGCCTTCAGGAACAGGGCTGGTGCGAGATCACTGCCCACCTCCTGGCACTGCCAGAGCACGATGCCCGCGAAAAGGTCCTACAGACGCTGGGTGCCCTCCTGGCCACCTGTCGGGACCGCTACCGTCAGGACCCGCAGCTCAACAGGACGCTGGTCACCCTCCAGGCTGAGTACCAGGCACTGGCTGCCCTGGAGCTCCAGGATGGCGAGGATGAGGGCTACTTCTGGGAACTCCTGGGCTCTATCAACAGCTTGCTGAAGGAGCTAAGATGAGGCTGCCCCTGACACTGGGACTGGACTGGGACGCTGCTCGTGAGGCTGAGGGGCACCAGCTGGGGTGGGCTCTTCAGGGGATACCAGCTAGGAGGGAGGACTTCCCCACTGGGGCCTGGGCATCATCTGGGCAGTGCTGGCCTGGCCATTAAATGGTAGCATGAAGGCCATTGTCTGTCTGTTTACTATGTGTCTGTGCAGACTGGGCACAGTGCTTTGGTGGTCTTTGGGTGATAGGGCCCTGAGGTCCCCTGGTGACGTGCTGGGTGGTCAGTCCAGGGCATCCAGTAACAGGCCCCGTGGGGAGGGTCTGGGCCCAGGAGTTGGAAGACCCCAGTTGGGACCCAGCTGTTTACCAGCCAGTGGCTCTGTGACTTTGGGAAGTCATTTAACTTCCCTGAGGCTGTTTCCTCATCTGTAAAAGGGGAGTGCTATTAATTGAGAGAAAACATACATAAAGCACTACACCAGTGCCTGGCACTCGTGCTTGTCCCCTCCTCACCCAGCTATGCAGGGAGATCTGGGTAATCATCTCACTGCCCCCTTCATCCTGTGCCTACATATTAGTTTCGAGGCCACTGGCACTGGCAGAAGCCTGAGGGCATCTCCACACGCAGGGGTACTGTGTCAGCCCAGGCAGCTGATGGGCGAGGCTGGAGCTTTTGGCACTGGGGTCCGGGTGGTGGGACTGCGGTGGCTTCGTGCACTCGGGAGGCCTTTGGGTGTAGGCCTAACTCTGGGAGAGGAGTAATCTCGATAAAGCTGGTAGTGGGAGCCCAGGCCTGCCGGGCCCACCTGACGGGGCAGAGGTGCTTCTCTGTGCCCTTGCCCCTCTCCTGTGTCTGTGGTGATCTGCGCTGAGCTGGAGGAGGCGGCCTTGGAGGCAGGGGCAGCCGAGCCTGACAAGTCGCGGCTCCCACCCCAGAGAAGCTGGGAGCCTGCCGCAGGTTGCCACGGCAACCCCTGCTCTGGGCTTTCCTGATTTGGATTCTGGTGCGTTTGTTTTTCTGCCTTTCCCAATGCACCGGAGGCTCACTCCTGCTGCTCAGGCAGCCCCTCCCAGCCTCCATGTAGAAATCTCCCCATCCTGGCCTTGCGTGTAGAAATCTCAGCTTCACTGAGCTGAGGGGAAACTGAGGCCCAGAGAAACCTGGAGCAAGTTGGTGGCTTCCTTCCCTGCAGTCCCTTTGCTCGGCCTCAGACCCTCCCCTGCCCACCTCATGCCACAACACACAGGAAGCCTGGGAGTGCTGCTGGCTGTAGAGAGCTCTCCCAGGAGGGCAGGAGGAAAGCAGGAGTCTGTTGAGCCAGGGTAGGATGCCTCAGGGCTCGGCCGTTGTGGGGATCAGACCCAAAGTCTATCAAGTGTTGGATACCTACTGACTCACTGCCTTTAAAACCTCTCAGTAGCCTTCGAAGTACATTTTACATATGAGGAAATCATGGCCAGAGAGGCTAAATGATCTGCCTGAGGTCACACAGGTTGTGAGTGACAGAGCTGGAGTTTGCTGGGCTGACCATGCTGTGGAAAGCTTGAATGTTTGGCTCAGAAAAGGATCATTTTAATTTGACAGGCAGTGGTGGGAGGGCCAGGAGAGATGGCAGAGCAGGGCAGAGTGCAGAAAGGAGGTGCTGGGACCTGGCTAAGGCCAAGGTCAAGAGTCGCTTTAAAGAGGGTGTCAGGAGACTCTCAGGTGGGTTTGAGAAAGGGGGAAGGTGAGACATAGGGGAATGGGGCTGCCCTGGCACATGGAGAGAGGGGAGCTTGGACTTGGGAACAAGTCTGGTCTGAGTCTCGGTCCTGGCAGAGGTGAGCACTGAGGCAGTAGGAGCAGGTGCACTATTTGGACAAGGGCTGACAGAAATGTGGGGAGCTGTGGAAGGAGGGCTTGTGAGGCCCCTGTGGTAGTATCAGGCTAGGACTGAGGATCCCCAGAGCCACTGAAGCTTCTGTAACCACCAGGGTCTGATCTGCGATATGGGAAGGGGTTCCCACAGAAGGAGTGACACTAGTAGAGGCCTAATTGAGGACCCCAGTATCTCTTCTGCCCTCAGGTATGCTGCATAAAATAGCATACCTGTAAAGTGGAAAGGAGATTTGGGGCCACGAACTCTTGGGGAGAGGGGACCCTGGGGCCGAGAAAAGAGCATATGGGAGGTGAGAGAGGGGAGCCAGACCAGTGCCAGGCTGCCACAGCCGGGTGATGGGACTGTTTCTCCCTTCTTATCCACTTCACATACACACAGACAAGGCGTCAGGGAGGGTGCAGCTTGGTCTGCAGTCTGTCTTCTCAGTGGCCTCATCTGGGTTCATCATGGGCCTCTGACTTCTTGGTCCTGGGCCCTGAAGCAGACCCTCCAGGGGACACAGGCAGCAGTGTGACCCAGGGCTCAGGCTCAGGCTGCATGGGTGTGGATTCTGGTTCTGCCACCCAGTTCATCAGTGATTGTTGTCTGCAGGTCTAGGAGGAGCCCTTTTCTGCCTTCCCTTTGGGTGCCATCCTGGGGACTGTGCCCAGGGAGTGTGACCTGGGCTTGAAATTAGGCAGAAAGTGGTAATGGTGGGGGGAGCATAGTGACCAGACTTGGGGTGATTCAGCTTCTTCCTGCCAGGGCCTGGAGGCCGTTTATTTGTTCTCCAGCCCCTGTCATGTGGTGAGGCCCCAAGGCTCTTGGCCTTCTGGCAAGGACTGGACTGAGAGCTGTGACTGGCTGACACCCTGTAGTCCCTGGATGATTGCTGGTTCCCTGCTCCTCAGCTGGGCTGAACCAGGCCTTCTGTGTGGGAGGCTGACAGGGGTGGGGAGTAGGGTGGGGGCCCTAAGTCCTCTCCCCATCCCTCAGCAGGCTTGGTCTTTATTAATCCACTTGTTCATTCATTCTTTCATTCAAATTGTATTTGTTGAGCACTTACTCTGTGTTGGGCCCCCCTGGCCTGAGATTAGTAAATCACAGGCCCTGCCACCAGGGAGCTCACAGTCTGGTGGGGAAGCAGTTGAGCATGACATGTACTGTGGTGGGGGAAGCCTTGGTCAGTTGGAGCTGAGGAGACCCCTCACCTAGTTGAGGAGGTCAAGGAAGGCCTCCCAGAGCCGGTGGTAGCCAAGCTGTAGCCTGAAGGACATTTGAAGAACAAGCCAAGTGGAGTGGGGAAAGGGTTTCCAGCCTGAAGATAGAAGAAGGCCTGAGGTTGAGAGAGAGTGGTCCGTTTGAGGAACCCAGTTCACCATAGGTGGAGGAAGTGCCAGGGGTGAAGGGCCAGGTGGCCAAGGTGGAGCTACAGGAGTCAAGGGGACCACATTCTCCAGCACCCTACCAGCCTTGCCAGGGAGCACGCCCTCGTCCCGATACAGCAGGGAGCAAGGGGTGGGTTTTAAGCATTCTCCTGGCTGCTGCTCACCCATTCATTTATTCAGTCCTTCTTTCGCAAACAAATCTGATTTAGTACTACTAGGACCCAGGTGCTGTTCTAGGGCATGAAGTGGTAAGTGGAACAGTGGAGGTGTGTGTGGGGTAGACCCTGACAAATAAGTATGTAATATGATGTCCGGCAGTGAGTGCTAAAAGCTGTGAAGAAAAATAAAGCCTGAAATGGGGTTAAAGAGTGTCAGGGAAGGCCTCTCTGAGGAGGTGCTGTGTGAACAGAAGGAAGCGGGGCAGTGAGCCCTGTGGGGATCTGGGGAAGTGCTTTGTAGACCAAGGGAATAGCAGAGGCAGGAACATGGCTGGATGTTGGAAGAAAAGCAAGAGTCGGTGGAAGGGAGAATAGTAAGCAACATGGGGAGGGCAGATCCTGGCCGCTCTGGTAAGGACTTGAGCTTCTTCTTTGCGATGGGAGCCTTTGGAAAGTTGTGAGCAGAGGAGAGACCCAACGTGACTGACATTTTAACAGGATCACTCATGTTGCTGTGGTGAGAATAGATGACATGGGCAAGGACGAAGCAGGGGGCCCGTGCGGGGTCAGATGTAGAATCTAGGTGAGAGCTGATATGGTGTGAACCAGGGTGATGATGGAGAAGGTGGTGTGAAGTGGTCAGACTCCAGATGTGTTTTAAAGGTCAAGCTGAGAGGACTTGCTGACTGACTACATGTGGTGTGTGAGGAAAAAAGAGTCAAGGATGAAGCCCTACCCGGGGACTTGAGCAAACTGGTGTGTGGAGATGCTGTTTACAAAGTGGGAGGACAGAAGAGTAGGGGAAAAAAGATTGGGGCCTTGTGGTGGATGTTGTTTTGACATGTTTGTATTGAGATGTCGATTGGACATTCCAGTGGGGTTGCTGAATAGGCAGCTGGAGAGAGTCTGGAGCTGAGCGAAGAGGCCACCTGTGAAGAGAGAAACTCGGAAGCAGTGTGTGATGGAGCCAGCTCATAGCAGTGTGTGAGGCGTGTGGATATCAGAAACATTGTGAGCTGGTTGTGGAATACAGCCATTATTAAAAATCAACTTGGGGACTTCCCTGGCAGTCCAGTGGTTGAGACTTTGCCTTCCAGTGCAGGGGGTGTGGGTTCGATCCCTGGTTGGGGAGCTAAAATCCCACATGCCTCGCGGCCAAAAAACCAAAACATAAAACAGAGGCAATACTGTAACAAATTCAATAAAGACTTTAAAAATGGTCCACATCAAAAAAATCTTAAAAAAAAAATCAAATTGTGTATACTTAAAATTGAATTTTAAAAGAACAAAGGTAATTTTTAAAAACTAGTAAAAGAGCAAATTAAACCCAAAGAAAGCAGAAGAAAATAATAAAGATAAAAGCAGAAACCAATAAAATTGAAGACAGAAAAACTAAAGAAAATCAGTGAAATGAAAAGATGGTTCTTTGAAAAAGAATCCAATCAAAAAATGGGCAGAGGACCTAAATAGACATTTCTCCAAAGAAGACATACAGATGGCCAAGAGGCACATGAAAAGATGTTCAGCATTGCTAATTATTAGAGAAATATAAATCAAAACTACAATGAGATATCACCTCACACCTGTCTGAATGTCTATCATCAAAAAACCCACAAACAGGGACTTCCCTGGTGGTCTAGTGGTTAAGACTCCGCACTCCCAATGCAGGGGGCCCGGGTTCGATCCCCGGTAAGGGAACTAGATCCCACATGCCGCAACTAAGAGCCCGCATGCTGCAATGAAGATCCCGCATGCCACAACTAAGACCCGGCACAGCCAAATAAATAAATATATATTTTTTAAAAATCCACAAACTGGATTTTGCTGGAGAGGGTGTGGTGAAAGGGAACCTTCCTACACTGTTGGTGGGAATGTAAATTGATACAACCACTGTGGAGAATAGTATGGAGGTTCCTTAAGAAACTAAAAATAGAACTACCATATGATCCAGCAATCCCACTCCTGGGTGTATATCTGGAGGAAAACATGGTCCAGAAGGATACATGCACTCCAGTGTTCATTGCAGCACTGTTTACAGTAGCCAAGACATGGAAGCAACCTAAATGTCCATTGACAGAGGAATGGATAAAGAAGATGTGGTACATATATACAATGGAATATTACTCAGCCATTAAAAAAAGAATGAAATAATGCCATTTGCAGCAACATGGATGGACCGATGGACCTAGAGATTGTCATACTGAGTGACGTAAGTCAGACAGACAAAGAGGAATATTGTATGATATTGCTTATATGCAGAATCTAAAAAAAAATGATGCAAATGGACTTATTTACAAAACCCAAACAGACTAACAGACTTAGAGAATGAACTTATGGTTACGGGGGGGAAGGGTTGGGTGGGGAGGGATAGTTGGGGAGTTTGGGATTGACTTGTACACACTGCTGTATTTAAAATGGATAACCAACAAGGACCTACTGTATAGCACAGGCTACTCTGCTCAATATTATTTAACAACTTAAATGGGAAAAGAATTTGAAAAAGAATAGATACATGTATATGTATAACTGAATCACTTTGCTGTACACCTGACACTAACAACATTGTTAATCAACTATACACCAATATAAAATAAAAAGTAAAAGAGAAGAAAAAAGAAAAGCACTTATTAGCCCAGCCGCTGAGGGGGCTTTCTGGGGGCTTATTGGTAAGAACATGAGGAGAAGCAACTATCAGTCCGGGTAAAAGCTACCCTTTGCTAATACCTCTTGCCTTGGTAAAGGCGACACCTTTATTAGGCGGTGGTTGGAACAGCAGCCAGAGGAAATCAGCCTGCCCGTGGGCACCTGCACCACTGTTCCCTAGCAACGTGCTCTAGCTGCGATGGACTTTTATGCTGGCAGATGGAAGTCAGATCTTGGTTGGCAAAGCCTTCTCTCCGGAGAAACTAAAACTCATAGAAAAGGTACACCTTAACTAAGGTGTACTTGGACTTTATTCCTTTTATCTCACCTTGCCTGGTACAATAGGGTAATTAATCTATCATTTGTTTTGAGTATGTTTAATTTCTTTATTGGTTTATTAAGAGACATCCTGTATTCTCTTGGCTAGTGAAATTATTATAATTCCCACAGTGAATCTGTGTTAAATAAATTGCAAAGACAAAAAGAACAAAAGAATTACAGATCAGCATCCCTCATAAATGATGAGGTTGGGTGGCTTGGGGAGGGGAGATCTTGGAGGCTGTGGTAAGTACTTCAGATTTTTCCGCAGTCCCTAGTAAAATCCTCAATGCGAGCTCCTCGACAGAATATTAGCAAATTGAATGTAGCAGTGTATAAAAAGATACATCATCACCAAGTGGCGTTTATCCTGGGAATGCAAGACTAGTTCGACTCAAATCACCACATAAATAGACTAAAGAAGAAAAAGCCACATGATCATCCCAATAGATGCAGAAAGAACATTTGACAAAATTCAATATCCATTCCTAATAAAAACTCTCAGCAAATCAGGAACAGAAGGGAACTTCTTAACCTGATGAAGGGAAACCACATAAAAACCTACAGCAAACCTCAAACTTAATAGTCAAAGACTGACTTCTTTTTTTTCTAAGATTGGGAACAAAGCAAGAATGCCGGCTCTCACCTCTCCTTTTCAATATTGTACAGGAAATCCTGGGCAGTGCGGTAAGGCAAGAAAATGAAATAAAAGGCATACTGAATGAAAAAGAAGAAATAAAACTGTCTCTATTCATAGGTGACACAATTGTCAATGTAAAAAAATCCCATGGAATGTACAAAAAAATCTCCTAGAAATAGCAGTATGTTTAACATGCTCATGAGGCCAACATACAAAAATCAACTGTATTTCTATATACAACTGGGAATTAAATTTAAAAAACAAACATTTACAATAGCAATGAAACAAATGAAATATGTATAAACCTAGCAAAGTAATATGCAGGGTTTTTATGCTGAAAACTACAAAACACTGATGAAAGAAAGTTAAAAAATCTAAATAGAGAGACACACTGTGTTCATGGGTTGGAAGACTCAATATTGTTAAGTCTGCCCCCTAAATTGACCTATAGATTCATTGCAGTCCCAAGTAGGAATTTCTTAGGTATCAAGAGTCTGATTTGAATATATGGAAATGCAAAGGAATTGGAATCGCTAAAACAACCTTGAAAAAGAGGAATACAGGACTTCCCTGTTGGCAGAGTGGATAAGAATATGCCTGCCAATGCAGGGGACGTGGGTTCGAGCCCTGGTCTGGGAAGATCCCACATGCCGCGGAGCAGCTAAGCCCATGTGCCACAACTACTGAGCCTGCGCTCTAGAGCCTGCAAGCCACAACTACTGAGCCCACGCGCCACAACTACTGAAGCCCACATGCCTAGAGCCTGTGCTCCACAACAAGAGAAGCCACTGCAAGGAGAAGCCCACACACCGCAACAGAGAATAGCCCCCACTCACCACGACTAGAGAAAGCCTGTGCACAGCAGTGAAGACCCAATGCAGCCAAAAATAAAATTTTAAATTCAATCTTTAAAAAAAAAAAAGAGGAATACATTCGGAGGACTCACTCATACTAGCTGGTCTTAAGACTTAACTACAAAGCTATAGTAATCAAGACAGTGTGGCATTGGTCAAAGAATAGACACATAAATCAATGAATCACAACAGAGTTCAGAAATAGACCCACACAAATATAGTTAATTGAGTTGACAGAAGTGCAAAGACACTTCAGTGGAGAAAGATTCGTCTTCAATAAATGGTGTAGCAACAACTGGACAGCCATGTTTTAGAAAATGAACCTTGACCTATACCTGTCATCTTATACAAAATTTAACTCAAAACCAAACATAGACCTAAATGAAAAATTATAAAACTTTTAGAAGAAAACAGGAAATAAATCTTTGTGACCTTGTGTTAGGCAGAGTTCTTAGCTACAACACCAGAAGCACAATTCATAAAGTTAAAAATTGATAAATTGAACAACATCAAAATTAGAAACTTGATCTGTGGAATTAAGAAAATAAAAAGACAAGCCAAAAACAGGGAGAAAATACTTGCAAATTATATATCTGACAAAGGTCTTGTATCCAGAATATATAAAGAATCCTCAAAACAAGAAAATAGTCAACCCAGTTTTAAAAAATAAAGATTTGAGAAGACATTTCACCAAAGTAGATACACAAATGACAGATAAGCAAATGAAAAGATGCTCAGTGTCATTAGTTGTTAGGGAAATGCACATTAAAACCACAAAGAGACATGAATAGACACCTATTAAAGTGGCTTTAAAAAAAAAAAAACCTGAACAAACACAACCTGACAATACCACATGCTGGTGAGGATGCAGAGCAACTGGAATGCTTATATGTTATGGTGGGAACACATGATGATGTGTTTCTAAAGAAGAAAAAGCCACATGATCATCCCAGTAGATGCAGAAAGAATATTTGACAAAATTCAATATCCATTCCTAATAAAAACTCTCAGCAAATTAGGAACAGAAGGGAACTTCCTTAACCTGATGAAGGGAAACCACATAAAAACCTACAGCAAACCTCAAACTCAATAGTCAAAGACTGACTTCTTTGTTTTTCTAAGATTGGGAACAAAGCAAGAATGCCGGCCACTATGGAAAACAGTTGGGTAGTTTCTTATAAAGTTCAACATGTTCTTATCATACAGCATCCCATTCTCACTCCTAGGTATTTACCCAAGATAAATAAAAATCTTTGTTTATACAAAAACTTGTACATGAATATTTATATCAACTTTATTTGTAACAAAACAAAACGAGAAACAATTAAAATGTTCCTCATCTGGGGCTGGATGGACCAATGTGGTTATCCACGCACTGCTTCTGCTCCACAGTGGGAAGGAGTGGACTGCTGATGCCACAGCAAACGCATGTGTCTCAGATGCATGCTGCTGATTGAAAGAAGCCAGACTCAAAAGGCTGCAAACCTTTTGCTTTATTTATGTGACATTCTGGAAAATGCAGAACTATAGGGAAAGCATTTTGTCAGGACTTAGGGGACATTTCCGCGACCTTGGGGTAGCACAGGGGAATCTTGGGGAGGGCGTTGGAACTGTTCTGTATCTTGGTTGTGGTGGTGGTTACACAACTCTACGCATGTGTCAAAACTCAGAATTGTGAACCAAAAAGAGTGAATCTTAATCCGTGTAAATTTATAGCTAAAAAATTTTAAGGTCATAAATACTCAGAACATACCCTTTCCTAACATTTGACTGTTATCTCTGCTCCTGAGATTACTCCCGTCTATTGCATCTAGTGGTGGAAACGCTTCTCTTCCTGCGCTTCTGTGCTTCTCTTCCCAGTTCCACTATCAGGACACCGCGTGGGTGGCTGGAAATCTGATGTGGTGGGAGTATTTACACCATAGAAGTTGGGAAATGCTACAGACCAAGGCTTAATTTATTGTTTTGTTGATTGTCTAGACTTGAGAAAGTGATGACGAAAACGTTAATGCCAATTAAACTTAAAGTGTGTCATCTATACATAGCACAAAAAATTGAGGAAATTGTCTTACAGTATTTGACAACTATTATCTGATTCAGCAAAGAGGTCACTCACTGACAAGTAAAATTCTCACACATATATTTTTGTTGTTTTACTTCCTTACTCCTTAAGGTAAACAAAAATATCAACCAATATTCATGTCAGAACTAGACTCTGTTGGTTGCACCCATAGGTTGGCTATGGATGCAAGAGTTCAGCAAAAATCAAAGAAAGCTTCAGTGGAATTTAGAGTAAAGAATATTGCATATTTTGTTATTTATGAATTGTGTGCTGTAATTCCTTTATAGGAGTAAAATGTATAACAAAATGTATGGTTATATATGCAGTCTCTCCCAACCCCACCCTGAAAAGCTGGTTGTTGCACATTATCCAGCAAACCACTGCTTAGGAATCACTGGAAACAAGGAAGAGAAGAGGATCAAGGTCAGAGGGCTGGACCAGCTCAACATTAGAGATCAAGAGAAGGAGCTGGTAAAGGATATCAGGAGCAGGGTAAGTGAAGGGTGTGGAGGTGGAAATCTAGCGAAAGTGTGACAGGGAAGGAGGGAGTGGCTGCAGGCTGCACGTGCTGCTGAGAGGAGGCTGGACCGTGTGGGGATAATGGTGGCGGGCAGTGGAGATGGGGTCTGAACACTCACCTGAGGAGCTCTGTGTAAGGGGAGGGGAGACATGGACTCAGAAGAGCTTTTTGTCTTTTTTTTTTTAAACTCTGGGAGCTATCAGAACATGTTTTGTGTGCTGATGAGAACGATCCAGGGGGAAGGAAAACTTGGCGAGGCAGGAAATGGAGGGGAGAATTGAGGGGTAAAATCCTTGAGTGGGCCGGGATCCAGTGACTAGTCAGGGGGTGGCTTTACCCAGGAGCCTGGAGAATTCCTGCATCCCGACAGGCAGAGTCCTGAGGACCCGTGCGGGGATGGGGCAGGTGTGGTGGGAGCGTGAGGGCGTTCCCAGCTGCCGGCCTCCTCGAGTCAGCCTCCTGGGAGGAAGACTGGGGGCGCCAGCCCCTTTGCTGCCGTCTAGGGCTCCAGAGGGATGGTCAGAACCTGGGCTTTAGAGGGACTGGATCTTGCGGCTGGGAGGAGGGGCTGGGCGGCTTGTGAGCTGTGTAACTTGGGTGAGGGCTCCGTGCCTGAGTCAGTTCCCACACCTGTGAAGTTTGAGGGGCAATAATAGCAGCAACACCTCCCAGGCTGTAAACAAGCAATGTGGGGATGTGGGTAAAGGCCTGACGGGGGCCCTGGGCGTCCCCAGCATGTGGCCGCTCCTCCTTTCTTCTTTCAGTGGAGTGGAGAGCGGAAGCTGTGAGGATTAAGGCTGCAGAGGGGAGGTGGGGCCTTTGAAGTGTCCACCTAGGCGCTGTGGGAGGCGCTGCAGGGCAGGGGGGAGGGCAGCTGGGCTCTGCCCAACCTGTGCACAGGTCGTGGCCAGAGCCGGTGTGTGGGGCGGCCAGGCCCAGAATGCCAGGCTGGCGAGGCGCCATCCGGCAGGGAGCTGGCCAGGCCTCACTGGAGGAGGTGTCACGGAGGGAGGTGACAGGGTCACCGCTGCCCTGGCTGAGAAGCAAGAAGCCTCAGGATGCTGAGGGGAGACAGTTCTCTTGGCGGTAGCCAAGGGGCAGGAGCAAATCCCCCCAAGGACATGGTGAGGTGAGTCTCTCCTGAGCTCAGCCCAGGCCACACCGCTTCCGATCATGGTCTCTGAGGAGGGCAGAGGAGGATCTCAGGATTTCTGGGCAAGGCCTCTGGTGCCTCCTCAGTGACCTGCTTTCTGCCTTCTAGTATCTTCTGATAGATTGGTTTAAAGCAATGAATCACTCGAATGGTTCAACAGCTATTTGTCAAGCACGTGCCAGGCCCTCTGCTGGGCAATGGGGTGACCAAGACCAATGCCGTTTCCCCAAGGAATGCAGGACAGTCCTGTGAGGGCTGGCGCCATGACACCACGTGCCATGGCCAAGAGGGCCAAGCCAAGGCCTGATGAGCAGGGAATGGTTGTGGGCCACTGTTTCCCATTGTGATATTGATACAAGGGATGATTTTAGGTGATGCATGAATGAGCAGTTACTAAAATTATTTTAACGTATTAGAAAAAAATGTAGCACATCAAACATGATTTCATAGATATTGCTTAGGAGGAGGCGAAGCTCAACAAAAGTCAGTCTTTTTAGGTAAATAATGGTATTAAGGTTGGGATGGCAAAGGTGATGACTGGGACATGCAAGTGATGGGCTCACAGGGAGAGCACGGGTGTGTCCCAGGAATTGCTTCCAGGGGGCAGTGTGGGTGCAGAGGGCAGGGTCACAGTGCCAGGCATTCTTGAGGCAGGCATGGGGGGCCCCAGAGGGTTGTATGCAGAGGCTCGACTCTTGAGAAGTTTTTGGAAGCTTCCTTTGCCACCAGGTGGAGAATGGATAATGGATGCTGGGGGCTGAGGGAGGTGGCTGTCCAGACGAGGGCTGGGGCTCAGCCTCTGAGAAGTAGATGGGCTGAGTGGGGAGATAGACTGGATGGTAACCTGGCACTGGGGTGCAGGGCTGTAGGACATCAGCGGATGGGGTGAAGCAGCTGGGGACAGACGTGTATCTGAAGCCCGGAAGACAGTTTCGGAATGTGAGAAACTGATGGCAACAAAAGCCATGCAAATGTTCCAAGCGTCAGCATGGATTCTGAGTCAGCCAGTAGGAACGGCTGAGTAAAGGGAGGCCAGTGCCTGTGGGCCTGGCCCCGCGAGGGATCCCCAGGGTGGCCATTTACTGTGTCCTGAGCCTTGGAGAGTCAGTGATAACAAAATAAGGATTCCTGTCCCTGTGAAGCTTACAATAGAAACAAATGGATGCGTAAATAGTTCAAAGCTATGAACAAGGAAGGCAGGGTAAGGATTTATCAGAGGAGGTCTTTCTGATAAGGGGACTTTTGACAAGACACCTGAAGGCAATCCTGAGAGGAAATAGTGGTCTCTGGGGAAAGTGGAACCACAAGTGTAAAGGGCAAATGACAAAGATTGGTGAGAGGGAAGGCCAGAGACAACAAGAGGCCAAACCCGTCATTTAGGACTCTTTTAGAACATGGAAGCCACTGAAAGGTTTGAGCTAAGAGAATGACATGCTCTGACTTGTATATAGGGGTTACCGTGACTGCCGTGGGAGCGGGACCATCAGGGAAGCCTGGTGGAGGGTAGGCTACTGCAGTGGTCCCCGTACAGACGTGGGAGCCACCTCCTGGCATGTGCCCTCCAACCGTGGACCAGGGGTGGTCTGTGTCACCAATAGAATACTGAAGGGATGACATTGCTTTTGAGATCAGGTTTTTATAAAACACTGTAGCTTCCATCTGGTTGCCGTTCTCTCAGATCATTCACTCTGGGGGGAGGCAGCTGCCATGGGAAGGCCCACCTGGCATGAACCGAAGCCTTCTGCTCACCTGCCCCGTGAAAGAGCCTGGAAGTGGACGCTCCAGCTCACAAGCCTCCAGAGACTGCAGCTTCATAAGAGACCCTGAGTCAGAACCTCCCACTAAGCTGCCCCTGGATTCCTGACCTTCAGCAACTGTGAGGTGATATTTGTTGTCTTAGCTGCTAAGTTTTAGGGCAGTTTGTTACACACGAATAGAAATTAATGCAGTGATGAGGGCTTAGACCAGGTGATGGCAAGCGGAACTGGTGAGAAATAGTTGGACCCAGCATATATTTCAAAGGGAAGAATCGATGGTCCAGTTTGAGATACTTACGAAGACATCCAAGTGGAGAGTTTAGGAAGCACGCAGTTATAAAAGTCTAGTTCTGGGAGAAGTTGGCATTTGGATGGTATTTAAAGTCAGGAGTCTGGCTAAGATCAGGAGTGAGCAGAACCAGAGAAGAGAAGAGGCCCAGGGGCTGAGCTCCTCACTGGGCAGTACCATCCAGGGAACGAGGGACAGCGGGAGGGCCCAGAGCACTGCAGATGCTGCAGGCAAATCCAGGAGATGTTTAATGTAAAACTCGACTCTACTGGAAGGCAAAGAAAAGGACTTTGGCTCCTTAGACTTGGTTTCATTTTGGACTTTATTGGGAAAAGTTAGTGTAAAAAACATTCAAATTCATAAAATTTAAATAAGTAAAATTATACCTTGTAGCTATAGTAATCGCTATAGTAATCACAAATAAGGTAAGTCTAAATTACTGCCTAAGCAAACACTATTTTGTCAGGCTTCTCTCATAAGCCCAAGGCAGGAAACACTGCAATTATTAGAAGTGAGCCCAATGATGAATTTGCATTTGAAGCTGAAGAAAGGGAAAAAAGCATGTTCTGATTACAGCATCACAACATTCTAGCCTGAAAAAAGCAACTTTATTAATGTCCTGCAGCAGAGTACATTAGTTATTGTAACCATGCATTAAAATTCTCATGTCATAAAGAGAGTAATCAGTTTTCTTCATGATACATTTATGTTTGACTCAGTTTCGTGTGGTTTGTCCCTCTGAAGACCTTTCTGGGAATGTTCCTTTTTCCAGGGCCTCCTAAGATGCCCAGGTTGCTTACTCTGGGTCATCTGGTCATTCAATACCAGTCAAACTGCCGGAACCAGTGGAAGCCCTCTCCCTGAACCAGGGTGGAGTCAGACCCCCTTCTCTCAAACCCTACAGCTGCCTGCCACCACTAGGAGGACAGGCATTTCAACTTGGTCAACAGTGTTACTAAGAAGTTAATGTGGGATTCTCTTTGGTTATGGAATTTTTACGCTTATAAAAAAATATAGCTAGATATATGCTCCTGAATTCTAAAAGTACTTTTGACTGACTTAAACACAAGTATGTCTTTGCAAAATTCACCAGCTTGGCCAGGTCTGAAATCTATTTTCCTATGGAATCTAACATCAGTGTTCTATTTAGCAAATACACGAGTGAAGAACAGTGACAGATCTTTAGGAGCCCTGAGGGCTGGGGGCAGCCTTAGATGCTGTCCATAGCTTTGAACTCACTGAGGGCCTGCACAGGGTTCACATGCTTCTTCTGAGATGCCCTCTTAATCTTGGTCTGTGTCTCATCCTGTTTCTCTCTCTTCACCAAGGGCTTTTTCTCAGGCGCCTTCATCTTCCACGACACAGCAGGGAGGTTAAGGGAAGCCATCCCCTGAGACTTCTGGTATTTGGTGGAGGCCACATAGGACGCCTTCACTGTCTGCACCACAGCGTTCATCAAGTTCTTGGCAGCTTGGATCAGGGACATGGCGCTGTCCACCTGAGAGGCACAGACAGGGAGGTGAGCACAGGCCTGACCTCCAACCCCACATGTACCCAGGGGCCTGCGTCTAGGTACCGGAGGGCCTGAACCCTCCGGTCCAGCTGGAGGCTGTCAGTCCCTGGCAGCGGAGTCCCCTCTCCTCCTGGACCAGGACAGGGTGGGGCAGCAGCCCTGCTCCTGATTGGCTCTCCCAATGACTGGGTGCTCTTATCCAAATACCCTGAAAATGCCTGTGTTTCAGGTCTTTTGAAGAAGGGAGGAGTGATAAAAACCTAAGGTACCATTACCTTACCTGCCCCCACCCCTCAACAAATTTTCATTCACTCACTCAAGTTGGGGGAGGATCTGCCGAAATCTTTTGCGTGATGGCAGAGCTATAACCATAAGCACCGAGAACAGCCACGGACGGCCATGGTGCAGGGGGAGGTGGCAATAAGTTAGCCTCCTAGACAGAGACCCCCCCCCCACCCAGTGCTTTCAGTAATGACCCAGGGAGTCTCCTCTCTCATTTAGAGAATATAGATAATTGCTCCCCAGAGACAGGGGCATTTATGTTGTAGCAGGTAAGCAAATGGTATGAGTATGTCCAACATACCAAGTCTTCTTTGAAAGGATATTCTGTGGGGTTTAGCAGAAGCCACAGGGCTTCAGTGGAGCGAGATGTCCTCTTTCCCCTGCCCCAGGTGACAAGGGAAGAGATACTACTTGGGAACTCTGAGCAGGGAGGGGGTTTGAGAAAGCCTATATGTCATCTCTGCAATTTCCGAACAGGCTCAGTTCTCTCTGGGGGAAGAAAAGCGACGAAGATAAAAATACTTTTACCTGTGGAGTGGTCAGCAAAGGGGAAGAGGCAAGCACTGTAAGAGCTCCTAGCTGTCACCAAGCAGAGCTGCAGTTCTGCAGGAAGTAGCCAATGTGCAGCCCTTGGCCTCTGAGGACCAAGAGGAAACTTCCAGTTTTCCCACAGCACACTTCCTAGCACGTTCCCACTGACCAGCTCTCTTCACAGATGGAACTTACCCCGGAGACGACCAGCTCCCCACCGAGGTTCTGCACCTCAGCCTTGACTTTGCTGCAGATGTTGAGCTGGTGGCAGTAGAGGGCGATGCGCTGCAGGTAGGCCAGCAGGTCCTGCTTGCAGGCTGAGTCTGGGCACTGACAGGAGAGCAGAATTAGCACCAAGCACTCTGAGCCCGGCCCAAACACACCCACCCCCACAGATATTTCTGAAAGGCTCAGTGTGCCACCAGCTTCTTTACTCCTTTGCTGGAGCAAAGGGCAAGAGAGAGGAGTTACCCAATTACCTGGGGCCATCATAGCCCTAGGCTACTCTCTGCTGCAGCCCCTGCCCCTAAAGGTGAAAAAAAAGCTTCAGCAAGCGAGAGTCTGGTTCTGGAGAAAAGTGAGAGTGCTGTGAGCTAGGTGATAACCATCCAAATAGCTCTTGTGCTCAGAGGGACTTTATCTGCTCAGTTATGATGCATTCTGTAAACACCTGATGAAAGGAGAGTCGTTTTAGGCAGACGGAGAACGGGTGAGTCAACCAAAGCAAGAAGAGCACGTGGGAGCCGTGGGGTCACGACCAGTCACAGGGAAACGCCTGTCTTGCTGCCAAAGCTCAGGGCCAGCTTCGGAGACTTCACCCAAAGAAGGAACAAAGCACCTCTCTCAAGTGTTTGTTTATGCAAAAACCTCCCTCCTGTGAGGCTGGGGTGCAGACCATGCTGGAGATTTAGAATTTTATTCTAAGAAGCTACTGAAGCATGGCAAAGCCATACCTCATTTGCATTTTAAGATGATCATATAAGACGACTGTGTTGGCAACTGTGTGGAGGCTGGAGTGCAGAGGAGAGAGCAGGAAATCAGTGAGGAGAGGCCACAGTCGTGCAGGCGTGGGCCATGCGTGTCAGGACTCAGCTGGGGGCTGCTAAGAGGGAAGGACCAGATAGATGGTGTTGAGATTCATGTGGCCAGTAGAAGCACGAGGGCCGAGTATCGGTTATTACATGAAAGAGGGGAGTTGAGGATGACTTCCCAATCTTTGGCTTGAGCAATGAGAAACCACTGTCACTTGTCCCGCAACCCCAATGCAGGCTGAGCGTGTGGATACTTAAGGGAAAGGAGTGGGAAGGGTTTGTAACTACAGCTGATAATATCTTGGAGCATCAAGGGGAATATATTGTAAACTTTCCAGGAGGTAGGAACCACATTTTTTTGGACATATCAATACAGAGAATGAAGGGATGAAGGCTGGGTGATTGAGGACATAGATGTCTGTCCCCAGTTGGGCACGTCAGCCTTCCAAAGCACTAGCCAAAAAGGCTCCTGATTCTCACATGAAATACTGCAATACTTCCACAAGAAGAGGCTCTTATACACCTAGTTTCAGTGTATTATTAGGGCTTGCAGAATTAGCTCCTGCCCAGAGCTGACATCCTGAAGAGATCTGGGAGATAATAAACAACAGTAAAGGCTGGTTTTAGCTGTCAACCAAGGGAAGATTTCAGGACATACACACCTACTCCAGAGATGTGCTGTAATGCAAACTGGGCCTGCCTTATAAAACTTGTCAAAGAAGAAACAGGAATACAGAAATCCTTAAAACTCTATGCTGATATTAGTCAAGCGGGTTGACGAGTTAAGAATTTTTGAGATGGGAAAAGTGCTGTGTCTCATGAAAAACACTGTTATCACCGCTGGGCTGCCAGAGTCCCAGGATGAACTTCGAGGCCCATGTGGCAAGTCTGTCACTTACATGGTCTGCGATGGTACGGCCAAGCTTATCCATCCGGGATCCCGCCTCAGCAATTTTCTTGGCGGCACTGATCACATCTGATGTGTTTTTGAGCGGTCCTTTACCTCTGAAAAAAGGGAACAAGAATGATCGTAGCTGAAGCCCTCGTAGGTGGAGATGAACAGAAAAGTGTGTACAGAGCAGCACGTCCTGCCTGTGTGAGGTGACCTGCAGGGAGGGGGGCAGCCCTCCGTGTAGCAGGTTGGGGCCGGGCACTGCTCACCGGGTAAAGTCTGTCATCTCCATCATGATCATGCACATCTGCTTGGCCAGCACGATGATGTCATTACCACTGTCGTCCCACTTGGACACTTCGGCATCCAGCTTGCTCTTTTCTTCCTGGAAGCTGGCCACCTGTTCCGCAATCTTTGCTTTTTGCTCCTGGGGAAGCTGAGCCATGATCGCCTAAAATCAGAAGCCCAGGAAGCTCTTACATAAAGAGAATATGAAATTCTCACAGTGCATTAGCCAAGAATATTTCCACCAAGCAATCTATGACACAGGTAGGCTAATGCTTTAATAGGTTTCATTTTGCCTGAAGAGCCATTTTGCACCGAAGTTTACAGCAGCCTGAATTCCCGACCCACTTTCAAGAACAAGTTTTAGTGTGGAGAAAAACAGGGTACGAGGGGTTGAAGGCCAGTACAGAAGCTTCATGATCACGCCTGCACAGGGACAGAATCTGCTTAACTTACTTCATTTCGGAGGATGAAACTTTTAAAGAATTAAGTCAGGCAGAGAAAGACAAATATCATATGCTATCACTCATATGTGGAATCTATTGATAATTTAAAAGAAAAGATACAAATGAACTTATTTACAAAACAGAAACAGACTTACAGATATCGAAAACAAACTTATGGTTACCAAAGGGGAAACGTGTGGGGGGCAGGGGGATAAATCAGGAGCTTGGGATGAACATACACACACTACCACATATATATCTCTTATGAGAGATAACCAACAAGGAACTACTGTATAGCACAGGGAACTCAATATTCTGTGATAACCTATATGAGAAAAGAATCTAAAAAAGAATGTATAACTGAATCACTTTGCTGATACCTGAAACTAATAGAACATTGTAAATCAACTATACTCCAATAAAATTAAAATATTAAAAAAAATAAACTTCATTTGAACCTTAAAAAAAAAAAGTTTCATCCTCTGCCTCCTGCCATGGGGAGAGGAGATGAGGGAGGGGCTGATACACGGAGTCCGTGGCAGGCCCGGTGGCTGTAATACATCTCCAACTTTGCAAGGTGACCCAGAAGTAGTTTTAGAATGTGTATTTTAAAGAAGGCAGGCAGGCAGGCAGAAGAGAACCTGCTGCAGAGTATACTTTTTAGGTACTTGAGACGGCATTTTAAACCTTATCACCGCAGCACCTGGAGGCCTGTTGCCCACCTCAAGTCACAGACTCAGGGCCTTGGGCTCCTCTCCACTCAGCTTCCCAAAATGCTTAGGACCGAGTGGGGCTTAAAGTAGGGATGTACCCGCTGTTCAAAATTTCTTCTAAGGGGTGAAAAAAGACTCCTTAGTAATATTTCTTGGCATCCTCCCAAAAACATAAATGCAGTTGATTGAAGATTTAATGACTTAAATGAATGCAATGGCTCTGATTTTCTTGAATGTACCACTGTTATTTTTTTTAACCCATGAATAATTAAATAGTTCATGCCTATGGTATCATTGAGATAGGCAAAGACAGCAATCTTTTTTGAATTTCACTGTCCTATTAACAAACATTGCATTGACTAGATCCTAGGGCTTTCCTGACTCAGGGCTCTTCACAAACCAAAGCTTCAGGGCACAGCTGAGAAGACGTTTTGGATGAACCTACAATTGACTAGCAGGTGCCACAACTTAGGTCCTACTGCCAGAGAAAACAAGAGGAAAAATGGTGTTCTTAATAATGAGAGTGTTTTCCTGGAAAAGAAAAAGCCAAGAACACAGAGGGACAGGGAGGGTCTGCAGGACAAGTTAAACTTGGTCCTTACCCGGGCACTCTGGCCAGCTATCAGCTGATCGTCTTCTGTCTGGACGCTTGTCCTGCTTCTGACATCGAAGTCTTCCGTCTCGAAGTCCGAGTCATCCAGCTCCTCAGGGGTCTGCCACCGAGACAGAAATCACAAGTCAAACACAACCCTAGGCCTCCAGCTGCCCCAGGCCTCTGGGCCCACAGCCTGATGTATAGACATCCAGAATTTTCTGCAGTATTTCAGACAGTCGTGAGGAATAAAGTTACAATCGCTCAGTATTTGTCTGAGGCCCTGCTTCAGCTCATGCACGTGCCAGGCGGCCCGTTCAACAAACAGCAAGCAAAGGCACCGCACCAGTACTTCCCAAAGGACACACGTCCTTTATGGGTATAAGGGTTTCAGTTTCTACCAATGAGTCGACACTCTTTGCTTGACAAAGGTTTTCACTTCTTAACGTACTTCTCCAACACCTGCATCTTAAGACAAAGGTGAGAGTTGTCCTGGGTGGAAAAGGTACTGTATTAAAAATAGCAGTTTCATACAACATTAAGCAGATTCTTATAACTTTCCTATTGTATGACAAAAAGAAAATTAAATGAATTAACTAATACGGGGACTTCTCTTAGGGTACCAAAGGCTGATTTGAGAGGTAAAAATAGGCAATGTATTTTTATGTACTTACTTTTATTAAAGAGAGAATATGGCAGATAAGGTCTGAATAAATACCAAAGGGACCGATTACTGGTCCTACCTCTTTGCTTTAATTATAAAATAAAATTCTTATTTTGTACACTCTCCAGCCTCTCATGATTAGCTGCTGACTTGAAACATAATGTCATCTTCTGGAAGTTATCAGCAACAGGGCAGCAGGCAGAACAGCTGGGGTTGGCTCTTAGCCCAGCCGGCTGGCCTGTGACAGGAGGGCAGTGAGGCGAGTCCCTCATCTGCACCAGGACCTAATCCAAGCCCAGCCCAAGGGCTTCCTGTGAGGAAGCATCCAAAACTGCCCAGAGTATGTTGGGTTTGTACAGGTGCAAAGGCCAGGCCTGCCCCTCCATGAGGAGGTGAAGACAGCCAGGGTCACTCGAGGAACCAGTGAGTCACACGGCAATGCAAGATCCTGGAGTCTTGCTGCCATTCGCCATTTTAATCCTGAGGTCACAGACACTTGAGCCTCAGTCTGTGGAGGAGCTTTGTCAAAGGGGTGCCCTCCTAACAGGATCTCCACTTCCCCACCTTCCTCGATAGCCCATCACAGACCCAAGAACTGTTCTTGCCAAGAAAACCAAATATCTCCTATTCGTTCATTCATTCACTGAATATGCGTGTGCCAAGCACTGTTCTAGGCCCTGAAGGTACAAAATGACACAGACAAAAATCCCTGCTCTCACATATATTCTGATGGGAAAAATGACAAAAGTGAATCACATGACCTATTAGAAAGTGATCAGGGCTTGCCTGGTGGCGCAGTGGTTGAGAATCTGCCTGCCAATGCAGGGGACACGGGTTCGAGCCCTGGTCTGGGAAGATCCCACATGCCGCGGAGCGACTGGGCCCGTGAGCCACAACTACTGAGCCTGCGCATCTGGAGCCTGTGCTCCGCAACAAGAGAGGCCACGATAGTGAGAGGCCCGCGCACCGCGATGAGGAGTGGCCCCCGCTTGCCACAACTAGAAGAAAGCCCTCGCACAGTAACGAAGACCCAACACAGCCATAAATAAATAAATTAATTAATTAAAAAAAAAAAAAAGAAAGTGATCAGTGCTATAAGTGCTATAAGTAAGCAGTAGAGGAGGATTGTAATTTTATATCGGTGGTCAGGAAAGGTCTCATGAGAAGGTGATATTGGAGCACAGACCTGAAGGCAATGAAGGTGGGAGCACAGGAGGTACCTGGGGGAGGAGTGTTCCGGCAGGACGGAGTCATCAACAGAACGGCCTGGGGAACTGGATGAATAGCAAGGCCACAGTAGGGGCTCAGCTCACTGTCCTTACGGCACAGTGTCAGCTGAAGCCCTGGGAGCAAAGGCGGGGGAGCAGTAGGAGATGAGGTCAGAGAGGTGACAGGTTTGGCTCCTCGAAGGCCTTGTGGGCCAGTGTAAGGACTGAGTGACATGGCAGCCTTTGGAGAGTACTAGGCAGTAGATAACGTGATCTAATTGAAGCTTAAAAGGATCACCCTGGGTGCTCTGTGGATGAGACTGCAGGCAGGGATGCAAATAGGGAGACTGGCTGAGAAGCAAGCAATTGCATGAATCCAGGTGAGAGATGCTGGTGGCCTGGACCAGGGTAGGAACAGTGTTCAGAGTTTCTATTTATTGTGAAGGTAGATCCAACAGGATTTGCTGATAAATCAGATTCAGGGTTTGAGGCAAAAAGTGGAATCAAAGGTGAATCCAAGGTTCGGGCCTGAGCAAGTGGAAGACGGATTTGCCATCAACTGATATGAGAAAACAGGGTGGAGAGAGATGAGGAGCTCACTTTGGGGAATAATAAGCTTGAGGTGCCTATTAGACAAGTGAGAGGCAGTAGGCAAGGTGGCTAGATGAGTGTGGACCGCAGGAGAGTCAACCTCTTGCTGGTTTTCTCACGTCTTTATGCACCAGGGGAATGAGTACAGTCAGAAAAGAGAGAGGTGAAAAACTGTGCTACAAGGTGTACCAGTGGTAAGGGGCTGAGAAGATGAGGGATGAGGATAAACCAGCAAAGGAGACTGAGGAGGAGGGGGGCCAGGAGATTTTCTTATAACAGGAGAAATAATGGCATGTTTGTATGCTGGGGGGAAGGTGCTGGAGGAAGAGAGAATGGGACCCAGTGCAGGGGACGGGCTCAGCCAGGAGAAGATGTTCTAACTGCTTCAGGATCCTCAATGCAACAGACACTGAGGCCAGACACGCAGGATGGGGCACAGATGGGGAGGCAAGCAGGAAGGTATGAAATGCTGCCAGACTCTATGGCTGTGTGGGCGAGGCTGCATGGCATCAAGGGCCCCCTGATGGTCCTGGGTTCGGTGACCCCAGTCAGGGTGGCTGCACTTTTCTACACCATGCTCAGCAGGAGAAGGAATTTCACTAGGATTGTATTTTGCAAGGCAAATAAGAGGACATAAAAGGGGGCAAAGGAGATTATACTGATGGACCAGACTCAAAGCTAGAAAAGGAGTGAGGCAAGGACCTGAAGGGCTGAGTGAGGGTTGCAAGTGGGGAGGGCCAACGGGCTGAAGATCCTGATGGACTCAAAGGACTGTTGGGAGTCACAGCACCAGAGACAGTGAGCGGACGGAAGGGGGAAACTTGACACTGGGATGATGTAGATACTGGTAATGACAAGGACTGGGTAAGACTAGGCAAGTGAGGTTGAGGTTGGGGGAGGATAAGACATCAAGAAACTGAGAGGCCCGGGGGTTGGAAGGATGATTCCTGAATTAAAATCAAGACAATACGGGAGGAGTTAAACCACTGCTGCCGCAGACCTACTTTGCCCTTGCTCTGGGCCCTCCCAGCTGACCACACCCCGGGTTCTATCTCACCGAGCCTGCCAGGGCCTCTGTCATACTTAACGCTCCAACACAGCAGTAAGTGCGCAAGAAACAGCTATTACATGCCAGGCCCTGAGCTGAACACGTTACCTCCATTTCATCCCATTAAAACCTTCAACACCATCATTTGAGTCTCAGAAAGATAAGGAAACTTGCTTAGAGTCACAGACGTGAAGAGGAATCCAAGCTGCCTGGCTGTTCCCAGGGTGTGGTTTCCCACAACCCGATCTGCTTCCACAGAACAGGCCCTGGAATGTGCAGGCATCCTGGAGTGTGCGCAGTACCAGCTCACGTAAAACCCCAAAGGCATTAACCTCAAACACCCAGCAACTCCTCATTATCATTAATGTTTCTTCTATTCTCTAAGTGTCTGTCAGTATGCAAAGAACTTTGGAAAAATAGGGCTGTGTTTTACCACCACCGGTACACCTGACCCAGGGATCCCTTCACACCACTGAGATCTGGCTGCTGGGTTTAACCTTGCATTCAACTGGGCCAGGCCCTGCTGAGCATGGGTTGCTCTCTAGTACAGCAGCAGGCGTGAAGAAAGCAAAAAGGTTCCCCCAGCTCTCCCCCCCACACCCCAGCATGTCCAGGTGACCTGGGCCTGCAGGGACAGCCATCAGCCAACCAGGCCACCCTTGAATAGTTCTCTTTCCTCCTCACCCCAGAGAGAAACGCAGTCTTGCCCAAGCATTTCTACACTGCATACAGAATGGGTCCAGCCTAATGCACCTGCCTCAGAAATGGCCTCTGTTTCCAGCTGAGGGGGTAAAAAGTGAGACAGAACCCCTGCCTACCTTGGGAGGTTTGACTAGCAACCCATGAAGGTGTAACTGAAACTCCCCTGACCCGACTAGATAGTCAGCATAGCAAAGCAGCTGTCTACTCAGCAGGCAGACCCTGCATTCCAACTGCTGGCAGGGATGGCCCGAGCCTGGGGGAGGTCCAGGTGAGCCTGGGGGAGCTTGGCAGAGGCTCTGCTCCCAGCTTCCAGAGCTGTTCATGCTCAGAACAGCATGTGAGGGATCAACTGCTATGGAAAGGGCAGCTGTGAGTCCCAGCGCAGCACACTGGGGATGATCACAGAGGAGTCAGTAGTTTCTCAAAACCCCTCTGTGCATGCTAATCCACAGGGGGCCCTAGACATTGTCTCAGATGGTGAGAACTGCTGCTGCCTCAGAGAGGATGGGTCACATGGGGCCCAGAGCAGGTGGCACTTCCATTCAGCTACGGTGAGAGGGCTCAACGCTTGGCCCCAAGCCCGGGAGTTGCCACAGCCCCTCATTCTCACCCTCAAAACCCTGGGGTTCTAGCATCCTGCCTGCCTGCCACCTTTGAGGCGAGGGGTGCTCCATGTAAAGAAGAGCTTCAACCTGCATTCAGGAAATACTCCCTTCTCTGAAATTAACTGATGAGCCTTTATTTTCTGTAGTTTCCCTCTAACTCAAACGGAAGCCTCATATTTGTGGCAATTGTTTAACTTAAAGTAAATCGTCAAGGCCAACTCATACTAGCTCCCCTTCTCAGCCCAAGTTTGGGCTCTAACTTGCAACTAAGTCATTTTAGACAACGTAATTAAATATATCTCATTCTAACAGCTTTTAGATTCATGGTTTTAATATACTGCCACTCATCTGCTGAGTTCCAAAATGACGCATTGCTCAAGTTTAGCAAATGATAAGAAAGAAGCTGTTAAAACATCTGAAATGCAGTTACTCACCCTTATCATCAACACCGCTTTCCTGATGTCCCGGATGCCATCGTACACCAGGCGTGAGGCATCGATAAACTCGTTCTCATCCATGGGCTGGGCGGGGTCCGAGCTGAGGGCTTCCACGGCCGCTTCCACTTGCTCGGTAAAACGTGGCATGACTGCGGAGAAGAGAGCATGGCAGATCCTGCTGGCCCTGCAAACATCATTGCTCTACCAGCCCTCCCTAAATCCCTCAGTTAGACACAAAGAGGCAGGGTGCATGATGAAGAGCCTCTGCTTCTACCTATGTGAGAAGTATTTATGGTTGAAATAAATCAAATGCTGTATTTTACAGACTCAAATCATCTTCTTTGTCTCTGGGCAGATTCTGCAACATAGGATTTACATGGTTGAGAACTGGGATTAACTTGAGGCCTTGCTAGAATGGGACCCTCCTTAATTTACTGTGTTCACTGACAGGAGATATAACTCAGATGTTCATCTTAAAATAACTCCCATTATTAATCGTGGGACACACATGAAGGAAATGTGTTTGTGAGGCCTTAATGTGGCTGACCAACTTCTCACAAATCTGACATACCTTCCAGAATTCTTGTCCTAAGACCAAACTGGGTCCCAGCGTCCTACTTCCTAACCACAGGGCCTGCACTAACTGGATGGCCTGGCCACCAGGCCATCTGTGTGTGGGGAGCACACGGAAGGGAGGCAGCCCCCGCACCTGTGTTGGAGAGGAGCTTGGTGGCTTCCAGCACCTTCTCTGTGTAGACCCCTGGCTCATAGTTGTCCATCTCTGAGGTGACCACGTGAATGACCCGAGCAGCTCGGCCTCGAATTGCACCAGCTGTGCGGTCCAGCCCATCCACATCTTTCTCTTGGAGAGCAATGACACATTTGTTCACGTCTTCCAAAATGTGATTCTCTGAGGAACAAACAAAAAAAGCTGAATGAGGGAGGAGGCCTTCCACTAGAAGGGGACAACTGTAAGTTGGCATCTATCATTCATCGACAGCTCACTCTGTGCCAGCTATGGTGCCAAAAGCTTTACACGTATCATTTCACTCAAGAGACCGGATTAACTGTCCCACAGAAACTCAATCTGCAATCACCTCCAAAAATAACAATCTTTATTCCAGGTTTAAAAGAGAGAGACAGAGATGCCCATCTTTAAGGCACAGTTGTTTTAAGCCAGGCAGAAAATTCAAGATCACAGAATCCTTAATAACTTCTCCTTCCCTTAAATAATTTCACTGGTTTTACATCTCAAACAAAGTCTAAATTAGAAGAAAAGGGTCACTATAAGGTCTTATTCTCCCAGTTCCTTGCCCCTCCCTCCAGTAGATGCCAATGGTATTCAGACAAGCTACCAAGATGCCAGGACAGCTCTGGAACAAGAAAAGGTCCTGGAAGGCAGGTTAAAGCCCCGTCTGGAGGGCACTGAGGGACCGCCCCTGAAGTCAAACATTCAGTAAACCACTCATGGGATGCAGGTGGGCCTGTTGTGATATTTGAGGAAACCCTTGACTCCTGTTAAGCTGTCTAGTCATAGAGCTGGATTTGGAGGACTCACCAAAACTATTTTTTTCCTCAAAGCAAAAAGCTTGGCAGTGGGTATTGGAAAAAACAGAGTGAGGAGTCCGCTTCAACCTCATCTATAATAGCCAAGTGTCCAAGAGCAGAGTGGGTAATAAATCATGGGCACTGTGCAGCCATTAAAATGGATGAGGTTGATATGTAGGGATCGACCCAGAATGGGAAAGGGAATGTTCTCACCACCAGGAACTGCAGAGTCCACCAGCAGACAGCCCAAGTGACAGGGACACCCACAGTCCACGGGGTGGGTGGGTGAGCAACACAAAGCCTCCAGGTCACTGCCTGGCCATTTCCTTCCAGCTTGGAAAGGAGCTTTCAAGACACGTAAGAACTCTTAGAAGCAGTGTCTGTTAAAGACATGCTCACTTCCTTAAACCAAGAAAGTACCTGGCACAATAGGTGAAAGACTAATGGTTCTGGTTTTTCTGGAAGAGACAGGACAATTAGGGCAAACAGTTTAAAAAGAACCCACCACTTATCCCATTAAATCAACATGCTGACCCATCTACATCAACTTCTTAAAAGAAATAAAACACAACTGAAGCCTCCATGTACCCTCCGTGATTCCATCAGCAACTCCTGCTCTGGGAAGGCAGAGCATGGCTTTCACACCTCATTCTAACACATGATTTTACACTCTTCATATAATTTGAATCCACAGGAAATATATTATTGTATAAAACAGTAACACTGTTTACTATAATAATCTGTTTAAGAAACACATCTGGGGCTTCCCTGGTGGCGCCGTGGTTAAGAATCCGCCTGCTAGGGGCTTCCCTGGTGGCGCAGTGGTTGAGAATCTGCCTGCCAATTGAGGGGACATGGGTTCGAGCCCTGGTCTGGGAAGATCCCACATGCCGCGGAGCAACAGAGCCCGTGAGCCACAACTACTGAGCCTGCGTGTCTGGAGCCTGTGCTCCACAACAAGAGAGGCCACGATAGTGAGAGGCCCGTGCACCGCGATGAAGAGTGGCCCCCACTTGCCGCAACTAGAGAAAGCCCTCGCACAGAAACGAAGACCCAACACAGCCAAAAATAAATAAATAAATTAATTAATTAATTTAAAAAAAAAGAGTAGCGATTAAAAATACAGATTAAAAAAAAAAAAAAAAAGAATCCGCCTGCCAATGCAGGGGACACGGGTTCGATCCCTGGTCTGGGAAGATCCCACATGCTGCAGAGCAACTAAGCCCGTGCACCAGAACTACTGAGCCTGCGCTCTAGAGCCCATGAGCCACAACTACTGATCCCACGGGCCACAACTACTGAAGCCCGCACGCCTAGAGTCCGTGCTCTGCAACAAGAGAAGCCACTGCAGTGAGAAGCCCGTGCACCGCAACAAAGAGTAGCCCCCGCTTGCCGCAACTAGAGAAAGCCCACATGCAGCAACAAAGATCCAACTCAGCCAAAAAGAAAGAAAGAAAGAAAGAAACACACCTGGTCATTTCTTTGCCATCCCTGGTTACCTTATGCTTTGACCTGTCATTATGTAGACTGGTTCCTGATTTAATTCCCTTCCAAAAGTCATTACCCTTCCCTCACAGCCTCTGCTAACATACTCAGTCAAGTTATATAGGACAATGTCTAGTGGTCACGATGCTATTTCCTCTTATCTCAAGGGGAGCCAGAGGCAAGTGATACTTAGTGGATTCAGCAAAGAATAGAGCCACCACAATGCCCTGCCTTTGGGCTTCAAGATCCCCTGTAGGCTCTGGGAACAAGGCCCTTCATTTTGTAGTTCCCTAGAGACTGCAGGCAGGGACTTGCACCCACAAAACTAAACATACTCTTACCTATGACCCAGCAATTGCACCCCTTGGTATTTATGCAGTGGAGCTAAAAACTTAAGTCCTCATAAAAACCTGCACACAGATGTTTATAGCAGCTTTATTCATAATTGCCAAAACTGGGAAGCAACCGAGGCATGCTTCAGTAGGTGAACTGAAAAACTGTGGTACATCCAGACAGTGGAATATTATTCAGCACTTTAAAAAAAAAAGTGCTATTAAGCTACGAAGAGACATGCAGGAACCTTGGGGGTTGCCAGGGGTTGGAGCAGGGAGGAATGAATAGGTGGAGCACAGAGGATTTTTAAGGCAGTGAAAACACTCAATGGTGGATACATTTGTCCAAACCTATGAAGTATATACCACCAAGAGTGAACAGGAATGTATATTATGGACTTTGGGTGATAATGAGGTGTCAACGTAGGTTCATCAATTGTAACAAATGTGCTACTGTCGTGGGAGATGTTGATAATGGGAGAGGCTGTGCGTGTGTGGCGGCCGGAAGTAGATGGAAAGTCTCTGTACCCTCCTCTTAATTTGGCTGTGAACCTAAAACTGCTCTAAAAGTCTTTTTAAAAAATAAAAATTCATCAATTAAAATAAATATCTTTCCAGGGAAAGCCAAAATATGGTAAAAATTTCTACTGCAGAAGGGAAAAGTGAATTACCACAAGATAGCTAAGAAGACCATAATTTAGCATGTGCTAATTCAAAAATTAGGAGACTTGCTAGAATTTACACCATTGCACTACTGAAAGAGATAACATGTTAAACTTTTTACATAAACCAGTTTTAGGAGGAATATGTGAACCAATTATAAGGATAAATGGATTTAGAGCCCATGTTTAGATCAGAAACATCTTTTATATACAAACTCTCTACATATTAAACTAAGCAGACTGGTACTGAGCCTGCCTACCATACTAGGCCTTAGGTTAAAAACTGCTGCTTTTACTGAATCTAACATTTGGGGAAGGGGAAGGAAAGGAATAAAAAGGAAAGAAAAGATGTTACTAATGAAACTATGAACCAATGTTTTCTCATATCACTGATTTTTAAGACTCATCCTGGTATCAGGATTGTTAATACCAGGGGAGGGAAAGCACATCTTAGAATCAATGAAGTATAGCATTCTTTGTCATTCATTAAACAAAGTAGCCCAAACTTCCACCAAGGATTTGTTAACCTTCATCTAGGCAAGTGTGTTTTTAAAAATCAATTTAGATTTTCTTGAATTTATACAGGTTTTCTTCCAGCTGAACCCAAACCAGGGAAGAGCTTGCCATTCTTTAGCCACCAAGGAAGGCTTCTATTTCAGGAAGCTGACTAAGGTAACATTTTCCACTTTCATTGGGAAAGCCCCAGCCAGCTGAGGCCACTATATACCCAGGACACAACAACCTGCTCTCTACACTTGAGCCCTAAGGGAGAAGTGAGTTCCCACTGGACATGTGCAAATATGGGAGGGTTGGAGGTACCCACACTAACTTAAACCATAAGTTACCTTAATTGAATTTCCAAGTAAACTCAGCATGGCTCCATTTTGAGCAGACACGCCAATCTGTACCCCATTAAAAACTGATCGTTTAATACAGTCTTTATCTGTAGATGCTTCTAAAAGGAAAAAAAACCTACACACACACATACAACAGTCTATCTCCAAGGGGTCACATTATGGACGTTAACATATCTGATTTTCATTTGAAAATCTTTCTAGAACTGCCTCCACAGATCTTCCTCATCCATATTAATGGCTGTACCGTACCCTACTGAATAGATGGAGGGGCCATCATTCACTTATCCAGTCTTCTCTTAGGCATTTTGGCTGAAGTGAACATCCTTGTACAGGTATTTTGGCAAACATCTATGTACACATCCCTGGGGAAAATTTCTAGCAATGGGAATACTAAGTCAAAAGGCATATACGTATAAAGTAGATGTATGATGCCTAACTGCCCACCGGAACCAAGCCAACTGGCATTCTCCAGAAAGCCTGCATGAACTTATACTTCAATCCACAATGTCTAACAGGGCCCGTTCTGCCCTCCCCTTGCTCTGGATATCTTTATCAGTGTAGCCTTATGCATACACAGGAGATGATAATATTAATACGTTATATAGAGAACCTACTCTAATATTATGGAAAGATTCTGAGTGCTTGACATTCAACTCACTCTACAGTAACCATTTTTAAAAAATCACTATTAATTAATGTGGAAACCAGGCACAGAAGTATTGAGTGACTTGCTCAAGCTAGGGGGCATGGGGGTCAGAAATCAAACTAACTTCACCACTTACTTACCTTACTTTCAGTTTTGGATTTTTGCGATTAAACACAAAAACAAAAATTAGGTACAAAAACCCTTTTATTTAGACCAATCAGACCAAATAATTTGGGCACACTGACACTGAAGAAGAAAGAGTACAAATTACTACTCTTATGTGTTGCCCCAAAGTATCTAATGCATTATGTTATTTGTTTCCAAGAGCACTTGGTAAAGAAAAGTAATAAACCCAACTAGAACCACTCTAACCAACCACTTGCAACTTTAAAAAAAAGGTGTGTGTGTGTGGGGAGGATCAGAACTTCCACATGAAAGCAGAGTAAACGAATGAGAAAGTAAATTTCATTTCCATGGAAAATGTTTATCAAATACAATTCAAATGAAATTCAAACAGTCTTTATCGCTTTGATAAATTTCAAACCACTGTCCTTAAGGGATCGGTCCATATAAATATATTCACGGTTTGCTGAACGCTCTGTAGCATCCTAAACCACCTCCAATATTTACAAGGCAACCTTCTAAATAGAACAGCTTGGGGAACAGGGGTCCCGCTCCCTCTCCCCGGAGGTGGCTTGCATGTCCCTCTCTATTTTCAAGTGCCACTGGCATATTTGATACACAGTGACTCAAGTTCCCCCTGCCCTGCAGCCTCATGAAACACTGGCATCAGGGTCTTAGTGGCTTTACCAGGTTATACACAAGATGACCATTAATTTTTGAGCCACAAATTTAGGATATAACTTGTAATAAGCACGAGGGAACTTCTGGAACCAATGGGACAGAATATCCAGGAACAACGGATATAAAGCAGCAGAGGGTCCTTTCAGTTCTATTCCCTAAGTAACTTCCCCTTGGATGGATTCTCATGAGTGGGCAGGGCTACAGCAAACACACAGGCCCCAGGGATTCCAAGGGGGATTGATGGTGAAAAATCATTACTAGAAATATTTCTCAAAACCTATCACACTGCCATAGGGCCACAATATCCCAGGACACAGTAAAACACCACCACTCCAAGAAGTCAAGTAGCATTCTTACTTTTCATTAGGTAAAATTTTATGAAGTCCACCAACGTTAAGCCAGACCCTGTGCTGGGCACTTGTCTAGCAGCCCCCTACTCAGAAACATGCCCACCTTGCTGACAGACTACTGAGCCTCTGGGTAATAGGAGTGGGCAGATCTCAGTTCTGGTATAAAGACTGCACACAGTGGTTGCAGATGACGCCTGCTCTCCAATCCGCGGGGCACCTCTAGAGAGGCTGTGAGTTGTACAAGGGCCAAGGACTGGGGACCAGTGGGGGCCTGCCCGGTTGAAAATGGGATTCCTCTCAACGAGAGCCAGTGTTATCAGGTGAGATGAAGAGACATCTCTAGTCTGCCACATAAAAAGTGCTAAAGCTGCCATGGGTGAGGTAAGTGCATAAGGGTATAAAGGAGTCTGAATGCTAAAAATTAACTGGTCAATCCAGCAGAACTCTGCACAGGCATCTGCTTGTCTCTTCCCTTCATCCCATGCCCCGAAAAAGCACACCATAAAAATCAAAGGAATTGTGAATAACAGTCTTGTCCTGTTAATTATTTAATTACTTGACACTGCTAAGCAAGCCTGTGACCAAACATTAGAGAAACACACTAAGGTGGATCTTTAAAATTCAGATGCTCTGAAAGCACCACCACTTTCTGACTGAGAGGACTGTTCTGTGTTTTTATTTGCTAAATAGAAACTGTCTAAATTCCTTTCCATCAAGTCAACCCTTCTACTTTCCCACATTTGCATAAAAGTTGAACATACTCACCAGATGAAAGTGTATCTGTTAAAGAATCAGATTTCTCTTTACCGTTCTTCTGTTTTATGTCATATACCCTAAAGACACTGCCTGGATCCCACTAAATGCTACTGCAAAATCCCTTTTGTTCTCTGGTTTGAAGAATGTTGCATGAGGAACATTTGATTCTATTACATTTTATTTTGTTATAAGAAGGACCGAAAACCCCTTGAGACCAAGCCTTACTTGGTAAGTAAGTTTAAGAATGTAGTATCTATCTCTGGAGGGGGGCTTTGCATTTAGATTTCAGAATTTGTTGTTTGCTTAAAAGTGTGCTGTGAAGGTGGAATGTTTTTCTCTAAACCTATGAAAAAGAATAATTCAGTACTTCACTGGGAAAAACAACAGAAGGCCAAGATTTCCCAAAAAAGCAATTCCTGCATTTTTGGCACCTGCAAAGATGTGCTTACAAATGGGTTTTCTGTTTTAAACTACCAGCACCTGCAATTTGGCAGTCCTGCAGCAGCATGGTTTACCCCCTTGTTTTGCAGTTTATGGATTGCCTGCTCCCCACTATCTCAAGTAGAGCCAAAGCTCCAATCCCAAGGAGAGCGAGCAGACACAGGGGAACATTGGTATGCAGAACACACTGTCACCTTATATAAGTCACTGCTGGAGGACTGTGCTGTGCATGTCCTTAAGCCCCGCTTCTGTTTCAAGCCCCATGGCCACTCACATCTCCCACATTCCAAACTGTGGTTCCCTGGGGTGACAGGTAGTTTCAGCCCTACAAGTACCAGCCGTTGACTCTGCCCACAGCCACTGGCCTCAGGAAGCCTGGCACCTCCAGAGAGCAAGCAGTGCAGTCGAGGGCAGCAGAGGCCTGTTAAATGGAGAATGCATTTATACTTGCTCAACTCTAAGAAGATGGATTGAAATTTATCTGTGTGTGATAAACAGGGAATTGCAGTTGACAGACATTTTCTATATGAATGCAATTTACTATGTCATTACCAGTTTATGTTTATATAATGAAATCAACTGTTTTTGTGAGGTGAATTACCCAGATTTATTTTTTGCAAGTTCATAATTAAATGGTACTTAAATATTTCCTCTCTGTTTTCTATCTGTGCATCATGCAGACAGCGTCTTTCGAAAAGTAGGCAGTTAAACTATGATCTTTTCTGAGGGAGAGAGAAAGAGAAGCTTTCCAAGGGGAACAAGTTTTACAAAAGAAACTAAAGCTAATGATGTTGGGAATCCCTCCTCCTAAGTCTCACAGGCTCATAACAAATAACCACAGCCTGGACACAGGTCAATGTTTTTTCTAAACACACCAGCAGCAAGAGGGGTGGATGGCTATGGTATTGTACAGGTCACAGCTGCAAGATCTTACTCTATATAAACAGAAAAACCTCTGCCAGGCAGATTACTAATTCACACTTCTAAGGTCGAGACCAGCCCCATAACAAGGGAAATAACTCCAACCCCACGTCCCACTGTTCAGGAGTCAGTGGTAGCTTTTTTTGTTGTTGTTGTTGTTTTTAATTAAAATGAAAACCAGCACTATATCATTGCTAGAATAATTTACCTGCCCATACTTGGGGGCGTTTTGATTGCCCATTATTGTAACTTAGGTGAAAGTAATTATGCACATCCTCACATACTTCTCTGGGGAATCAGCTCATTACCTGAGACAGCCAAAAAGTCATCAATGGAAGTAATGTCATCGACAGCATCTGTGAGAACTCGGACTTGTTTTTCCCACTGTTCTTTAAAAAGATCCATGTTCTCTTGGGCCAGTTTACTCTGTGGTTTTGCTGCTAAAGCCAATGCAGCATTGATAACCTGCAAAGACATTAAAGTTCATTGTTTACTCTTTGAGAGTCATGAAAACAAAACAAGTGAGACAATTTGGTCAGCAGAGTGGCTATGGCTTTGTCTCCTGTGCATTTCATGAGGACGCATGATACCACGTGCTCCACTGTAACAGTTACAAAAATGAAGTAGAGAAGTATTAAACAACAGGCTTTATATGTGAATGGAGAAGTAATACATCTGAAATACAGTAATACACTGGAACTATGGATGATAACAAACAAAAGTATCTCTAATCTCTCCACCCTGTGATAACAACTCTTCACAGTTTTTGACATTATATTCCAGGCTTTTTTTCTCCTCACATACACACGTTATGTGTGCCAAATCAAAAAATACATAATTAGAATTATATGCTACATAAAACTGACTATTCCTGTTTCTTCTTTTAAATACTTCTCCATATCATTAAATGTATGTTAAAAAACATTAACTGTTCATTATTCCATCTTACAGATGCACATCACTATTCTAATTATACGATACCTAGGTTTGTTCCAGTCACCCACCATTCTTAGTCTTGTGATGAACATTTGGCATTTTAGGTTCTTGGTACATTCTCAAAGTACATCTGTGAAAAATATTTTTTTCTGAGATATACTGTATTTGACATATAATAACTTCACAGAAAGTGTAACATTTATTAAGTTTAGAAAGTAATTTCTTCTAGAATAATAAAAAGTAACTTCTTTAGAAAAAAAAAAAACAGCTTTACTGAAATATAATTTTATATACCAAACAAGTCACCCATTTAAATTGTAAGATTCAAAAATTTTTGGTATATTCAGTTTTGTAACCATCACCACAATCATTTTAGAACATGTCCATCACTCCAAAAAGAAACCCCACACCCACTAGCAGTCACTCCCTATTTCCCTGAACCCTGTCTCCTGGCAACCACTAACTTAACTTCTGTCTTTATGGATTTACCTATTCTGGACTTTTCCTTAAAATGGAATCATATTAATATGTGCATTTTTGGAACTAGCTCCTTTCACTTAACATGTTTCCAAGGTTCATACATGCTATAGAATGTATCAGTACTTCATCCTTTTTATTGACAAATAATATGTCATTATACGAATTTACCACATTTTCTTCATTCATCAGCTGACAAACATCTGAATTCTTTCTACTTTTTGGTCATTATGAATAATGCTACTATGAACATTCAGATATGTGTTTTGTTTGTTATCATTATTCTTGAATATATAACTAGGAATGGAATTGCTGGATCATATGGTTAACTTTCTGAGGAACTGCCTTACTGTCTTCCAAAGCAGTTGAACCATTTTTCATTCCTACCAGCATGTATGAGGGTTCCCATTTCCCCACATCTTCAACACCTGCTTTTCTTTTTTCCTTTTTTTAAAAAATTTTAGCCATCCTAGTGGATGTGAAGTGATATCTCATTGAGGTTTTGATTTCCATTTCCCTGATGGCTCATGATGTTGCTTATCTTTTAATGTACTTGTTGACCACTAGTGTATATTCTTTGGAGAAATGCCTTTCAGATCCTTTGATGTATTCAGTGAATGAGTGAATAATGAAAGTAAGTATGAAAAGGAGCTGAGAGAATAATTAGTAAGATTTCTATGTACAAGAGGCTTATGGGTTATTGGAAATAAATGTGTTCATAATAATGCAACTCTGAAGGTAAGCAAAGACAAGAGGAAACTGGTGGTGATGGAGTGGACATCTGGAAGAGGCAGAACAACAGCTATCACAGAGTCATCTGGGCATGCTACCTGAGGGCTGGAGTTTGGGATGATGTTTTCTCGGTGCTATAGAAACCACATGCCTTCAGGTCATATGTATAATTCCTAATATACTGGAGAGGTATTCAAGAGTGAGGTTATCAACTTAGCCCCCCCAACCCCCCAAAGACTGTAATCAACAAACTAAAGAAGAATCAGATCCATTAGACTGGTGCAACTATTCCTCTTCCCTCCTAGATAACTGGAAGGGATAGATGATATCAAGACTATCAATTATAGATTCATAGACTTTGGGGACTAGGCTATCCCAGTTATTATTAATAGCCCACTACTTTCAAAAGTGAATGGGTTTGGACAATAAATTATTTGGAAGAAGAGGTATCCTATCTTTCCCATGTGTTATACTGTGGTCTCTCCTATTTTCATCATTTCCAGGCTTGTTCTTTGACTCTTTTCCCTCTTCCCTTCGTTTCCCACTGGGTGATTCAACATTGTGGACTACTCTTCATTAATTAACTCATTAATTCACTAATGTATCAGTGAATCAGTGTGGAGCTAGACTTTGTAAGAAAATCTGGGTGAAGAAAATGTTTCTTAAGAGAGCCAAGTAAACACAGGTCAGGGAATTAATTATGTCTTAAATATTAAGATAATTTTCCCTTACAAAGAGAAAATTGCTCTCTTTGTTCTGTAATACCTTATATATAATGCAGGAAAAGCACCTCGTCTAAGGTGAATTTTCTCATTCTGATTACAAAACTGTTTACAAAGGACATGATAAATTACATACTAATTTCTGATGAATTAGGAATAGAAAGATACTTAACATACTACTTTAAATAATCATCCAACATGATACTGAGTGGTGAAACTCTAGAATCATTTACCTTAAAAATTAAGATGTTACTGATCAGAATACCTACTGTCACCATTAGTTAAATAATAATGGTCTTTCTAGCTAATGAAATAAAGTGGGAAATGGAAATAATAAGAAAAAGCTGTTAGAAAGGAGACAAAATTACTTTTCAATGTAGATCATCTTCATCTAGGAAACTGAAGTGAGTTAACTGAAAAAACTCTTAGAATTAATAAGAGTTCATTAAGGTAGCTAGAGACAATATAAATATACAAAAAATTAGTAACGTTTCTATATACCAGAAAACAGGACATAAAATGAGGGGAGTATTAGCTCTTCATGAAAGCAATTAATAGAAAATATGTGGGATTAAATCTGTAAAGAAACCCAGAGGACTGAAGTAACAAAAATGACTAAATTTTTCTGAGGTACATTAAAGAAATGTGAATACACAGAAACACAGTCCATGTTTAGGAGTAGGAAGACTGACTTATTTATTCACAAATTAATCTGGAACAGTAAATAGCTGAGAACAGCAAAAAGATATTAGGGATAGAGAGCAAGAGTAATGAAGAGGGACTTCACTGGTGGTCCAGTGGTTAAGACTCCGTACTCCCAACGCAGGCAGCCTAGGTTCGATCCCTGGTCAGAGAACTAGATCTCACATGCCGCAACTCAGAGCCCGCATGCTGCAACTAAAGGTCTCACATGCCGCAACCAAAAGAGATACTGCACGCGGCAATGAAGATCCAGTGTGCCGCAACAAAAACCCAGCGCAGCCAAATAAATAAGTAAATATTTTTTTTAAAAAGAGTAATGAAAAGAGTTAAAATGTAATAAAAAGCTAAAGTAACTGAAAAGAATAGTCTAAAAACAGACCCTATCATAGAGCAGAATTCAGTGTATGATAAAAGTGACATCACAAATCAGTGAGGAATGGCATATTTCTATATTTGATATGGGCTATTTGGAGAAAATAAAGTTATAGCTTCACTTCATACTTATATTTATGTGCTAAATAAGATCATTTCCAGATAGATAATGAGTTAAATTAAAAATGATAAGCCTAAAAGAACGTGTTTATTTATGCATTTACTGAACAAACATTCCTCATGTCTTAGAAAATTCTCTATTTACATCTGTATTTAAGTATACATGACAGATGAAGTATATATAGTCTTAGGTAAATCAGTAAGGAGAACACTAAAATACCAGTAGAAAATGGGGTAAGACATCAACAGCCTACCTAAGGTGACCTACAAATGGCTAGGAAACAACTAGAGGGAAAAGTTTACTCTCACTTATAAATTAATGAGTCACTATTCTTGCTCATTAAATTTGCAAAGAGCCCCAAACTACGCACTACCACCATATATACCATGGCAACTTTTTTTTATTTTTTTAAATTTATTTATTTATGGCTGTGTTGGGTCTTCATTTCTGTGCGAGGGCTTTCTCTAGTTGTGGCAAGCGGGGGCCACTCTTCATCGCAGTGCGCGGGCCTCTCACTGTCGTGGCCTCTCTTGTTGCGGAGCACAGGCTCCAGATGCACAGGCTCAGTAGTTGTGGCTCACGGGCCTAGTTGCTCCGTGGCATGTGGGATCTTCCCAGACCAGGGCTCGAACCCGTGCCCCCTGCATTGGCAGGCAGATTCTCAACCACTGCGCCACCAGGGAAGCCCCATGGCAACTTTTTAAATGCTACTGTTGGCTAAGACCTCCAGTACAACATTGAACAGGACATTCTTGTCTGGTTTCTGATCCTAGGAGGAAGTATTCAGCCTTTCATCATTAAGTACGATGTTATCAGGCTGAGGAAATTTTCTTCTATTCCTAGTTTACAAAGTGTTTTTATCAGGTCTGGATGTTAGATTCTGTCAAATACTTTTTGTTTCATTTCCACCATTCTGGCTACTTCTTCTGTGTCTCTTTTGCTGTCTTGTCTTCTTCCACTAATGCTGAAGTTCTTCAAGGCTTGATCCTATGCTGCCTTCTCTCCTCATTCTACACTTCTCCCACCTGTGAGCAATTTCATCATATGATTTTACATACCACCCGTCTGCCAACTACTCCCACATCTCCAACCCAGACCATTCGTTTTAGCCCCTAAGTCATTTCCTAGCTACATACCCAACAGCTCTACTCAGATGTCTCAGACATTTCAAAATAAACATGTCTAAAATAAAACTCATGATTTCCTGCTCCCAACTATGTTGATCTCCTTTAAAGGATCTCCTTTAAAATCTTGATCAACTTCAAGTGGACTCATAGTGTTGGGGATAGCAAGAGAACTAGATTTCCTTAGTCCAATCAGTCTCTTCCTCAAGTCTGAACTCTAAAAGAGTAATTGTTCCATACCTTCTCCTCAAACCTGTAACACTTCTGCCAGCATCATCACTCTCAGCTTATAGTTCTGCTTCCTATTTAAATAAGAAGATGAATGCAATCAAAAGAGAATGTCTATAGAATCTTATCACCGCAGCTATCCATTTACCTGCCTCCATGCCACATGCTCTATCTTACCTCTTTTTACTTATGAATGTTCCTATCTATGCTCCTACCAACCCTGCCACTTGTCCACTGGATCTCATTTCTTCTCCTCTACTCCAGGACAATGTCCTAGCAATTCTCTCTGCTCTATTCTTTATTACCAGTTTTTCCCCTCTACTGGATTATTTCCATCAGCTAAACATAGAAAAATGCTCCCGACTAAAGATCAAAAGCAAAAAACATTCTCAACCCCATATCTACCTCATGCTATCACCCCATGTCTCCATAATCCTTACATTTAATTAGAAAGAGCTGTCAACTTGCTGTACTCAATTTGTCTCTTCTCTCTTGAACCCACTCCAGTCAAGCTTATCTCTCCTAAATTTCTACCTAAACTTCTTTGTCCAAGATCACTTGTGATCTCTATATGTTGCTCAATCCAAGGAGCAGTTCTCAGGTCACATTCTACAACCATTTTACATGAATAATCACTCTTCCTAGAAACACTTATCCCACTTGTCTTCCAAGATAGAGCCAGCTTCTGGTGCTCTTCTGGTCAATAACACTTCCTCAATCTCCTTTGCTGGATACTGCTCATCTCCTCAAACTCTAAATGTTAGAGAACCCCAGTTTTATTTCCCAGACCTTTTTACTCTGGGTTTACACATTCCATTGGTGAGCTTATTAAGTCTCATGACTTTAAGCACCATGTATGAATCTCACATTTATACATTTCGTCCAGACCTCTTTCCTGAACTTGACTTTGCTTCTTGCATGTCTAACAGGCACCACAAAATTAACATAAATGACAGCTGCATCCTTCTAGCTACTTAGGATCAAAACCTGGAATTTTTCCTGACTCTTCTCTTTCCCCTCCACTTCACAACTAATCCTTCAGTAAATTCTACCTTCAAAATATATCCAGACTCTATAACCAGTGCTCACCACTTCCACTGTACTCTTGCCTCTGTTTTGGTCTCCTATGCTGCCGTAATATATAACCACAAAACTAGCTGTGCTTAAAACAACACATATGTGTTATCTTACAGTTCTGGAGGTCAGAAGTCTAAAATGGGTCTTAGAGAGCTAAAATCAAAGTGTCAGCAGAACTGTTCATTCCAGAGGCTCTAGGGGAGAATCCAGTCCTTGTCTTTTCCAACCTCTAGAGGCTGCCCACATGCCTTGGCATGTGGCCACATCACTCCAACTCCGGCTTCCATGATCACATCTCCTTCTCTGATGCCAACACCACTGCTTCCCTCATATAAGGACCCTTGTGATTATATTGGGGACCCACCCGGATAATCTAGGATAATTTAACCATTTAAAGATCCTTAGTTTATTTACCTCTACCAAGTCCCTTCTGCTATATAAGGTAACATATTCACAGGTTTCAGGAATTAGAAAATTGGGGGTGGGGGCAGCACATTATTCTGCTAACCACAGCTTCCTAAGGGGTCCCTCTGCTTCTATCCTTCCTCAGAGAAGTCAGAGAGACCCTGTTAAAACCAAAGTTAGATCATGTCAATCCTCTACTCAAAACCCATCAATGGCTTCCCATGTGACTCAGAGTAAAAAGCCAAATGCTTTACCATGCCCCTAAAAGGCTCTATACCATTCACACTCCTGTTAGATACTTGACCCTCCTTCTTCAAAGCCTCTATATTTGCTGTTCCCTCTTCCTGGAGTGCTCTCCCCTCAAACACCCTCTCTGGCTTGTTCTGTCATCTCCTTTCTGGTCTTTGCTTCTACATCACTTTCTCAGTGAGGTCTTTCTTGACCATCCCAACCACGCTATTTAACACACACACCAACATTACATGTTACATTAGAAGAGAAGGTCTCGAATCAATGATTTAAAAGCTTCTAACTTCAGAAACAAGAAAAAGAAGGGCAAATTAAACCCAAAGCAAGGAGAAGGAAAAAAATAATAGAGTAGCAATTAATAAAATACAAATTACCAAAGCTCACTCAAGAATAAACAGCTAAATGTTTAAATAAACGATCTGAATATCATTATACCTAATTAAGAAACTAAATTAATTATTGAAAATCTTCACACAAAGAAAACTCCAGGGACTTCCATGGTGGCACAGTGGTTAAGAATCTGCCTGCCAATGCAGGGGACACAGGTTCAAGCCCTGGTACGGGAAGATCCCACGTGCCGTGGAGCAACTAGGCCCATGCACCACAACTACTGAGCCTGTGCTCTAGAGCCCGTGAGCCACAACTACTGAGCCCGTGTGCCACAACTACTGAAGCCCCACACACCTAGAGCCCGTGCTCCGCAACAAGAGAAGCCACCGCAATGAGAAGCCTGCGCACTGCAACTAGAGAAAGCCCACACGCAGCAACGAAGACCCAATGCAGCCAAAAATAAATAAATAAATATATTAAAAAAAAGAAAAAAAGAAAAGTCCAGGCCAGATGGCTTCATTGATAAATTCCCCCCAAACATTTAAAGAAGAATACCAGTTATATAGACTTCTCAAGAAAATGGAAGAGAGGGAAACACTTTCCAACTTTTATGATATGGAAATCAGACTTTACAAGAAAACAAAACAACAGACCAATATCAATATGCAAGGCTTACAAGGAAACCGGAGTGTCTCTGGAGGCCTGTTACCCGCAGACCTCCATGGGAGCGGGTAAGGGAGGAAAGAGGTACAGAAAATGCTGAGAGAAACTTTTAGTCAGAAGCATCTCCTTTTAGCTCTTCTGTGCAATTGCTGTGTAAGAAGATTAGAGAATATCAGAAGTGGAAAAGTGAGGTGATTCAAAGGTAGATGGTCCTATGATTGTGAAATAATACATGAATGAGAACTTGAGGCCACAGGCTTCCCTGGCCCGTATGCCTTGGATGCTCATTTAAGAGCTATATATTTTCTCACGACCTATATAGACCAGGCCTGCCTGGGTTTATGCTTATTTGATGCTTGTCAAGCCTGTTAGCCACAAAAATGATCAGCATTCCCATAGAACAATGGGAGAAACAGCAATATGGAAGATAAATCTAAGGAGGCAGAAGAACCAAGAATTTTATAAGTTCTTTCTCAATTTAGTTAGTGAGAAATACCAAAAAAAAAAAAAAGACAAAGAAATGTAGATAAGCAGCAGCTTCAAATACTTAATTCACCCTTGCTTAAATTTCCAAGAAAGGCCATGCATTATACCAGGCCATATGAATTATCAACTGTCAGAAACCTGCTGTTGGCAGGGTTTTTCTATTTTCTTTTGACCAGCATCAGATGAGCTGAAAAACTAAAGTCTTTTAAGCAGCTACCATGGACTAAGACTTGAGCACATCCATGAGCAAGATGATGTGGGGGACATGGGGGGAGAGAATCAGGTTCTTTCCCAAAACAGTTAGATTTTTTCCCTGATAAAAGCATGTGAGGCTGGGCTCTCTCCTCAGATGGAGAGAGGTCCCCTTTCTGATGAACAGTGCAATACTGCAGACACAAAACAGAAGGCAATGCAGGGAAAGAGCTGACCTACTTTCTTTCCTACTCATGATAACAGTAAATCACCAAAAAATGTGGGTGCTTTTTTCTCCCCCAAGCAACAAAATAAATCCACTCTCAGGTTACTTTGCCTGAACTCAACTTTAACACTGCAAATATCGGAGTTAAAGTCACTTAACTGCTAAAAAGTCAGTACTTTAGAACAGAATTTCCCATTTCCAAAAATTAATTTGCTATTGGGTGAACTGAAAGATGGAGAAGAAAACTCCTCTACAGGTTCCATCTGTCACCTCTCCTCTCCAGAGAGGAACAATAAGGTCTAGGAACCAACTCCAGACTGTGGGTGGAGCCACAGAAAAGCAGCCCCCAGGAGAGGGGCCAGGGCTGCCTGAATGCAGCAGTGTGAATGTGAGACCTGAAAAACAAACCGGAAAAACCCAATACATATTCCATACTGTGGACAGATGCTGACAGTAGCCTCAAATGAAGAAACATACACTTTAGATTTTATTTATTTATTGATTGATTGATTGCTATGTTGGGTCTTCGTTTCTGTGCTAGGGCTTTCTCTAGCTGCGGCAAGTGGGGGCCACTCTTCATCGCGGTGCACGGGCCTCTCACTATCGCGGCCTCTCTTGTTGTGGAGCACAGGCTCCAGATGCGCAGGCTCAGTAATTGTGGCTCACAGGCCTAGTTGCTCCGCGGCATGTGGGATCTTCCCAGACCAGGGCTCGAACCCGTGTCCCCTGCATTAGCAGGCAGATTCTCAACCACTGCGCCACCAGGGAAGCCCCATACACTTTAATACAACAACTTTTTGTCTACATGCTACAGCATATTAAACACCATCTTAAACTGGTGAATTAACTAACTAGCCTAGTCAAGTTGATTAACATGCCTAGGGTTTGTTTATCAAACAAGCCAGTGACCCTGGAAGGAAACACCTCAGGACTAGGACCCCCGGTGCCTGACATCACTGCCCACATCAGGCTGAAGAATAAGGAGAGGGCTCCACTCCTCCTGAGAGGGACAGCCATCAGCTACCTTAAAGGAGAGGACCTTTGACCATGAAACACATGGCCAGGGTAGGTGAGATGCAGCTCCCAGAAATCTGGTTTACGCTCCTCAAAGAATTTCAAAACTTTAAATTAGTTCCCAATCCTTTAAAATTGAGAGTTGTCAAAAAAATCTGAATTGCTGACTTCTCTTTAAAAATAATGAAAGAATCTAGCAATAATGGGTTGGAGTGGAGTCACAGTTACCTCATTTAGAAATGGCACATGCTACATAGTTTGTCATTACCATGCCTGCAAATGTCTACTGTATTTGCCATCACTGAACCTGCCCAGCCTTGTTTGTGAGCAAGGGTAGGAAGGGGCCTAGGAGAGAATCTGCGTGAATAATCACACCTAGAGAAACACCTTTTTATCTAGGACATATACCCAATTCCAAGCATGGTCTGGACACTGTCTTGAGGTCTGTTCTAGCAGGAGAAATGAAACTACAAAGGAGAGGGAAAAAAGGTGCTTTCTGAGGGCAACCTAAAACCTGGGCAACATGTCCCAGCCAAACATGACTTATGCACACCATCACTCTCATTAGGATCTACCAGACTCTCCATGTGATTTTTTTTTTCTAGGCTTTAAGATCATTTATATAAATACTCTTAGTAGGTGTGATCAGCGTATGTTAACCATCTGTTTCAGCCAATATGTGAAAGCATTGTCGCTTTTCAAGCATTTCAAAATCAAATGGAGAACCAAAGGCATTAAAAATAAAGCGCTGGCACACCATCCTCGGGCTGACCGTGGTGGACGTTTTGAGGGCAGCCGATCCGCAGCCTGTGTGCCCCGCACCACCTCCTGTGGAAGCTTGAGCTGGCTGTGTAGCTTTCTTCCTTTGTCTCATAACCATGTCCACCAATGAGAATGCTAATTCACCAGCTGCCCGCCTTAACAGATTCAAGAACAAGGGGAAAGACAGTACAGAAATGAGGCGGCGCCGAACAGAAGTTAATGTGGAGCTCAGGAAAGCTAAGAAGGTTGACCAGACGCTGAAAAGGAGAAATGTCAGCTCTTTTCCAGATGCTGCTGCTTCTCCACTGCAGGAAAACCGCAACAACCAGGGCACTGTAAATCGGTCTGTTGATGATACTGTCAAAGGCATAAATAGCAACAACTTGGAAAGCCAGCTCCAAGCTACTCAAGCTGCTAGGAAACTGCTTTCTAGGGAAAAATAGCCCCCCATAGACAGCATAATACGGGCTGGTTTGATTCCAAAATTTGTGTCCTTCTTAAGCAGAATGGATTGTAGTCCCATTCAGTCTGAATCTGCTTGGGCCCTCACTAACATTGCTTCCGGGACATCAGAACAGACCAAGGCTGTGGTAGATGGAGGTGCTATCCCAGCATTCATTTCTCTGTTGGCATCTCCCCACGCTCACATCAGTGAATAAGCTGTATGGGCTCTAGGAAACATTGCAGGTGATAGCTCGGTTTTCCGAGACTTGGTTATCAAGTATGGTGCAGTTGACCCGCTGTTGGCACTTTTGGCGGTTCCTGATGTGTCATCTTTAGCATGTGGTTACTTACATAATCTTACCTGGACACTTTCAAATCTTTGTCGCAACAAGAATCGTGCACCCCGCTTAGACTCTATTGAGCAAATTCTTCCTACTTTAGTTCATCTCCTGCATCACGATGATCCAGAAGTTTTAGCTGATACCTGCTGGGCTATTTCCTACCTTACCAATGGTCCAAATGAATGGATTGAAACGGTTGTGAAAACTGGGGTTGTACCCCAACTTGTGAAGCTTTTAGGAGCTACTGAATTGCCAATCGTGATTCCTGCGCAAAGAGCCATAGGGCATATTGTCACTGGGACAGATGAACAGACTCAGGTTGTAATAGATGCAGGAGCACTTGCCATCTTTCCCAGCCTGCTAACGAACTCCAAAACTAATATTCAGGAGGAAGCTATGTGGACAATGTCAAACATCAGGGCTGGCCACCAGGACCAGATACAACAAGCTGTAAATCATGGATTAGTCCCATTCCTTGTTGGCGTTCTCTCTAAGGCAGACTTAAAGACACAAAAGGAAGCTATATGGGCTGTGACCAACTATACACATGGTGGAACAGTTGAGCAGATGGTATACCTTGTTCATTGTGGCGTAACAGAACCGTTGATGAACCTCCTAACTGCGAAAGACACCAAAATTACTCTAGTTATTCTGGATGCCATTTCAAATATCTTTCATGCTGCTGAGAAACTAGGTGAAACTGAGAAACTTAGTATAATGATTGAAGAATGTGGAGGTTTGGACAAAATTGAAGCTCTACAAAACTATGAAAATGAGCCTGTGTGCAAAGCTTCATTAAACTTGATTGAGACGTATTTCTCTGTGGAGGAAGAGGAAGATCAAAATGTTGTGCCAGAAACTACCTCTGAAGGGTTTACATTCCAAGTTCAGGATGGCACTGCTGGGACCTTCAACTTTTAGATTGTACACCTCAGGCATAAAGTTGTTTGTTGTGTACTATGTTTGGTAGAAGTTTGTCTTACTGTTTCTCTACTAAGAACTCTTTTTACACGTGGTTTGTTATTGTAGCACTTTTTACAAAGAAACTATTCTTTTTTTTTAAATTTTTTTAAAATTTATTATGTATTTATTTATTTATGGCTGTGTTGGTCTTCGTTTCTGTGCGAGGGCTTTCTCTAGTTGCGGCAAGTGGGGGCCACTCTTCATCGCGGTGCGCGGGCCTCTCATTATCGCGGCCTCTCTTGTTGCGGAGCGCAGGCTCAGCAATTGTGGTCCACGGGCCCAGTTGCTCCACGGCATGTGGGATCTTCCCAGACCAGGGCTCGAACCCGTGTCCCCTGCATTGGCAGGCAGATTCTCAACCACTGCGCCACCAGGGAAGCCCAAGAAACTATCCTTGAACAGTTCCAAACTGTACATACTGTATGAAGCTTCTCCTGTCAATGGGTTTCTTATTTCTATGTGCAATTTCGTATCTTGCAGTGTCCTGTAAATAAAGATTAAATTCCACCCTTTTCTTTAAAAAATAAAAAAATAAAAAAGTGCTGATAGGGTAAAATGGCAAGCTTGAGAAAAGAATGCCAAATCTTTAAAATCTACTCTAAATTTATTTCATACAACTTGGTCATCCATGAACTTTCTGTAGGTGATTAAATTCATCGTGCTTATTATCTGTACAGCTACTGACCAGTAGCAGACTTCACGACTGGATTAACGCTGGGGAAATGCTGATTAGATAATGTGGATCCACACTGGCTCATCACACTCATACTCAGATGAAGCAGCTCTCACGGGCAAACTAACCCACATGGTTGAGAATGAGAATAAATGCCCTAGCTAACCTGTGTACCAGTTAGGATCCCAGGTTAATAACCAGGCTTTACTTATTTTGGTCACCTACCTTGAGTGTCAGGAATTATACATATGAAAGAACCAAAGTATTAGTAACGGTATATTTTAAAGTTGGTTGCAGACATAACATAGAAATTTCATTCCTGCGACCTCTATTCTATTACTCCAGTTCCCTTGCTTTATTCCCCTTTATTTGTGGTCAATGCCATCTGACAGGACATTTAGAAAGAGTTTAATGTAAATCTTCAGAGTATGCCCATGACCATTCTCTACCTGGGAAACTGGAGAGGCAACCTCTTCCACCAAAACAGCACTGACACTGCTTAGAAATCCCTGTGAGGGGCAAGGAGTGTCAGGCACACAAACAGGATCAGTTCCCCTCACAGGAGGCAGGCAGCTCATCCAACATTTAACAAAGCAACCATTTTTCTGTGTGCTTCAGAGTCTTTCTAGAGCCCCAGATGCTTAACCTAGCCTGATCACCAGTCTTCCAATATGCCATTATAAATGGAGAAAAGTTCTTAAGCTTTTACTTCAGTAGCTGGCTGAGTTACATTATTAATATCTGTATCATAAGGCTACTTCAGGACATAGCTGAGTAAGGCTTCTAGCTCTTGAATCTCGTTCCCTCTAACAAGATCCAAATACTGGGCATCACAATGGAGTGTGGGTGGGTAGCAGTTATTCTTTCACGCTTCTGGGTAACCATCTGATTCCAGGACTACCACATGTTGCAGATGGCCCTCCCTTAGGGAGGGTGTAGAATGGCCACTGCCTACCCTCCATTTGCCAGCAGTGGAGGACACTATACATTTTTTTTTTGGCTTCATTGGGTCTTCACTGCTGCGTGTGGGCTTTTCTCTAGTTGCGGTGAGCAGGGGCTACTCTTCGTTGCGGTGCACGGGCTTCTCATTGTGGTGGCTTCTCTTGTTGTGGAGCACAGGCTCTAGGCGCACGGACTTCAGTAGTTGTGGCACACAGGCTCAGTTGTGGCTCGCGGGCTCTAGAGTACAGGCTCAGTAGCTCCGCGGCATGTGGGATCTTTCTGGACCAGGGATCGAACCCATGTCCCCTGCATTGGCAGGCAGATTCTTAACCACTGTGCCACCAGGGAAGTCCCGACACTATACATTTTTAATGAAGGGCAAGGAGACAGTAACACATGATGCCTTAAGGAAATATCACTTAAAGTCAAACATAAATTTCTCAAGCTATATGGACTGTGGATCAGCATTCTGTCCTCAAGACGTCTATCTAAAATCCTAAAAACGAAACTAACAAAATAAACCTCATCCCCACTCTAATAACCCAAATCCAATTTGGTGAAACCTTAAACATTGCTGGTTGTACTTCACCTGAGGACAGAGGGCTTCTAGCTGGCTTGCAGACATTCGAACAAGCTTTACACCTTCTTCATTGTTTGAGATGGAACAGGCCAAGTTGGCAACCTAGAAGAAAAGATAAAAAAGACCTTTGAAGATTTTTCTCTTTTAACTGCAAAGAAAAACAAATGTACACCTACCCCATCCCTGACCTTTACAGAACAAATGACAAAAGCACCAAAGGTGTTTTACTTCTCACAGGTTGATTACCTGCTTATGAGGACAAATTTTTTAGCTCTGTGCTAAGGAAATTAAACTCATAACACAGGTCACACTGTAAGCTGGTGGCAGAACCCTGAAAGAACCTAGGGCTTGTAACTCACCGGCTTTACATGGGCTCTAACCTGCCTGAACAGTAACTTTAGAAAGAGGGTCTCCTGGTGTGAGACGTGACAAAAACTAAGGAACCAAGGGCACCAAAGAATCATTGGTACCCTCAAATAAAAATGTACTTTGCAGCTGTTCTTGAAGGAAGGAAATCGAAATTCTAAGCTGCTGTTCTCATTTGACAGGTGAATGGACGCTTACTTTAAGCCAAGATGAGTTTTATTTGAATGCAAGGCTATTTTTCAAATTAAAAAAACAGCATTAACACATCAAGATGGACCCAAGGCCATCCTCATCAGAAATGGAAGAAGAAACAGAGATGATTTCCCATAGTTAAGAGCAAAACTGTCTTTTAACTGGTTTCTCAAAAGCACTGACAGCTGGACTGTTTCCTGAATGACGCTATTTCATTTGAACTAAAATCTTTACCTTGCCATCCAACTACCTCAATGACACTACTCATGTAGCCAGAAACAGTCCTTCCAAGTTGTATCATACTTCTGCTGAAGCTCTGGCTGTGCTGAGAATGTTGTTCCGTAGCGGCTGCTAGGGCTGTGATCACTTACCAGTGTTTCTCAATAAACAGGCTTGCCAATTCCGTTAGCAATACCGAGGACCAACTGAATACACAGTGCTGAGACATATCTTACCCCAGGTGCAAACTGAGTTATGAATGATAGAGGCATAGGCAGTTGAGTATCAGAGGCACTTTCTGAGAATTTAAAATGCCAGAGTAAACAAGGGCAATGGCAATAACCTTTGATTTTCACTCCTCCACCCAAGTTAAGCACATAAAGGCACAAAAAAAATTATATACCATTACTGTTGTTCGCAGTGTTACAGTTAGGGATTATCAGCTTTCTGTAAGACTGCGAACTATCACAATCCTGCAATGCCTAATCACAAGGAGAAACAAAAGAACTAACATGCAACTTAAACATAAAAATGTACGGAAAAAGAAAATTAAGTCAGATCTTTAATGGGTAGGGGCCTTCAAAATCACACAAAAGAAGTAAGATTTATACTCCCTGAACGTTACAGTTCCACTTTCCAGTGTCAACTGGACCTGAGCAAAGAGGCACTTCTATTCATGATGACAGTCTATAGAGATGATTGTTGATTTCTATTTGTTTCCTTTAAAAGTGCTACAAAATATGACCTAAGCTAAATTCTGTAGAACATAAAACTTTTACAAACATTATCCCTCAAATGTACATTTTATGGTGCTCTACTGAAGGAGTAAGCTTAAATTAGATGTGTTTATGAAGCCACAGCTTCTATTGCTTCACTGTCTTTTAACAAGGCATTTTGAAACCAAATATAAAATTTGAGGTTGATGACTGAATTAGCAACTTGGGACTAACAAAGATCCCTAGTCCCACCCCATGCCCACCATTTTCGGAGGCCAGTCAAATGTTAGATTCAGGAAGGTCTGTCACTGTTTCTGCCTTCCACTCTCTAGCCACTACTAGTACAATTTTATATTCTCCCAATTTTATGAATCTGTAAAACTCAGAAAAAAATAATTAAATTAAGAAGCAAAGGATTACAATAAGTATTATCTACTACAGATCAGACACATGAGATGGTGTGTGGCGAATGGCTGAAATGGCTGACTTCTGTACACCATCTTTCCTGTTTCCTGATACAAATCCTAACAAGACTTAGGAAGACTTCTTCTTTATTTTAAAAACATTACTTTAATGTTCTATAAGAGTACACTGCCTGTTTCAGGAGGCCACCCCGCCTGCCCTGGGAGGAGGAAGCGGGCGCCTGTCACTGACAGTCTTCTCCAGATGAATGAGCTTCAATTCACCCTCCAGGGAAAGCGCCACTCACTTCTAACTATGACAAATGTGCAAATGCAACATCTCGACCACAGCTCTCTGAGAAGCTAACCTCATATACTAGTGCCAGGCTTGACTGCCGTGAAAGCTGGGAATGAGGGAAGGGGCTTCCTAAATACCTCTTTGTGGGGCTCGAGAAATCTGCGATAGCAGCTAAGTAGACTGAAGAAGTTTCTGAAGTTTGAATCAAAAATACTCAGAGCAGCTAACTTCCAGAGAACCTAGCAGAGCTGAGACTTTGAAGAGTGATGAGCAACATCTCTAATTTGCTCTGGGAATAAATTTTTATATCTTTGCTACCACAGTAATTTGTGTATTAACAATTTAAACATCTTAGATTCCCGCTAATCTAAGAGGTGGGCTAAGATTGACACTATGACTACCAGCTTTGGAATCATGCGCCCTCTTTTGCACTACTTCTGCCTATCCCATTTAAGTTTGGACCCTGTAGAAGAACACAACATTTCAGAAAACTTTCAACTCCCTGATTTAAAAAAACCAAAAAACAGCCCGCCCTGGGCTTTAGCTGGTTTTAGGAGTAGCCCAGTAATAATCTGTGCTGTGCAGGAAAAAATTGTCACAGCCAGGCTGTGTCAAATCAACAAATATGACATCTGTACATGACAGGAAAGACAACTTTTCAGACATTTAGGAAAGCTCTAGAATTTCTTTACTTAAGTAAAATGTATGAAACAAGGTTATAAGGGGGAAAAATATACCATTATGACAAATTTTCCTCTGTTATACATGTGTTGATGACTTTAAATAAATTTAAAATTTGTTTAAGTCACACATTTTAAGTTGTTTCCCACTGCCCCTTACCCTGGAACCTTTGCAGGAAGACAAGAAGAGATTTGTTTTTGTTCTTGGTAATAAATTAATGACCTACTCTCATAGTAGCCTATACCTGTTGTGGAGGTGAAACAAGTGACAAGAATTGTGGAACAGGGAGCTTTTAAGTCTAAGTAGTGACACCACGACCTGAGTAGCATGCTGTAAAGTTGAAGCTCAAAATCTACATCACTTGCCATGTGATCTTGGGTCAAGCTACCACCTGAGTTTTCTTCTTTACAATGGTTAAGCTCTCTGTACTCTCAAAAAATCCAAATAATAAATCAACTTTTCCAAACTTGTCATATATGAAGAGAGAAGTCCCAAATGCACATCATATAAATTTCAGAACCACTCAAGAAATTTCTAACAATTACTTCCAAACCCACAGAAGAAATGATGATGGAACAGAGGTCAAGCTTCCAACTTTCCAATTTCCAGGGACGGGTGTTGGCTATCTTATTAGGAGGAACAAGATAGCTAACCAAAAAGTGAAGCACACATGGGTGATAGAAAACTTCCAAACTGGACTGTGATGATGACTGCATAGTTCTGTAAACTTAGTAAAAACCATTGAATTGTACACTTAAAATGGGTGAGTTTTATGGTATATAAATTATACCTCAATCATGCCATTAAAAAAAAAAATGTAGGGTAAGCAGGTGAGTAATTAAGGGAAATTAGCAGAGGCTAGAAATGAGAAAGCAGAAATTCAGAGAGGTAAGCAAGCACTGAAAACTGTTTATGAAGAGGAGTAGTATGTGTGCCATTCTGTGGTCAGAACTTGGGTTTTTAATGGGTCTCATAAGGTAGATGCCTTAGATGAGAGAATCTGCACAGAGCTGGGACAGCCAAAAGGCAACATCCTAAGTGAAAGAGTGAATTAAGAGAAAAGTCAACATGAAGAGCAAAACAGTAGGATACTTGCCAGTGTAAGCCCTAATCACTCCCTCAAGGAGGAGAAAAAAAAAAGGTCTCTCCTGTAAATTCTAACCAAAGGCTGGCCCTCCTCAGGGGTTTAGGTATAGAAATTATATTATTTATCTGGCCCCCAAAACTTTTAGGTTTAGGAGGTCATGTATTAGTAGTCTCCGTAAGCAACTGGCAGAAGTAAATATAAATGGAAATTTTCTCTGATGGAAGGTAATCTAAACCCAGGCCTCAAAGAATTCCCAAATACGAAATACTAGGAATGTGAACCCACAATAAAAAATACAGGAAGTACATAAGGAAATAAGGCATCTTGAGCAAAAGGAAGCAAAAGAACTGTGTAATCAGATCCATGACTTGCAGATACTTAAATGATCAAAAGTGGAGTATTAAGAAATATGTTTTTTTACATTAACAGAGATAACAGAAAGTATACAAAGTATAGAAAAGGAAAAACACACTCAAAAATAACTAGGCAGATTTGAGAAGGATCAAAATAGAACTTTAAGAGAAAAGTAATAATGTCTACCATTTCTAGAAATTTAAAATAATATCGACTAGACACTGCTGAAAAGAGAATTACTAACCTGGAAAGTCAAACTGAAGAAATTATTCAGGAAAACCAAGACATTTTCATGACATGGAAACCATAAAAGGAATTAAGAGACATGAAAGATAAATTGAGGTCTATTATTCAACTATGAGGATTTCAGAAGGGAAGACAGGGAGAATGCAAAAGAGGCAATACTGAAATAGGTAACAGCTGAAAATTTTCAGCATGGATGAAACAACTTTCAGATCTGGGAAGATAAATTCTAAGCAGAGTAAATAAAAGGAAATCTACACCCTGAAACACTGAAGTGAAGCTTTAGAACAAAGATGATTTTAAAAACAGCCAGAAAGTAAATACAAATTATCTACAAAGAAAGCTCAGTGAGACTGACTGCTGATTTCTCAGCAGCAACAATGGAAGCCAGAGATAGGGTAACAATATTTTCAAATCCCTGAAGGGAGGAGTTGGGGGGGGGAATCATCCTAGGACTATACATCCAAGAAAATTATTTTTTCAAGAATTAAGCCAAAATAAAGACACGAAGACAAAACAAAGCCAAAATCAATCTCAGAGCATTTACTCCAGACAGATCTTTCCTGCCTCAACTAAAGGTGTTTAATAAAGATGCTTCAGGAAAAAAGGAAGCAATCCCAGAAGGAAGGTTTAATATGCAAGAAGAAATGGAAGCAATGAAAATATGGTATCAGGTAAATTTTATGTAAAAGTTGAAATAAGTGAATAAAGCAATACCAACAGTGTCTAACTCATGGGGCTAAAAATTAAGAGAACCAAAATACTGTACAACAATAATATCTAAGTTAGAGAATAACTAAAGTCAAGGCATTCTAAGATTCTCATATTGTTTCAGAAGGAGGAAAAGATACTACTTAACCTCAACCTCTGAATTAAACATGCATGCTTAAAATATCCAGAGTTGCTACAAATAAAATGGAGTGTATGATTTCCAAATGAGAAGGGGGGGTGGGGAATAGAAGGAAGTGGGAGGACTCAATCAATCCAAAAGAGGGAAGGAGAGTTAGAAATAGAGGAGGAGGAATGGAAGCAGTGGGTTAAGAAGGGGAAAGAGAGAACAAAAATGCAATGGTAAGAATGAATCCACATGTTATAATGATAATAAATGTGTGTGTACAAAACTCCCTAATTAACAGGAAAAAAAACCCTGCTAACCTGAATAACAATAACTAAACATATGCTCTTTACAGGATACATTTAAAACACAAAGAAACAGGAAGGTTGAATATTATTTTAAAAAAGAAAGAAAGCTACACTGGGATGATCAGGAGGAAGCACTGGACTCACAGACTCACAGTCCTCAGTTCTCCTAATATTGTTACTGGGAGGCTGAAGGCCACATGCTGGGTTAGCTCCTCATCACAGCTCTTTGGAACTCAACTCAGCGTCAACTGAATGTTATGACCTTGCCATTTTAGAGGGAATTTACAAGAAAAAAAAATCATGTGGACTCTGTCACTACATTTATTATTAAAATGTTGAGGACCCTATGTATTAAATCATTCACTGCCCCTTATGTAAAAGTCCCAAGTAAGGAATTTTTTTAACATTTTACGATAGGCTTATTTCCCATGAAAAAATGGGCATACTTCTTCCATTCTAAAGACAAGAATACACAACTGATTGTGTGTCTTCCTTTCCTCCATGCTACCAGGAAGTGCAGTGCCACAACCAAACTCAAGCATGGCAATTATAGCTCGTAATTATGTATTATTTCTCTCCTACATCCTGATTTTCTACATCTACCTTATTTTATCTTACATGTTTTTGTTCAAAATAAGCCATGCCAAATCTAATTTTAGGAAGAGGCAGGATATAAGTATCTCTAGTAACAGGATTAGAAATTGTGAATTTACTAAAACATCATAAACTATTTTAAACAGCTTGGCTATTTGATATTTTTAAAAAGGCTTTCATGTGTAGATAACCACCCAGGTGATATTGTCATCACTTCCATTTACATATTATACTGATCACTTAAAAAGTTCCCTATTTCTGTCTAGTCTCCTGAATAATCTGTCAATAAAGCTAGGAAGGGTGCCTGTCTAAAACACTAGTCCATCAGCTCTACTGGTGAGGCAATAGGAGGGCCTACACTCTTTTCTGAAGCAGGCCAGAGTTGGGCAGAGTGCTTCCTTAATTGTTCCTGCCAACACTCCAAGAGAAAAGAATCTCAATGCTCCTTGAGAACAAGATACATCCATCGCCTTCACCTGACCATCCCAAAATTTGACTAGGTGGTTAAGTTCAGCCAAAAACGCTTGGTGTTAAGGTGTTAAAATAGTACAGGGAAGACACTTTGGTCTTACACAACCCCATGCATGGGAAATTACACACCCTTGAAAATGTGAGAAAACCAAGCTCAATATGCTCAGGAAATTCTTCTTGATTCCAAGGTCAGCATTCTTCCCGAAGAATACCCAACTGCTTTCATGCAAACATCCTACAGTCCTGGAAAACTGAAGCTTCATTTGATGTGCCATTTGCAAGAACTTCAACCTACAGTATTGTACAGAGGTACTGAGAAAATATCCAAGATGTCACAGGCAGATCGTATAAGGTCAGTGTTTAATTCAAATGCCCCTTACAGAGGTTTCTTCAAGGTCACTTTACTGCATATTATAAGCACAACACAGAATAAACGTTATAATGCAGATCATTCAATTTGCAGTTAAAATACGCATTTCAAGCCAATAAAGCCACACCCTATGAAGTCCTGGATAATGGGAAATACTTGGTCCTGGGGTGGTGGTGGTGGGGGCATAGCAAGTAATGATAATCCAGCTCAAAATCATACCAGTTACATTTACTTTTTGGTTCTTAATTCACAAGGCAATGAACAAAATACTATCTTATTGTACAGTGTCTCGGGCTGAGGGAAAAGGGATACTAAATGATAGACAGTTTTTACAGGCAAGATTTCATGAATTGTATTTTTCCTATTTCACTTTCAATTCATGAAATTGAAAAAGGAACCAGAAGACAGCAAAATTAAAAAGGGAAAACTGATTGCTCTTTAGCTATTAAGCTACTCACAGCAAAGGAGGTAGGCAAAGAATGAAGCAATTAAAAAGGACACATGGGTGTTGCATTATTGACAAAAAGGTTAATATTTCTGACAGAAAATAAATTTTTCACCTCAATACACTAAACTGACAAGCAACATAAAGAAATCATTAACTTGATATGGGAGAAAGAGTCAAGTATAAAAGGTGTTATCGTTACCTTGAAGCATGGCCATGCCCTTTCATAAACATGAAAGAAAAGCCCTCAGTGCTATATTCCAGAACAGAAGAAAATGGTGAACAGAAGGGCCACCAGCTCATCAATACTGACCCTCAGCTCCTGCTCCCCTACTCACTGGCCTTGAGACGCACAACCTCTATGTACCCTTCACATAAGAAAAGGGGATTCAATACCATGTGGGAGGTAACAGATCCCACTGACAACTGTAGTGTGAGGCAGTCAGAGGTCCTAGTCAGACCCTGAGAAAATAAGAGCAGCCACACAGCAAACACTCTGTTATTTGCTTTCCCAAGTAAAATCACAGTCATTTAATAAGGATCCAACAGGCAGCAGGCACCACACAGCCTTCCAAACGCTATGCCAACACAGAGGGGCTGGAGAAATTCACTTCTGCTCATAAAACCTCACGAGTCAGTATGTGGTTTTTATTCTTCAAGCTAATCTTGTATTTCCATAATGTGGTATACAGAGAAGGTACCATAAGATTCCCATTTCTCTGCGGATGCTATCCCTAATACTACTCAGAAACTATTAATACATTTGAAGCAACTTTACATGACAACCCAAATTAGAGCATAACCTTTTTACACTGTTTTATTTGGCCGGGGTGGGCAGGGACAGAGATCAAGACAAAAATTAAGGAATTTGTAACTGGCTGAACGGCTAACTATATACAAAGAACTGTACAATCAACACAATGATTTCTAGTGGCAAGCTGAAAGAAAGGTTCTATCCTATGGGTTGTCTTAGACAGTATTTTATAAACATATTAGATAAAAGGAGAAAAGACATGCTTATTTTTTAAAAAAGAAAGAAATGATACAAGTGTGGAAGGGGCTGTCAATAATATGAAGAGCAATGCCAGCAATAGTCCTGACAGGACAGAACACTAGACTGAATCTAAGAAGTTTATACTGGATGAGTGTCAAAACAGAGAGAGCCAAACAACCAACTGCACCCACACAGACCAGGATGGAGAAGATGGAATTGAGCAGCAGCACCTCTGGAAGCAAAATCCTGGAGCTGATTGACTGTGAGGTCACTGCCCAAAAGCCAATGGAAGCTTTGGCTGCTCTATCTCCATCCGCCCGCTCTTGCAGCAGGTGTTCAATAAGGACTGGCACTTAAGTGGCGAGCATTCGGAGAAGAGGCAAAATGAAGAGAGCCTCTCAAAGGCCTGAAGAAATCAGCTAGACTAGTGCTGTCCAACAGGAATACAATGTGAGCCACATTAAGAGGTGAGATTAGAAAAAATAATATTTAATCTCAAGATAATATATTTCAACATGTAATCAATAAAAAAGATAATGAAATCTTTTACATTCTTTTTCCATGCCACATCTTTGAAATCAGGTGTCTATTTTCACCTATAGCTCCTCTCAATTCATTTGTGTGCAGCAGTAAAAAGATGGACAGGGAGTGTTCCAGAGAAGGAGACTGTGGCTCCCCTTTCCTAACAACCAGAGAATCCACCAGTGGAAGGTGCTGCCTCTGGAAGGAGGGAGTTTCCCACTATAGAATGAGTCTAAGAAAGGTAAGTGTCAATACACGGATATTAAACAGAAGCGGGTTTATACACCAGAGGGAGAACCAATGATTCTATGAGAAAGAACCATTCACCTCGGAGAGAAGAGATGGACTCAATCAGAAAACTGGGCTCCTAACGGGTGAACCTCCAGGGAAAAGTAAAACCAAACAATGCAAGGAACACCAGATAAAACAAGTGGTAAATCACTGGGTAAATGGCCACAAACAGGATCTACATAAAGCTGTAGGAAACAAACCTGCCCTGTCTTACCTCTTCCATGTGGTGTTCATGGCCGGGTAGCAAGCTACCCGAAAACCATGCCCTCCACATTCCTGCAAGATGGGGAGGTGTTGTATAATAAAAAAAATGTCTGGTCTTTGCACTGTATTCCTGGGAGGAAACTTCTAAATCCTTGAGAGATTTCAGGAGTGACAGGAGTGTCTTTCTTATTCATCATTTATGCTAACGAGGTAACTCCAGGTGAGCCCCTATATATGTTAGACTAATGAGATGACTGAGGATGGGGAGGCCACCATGCCAACCATGTGATTAGAGGATGGGGGCTTTCAGGAAAAACCAAGGTCCACGGAAGGAAGGGATTCTATCAGTCATACCTACGTAATGAAATCTCAGTAAAAACTCTGGATGCTGAAACTCAGTGGAGCTTCCTGGCTGAACCATCAATGTGCCAGGAGAGTGACATACCCTGATCCACGGGGAGAGGACAGGAAACTCTGTCTTTGAGACCTTCCCACACTTTACCCTATGTGTCTCTTCATTTGGATGGACCTGATTTGTATCCTTTACAATAAAATGCAGTCATAAGGATAGCACTCTCCTGAATTCTATGAGTTGTCCTGTCAAATTACTGAACCTGAAGTGGGCCATGGAAACCCTCCAAATTTGTAGCTAGTTGATCAGAAGAGCAGGTGGACTGGGGACCCTCAAACTTGCAGCTGGCATTTGAAATGAGGGCAGTCTTGTGAAGAAGGGATGAGAGGTCATGGGAACCCTTGAATTTGTAGACAGTTGGGTCAGAAGTACACGTGGGCTGGGGACTCCCCTAACTTGCAGTTGGCATCTATAGTGAGGGCAATCTTACTGGAAATTATGCCCTTTACCTGTGGAGTCTGTGCTAATTCCAGGTGGTTAGTGATAGAATTGTATTTCAATATTTTAGGAGGACAAACATATCTGGCAGAATTCTCAGTGGCTGCAGAATCTGAGCCCTTCCTTTCCTGCCAGAGGCCTATCACCACCAGCCCTTCCCATCTTTCACATAGCACCCTTACTCCCCCTAAACCCCAGGAAAAATGGCAAATGGCCCCTAAAACCGAAGTTGGCCTGCAGAAATTTACTCCACTTAAGAGGGGGAACTAATAAAAAGAAAGGAAGATGTCAGGAGATTAACAAAATAATCACAATAAAGTATTTTACCTTTGCTTAAAACAAGTCTCTCACTAATTCAGTGTTTCATTATAATACAAAAGTACTAGTGTGGGGAGGAGAAGGCTTGTCATTGAAGAATGAAGTTCTGCCTTGAATCAGGAATTTGAGGCTTCTATAACAAACACTTTAAAAATTCATTTCCTTTCCATGCACACATGCAATTATATACCCTAGGATCTCTATTACCATAAATGTAATTTAAATGTTTGCAGAATGATACTACAAGGCCTTTGGTTATGCCTCAAGCAATGAAAAGCCATGTGTCATTTAATACACATATATTATGTGTGTGGGATGATGGGGGTGGAGGGCATGGAGAGGGGAGAGAGGTGAGAAAGGAGTCAGAAGTGAGTTGTGACAGGGACTATCAAAATCTAAACATTAAGGGGCCCTTGGTTAGTTCAGAATGAAATAAAAAGTATAAGCATGGACAAAGTTCCTGGAGCAAGGTCTCCAAACCCACCAGGTCCATCTAGTGCTTCTTACTGGGCATAAGGCTGTCCACTACGCCAGTAGGCTTGAGTGGCACAGCCCTCATTGTGGGAGGAATGCAAGTTACTTAACCTCTCTAAGCCTGTTTCCTTACCTGAGAATGTGGAAGGTACATTGTATTTGCATATACATGGTACACAGCAGGTGCTCAACAAGTGTCAGTTCTGTTGGATGGAGAGGCTGAGGACTGTATGGCAGGTCCTTATAAAGAGCCCTCCAGCTGTAGAACAGAAAAGGGCTGCCCTGTGAGGTTCAGCCTGCCATACTCTTTCAGATGCCCTTTCCCATGCCATTACTGCTACCTGTTACCCAAGGCCATGGGCTGGCAGTGTTCTTGCTTCCTGCCTCACAGGCACGCTTTCTAAGATGTAGGTTACTTACAGGAGGTTGGCTTCCTGAAGACAATCTTTGTGAAGACAATCTTTGTACATTTGGAGGTTACACCTCATGCAGTCATATGACTACTGTGAAAAGATTATGCTTAATGGATACACAAAATGCAAGTCTTCTACCAAATGCCAGAATCAGTGACTTGAATAGCAGACTGACCTACGTATTCTGCACATAATTAATTCAGATGACAGTAACGATTAATGTTCAAAGAAAACTAGATTTAAAATTAGTAACACATTTAATGTGATAACTGATGTTTTCCTTAGAATATTTTTATGGTACTAACCTGGCCTAATGTCACTATAAATCCAAATGTACAAGAAACACATTATACATAAAAGGCCCATTTTCTGTTCTTACATAATGACCAACTTACCAAATGGTCTACGGAATATCTCTTCCAAATACTAGATGTTTTACATTAGGGTTACAAAATTAAATAAGTTGGGTATATGCTTACAGTGTGTCAAATTTTTGAAATAAAGTAATAATGAAATCAATTAAACAGTAACATAATTTCAGTAATCAAAAGGTAGGAGGCAAGCCTAACTTACCTGGAAATTAAATAGCAACTCACTCTTTCTTCTTGTCGCCAAAAAAACCAACCACTAACATACAGATGTCTACTGTTCAAACATATCTAATTAGCAGCACATTAGGGCTCAGTTTCTTCAATTTTTTTTTTTTGGCTGTGCCATGTGACCTGGCTTGTGGGACCTTAGTTCCCCAACCAGGGATTGAACCTGCGCCCTCGGCAGTGAAAGCGCAGAGTCTTAACCACTGGACCACCTGGGAATTCCCAATTTCTACAATTTTAAAACAAGATGATGGAGCTGAGTCTGTGTCTCAGGCAAAGGGTTAAGCACTTGACATACATCCTCTCTTTGAGATCTCAAAATAATCCCTAGATAGGCATGATTAGTATCTTCATTTTACAGTAAGAAATGGGAATTCAGAGGGGTTCAGTAATTTGCCAGGATGCAAGCCCAGGCAGTATGACTCCTAAGCTCCAGCTTCTAGCCACTACTTTCTACAGTGTCTTCTGAGTTTAAGCATGTCATGATCTATCTTTATTCGCATTAACACTAAGTGGAGATGTTAAGTTTCCAGGATAAAGACTACCTATATTTAATTATGTATATAATTAATGTAAACTGACCAAAATGGTAGTTTTGGATAGACGTTAATAATGAAAGACTTTCATCTTACACATATTGTACATTAGATGAGCCCCTAAATTTTTCTGCTGATTAAATACTGTGGTTAAAAATCACCACAGTCCACCAAGTTACACATAATTAATAAAACTGCTAATACACTTACCTCAATTAATTTGTTGGCATGTTCACGGAAAACTTGGGCATATTCTTTAACTTCTTTCTCATTTCCATTCTTTGCAGCTTCAATCAATACTAAAAGTGGAACGTTGGTTTCCAGAAATGAATCTGAAACATGGTCCATGACAGCTTTGCGGAGCTAATAATTAAATTGTAAAAATTTGATTTTATTTCTACCAAGAAGCTAGATTGCTTTTTTCCTCTGGCACTTTTAAATCTAATGGAAGCTCATGACAGTTTGGCTGCACTTATATGAGGACCCCTCATGTAAGCCATGCAGTTATATAATCTGCAACACAGGAAACACAATTGTGGAGATAACAGCTTATACTACAGTTATAGCATTTCAGCAACAGAATCTCAGTTTTCAAAATAAAATCCTTTTTTTCTTGGGAATTACAAAACTAAAGCTTGTATCTTAAAGGAATAATAAAAAACTGAACAGAAAACAGCTCTAGATTCAATTGGCACATAGCCTTGAAATATATATATAATCAGCCTGATTGGCTAAATAAAACTGAGAAGGGAGAAAAAAAGCACTTTCTGGTTTATCTGAACAGGGTGAGCACACTATGAACCTTAAAATTGAAAGGTTATCTTTATAACCATTTGTGATACTACTTTACCAAAAGGAAGATGTATAGATACAGTCCATCTTTAATTCTGCTTTATATCAGACATGAACAATAAAATGTTTCTCCACTAAGTCAGGAGATTGTTTGTATTACTATTACAACTTCTTTTTAAGTCTTAATACACTGTTTTACAAATTCAATCCAACTTTTTCTTAAAGACTAAATCTCAATTTAATTCTAAAATGTTAATGGGATTATTTAACATTAAGTGAAGAGAAAGACCCTCTGTACTTACTAACTCAGAAAACTGACGGCCCCAAATACCTCTATATCCACCATATTTGTACTAGAAACACATTTCCATCAAGGATCAAAATCAGAATGGGGCAAGTCAAATAAATAACTTCAATTTCTGTCTCTATTGTTTGTAAGTTAACATCACAAGATCCTTCAGGGTATTTTCACAGATCCCCAAGTCATTTTAAATTGATTTTCTTACCTAAACATCCTTTTCACACTAGAGCTAATTTATTCAGTCCATTCCAGCGGGACTGCATTATTCCAGGTCCCCAAGAGATTTTATTAGCCATTTAGAAGCTTATTAGCAAAAAACAAAGTCAGTTTTCTATGAAAATTCATCCGTTAACTCAAGAAAGAATATGTGCCCAGTATTTGTTGGGATTTTAACCAAAACAACAAAATTGAGAACTTGGGAAAGCAATCAACACTTCTTCCAGCTTACCTGCCTACGCAAGTCCCTGGTCTTCTTGGTCATTTTATCTATTGCAGAATTGAGTGCATCACTTCTTTCTTTACGTCCAGCCTGGAAAACAAGGAAAGAGATGCACATTGCAGTAATTTACAAGGAAATGTAATGATAGTCAATAACTAAGCTCAGATCAACATGGAAAAATCAATTTTTTTAGCCCCAAGTTGGGACATACAGGTGGTTGGGGAGAGCACCATGTGGCTTTGTTCATAAAAACCTAATTTTACAACTCTTAGGGGCTCCATATTATTTCATGATGGAAATTGAGGGAGTTCTGCCAAAATAAGAGAAGCCAAGAGGTGAGACTTTTGCTTAAAGTTCTGCTTGAAAAATTAAATTTATACTTTAATTCAAGGTTCAGCATACAACTGTTGGTGGGAATGTAAACTGATACAGCCACTATGGAGGACAGTATGGAGGTTCCTTAAAAAACTACAGATAGAACTACCATATGACCCAGCAACCCCACTACTGGGTATACACCCTGAGAAAACCATAATTCAAAAAGAGTCATGTACCACAATGTTCATTGCAGCTCTATTTACAATAGCCAGGACATGGAAGCAACCTAAGTGTCCATCGACAGATGAACGGATAAAGAAGATGTGGCACATATATACAATGGAATATTACTCAGCCATAAAAAGAAACGAAATTGAGTTATTTGTAGTGAGGTGGATGGACCTAGAGTCTGTCATATAGAGTGAAGTAAGTCAGAAAGAGAAAAACAAATACCGTATGCTAACACATATACATGGAATCTAAAGGAAAAAAAAAATGGTTATGAAGAACCTATGGGCAGTACAGGAATAAAGAAGCAGATGTAGAGAATGGACTTGAGGACACGGCGTGGGGGGAAGGGTAAGCTGGGACGAAGTGAGAGAGTGGCATGGACTAATATATGTACTACCAAATGTAAAATAGATAGCTAGTGGGAAGCAGCTGCATAGCACAGGAAGACCAGCTTGGTGGCTTTGTGACCACCTAGAGGGGTGGGATAGGGAGGGTGGGAGGGAGACGCAAGAGGGAGGAGATACAGGGATATATGTGTATGTATAGCTGACTCACTTTGTTATAAAGCAGAAACTTACACACCATTGTAAAGCAATTATACTCCAATAAAGATGTTAAAAAAAAAAAAAAAGGTTCAGCATACAACAATTTCATTAATGAACCAGCTCTCCAAGAACTGCAAGCAAGAACAGGTTATACCTGATTTTGAAGAACTCTGAGATACGAAGAATGTCAAAATGTGAAAGATGGCACCTGGCACTAAAACAATGTGAAACAACAAGTTTTAGAACTAAGATGTACCATGATGGATAGGAGTTAATAACGTATTTTTATATAGCTCAAATAAGAATGCTTTGTCAGATTACTTCAGTTAACGGTATATATTATAATATATACTGTTAACAGTATATATATACAGTATATATTATATTATACAGGCCAAATAAGTATGCTTTGTAAGATTACTTAAAATTCTAGGCTAAGCTTAACGCAATTGTATTGCACAGAAAAGAACCTATCAGCCACTCTGAGAGAGGTATGTAAATCAGCATTTGTTCAGAGGTCAGGGGGCTGAGTGGACATTTGCATTGGGGAACATTCTAAGCAGAATCAAAATGGATGGTATTTGAAAGAAAAGGGACAAAGGTAGTTATCCCAGGTAGAGGTAGCTAGCCATGTGCTTAGAAATACCTAGTAAGACATCAGCTAGGTTAAACTACGAAATATATTAAAAGTTTTTCCTTACAAAATGCCCAGTCAACAAATGTGGCTCTTTCTGTAAAACATATAGTAATTACAGAAGAGATACAAATGGGCAAAGGAATTTACCCACTGTTCCTCTACCCATGGTCGCCCTCAAGACATTCTGGTATGGATATACCATCAGTACATAAGTCAGCATAGTAGATAAATAGCCGGGAATGGGGAGATGTGGTTACACGCTTTCTGAGTGCCTTTTAATGTACATTTGTTACTCAATCTCTCTCTTATCCCCCATCTGTTAAATGGAGACAATGACACTTGTCCCTCTGCCTCCAACTCTGGGCTATTAGAAGAAAAGAGAAGGAATATTGATGGATACAGGTTATTTAGCAGAAGACAGAAAGGAGACAAAAAAGGACTTAAAATTAAAAGTTGAAATATAACTGACACATTGATATGGTCCCTATCAAATCTGGTCAGGGTCACATCCCTTACCTTTTCCTCCAACTGTACTGTCAATAAAGTTAAGTAATCCACTAATATTAATGGGTTTAAGGGGAAAAAAAAAAGAATCTCAACAAAAACTGAGAAAATATGAGCATTTCTACTTGTAGGAATAAACTGTGATTTATTCATGGCCATCAGTCAGAAGAGAACTTGACAAGTATAATTAGTTACTGACAATCTCAAAGATCAAAATACCAGGATCTAAGGCAAAGGTGGCTAAAACTGAATTTAAAAAAAAAATCAAACTGACCTCATAATTAATGCTTAAATCAGGAAGGTCTCAGTACATTTCTTAGATACTCAAGCACTCACTTTGAAGCAAACCTAGTAAAATTTGTCATTGTACCTAGCTACATTTTTGGGGGTGTTTCTAATAGATCATTTACTCCAGAAAACATCTGTTATTTGAAATCCAAAGGTTGGGCTCAATAACCTCATGAGAGCCTAATTCCCTGCAACGTCCTCAATTTGGGTAGAAGGATTTATAATACTTAGAAAGTTATATAAAAGCAAATCCTTAAACTTGACTTTTGAGGGAATTACATTCACACAGCAAAATTCACACAACATGAATCTGTTAATTCTTTGTCAAACTACCTTAAAAATCAATTTGTCTTTCTTGTTACTGTAGGAAATAGAGGCTTATGCCTCATTAATCAGTAGGGAGCAGTTCAGAAGCAGTTACTTACTGAAGTTTTCAGGTTATACTAGACAGACCACCTTCTAAATCAAAGCATCCCTTAAAAAAAAGAAAAAAAAAAAACAACCAGTCCAAATAGCAAGTTTACGGTTCCAATAATTTAAAATATAATAGGGGTGAGTACACACACTTACAAACGTAATAATGAGCTTGATGAAAGTAGAAGGCTTGCTGATCTATAAAACAAGATCTTACTTCTCTTTGATATTAAGGCTGTTATGATTTTGTATTTCTAGTTTTGGCTAGGCCAAAGTAAATTTGCCCAATGAATCTTTAAAATAAGTGACTCTCGGTTCCCACCTAATTGAGAGACTCTATTCCACTACGCAGAGAGACCACCCAGACTCACTCAATGTTGATATGTATGCCCCTGCTACACAGCGACAAAAGGGCTTTCTAAGAAAAAGATATGGCATGTTTGGGGTTTCAACATAAAGCTTCTCCTCAACTAGTAAATATTAGCTGAATTGAGGAGAGGCAAAGGTTATTAGCTGGGACTGCCTCTAAGCAACACAGTTTTGGCTGAGACAATGAAAGGGCTTTTAAAACCAATCTTTAAGAGAAGCATGAAGAAGCCATTCCACCTTCCTCCTGCGTGGACAGACTTCTATCTATTTAGACAATCTTTACTGAGCACTCTGCCTCCACTGGAGTAGGCAGGATTAGCCATAATCCTTCTCTCAGAGGGTTTCTAATCTGAGATAAAATAATTCAGAGCAACCCCTAATTCAGCAAGACCCTGTATTGTGCCAGGCTTGACAGGAGTTCGGAATGACACAACAGTGGGTCAGAGCAGTAAGTAAAAGTCATACAGGAAATTACATTTAAGTTTGTAATAGATTTTTTTTTTTTAAGTATTAAGAACTAGAATTTCCTGGAGGATTTTACCCATTTTGGTGGTGACCTCTGGAAGAACAAACTTTTTTTTTCCTTCCAACGAACTATCTCCTGCCTCAGAAAGAGTAAGCATTCTCCTAAAACAAATCCACAGCTCTCAACCACCGATACCTTTGCCACAGATGCCACTAGGTCTCAGTTCTGTGTTTGGTACATACGTCCACCAATTCCTTGCCCATACCCTACCACCTCTCCATTCTCTAACTCCATTCCAACTCTTCCCAGCTGGGAAGGGATGAAATATGTCTCTCACATTGCTGGTGGCATCTCAAGGCACATTTTAGTCCCTAGACATGATGTGACAAAGGTTCCTACAAAAGACTACTCAACCTGAAAAAGTAACAGCACAAAATAAACACAATGCTTCCAGGGAAAAACACAAAGTGAAAACTTCCACAATACTTCCAGGGGAAAAAGTGCTCTAATTTGAAGGTTCTACATGGTCTCTTCAGGACTCTTCTGCCAGAGGCTTCCTTCTCTTCTAATTTTGCACACTCTCCCTGCTAGAGCCCAGCCATTGCCATTACTTCACTGACCATGGTCACTCTGCTATCTTCCATGCTATGATCCATCCACACACATTTAAATTCTTCAGACATGCCAAGCTCTCTCTCACCTACCTGGAATACTCTACCTGCCCTTCTTCTAACTCCTACCCACCCTTTAGATGAGATATCACACTTCCTTGTAGAAGTTTCCTGTGGCCACCCTCAACCCTAAGTTCCAGTTAGGTGTCCCTCTGGGCTGCTTCCACAGCACCTCATGCTTCCCCTAACAGCCATTCTCAAATCACACCCTGGGATACCTGTTGACATGAACAAAATGAGAAACCAGTGACTAATTAGAGACGTGTTTAAAAGTCATAGGACTCAGTGTGTCATCTACGTGGCAAGTTATCAGTCTCCTGCTTTCTTATTAGTGAAAATATAAGGCTTTTCAAATAATCTCAAATACTGTCTATCAAATACTTTATTTGTAATCTAGAGTAAGGCTGGAGAGAGTAGCAGAGGAGGGTAAAATCCAATTTAAGGACTATTTATTTATTTATTTTTAAAAATCTGTTGATTTTTAAAAATAAATTTTTTTTTTAAATTTATTTTTTGGCTGCATTGGGTCTTCATTGTTGCACGTGGGCTTTCTCTAGTTGCGACGAGAGGGGCTACTCTTTGTTGCGGTGCGCGGGCTTCTCATTGCGGTGGCTTCTCTTGTTGTGGAGCACGGGCTCTAGGCAGCAGGCTCCAGTAGTTGTGGCACACAGGCTTCAGTAGTTGTGGCACATGGGCTCAGTAGTTGTGACTTGTGGGCTCTAGAGCGCAGGCTCAGTAGTTGTGGCGCAGGGGCTTAGTTGCTCCGCGGCACATGGGATCTTCCCGGACCAGGGCTCGAACCTGTGTCCCCTGCATTGGCAGGCGGATTCTTCATCACTGCGCCACCAGGGAAGTCCCCAAAGGATTCCCCCCACCCGCCCCCCGCCAAGAAGGATTTTTAAATGCTCAGTTAACTGGTAAAATTCGGCTAAGATTTGTGATAAACAAGGAAATGTTTTTGGGTTTTGCACTGATTTAAAAAAAATAATAATAACTTTCTGAAGGCTCTGATCCTCTTTTCCCTGCCAAAGATAACGGGTTAACAGGGAATCTCTGTTTACTAAAGATACTACAAATTTCATGTTCACCAAATGGTACTGGATCTTTAGCATAATATGGCAAGTGTGTGTTTTAATACTAAGAAAGATTCTCATCAGTTTTGCCATTCATTAAAATTAAGTATATACAGCAAAGACCATAAAACCTTTAAAAAACAAATGACTAATTGGAAGAAATCTGTGTAAAATACTTCACAAACAAAATTAATTTCTTTAATAAGCAAAAAAGCCTTACAAAGCCTTAGGAAAGATTTGTAATTGGAAATGACCAATTTTAGGAGTGGGAAGTGGGAATGAGCAAATGAAATACACAGTCTACAGAAAAGAACAAAAATAACAGTATACCTACATCCAAAATGATGCTAAATCTCACTCACAACACATCAAAGAGAACATTTTTCACCCATCAGATTCACAGATATTTTTTTTTTTTTTTTTTTTTTTTTTAATGGCTGTGTTGGGTCTTCGTTTCTGTGTGAGGGCTTTCTCTAGTTGCGGCGAGCGGGGGCCACTCTTCATCGCGGTGCGCGGGCCTCTCACTGTCGCGGCCTCTCGCTGCGGAGCACAGGCTCCAATCGCGCAGGCTCAGCAATTGTGGCTCACGGGCCCAGTTGCTCCGCGGCACGTGGGATCCTCCCAGACCAGGGCTCAAACCCGTGTCCCCTGCATTGGCAGGCAGATTCTCAACCACTGTGCCACCAGGGAAGCCCCACAGATATTTTTAAAGTTTGCTAGCTTCTAATATGGTGTTAAGGTGGGGGGAGGAGGTTAGTGCATACTTACTGACTACTGGGGGAAGTATAAAATGGTTTAAAATTCTTTGGAAGGCAATGTAGCAATGTCTATCAATTTTAAATATAACAACTCCTATAACCCAGCAATTTACTGTTAGGAACTTACCTTTTATATAAACTTGCCTAAGGATGCAAAGATATTAAAAGAATATTCATTTTACACTGTCTGCAAAAGCCAAAAGCCTCAAAAGAAACTACATGTCCATAAATTACAGCATAGCCATGCAAGGGTAAAGCTGTGAAGCCATTAGGTACATATGCATACTCACAAACACACACAGGAAAAAAACTATGAAGCCATTGAACAGACAGACCCCCACCCCACTACCCACCCACATGCAAAAAACAGTGGAACAGAATCAGCTCCCATGGGAGCTCAAGCCTGGGCAAGCCCCTTTCCAGGAACACGGGATCAATACCTCAACAGTAGCTCTAATACTGATAGGCTGCTATAAGCCATTCCTAATAAGAAGTGATCTTGTTCTTTTTGGGCTGAATTTTTGTTATTGATTTTCTCTGCATTGATGATATCACATGTTCAAATATTTTGCTTGCCTTAAGCACATGTTGCCATCCCTCTATCCCAGAGCACACTAAGAGGGTTCTAAAGTAATGACATTTCCAAGCTTCAGCAACCAAGATTGCTAGCATCTAGCCAATATACATGCAAATTCATCCTTTTAAATCTAGCCAATTGGGTCAAAGAGACCACTAAAATTAAGAGATTCTTCAAGTAAATATAATTGGGTATCTTAACTCTTATCCTATCCTATGCAAATGGCTTTCTATAGCCTGTGGCCATATATGTAGGCAGGAGGAAACATAGAAACTCTCTCTAAATCGAGAGTTACTCAAATGTAGAAAGGGAGAAACAGGAAGAACAAATCAAAACTTGGCTGTAGGGACTTCCCTGGTGGCGCAGTGGTTAAGAATCTGCCTGCCAATGCTGGGGACATGGGTTCAAGCCCTGGTCCGGGAAGATCCCACATGCCACAGAGCAACTAAGCCCGTGAGCCACAACTACTGAGCCTGCACGCTACAACTACTGAGGCTGCACACCACAACTACTGAAGCCCACGCACCTAGAGCCTGTGCTCTGCAACAAGAGAAGCCACTGCAAGGAGAAGCCCACACACCACAACAAAGAGTAGCCCCTGCTCGCCACAATTAGAGAAAGCCTGTGCGCAGCAATGAAGACCCAACACAGCCAAAAATAAAATTTAAAAACTTAAATCTTTAAAAACAAAACGAAAAAAAGCAAACTCGGCTCTACTTCAGAATAAAAAATGAAGCCTGCCATGCACAGAGGATGGGGGAAACATGAACACGATGAAGCCACTGGCAAGCAAGAATAAGAAAAGGGCTTGGCAATATAAATTTCAGTCTACGCATTTATCAAGACCTCAGGATAGTTCTGTTTGGTTTGGGTTGGTTTGATATCTACAATAGGTGAAATAAAAGATCTTTGTGGTCTAAATGTACCTCTGCCCAAACTTCTATGGAAAATCTTCCCTTACCTAAGGTGCATCACCCCAAGATTTACTGCTGAATTTTCTAGCCCTGGGCACAGAACACAATGCTAGCACAACAGAATTAGGCTGTGACATGATCCTAGTTCTGCCACCCCACCAATACCAACAATTGCCAAAAAGCACATGCCTCCAAAACCAAACTTTGTAAGTAACAGCATCAAAAGGGACACAGCTCATCATCATTGGTATAACCATCACTCCTTCCTACTGCTTTCTCGGTCATGTTTAATAAAGATAACAAAAGAACTTAAAAATCACAATTAATGGAGGGCAAGGACGAGGTCAAAAATAGGGATTCTGTAGGCTTAACGTGGACAGTCTACTTCTTAAAGGGTTTTTGAAAGGAAAGATCCCAGCAACAGAGATACTTATTTACACTCAACAGTGGTCCCCTGTGATTTCTCCAAAACTCTAACAGCCTAGAATTTTAAATGTTCTCAGATCCTCTGGCTCTACCTGGGATAATCAACTACTCTTTAGCCCATCTCTAACATGACAGATTGGTAAGTCCATCAATCCTTACATATTCTATCTGCCTCTGTCAGATAAGTTCTGGTTCTTGGGAAGATAACAAACGGTTTAGTGCCAAACCCCAGTAGTTTTTAAAGAGCAAATCAAAAATTTAAAAGAATAGTCAGACTTCCCTGGTGGCGCAGTGGTTAAGAATCCGCCTGCCAATGCAGGGGACACGGGTTCAAGCCCTGGTCCGGGAAGATCCCACATGCCGCAGAGCAACTAAGCCCGTGTGCCACAACTACTGAGTCCACACGCCACAACTACTGAAGCCCACGCGCCTAGAGCCTGTGCTCCGCAACAAGAGAAGCCACCGCAAGGAGAAGCCCACGCACTGCAACGAAGAATAGCTCCCGCTCGCCACAACTAGAGAAAGCCCGCACACAGCAATGAAGACACAACACAGCAAATAAATAAATAAATAAATAAATAGTTTAAAAGAACAGTCAATCTTTGTCTCCAAATACACACGTTTGAAAGTAGTGAACAACTCTAGGATTTATCAGAATCTTCTCCCATCCTCTTTCTTTCCCGCCTCCAAAAACAGGCTAGTAAAACCCACTCACTCTAATACAGGTATTGATACAATATAGGCCCAAGTATGTGGCTGCCAACTAAGAACCCTAAAAGGTTCTTAGGAGGGGATATACTCAGACCCACAAATCTTGGATCTCCACCCTAAAAATGTCTATCACTTTTTGATGATCGTAAGGAGATCTCCAAGGAACGATGACCAAGACTGGAAGCAAAAAGGTTTAGTTTAACATACTTCTCCAGAGCACCTCTGTGCTTCCCCACCACACCTCTGGGTGCTGGGGTATTAAAATTTTTGGAGTCGGGCATGATTAGTTAAGAAACATTTGACTCTTTAGCATAAAGCAAAATCCAGCTCCCTCTCTACCACAAATTAGAAGATTTCATGTATATACCCATACATCTGCTTCTCCAAGTGGGGAAATATTTGTCCCTAATTAGCAATATATATTCAAAGCAAACTATCAAGTAGAGTAATGCAGGTAACTACAACACCTAAGCCCTGCCACATGACTCATTTAATTTGCTTCAAACCATTTACAGAGAGGACAGGCGGGCTAGATTTTACTTGTCCTTTGCCTTGTCACGAACAACTAAAACAGTGAACATTGAAACAGATGATATGGAGAGTACCTTCCAGAGTTTGTACTGCCACTTTAAGTCAAAGGCATATGTACGCAGAATAAAGCTGTTGTGAAATGAAACCAAGAAAAAGTTTAATTCAGAAAGAACATGGGTTTCTTTTTAGTCCTTTTAGCTAAAGAAAGATAAAGATCAAAAAACGATAAAAAAATTCCATCAACAGGAACTATGGTACTTTAACCAATTTTAAGACAAACACCACATCTTCTCTGATTCCACAGTCTAAACCTTTTGAACCCAAAGAAAGGGCAAGTGGGCAAGATGGCTGGTGACCTAGACGGACTGTGCTCTCTGGGTACTGTGATACGGCAGGCATTACTGCCCACTTCTCCAGATGCATAAAAAAATAATTACTCTTGATTGCACTGGTGCTTTTCTGCGCAATTTTCCTTGCCCACAAATCTGTTACAGCAGTATTGGGATAATGTAATTTAAGGGTTTTCCATTTGTTGGTATATAAGAAGTAGGCTAAGCAGACTACAGAGCAGAAAGGAACCAAGAGTTTAAGGGGAAGGAAATGCTCTTCCCTCTAAATTTTCACATACAACTCATTCCTAATCATGGTTGCTCTAATCCAATTGGTTCTAATGCTTTTCTCCACATGGAACTAAAGTTGTTACTTCAGGGGAGAATTTAATCCAGCTCCTTCCTGCCTTGCAAAGGTTTTTTTTTAATCAGAGAGTGGCTGACTTCAATAAGAGCATTTACAGTATCCCAAGGGCTTCTTTTCCTTATTAAAAAAAAAAAAAATTTAACACCCTTGTCAGACTCCCCTCGTTGGAAGTTTTGGGAGCAAGTTCCTACAGAACGGTCACTCTGAAACCTATGGTCACAGACCCTGTAAGAATTTGATTAAACCTTATCCACAAAAAAATGCACAAGCAACAAAATTCTATAAGCCAACTATGGACCCAGGTTAAGAACTTCTAGCCTATAAGAGAGAAAGACTATGGAAAGGATCAAGGTCAGTTGGGGGAGTGGCATCCTTTTAGTCTAAAACAGGACCTCTCCTTCCCTTCCTTAACCAGCAAGCAGGAATACAGTAGGAGTACTAGCTCCTGAGAAAAAGGGATTCCACTCATGGCTAACTTTGGCTTGGGCACGCTATCTTAGAACTGCACTGCCCACAGAGTCTTTCCTTCAGTCTTCTCCTTTCAGAGGTATCAGACATGCCCCATGGTTGTTAAGACTCTACCAGACCTAAGTGTATTCCTGCTGTCTTCTCTCTCCCTTTACACATCCCAGGCATTTTCCTCAATAAAATTCTTATACTTCTAATCCTACCTTGGGGTCTGCTTCTAGCAGGAGCCAAACTACACACCTGCAGCTGCTGCTGTCTCCACAGAGCCCTGAGGAAGGCACCCTGGAGTCTTCCAGTCCTCACTCTAGCACCACACTCCAACACAGAAACTATACCCCTTGAGACAATAACTTCTTACACATGCCCAGTGTGATAAAGCCCCTGGAAGCCAACAGACTGATGATGTTCTGGTTTCACAGACACAATGGGTAGTTTTCAGATTTCTGCCTTCAGGTCTGAGACAAGACCTACTAAGGATAAGTACCAATGATATGGGAGAAATGGCCTGGAAAGCCAAATCAATAATGTCAGATGTATAAAAGGCCTTACCTTTGTCAGGCCTGAAAATATGACCCTGACTCACAGTAGAAATATCTTTTACATTTATACAGTAGTAAACATGGAGCTGTACAGTCATAACCAAATTCTGAAAAGTGATACTATTCGACAGGGAGAAGATGGTGTTAGGTCAAGTAAAAACAGCCAAAGCAAAAATCCTAATACAGGGTATGAGTGACCTTTTGTATTCCCTAGAGAGATTTCAACAATAGTTAGTATGAGACTCAAAGTCAGTTCTTAAGTGTGCCAGTAGGCACTATTGAGTGTGCAAATGCTCTATTGTTTGAGGGTCACAATGCCCCAATGCCAGATCAGTAGAGGCTTTTAGCCGAAGAAGTAGGTGAAATTCTGAGGTAAATACAAGGGACCATGTCAGAATCCAGCCATGCTATACCACTTGTCCTAAATCATTTCTGTTCCACTGTTAACACTTAGGGCATGCAATATTAAATGACTGTATCAACCTACCCTTTTCTCCTACTAAGACATCCAAAGATCAAATCAGCATTATTTTTCAATTAGCACTGTGATAAAACACTATTATATAAAATAAGACAGAGGAGAATCTTTTTAATTAGCTTTCTCCTGAAATTCTCAAAGAGCAAAATAACCAAATGCTTTGTTTTCCAACCTTTTTTTTTTTGCCCTTTATTCTTGGTTTATGATGTTAAACTCTTAATGACAAAGAAGCAAAGCCCACTTAGCTAGTTTACCAACACATTTGAAGCAAATCATAGTCATACTTCTATTTTAACCAATCATGACAGCAAGGTGATTGAGTAGCTTTCCAAACTACCAGAGCAGCAGGCACTTGCAGAGGCTGCTGTTAAATCAGCACTTCATAAATCGTGCAGGCTCCTGCCCATTTAGATGATCTCTCTGTGCAGAATCGGCAGTCTAACATTGGCTCTCCCAAGCATTAAAAAATCATCACTCTGCTAACCCAACTCACTGTTCAGACGGGTCTTCTTGAATGCAGCCTTTATTACAACCTCACTGCTGCTTCCTACACTGAAGGAATACCATGTTTTTAAGTCAGGAGTTCTTCTTTCTCGCTTCATTATAATCAGGGGTCTTACAACGACCCCGATACTGTTACAAAGCACACTGCTTTATAACAGTAAAGCTTCTGGAAAACCCAAACAAAAGACACGTCACCCGGTGACGTCAGCCTATATACAGTTCTGTGTGGTCGCAGCACATAAGCAAATCCATTCTTGTGCCGTTTCTCGGAAAAGCTTTTCAGTAAATGCACTCATGCTGCTCCAGGAGCTCTTCTCTGCAACAAGCCGCCCATCTGCCATCAACAAGTTAAGACCGAGAGAACTAATGGCTGCAAAAAGGAGAGGCTGAAGCTTTGATTAACCAGCTGAGCAGTTAGAGGAGGACGAAATTAATAACATATTCAAAACTGATTTAGGGGATCAGAGTGGTTACAGAAAATGAAACCAATGCTTTCGAGAGGAATATCCTAAGGAAAAAACAACTCACCCTGGTGGATTCAATTTTACTCGGAAAGCCTGGGACACAGAAAACAGGAAACTGGTCAAAGGCTCCCGCATGTTAGAGCCTTTTACAGACTCACTGCGTTGAGTCTGACAACCGAGACTGAATGCAGCCTCCAATGTGCTCAGAAGAATGGGTAAGTCCATGTATTTATGTGCCTTGTACAGTCAGCAAGGAATCAACGCTTTTAAAATAATAAGCCACTGAATTCACATTTTTATGAGGGAGATCACTGTCACATTTTTGGATTTTGAGGTTTAGGTAAAAACATATATTGCTGATGACAGGATGTGTTTTATCTTCTTTCTTAATGGTTTAAGTTTTGTTCTAGTCATACTAACAAGGTTAGTGTTTCTGCAGCAAATGAAAAATAAGCTATATGTAGTGAAATCTTTTGCCATAATGTTATGTTGTTGTTGTTGTTGTTGTTTTAACAGCCCATTCGCTCTGCTGAAAAATATCCTATCTTCTTGTCTTCCTTAAATTATATTCTGCAGGCTTACATTTCAAGTGGCCATTAGGGGCCCCTATGCTGGCAGCAATATATGCAATGAGTATGGTTTTAAAAATGCTGCCTGCCCTGGGTATGGCATGTCCACCCAAATGCCGCTGTGAGAAGCTGCTCTTCTACTGTGACTCTCAGGGCTTCTACTCTGTGCCAAACACCACAGACAAGGGCTCTCTGGGCCTGTCCCTGAGGCACAATCACATCACAGAGCTCGAAAGGGATCAATTTGCCAGCTTCAGTCAACTTACCTGGCTCCACTTAGACCATAATCAAATATCAACAGTAAAAGAAGATGCTTTTCAAGGACTATATAAACTTAAGGAATTAATCTTAAGTTCCAACAAAATATTTTATTTACCAAACACAACTTTTACCCAACTGATTAACCTGCAAAATTTGGACCTGTCTTTTAATCAGCTGTCATCTCTGCACCCAGAGCTCTTCTATGGCCTCCGGAAGCTACAGACCTTGCATTTACGGTCCAACTCCCTGCGGACTATCCCAGTACGCCTGTTCTGGGACTGTCGTAGTCTGGAGTTTCTGGATTTGAGCACAAACCGTTTGCGAAGTTTGGCTCGCAATGGATTTGCAGGATTAATCAAACTGAGAGAGCTTCACCTAGAGCACAACCAGCTGACGAAGATTAATTTTGCTCATTTCCTACGGCTAAGCAGTCTGCACACGCTCTTCTTACAATGGAACAAAATTAGCAACTTGACATGTGGGATGGAGTGGACCTGGGGCACTTTAGAAAAGCTAGACCTGACTGGAAATGAAATAAAAGCCATCGACCTGACAGTGTTTGAAACGATGCCTAATCTTAAAATACTCCTCATGGATAACAACAAGTTAAACAGCCTTGATTCCAAGATCTTAAACTCCCTGAGATCCCTCACAACCGTTGGCCTCTCTGGCAATCTGTGGGAATGCAGCCCTCGAATATGTGCTTTGGCCTCCTGGCTGGGCAGTTTCCAAGGTCGGTGGGAGCATTCCATCCTATGCCACAGCCCCGACCACACCCAAGGAGAGGATATACTAGATGCAGTCCACGGATTTCAGCTCTGCTGGAATTTATCAACCACTGTCGCCGCCATGGCTACAACTTATAAAGATCCAACCACTGAATATACAAAAAGAATAAGCTCATCAAGTTACCATGTGGGAGACAAAGAAATCCCAACTACTGCGGGCATAGCAGTTACTACTGAGGAACACTTTCCCGAACCAGACAATGCCATCTTCACTCAGCGGGTAATTACAGGAACAATGGCTTTATTGTTTTCTTTCTTTTTTATTATTTTTATAGTGTTCATCTCCAGGAAGTGCTGCCCTCCCACTTTAAGAAGAATTAGGCAGTGCTCAATGATTCAGAACCACAGGCAGCTCCGATCCCAAACACGACTCCATATGTCAAACATGTCAGACCAAGGACCATATAATGAATATGAACCCACCCATGAAGGACCCTTCATCATCATTAATGGTTATGGACAGTGCAAGTGTCAGCAGCTGCCATACAAAGAATGTGAAGTATAATATCTACCCATCATCAAAAATCACATCAGATAAGTAACCTATTTTACATAGTAGGGGCTAAATACATATCTAATTTTTACCAATGGTGACATTAAGGCTAATTTTTCCAAACCAAGTGGAGACTTAGGTTTCTGACGTGTTGAAGTATTTTTAATTTTTTTTTAATGAAACCATATTTTAAGTGTTAAATGAAGCGATGCTCACATTAATGTGCAATCTTGTTGGAAAGTCTAAAAATGCTTACTTCAAAATAAGACATCTCATGTATGTAATTATACACTATCGTGGGTAAACATTTACACTAAGGTCTCCATATGCTATTTTTTTCTACTGAAAACAGTTTGGAAAGAAGCTACCGAGCAGAAAGAGATATGGATCAATACTTGTTTGCTCATTGCTCTCTACCCCAAGTACCACAACTGGCTTGCTGCTTAAAAGGAGACTTAGCAAAGTTCTCTTGTATGATAATTTGGTATTTACTCAAACCTACTATTTACTGCCAGCGTGGGGAGTAGAATTTCACATATGCTGAAGACTGGTCAATATTAAACACTCTTCTTCTAGAGTTTTTGCCTGGGTTAATAGATATTATCAAAGTCCATATCATGAAATCAGAACCCTTTATGTAATTCTAATAAGCTGAGGGACTCTTTAATATATTTAAACAATGAATCCAAGTGATTGTGAAAAGGTCTCATTACAATGAAATCAATACTAAATAATTACACTGACTTCATTTCGTATCTCTAGTTTGACTTATAATGAACACGTTGATTTTTGTGGCATTTAGATACTTACTTTAAACTAATGTTAAATTATCACTTTACTAATTAGTTTACTAAATCCTATATATACATTTATATGTGAAAAAAGATTTAGAAATTATTTTGGAGAGAAAAGAGATAAACTGAGTCAATTTAGCAATCCTATGACCAGCTGCTCACTCTAGTTTGAAAGCACATACACAAATACACTCTCTCTCCCAGTCTCTTTCTCCCCCTGTCCTCCACCCCCCACCTCGATCTCTCCCTCAATTGCCATGATCAAAGATGCCTTGGCAAAGGGGTTTAAACCTCTTTCTTCTGCCTCTTCCTCATCTTCAAGCCTCAAAGAGCCAAATTAAAAATAACTGGTTAGCAACAGGCATAATACTGATTCTTGTTAGCACATATTTTAAAGGAACCTTGAAAAAAATCACTTTATAAATATTATATGCTAAATTTTGACCTTTTGATGGATACCGATTCTTACTGTAAGAGCAGGTCCTTCTAAGTGAAGGGAACAACACGTATCTGAGGCAAACCTGCTCATGGCAGAACACAATATATGCCTATGCAGCCACACAGTGGTAACTCGAAGGAGGTGAGGGGATGAAAGAGAAAGGCAGCATTTTGAAATATGACTCTTGCTGAAACAGGTGAGCAAAGTTAAAAGGCAGCCAAGCAAATGGGCAACTATACCTGATCTGCATCAAACAGGGCAAGGCCCGGGGACCTGCAGCTGGAAAGGGGAGGGGGGGAGGTTCTCTGGTATTAATATAAATGTTCAGTAATTAAAAAATGATAACGATGACACACTTTTCGTGTAGAAAAGAGCCACAAGTACTTTGTTTCTTCCATTATGATTTCTATGGAGAAACTATGACATATTTAGGATTTAGATGCAAGTTACCAATTGACACAGAATTTTTCCATAAATGAGGTTCCATGTATGTAGTAGCAAAAACCATGAAATTAGACTACTGACTTGATTTTAGAAGAATGCGCATTTTTACAACTGGCATTTGCTGATGAGAAAAAAGGCATAAATCCTTAGAGAAAACCACTACCATAAAAAAAGTTATCTTTTACTTAAAATGATATCCTTCATTCAAGGCATATTTCTTCCCAGGATTGAATTGAAACATGTTAAGATTACAGTTTAATCCGTGAGATTTAATACTAAGAGAGGGATGTCTACCTACATTTCAAAGAAAATGTGTCTCAGTAAAAAGCAGACAAGATCACAAATTATGGTAAGAATGTGCTCTCTGCAATTTTTAAGGTGGGTAGATTAGTTTGGCAAAGTCTCAGCCCATCTCAGCTGATCCTGAGCAGTGAGCATTTCACCTCTTGTTAAACCACACACTAGGCCTGCCTGGGCAAGGACAGAAGCTGATTTTACGGCATAGAGCACGTCTCACAGCTTCCTTACAGAAGGGCTGGATCAGAAGGCCCATTACAAATGAGAGCTCCACAAGCTAAAATTTACCAACCCATTTATCAGGGTAACCATGGCCATTTGTCAGAGAACAACTTTATCACAATACAACTGTGTCCTAGACACACAAGATTCCACTAGCCCTGGAGGATAGCAGACAAGTAGTTTCCATCATTTCAACCACAACCCAAAATTCATTGAAACTGTGAGCAGAAGGGTGAGAAATAGCGGCTGGGAGTCCCCACATTAATCCTAAAGATTACAGTTAGTGAAATGGACCGTCAATTGGCAAAATCCTTAATGTATGTAGGAAAGAAAATTGGAAAAGCAAGCCATTTAGTAATTCAGGGGAACAGCATAGCCAAGGCCACCAAGGCATACTTTTCAGTTGAAAATTAACAGATTTTTTTGGCCCTTCATTTTTTGGGCAATGCTCTCTGAGAAAAGTGAATAACGGTGCCAAACAGCATTTTCCTTTTCCATTTAAAGCGCAAACTTCCCTTTTCAATTGCCTATAGAAGGCAGAATTTCTTTTAATTCTGGTCTGTTTGTGTTTTGGTATCAGCACAGGTTTGAAGATGAGGCTGTTAGTCACATGTGCTCTCTTTACCAACCGGCTCAGGTGGAAGAGCATCACAGCTACACTGCAGACCCTGGTACTATCATCTTAGGCCTTTTGTTTTTTGCTGTCGTTTTATCCTCTTCAACGCCCCCTCTCCCTTTCTTCACTTTCAAGATTAGAGGAAAATAACCACTTAAAAAACAGAAAAATAATTAAATCTCTCTGGAAAAAGCAAGCTAACAAAGGCTGTGATACTGTACCCACCTAGTAACCAAGAGCTAGTTTGGAATCATTTATATTCATTTCTGTAGCTTGCCAGGGATTTCAATCACCTTTCTGAAATGAGAGTGAGCTGATAAATTTGCAAATCCATACACAACTCAGAGAATACCCACTGCCAACATCAAATAGCAAATATACTAATTTTTCAAGCCAAAAATCTGCACTAACACATGTAATTTCTTAATGTGCCTAAGTTAATTTCTGTACCAATTCATTGAATGGAATTGATTGAACTTTCCCACTCCACTAATTATTAAAATCCATCTGCTTATTCTAATGCTAGTCACCAAGAGCTAGACTCTTTCCAATAAAAATGAACCCTATGTAGCACTAGGTCTTAATCCTAAAATTCAAAACAGGCATATTTTCTTAAGGCATACTTCCTACGCAACTATGAGGGGGGAGCTATAAATGTCCCGTTCTCTCCGAAGTGTGGATATCAGTATGAAATTTTGAAATATTATTTTTAGAAGATGACTTACATGATCATTTTCCTAATAAAGCAATACAGTGACAGACTGGTCTCAAAAATCTGTTTTGGGACATGCTTTTCATATCTTATTGGTTAAACTGCTTCAACCAGAAAAAGACAGAAGATAAAAGTGATAAGGCCATCCACAGATAATTAAATATTTCTGTTCCTAACCTAGGGCAAACTCGTAGTACTTAAATAATTTAAGGCGAAAAACGAATAGTAAATGACTGTTTAAGCTTTCATACTGCTATTGCAGACATTTGGAAATGTCTGCTACTCCTTCAATTAATCTATTCTTCCTTGGTAATTTTTAAAAAGCCTGATCTATGGAATGTTTGATGAACATTCCTATCAACACTGAAACTGGAAACTGAAAGTACAGTCCAAACCTATTGTGTTCAATCACCCTAAACCATCTGGGTGGGTGGGGTGGGGGTGGGAGGTGGTCAAGTGGGTTGGGAGGGTGGGAAGAAAATACGATTATACTGGGGCGGGGGGGTAACCAAGTGCAGTGTACAGGGAAGTTTTGTTATTAAAATTGTGTATACTGTAAACAGCCAATGTCTTTCTTTTTTTTCCAAAGCTTTTCCTTGGTAACCTATCAATTTTGACATGTGAAACTTGAAAACTCATTTATGACAGATATAGAAACCTTAAATGAACAGTTGTTTTGTACCATGTTCTCTATAATGCCAAATGTGCCAGTTGGAAAAAGGGCAGCTAATCATCACCTGTCTTCATTCGGAGACAGGCAAAACTAGGCTAGGAAGTAAGGCGGGGAGAGGAGGGCTGCCTAAAAAGCCACCATGCCAGTAAACAGCAGTCATGCAGTAAGAAGCTGCTCTGTCACAAGCCTTAGCAAGTGGGCAAACAGCTGTCTGTGGGGCTCACAGGGCCTAAGGCTGGCCGCCATCCCCCACCCTCCCCTGTGTTCCGCCACAGCCTGGGGAACTTCAAAAAGGTACTCAATTGCCTATACCCAGCAAACAGTAACTTGGCCTCTACCTCAGGGATCTATTGGGGTAGATCCTAGCAGTACCTTGCACACCACTCCTGGGATGGAGGTCCACAGGTGCTGACCATGCTGGGGTCTCTAGGATCCCTACATGACCCACTCTATCCCAGACACCAGCTCAGTAAGTATGGATAGGGGAAAGGGAGGGAAGATTTTTAACTAGTCTCCCTTGTTTGGCATAAACATCCTCAGGACAGGATGCTTTGCTCAGGACAGGATGCTTTGCCTCGGCAGCACTGGGGGCAGAAACTGCCCTGGCCTTGAGAATTGACTGCCACAGGTCGCTGTACTTGCCAGGATGACCTTACTACTTTTCCAGGCCAGGAGCAGTACAACAGGACCAGACAGGTAGGAATAAACACCTAGGGATGAGAGGATCAGAGAGGCTAAGGGAATTCTTACACCAGGAACCTCAGCAGAATTAGGGCAGAGGCAGGAAGCACAATACAGAATTTTACTGTCAAACTAACTCATCCAGTATGCACTAGAGGGCACAGGTGATAGTAGTTTCAAGTTGCACAAAGGAATGAGTTCCTATCCTTTACAGAGTTAAAAGCAGAGCTTATTAACATAATTCTCGTACATTTTAATCTTGAAAATCCCGTGTAAAGCTACATCTGATTTCTTTATCAGTTATTTTAATTAGTTTTGCCTGTATGCCACAGCATTCTCAGGTTCCCACTCAGATTTATAATAGAATTCTTCAAGGTCTGTGTGAAGAGATTCTTTTTTTCTTTCTTTAAATATATCTAACCAGCTGGGTACTCGAGTCTCCCTTAGAGAGACAAAATGTACTACAAATTGTCTTTCACAAAGAAAGAAGGGAAAAAGAGGTGAAAATCACAGCTATTCCCACATCTCCCCTTAGCATGAGTTCCTCCTCACTAGCCAATGTTTTGGGAACACTTCTAAGGGACAGATGCTGAGCCTCCCTGAAACTCTATCTGAAGGAGACGTTAAAGAGCAAGACATCTCCAAAGGCAAGTACAATGAAACAGGCTTTCCTGCAAAGCCCACCAAGTGAATATACCCTCCCTTTAAACACGGAGGCCAAGAGCAAAGCTAGCCCATCCTCCATCTTAGGACCTCCAACATGAAGGAGCACCTGTGAACAACAATCCTGAAGGCAGGGGCCAATGGCTCTACCACCACCCAAAGAGAGAAGGCTCTTCCCTCATTTGGGAACCAGATTTTAAAACTGCACCCCAGAGACAATTCCCAAAGCCTTTTCACAACTTCCATGAAGAGACATCACCAAGAACCACAGCGAAGAGATGTAAAAATGTCATAACTTTACTGACTATCCATTCACAATTGTGCTCAGTGCACAAAAACTCCATCTTTAGGCCCTGGTATTTCTACCAAGTGCACATGCGTGCGCGCGCGTGCGCACACACACACACACACACACACACAATCTCCAGGTTGCTTTTTCTGGAAAATCGTAAGATAAAAACTCTACAGCCATTTATCTGCTTCATTATCATGAGAACCAAAAAAGTTCCTCCTGTGATAAACAAAAACATTTCCTATGGCCTCACTGCCAAATACATAGAGGGTAAGTGCTCAGCACCTAAAGATCTCTGAAAACAATGTATTTATCATTTACATAGCCTAAAAGTCAAGGAAACTTAACAAAATACATTCAGATGTACGGAATGATTGAAGTAAGGATGTAAAAAGATCAAAAGCAGGGATTCTTAATTCTAAGGGTCCAGGATATGTTTCATAGGATGCAAGAATCTCTTGAAATTATATTGCAAATACTGTGTTGAGTCTAGCAATTTCACCAGATCCTAAACCATTTTGGTTAACTCACAAAAAAGCCCTAACAGAGCAATGAAACAATTCTAGCATACACTAGTATACACTAATTGGGCCTTGATCTTCCTGGCCAAGGCAAAGAAGAAAATCAACAGCTTTCGTCTGATAAAGGAAGCACATTGGTTTATTTGGGGGGAATGACACAAATGCAAAAGTCTGTGAATTATCTTTAAAATAGAGCCAGCTTTAGGAACAATAAGGAAACATGTCAGACAATATCCCCAAGGAGCTTTTAGAGAACAGGCAGACATGTTTTTCACGTCAACCCTTGAAAAAACAATGGGAAAGGAGGCTACACAAGCATGATGCATGCTTTGTGGTATGATCTAACCTTTGTTGTGACCCAAAGCAAGAGCCTATAAAGTCAGCAAGAATGAATATGCACCTACTTGGAAGAACAGTTCATGTTTCCTCCTTATCTCATCCCTGGGACCCAAACTAGAGTGTTCCATCACATAAGGGACACCCAGTAAATTCCTAATCCATTACATTATAAATCTTCTAGGCTAGGAGTACAATTTAAAATTTAAAACTCTTCCACTACATTACGAATGAAGAGAAGCACATTTCATGCATCATCTCTAGTTATGCTGATGATAATCATAAATGTTCTCCTTGGGTAAGAATCTATAAGATGATAACTAATTTCCAAAGAAAGAACACATTTAAAAAGATAAAGCGTTCAATGGTCTGAATAGCTGTCAGAAATTTAACAGTCCCTTTAAAATTTAAAACCCATTCTGTATGCCGTTAGCAAAACCTCCTAGGTTTCAACAGGAGCAAATAGAGACCTGTGTTCAGAGACCTGCCCCACACTTGGGCCTGTCACCCTGGACAAGTCCATCAGCCTCACTGTGCCTTGGGTCTCTCACCCTTAAGTTGGAATTAATAGCAGTAACAACCAAAAGGGAATTTAATACATGTAAAGTCCTGAGAAAGTCCTGAACACAGTAAATATTTAACAAATGTTTGCTATTTTTAATAACAATATGTGGAGAACTAGATGAGAGAGATCCATCAAGTAGAGAATATAATCACATTAAAGACATGTTAGGCCCCTGAGTTGCTCCCTGAAACTCTCTACTTTCTAGTATTACTTCTCTCACTAAGTTAATGTATAGTATCTAAAATGAAGATTGACAATTAGTGAGAGCTTTTAATAAGCCAATAGCCTGGATACACTTTTTGTATCTAATATTGATATAGAACTGACCATATTATCTCATAGTCAAGTAATCTGCTTTACATAAATGTACTATTATATTAGTCATGACATTACTTTGGTTTGGCTTTATGAATCAAGGCTAAATTTCAAAAGATTTAGAATCCATAATTCCAAAATTCCTTCTGGGTAAGACAGTCACTTAAAAATCAAGTAATGTCTTTCCTTGTTCAATAAAATTATATAGGACAACACATACTATCCATTATCACAAACAGATTCTGTTTTTCAAAATAAATATAAAATAATCTCATTGCTATCTCGGCCTCTGACAATTTTATTTTAGGACAAAATACATAACTGAGAATTAAGGATCACTATTATGTTCGGATTTTTTTGCTTAGGAAAAAATGTACTTCAAGCCTACCACATCTAATTTAGGAAGCAGCCCATCCAACTGTGGCAGATTTGGTTCCTAGGCAGATTTGTCAGAATTATTGAGGGGTCTGAGCAAGGGAAGTCTGAGAATTTTAAAAGACAAAGATAACCCGTCAATCCAGGAGGATATGTTTCATGATTGTTGTACAGTGATCCTCCATATTACCAAAATCTCTATTAAATATAAAGCTTGTGCAGAATTAACCTGCCTGAATGAAGACACACATTTGGTCATATCAGAACCTACAGATCTTATGGCCCAGATTTTTCAACTCAAGAACTTCTTTCTTGACATTGTCTTCCCCAAGATCATGATCCAGTTTATCCAACAAGGCAAATTACTTTATCTGCTCCTTCACCCGCAACTTTTCTGCACTTTCCCCATCTCTTGACCCTAGGCTTGTTCTCCTTCCTCTTTTACCACCACATAAACAAGCTTTTCACATTTCTCCTTCTCTTCATGGTTTCCAAAACTCCAAGGATAAACAGCCTCATTGGGGGGAAACTGTTCAGTTGTAGTATATCCAGTGCTAAGCAGCCCCTTTTTAAGAAATAGCCATAATTTCAAAAATACTCCTCAACTCCACAAAACCAAGTGTCTGTCAGCTGCAAACTAATCCATACAACTTGGGAAATACTGTTAGAAACACAATTACGCAGCTGAGTTGTCTTCTCAGTATACCCTTCCCTTTGTATAGATTCAAGTAACAAATAATGTTTATTCACTTTGCTTTTACTTTCAAAAGACAAGAAATACCAGTCATTTAAGGATAGTGCCCTTTTTGCTCTTAATAATTAGCACTAACTCCAGCTCTCTGACTAAATGAAATCCCTAACACTCTTCACATCTTTAATATTAATAGCTATTTTGCTGGTTTCATGTGGAGGGTGGGGAAAATGCCTTGCAGCATAAAGGACACAGGTACACAGGCCATGGTTGTAAAAGTTTCAGAAATATAGAATTCTCGAGATAATAGGTAGTAATCCTTACTTCCCTCATCTGTGCTCTAAAATTTCATACCAGTTTTGTCAGGATTCCAATGAACTGGCCACAAAAACACTGACCTTTCACTTGAAAGTACGTTCTGCCATAGTTTTTGCTCCAAATAGAGAAAAAGACGAGAGCATCAGGCACCCCATGCTACGACTGTCGCCCATGGCACACACTAAGAATTGGGTTCAGAAGTGACCCTGACAATGCTACCTTCTCTCTGATCAACCTCCCTAACTCTCCCTTGAAATTCACAAGGGAAAATAATGGCAGTGAGAAAGAAGAGAAAAGACTCTACTACCCTCAGCACACTCCTGTAGGCGTCTTGGGACAGTGCCAGGTCACTGCATCTCCCTCATCTGACAATCCCTTCAGGCCAGTGGGTGCAAAACTGCTCTCTGACACTTGCCATCAACTTCCAACAACTAGAGCCCATTTTATTATTGTGGTAAAACTGCCAGGCTAAGATTTATCTACTACTCTACATGAAAACCTAATAGCAGGTGGTCAAGAATTTTCTTCTTTTTGATGCAGCATTCCTAAAGTGTCAAAAGACATTATAGTGCATAAGCGATATCATCATCTAGACACCCAATTTGTGCTCTCTCAGAATTACACGTGAGATGAATTACAGACAGAATGTGAAGAAACGGTCAAACTGTAAAAGAGTTTATCTGAAGTCTGCTTGACCTTCCCACAAGATACATCACCATAAATTATTACAAAAATTATTAAACAAATATAATTCTGTTAAAAACACAAATCTTCTGGCTCTCCAAAATAATAATCAGTATTTTGAAGATCGTGCCTTCTAAATATTTTATGTCAATTTTCAAACACACACACACAGTCCTCAGTTTAAACTGAAGAGGGGACAGGATGGGACGGGAGGTGGGGCATTCAGGGATTAGATAAAACCTATGAAAGGCTATATTCTTTATTCTGATTTATTAATTAGCATTTAAACTAAGTGAATTCCAAGACCTAATATCAACTGGGATTCAGAACACTATGGATGGCATAGATTGGGAAGGGGAGGAGTAAGAAAGATTAAGATTCAGCTTTTCACATGTTAAAGCTGAAATTTAAGTAGAGATGACAAATCCAGGGTAAAGATCTAGGCTGGAAATATAAATTTTGAAGTCATCATCAGTGAATAGAGGTAATTTAAAGTCATAAAACTGAATGATTTCACCAAGGGATTGAGAGATGAAGAAGAGAATCATAAAACCACACTTTTCTCCTACACCAACCTGAGGAATCTATAAACAATATCTATCAAATGGCAGTCAACCAAAACAGGATGGGTACCCAGCAATCCCACTACTAGGCATATACCCTGAGAAAACCATAATTCAAAAAGAGTCATGTACCACAATGTTCATTGCAGCTCTATTTACAATAGCCAGGACATGGAAGCAACCTAAGTGTCCATCGACAGATGAATGGATAAAGAAGATGTGGCACACATATACAATGGAATATTACTCAGTCATAAAAAGAAATGAAATTGAGTTATTTGTAGTGAGGTGGATGGACTCAGAGTCTCAGAGTGAAGTAAGTCAAAAAGAGAAAAATACCGTATGCTAACACATATATATGGAACCTAAAAAAAAATGGTTGTGAAGCACCTAAGGGCAGGACAGGAATAAAGATGCAGATGTAGAGAATGGACTTGAGGACACGGGGAGGGGGAAGGGTAAGCTGGGATGAAGTGAGAGACTGCCATGGACATATATACACTACCAAATGTAAAATAGATGGCTAGTGGGAAGCAGCTGCATGGCACAGGAAGATCAGCTCGGTGCTTTGTGTCCACCTAGAGAGGTGGGATAGGGAGGGTGGGAGGCAGACGCAAGAGGGAGGAGAAATGGGGATATACGTATATGTATAGCTGATTCACTCTGTTATACAGCAGAAACTAACACACCGTTGTAAAGCAATTATACTCCAATAAAGATGTTAAAAAAAAAAAGGAAATGGTAACTATATAGAGGTGATGGATATTAAAAAAAAAAAAGGATGGATATCAAGGGCAGCACCCCCTCAACATCAAAGCCACTTGAGCAAATCACATTCTATCGGAAAACTAATGGGAATAAGGTCAACTTAATTCATGAAAATGATCTGAAACATTACATATCAAAGGAATCGTTACGAGTTAAGGATCTGCATATGCACTGCTTTAGGAATTGAGAATGATTACTACCACAGTAAGTCCCCCATTCACCACACCTCTAAGTATGTTCTCCATGCCGACTAGGTGATGGAGATGGCCCTGCCCTCAATGAGGTCAGTGTAATCAACTAAAGATCCAATAAGAGAACATGGGGCAATCAAAAAAGCAGGTCTGTTGTTTTTTCTTTTTTTTTTTTTTTGGCCGCACCATGCAGCATGCAGGATCTTAGTTCCCTGACCAGGGATCAAACCCATGCCCCCTGCATTGGGAGCACGGAGTCTTAACCACTGGACTGCCAGGGAAGTCCCAGAAAAGCAGGTTTTAATGTGGGGGGAAATGTACGGCTCATGTACTTGAACTACAAGGTAGCCAAATATTTAATAAAATGATAACCATATAATGTTCTCTATCTTGATAAAGGATTGGGGTACAAAGTGTGTGCATTCATCAAAACCTATCACAGGGCTTCCCTGGTGGCGCAGTGGTTGAGAGTCTGCCTGCCACTGCAGGGGACACAGGTTCGAGCCCTGGTTTGGGAGGATCCCACATGCCGCAGAGCAGCTAGGCCCGTGAGCCACAACTACTGAGCCTGCGCGTCTGGAGCCTGTGCTCCGCAACGAGAGAGGCCACGATAGTGAGAGGCCCGCGCACCGCGATGAGGAGTGGCCCCCGCTTGCCACAGCTGGAGAAAGCCCTAGCACAGAAACGAAGACCCAACGCAGCCAAAAATAAATAAATAAATAAATAAATAAAAACCCAAAGTTTAAAAAAAAAAAACCTATCACATAATACACTTAAAATTTGTACATTTCACTATATAAAATTTACGATAATAAAACTGAACTCTAGTTAAATGACATGCATACTGCAATGTTTAGAGGTGAAATACACAAGTACCTGCAACTGACTTTGAAATGCATCAAAACAATAATAAGATGGATACAGGAATGGATAAATATGTGATAAGGCAAATATATCAAAAAGTCAATCACAGAATCTAGGAAATAGGTGCGTGTATATATGGTGTTCACTGAACAGTCTTTCAGCTTCTGTGTATGTATGAAAATTCTCATAATAAAATGTTGGGAGGAAAGGAAAAAAATATAATTACAATTATAATTTACGGTATTGGCAATCTAACATAGTATTCCTCTCAACTAGACCTACAGCATTGCATGGTGGTTAAGAGCTTGAACTCTGGAGCCAGCCTAGGTTCAAAGTGTAGTACCTCCACTTACTACCCATGAGATCTTAAACAAGTCATTTAATCTCTATGTCTTAACAGTATCAAACTTGTGCTCTGAAGATTAAATGGGAATGTGTGTGAAGTACTTAGAACAATTCCTGGCACACAGCACTAAAGTGTGACCTGTATTACTACTACTACTACTACTACTACTACTACTTCTTCTTCTTCTTCTTCACAATATTTTAAAATATGTAATTCAACAAGTACTTCAATTTCCACTATACAAGGTGCTAAGGTGATATAGGCCCTTGCCCTCAGGAGTTTATAGTTTAGTCAGAGGTAAAACTTAAAATATTCAATAAACAACTAATAAAAGAAGATAAGCCCAAAAGAGGTGAATTGGATGGTACCACCTAGATTGCTGATATTTAGAAAACAGGGAGGGCACTGAAGAATGCAGTGGAGAAAACAGCCTAAAGCTAGGTACAAAAGCGCCATCAGGATTTCAATATGGCTGGGTGCAGGAGTGGTCGGAGCCACTAATCTGACAGATATACCAGTAAGTGCAGCGAAGGCAGGGCCAAATGCCAAGGGGCCTCTGGAACCAGGAAAGGTGCTCAGATTTAACATGGTCAGCAAGAACAGCCACTCCGGATTTGTGGAGATGGCTGGGATATGATGGTCACAGTGGTGATTCAGAAAAATGTATTTTAGCAATTTTTGTTTTGCTGAGAAACACAAAACCTATAATTTTAACTAACAGAAAAGGGCTACTAAGGAAGATGGATAAAAGAAAAATTTATTGAAGGACAGACAAAGGGTAAGAACCAATGGTCAGTTGAAAAAAAAACAAATGACTCTTTCTGAGAGCTTTGCTCAAGAGAAATGGGTAGTGTGAGGGGCAGAGATGTAAGAAATCATTCATTCACTAGGATGTACTAAACAGAGCCTCCAAGTTCTCATGTTAAATTTCAAGTTTTCACTATTAGCCTCCAATCTGAAACTGTTTTCTGAGAAGATACATAGTTTCTCCATGCTTCCATATTTACAACTTTTTTATCAAGTATCAATAAGGACTTGCTCTCATGAATTAGACATGGAAAAGGCAGAACCAGTTTCTACTTTTTAAAGTATGGGGCAAAACTCTGGTTTGGGTCCCATTCACTCTAGTGAAATCTACCCTTTTTCCCCATCTTATTCATGTACTCTTAAATTTTCTGGAAGCTAAAGTTTTAAACTTTTAGAACAATAATTTCTGATTCCCTTATATGGTGCCAAATTAAACAGAAATGCAGGAGCACAGTGTAGTGACAACCTGCTAATTTAAGTCTCTCACATACTACAAAAGAATCTTATTACAAGGTTTAATGTGTTACTTTCATATATAAGAGGCTGACTAATGGCTTCACTGTTAGAAACCTCAGTGTAACTGCTGTTTTTGTTAAAAACTATGTGGCATGGCTGCCAATACAATTTTAATAAAAGCCCCAAACGTTACCTAAGTCCTATCTTAATAACAGAAATTGAAGGTGAAAAATGACATCTTAAGGGTTACATTTCACAACAGCAACAAGTTTCAAAATTTCAGAATCCTTTCATTCCCTACTCGAATTTAACACTATCATGTTTTTGGTTTCCTGTCTGTAATCAAATACTTTTTCTTTCTTGAGAAAGACTCAGAAACCATCATACTTATAAGAGTTCTTCAGTGTGTCAAATAAGAAAACACATTTCTTTTCTTTTTCAGATTTTCATTACAATCAAGACTAGCTGAAAAAAAAGAAAAAAGAAAAGAAAAAAAGGGAAAATTTAAAACATATAGGGTAATTTGAGCAATCTTTTAAATACCTGTACGAAAGAAATGGGAAAACTGAGTAAGAAAGCTATGTATTTTTTAGGGTGCATGGAAGAAAGTAGAAAAAAGAATAAGTTACGTTTTCCCTCCTTAAACAATTAACAATTATAAATATTTATGCACCCAACATAGGAGCACCCCTGCTTACACCAATGGACAGATCATTCAAACAGAAAATAGATAAGGAAACACAAGCTTTAAATGACACAAAGACCAGATAGAATTAATTGGTATTTATAGGACATTCCACCTGAAACTGGCAGAATACACTTTCTTCTCAAGTGCACATGGAACATTCTCCAGGATAGATCACATCTTGGGTCACAAATCAAGCCTCAGAAAATTTAAGAAAATTGAAATCATAACAAGCATCTCTTCGGACCACAACACTACGAGACTGGAAATCAATTACAGGAAAAAAACTGTAAAAAACACAAATACATGGAGGCTAAACAGTGCGCTACTAAATAACCAAGAGATCACTGAAGAAATCAAATAAAAAAATACTTAGAAACAAACGACAACAAAAACACGATGACCCAAAACCTATGGACGCAGCAAAACCAGTTCTAATAGGGAAGTTTATAGCAATTCGACCTCACCTCAAGAAAACAAGAAAAATCTCAAATAAACAATCTAACCTTACACCTAAAGCAACTAGAGAAAGATGAACAAAGAAAACCCAAAGTCAGTAGAAGGAAAAAAATCATAAATATCAGAGCAGAAATAAATGAAACAGAAATGAAGAAAACAATAGCAAAGATCAATAAAACTAAAAGTTGGTTATTTGAGAAGATAAACAAAATTGATAAACCCTTAGCCAGACTCACCAAGAAAAAAAGGGAGAGGATGCAAATCAATAAAATTAGAAATGAAAAAGGAGAAATCACAGCTGACACCACAGAAATACAAAGGATTATAAGAGACTACTACAAACAACTATATGCCAATAAAATGGACAACCACGAAGAAATGGACAAATTCTTGGAAAGGTACAATTTTCCAAGACAGAGCCAGAAAAAATTAGAAAATACAAACAGTCCTATCACAAGTAATGAAAGTGAAACTGTAATTAAAAATCTTCCAACAGGGCTTCCCTGGTAGCGCAGAGGTTCAGAATCCGCCTGCCAACGCAGGGGACACGGGTTCGAGCCCTGGTCTGGGAAGATCCCACATGCCATGGAGCAACTAAGCCCGTGCGCCACAACTACTGAGCCTGCACTCTAGAGCCTGTGAGCCACAACTATTGAAGCCCACACGCCTAGAGCCCGCTCGCTGCAACTGGAGAGAGCCCGCGTGCAGCAACAAAGACCCAACGCAGCCAAAAATAAATAAAAATAAAATAAATTAAAAAAAAAAATCTTCCAACAAACAAAAGTCCAGGACCAGATGGCTTCACAGGCGAATTCTACCAAACATTTACAGAAGAGCTAACACTGATCCTTCTCAAACTCTTCCAAAAAATTGCAGAGGGAGGACTACTCCCAAATTCGTTCTATGATGCCACCATCACCCTGATACCAAAACTAGACAAAGATATCATACACACAAAAAAATTACAGACCAATATCACTGATGAACATAGAAGCAAAAATCCTGAACAAAATACTAGCAAACAGAATCCAACAACACATTAAAAGGATCATACACTATGATCAAGTGGGATTTATCCCAGGAATGCAAGGATTCTTCAATATATGCAAATCAATCAATGTGATACATCATATTAACAAATTGAGGAATAAAAACCATATGATCATCTCAACAGATGCAGAAACAGCTTTTGACAAAATTCAACACCCATTAGTATAAACACTCTCCAGGAAATGGGCACAGAGGGAACCTACCTCAACATAATATGACATATATGACAAACCCACACCAAACATCACTCCCAATGGTGAAAAACTGAAAGCATTTCCACTAAGATCAGGAACAAGACAAGGATGTCCACTCTCGCCACTATTATTCAACATAGTTTTGGAAGTCCTAGCCACGGCAATCAGAGAAGAAAAGGAAGTAAAAGGAGTACAAATTGGAAAAGAAGAAATAAAACTGTCACTGTTTGCAGATAACATGATACTATACATAGAGAATCCTGAAGATGCCACCAGAAAACTACTAGAACTTATCAATGAATGTGGTAAGGTTGCAGGATACAAAATTAATGCACAGAAATCTCTGGCATTAACAGCAAAAAATCAGAAAGAGAAATTAAGGAAACAATACCATTTACCATCGCAACAAAAAGAATAAAATACCTAGGAATAAACCTACCTAAGGCGGCGAAAGACCTGTATTCAGAAAACTATGAAACAGTGATGAAAGAAATCAAAGATTACATAAACAGATGGAGAAACACACCATGTTCTTGGATTGGAAGAAACAATATTGTGAAAATGACTATACTACCCAAAGCAATCTACACATTCAATGCAATCCCTATCAAACTACCAATGGCATTCTTCACAGAATTAGAACAAAAACTTTTACAATTTGTATGGAAACACAAAAGACCTCGAATAGCCAAAGCAATCATGAGAAAGAAAAACGGAGCTGGAGGAATCAGGCTCCCTGACTTCAGACTATACTACAAAGCTACAGTACTCAAGACAGTATGGTACTGGCACAAAAACAGAAATATAGATCAACGATACAGGATAGAAAGCCCAGAGATAAACTCAAGCACATATGGTCACCTAATTTATGACAAAGAAGGCAAGAACATACAATGGAGAAAAGACAGCCTCTTCAATAAGGGGTTCTGGGAAAACTGGACAGCTACATGTAAAAGAATGAAATTAGAATGGAACCTAACACCATACACAAAAATAAACTTCAAATAGATTAAAGACCTAAATGTAAGACTGGACACTATAAAACTCTTAGAGGAAAACATAGGAGAAACACTCTTTGACATAAACCACAGCAAGATCTTTTTTGACCCACCTCCTAGAGTAATGAAAATAAAAACAAAAACAAACAAATGGGACCTAATGAAACTTAAAAGCTTTTGCACAGCAAAGGAAACCATAAACAAGATGAAAAGACAGCCCTCAGAATGGGAGAAAATATTTGCAAATGAAGCAACGGACAAAGGATTAATCTCAAAAATATATAAACAGCCCACGGAGCTCAATACCAAAAAAACAAACAACCCAATTAAAAAACAGGTTGAAGTCCTAAATAGACATTTCACCAAAGAAGACATGCAGATGTCCAAGAGGCACATGAAAAGATGCTCAACATCACTAATTATCAGAGAAATGCAAATCAAAACTACAATGAGGTATCACCTCACACGGGTCAAAATGGTCATCATCAAACAATATACAAACAATAAATGCTGGAGAGGGTGTGGAGAAAAGGGAACCCTCTTGCACTGTTGGTGGGAATGTAAATTGATACAGCCACTATGGAGAACAGTATGGAGGGTCCTTAAAAACTAAAAATAGAACTACCATAAGACCCAGCAATCCCACTACTGGGCATACCCTGAGAAAACCATAATTCAAAAAGAGTCATGTACCACAATGTTCATTGCCGCACTATTTACAATAGCCAGGAGATGGAAGCAACCTAAATGTCCATTGACAGATGAATGGATAAAGAAGATGTGGCACATATATACAATGGAATATTACTTAGCCATAAAAAGAAACGAAATTGAGTTATTTGTAGTGAGGTGGATGGACCCAGAGTCTGTCATACAGAGTGAAGTAAGTCAGAAAGAGAAAAACAAATACTGTATGCTAACACATATATATGTGGAATCTAAAAAAAAAATGGTTGTGAAGCACCTAGGGGCAGGACAGGAATAAAGACACAGACGTAGAGAATGGACGTGAGGACACAGGGAGGGGGAAGGGTAAGCTGGGACGAAGTGAGAGAGTAGCATTGACATATATACACTACCAAATGTAAGATAGATAGCTAGTGGGAAGCAGCTGCATGGCACAGGGAGGTCAGCTCGGTGCTTTGCGACCACCTAGAGGGGTGGGAAAAGGAGGGTGGGAGGGAGATGCAAGAGGGAGGGGATATGGGGATATACGTATGCATACAGCTGATTCACTTTGTTATACAGCAGAAACTAACACAACACTGTAAAAGCAGTTATACCCCAATAAAGATGTTTAAAAAAAAAAATCTAGAAACAATAAATGCTGGAAAGGGTGTGGTGAAAAGGGAACCCTCCTGCACTGTTGGTGCGAATGTAAACTGATACAACCACTATGGAGAACAGTATGGAGGGTCCTTAAAAAACTAAAAATAGAACTACTATATGACCCAGCAATCCCACTACTGGGCATATACCCTGAGAAAACCATAATTTAAAAAGAGACATGTACCCCAATGTTCACTGCAGGACTATTTACAATAGCCAGGACATGGAACCAACCTAAATGTCCATCAACAGACGAATGGATAAAGAAGATGTGGCACATATAGCCAATGGAATATTACTCAGCCATAAGAAGAAACGAAAGTGAATTATCTGTAGTGAGGTGGATGGACCCAGAGTCTGTCATACTGAGTGAAGTAAGTCAGAAAGAGAAAAACAGACACCATATATTAACGCATGTATGTGGAATCTAGGAAAATGGTACAGATGAACCTATTTGTAGGGCAGGAATAGAGACGTAGACGTAGAGAACGGATATGTGGACACGGTGTTGGGGGAAGGGAAGGGTGGAACGAACTGGGAGATTAGGCTCGACAAAAATACACTACCACGTATAAAATAGATAGCTAGTGGGAACCTGCTATATAACACAGGGAGCTCAGCTCAGTGCTCTGTGATGACCTAGATGGGTGGGATGGGGGAGGTGGGAGGAAGGTCCAGGAGGGAGGGAATATAGGTACAGATATAGCTGATTCACTTCACTGTACAGCAGAAACTAACACAACATTGTAAAGCAATTTTACTCCCCCCTCCAAAAAAGACTAGCTGATAAATTTCTCTACTTAGGCAAACCATGAGAATTATCAGATATCTAGATTTTTCCACAGAGTTAAGAATTCTACATTAATTTTTGATTTAAGGGACTTCCCTGGCAAGCCAGTGGTTAAGACTCCGCACTCCCACTGCAGGGAACACGGGTTTGATCCCCAGTCGGGGAACTAAGATCCCACATGCCTCACGGCCAAAAATATGTATATAAATAAAATATTTTTTAATTTAACCAAAGTAGGGGAAAATTAAATGGCAAGACCCAACCAGGTGTCAACTCTTGCTGCTTTTTGCAGCTCTTCTGACAAAAAAAAAAAGGGACATGCTTTCCCCTGTGCTAAGAGAGGGACAAAATGGAGACTCTGTCTCACCCACCAAACACTAGAAGCTCCCAGAACACCTCCAGGCTAGGGTCTGCAACCAGAACCATCGGTAAAATACAGTGTTCTAAGCTTTTAAAAAGAATATTAAAATTCAACAAGGTGCACATTTTCAGGAGGCAGGTAGGGAAAAATGTACCCAGTATGTATTACATTTTCTGTATTGATATTAAAGGGTTTCTAATGGTAAATCTACAATTTCCTGCATCCACAATAACATTGATATATAGAACTGGCTGGTCAGCTTGCTTGGTTAAAAGGCCAGTCATGGGTTTGGTCTCTTGAAGAGATCGGTTTTGCTCTTCACATTCTAAACTCCAATAATTTTGTCTGTGAAACTGAAAGTATCTGTCAATGGTTATAACTGGTACTCAAAACTGTGAGGAGATCAGTGAAAATGTTTTGCCAGTGCTAGGGAGAAATCACTCAGAGTGTACGTCCCACGAAATGAGAAATACCTCTACATACAAGATGACATATTATATAAGCCATCATTATCCCTTTTAATGAATAGTATCCTCATAGGATAAGGAAGAATAAGATGATATCATAATAAATTAGTCCCCCCCAAAAAAGGGAACTGGGAAAAATGTCTCCAGAAAGGCTTAGAGGGAATTCTTTTCTAATACAGTAAGTCCCCTACATACGAACCTTCAAGTTGCCAACTTTCAAAGATGCGAAAGTGCATTTGTATATCCAGTCACGTAAGTTAGTTCATGTGTCTGGCGTACATTGTCACGTGTGTGCATCCTCTACAAGTGGTTGTGCTTTTGTGTTCTTTACTGTACAGTTCTGTTGTTGTGCAACACAAGGAGCTTACTAATGAGGATCTGATGGAATTGGAGGCCCAGAGAAAGGACAAAGAGACAAGAGGAGGAAGTAACTGAAAAATCAAAGAGATTCACGATGCAGGAAATGGCAAGGGGATTTTTTTTATCTGAGGAGGCACTGCTAGTTTTTGAGGCACAGGACCCGAAGGTAGAACGGCACACAAAAGTTGCAGTAGCCGTTCAGTATGCAATCCAGTGCTACCATGTCATCTATGACGAGAAAAAAAGAGCTACTACCCAGATAACACTGGATCATTTTTTCAAGAGGGTAGATAGAATTGAATCCAGCAAAGAACCAGAACCTGTGCCATCGACATAAGGCATGAGTGAAATTGCAGCTTGCCCTCCGTCTCCTATTGCTGACAATCCTTCAGCTCTACCGTCTCCCACCTCCTCTCCCTCCTCCAGTCAGTAGCTCTTCTTGCCTGTTCGCTCGATGCCAGCCCCTGTATGCCAGCTGTTGTACTGTACTACTGTACTTTTCAAGGTACTTTACTGTAAGATTTAAAATGTTTATTTTTTGTGTTCGTTTTTTACATATTATTTGTGTGAAGAGTATTATAAACTTATTACAGTACTGTACAGCCAACTGTGTTAGTTGCGTACCTAGGCTAACTTTGTTGGACTTATGAACAAATTGGACTTACGAACGTGCTCTTAGAACAGAACTCGTTCGTATGTAGGGGACCTACTGTAGAGGGACGTAGTAGGTCTAATGAATTCTGCCCTTAAAGTCCCTTACTCTATTTTCACTGTACCACAAAACATCTATATCTTACACTACTGCAGCCAGAGAAGTTTGTCGAACTGTTCTTTCTTTGCCTCTTCTCTCACTTAAGTTTCTCTCCAGTGATGCTTGGCAACCTACTCATTCAGCCTTTCGTTCTGTCTTTCCTTACTCGAGAGCTTTCAAGCATTTATACTTTTCACTTAAGTCTATGTAAGAGAATATTTCAATAGGCACAAGTACCTGTGTTCAGCTGAGGGAAAATGGAAGCAAAAAGACCAGGGATCAAGACAAAATAAAATAGCTTCTATTTGTCTCAATGAGAAAGCCATTATTTAGCTCATTTCCTGTCGAAGATTTCTTTTTTTTTTTTTTTAACTTTGGCACCTCCCTCTGATTTCAAGTCTTGTACCAGTCATTTTTACTTGATTAAAGAACCTCTCACTTGAATATGTGTAGTTACATTAAATGCTTTGCATTCAAGAACTTGTACATCCATAAATAAACTGCAGAAATCCACACAAATTCTGCAGACGTAGGTACAAATAAAAACAAATATTCTTAAAACTATTTATGAGTATAGAAATCCTGCAGATGCGATGTCAGTGAGAATTGTGAAAAGAAAGTTTACCATAGAAGGCTCTGAAAACCTCCACTAAATCAGATCTATGACTGGGCTACTTCCCCTATCCAGCCAGGTCAAATGACTTCTGATCCTAAACAACTGAAACAGCCTGTGTGGGAAAAAAAAAAAAAATTATAAAATTTATAAATTTATGAAACCGAAAAGCTCAAAGTTAGGCAATTAATTACTACCTTGTATTCAACCATGAAATTTTTGCAAAGGAATTTGTAATTGGAATATATCTATTTATATGACACTCTCATTTGAAAATTCTTTCCTAGAACCAGAGTTAAACAGTCTTTCCTCTTTGTTGGGTACCACTTCTGCATGTGTTCCATGCACACTCACAGCCATAGCTTATTTAATGAATAGTATAAACGTAAGTCACTATCCAACTAGAAGAAACACTAAGTTGGAGCATTTACCTCACACCAGGCAAATGAAAGATTGTGATGAATTTGTATTGTGTCGATTTAGCCAATCCAGAACTACACTTCCCAGAATTCTCTTCCCTGCGTAGTTCCAGGTTAGCCTGGACCACAAGAGACATCCTGGCATGAGATTTGAAAGGTGGAAATGAAGCAGCACCACCTTTTTATACTGGGAAGGTCAGTGCAGGTACAAGGTGCTACTGCAGGTCACACACATTGTTGCTTTTCTGCTGGCTCTTTTGCTTAGCGTGGGGCAACAACCATGACCACAACTCCTACAGGATTTTCTCCTTCAGCTTTTCTGGCTTCTGGGCCAGGTGCATATTTAAATCTGTGATAAAGGTACTCAACTTCTCCTTCAAGAAACCTCTATCATCAGAGTTGGAGGTCTGGATGTAGTGAGAGGATAACATGAGTTGCAGGCTGTCCTCATGCGGTCCAACTCATATTCCAGAATGATCCTCCTTCATATGTACCATGTTCTCTTACTGACTGCATGCCCTGCTAATTTCTAGCTCCAGCACCAGAAACAAAAGCAACAGCCTCATATGAACTGTTTAATCTGCTCCCATAATTATTGGGTTGACCAAAAGGTTTGTTCGTTTTTTTCCGTAAGATGTCTCTAGTAGCATTCAGCTCTCTTTAACTTCATTCAAAACAATTTTGTTAGACTGTATGTGACAGCTGTCATATCAGCGTGCGTTTAAAAAAAGACTTATCAAAATTGGTGAATTTTTGTGTAGCTATTTTAATATTGAAGATGGAAGAAAAAAAGCAATATTTTCAGCATATTATGCTTTATTATTTCAAGAAAGGTAAAAACGCAACCGAAACGCAAAAAAAGATTTGTGCAGTGTATGCAGAAGGTGCTGTGTCTGATCGAACGTGTCAAAAGTGGTTTGAGAAGTTTCATGCTGGAGATTTCTTGCTGGACAATGCTCCACGGTCGGGTAGACCAGGTGAAGTTGATAGCAATCAAATCGAGACATTAATTGAGAACAAGCAACGTTATAACATGTGGGAGATAGATGACATACTCAAAATATCCAAATCAAGCACTGAAAAACATTTGCACCAACTTGGTCATGTTAATTGCTTTGATGTTTGGGTTCCAGATAAGTTAAGCAAAAAAAACACTTCTTGACTGCTTTTCCACATGCAATTCTCTACTTAAACGTAATGAAAACGTTCCATTTTTAAAACAAATTGTGATGGGTGATGAAAAGTGGATACTGTACAATAATGTGGAACAGAAGAGATCGTGGGACAAGCAAAATGAACCACCATCAACCACACCAAAGGCTGGTCTTCATCCAAAGAAGGTGATGTTGTGTATATGGTGGGATTGGAAGGGAGTCCTCTATTATGAGCTCCTTCAAGAAAACCAAACGATGAATTCCAACAAGTACTACTCCCAATTAGACCAACTGAAAGCAGCACTCGACAAAAAGTGTCCGGAATTAGTCAACAGAAAACACATAATCTTCCATCAGGATAACGCAAGACTGCATGTTCCTTTGATGATCAGGCAAAAACTGTTACAGCTTGGCTGGGAAGTTATGGTTCATCCGTTGTATTCACCCGACATCGTACCTTTGGATTTCCATTTATTTCGATCTTTACAAAATTCTCTTAATGGAAAAAATTTCAATTCCCTGGAAGACTGTAAAAGGCACCTGGAACAGTTCTTTGCTCAAAAAGATAAAAAGTTTTGGGAAGATGGAATTATGAAGTTGCCTGAAAAATGGCAGACGGTTGTGGAACAAAAGGGTGAATACGTTGTTCAATAAAGTTCTTGGTGAAAATGAAAAATGTGTCTTTTATTTTTACTTTAAAACCGAAGGCATTTTTTGGCCAACTCAATACATAAAGTCAAATCCCTATAATAAATCCCTTATATATCTTTCATAGTTGCTCTGCTTCTGTGATTAAAACCTTAGTGACACAAAGGGGTGTGTGCGTTTGTGTATGTAAGTAATCTAAAACAGGAAATCCCCTAGCCAAAAAACAAAAGATAAACATACATACATGAAAATAAAAAGAAAATCTGATATGGTGAGGAAAAAAAGCCATATGCAATGTCAAAAGATAAATGACAGATTTAGAAAAAAATATATGCAATGCAGATGGCAGATAATAGGTTAATAGCTATACTATACAAAGAGCTCCAGCAAAGAAAAAGACACACAAGTCATTAGAAAGATGGACACAGGATATAAATAGACAATTCACAGAAGAGCAAATCCAGTGACCTACAAATATATAAAAAGATTATTTGAATTCAAAAGTGGTCAGAAAATGCAAATTAAAGTAATAATGAGTTATTACTTCCTACCCATCAGATTAGAAAAATTAAACAACACCTACTATACAGAGGAAGTGAAGAAAAGGCTATTTTCTTACATTGGTGGTAGAACTGCAACTAGTTTAGCCTTTTTTAGAAAATAATCTGCCAACAGCCATTCAAATAAAAATGTGTATGTACTATTCAACCCAGCAATTCCATAAAAATAAAATATAGAATCTATCTCATAGAAATAAAGTATCAAATGCAAGGTAATGCAACATTGTTCATGATGCTTAAAAAAATTTTTAAAGCAAATGCTCATAAGAAGGGAATTGTCAAATAATTTATGGTATATCCACACTAAGAAATCTTACTCGGCAATTAAAAGAATGAATTAGAGGTAAATCAGGAGACTTGAAAGGATTTCCACCGTTGAACAATAAGATGCAGGTTTGTAAACAATGATCCTACTTTGATCACGGAAACAGATCACGGAAACACCTATGCCAAAAAATCGATATGGGGGTTGGGGGTGTGGAGAGTAGAGATATAAGCAGAGAAAAATATGGAGATATTCATACCAGACTGCTAACACTGTTTCTTTGGCCGAGGAAGATGTGGGATGAGGAGAGATCTGAGTGGAAGGAGGGGAAAGTGAAAAATAAGAGTATGGATATATAGATCTCATTTATGGAAAAGCTATGTGCATGTGTATGTGTATGTGTGAGCGAGTAAGTATAAATTTTAAAAGAGGATGAATTATCTTTGCCTTTATAATTTTTGTATTGTCAGTTGCACTTGTTAAAAGTGATGCCTAATTTCTTATAATTATAATATTTTAAAAGTCAATATAGAGTCTACGAAGCAACTATAATTAAACTATACTAGTCATCAGATTCTCAGATTCACTGGATCCTGGAAAAGAAATGACAACCATGTTAAAAAAAAAAAAAAAAAGAAGCAGAAAACAGAAGAAGAGAAGGAAGGCAGTGAAAAGAGAATGTACAGTGGAGAAGAGGCTGGAATCACTGTCCTGGAACACTGCCAAGAAAGAGGTGAAAGTAGCTCCTTGAACTGAGCCTGGAAGCAGGAAATGTTGATGGGGGCGGAGGGGGGGTGGCGGCTATTGGCCCACAGCCTCATAGACAAGGCCCATATTCGTGGGAATACACTGAGGCATTGTTAAAGGTATTGAAATATTACACTTACACACACACACATCCTATTACTTAAAAGGTTAATGCCAGGCCTGATGTAGGCTTCTAGAATCCTGCTCCAGCACAAGAGCAATACTGATTGGGTAGCACTCACATTAACCAGTTGTACCTATAATGAATATCTCCCTTACTTAGAGGCAGAAACCATCCATCCCCATCATAGTCCACCTTTACCCACAGGCAATGTAGCATCACTTCCCAAGATGACCAGTTGCCTTAATCAACTGGAAAATCCCCTGAGGATGTGAAGCTTAGGGCCCCAGAAGCCCTGGGGTCAGAGATCAAGCACAACAGTGCCCAGCAGGATAAGAAGAGAGGCTCAGTGAGATAGGAGCCCATTAAAGGCAACATGGGTTCCCCTCTCTTGATTACCCATGATACGCTCTACACAGAATATTTTCTGGAATTATCCTAAAACTGAATTTCCCAGGCATATATCACTGGTTACATTGCATTGCATGTTTCCTAATGGCACAAGGCAAAGAGTACTTTTTGTTTGTTTATTTATTTATTAAGTTAGTCTTTCTTCCTAGAGCACAGCACGGCAGTGTTTACCATGGCTATAGGTAATGCACAATATCCCCTAAACTGAATGTAAAAACTCCTTGTGCTTGGTTGAAGTTAAAGGTCCAATATTAGAAAGCAGAAACTACTATCAATCACAAAAAAAAAGACTTATTATACAGGGTTTCCCCCCCACCTCAGTATAATGGTAATAGGCAAAAAAGTTATAGAGGTATCATCTTTTGGGCTCTAAAACCAGAAAGCATCAATGTTTTCCAGGACAAGAGCCAGGGTCAAGAGTTAAAATTGGACTTATGGAATTGTCAGATATGCAAAACTGAAAGAGACTATAGTGAAATGATAAAACTTTGAAAGTTATTATAGTGAATGAAGACTACTATAAACCATCTGTGATGAGAGAAGGTAATAAATTATGAAGTGTAAAGAGATCTGACACTCTGAAATAAACATTTCAAAGAGGATAGTAAATGCCTATTGGCTATATAGATAATACACTAAGATGTGCTGTCATTAATAGTAATTATTTGTTAAAGAGAAGTAACCTCAATATTATAGAGAACAGTCAATAACAGAAAACTTAGCCTAGGGCTACTCAATCTGACTTAGTTGAAAAGCAATTCAGACAGGAAATACAACACAATGATTGCATTCCAGACATGTGAGGTTTATAGACTTCATTACAATAAGGGACTATAAGCTGATGCCACAGTAGAAAGAACAGAACAGAGGCCTCTGAGATTAAATATCTAAGAAAGAGGCAGGAAAGCAAAGACAAACTGGAAACAGCTTAGTGAAAAAAGAGACCGCAGAAAGTTTTGGCCAAAAAAGGGAGCTGTGGAATGCAGTTTGGTGGCCATAAGAGCAAAGTACATAATACTTAGCATAACACTTTTAAAAGGAAAAAAATAAGCAGAAATCAAGAAATTATCAGAGTAAAGTCTCTTTTACAGTTAAGTAATATAACTCTCAATACAGACACCTTTAATTACATGTGTGTGTACTTTACTGTATCTACATAAAACATTTCTGGAAGGAAATATAACAAAATGTAAGGAAAGAAAATGGATGGCTAGAGAACAGGAATGAAAGGGGACTCAGGAATGAAAGGGAATGAAAGTATATACTCACTATATACTCTTTTACACCCTTTTAATTTTGAACCATGTAAATATATTACCTATTTTAAGAATTAAAAAAACAGGGACTTCCCTGGTGGTGCACTGGTTAAGAATCCGCCTGCCAATGCAGGGAACACGGGTTCAAGCCCTGGTCTGGGAAGATCCCACATGCCGCGGAGCAACTAAGCCCATGCGCCACAACTACTGAGCCCACGTGCTGCAACTACTGAAACCCGCGAGCCGAGAGCCCGTGCTCCGCAACAAGAGAAGCCACTGCAGTGAGAAGCCCACGCACCGCAACAAAGGGTAGCCCCCACTCCATAGTATGAGTGTGTTTCATGTTTGATAATTGCAATCATTGTTGCTTCTGTTGTGGTCATCCATGTACAATGCTTGGTGTCAGTCTATTTATCTCTTGTAAAAATAAAATACAGTGTGTGTGTGTGTGTGTGTGTGTGTGTAAAAAAAAAAAGTTCACCTAGTTCACATTTATATCTCACTTAGATATAGCTTCCATAGCACCTACATAGTAAGTGAAATAAAATATATCTTAAATGATAAAAAAAAAAGAGTAGTCCCCACTCACCGCAACCAGAGAAAGCCCACGCGCAGCAACGAAGACGCAAAGCAGTCAAAAAATTAATTAATTTTTAAAAAAGAGAATTAAAAAAACAACTTTTTATTAGGTATAAAGCAATAATGCAGTCATAGGATCTCAGCTCAACAAGAGAGACCTACCTTTTTCAAAACAAGCCTATGAGAGGCAGCAAATGAAGCGCTCCCCATTACTCTTAGCTTTACTATCACTTCTGAAGCAACTAACCATTAATCCAATGAGCAAGTTCACAGATAACATCTGAAGGCAACTGTTCATATCTCCTAAGTGAAGACTGATGATTCCAGCCAGCCCACAGTGCCTCACTTCTAAGTCAGCCCAGCTTAACTACAAAGATTTTTCCTAATAAGATTTTTCTCTTCAGCCATTTTAGAGCTCTAAAAAGAAATAAAGATTATAAACATCAAAGGGAAAAGAAACCTTCTAGACCTCACAGTACCTGTTCCAGTGTCTTTTAAATACTACCTATGGGGGCTTCCCTGGTGGCGCAGTGGTTGAGAATCTGCCTGCCAAGGCAGGGGACACGGGTTCGAGCCCTGGTCTGGGAAGATCCCACATGCCGCGGAGCAACTAGGCCCGTGAGCCACAACTACTGAGCCTGAGCGTCTGGAGTTTGTGCTCCGCAAGAAGAGAGGCCACGACAGTGAGAGGCCCGCGCACCGCGATGAAGAGTGGCCCCCGCTCGCTGCAACTAGAAAAAGCCCTTGCACGGAAACGAAGACCCAACACAGCCATAAATAAATAAATAAATAAAAATAAATACTACCTATGCAATGCCTAAACTTATTGTTTTGGGTTAATTATTTAACCAGCTCTAGGGTGTATAAATTCTCTTAAACAGTGAATTGAGATCAGAAAAGATCTTATTAATAAGATCAGAAAAAGTTTTATTCATAACACTATTTTCCTCTGGTGCTAGAAAGATGTTTTAATAAGCTAGAGAGGACAAATAAACATGACTTGTAGAAAATGAACGAGAAAAGAAAGTATATGGATATAGTATTGAAATTTTAAAAAATCGATTTCAAATGCAGTCATCAAATAAATGCAAAATGGTTGGGAAAGAATAATGGAGAGATTTTAAAGAGAGATGCCTATACAAAACTCAATTCAGAGAATGAACACTGACAATCAGAGCCTCGCTTCCCCATGTCAGATAACTCAGAATTAACTATAAAGAAGTATGCCAGACCCAAGCAAAATGTACTTTTTAATAGTAAACAGAACATATTAGGAATCTGGAAATAAGGCCACCAACTTCAGGCAAGACAGTTAAAACAAACAGAAAGCAATAAAATAACCTCTGTGACACAGTCAGCAGGGACACACTTGCTAAAAATTAATACAATCTTTAGACATTATTACCAGAATGCATATAAAAAAGGGAAAATTCTCCAAATGTATTTGACCATTGCTAAAAGAGAGGAGGGAAGAAGAGGGAGGGTAGGAATTAAACTCTTTCACTCAGCAGAAGGAGAAATGCAACTACTCTAAGAAATCACTGGAAAGCAGGACGGGTAAAAATAAAAAACAGAGGAGTTAAAATTTTAAACCATTCAAAACTCTAAACTTTATTAGTAATAGTAGTGGTAATAGTAGCAGTAGTATGAACAGCAGGGGCTGTTTTACATGCTCTCAACCATGCTATGTGTGTAGGTACAATCATCATCCCCAACTCAGTGTTGAGGCGACTGAGACTGGGGGATTCTGGGTGACTCTTCCTGTTCAGTGCAGCTGTCAAGAAATAAAGCAACAGCACTCCACTGAAAATCCCTTCAATAAGAAATGTATCTTAATGCCAACAACCTATACATATTAGTAAACACAGAGTTCAAACATCTCTGGAGGGAAAACAAAGCTTCAAATTAGGTAGATTTCACCACCCCAGAAGAAGGCCACTAAATCCCAACTAAGAAAAGAGAATTTTAAAGATACAGAGGAGCCACCTGATTTCTCTCCAGAAACATAGGTAACATTAAGCATCCCTGACAACTTCACAACTAATGAGAGATACACTAGTTTATACAATGTTTGTCATCTTCAGCTTCTACTTTCAGTCCCAGATAAAGAAATACCAACTTCATTAGTACCAAGCTCCAACAAGCAGCAACAGAACTGAGAGCTGCCCCAACAGTTCCTTTCTGTAATTCACTGAAAATTTACTTGGGGCAGCAAAAATATGCTCTGTCTCCCAGGACATCAATTTAGAGAGAGATTCCCTCCCCAAAATAGGCTTCACAAGCACCTGCCCACACTGATCTGAGGGTGACTGTCTCTACCAAAACACATCTTTCTTACTTCCTGTCACTGTGCCTGAAATTCCACCATCAGCCTCCTCTTTGAGAATCTTCTTTAAGATTAAAAAAGGGGGGGGGGGGTGCGGGTGCAAATATCCCCAAACAAAGCAACAATGAAAAGTGGGGGAAAGAGATTATATTTGACTATTTCAACTGACATTTTAACTAAGGAATTATGACAGCTAAAAATGAATGTTCACAGTTTTCCTCCTAATTTCAGAAAAAGCTTAAGTATTTTTAAAAATCCCTTCTCTCATAGGAATGTTTTTGGAGCCTGTTACAGTTTGGTCTGGTAGCAAACATCAGTAGATAAAAGGTACTAACTACCTAGCAGGTTAACATAAATGGAAAACCCTGAAATGAGGTCATTATGGTTAATCTGAACCTTTGTTAGTAATTGTAGTTTTATATTATATACACAGAATGGAGTGAGACTTATTTTATGATTGTATATTTGTTGCTGGTTTCTATGATGTAATTGAACATACTTTTGTGATAAAGCCTTAGGATCACTGAAAGCTGGAAGGAGGTTGCCAACTTTTGCCTACACTTCACAGTAGGTAAGGCCAGGCCCTTGGGTCCACCAAAGTTGATAGATTTGCAGTTTAGCTCTGCAGGGCAGCAGCAAACCCTACAGGATCAGCCATTCTATTCTGGTAGGTGCACCACAAAGACCAGAAACGGCCAGCATAACACAAACTGAAGAGCCATGCTGTTGAGCTACAAATAATAACTCATAGAGACAAAAAAAAAGCAAAAATCTATTACAGGCTAACAAAGTAATTAATGTTGCTTTAAACAAGCCACTTCACCTACAACCTCTGCTACATCTTTTTTGCAATTTCTTCAAGTTCAAGTGGGCCTAGAATATAGCTATGAGATACTAGTATATATTTATGAGCACCATTATTTCTATCAAAATCCCTCTTTGGAATCCATTATATTCCTCTGACAAAAAAAAGTTTTTAATCTAAAAAGACTATAGAATCTAGAAAAATGGTACAGATGAACCTATTTGCAAAACAGAAATAGAGACATAGAAGTACAGAACAAACATATGGACACCAAGGGGGTAAAGAGGGGCTGGGATGAATTGGGAGATCGGGACTGACATATATACACTACTATGTATAAAATAGATAACTAACGAGAACCTGCTGTATAGCACAGGGAACTCTACTCAGTGCTCTGTGGTGACCTAAATGGGAAGGACATCCAAAAAAGAGGGGATTTATGTATACATACAGCTGATTCACTTCGATGTACAGCAGACACTAACACAACATTGTAAAGCAACCATACCCCAATTAAAAAAAAAAAAAAAGACTATGTAATTAATATAAAAGCTGATTCCTTTTTATAGTTCTTAGAGTTCTAAGATAATCAAATTTCTAGTGATTATATGCAGAATCTTCAAATAAAAAGTCCAAAGTATTTAAAATGTGATAATTTAAGGGCTAACAACATGCATATTGTACAGATCCACCACTTTTTCACAAAGACAAAAATAAAAAATAGTCGCTTTGAAATGATACATGTTCAATCTGATTTCTGGGTTTTTTAATTATTTTTGATTCAACAACCCTTAACTTGACATATTCATAATTTAAATGTAACAGCCACAGAAAATTGCAGGCCATTAGTCTATTTAATACAAAGCCAGGAGATAAAAGAGGCCAACTTTTATGCACTTTTATGTAGGCTTTTTAATTTGGCCAATGTCATTCTGATGGCAAAAACTGACACAGGCCCTGTTTCAAAATGGGGAAAACATTCTTTACTTCATATAAGATAAACAAATTGCATGAATCTATATAAAATACAATTTAAAATGATCATCACATCATTAGGACACATACATGAAAAAGCATGTGAATATTTTTAAACAGCTTTATTAAGATATGTATATTTATTATGATGTATATTAAGACATAATGCATACACAATTCACCCAGGTAAATTATACAATTTAATATTTTTTAAGTATATTCACAGATATATGTAACCACTACCATTAGAACATTTTCATCACCTAAAAAGAAGCTCTGTATACCCTTTAGCTATCACTCCTCCAATCCTTGGATGTGAATATTTAAGTACTAAATTTTAAATATCTGGGACATGGTGACCACACTTGGCTTTAAGTTTTAAAGCTCTAAATTTGTTGTCCTTTTCTTAAAAGTAATTTTTAGTATTCAGTCTAAATTTGCTCCTTAAACCTCCAGAATCACAAATTTATCCATTCTTTTCCAAAAGACTCTTCAGATAATTCCTGTTTGTGAAAAAGGGTACCAAGGCAATCAACTCTTAAGTACATTCCCTCACACACATGAATGCACCACTTTTTAGCACCTATAACAAACAAAAATACATAAAAACAAAGCCCACAAACACATTTTAAAAAGTGTCTATCCAATACTACCTACATAACAAGTAATTATCCTTATTCTGTGGCACATGCCTTCCTTGGGTTTAGAAAAGTAGAAGTGGGCTCCAAGTCCAACCGTGCCAAACTTAACAGGGCCTTAAAGAATGTTAGACACTCTTTTCTTCCACCCACGTTAAATATACACCCCCAAAAACTGTTGATTCACCGGATTTTCGGCTGCCAAAAAAAGTAGACTAGCTTAGTGTTTGACATTTCCTTTTGGCAGTCATTAGTCCTTAATGTGTAGCTGTCTAGAGGCTAAATGGAATAGTTTCATTCCTTTCTGCTTTAGCAGATCACTTTCTTGGGCCTGAGGAAATGTATCAAAGGCTAAAACCACCCTACAAGAATGCTGTCAATTGAAGATGTTGCAATATAAAAATAATAATGATTAAAACTCCTCTCTCCACAAGCCCCTTATCACTAGAATCTAAACAATACCTTTCTCCATAGGAGCAAATTAAAGGGGAAAAAGCAAACACTTCCCAACACCTCTGACTGTCAGTGAGCTACCCACTAACAGGGAAAAAGAGGACTGCTTCTAGCTAGTCTTGCTTGTAAAATGGTTCCTTAATGGCTCTTCAGGACTTCTCCGGTGGTCCAGTGGTTAAGACCACGTTTCCACTGTAGGCGGCATAGGTTCAATCCCTGGTCAGGGAAGTGCCTCGTGCCATGCTCGGTGGGTGCAGCAAAAAAAAAAAAAAAGGCTCTTCGTTCCCACCAAGCCAAGAGGTTTGCCATTCCCTGCACACTAATTAATTCCTGATTCTAAATCTATTATTGTTTCTCCCTTCGCCCACTCTTCAATGCCAATCAATGCCAACCTTGTCTGTCTTTGTATATCCTATTTAATATAAGTTTTATACTTGCTCCAGTGCTCTATAATAATAAATAATTTTATTTGTGCTTTTCTTTAAAAAACTTCATTGCACCAGCATTATCTCGTATAAACCAGAACTCCTCATTCTGATTTCTGCTGACAAAAAGAGCACTAAAAAAGGAAAAATAATAGAAACAGTACACAGAATGTTTATATTCAAATAAGGTTTTCTCTAGCTAGAGACAATGTATTTTCATAATCAACAGCAGAAGCAAGGAATCTGAAATCATCCTGGCCAAGAAAATACTGTTTAAGCCACCTAAAATTGTGCTGAGGCAACTTCTTAATTAATATGAAATCTACAGAAGTCGTACCACCACCCTCCTGAAAAAAAGAAAGCCCTAATTACTGCCATTTATTAAATTCCATTCAATCAAAGTTTAGTGAACAACAAGGAAACATCACTACTAAATTATACAACAGTCAAGCAGGTAAGAAACAGAAAACTTCTTACTATACATGATGGAGCTTTAAAAATATGATTCAGGGGAGGGCAATAGCTCTGATAATGCTTCAGGTAGTAGACTATGGAATGCCTAGATGATTAGGCAATGACCAATTCTGACCTTCTAAAAAAGTGCTTACTAACAATTTAACCAAGAAAACTCTGCATCGTCCAATGACTATACTAGGTACACTCCTTTTTGGAGAATCAAGGAACTCAAATCAAATACAGTGTCAAAGCGTTTACTTCAAGGACACATGCACAAAAACCCAAGCACAGCTGGGCAACCGGCCTCAGGAAGGCCATACAGGAAGAATAGGATCCTCCTCTTAGCTGCTTGCACCCTTCTCCAACCTCAAATACCTGATCCAATGTTACCCTCTATGCTGCCTAACTAATTCATAGCTGCTGCCCACCCACAAATTCACTTTGCCATGACCCCTCACGACCCTGACTCTACTTAATGGCATAATTTCCTACTTCAGTTTCCATTTACTAACTGCATCGTTTTCTCATTATTTTCCCATACAAATTCCCAAGAGAATCTAATTGGCCTAAGAACTGGGGACTGAGAAGGGGGCTGGACAGAATAAAGCAAGCTGTTCGAGAGGTTGCAAGACAGACAAATGCCTTCAGAAGGGCTGTAAACATTGCAAAGACTATGCCCTTAAACATCTAATATGCTGACATCTACTCAAATAACCATAATGATAAGAGATGTCTTTTTTTAACTTTTTATTATGGGATTTTCCAAACATTCAAAAGGATTAAGAATACTAAAATGAACTTCCTTATGCAACATCACCAAGTTTTCACAGCTATCAACTTTCTGCTTCCTTGTGTCATTTATAACACTTCTGTTAGTTTTTGGGTGGAGTATTTTAAAACAAATCTACAACATCATGTCATTTCACAAGGGATTCCCTTTGAACCTATGTTCATCTCTGGATGTTCAAATCTTGTCAAATGTTGAGGGTTAAAAGAACTATCACTTGTCCAAAACCTCAAATTGCAAACATAGTCACTGACGTTTATCATCATAACCATAAAACTTATGTGACTTTTTTTTTTTTTTTTTTTTTTTTTTTTGCCGCACTGCTTGGCTTGCAGGATCTTAGCTCCCTGACCAGGGATCGATCCTGGGCCCAGCAATGGAAGGGTGGAGTCCTAACCACTCAGCCAACAGAGAATTCCCAAACTAATGTAATTCTTGATTCGGAATGGTTTTAAGAAAATAGCTAATTTTGCACTAGCTGGGAAAACCCACTCAAAAAAAATAGTTTGATTCTAGCTCTAGAGCTTGCCAAAATGACAGATCTGTAGACAACAAGTAAGTGCTAGTCAATGGAGTCAGTTTTAACAAACACTGTGATTAGAATTCCACTTTTTAAATGGAATTTTTTCCTGAATGCTACAAAGTTTGATATTGCTTTGAAAAAAAAATCCAACAAACATCTTCCTAATGTTTTGAAGTCTATTTCCTGAGTTAAGAAATTTTGATAGCCTAAGAAAAACCAGCTTTGAAAAGGTCAAGGGGACAGGGGGTTCCTTTATCACAAAAGAAATCACTAAATAAGGGTATATATAAACAACCAACTTTTAAAAACCAAACCATTTTCCAGTATATAATGGCTTTGTCTTTTTTTCACCAACATAGAATCTTAAAAACAACATAGGGACTTCCCTGGTGGTGCAGTGGTTAAGAATCCCCTGCCAATGCAGGAACACGGGATCGATCCCTGGTCCAGGAGGATCCCACATGCCGTGGAGCAACTAAGCCCGTGCACCACAACTACTGAGCCTGCACGCCACAACTACTGAAGCCTGTGTGTCACAACTACTGAGCCCGAGCACCTAGAGCCCGTGCTCTGCAACAAGAGAAGCCACTTCAATGAGAAGCCCACGCACTGCAACGAAGAGTAGTCCCCACTTGCTGCAACTAGAGAAAGCCCACGTGCAGCAACGAAGACCCAATGCAGCCAAAAAAAAAAAAGCAACATAAACAAATAGGTCTACTTCCCAGCAACAAGTGAATTTATTGTTATGAGCTTTAAAGATTACAGTTGGGTATCACTGGTCAAATACTTACGATTTTTCTTATAAAATATTTCAGGTTATTTTACACCAGGGAATAATAAGCAATGTTCATATAGACACAAGAACAAGGCCAAGTCAAAACATAAATCTTTTTATTCCTAGAAGATGAGTTTCTTATTTGAGTCTGCAAAACCAATAATTCTCCCTCAAAGCAGGGAGAATTAATTCAGGACAAGTACGCTCCGGAGTTAAATTTAAAGGACAATTAGCAGGGAAGCCTTGAAACCAGATGCCACACTGCATTCTATAGAGTAGACTATTACAAACTGCAAATTACAAAACCCAAAGTTAGAGTATCTGCAACTGGAGTAAAACCAGGAGGCCAATCATTCCAACACATCTGAAAATAATCCTTGTAAGACAATTTATTGATTAGATATTATTTTAGCATAAAGCAACTCAAATGAAATGTCTTCCTTATAAGTGTATCTCCAAATCATACCATTATGAAAAGGTCCTATGCCATTTTCAGAGAATGACCAAACAAAATCAGTTCTCAGCAGTCTTTGGTTCTAAATATTGAATATTCCACTTTAAAATAAATAAGTTATTGAGTGACTGTCAAGTACTTATTTAGCAGTCATCAGATGTGAACACAGACTGAACACAAAATAAACAGAAAAAATAAGGGCATTCGCTCAGAGAAGAAAAATATCGCATTCCACAGACTTTAACCCTTCTAATTCTATGACTAAGAAATATGAAAACCATAGTAATTTTCAAGAGAGCAGGCCTGAAATCACAGAACAGAAAATTTCCTGGCAGCCAGGGCTATACCTATCTCTGGCAAGGATAGTTTGGAAACTCAAGGAGTTTTATTAACTACCTTAAGTCCTCTAAAACACCCAATTTAAAAAAAAAATTTTTTTTAAGATCAATGGACAGAAAATATTAGGGTAGAAAGTTATGATTGATAAGCTTCTAATTTTACATGTTTGTCACATATGGGCATTCTAGATAAACAGGTTTATTTTATAAACAATAAAATGCCTACTTTGCTACATTTAAACAATGACACTATTTTAAAAGAATCAATTTATTATCAACATATGACAACTTTGCCAAAAGTAAAAATAAATGAGAAAGAAAGAAGTGTATTATTAATTTCCTAAAACAATACCAATTTGCATGTATTTATAGCATTTTCTAGTTGTATGTTCAAGTCAAACATGGTATCCCCTTCCCTTTCCACACTCAAATGAGGGGTGGCAGGGGAGATCCTCTGTCAGCTGTGATGAGATGCTTGAACTACAAGATCATGCAGACTTGTGGGTGGAGACTGCTGCTTTGGCTCTTTGCTATAGACAGAGCAAGGAATGGAGCTATCACACAGAACTGAGAAGAATCTGCTACAAGAGACAGGAGAGCAGCCTCGGTCACTGCCTATCCAGATCCCTGTTCACCTTGTTCTTGGCTACACATCATTTAATGCTCTTTCGTCTCAAGGCATTTTTTGCATTACCACCACCCATTATCCCATTTTCTTCATTCTGCTTGGTCTTGAGTGGTTCTCTGTGCCCTCTAACAAAGTCAGGTAGAAGGGCAGCTATTAATGACCTTGTTTCACAGCTGAGAAAGCAGCTCAGGGGGAGGCTACTTGATCAAGCTTTAACGATGCCTATTCGATGTAAGCATTACTGTCCACCATCCATGGCATCACATATGATGAGGACCATCAGAAGTAGCTCTGGACTGATAATCAGAAGGCTTAATTCTAATCTTAACTGTTCTTACCTGGGTATCATCATAGCCAAGTTACCTCTAGTTTCAGGCTGTTTTGAAAATAGGTGGTTGGTTTTAGGTCTGGTTAAGATAGGGTAAACATTTTCCACCCTGTCTATGCCACTGAATGCAACTAAAAACTCTGGAGAGAATACATAAAGTAGCAATCTGAGAACTGAAATGAAAAAGAGCCAAATCCACAATTATAGTTGGCAGACAGGGCTATAACTGTCTCAGTAACTATTAGAACAAGCAGACCCTAAATAAACAAACAAATAAATAAGCAATCAAGGTATAGAAGTACTGAACCAATTCAATCAATCAATGCCATCAACCATCTGGATCTAATTGACATTTATAGAACACTCCATCCAACAACAGCCAAAAAACATAGCCAAGTGCAGACAGAACATCACAAAGATAGCACCACTGGGTCATAAAACAAATCTCAATAAACAATTTAAAAAACTGAAATCATGCAAAGTATGTTCTCTGACCATATTGAATTTGAATTAAACTAGAAATCAATAACAGAAATTTAACAAGAAAATCTCCATATACTTGGAAATTAAACAACATACTGAACTTCCAAATAATCCACTGGTCAAAGAGGAAGACTCAAGGAAAATTTTTAAATATTTTGAACTAAACAAAAATGAAAATACAAAATATTGAAATTTATGGGATGGAGACAAAGCAGGGCTTATATGGAAATCTGCCCTAAATCTTTACATTTAAAAAGAGGAAAGATCTCAAGCCAATAACCTAATTTCCCACCTCAAGAAACTAGAAAAAGAAGAACAAAATAAACCTAAAGAAAACAGAAGAAACAATGAAGAACAGAAATCAGTGAAATTGAAAATAACAGAAAAATCAATGAAACCAAAAAAACCTGGCTCTTTCAAAGGATCAACAGAATTGATAAACCTATAGCCAGACTGGCAAAGAAAATAAAGGGGTCAGATACAAATTACCAACACCAGAAATGAATTAGACAATATGGCTACAGACTCCCCACAAACACTAAAAGGATAATAAGAGAATGCTACAAACAACTTTTGCATATGAAACTTGACTAACTGGATAAAATGGACCAATTCCTTAAAAGCCACAAACTTCCAAAATTTATCTAAGAAGAAATATATAACCTAAATAATCTCACATCTGTTAAGAGAAATTGAGTTTGTATTTTAAAACCTTCAAAAAATTAGTTGAAAAAAAATAATTAGTTGGCTGGACTAGATTAAGGCTTGGCAAACTTCTGTAAAGGGCCAGATATCAAATATTTGGGGCTTTGGGGGCCATTCCATCTCTGTCACAACTACTCAACTACACGACTGCAGTGGAAAAGCAGTCATAGATTGTTAAATAAACAAATGGGCATGGCTATGTTCCAATTAAATTTACAAAAACAGATGGCAGGCAAGACTTTACCGGAGAAGTTTAATTTGTCAACCCTACACTATGATAACTAATGTCACTTCCAAATTCTAAAATTTATAATTCTATATTTCCATGGTCAAAAATCACTGACAAATATTTCAAAGAAAAGGATAATGCAAATACTATCACACAGAGATAACTGACTCTGTTTGGACCAAGACTTTCTAGAAGTACATACTGTAGTAAACAAAAAGCCCCCCCAGACAACTCACTACTTCAAACTAGTCCTGAATGAATCATTACCTCAAAAAGACGAATCACCTTATTAACGTGAAAAATCTTCAGTGTTCCCATATTAATAGTACTTTGGAAATAAGCACAGTATATGATTATGAACAAAACCTAAAAATCCATGACACATAAAACTAAGGGTCTAAGTTTATTTCTAAACTTTGTGTCATAATGACCATAAGAAACACTGTCAAAAATGTGGGAGGAACTACAGAAGAAAATTTATATTGCCTATTATCCCACCACTCAGTGATAATTGCTAATATTCTGATATATTTAGAGGTTATTACTACCGTTTAATTTAGACACATTTTTTTAGATATAAAAGCTCTTCAAGCCCGCCTGACATCTAAAAAGCATAAATTAATACCAAGGACAGTCTAACAGCAGTCTCCTGTAGGCTAAAACCTGATGCATCTGCAGCCTGACACTGGGCAGGCTTCCGGGTCTGCCCCATCATTCTGATTTCAAGAGACTGCTCTACTATTGTTCCATTAAGCCAGAGCCATTTTATCTAATATACAAACATATAAAAGGTTAGGAACTTGCCTGTTAAATACTGCAATCCATAATGCCAGAGTGGCATATATAGGAAGTACCTCAGGCCTCTAAAAAGCAACATAAAATATAACTAGGGTGAGATGTCCTCTTCAGACTTAAGAAGTTCTCTTAAACCTCTCATCTCACACCACAAGAAAATCACACAATTTTTGACAAAGAAGCTTTCCAAATTAAATAAATACTAATGTCAAGAGGACTAAGTCCTACACATGCTCGAATTCTGCATTCAATGAAACATCTATTTATACCTAAATTCTCCAAATATGCTAGGCAGCTCACCGAAAAGCTTACACTAACAAATCAATAAAATCATATAGTACAAAACTATGGACTAGCAATACAGGCAAGAGTCTACTGCAGGAAACCCAAGGGTTCACACAAAGATGAAAATCATAGCATATCATATAACAAAACTCAGGCCCTGTAGCTGCACATCACAGAGCCAACTGAAACATCTATGACACTCAAGTAACTCCAGAGAGTCTAGCTTGGGAGAATACTCTAAAAAAGCTTTCTTTTCTTCTTCAGCTCACTTCAAGCAGCTATACCAGACCTGGGTTTACCTTATTTAGTGTGAAATATTTAACTTCATTAATAAACTTCAGTAATAAATTTCATTTATAAAGCTATATAGTGAAAAAAAACCATGATTATTAAAGATGATGATGATGTAAAATCGTATTTGCTGACTTACAAAGATACACTATGATAAAAGTAGTAAGCATTCAGATTTTCAGGCCACAGCGATCTGAGTTCAAATCTCAGCTATATGACTGAGTATTTTTGAGCGAGTAACAATTCAATAGGATTATTATGGAAGTTAAACAGGTAATAATGTATGTCTCTCAGCACAATGGCTAGTATATGGTAAGCAGTATAATTGTAAAGACAATCCTTATTTCTGTTGTCAAAAAAAGAAGAAACAGTAAGAACAGAACAGATAAATGTGTACATACACACATAGACAGAATGAACTCTGGAATGCTATATACCGAAAATGGTGATATATAATGAACAGAGAACTTTATAATCAGAAAAAAATTAACCTATTCTAATTTTGAAAATAAGAAAATGCAGCCACAAAATAATGCAGTAACAAGCTCTTCGAAGGAGTCCTTCAAAGGCTTGGAAGCTTTGGCTCCGCTAAAGTGGTTCCAGGAAAGCATTTGCAAAACTGAGAAGAGATTAGCATCTAGATTAAGTGCTTCCCCTCACTGCAATAACAATATATCTTTGAGAGTGAACATTAATCGCACCTTACTCATATATTCCATATCTAACTATTATCCAAATCAGATAAAAATTTTATACCTGATATGCTAACATAATCAAACCCCTCAAATATAGGCCCAGTCCAATACAAAAAATGTCCACTTACTTCATTACTCTTTTAGGATCCTACAACCTCCACCGTTTCTGGGCAAGAACAAAGATAAAATTTAACCTTAAGCAACATCATCCTCACCTGGTCCTAAGCTGTACCAATTTTCTTCTGCCTAAAACTAGTTTAAGGTATAAAAAATACAAGCTACAATAGCTACTATGTACGTTACCATTCTGGACACTGAAGGAAGAAGTTGGGACTTCCCTGGTGGTCCAGTGGCTAAGACTCCGTGCTCCCAATGCAGGGGGCCGTGGTTCGATCCCTGGTCAGGGAACTACATCCCACATACCGCAACTAAAGATCCCACATGCGGCAGTGGAGATCCTGCGTGCCACAACTAAGACCCAGCACAGCTAGCTCAATAAATTAATTAATTAATTTTTTTAAAAAAAGGAAAAAGTTGATGCTTAACTCTTATCTACTCACCTTAGCTGGTTGGTTACCCAGTAGTCAGAATTATCCAAGAGAAATATAATACAAGCAAGAAACAAAAACTACATATATAATTTAAAATTTTCTAGTAGCCATAAGTAAAAAGAAACACGTAAAAATTAAGAACAGATTTTATTTAACCCAATATATCCAAAATATTATCAATGAGATACTACTGAGATATTTACAGCTTTTTCAGTGCAGTAAGTCTTGGAAATCTGGTATATAGTTTACACTCACAGCACATCTCAAATTGGACCTGTCACCTATTAAGTGCTCAATAGCCACATATGCCTACTGGCTACCACACTGGATGGAACAGAGCTAAAGCTACTCAAGCCCAAGGCATGTGTTTCTTCTCACCAATTATAAATTCTAATTCTAGTCAGTCAGCATATGACCATGAACTGCTGGACAAGATTGCTCAGGTCAAAACCAAATGGAATTCATTTCAAAGACTGAGGGTCATTTATGTTTCAGACACTGTGTTAAGAGTTTTCAGATTGGGGTCAGGGGGAGGGGGGTTAGAGTGGAGAGTTTTGTTCATTTGTTTTTTGAGGGGAATGTGAGTGTGATAAAAGAGACAAGTAAGTTTGGTCCCAATAAATTCTACTGCAGTACTGGGAAAAACTCAAAGCACATGCCCTAACAAAGGGAGAAAGGACCACATTAAGGATCAGCATATCCCTTAGCAGAATGAAGAGTGTGAAATAAAGAATTCGGCTGTACAAAGTACAGGCCTCTTCAGAAGGAGACTTTTCACTGGCATTGAAATACTATCTTTAAAAAACATTATATAAAAAAACAAAAAAACAAAAAAACAAAAAAACATTATAACACAGAACTGGGCTCCAAAGTCAACTACACATTTAAGAAACAGAAAGTTGAACCCATTAAACCTAATTGTTTGTTTTTAAATTTTGTTTGTTATTTTTTTTTTACTATGTTTATCGTATAACATAACATTTACCATCTTAACCAATATTAAGCATATAGCTCATAGGTCTCAAGAACATTCACATTATTGTGCAACCATCAGCACATCCGTCTCCAGAACTTTTCATTTTCTCAAACTGAAATTCTGTCCCCATTAAACAGTAACTCCACATTCCCATCTCCCCCAGTGCCTGGCACCCCCATTCTCCTTTCTGTCTCTATGAATTTGACAACTCTAGGAACCTCATGAAAGTGGATCATACAGGATTTGTCCTCTGTGTCTGGCTTATTTCACTCAGCATAATGTCCTCCAGGTCCACCCATGTTGTTGCACCATTAACCTAATAGTTTGAATGTTATACGAATATTTTGTGTCTATGCGGAGAACATTAAGAGGGTTAAAACTATTTTAAAATTTAAAAACACTCTGCATACAAGAACGGGGACAAACTGGAAATACATATACCTAAATGTTAATAGTAATGGTGGGTCAATAATTTAATGCACATGTATGATTTTCAACTACAAGAAAATAAACAAAGTGGCAATAACTTTTTTCAAATTCAATTACATTTCACTTTAATTTCAATCCATTCACTTTTTTTTTTTTTGGCCGCACCCCGCAACATGCAGAACTTCCCCAACCAGGGACTGAACCTGCACCCCCTGAAGTAGAAGCGTGGGGTCTTAACCACTGGACCACCAGGGAAGTCCAATCCATTCATTTTTAAACCCATCCAAGATATTTTTCTTTCTCTAGAATCCTCATAGGCAGAGTAACCTTAGGCTGATAGAGCAAGAACAAATTAAACATAACCACAATAACTACATTTCATTTCAAGGAAACCTGGAAGTCATTTGTGAAACAAAGATCCACTGAACGGTCAAAACCCCTCTGCTGTCAGGCATCTGAAGCATTTCCATAATGTTTAAGTAAGTAGGGGTCAAATGCATTACCCTTAACATCAGTATCTCTTAGAGCATCATACAGGTAAGTTAGTGATAGATCTAAGACTATCTATCTCTAACTCTTCAAACTACAATGCAAGTAGAAGCATTAAGGCTGCTGGCCTCCTGGTCCTTGGAGCCTTTAAAAGGGAGTTTGGCCCTCACCCTATGATCTAACATATCACTTCCACTCATTGCTTATTTCAGAGTATTAATTTTTTCAAAAAATGTCATCTGTATACCAAAAGAGCTACAGGAAGTAAGGGTAAATCACCCATGGCCTCCTCCCCCATAACCCTCTAGAATGTAAGGTCAATAAGGGCAAGGATCTTTGTTTTTTCCACTAATATATCCCTAGTACCATGAATATCCCAAACTGTTCACTTTATCCATTCTCCCAAGTCAGCGTGAGTTCATTAAGCAAGCACCTATTGAGTATCTCTACTACCATTATACTAGACCCTGAAAGAATATTTTTTTAAATAGTTCCCATCTTTCAAAAGCTTAAAACCTAGTTGCAGAAATTACATGGATATAGGAAATACAATTGACCAACAATTCAAGGAAGTAAACAATTGAGTGCAAAACTTCAAGCTACAAAGAAATAATGTAGAATGGTGTAGTCTGAAATGGCCTTCAGCAAAGAGATGGGGGGGAAACGTGGGCCTTGAAGGAAGGGCAGGTTAGGTTTAAACAAGTAGGAAGGGAATTTCAATAACACAATGAACAATGTCCTACTGAAGGCATGAGCTCAGACTGGCCTGAGCAGGCAGAACAAACTGGAAGTGGAGAAAGTGAATACAGCCTGGAATAAGACAACAGCAGTGGAGACAGAAAAGGACAAATGCAATAAACCATCATAGCACTTTCTCCACCTTAACTGCACATTGGAATCTCCTGTGGAACTTTTAAAAATACTGATGCCTGGAACTCAATTTGGTAATTCTGACTTAATTTGGGTACAACCTAGACATCAGGATTTCTAAAAGTTTCTTTTTCAGAAAAAGCTTTTTTTTTGGCTGCGTTGGGTCTTCGTTGCTGCACGTGGGCTTTCTCTAGTTGTGGTGAGCAGGCTTTTCATTGCAGTGTGCGGGCTTCTCATTGCAGTGGCTTCTCTTGTTGCGGAGCACTGACTCTAGGCGCGCGGGCTTTGGTAGCTGCAGCACGCGGGCTCTAGAGCACAGGCTCAGTAGTTGGGGCGCACGGGCTTAGTTGCTCCGCGGCATGTGGGATCTTCCCGGACCAGGGCTTGAACCCATGTGCCCTGCATTGGCAGGTGGATTCTTAACCACTGTGCCACCAGGGAAGCCCCCCCAGGGATTCTAATGTGCATCCAAAGTTAAGTAAGAATCATTGCCTTATCCCACCAACTGTACATTCTGGAAAATAAAACTTTATTAAATTAAAAAAAAAAAGAATCATTGCCTTAGAGGAAACACCAATGTAACTTGATAAGTGGCAACACAGGATGAAGAAGGAAGGCTCAAGAAATTACAACAAGATTTTTTTTTAAGTATGTATCTATAAAAATCATGACATGACTGAGAGAATCCAGGAAATGAAAAAAAGTAAAAATACGTGAACCTTTCTGGATTTTACCACTCTGTCAACAAAGTTCTAAGTACTGAACCAGTTTTAATTAATCCAGACTGTCTCAATTCTCCACATACCATAATTATCTAATATTTTTCAAAAGAAATAATCAAAACTTAAACTGAATCATTTTTTTAAAATCAAGGTAAAGCTCAATGCAAAGATTATAAAATAAATACTCCACAAATCGCCTCAGGTTTTCCAGCTAGAAATAATCTCATCCTCCTTGCAATCCCCATGGTATTTTAGTAGCACCTATGATGGCACTCCCAATAAATGTTCTGTAGAGATGCTGTATGTTTCAGAAGGGAGGGATCAGTGCTTCATTCCTCCTCTTACACAGTGCCCAGCACACTACTCTGCAGATGACCCATACTCAATATGAACTGAGGGACAGGAAGATACTGCCGGTTAAGTTCTGACTGTCGCTGGAGGTTCTAAATGTTCTTGAATGCTTCATAAATAAGCAAAATCTATCCCTAGTTGATTCTGCTTCTTGCAGACCCTTTTACCATTCTAAGTTTTCTTCACATGTGCTTCACTGCCCTCCCCCTTTATCCTCACTCCATCACTTTGTGACAGGACACAGCCTGATCACTGTTATGTGAGTCAATTCAAGGAAACTAAATATTTTTATCTTTAGGAGAAATGTGTTCAGAAATCATCTTCTAAAATATATTTCTGAATATTGAGAGAATTTCTTTCAAAACCCCTACCATAATCCTTAAATTTCAGCCTGACATCAATCACTGTTCTTGTTTTCACTTACATAATAAAATGTTATGTAAGAGTGCTGTTATGGTCTCCATATCTTCCGTATAAATGAGTATCTCCCACCATTACTTACATCCATGGCACAAAACAGAAAGTACTATTTGTCTGGCATTCTGGGGAGAATCCAGGAGGTACCTCATGATCAGAGATGACTAGTCCAAGATCTGACCAACCCCAAGACTCAAGGAATATCTTTTAGACTGGTTAGGAAACTCTAGTATGGAGGAATGAGAACAGATTTATCACATACTCTTCCCCACAAAGGCTGTTTTTAAAGTGGTTTCCCAATCATAACTGCATTGGACACTTTCGTACCACTTCAGCACACGATAGTAGATAACTGATTCACATACATGCCATGAGTCTTTGTTTCCCTGAGCCAGTCTTCAAATTATTCATTTTTTTATATTTTCTGATTTTCAGGCTTATATATGGGTTTTTAAATGTGTCCCACATTTTCACTGTGACTTATCAACCGCTTTTTCCATTTGATTTAACTAAGTCTCTAATCTCATTTTTCTGAGGTAGACTGCATACGATCAAAACATGGCAATGGCTTAAAAAAATTCAATATGCTTCACTAATTTCACAATATGGTAGAAACAAGATAAACACAGGAAAGCATTCATCTTCACCCTAGGAATTCCATCATGACTCACCATTATACGTTCACTTATATAAGAATACAAGTGAACAAACAAGATGTATGGCAAATGAACAAATGAGAAAGTACCAAAGATCTTTTCGTGAAAACTATTAAATAGGGAAAAATCACTAGTGAGGACTAATTTGCACTGTCCTTCTTCCCTTTAAAATGATTTTATATAATTTTTATTTAATTTATTCCTTCTTTGCCACAGTAAAATACTGGGTACAAGGTCTAAACTACACTAACCCTAAAGCAGCATTAAATAACTGGAATGAAAGAAGTATTAGGGAAGGAAAAAAGAAGACATTAACAATACAGAAAATAAATCAACAGATACAGTATTTTCTACGGCAAAAAAATTGTCAGGTATCCAATTTCACAGCACTGGTTTTTAAACATAAACCTTAAAAATTCAAAAACTCTACTCAGTTCACCTAATACAGCTCTACTTGGCAATTACTTACTCTTATAGCACTGCACATGGCTCATTCAAATAACTTCATCAACTATGAATATTTTCAGCATTCCCTTTTACCCAAAATTAGATGGCCACCTACATGTGATAATGGAATTTTAGGGGTATTGAAGGTTACTATCCCTAGTAGACACATGCTGAAATATTTAGAGGCTAAGCAATACAATGTCTGCAACTTACTTTCAAATGTTTCATAAAAATAAAAAAGGTTGTATATGTGTATATATACATATACACGCATATATTTATACACACAAACATGCACATGTATTCACATGTTAATTGGTGAATCTAGATAAAGGGTAGATGGGTGTTCATTATATTTCTATAAGTTTAAAAATTTTCACACCAACAAGTTGGGCAGAAAGGGGGCACTACAGAAAGCCATTTATCCATTCCTTGAAAAATTTTACTCCACCCAAGAGTCAAGAAGCTAAAAACATATTTGACATATGTAGTTAAAACATATTTGACATGTATAGTTAAAACATGTATAGTTAAAACACCTCTTAACATGTATAGTTAAGACGCAACAATTATGGAAAACTCCTGTTACTTCAAAGAAAAGTTCTGAAAAACACCTCAGATCCAACATCTGCTATAGAAAATTCCTCTTACTCACGTTGCCCATGTACTCCGAGAGCAGGTCCTGCAAGGCCTGGCGGACAGCATTACACTCTGCCACGATTCTCTCACGCCGGTCATCACGTGTGCACGATGAATCAGCCATCAGGGCAGCCCCACTAATGATGCTTTCCAGGCGCTCCTCCAGGGAAGGCCTAAAGCGCTCCTCGCTGAAGCTCAAGGGGTCCACAATGATTTGCTTCTGCAAAGGAAGCATTATTGAATGCTAGTGTAATCTCTATTCCCTCCAATATTCAAGAAGGTGAGGAAAGTGGTGATTAGGAACACCAATATATAACATAAAAATTTCAATGCCTGAAACAAAGTTATACTTCTTGGCAGTTGAAGGGCATCCCACACAAGTTGGTTTATGGTGGATTACTTCTCAAAGAAGACACTGGAAGCAATACTATCCAGTGGAATGGGGCCTGAATAAGGTATGATAACCACAAATGCAAACAGAAATATGTTGGCATAAAAATCATGTTCACATTACTTAATCTGAACATCTAAAGGTCAGCCTATGCAGTAATAGTAAGTTACCAAATGAGAATTACAAGGAAAATAAACATTAGCACTCTTGTTCCTTTCTATGTACAGAGAATAAAACTGCTACACGACATTAGCAGAACTGTTTGACCACAAAAAATAAATAAAAACAAAACATTGACTTCTGTCTTCAAAGTTTCAGAAAGGAATGAGTTTATAATCAATTTCAATTTTCTTCATCTTATACATTTCATTAAAGCTTATAAAAATTCAGTCTCAAATTTATCCTGTTAATTCCAAACTAGAGACTTTCTTTGCTGAAAGACCTCCAGGTATTCTGTAAGAGATGACAGCAATCTGTCCCAACAAAGCCACTCTCTGAGATACGATTGCCCGCAAAAGAATAAATCCTTCCTCTGTCTTCCCTTCACTCCCCTGACTCCACTTAAATCCAGCTTTACCACTGATGAGTGAGGTCAGGTCACAAGTAAGCTACAGGTACTAGGTCAAACATCAACACCCCCAGGACAAGATCTACTGGCCTTCCTCAAACTTCTCCACTTGATACAATTTATCCTTACACCAATAAATGTCTGTACAAATATTTTGCCTTTAATTTTTCTTTATACGAACTATGTTCTTATTGATCTCAGTTTAAATGCCAAGTTTTTTCTCTAAAAAAAGCTTGCCCTTTTCCAATAAGTACACGTCTTCTTTCCCTTCCAAAGAACTGTCAGTTTCAAAACTAAACATACAATTCCTTCAGTTTATTATTAACCTACATTTTAGCTGATTTTTTTTTTTACCAGATTAAGTTACTGCAGTATTTCTCTGGTCAAAACTGAATACACAACATCTTCTTCACAATGACCAACAGGTATGAAGAATGAATGGTCATAGAATTTTAACACAGAGTCACAGAACTTCAACAGACCTGTAAGCATTTAGTCCAACCCTGTCATTTTATGAATGAAGTTTCACTGTAGCCTTAAGAGGTTAAGGGACCTCTGATAGATATCACTCAACTTAGGGCAAAATGTAATCTGTACTGCCTTGAATGAGGCCAGTACCTAATACCGCCAAATTTGAAGGGGAAAAACAATAGTGCCAGTTAATTGTAAGATATATCTTAAGAGTTTGCCATAAAGTCATTTAATGTTTAAGGCTCCAGGGTAAAAATTCAGTTCTAACATCATGGTCTTTAGGCTTAACACTGTCTTTACCCAAGACAAAGTAAAGGGGTGAGACAAAGGAAAGAAAAGTAAAGACCAGAAAAAACTGTTAAAATGCACTCCATTATATTGATTCTATACCTCAAAGCACTCCTGCTAATGAAAGGATGCTGGTCACCTGGAACGCAATTTTCCCTTATGTTAATTAAAAAAAAAAAAAACACAACAATTGGTTTAAAACAACAACAACAACAACAACAAAAAACCACTTAAAAAAATCTTAAACTGCTGCCATCTACTGGAAGCCATGAGGCATTGTGGGTAGGAATTTAAAACCATAAAACACACCCCAAAAAATTAAGATTAAAGTTGATACATAGGATAGTGTGTACACAGAATATATACACAGAACAGATCTGGGGCATCATCTATAAAAGGTAATTATATGGCATTATGCTAAGGAAGTATTTTAATCCTAAATTTGCTTCCACTTGATTAAATTTTGTCTATTATTTAGTCATTGAGAAGAGAAGTGTTATCTAGTCAGACAAGTCAGATTAAGATGACAGCACTTCTGCTGTAGTCACTTATGATGTGTCTGTATCTCTCACTGACTGTGAGCCCCTGGAGGGCAGAGCCTAAGCACACTTTGCCTCTGTATCTCCCATAGCTTCATATCTGCCAGAAGGTTAAAGTCTTGATTGAAATGAACCAAATTCATAGCTTCACTAAAGAATGACCTCATAGGAAACACAAGTTGCATAAAAGAATTCAGAAGCTTAAAACTAAAAAAGAAAAGAGAAGGGAAGGGGAAGGGGAAGAGGAAGGGGAAGGGAGGAGGGAAGGGGAGAGGGAAGAAAAGATAAATGTTTTAGGCCAAGTCAAGATCAAGTAGACTGATGGTTTATAAAATTTCTTTCAACTTAGACTACAAATCTAAGTAGAAATTGAGCTTTCATGAGAAACCTTGATCACATTTCCCCAGAAATCTGTTAACTTTGAGGGATGGTCAAGAGCCTGTAGTCTCCTCCCAAGTATAACTTACATCAAAGTTATTGAGGGCGTATGCCAGCTCTCCTCCTCCTCCACCCTGGTGCTGCGAGGCATCATCTGATGCAGTAGCCTGGGCTGCATTAGAAATGCCTGTGACCGCCTGCTGCAGCTGCTTATATATCAGGTCTCTGTTGGCCTTATAGGCTGCGACATCAGGGTGCTGTAGGCATGCCTGGGATGCAGTATAGAGGATTGGAATGTTTTTCTGCAGGATTCCTCTGGCTGCAGCCATCTGATCACGATGGCCCGTATCTTTCAGTTCCTACAAGAGTAAAACAAGAATATGGGTTCTACTCAAAAATTTGTCAGTGAATTCTGAAAAGTTAGAATTTCTACTAATTAGACAATATTTTCATTAACAGTCTGGCTTGAAAGTTCATCACAAAGGAGGCAGTATGGCTTAGTAGGTAAGAGTTCAAACTTTTCCAAAACACAGACATGAATTTGAATCTCCAACTCTAATTTTTACTATTATGATCCTATTTAAACTCTCCACGCTCAGTTTCACCTTCTGTAAAATAGGAGCAATAATATTACCTCTCTTACAATTGAGGATTAAATGGAACAATGCATGTAAAGCATCTAGAACAGCACTATATAAAAAACAAAACATAAAACTGACTAGCATCTTGATTACAACTTTATAAAGATGGACGTACCTATTCCAACCAAAAGAGAAAAATCAGAGACACATTTAAACACACTAAAATTTATTAAGAGGATTTCTTTTTTATTAACTTATAAAAGTTCACTGAAAGATTTTTGTGAAATTTGGGATGGGATACCACAAGTGTACACAAACTACGCAAACCAGCCAGGTGAGGATGTGGCAGGCTGTTCTCCCAAGTACAGAACATCTCCCCTCAACCATCCCAAAGACCACCTTAGGTCCTGGATTATTAAGGCATAAAGCTGATGCTCATGGACTCCATGACTTTAGTCCAAAAGGTTTGTATTTCACTGTAATACTCTATAGACATGTAGTCTTAGGTGAAACTGTCCTTTTTCAATTTCCTCTACCCCATAATTATAATTCAGAGTTAAAAGGATTTGAGGTTCCTAACATGGTTTCAACTACCAGCATCTACTTGCTAAACTGGGTGAATATGCTAAGTGACAATTAAGTGATACCAATAATAAGGAAGATGGAAAGGGGGTATTTCTGGTTCCCCTATGTTACTGCAATTACTCAGAGAAAACTAAGTCTTCGGTAAATGTGGATTGCCATCACAGAAGAGAAATATAAGTGATAACCATAACTGACCACCAACTGTTCCAACTCTATTTTACGTGTGATCCTAGAATTTCAATGATAATGTCACCAACTGAATCCTAGAGTACAAATTTAAATGTTTTTAAAATGAGTATTACATGTGCAAACAGTAAGAGAAAACTGACTTAGAAAGGCCAAAGTCAATTACTCAACTTAAAGTCTGACAGCTGTTTAATGGCTCATCTTTCTAAATGAGTTCCTAATTAAGCATTAGAACACCAAACCTCCTCCCTGTTCCTGAAACTTCATCTCACTATATGTTTTAGGTTTGCATCTTTATTCAAACCTTGTATAATATGACAGCTTACTTTTCCTCCTAGAATTCTTTTCTCATTTGGAATCTGAATTTGCAAGCAATAGCACACAGCACTCCAAATGCCCTGTAGCACCGTACATTAGGCTAAATATTCATAAACAGGACCCTGTGGATTTTGAGAATCAGTGATCATTTCAAGACTCAAGCTATGACAGGGGGTTGAGGCTCACCATCATGCTTAAACAGCTGGTGCACGTGTTCTGTATGGCATTTTCTAAATGTCTTGCCCTCACCACAACCTCGGGGACTTTTAAGTTTTCTAAGGAGGCATTTGCCTTTAAGCACTTAATAATGTCCTTTGTTTTTTTTTTTGTTTTTTTTTTTAATTTTATTTATTTATTTATTATTTATGGCTGTGTTGGGTCTTCGTTTCTGTGTGAGGGCTTTCTCTAGTTGTGGCAAGCGGGGGCCACTCTTCATCGCGGTGCGCGGGCCTCTCACTATCGCGGCCTCTCTTGTTGCTGAGCACAGGCTCCAGACGCGCAGTCTCAGTAGTTGTGGCTCACGGGCCTAGTTGCTCCGTGGCACCTGGGATCTTCCCAGACCAGGGCTCGAACCCGTGTCCCCTGCATTAGCAGGCAGATTCTCAACCACTGCGCCACCAGGGAAGCCCTGTCCTTTGTTTTATAAAATGTTTTGCAGTCAACTTTGGCATTCTTCCTAAGTATCTATAACCTAGATATCAGTACAGCCTCTTGTAAAGGTTAGCAAAGACACTTGTGGTCACCTAAAGTTATAATAGGTGTCAAAATTACTATTCAACATCTGAGTTTCCTAAAGCCACTGCCTGGCCTGGTATGATAAACTCCTACTTTTCCAAAGACTACATCAGGTTCAATACTCAGAAATAGGACCCCATGGATTTAGAGAGTCGATGATCATTTCAAGACTCAAACTATGACAAAGGTCTAGGGCTCACCATTATGCGTAAGCAGCTAGTGTACATGTTCTGTGTGGCATTTTCTAAATGTCTTGCCCTCCTCACAATGTATCTTTGATAGACTTCTTTTTACAAGTATGGGGGATATATTTTAATCTATGATGAAAATGACAGCCACCATCGTTTGTCCTAACTGCTAAGGTGTTCTATTTTCTCTCTTTAGAATTGCTTTTGCCGTAGGACAAAGAAACTAGGTTTTGTTAAGATAGGAAAATAGACACTATCACAAGGCAGCACTACTTACTATAATAATGATCAATCATAAGAATTCTTTTCAAGATATACAGTCCTGATAAGTAACCCAGATTAGTGAAAAAAAGTGAGCTATTAAGCAGTGTAATAAATTACTTAAAAAATTATAGAGTTCCTTGGTCTACTTTAGCCTTCATGATTCACCAATTTGACCAATCCAGTTATATTTCAAACACACTCAGGAACAAACAGAAAACATAAAGTGGAAATGACCCCTTTCAACATAATTTGAACCAACTATCACATGCAGTGACCAAGAAACAGAAGCTAAATTCTAAGCAATCCATAACACTTTCTAACTAAGACCTGGAAATTCAAGTGAAAGTTTCCTCTCATGTCCCTCTTAACAACATAAAACTGTAGCCATAGATACTTTTTTTTTTTGGCCACACCGCACAGGATACAGAATCTTAGTTCCCCAACCAGGGATCGAACTCCGTGACACCCCCAGAGTCTTAACCACTGGACTGCTAGGGAAGCCCCCATAGATACTTTTGATCAGATGTCTTCTCTTGTGTTCAAATGACTATACTTAAAGAAATGGTCCATGGTCAAACCCATCCAGTATAGGTGATTTACACATAAAACAGTGGCAGTACTATCCATTACCAATTTGTCTGTTCAGGCTTTCAGAAAAATAATCATGAAAGACTTCACAGACTAGGGAAGAAGCACGACATTTTTACCAAACCTATTTCAACAAGCTCATGTACCTGGGTGGGTAGAATGTAAACATCAAAGTATTCCATCCTTAGCATATTAGGGAGGCAGAGCTGACAATGTAAGGCAGAGGTAGTCCTCTTCACAGGAACCAGGGTGGATGCTGGCAGATCATTACCTCTGCCATCTATTTCACCCTTACAGTCAAATAAGAGCCTGCAGCCTAATAGAAATTCAAAACTTCTAGTCAGCAAATAATATTCTAGCCCAAGAAAGTAACAGATTATGGCCACACACAGAATCCCATTCCAGGATGGATCTGCAGTACAGCAAAATGGGTTATTCTCTCTTTAGTTAAACAAATATTTATTGAACACTACTGTATCTAGGCCATGTTCTAGGCATTAGGGATTACAGTAGCAGTTTAAACAAAATCCCTGTCCTCTGGAGCCAGACAAGCCTAGGTTCAAAACCTGGCTCCACCACTTACTAGATGAATGTCCATGCCAAATTACTTAACCTCTCTATGCTACATACAGTTCCTTCACCTATAAAAACTAATATCTGATCAATTATAGGATCTACCTTATACTGTTTTTGTAAAAATTAAACAAATTCGTGTTTATCAAGGAACTGTAACAGTGTTTAGCACATAGTAAACACCTTTTTAAAGTTATTCATTATTATTTTCAGCAACATCCTCACCCCCACGCCACGTTCCAGAAAAACCTTAGAGACAAATAGGTAAATCCCAGAGTGCCTGTAGATCTCATAAGGTTCAACATTTTCTCACTGGGTGGCTGCTGCTTAAATGGTACAAGGGAGGCTAAAGCATCCAAGTACACACATCACATCCAAATACTGCTCTTGAGGAAACACCCTTTTTCTGGACTAGGGCTGCCTGCAAATATAAAAGGCTTGATGAGGAGGTAAATTATTACATACTACACCTGGGAAGAGAAGGAAAGGTCAAAGGTGAAAACAGTCCAGGGTACTAAGCATACAGCAGTAGAGGAATTCTGCCAGAAAACACATGTGGAAAATTGTGACCAGTAACTGAAGGAGGCCAATGGGCAGTATCTAAAAGGGAGAATGAAGTTTCCACCAGGCTGGTACTTTAGGATAAAATGAGTTGAGTTTAATTCCCAAAAAAAGCACTAGTTTATAGAAATATACACCAAGGCCCAGGCCCTATAAAAAGTCATTTTACGATCAGAAGGCACACAGGCACCCACATCCAGCCTATTCAACAAATTCTACTGTAGGAGGCTAAGGCTAAAGGCTAAAGAATTAGGTCCAAGGAAAACTATAAATGACCATGACACACTACAAACCCAAGACAAACTTTAAAATGTATCATTCAAGATAGCAGAGGGACTTCCCTGGTGGTCCAATGGTTAAGAATCCACCTTCCAGTGCAGGGGACACGGGTTCAATCCCTGGTCTGGGAACGAAGATCCCACATGTCGCGGGGCAACTAAGCCTATGCACCACAACTAGAGAGCCCGAGTGCCGCAACTAAGACCCAACACAGGCAAACAAACAAATAAATAAATTTAAAAAAATTTTTTTTAAAAAAAGGATACCAGCAGAAAACAGATGGTAAAGTCAAACAAACTAGGCAATTCAAAGATGGTTTAGGGACTATGCTACAAAAGGTATGGGCAAAGTACAGGAAAACCACAGGCTATTAGGGTACTTAGGCCCAAAGAGACAAAACGAGGCAGCAGTTACCAGAACCCAGGAAGTGAGGTGTGGGGAGAATACCACCCAAGAGAGGCTATGACTTTTAGGAACCCAGGGCAACCAGCAGGGAGGGATAAAACCCTATCCTCCCTGTCCTCTGATCTCCTAATGGCGCTCCCAGTGGCCAACCCAACCAGAAGCCAGAGGGCAAAGAAGCCCCTGGATGAGTCCAGACAGGTCAGGTCCCTGGGGCAGAGAGCAGGGTGACCAAGGGCAGAAAACAGACATGGAGGTGCTAACAGAAGATCATCTGACATGTTAACTAATCATTTCAAGATTTTTATGACATCTTATTTTGGAAATGTTTGAAATTCACTACTTTTTTTTTTTTTTTTTTTTAATACATCAGGGATTATGAAGGAACTCTTCATGGATTCATGGCACACAGAATTAAAACTGAGGCAGCATTACTTTCCAGTAAGTTTCTCCAGTAGCATACAAAATTCTGGACTATTATTGTGTTTATCTCAAGAACATCATCAATTTACTTATTCCACCATTTTGCAAAGATATGCAATAGTGTCAGTCTAAATGTTCTCACTTTCCTCAAATAATAGTAAGTCTTCATAAGTCAAAATCAGACTAGGTTTTAAGACAGTAAGACTATTCACCAAACTTTATTTTTTAAATATAACTAACATTCATTTCACATATCCAAAAGAGAACTTATATCAAGAATGTTAAGTAAAATAAATTGTGAACATAATTTGGCCAGCTTGCCATATTTATAAAATTACCATACTATCATACAACAAGTTCTTCTTAGGATCAATCAGCCCCAGCAAAAAGAAAAAAACTCTCTTGCACTATTGGTGGGAATGTAAATTGATACAGCCACTATGGAGAACAGTATGGATGTTCCTTAAAAAACTAAAAACGGAATTACCATATGACCCAGCAATCCCACTACTGTGCATATACTCAGAGAAAACCATAATTCAAAAAGACACATGCACCCCAATGTTCACTGCAGCACTATTTACAATAGCCAGGTCATGGAAGCAACCTAAATGCCCATCGACAAACAAATGAATAAAGAAGATGTGGTACATATATACAATGGACTATTACTCAGCCATAAAAAGGAATGAAATTGGGTCATTTGTAGAGACGTGGGTGGATCTAGAGACTGTCATACAGAGTGAAGTAAGTCAGAAAGAGAAAAACAAATATCATATATTAACGCATGTATGTGGAACCTAGAAAAATGGTACAGATGAACCAGTTTACAGGGCAGAAATAGAGACACAGATGTAGAGATCAAACGTGTGGACACCAAGGGGGAGAAGTGGCGGGGGGGGCGGGGGTGGTGGTGTGATGAATTGGGAGATTGGGATTGACATATATACACTAATATGTATAAAATGGATACCTAATAAGAACCTGCTGTATAAAAAAATAAATAAAATTCAAAAATTCAAAAAGAAAAAACTACTTGTGATTTATGTGATGGAACATAAGCCAACACAAGGACAAATGATAAAAGCACACTGAGCCTACACTAACTAAATTACTCAGGAAATACAACACATCTAGCTATATTATCATGTGTAATATTAAGTACTGGAAATGTAAAACCAGGATCTCATATGTACAGATTCAGTCTGATCACATCTTACAGCTTAAAATATGAGCAATAACTACTATTCACCAACTGCCCACTGCTGAGGGCCTATTGAGTGTCTGGCACTATATTAAATACTTCACACACATTCTTTAATTTAATTCTCTCAACCCTGTGGGGTAGAATTTTATACTAATGTAAATGTAACCAAATGAAAGCTGAAGTCTCCAAAGCTGAGGCCGTCATATATTGGACATTTACAGTATTGACCCCATGTTCCTCATGCCTGTCAAGAGTTCTTGCTGCATGTTCCTATTCTCAGGAAGGCTACCCCTGTCACAGACAAGAAGGCAGATCTTCATTACTCTGAGTCAGATAGAGTTAACTGCTTTCCCCTTACCAATGATTAGTAAGGAATGGGTATGTCATACAATCCATATTCAGGGCAAATCTGTTAGAGGCTTCTAGATCATTTGCTTATAACAAGAGACATATGGAAGAAACAGTCCTTTTTTTTCCTCACTGGACATATTGATGCGTGCAAATGTCATACCTAGAGCTTCTACAGCCATCCAGTGCCAGGCACACTGAAGATGGCAGTGCTGGAAAATGTCAAGAAACTGAATCCTTGATGATACTGCAAAGCCTTTAAATTTAACAACCCTGAAGTCACTTAACCTAACTTGGGGCTTCTAATTAGTGAGAATATAAACCCCTCAATGTTCAAGCAGTTTTGGAGCTGGGTTTTCTGTAAACTGCAGCATAAAATATTTTAACCAATACAGGTATTGGCTAACAATAATAAGAATTCGGGACTTCCCTGGTGGCGCAGTGGTTAAGAATCCTCCTGCCAATGCAGGGGACATGGGTTCGAGCCCTGGTCCAGGAAGATCCTACATGCTGCGGAGCAACTAAGCCCATGAGCCACAACTACTGAGCCTGCGCGGCACAACTACTGAAGCCCGTGCGCCTAGAGCCCGTGCTCCGCAACAAAAGAAGCCCGTGCACCACAACGAAGAGTAGCCCCTGCTCGCCGCAACTAGAGAAAGCCCACGCACAGCAACGAAGACCCAACGCAGCCAAAAATTAATTAATTAATTTAAAAAAAAAATTCATCTTCTCAGCGCTCTTTAAAAATAAGAATAGCACAAGCTTGACCAGGACTATGGAAATTATAAGAGCTGGATGGTGACAGATGCATCCCCCCTAAGGAACACACATCTAACACACAGCATCCAGGAACGGCACAGGGAAGACTTCAAGCACCCCAACAGCAAAATGCCAAGGGGCTAGCAAAGGCTGGAAAAATAAGAACACTGATCCACATACCACACAACACAAATTCCTAACACTATGAAAACTACTAATAATGAATGGTAAGAAACACTTTAAAAGTTACAAAATATGGAGGGGGAGGTACTTTCTGGTATAGAAGTAATTCCAATGTTTTGACTGGTTTAAGGTTTTTAAAAGTTTGAATTCAACTCCACCACCAACTCAAGTTCATCCTTAAACACACAGAACAAAAGCCTATCACTTCTCCAGACACTATCACAAACTGCTAAGCTACCTAAAGTAAAATTTTCACAGGAATCAAAATAGGAGCAAAACATGAATACAACTTAATTCTAACTTTATTAACAATACTGAAAGGACACATCATAAACTTAATATTTTAATGGAACTATATTAGCAGAGGAAGATAATGGTACCTTTTGAAAACTTAAGTAAAATCTATTTTTCCCACTAGGTAATAATACAAACAACTTAAATGTATCCCCAAGTCATGGTTGTACCTGTTGTCTTTTGGCTGCCATAATGTTCAGCTTATCCACTTCAGGTTTCAGGGCCTTATATTGTATTCCCAAGTCCTGTTCAGTGCCAGAATTCCTCAGTTTCAAGATACCGTCTTCTACCTATAAAACACACCCCCCCCAAAAGAAAAATTCTCAACAATACAAGTCTGTACATAAAGAAGATCTAGAATTTTTTATTCCTTTCGACAGCTACTCACATAGCAATCCAAACTTCCTCTTCAATTTATGTGGCCCTCAAACATTTAAGCAGCTACTACATGGGAGTTTTATGGGAGGTGGGGAAGGACAGCATTATTGTGACTTCCATCTAAAAGGATACAATTTAACATATCTTGATTTCTCAACTCTGGAACTCTACTGGTAAAAGGAAATGTTTAATCACTACCACAAAAAGGGAAGGAGTCAAAACAAAACCTTTTCTGCAAATTCTTTAGTAGAACAAAGACAACACAGGTTCACAGCAGAGCCAGTATGATGTTCACTTGGAACAGAGGAGTGAGTGGAAATTAAAAACATTCCTGGTCCATTTAGGTAAACCAAGTTCAAAACCAAACCAAACCCTAAGAAATGTTGAACTAAGTATGGCCAGCAGCAGCCTCGCTGTGATAGAACAAATTACAGACGTAGGCCTATACTTACAACTTTCAGCTGAACAAGTAATTTGTAGACATCTGCCATGTCAGCCAAAATAAGCAGCCGGGTAACAGCAGAGAGCAAAGCTCGAGCTGCCCGAACCATGTTGCCACGCTTCACAGAAGAGCAGGGATCATCCGCAAACTCTCCAGCAGCACTCTTCATCAAATCACCTGTTTTACAGAATAGAAAAACAAACTCAGCAGAATGAACCAAATAACTGGTCTACATTTTAAAAAAATGAAAATAATTCAAACTTTGTATATTTCATGTGCAGAATTTAGTTTAAGGATTTTTATTTTTGTTGTTTTTTTCTTTTTTTTGTTTTCTAGCTGTCCCTAAGAAAAGCACCTTCATACATTCCTGGTAAAAGCACAATATCTAGAAAGTGATTTAGCACTATGTATCAAGAGCCTTAAAAATACTTCTTTCCATTGATCTAATAATACTCCTTTCCAAGAAGGACCATTATATGTATCCTAATGGAAAAAAAAAAATTCAAGATTTGAATGGGAGAAAAAAATGGATCTAATGCAATCTACCCTCACATCCACAGAATGATACAGAAACACAGCAACCATTATGTAGGACCATCATACTTCATTAACCATCACAACTACCTAATGCATACAGCTCAAACAGAAACTCACTGGTATGTTCAGTCACTGACTCATTCATTTTCCTCATAGCAAAACACTTCCAACAGCTCAAATGCTCAACCAAGCATCTAGTTAAGTAAATTATGGTAAAGCCTATAATTGACTATTATGCAAATATTAACACATATATGGAAAAAAATGTTAAAGCTTATGATGAAAACTTAAGCAGAAAAAAAAAGATGAAATGATAAATGTATGTAATCTGTGTTTAAAAAAATACAGAAAAGACTGGAGTCAAAAGACAAATCGGGACTTCCCTGGTGGTCCAGGGGTAAAGAATCTGCCTTCCAATGCAGGTGACGTGGGTTTGATCCCTGGTCGGGGAACTGAGATCCCACATGCCGTGGGGCAACTGAGCCCATGCGCCACAACTATTGAGCTCAAGCGCCTCAACAAGAGAGCCCAAGTGCCACAAACCACAGAGCCCAAGTGCCCTGGAGCCCACACGCCACAACTAGAGAGAGAAAACCCACACACCACAACTTGAGAGAAGCCCATGGGCCACAACGAAAGATCCGCATGCCTCAACAAAGAACCAGTGTGCAGCAACTAAGACCCGATGCAGCCAAAAAAATAAAGTAAATAAATAAAATAAAGAATTTTTTTAAAAAAGACAAATAATAGTTATACTAGGTTACAATCTGACTCTTTACATTATTCTGTACTTATGAAAACATTTTCTATAACAGGTATTATATCCATAATTTTTAAAATTAGGCTAAAAACATACATTTTACTATAGTTATTAGGAATATCCAACTTATACAATCCCAGCTTCAACAATGCTAAGAAGTTACTTATAACATTTCCTAGAAACTTGTAAAATAACTTATACTTTTTTGTTATGTGTTTCTAATAATAATCATTTAAGGTGCCTATCGTTTCTCTTTTCTTATAGCTGAAAGCAACTGTAGGGCCAGGGCTGTGTCTGTTCCACCAGTTATACTGACAGTGCCTCTATGGTGACTATCTTTGGATTCCTGGAAAATTACTCCCTCCCTTGGCTGAACATGTCCACTTCATATTAAAGCCGAAAGGCTATTCACTCTCTCATCTCTTCCACAAATGTAAAAAAAGTGCACTATCAAGAAGCCTAGCTACTTCTTTTTTTTTTTAATTTGTTTATTTTGGGCTACGTTGGATCTTCGTTGCTGTGTGCAGGCTTTCTTTAGTTGTGGCAAGCAGGGGGCTACTCTTCGTTGCGGTGCACGGGCTTCTCACTGCAGTGGCTTCTCTTGTTGCAGAGCACTGGTTCTAGGCACACAGGCTTCAGTAGTTGTGGTTCGCGGGCTCTAGAGTGCAGCCTCAGTAGTTGTGGTGCGTAGGCTTAGTTGCTCCACGGCATGTGGGATCTTCCCGGACCAGGGATCGAACCCGTGTCCCCTGCATTGGCAGGCAGATTCTTAACCACTGTGCCACCAGGGAAGTCCCAGAAGCCTAGCTACTTCTAAAGAGACCTACCAAATTTCTCCTAGCTATCAAATTTAGTTGCAGAATGTGAGATTAGGGGGAAAAAGTTAAATTCACCCTCAGATTCATATATTAATTAGGCTAAGAAGCACAATATAGTATTAAGAGCAAAGACAAGCTCTGCATATTTGTCAGGTCAGAAGTAACTCACAATGAAGAATTTCATAGTTAAAAGTTTTCCTGGATCTAAGATACAGACATATGACAATTATGTGGATACTTAACAAAAATGTTATTTTATGGTACTTAAAAAGACAGAGTTCAGCCATTCATTTATTTATTCAACAAATATTTGAGCACCCACTATACATTAAAGGCCAGCGATATAGTGCTCAAGAAACAGCCCATGTCCTCATGGAGCTCTATGGAGGTGGGAAGACAGACAAGCAAACAATTAAAAGCTAATTAAGACAAGGCGCCTGTACTCAAAGGGCCCACAAATTAGGGAATATTACAATGCAGTCAAAATTACAACAGCACTGTGGACAAGGTGCTATGGGAATATATCAGGAAAAGTTATTTGCTCATGTAAGAAGTTGTCTCTAAAGCCTTGCAAAAAAAGATATTTGCTTAATATTAATTTTAAGCAAGGGATATTAAATAAGAAATATTGGCCTCATACAATAAAAAGAATTCCACCTATTCACTGAGAGCTTATTACACACTAAAACAAATAAATCCAGTGCCAGGGATATGAAGCTGAGCAAGACCTACCTCTGCTTTTCAAATGGTTTATAAACCAGAAAAGAAGAAAGTGATCATACAGAAATTATGTGGCATTTTTAACATATGAGCTTTAAGAAAGGCACAAAGTAGCATAGGGTCAAAAAAGGAAGCGCTAACGACCAGTTTGGGGTACAAGTGAAATGCCAGCAACAGTTTTATTGAAGGCATGGTGCTCTGAAATGGACTCTACCCTCAAAGGACAGGAAGAACTTGGGGCAGTAGAGTTAAGGGAGCTGGCACCTCAAGCAAAAGGAACAGCAACATAGTAATATCTAACATTTATTAAATGCCCACTCCATGGCACTACACATATTTTATTTAATCCTATGAACCAACTAGAAAGTAGGTGGTATTAGCCCTTCTTTACAAAAGAGATAACTAAAGCTTAGACAAGTTAACTAACTTAACAGTAACTAACTTAACTTGATTAAGTTAGTTACTATTTCACCTAATAGTAAATGAGAGAGACAGGATTTGTAATGCTTAATGCCTATGTTCTTAGAACCACTTAACAAGCTGGGTATACAATAAAAAGGCGTGTTTGAGGGCTGAGTTCTCTAGTCTAACTTGGAAGTAAAGGATGTAGAAGCATCAGATGATGGGGGGGTGGATATGATGATGGGTAGAAAGGCCATGGACAAACAGAGTACAAAGAAGAATCCCTGAGCCAAAGAGGGAAATCAAGGTCAACCTAACAAAAGCATATATAATAAACCAGGCCAGTGATATGGGTCAGAAAGCCACAGTAAGAGCCCAGGAAAGAACAGTAGTAAATTATAAATGCAGGGGTCAAATGATATGATAATCTTTGATTATTAAGAGGGAGGGAGGGAATTCCCTGGCAGTCCAGTGGTTAAGGACTCCACGTTTTCACTGCCAAGGGCCCGGGTTCAATCCCTGGTTGGGGAACTAAGATCCCACAAGCTGGGTGGCACGGCTAAAAAAATAATAATAATAAGGGAAAAGAAAGCATGGTGGAAGATTACTTAAAGGATTCAAGGTACAGCTGTCCTGAGATGGAGAGGAGGGCCAGAGCATACTATATGTGTACACATGAACTGGGGAAGATTTCCAAAAAAAAAAAAAGCTGCAGCCCTTGAGACTGTGGCTTTAGGAGTAAGGGAAAGAAGACTCTGTGACAAGAGAAACAAAGAGACCCAAGATGACAAACTGTCTAAGACAAAAAGATAAGCATTTGCAAAGGAAAGTGGCCAACAAAATCAAATATATACATATAAATCACTGGAATAGAATTGAGAGTCCAGAAATACAGTGAATTAATTTTCAAAAAGGCTGCCAAGACCATTCAATAGGGGGAAAACAGTGTTTTTAACAAATAGTGCTGGGACAACTGAATATCCACACGAAAAACAATGAAGTTGGACCACTACCTCATGCCATATACTTTCAAAATAGATCAAAACCAAATGTAAGAGCTACAATTATAAAACACTTAGAAGAAAACATTGATAAAGTCTTCAAGAACTCTGATTAGGCAATGGTTTCTTAGCTATGACACCTAAAGTGTCATATATAAAGAAAAAGAGATAAAAACTGGACATCATCAAAATTTAAAATTTTTGTGCTTCTAAGGACACTATCAAGAAAATGAAAAGACCCACAGAATGGGAGAAAATTTTTGAAAACCATACATCTGATAAGGATCCACTATCCACATTATATAAAGAAGTCTTAAAACCAACAATAAAAAGACAAATAATCCAATTTAAAATAGGCAAAGGAATTATACCACACCTCTCCAAAGAAGATATATAAATGGCTAATAAGCACATGAAAAGATGCTCAACCTCCTTTGCTGTAAGGGCAATGCATATCAAAATCACTAAATATAATCATTCAAGAATGAAGGCAAGGAGATTGGTTCAAGATGGCGGAATAGAAGGACGTGCACTCACTCCCTCTTGTGAGAACACCAGAATCACAACTAACTGCTGAACAATCATTGACAGGAAGACACTGGAACTCACTAAAAAAGATACCCCACATTCAAAGACAAAGGAGAAGCCACAATGAGACGGTAGGAGGGGCGCAATCACAATAAAATCAAATCCCATAACTGCTGGGTGGGTGACTCACACACTGGAGAACACTTATACCACAGAAGTCCATCCACTGGAGTGAAGGTTCTGAGCCCCATGTCAGGCTTCCCAACCTGGGAGTCCGGCCACGGGAGGAGGAATTCCTAGAGAATCAGACTTTGAAGGCTACCGGGATTTGATTGCAGGACTTCGACAGGACTGCGGAAAACAGAGACTCCACTCTTGGAGGGCACACACAAAGTAATGTGCGCATCAGGACCCAGGGGAAGGAGCAGTGACCCCAGGGGAGACTGAACCAGACCTACCTGCTAGTGTGGGACGTTCTCCTGCAGAGGTGGGGGGGTGGCTACACCTCACTGTGAGGACAAGGACACTGGCAGCAGAACTTCTGTGGACTACTCCTTGGCATGATCCCTCCCAGAGTCCGCCATTAGCCCCAAGAAAGAGCCCAGGTAGGCTCCAGTGTTGGGTTGCCTCAGGCCTCTGGCAGGGAACCCAGCCCCACCCATCAGCAGTCAAGTGGATTAAAGTTTTACTGAGCTCTGCCCACCAGAGCAACAGCCAGCTGTACCCACCACCAGTCCCTCCCACCAGGAGACTTGCACAAGCCTCTTAGATAGCCTAATCCACCAGAGGTCAGAGAGCAGAAGCAAGAAGAACTACAATCTTTCAGCATGTGAAACAAAAACCACATTCACAGAAAGACAAGATGAAAAGGCAGAGGGCTATGTACCAGATGAAGGAACAAGATAAAACCCAAAAAAACAACTAAATGAAGTGGAGATAGGCAACCTTGCAGAAAAAGAATTCAGAATAATGATAGGGAAGATGATCCAGGACCTTGGAAAAAGAATGGAGGCAAAGATAGAGAAGATGCAAGAAATGTTTAACAAAGACCTACAAGAATTAAAGAAAAAACAAACAGAGATGAACAATACAATAACTGAAATGAAAACTACACTAGAAGGAATCAATAGTAGAATAAGTGAGGCAGAAGTATGGATAAGTGACCTGGAAGACAGAATGGTGGAATTCACTGCCGTGGAACAGAAGAAAGAAGAATGAAAAGAAATGAAGACAGCCTAAGAGACCTCTGGGACAACATTAAACACAACAACATTCACATGATAAGGGTCCCAGAAGGAGAAGAGAGAGAGAAAGGACCTGAGAAAATATTTGAAGAGATTATAGTCAAAAACTTCCCTAACACGGGAAAGGAAATAGCCACCAAAATCCAGGAACCACAGAGAGTCCCATACAGGATAAACCCAAGGAGAAACATGCTGAGACACATAGTAATCAAACTGGCAAAAATTAAAGACAAAGAAAAATTATAGAAAGCAGCAAGGGAAAAACGACAAATAACTTACAAGGGAACTCCCATAAGGTTAACAGCAGAAACTCTACAAGCCAGAAGGGAGTGGCACGATATACTTAAAGTGATGAAAGGGAAGAACCTACAACAAAGATTACTCTACCCGGCAAGGATCTCATTCAGATTCGATGGAGAAACCAAAAGCTTTACAGACAAGCAAAAGCTAAGAGAACTCAGCACCACCAAACCAGCTCTACAACAAATGCCAAAGGAACTTCTCTAAGTGGGAAACACAAGAGAGGAAAAGGACCTACGAAAACAAACCCAAAACAATTAAGAAAATGGTCATAGGAATATACATATCTATAATTACCTTAAACGTGAATGGATTAAATGCTCCAACCAAAAGACACAGGCTTGCTGAATAGATACAAAAACAAGACCCATATATATGCTGTCTACAAGAGACCCACTTCAGACCTAGGGACACATACAGAATGAAAGTGAGGGGACGGAAAAAGATATTCCATGCAAATGGAAATCAAAAGAAAGCTGGAGTAACAATACTCGTATCAGATAAAATAGACTTTAAAATAAAGAATGGTACAAGAGACAAGGAAGGACACTACATAATGATCAAGGGACCAATCCAAGAAGAAGATATAACAATTATAAACATATATGCACCCAACACAGGAGCACGTCAATACATAGGGCAACTGCTAACAGCTATACAAGAGGAAATCGACAGTAACACAATAATAGTGGGGGACTTTAACACCTCACTTACACCAATGGACAGATCATCCAAACAGAAAATTAATAAGGAAGCACAAGCTTTAAACGACACAATAGACCAGATAGATTTAACTGATATTTATAGGACATTCCATCCAAAAACAGCAGATTACCCTTTCTTCTCAAGTGCACACAGAACATTCTCCAGGATAGATCACATCTTGGGTCACAAATCAAGCCTCAGTAAATTTAAGAAAACTGAAATCATATCAAGCATCTTTTCTGACCACAACGCTGTCATCTTAGAAATCAATTATAGGGAAAAAAACGTTAAAAACACAAACACATGGAGGCTAAACAATACGTTACTGAACAGCCAAGAGATCACTGAAGAAATCAAAGAGGAAATCAAAAAATACCTAGAGACAAATTACAACAAAAACACGATGATCCAAAACCTATGGGATGCAGCAAAAGCAGTTCTAAGAGGGAAGTTTATAGCTATACAAGCCTACCTCAAGAAACATCAAACATCTCAAATAAACAATCTAACCTAAAGGAACTAGAGAAAGAAGAACAAACAAAACCCAAGGTTATTAGAAGGAAAGAAATCATAAAGATCAGAGCAAAAATAAATGAAATAGAAACAAAGAAAACAACAGCAAAGATCAATAAAATCAAAAGCTGGTTCTTTGAGAAGATAAACAAAATTGATAAACCATTAGCCAGACTCATCAAGAAAAACAGGGAGAGGACTCAAATCAGTAAACTTAGAAATGAAAAAGGAGAAGTTACAACAGACACCACAGAAATACAAAGCATCCTAAGAGACTACTACAAGCAACTATATGCCAATAAAATGGACAACCTGGCAGAAATGGACAAATTCTTAGAAAGGTATAACCTTCCAAGACTGAACCAGGAAGAAATAGAAAATATGAACAGACCAATCACATGTAATGAAATTGAAACTGTGATTAAAAATCTTCCAACAAACAAAAGTCCAGGACCAAAGGGCTTCACAGGTGAATTCTATCAAACATTTAGAGAAGAGCTAACAGCCATCCTTCTCAAACTCCTCAAAAAAATTGTAGAGGAAGGAACACTCCCAAACTCATTCTATGAGGCCACCATCACCCTGATACCAAAACCAGGCAAAGATACTACAAAAAAAGAAAATTACAGACCAGTATCACTGATGAATATAGACGCAAAAATCCTCAACAAAATACTAGCAAACAGAATCCAACAATATATTAAAAGGATCATACACCATGATCAAGTGGGATTTATCCCAGTGATGCAAGGCTTCTTCAATATATGCAAATCAATCAATGAGATACACCATATTAACAAACTGAAGAATAAAAATCATATGATCTTCTCAATAGCTGCAGAAAACGCTTTTGACAAAATTCACACCCATTTATGATAAAAACTCTCCACAAAGTGGGCATAAGAGGGAACCTACTTCAACATAATAAAGGCCATATATGACAAACCCACAGCAAACATCATTCTCAATGGTGAAAAACTGAAAGCATTTCCACTAAGATCAGGAACAAGACAAGGTTGCCCACTCTCACCACTATTATTCAACATAGTTTTGGAAGTCCTAGCCATGGCAATCAGAGAAGAAAAAGAAATAAAAGGAATACAAATTGGAAAAGAAGAAGTAAAACTGTCACTGTTTGCAGATGACATGATACTATACATAGAGAATCCTAAAGATGCCACCAGAAAACTACTAGAGCTAATCAATGAATTTGGTAAAGTTGCAGGGTACAAAATTAATGCACAGAAATCTCTTGCATTTCTATACACTAATGACGAAAAATCTGAAAGTGAAATTAAGAAAACACTCCCGTTTACCATTGCAACAAAAAGAATAAAATATCTAGGAATAAACCTACCTAGGGAGACAAAAGACCTGTATGCAGAAAATTATAAGACACTGATGAAAGAAATTAAAGATGATACAAATAGATGGAGAGATATACCATGTTCCTGGATTGGAAGAATCAACATTGTGAAAATGACTCTACTACCCAAAGCAATCTACAGATTCAATGCAATCCCTATCAAACTACCACTGGCATTTTTCACAGAACTAGAACAAAAAATTTCACAATTTGTATGGAAACACAAAAGACCCCGAATAGCCAAAGCAATCTTGAGAACGAAAAATGGAGCTGGGGGAATCAGGCTCCCTGACTTCAGACTATATTACAAAGCTACAGTAATCAAGACAGTTTGGTACTGGCACAAAAACAGAAATATAGATCAATGGAACAGGATAGAAAGCCCAGAGATAAACCCACACACATATGGTCACCTTATTTTTGATAAAGGAGGCAAGCATATACAGTGGAGAAAAGACAGTCTCTTCAATAAGTGGTGCTGGGAAAATTGGACAGATACATGTAAAAGTATGAAATTAGAACACTCCCTGACACCATGCACAAAAATAAACTCAAAATGGATTAAAGACCTAAGTGTAAGGCCAGACACTATCAAACTCTTACAGGAAAACATAGGCAGAACACTCTATGACATACATCACAGCAAGATTCTTTTTGACCCAGCTCCCAGAGAAATGGAAATAAGAACACAAATAAACAAATGGGACCTAATGAAACTTAAAAGCTTTTGCACAGCAAAGGAAACCATAAACAAGACCAAAAGACAACCCTCAGAATGGGAGAAAATATTTGCAAATGAAGCAACTGACAAAGGATTAATCTCCAAGATTTACAAGCAGCTCATGCAGCTCAATAACAAAAAAACGAACAACCCAATCCAAAAATGGGCAGAAGACCTAAATAGACATTTCTCCAAAGAAGATATACAGATTGCCAACAAACACATGAAAGAATGCTCAACATCATTAATCATTAGAGAAATGCAAATCAAAACTACAATGAGATATCATCTCACACCGATCAGAATGGCCATCATCAAAAAATCTAGAAACAATAAATGCTGGAGAGGGTGTGGAGGAAAGGGAACACTCTTGCACTGTTGGTGGGAATGTAAATTGATACAGCCACTATGGAGAACAGTATGGAGGTTCCTTAAAAAACTACAAATAGAACTACCATACGACCCAGCAATCCCACTACTGGGCATACACCCTGAGAAAACCTTAGTTCAAAAAGAGTCATGTACCAAAATGTTCATTGCAGCTCTATTTACAATAGCCAGGACATGGAAGCAACCTAAATGTCCATCGACAGATGAATGGATAAAGAAGATGTGGCACATATATACAATGGAATATTACTCAGCCATAAAAAGAAATGAAATGGAGGTATTTGTAATGAGGTGGATGGAGTTAGAGTCTGTCATACAGAGTGAAGTAAGTCAGAAAGAGAAAAACAAATACAGTATGCTAACACATATATATGGAATCTAAGGAAAAAAAAAAAAAGCCATGAAGAACCTAGTGGCAAGACGGGAATAAAGACACAGACCTACTAGAGAATGGACTTGAGGATATGGGGAGGGGGTGGGGTGAGATGTGACAGGGTAAGAGAGTGTCATGGACATATATACACTACCAAATGTAAAATAGATAGCTAGTGGGAAGCAGCCACATAGCACAGGGAGATCAGCTCGGTGCTTTGTGACCACCTAGAGGGGTGGGATGGGGAGGGTGGGAGGGAGGGAGATGCAAGAGGGAAGAGATATGGGAACATATTGTATGTGTATAACTGATTCACTTTGTTATAAAGCAGAAGCTAACACACCATTGTAAGGCAATTATACTTCAATAAAGATGTTTAAAAAAAAAAAAAGAAAAAAGAAATCTCTTGCATTCCTATATACTAATGATGAAAAATCTGAAAGAGAAATTAAGGAAACACTCCCATCTACCATTGCAACAAAAAGAATAAAATACCTAGGAATAAACTTACGTAGGGAGACAAAAGACCTGTATGCAGAAAACTATAAGACACTGATGAAAGAAATTAAAGATGATACAAATAGATGGAGAGATATACCATGTTCCTGGATTGGAAGAATCAATATTGTGAAAATGACTCTACTACCCAAAGCAATCTACAGATTCAATGCAATCCCTATCAAATTAGCAATGGCATTTTTTTACGGGAACTAGAACAAAAAATCTTAAAATTTGTATGTAGACACAAAAGACCCCGAACACCCAAAGCAGTCTTGAGGGAAAAAAGCGGAGCTGGAGGAATCAGACTCCCTGACTTCAGACTATACTACAAAGCTACAGTAATCAAGACAATATGGCACTGGCACAAAAACAGAAACATAGATCAATGGAACAAGATAGAAAGCCCAGAGATAAACCCACGCACCTATGGCCAACTAATCTATGACAAAGGAGGCAAGGTTATACAATGGAGAAAAGACAGTCTCTTCAATAAGTGGTGCTGGGAAAACTGGACAGCTACATGTAAAAGGATGAAATTAGAATACTCCCTAACACCATACACAAAAATAAACTCAAAATGGATTAGAGACCTAAATGTAAGACCAGACACTATAAAACTCTTAGAGGAAAACACAGGAAGAACACTCTTTGACATAAATCACAGCAAGATCTTTTTTGATCCACCTCCTAGAGTAATGGAAATAAAAACAAAAATAAACAAATGGGACCTAATGAAACTTCAAAGCTTCTGCACAGCAAAGGAAACCATAAACAAGACAAAAAGACACCCCTCAGAATAGGAAAAATATTTGCAAACAAATCAACAAAGGATTAATCTCCAAAATATATAAACAGCTCATGCAGCTCAATATTAAAAAAACAAACAACCCAATCCAAAAATGGGCAGAAGACCTAAATAGACATTTCTCTAAAGAAGACATACAGATGGCCAAGAAGCACATGAAAAGCTGCTCAACATCACTAATTATTAGAGAATGAAAATCAAAACTACAATGAGGTATCACCTCACACCAGTTAGAATGGGCATTATCAGAAAATCTACAAACAACAAATGCTGGAGAGGGTGCGGAGAAAAGGGAACCCTCTTGCACTGTTGGTGGGAATGTAAATTGATACAGCCACTATGGAGAACAATATGGAGGTTCCTTAAAAAACTAAAAATAGAATTACCATATGACCCCGCAATCCCACTACTGGGCATATACCCAGAGAAAACCATAATTCAAAAAGTCACATGCACCCCAATGTTCACTGCAGCACTACTTACAATAGCCAGATCATGGGAGCACCCTAAATGCCCATCAATAGATGAATGGATAAAGAAGATGTGGTACATATACAATGGAATATTACTCAGCCATAAAAAGGAACAAAATTGGGTCATTTGTAGAGATGCGGATGGATCTAAAGACTGTCATACAGAGTGATGTAAGTCAGAAAGAGAAAAACAAATATCGTTTATTAATGCATATATGTGGAACCTAGAAAAATGGTACAGATGAACCAGTTTGCAGGGCAGAAACTGAGACACAGACATAGAGAACAAACGTATGGACACCAAGAGGGGAACGTGGTGGGGGGTGTGGGTGGTGGTGTGATGATTTGGGAGATTGGGATTGACATGTATACACTGATGTGTATAAAATGGATGACTAATAAGAATTTAAAAAAATGAAGGCAATAAAAAGAAAATCACTAAATATTACTTGATACCTAGGATATGTTATAATAAAACTATCCTTATACTAGGATAGTTATAATAAAAAAGACAAATAATAACAAATGTTGGTGAGGATATGGGGAAGCTGGAACTCTCATAGCCAATTGGTGGGATTATCAAATGGTACAGCCACTTTGGAAAACAGCCTAGCAGTTCCTCAAAAGATTAAATGTAGAGTTACCATATGACCCATCAATTCTACTCCTAGGTGTATACCCAAGAGAACTGAAAAGAAGTGTCTACACAAAAACGTATACATAAATGTTCACAGAAGCACTATTCATAATAGTTGAAATATGGAAACAATCCAAACATCCATCAATTAATGAATGGATAAATAAAATGTGGTATATCCATACAATGAAATATTTAGCCATAAAAAGGAATAAAGTACATGCTACAACATGGATGAACCCTCAAAGCATTATGCTAAGTGAAAGCGGCCAGCCACAAAAAGCCATATACTGTATTACTCCACTTATATGAAATGTTCACAATAGGTAAATCCAGAGATAGAAACTAGATCAGCAGTTGCCAGGGGCTGGGGCAGAAGGGAAGAGTGAGGACTACTAACTGCTAATAGGTATGAGGTTTCTTTCTAGGGTAATGAAAATGTTCTGGAGTTACACAGTGGTGATGGCTGTACAACCTTGTAAATATACTAAAAACCACTGAATTGTATGCCTTAAAAGGGTAAATATTATGGTATGTGGATTATTATGACTCAGAAAATAAAAAGATAAACAAGAGTATCAAATGCAGTGACCTGAAAATGCACACACCCTGGAGTTGGAGGTAAGCTTGAGTTTTGACTTTGCCACTTACTATGTGACTGGACTTCATAGCCTGTTTCCTCTTCTGTAATATGTAGAGAATAACTTGCTGTGAGGGTCAACTAACAAGACATATAAAAGGCCTACTTTATTACCTTGCATTAGGAGACAATACGGGGTTGGTAGAAATTATTACTATCAGGTAAAACAAGATGAGAAGACAGAGAAAAGATCTTCATTGCGTTTCCTGAGTATTCAAATCTGTTCACCAATGACCCTCAAGGGCATCCATGCCTTCTTTCAGCAAGTGTTTACTGAGTGCCTGCAATGAGCCAGGCGCTATTCTAAACACTTGGGATAGAAATTAACCAGACAAAAATTCCTGGCTCCAGGGAGCTTATATTTTAATGAGAGGGAAAGATAATAAACATAATAAATAAATCAATTATGGAGGGGTAGCGACAGAAAGAAGGACAGGGAGAGTGGGGATATAAGATACAATTTAAAATAGGGGGATCAAGGCAGGCCTCACTGAAAAGGTACCACTTGAGGAAAGTCTTGAAAAAGGCAGCACAGGAGCAATGTGGCTAACTCAAGGCAACATTCCAAGCAGAGGGAACACCAAGTCAAAGACCCTAGGGCAGATGCACAATAAAATGATCTTGGAAGACCAAGAAAGCCAGTGTGGCTGGCATGGAGGTAATGAGGAAGAGCGAGTCTGTGGTAGGTGCAAAAGCCAGATTTCAAGGATAACAGAACAAGTTAGAAATAAAACTGCTCTTTCAAGAATTTGGTCTGCTACCAGGAAGAAAAGTCTTTTCTTCTTTTGTTTTTTGTTTTTATTTTTTGTAGGATTAGCAGTATAATGGAAGAGAGTATGATCATGAACTTACAATCAGACAGAAACTGTAGCTTCACCACTACACAGGTCAGTTTCCACAGCCGTACAACAAATAATACAGGTAATCCTTACTTTGCACAGTAGTGCCAGTCTGTAAAAATGATCACACAAACTGAAACAATGCAATGTGATCTTAATCATCAATGGGAAAAATTACAATTGTCTTGTGACCTTTAAAATTTCTTGTGAACAGGTTAAAAGCTCCTTACTATTGATTATAAATATACAGGGAAATTAAATAAAAATAGTACAACTAATATTTAATACATAACTTAAAACATTATGATAACACTGAGAATGAAAATGTTTTATTTCCTTGTAAGAAAACTACTCAAAAGTAGTTTCTGAACAATGCTTACCTCTTTCAACATGATACAGAGTAAGTATCTTTTTTATCCCTTCACAATTATCCTATTTCTTTCTAAGTTTGGATCAGTTTCCAACATTTCCTTTGCACTTTCAATGTTATGAACTATCTCCAAGAGTTCCTTTAATGTGAAGGTTTTGATGACATCACTTACTCTTGGACATCATTTTCCTTTCCATCACAACTACTTTTCTCATTTATGTCAATAAGTTTGCCTTCACTAAGTTCCTCTGACTGCATATCTAAAGTCTCTTAAACAGCAGCAGTGTCAACATTTCCAGTCAGCTATTTCTTCTGTAACTTGGATTTATCACTTTTTCTTTCTTTGCTGTACTTTCATCTTTGTTAGCAAATTCCCTCTTTCAATGATCTCTTCTTATAAAATGGCTCACGTGGGTTTATCACTGAGAGACAAGGAGGCAACACAACTACACACTTTGCATGAACTGAATAGTTGCAGTGACCAATCAATCACTAACAGACCTTGAAAGAAGAGACATGATTGGTCAGTGATCGTGATGCAGACCTGCTATTTATGTAATGATTTGTACACTTCAGAGCTAGCAGCAAAGTCTGTACTGTATACAATCACTCAGTTAATATACTAAAATCTGAACCATGTTGTTGGGGAACTGGTATTATGAAACTGTGGTAACAAACTTGTGCATACCGGAACAGTGCAAAGTGAGGACTGCCTCTATGTACCTCCCAGGCTTACTGTGGATATGAAACCCATTGTTTAGGAGAGGGGTTAGAATAGTGCCTGCACTCCCATACTATCTTTTATCACTATGGGAATTAGTTACAGACAGATTGAGGGGGTGAAGGAGGCAAAAAGACACCAAAGACACATAACTAAAATGAAGATTCTAGATCACAGACAGGAACACACATAATCAGGACCACAGGAGGAAGTGAGAGCCACGGAGTTCTTGTACCCTCAGATGAGAAGTGAAAGCAGAGGTAGCAAGAGGCTTCCAGGCAGTATGAAGTTTAGCATAGCTAGAGAATCTATTTTCTCAGAGGCAGTAAATGAAGCTCTCCTAAAAACTGAACAGGATGGTAATGGAAATGAAGGTTTGAGGGTGGAAGAAACTCTGAAGCAGCTGGTACAGGAAGTGGAAAAGTGAATTAACCTGAGGTAAATGAAAGAACTGTGGGAAGAACTAAAGGCCCAGAGTAAGCCAAACAGGATGAACTTACAGTACATTCTTAAAGCTATAGCCCATCTAAATGAATCAAAACTCTTCAATAATTAGCTTACATTCAAATGGACAAGCATAAAGTCTTATAATTTTAAATTTAATTACTTAACCTCACTGTAATAATCCCCCAATTTATCCCCAACTCTTATCTCTCTTTATACCATAACCCCCTCCTTCCAAATTCTCACTCCCTCCCAAGTTCCTCTTAAACAGTTTCATGCCTCTACAGCTAGCATGATATCATTCCAAATTAGTATCAGGTCAAACGATAAGTGGAACTGGAAGGAAGAAGCACAGTAAATTAAATATATTTACATCCACCCTCATCTCTTTTAGCTCACAACCATAATGGCAAACCCTTAACTTCATGGCTAACATAAAGTATTAGTAATGAAAAATACATCAGAAAACATACTGTGTGATGGAGTAAAACACAATTTTTTTGCACTCAACTATGAACAGTAAATAAGCCATTAGCTTTTTTTAAAATAAATTTATTTATTTTATTTTTGGCTGCGTTGGGTCTTCGTTGCTGCTCACGGGCTTTTCTCTGGCTGCAGTGAGCGGGGGCTACTCTTCGTTGTGGTACGCAGGCTTCTCATTGTGGTTGCTTCTCTTGTTGGGAGCACAGGCTCTAGGCGCGCGGGCTTCAGTAGTTGTGGCACACGGGCTCAGTAGTTGTGGCTTGCGGGCTCTAGAGTGCAGGCTCAGTAGTTGTGGCGCACGGGCTTAGCTGCTCCACGGCATGTGCGATCTTCCCGGACCAGGGCTCAAACCCGTGTCTCCTGCACTGGCAGGCGGATTCTTAACCACTGCACCACCAGGGAGGCCACAATCCATTAACTTTAGAAAAAAAGGGGGGTGGACCTCAAATTTCTGCTAAACGGTAATCTCTATAAAAGGAACATGATATTATAAGATTGACTTGAGATGTTTAATAAGGTAATCAATCAACCTTTAAAAACGATAAATGGGGCTTCCCTGGTGGCGCAGTCGTTGAGAATCTGCCTGCCAATGCAGGGGACACGGGTTCGAGCCCTGGTCTGGGAAGATCCCATGTGCCGCGGAGCAGCTGGGCCCGTGAGCCACAATTACTGAGCCTGCGCGTCTGGAGCCTGTGCTCCGCAACAAGAGAGGCCGCGATAGTGAGAGGCCCGCGCACCGCGATGAAGAGTGGCTCCCGCTTGCCACAACTAGAGAAAGCCCTCGCACAGAAACGAAGACCCAACACAGCCATAAATAAATAAATAAATACTTAAAAAAAAAAAAATGTCATTATTAAAAAAAAAAAAAAACGATAAATGTAACTGTCAATTCGTTTACAGTGCATACTTGTAAGAGTTATCAAAAGTACTCTTTCTGTACACAAAAAAGGCAAACTAGGAAAACTGAGGCAGACAGGCAGTCTGTCCAAGGTCACATGATCAGCAGTAAAGGTTGAGAATATAACTGGGTCTTCTGGCCTTGTCCCAATTGTCTAGAGTCTACTACGTGACATATATTAACCAAGATATAATGGAGATGGAACCTAAGAGAACCCACTACTACTGTTCCATCACCCATGAAATCAGATCTGTCAACATGCCCATCCCCTGGCATTTTCCCCTAACTAAGCTGGGGATAAAAGTTAAGCTCCTCTGGAGTTCAAAACAAGGACAAACGGCAACTGTAAGTAAAGTAAACCAAAAAAACACCATTCTACATTAGAACAGGACAAGATAAAGGCCTTTCTGAAGCATCAAATACCTTGAGTAAATTCCCTTCAAAGCAATCCAACTTTTTATAAAGTTATGGGTAAAGGACAGGTTTGAAAAGTGTGTGTGGGTGTGTGTGTATGAGAGACACACACATACACACACACACAAAGTAAAAAAAGAGAGAGGATTGTTTTTTCTTTTTTAACTTGAGCCTAGGAAACATGAGATATTCTATTATGCCACTCCTTTAAAACAAAGGACGTTGCTAAGTAATACTAATGAATATATACTCTTCTCCCAGAACAATGTCTGGAGTAGATCAAACAAGGTATTAGAACTGGGTCTGAATCCCAATTTTGCTATTTGGTGGCTGCGTGACTTTGGGATGCTTCAGCTCTAAGTCTTGTTTTCTCTTCTGTAAAATGAGAATACCATCTCCCACCCCACTGGGCTGTTTTGAAAATTAAATAAGGTAATAAATACGAAGCTCAAAAATACTTCTGTGCCCCTTCCACTTTCTCATCTACTTTCTCCAATTCTTAAACCTATTCAGAACATTGTCATTGCTCACACACCAATCATTTCTTATATTTTCAGAAATAAGGTCATGCTAGCAAGTTTCTCAAAGGATGAAGGAAAAATTGGCTTTTAATTTGTAGTGATGAAGTAGTAAAGGAGGCACCTCCTTCACTCCCATCTCCATAGTGCAGAAAGTGGTAAAAACCAGTCCTTTTGTGATAATAGCTACAAACAAAGCTTGACTTAGTTCCCCTTGCTGGGCTTTAGTTTTTCCAGTTGGTTTTTAAAATTAAGAGAGAGAGAGAGAGAAATTAAGCCAATCTGAGGTTCCTTCAAGTTTTTAAAAACTGGTCATCTCCCTCATATATCCTATTTTACAACTTCCCATCCCAAAAAGCCCATGCCATACTATAAAAATGGCTCCTAATCACAATGCCATAGCAGAGGGCACCAAGTCCTCAGAAATTCAGCTATGGAAACATCTCTATAAGCCTTCAAAAGTCCTCCAAGGAGACTCAAAATATAGAGCAAAGTTATATTTTCCCTAAAAACAATACTAAGGATACTTCTAATATGCTCCTTGGCCAGAACTTTTTCTATCTCTAGGTCCAGAAAAAGACAAGAACTCTGCCAGCCCAGCAGAGGAACATGGTTTATCTTCTGTAAGTTATATAATCTACCAGCTCCAGGTGTCTTTATTAATGAAATAAAACCTTTTTTTAAATTTCCACCTTAAATAGCAGATAGACACTAATCTGTACTGCACAATGAGAATGGAAATCACAAAGTATTTATGTCATGGGGGAGACTACACCAACATACACGAAAACATTAACAGAGGTGGTATAGCATAAGGTTGTATAGCCTGATGGGTGATTATTTTCTGCTCTTTGTGTGGGTTTTCTTTTTTAACTTTCTATAATGTATATCTTTTTAAAGAAAAAAGTCTTCAAATAATTTTAAAATGTAAAATATCCTTAATTCATGTCTGTGATACATAAAACTGAGGTTTTCCTAGAAACGAATAACTTAAAGCACTCCAAAAAAGTCTATATGCAAATTTTCTTTTTTCAAAGGTATAAAAAATCCCATGGCTACTAGTGTCACTGCAAAAAGGAAAAAGGGAAATTAGCATACATTATGAAATAAAAGCTTTGTAAAATCAGCTATCTTGAGAAGCTTATCCAAAACATGGGAAAGCCAACTGGTAAAATAAGGGGCCCATCTGCAGACCCAATCTTATTGTCATTATTTTTTTGTTTAGTTGCTGCAGCAGAAGCTCAACTATTATACAGACCTTAACTAGACATTTCTTAAATAGAACATTTTATAAGACCATATTGTTTGTTATCAACTGCCAGATCCAAAAGAAAAGATATTTTAAGACATCCACCTGAATATGCTTATGAGGACCAGCAAACACAGCCCTGTGTTAAAATGACAGAAGCTTCCAGGAGAAGAGTTAAAAGCCATTCATCATCTTAAACATGTTCCAATTATTTATTCATTTCATGATCAATTTCATGGCCATATGTGTAATTCTGATTCCCCCTCTCCCACTAATTTCCTGGATGACCTTGGTCAAGTCACTTTGATCTGTTTATCTCAAAATGATTTTAACTGTCTAAAATTTTTCATTCTCTCAGATATCTCATACTATCCTTGTTAACAATGGCAGGCTTCAGTCTTTAAAATAAAAACTGTCCTATTTACCACACTCCTTTTAAGTTTTTGAAAAGTGAATAAAACTCTGGTCATAAATATATTAAAGAGAAGTCAGTTTTCTGGTTCAAAATAACCTTCTTAAATTATATTACTCTATAGAGGATATTATTCAGCCATTAAAAATTATGTTGTAGGAAAGTACTTAATGATACTGAAAGATGTTCAGGACCTATTAAGTGAAAAAAATAAATGAGCAAAACATAATTCTACCCATGTGAGTATATTCATAAAAAACCAACTGGAGGGGTCAAGACCAAAATGTTAACCATTGATTTCATCTCTGGGTAACAAAATTATAGCTGATTTTTAGTTCTCTTTTGCTCTTACTATCAAAAACATGTTCACTGCAGAAAATTAACTTTTGTTAAAGGAATGTTTTCAGTTCTACCTAGAGTAGCCAGACGAAGAAGAGGAAAAAAAAAAAAGAGCAAGCAACCAACATCACAGGTAAGTCTGTTATAAACCTCCCTGTACTTAACAGCTGGGCATCTTTCCACACAGTAGAAAGCCAAAAAAAAAAATCCAGCCCTGAATTTGAATATAGGATTCCTAATTCTTGAAAGTTACTTTTTTATTGCTTTAGCTCCACTGATAAACCTACTTTATACCAAATTCTCTTAAACTTATCTGATTAAAAGATCTCACCAAAAAGTGATATACCTGTTCTTACTTCTTTGTTATCATTCCACCAACTTTCTTTTTACAAAATAATAAATTGACAGGACCAAGTCTTCACAAAATTATTTGCCAAATTCAAGATAATCAAGGATTAACATGCATTTCCCAACCTGTCCCAATCCCTTCCCTCCAACACCCAAAATTTTTTAATTCATTTTCCATGATCTAGTAACAAAATAAGACATCTTCCACACTTGTCGATGAAGACAAACTGGCAATATAGTTGCCAAGAATAACAGATTTTATAACATAGGCCTTATGGGAAGGAACCAAATGGTGGAATATATCTGGTATAACTCACCCACCCTGTGACATACAGATGAACATGAACAAAACACTTAATGCTCTCCACCTTCACCTTTCCATTCATCAATGGGTGATATTTGGCAAAAACCACAGACCCCTAGATGACACCTCAGTAACTATAGAAAAACTGACAATGATTCAAAGAATTCCTGCCAGATGCTTTAAGAGAACTTTCCTGGGGTGCAATTTTTAATCCACAAAACTGTTTATTTTTTGAAAATCAACCCAAAAAAAAAAAAAAACATTTAACAGGTTATTTAAATACTGTCAGCCCATCTGAATCAGTTCAGGGAGCACCTAGAAAAACTCTCAATCTACACCCTTCCCCATCCACTCTGGGTAAGAAAAGGAGTTTTGAAATTTCTACTTTTTCTAGTAGACAGAATGGATCTTTTTAAAAAATTAAAATAGAGTACCACACATATTCATGTTCTCATCTTCCTTACTAATTCAAGTGTGCCCTGCTGCTATTCAAAAACACTCCAAAGAGAGGCACTTACTTCCTGATTACACATTCAAATAAATGCATAACATGCATTTCAACTTGGAATCACTTTCTTAAGAAATTAACTAGTAGCAACCACATTTCTACATCATGGTTGAAGTCATGCCAAAGTCAAAAATTCAATACCTAAGATAACTTCCTTAGCTACACTGTACAAATATATTAAGGCAGGAATATTACCCATTGTATCTTAAAAGTATTATTATCCTGGTCAGTGATATTATTTTTGTGAGTTTAACAAGATAGACTTAAAAAAAAAAAAAGGAAGCAATTTCAAAATGACAGGAAACATTAGAATTTAATAACTTCATTCTCCTTTCCTCACTTCCAAGCTGGCTACACCAGAACCCAAGTATTTGCAAAGTAGCATATGCTCACACAAGGGTAGTGATCCAGAAGCAGACAGCACCCCTGACACATCCCAAGTCAAAGAAAATGTAGCCTCCAGCCTAGAGACTTACAGTTTAAGTCAGACAGACAACTTTAAGACACAAAACACCCAGATGACAGCCAGTTAATGACTTTTTGGAATTTATATTTTGCTTTTCCTGCTCAAGTTAAATGAAGAACAACAGAAAACGGATTAAATAGTGAGAGTGGAGGAAGAGGAGTCAATAATGAGCAAGTTTTAAATTAATCACAGTCCTCAGGAACATATGAAGGGTAGGAATTGGAGTGGGAGCACTTCTAACAACAGATACAGCCATCACGGGATCACACGAAAAGAGACATCCACAAAAATAAGCAGCGAAAACAGGATGAAAAATCTACCAAAATAGCAAGGGGAAAAGGCAGGATAACAGATGAGAAGCCAGAACTTAAAGCAAGAGTATGAGAAAAATCAGATGATTTCTTGTTAGATTTAATGAAGAAAGTGATTACACTAATCTGAAAACCTAATTAACTTAAACTTAATCGTTTTCAAAACGTTAAATGTTTCTCTGCTATTGCTCTTCCATAGCATAATTAACACTTTTTGAAACCCATACTCAATATTCCAGGGTAGGAATACTTGTCATTTTTTTTCCTGTGAAAAATTAAAGAACCCATATATAAGATCAAGCTCATGATTCCAACATGAATAAAACCACACTAACAAGACCAGACAAATTAAAATGCAGTCTCACACACCCACACAAAGCTCCTCAAAGCTATGTTTCAAGTCTTCACATCATGAACTTAGCAAACCCAGATTTCGCTGTCTCCTGTCTACCTCTCAAATCCTACTCGAAACACTCACTGACAGCTGCTTTGTCCTGATCACATCTGTCTTCTAACATCTATCTTGCAGGCTGACTATATTAGATGTGGGTATACCAGTCTGAAGCTGTCAACATCTGCACTGGACAGGAGACCAATTTTCACCTCCTTCAATCTGACTCTAGTCAGTTGCCACGGAGAAAATTATGCCTCAAGAGCCTGATAGCTTGTGCTCAATATTCTTTTGTCAGGGAGAAAATACATCATTATTTTCCTTAAAACTGCCTTGCCAAGATTTACAATGAAAAAAAAAATATATATATATATATATATATATATACACACACACACACACACACATATATACACACCACAAAAACATGTACACACACACACATATATATGCATGCACACACACCTCTCCATATGTATATACTATTTTCTCCCTGTATACAAATCATTCAAACTATAACAAGGAAGAAGGCCTCTACGTCCTCAATTTCACTGCACAATTACTGAGATAAATAAAAGACTGTCTCTTAATATCAATTTAAAACCCTCACTGCCTATTCCTTCTTTATAACAATGTCCTTAAAAGACCATCAGTTTTATCTGACTATGTAATTCTGTACTTTCAAGATTTAAAAAAAGCTGAGAAGATATTTGTGCAACAAGTCCATTAATGAGTATGCTCACCAACAAACTGTAACTGCTAAGATCAGACAGATCTCAGCAAACTCAATAGTTTTAACTCTATTGTTTTAGAACACCAATATATACTGCTTTCTTGCTCAAAAAGTTACAAGACACTTTCTACAGAAAAGATGGTTCTTATAACAACTGAAACTTAGTACTGAACAACATTGATTGCTCTCAATAAGCTGAAGTCCTACTTCTACTCAAGAACAATGGGCTTGCATTATAATCAAAGTTTACCTGAAATGGAATACTTTAATGATCCCAAAGCCAGAACTTGAAAAGAAAAGCCTCCAAAGAAATCTTAAGACAAATACTGCCTGACATAAACAGACATGAAAGGTGGGAAACTATAAGCCAAACATTAAAATGCTGCTTTCTATTTACTTGTCAAGGATACTTAGTAAAAGGATTTACTCTATTTTTACCTTCTATCCATTTGGGGAGATGGGGTATGTAGGTATTACTATTAACTGTTTTTCCAATATTGGAAAGGAGGCCACAGTGAATTATCCAGATGTTTTCATGTTGTCCACCATGTGAATAACAGCACATACATGAGAGATGACTGGGTGTGGTTAGTAGTATGGCAGTCATGGAACAAAAATCAAACCACACGGTCTGGGAGGCAGTAAAAGTCACTGGATTTAGCTGCAATCTTTGCTCTTTTCAACTGAACTCAACCACCTTTTCCAGGACTACCATAAATCAGGTCCCACCATTAAAATCATTACAGACACACACAATCATGTCTTGATTCTCCAACTCCAAGTTAATACTACCTCTGCATACCAACAGATTAGTGATGAGAAACCTAAAAGATTAGCACCTCTGGTTCAATAAGCCAAGTCACAATTTTTGAATACCTGGCATAATTCCAATCAATAAGAAAAATAACAGGGATTCAACAAATCAACAAAGGAGCACTAATGTTTATAGATACTTATCACTGCCCTAGGGGCTCTCACAAGCACCAACATGTTTCAGATACAGTCATAAACAAACACGAAAAAATGGTCAACATCAATTACTCCAAATAATGCAAATTTTTAAAAAAGAAAGTAGCATTTTACACCCCTAAAGATAGTAAAAAATTTTAATGGACTATCCCATTTCTTGTCAAGAAGGATAATTTCCTTCCATTAAACATCATATTATTATATCCCTTGTTCCCTAGGAGAATTCTCCACCATTCTTTGTGTCCTGGGGTGAATATGTGATCCACACTGGCTAATCAATCTCCTCTGGAGATAGAAACTGGTTTAGAGCCGAGCATGACCAAAGCAAAGCTAATCAGTCCCCTCCATGACTAAGATATAAACACTAAGAAAGAAAAGTTTTATCTGCTGGGATGACAAAACTAGGATGACCACCTCAAACTAGAGGTGGGCACCTTGTCCAATATGTATATATGAAAACAGAGGTAAACAAATACATGGAGGCAAGTGATGAAAGAAGCTTCACATCCATTCAGTCAAGTCAGACTGGCCATGCCTGAACTCAGGATCTACTCCTGGAATTCCCAATTACTAAGACCCATTAACTCCCTTTTTGCTTAAACAAGTTTGAGTTGAATTTTTGTAACTTGTAATAGGTGAGGTTATATGAACACTAAGCAAACTAGATAGACAGACAGATAGATAGATAGATAGATAGATATAACCCTACTGGAGAACTATTTAGGACTACATTTTTAAAGTCCTAAAATCTATGTCCCTGAGGAAACTTTCTGAATGGTAGTTACATGAGTATACATATATGTAAAACTTCTTCAATCTGTACACCAATTTGTGTACTTTGCTGTATATAATATAAATTATACTCTAATTTTTTAAAAAAAGATCTGTGCCCCTATATTCCTACTCCAGGAAATACATCTTAAAGATATAATTTTTTTAAAAGGGAAAACATTATATATACATGGTATTCACTCACTACAGCATTATTTATATCAAAAACATAAAAATAACCTCTAAGTCTAATAATAGGGAAATGATGCAATAGAAAGTACATAGTTTAGTTTTTCTTAAATAAATTTATTTATTTATTTTTGGCTGCATTGGGTCTTTGTCGCTGCGCCCGGGCTTTCTCTAGTTGTGGTGAGCAGGGGCTACTCTTTGTTGCAGTGCACAGGCTTCTCACTGCGGTGGCTTCTCTTGTTGCGGAGCATGGGCTCTAGGTGCGCGGGCTTCAGTAGTTATGGCACGCGGGCTCAGTAGTAGTGGCTCACGGGCTTAGCTGCTCCACAGCATGGGGGATCTTCCCGGGCCAGGGATCAAACCCATGTTCCCTTCATTGGCAGGCAGATTCTTAACCATTGCGCCACCAGGAAGTCCCAGAAAGTACGTACTTTTAAAGATAATAAATTCCAAGGTTATACTAAATCATAAAAAAATGCCTGTAATTAGTGTTAAATTTTTTTAAAGAAAATAGTAAAATGATATCAAAGCTAGGAATAAAACTAGGGTAAAATGCATATGCGTGTAGCCAAGGACTTGAAAAGAAACACAAAACTAAATAAATATAAAATACTATTTATAATAATTCAAAAAATAAAATAATGTAAACTAATAAAACATATAGAGGATATATATATTATATATATACATGGTGCTAAGCACTAATGAAAGAAATAAAAAAAGATCTAAATTGATGGAAACATATTTTGTTCATAGAAGACTCAATATAGTAAAAATATCAACTCTCCCCATATTGATTACAAGTTTAATGTAATTCCTACCAAAATCGCAGCTTTTTTGTAGACATAGACAAAATTATCTAAAATTTATATGGAAAAGCAATAAAAACTAGAATAGCTAAAACAATTTAGAAAGAGAATAAAGGGGGAGGAATCACTCTACCCAATTCTAAGACTTATAGCTACAGCAATAAAGACTGTGTGAACATTGGCAGAGGGACAGACACATAGATAATACAACAGAACAGAGAACCCAGAAATAATCCCACACAAGTACAGGTGACTGATTTTTAACAGGGTGCAAAAGCAATTCAATGAAGGAAAGACAGTCTTTTCAACAAACGATACAGGAACAACTGGATGTTCACAAGGGAAAAAAGAACTCAACCTAAACCTCACATTTTATACAAAACTAACCCAAAATGAGTCTGAGAGCTAAACGTAAAACATAAAACTTCATGAGCTAACATAAAGTTTGTTAAAGAATTCTTAGACGTGACACCAAAAGCACGATCCAAGGGCTTCCCTGGTGGCGCAGTGGTAAAGAATCCGCCTGCCAATGCAGGGGACATGGGTTCGAGCCCTGGCCCAGGAAGATCCCACATGCCGTGGAGCAACTAAGCCTGTGCGCCACAACTACTGAGCCCACGTGCCACAACTACTGAAGCCCACACGCCTAGAGCCTGTGCTCCACAACAAGAGAAGCCACCGCAACATGAAGCCCAAGCACTGCAACAAAGAGTAGCCCCCGCCCGCCACAACTAGAGAAAGCCCACGTGCAGCAACAAAGACCCAACGCAGCCAAAAATAAATTTTTTTTTAAAAAAAAGCACAATCCACTCGGCCTTAGCGCCATCTTCGGAGAAACCTCCGCGCCATGAGAGCGAAGTGGAGGAAGAAGCGAATGCGCAGGCTGAAGCGCAAAAGAAGAAAGATGAGGCAGAGGTCCAAGTAAACTTGTACACCCATGGAAGCCACAGGAGCAGAAACAAGGGAAGGCAGAGGACAGGGACGCTGGTACAAATTGTTGGACTGCTTGCCTACTGTCTAGAACTTGTCTCAGTGGATCTGGAACATCGATGGCCATTCTGATCACCTCGACCGCCTTTGAGAGACCCACCTTACTCGTATCAAAACGGTCCCTTTTGGTCCTTTGCCCTGGACCTTTGACATACTGGACTAGTTCTATTCTCAGTTGTGGCTGAATGTAACATGTAACAATAAATCATCTCTTTTGCTGTCTTAGCTGAAGACAAAAAAAAAAAAAAAGCACAATCCATAAATGGGGGGGATATCAATAAACTGGACTTCATCAAAATTAAAAACTATGCAAAAGACCTGTTAAGAGGATGAAAAGACAAGCTACATCCACACCATGGAGTACTCACAGACAAACTACTGACAGACACACCTACTTGGATGGCTCTCAAGGGCAACATGTTGAGTGGAAAAAAAAAAAAAAAAGCCAATTTCAAAAGGTCATATATTCATATACAGTATATTATACTGTATGATTCCACTTATACAATATTCTGGGAATGACAGAATTAGAGATGGAGACAGATTAGTTGCCAAGGGCTAGGGATGGTGGGGAATATAAGCAACATGGGTATGACTATAAGGGGTAGCATGAGGGAGAGCTTTGTGGTGATGGAATAGTTCTGTATCTTGACTGCAGAGATGGTTACACAAATCTTCACAGGTGATAAAACCAGAGAATTACTGTGCCAGTGTCAGTTTCCTGGAGTTGATACTATACTATAGTTCCATAAAATGTAACCATTGGGGGAAACTGGGTAAAGGTATACTGCACTGCTCTGTACTATCTTTGCAAATTCCTGTGAATCAAAATAAAAAGTTAAAAAAAAATAATCTGTTAGTTGACTTTTTAGTAGTGTAAATAAACACTGAAGCAAATAATGTAATGGAATTTTTTTCAACTTGATGGAAAACTGCACACCAGAATCTTAGAATGGCTCTAAACTGAGGAGCGTATGCTAATTTTAGGTAATTCACCTGGAGTTTTTAGTAGCACACACTGCCTCAATATATACCCTAAGTGATTCAAGTCTGAAGAAAATATTGTAATTTTTCACATACCAGGTCCCTTAGTTTTATCTATAAAGAAAATTAGCCATTTACCAGAGGCCAAGCTGGCAGTAAACCTGCTTGACAACTGGCCAACTCTCCCTTTCCATGGTCTGTTGCAGCAGTCCTGTCCTTAATAGCACCATCTCACCGCCCACCACCTTGATGGTTTCCTGACTGTTGGTCTGGCCTCCAGGCTCTCCCCCAACCACTTTAAAGCTTCCTGCACACACCTGAGAAACTAATCTCCCCCAAACACCACTTTTTTTCCTATTCTGTGTTGCCCAGATGGCAGAAATTCTTAAAACAGGAACAAAGTTAAGGAGACATATTTCAGTTTAATTTAAGAAGAAAAAAGCTTTAAAAATAAACACAAGGCTGGAAAAAGCTGCTTCCAGAGGTAGCAAGTCCTGAGTCACTACATATATTTAAATATATGGGAACCTGAACCTGGGAGACCTGTTCCAGCCACAGAACCCTCTAATCCTGTATCATTTCCCAGACAGTGCTCCCTTCTTCACCTGGCATTCCAAGCCACCCTCTAAAATCTAGCTTCCAAGCTTTCTTATCCAACCTCTCCTCCCAGCACTCCTCTCCAGTCAGAACCCTCACTGTTCCTCACCCACATCTTGCTCTGTCTGCTGGTTTTCTTACCTGAATGACTTTTTCCCCTCCCTTCTTTCACCTTTCAAGATCCACTACTGCACCTATAGGAAGCTTTTCTAATCCCATGCTTACCTCCTAGTCCACTCCATTCTTTGCATGACACTCATGCTATTATTAATTTACATTTCCATATGTCCTGATTATAAGCTCCAAGATGAAACAGGAAAAACAGCCTCCTGTCTGTCTGCCTTTTTTTTTTTTTGGCCGCGCCGCTCTGCATGCAGGATCTTAGTTCCCTGACCAGGGATTGAAACTAGGCCCCCTACAGCAGGGGTCCCCAAACCCCAGGCCACGGACAGGTGCGGCGGACTGTTAGGAACCGGGCCGCACAGCAGGAGGTGCAAAGGAGGTGCGGGCAAGGGAGCGAAGCTTCATCTGCCTGCTCCCCATCGCTCGCATTACCACCTGAACCATCCCCGCCCCCATCCGTGGAAAAATTGTCCTCCACAAAATGGGCCCCTGGTGCCAAAAAGGTTGGGGACCGCTGCAGTGGAAGCACTGAGTCCTAACCACTGGACTGCCAGGGAATTCCTGAAGACAGTCTCTCTGCATCAGAGACCACACATGGTCACCCAGCCCCTTCCCCACTCTGGTCTCTCTAAACACAACAAGCTTCTTCCCAGGAAATCCACTGTTGCGCAGTACACCAATCATTGGCCCCTTTACCGAACAGAGTATCATTAGAAGCCGTGCGGGAATACATAAAGGTGCACCTCAGATTCTGGGGCCTTCTCCTCCCTCCTCCACCCAGAAATGCCCAAGAGCTGTAGGGAAGAAGTCACTGATGCAGCAGCAAGTCTCTGTTCTTGGCCTTTGAGATCTAACTGTGAATTGTAACTAATGGATTAAAACACCCTGTTCTAGTAGAAACTATTCCTCATCAGTCAACTTCCAATTTACCATCACTGGTCCTCCTTTTTTAATGTCTCCCCCTTTTCAAACAAGTTTCATTTAGGCTTTCCCATCTCTGTCCCTTGGATGTCTCCTAATCAGTTAAGGGCCCTCTTTTGCTCATCAGAGCCCTATTCAAGGACTCATGAATACTCTTTTCCAGGTATCGTTAATCAATATATGGGCTTCCCTGGTGGCGGAGTGGTTAAGAATCCACCTGCCAATGCAGGGGACGTGGGTTCGAGCCCTGGTCCGGGAAGATCCCACATGCCGCAGAGCAACTAAGCCCGCGAGCCACAACTACTGAGCCCACGTACCACAACTACTGGAACCTGCGCGCCTAGAGCCCATGCTCCGCAACAACAGAAGCCACTGAAATGAGAAGCACACACACCGCAACGAAGAGTAGCTCCCGCTCACCACAACTAGAGAAAGCCGTGTGCAGCAACGAAGATGCAACGTGACCAAAAATAAATAAATTAAATAAATTTTTTTTAAAAATCAATATATGTATAAGGAATGAATGCTAATGGGTATGAGATTTCTTTTGGGGGCAATGAAAATGTTCTGGAATTAAATAATGGTGACAGCTGCACAATTCTGTGAATATACTAAAAACCACTGAATCATATACATTTTAAAAGGGTGAATTTTATGTTAAGTGAATTATTATCTCAATTTCTTTTTTTTTAAGGTAAGATTCTCCACCAGTATCCCTGCATTGACATTTGGCAGTGGGGAGGAAACTCACCTTAATTTTTGGAAAGAGCCATTGCTCACATAATTCTTGGAGAACATAGTCAATTACCTTCCTCAAACACTTAAGTGCCTATCATAGAACAGGCACCATGATAGCTGCCCAGAGAACAGTCACCAGACCAGCACAGAACCTACCCTGCTGGAGCCTAGAGAGGGGAAGACAACCAATTATTTAATTATCATTATGCTAAGAGCTAGGAAGAAAAAGTATAAAGTAAGAATGACCTAATCAGGGAGGGGAACATGGGGGGTGGGCAGGGTCCCAAAAAAGCACATCTCTATGAGGCACATGTATGCCTCAGCCCATATAAGGTAGTTAACAACTAGTTTGGGCTGACTAGCAGTACAATGAAATCCCTAGATCACAGGGGTTTGGAGGCCATGCAATTGATAATTGGCTCCCATCCACGACAGGAGACTCACCTGGTCTTGAGGTAAAGTGACCCTGCATTTATGTATGTGAATGTTTTACCAACTGACAGTGTTATGATAACGTTTTAGTGTACTCACAAATGTTTGTGTTTATTATTCATGTAATCAGGGGCAAATACAAAAAGAAAATTAAGTTATGCTGAAAAACTGCATGCATTCAAGTCTCTGGTTATTAATTATGACTGCACAGAAAGCACAGGGCTTGTACAAACTCAAAGATATAGAAGGTCCAATTTTTGGCTCAAAAGCATTATAAGTACCTAAATCAATTATTTATTTGAAAACAGTAAGCTCATATCTTTAACCCTAGATCAGAGGTCAGCTAACTACAGCCTGTGGGTCAAATCTGGCCAACTCCCTGTTTTTATAAACAAGTTTTCCTTGGAATACAGCCATGCCCATTTGTTTATGTACTGAATAGCTGCTTTCCCAACACAACTGCAGAACTCAATAGTGTCAAGAAAGACCTTATCGCCAATAAGGTCTAAAATACTTACTACTTGAACTTTACCCAAAAAAAAAAAAAAAAAAAAAAAATGCCAACTTGTACTAGGCAAAAGTAGCCCACATTAATTTGGAACGAAATAATCTTTTTATACATCCTTTAGGGACTTCCCTGGTGGTGCAGTGGTTAGGAATCCGCCTGCCAGTGCAGGGGACACGGGTTCGAACCCTGGTCCGGGAGGATCCCACATGCCGCAGATCAACTAAGCCTGTGCGCCACAACTACTGAGTCTGCGCTCTAGAGCCCGTGAGCTACAACTACTGAGCCCGCGTGCCACAACTAATGAAGTGCACGCACCTAGAGCCCACTCTGCAACAAGAGAAGTCACTGCAATGAGAAGCCCGAGCGCCACAATGAAGAGTAGCCCTGCTCGCCGCAATGAAGAGTAGCCCTGCTCGCTGCAACTAGAGAAAGCCCATGACCAGCAACAAAGACCCAACGCAGCCAAAAATAAATAAATAAAAATAAATAAATATACATCCTTTATAAGTGTTTCAGTGGGTAAGCAACAGACTTAAAATGCAAAGGATTCTAACTCTGCTTCATTAGTCAATCTGCTATGGAGTGCTAGATAAATCATAATTACTCTACATTTTATATGCCAGTAAAATTCAGAGCAGTTAGGTCAGAGTTTTGCATAAGTGCTCAGGACCACTGAAAGCGGGCCCGGGAAAGGTTTTTGCATGAATTATCTTTCCCTACCCAATAAATTACCCCAAAATTTGGTTGCTTGAAATAAATATTTATTATCTCCCCAAGTTTTCTGTGGGTCAGGAATTCAGGGTTGGTTGGGGCTGCCATCACCTGAAACTTCACTGTAGCTGGGGGATGTGCTTCCAAGGCAGCTTACTTACATGCTTGGCAAATTGGTACAGGAGACATCAGTTCCTCTCCACAAGACCTCCTGAGTGTCCTTGTGTAACATAGCAGCCAGCTTCCCCCAGAGTGAATAACCCATGAGAAAGAGATAAGAGGATACAACACTCTTTTTATGACTTTGCTTCGAAAGTAAATAGTGTAACTTCCTCATCACATTCTATTCTTTATAGAACCAAGAGTCTCTAAGTACAACACACATTCAAGAGAATCAAAGTTAGACGCCACTTTCTAAACAGAGAGGTGTCAAAGAATCTGCAGATATATTAACATCACTTCAGGGTTTCAAATGATGAGTAAACAGCTTCAACAACATAACCAACAAGGTTTGGTTGACTAAAGAATCTGTGCTTAACCATTCCCATACCACGTATTTTCTACTTATGATAGGAGAGAGGCTGCATCACCATTTGTTAACAATCACCAGAGAAAAAAGTAAGCCAACAGAAAAAAGGCAAGGCACTTCAGCCTTTCACATCTGATACAGTAACGATCATGACAGGCAGTTATATATTTGCTTTAGTTTTACTTTTGTTTTGTTTTGTCTTCCTGCAAGGAGAAGGAAAATTATGGTGACTAAATCATGAATAGATCAAAAATAATTGCAAAGCTGGACTGGGACGAACAAGTATTTATGAGTCAGAGCCACATAAAAGATTTTCTCAGATATAAACAAAAAAAACAAAGAAACAGAAATTTAGATATGCATTCATAATGGGGGGGTGCTTGGGGAGAGTGTATTATACCATGATTGCTACAGATTTGTATCAGAGTAACTTCTGAAACAAGGAACATATACAGTGGAAAAAAAAGTTTCTTGCAATAATTAAGCTTTATTTTGAAAATAAATGTCTTAGTCACTAGACAATGAACACTTGACCAAATTCACCTGTTAAGACTGTGAGTTTCATTAGAGGAGGCAAGAAGGCCTAGGAAACAAAACTTTCTGAGGTCTATGAAGTAACAGCATCCTGATTTCCTCAACAGGAAGCTCAAAAATTGTCCTGAATTGGAAAATTAAACCACTTTAAAATAAATTCATTAAAAACCCACTCTACCAAGTTGATAGTGTCCCGCCAAAATTCAAGTCCACCCAGAACCTGTGAATGTGGCCTTATTTAGATATAGGGTCTTTGCAGATATAACCAAATTAAGATGAGGTCATACTGGGTGGACCCTAAATCAGTCACTAATGTCCTTATAAGAGGTAACTTTGCAACACAGAGATACATGGGAGAATAAATACCATGTGACAAAAAAAGCCAGATATTGAAGTGATGCGTCTATAAGCCAAGGAATGACAAGGATTGCCAGCAACAAACAGAAGCCAGGAAAGAACATGGAACAGATTCTTCATCTGAGGCCCCAAGAAAAAATCAACCCTGCTGACGCCTTGATTTCAGATATCGGGCCTCCAGAACTTCAAAAAAAAATTTCTGTTGTTCTAAGCTACCAAGTTTGTAGTAATTTATTATGGCAGCCAGAGAAAACTAACACATCCACCTAGCTAGTATTATGGAACTTAAGTAATCTCATCATTTGCAGTATTAGAAATATTTATTCGCAAACTCAGAACAATGGGAGATAGCATCTCCATTTAATGCACTGCTCTTTTTGGGTACTGTCACAGGGATGAATTTGACTTAAGATTCCAAGGGACTATGTACATTGCTGTCAGCCATCAGAGAGCCACTGAGGTTCTCCCAAAAGCCAGTAAAGCACATGCACAGAGCAGGAGGTCAGTTCACCTTAGATGATATCCAACAGCCGTAAAAAAACCTATGTCTTTGTTGAAGTCCTCCTGCTGGACCAGAAGTTTAACACAAAACTGCAGGTTTCAAGAAGTTAATCGTCCAGATTTAAAGTCCTCTTATCTAGATAACCAATACATGTATATGTATAACTGAATCACTTTACTGTACACCTGAAACTAATACAACACTGTTAATCAACTATATTCCAATATAAAATAAAAAAATTTTTTAAATAAAGTCCTCTTATATCGTGCTTATTACATCATAGTGATGACAGTTTTTCTAATAGTAACTACTGATAAGCTGTGGGTTACAATTTCACTTTTTACTACTTCTGAGTTTCCCAAAAAAAATGTTTCCCTTAAGCTCACATTTAAATTATTTTAAACTCAAGCCAGTGCAAATATGCATGGCTGATTTAACATACCAGTCTGACAGAATGAAGCAGTTTCTAGTGTATTTTCAGAATGGCTGGACATTTTTCCATTTTATCACCCTTACATCTTCAGCACAAACTAAGAGCTATTACATAGGATAAAAGATAAACTTCTGCCCCATTTATTTCCTATCAAATTGTGCTATAACATTTCTAAGACTCAGCTATTATTTGGAACACCCAAGAGAACTGGATTCAGATTCTCCAAAAAAGACGTTCCTTTGTTAATCTCTCCTGATTAAAGCTTAAGCCAGTACAACTTAATACATCTCCACTAAGTGAACATTCATAGTTACTTGAGCAACTGGCAAGCATGTAAGAATGAAAATACTGACCACAAAAAGTCACCTTCAAGGATTATTTTTCTAGAAAGGCCTGCCCCTCTCTATATAAAAAGCAATATTGACCTACCTTGTTTTCGAACATCTTCTACAGCAGCCACAAGCTCCTCCTTGAGAAACTGACTCTCCTTTGCAATTTTATCCCCCTTCTCCAAGAAATTCTCAGTTGCCTGTTCAACAGATGCAGCCAAAACATGGGCCTTCTTAGAACGACCTCTCTTCTTATTAGAGGGCCCCTTGCTATTGGTGTTTACCAGGGTTGTAACCTAAAAGTTTCATTTTTGAAAATTAAATTGTAGTCAATTAAAATTAAAAAAAAAAAAAAAACAGAACGACTAACATCTTTAAAGGTAGCAAGAATAAATTATTCATAATAAAATGAAACATCACACTTATGAGATTCCATTAAGCATTAACAAATAACATACAACTCTCTCCATATTTAAGATATTCAGGAATGATACTCTATTTAGTTTCCAAAATAATTTAGCTATCTCAATGTGTAAGCTAAGAAATATAATGAATATTTTAATTCCTCAAACATGATCATTAGGTTTTTAAGCTTCATTTTACAAATTAAAAACTGGTAACAAACAAGTTACATGTCTCTACTGCATGTCATCAAGAAGGTTAGAAAGAGGTTAACAATGAATTTATTAGATCTGCCTGGAGGTCACATTTTTCCATGTTTTCAACCTGTGCAAAATGTTTTAAGATAACTTGCTTCTGAAATCTTTTCAGTTTATTCACATAAATCGCAATTAATTAGGAAAGGCCCTTAATAAAGAAAGGAACAATTGCCCAAAGCTGCCTACTGTGATGGTGTTTTAAGTCCCAGACATTAACCATCATTAACGCATATAATAATGACGATCTGTATAGGTTGAAGATGACTAAACATTTATTAGTGTAACGCGGTCCACGGAAGACCTAACTGAGAGCTGCAGTAGACGGGCTCCAAGAAGGTAAATATTCTCAAGTATTACCACACACTCTACTTACTTACTTACTTATTTATAATACTAGTTTATATTTATGAGCTAGAATGGAGTTTTTTAAAAAGACAGCACATGCCATTACATCTCATTTTCGTGCTCGCACGGTATCTGTCTGTCTGTCTGTCTCTCTCTCTCTCACACACACACACCCAGGAGTAAAATGTGCCAAAACACTAAAAGTGCATAGCTAGTTGCTAACAGTTAATGAAATGTCATCACACTGTGATATCCGTACTTGTAACAAAACATACCAAACCTACACCCTCAAGTTAAATGACCTGTTAATCAATCCTAGACAACAAAAGGTGTGTTAAGCAGGGTGAAGAGGCTTAACAGTCAAGGATACGAATCCTATCTTTTTTGGAAATACTTTTAAGTATTAGTCACACTACATACCACTAGCCCCTATTACTGCCAATAAGACTGAAAAAATGGCAGCAAATGTGTTTCTAAAGGGCTAAATGAAGCCACACATCAATATTTAACTATTAGTGGAGCCAAACTGTCTCATTACTATCAGTCTAAACTCAACCACTGAAATTAAGGCTTTGAACTAAATAACCTTGCCTTGTGTTTATTACCCGGGCCTATTGCTATGGAACCATGTTACAACAACTATGTATTTGTTTGCAGATTCTTACCTGGGTAACAAGAGGCTCCAACAGTCTTTCAACTGCCAGAGTCCTGATCTCTAGACTTTTGGGGTCCCATTTGAAGTTTATGTTGCCTGCGTGGACAGCAGTCATTTCTGAAAGAGAAAAAGACAAAGTCAGGCAAGTATCAAACACAAACATGAAACATATAACAAATCTTCTCCTACTTAAGGACTTTTATACCAGGAAAGCTACAATCACCACAAGATGAAAAAAATTCTTACCAGCCTGCACGTGAGGGCCCATAATTCTTACAACCTCTTACACTTAAGATTTCGAGTTTACAAACATTAGGACTACCGTAAGAGGGCATTCCCAAACACACAGAGCTTTTCCCTTTCGGCTTCTCTGGCACCAAAACACTTCTACCTCCAGTTTTTCCACACTGACTTAGAATTAGGATGAAAAGCTAAAGTGACAGAAGACTAATACAGAAGATTCTGGTTTTTCTTATTCCAAAATATTTATAATACACTATTATCTAAAAGGTAAACCTCACTTCAATGTTTGATGGATTCTTAGAGAATATCTTGTCTTACTGTATTAAAACATAATGCTTAAGCCTACTGCCCTCTGCACCTACAGCTATTATCACTTGTAGCCAGAAGAAATTTCAAGTCACACTTAGTCAACTATCACTGTATCAGTGTCAAGGTAAACCTCCATTAGACAGAGGCTTTAAGACTAAGGGAAAAGACTTCAGCCAAAATACCAAGCAGTTGGTGTTTGTTTCTAAAAGTAGTGCCTCAAAGATTAAAGAAAAACCAGAAAACCAGGTGAGACATGTAGTTGAGGTAAACACTAAAACTTTCCAGACAACAAACTGTTCATAGAACTATAAAACCTTAAAAGGCTGCATTTTTGTGAACAAGAAATTCTACCCCTCAATTTTTATTCTAAGGCAAAAATTAAGGTACATGTAAAAACTTGGATACAATGATGTTCACATCAGCACTGTATACAATCATTAAAAACTGGAAGCTACCTAAATTTCAAACAACAGATCACTGAATAAATCACACAACCAACCACACAAGGGGATACTGTGTTACTCTTAAAAAACTATACTGACAAAATTTAGAAAAAAACAAAAATTAGTGTTCTCACTGCCCAGGTATTTCTATTAAATACTATTTCCTTTAAAAAAAAAAGGTTTATTACAGGTCTGATATATCCTATTGTGCAGAAAGCAAGGAAAGACACAAAGACTAACAAGATCATATCAAAAAGATACAAGAACCAAGGGCTCCATTGGCTAAATTCACAAGTTGAGTATCAAGAAGAATAAATGATGACTGTAACTGCCTATTAGATAGCTATCCTATGACCACAGGGATCCTCAAAAGAAAGGGGGTGGGAAGAGAATTTCTGTACCATAAATGTAGAATAGAATTAGAAAATGACCATTTTGCAAACCCCAGTGTGATAACTGATTCAAACACGGATTATCAATGAATGTTAACACCATTAGGTGATAGGCTTTTGGGGAATAGGGTATTTGTAAGGTGCCAAAGTATCACCTGAACAGGTTACTTACTAATTACAAAGGGGGCAAGATATACCTTTACAATGTTGAGATCTAATAATCATCCCCTTAAATAACTAAACTTAGTATTGCTAATAATGCAACTCTGATAGTATATGCCTAACATAATGAAATATGAAGTGCCCTACGTTTCCTAAAAAGTATTCTTAATGAAAAATAAGTTTTAAATGTTTTTCAAGAGCCTCTGTATTACTATAAACTGAGCAAAGTTAGCTGTGCAACAGCAAAATTAAAACTAAATGTTTAATCTGAGTCTAATGAAGCCTCTGCACAGGGATTCTAAACCTTTTTCAATGTACGGATCCCTTTAGCAGTCTAGTAAAGCCTATAGACTAATGTTGTCCAATAGAAATATGATTGATACAAGTCACCTACGTAATTTAAATTTTTCTAGTAGCCGTGTTAAAAAAGTAAAAAGAAACTGATGAAATTAATTTCAATAATATATTTTATTTAAAACAGTATATCTAAAATATTATCGTTTAGTTATGTCATCAGTTTTTTTTAATTAGAGATGTTTACATAAGTACTAAGTGTTGGAAATCTGGGATGTGTTTTACACTTAAGGCACATTTAAATTCAGACAAGCCACACTTCAAGGGCTCAATAGCCATATGTGGCTAGTGGCTTCAGTACTGCACAGGGTAGCTATAGACCCTTTCTCAGAACTTTTTTTAAATGCATGAAATACAATTCAAAGGATTACCAAGGAAACACATATACTGAAATTTAGCTATAAAAATACTTCACAAATGTGTGATGCAGTAATATATACGCTCTTAATTAACATATTAAATAAGATGTCAAGGGACTTCCCTGGCGGTGCAGTGGTTAAGAATCTGCCTGCCAATGCAGGGGACACGGGTTCGAGCCCTGGTCCAGGAAGATCCCACATGCCGTGGAGCAACTAAGCCCGTGCACCACAACTACTGAGCCCGCACTCTAGAACCTGCGAGCCACAACTACTGAGCCCGTGTGCCACAACTACTGAAGCCTGTGCGCCTAGAGCCCCTGCTCTGCAACAAGAGAAGCCACCGCAATGAGAAGCCCGTACACTGCAACAAAGAGTAGCCCCCGCTCGCCGCAACTAGAGAAAGCCCGCGCACAGCAAGGAAGACCCAACGCAGCCAAAAAAATAAATAAATAATTTTTTTAAAAAAATGTCAAGAAGTCTGATAACTACTTCAAAGTAATAATGAACACGCACTTTTTCAAAATACATTACAATTGCTGCACATATGAAAAGCACTGAGATTCCTACTAGTGGGACAAAGTTAGAGGTTCAACTGAAAACTGGAGTTGGTTTTCTATTGTTAATAATAGAAGGAAATGCTAAATTCCTATTAATAATAACAACAAAGACAAAATTTTTCCAATTCAAATTCAGTGCAGGTTAAGAAACCCTAACCTAGACTGTATTGCAAGTTTATATAGAAGTATAGAAGTATAGAAATTTATAGGGGATACAGATGCATGTTAAACAACACCATGAGGTAACAGACAAATCCAGAATGTAAGGCATCCTACAAGACAACAGGATCTTAACTCGTCAAAAAGTCAATATGGGGGGTGTGGGGAGTATTTTAGACTAAAAGGCTCAGGAGACCTAAGAATCTAATGCAATACCTGTATATTGTTTGGATCCCAGTTTGAAACAAAAAGCTATTAAGAAGACATTTGCAGGAAAATTGGTAAATTTTTAATATTAAATGTTAGATTATATTATGGCATTAATGCTCAATTTCATAGATGTGATAATGAATTGTGGCTATATAGAAAAAGTACTATTTTTAGGAGATGCATGTTGAAATATCTAGGGGTGAAATGTCAAGATGACTGCAACTTTCAAATTCAGCTAAAGTAAAAATACATACACAGAGAGACCAAGGAATTATGAAAAAATATTCATAAATGTTAAATTAGATGGAAGACATGTAGTGTGTGGCTGGGTGTGTATACCTGAAATTTCTCATTTTAAAAATGGGGAAAATGTAGAGGTTTATGAGAAAATGTTCAAAATACATACTACTGAAGACGGAAAGGGGATTTTGAAAACAATATGAAGTATAACTGCAGGGGAATATATAAACCAAAATATTAACAATGATGTTACCTCTAAGATTTGGGGATTATGAGTGGTTTTAACATTCTTTTTTATAATTGTATTTTCTGATTTTATAAAATTACAGGTATTTAGAAAGTTGTTTTTGTAATGAAAAAAAGCAGAATCTTTATTTTACAAATTGTAAGGACAATATAATCAAAAGGCAGGCTTGATCATCACTTAATCACTTTGAACTTGTTTCCTCATTTATAAAATAAAACTATCATTTACTTTTTAGAAAAAGACTATCAGGGACTTCCCTGGTGGTCGAGTGGTAAAGAATCCACCTTCTTTACCTGTATGCAGGGCACACAGGTTCGACCCCTGTCGGGGAACTAAGATCCCACATGCCACGGGGCAACTAAGCCCACGCGCCACAACTACTGAGCTCTCGCGTCTCAACTAGAGAGCCTGAGTGCCACAAACTACAGAGCCCACACCCTCTGGAGCCCGTGCACCACAGCTAGAGAGAAGCCTGCGAGCCACAACGAAAGATCCTGCATGCCTCAACAAAGATCCAGTGTGCTGCAACTAAGACCCGACGCAGCCAAAAAAATAAAGAAAAATAATAATAATACCCGATGCAGCCAAAAAAATAAAGAAAAGAAAAATAATAATAAAGAAAAAAGACTATCATTATCTTTAGATGGCTTTTGTGAACATTAAATTAAATAAAACAGACTGTGATCCACTGAATGAGTCCACGATAATATGAACAAAAGAGAAGAAAAGTTCCTCCGTAATAGGAAATTAACGAATAGAGAAGGAATAACATATTTACAAAAATCACCATTTAGGAAACATCACAATAATATTCAGGCAAGAATTATCAAAGAATGCTAAAGCAAACAGATGAAAAGTTTACTAAGAAACTGAGTACTTACATAGTCTCATAGTAACTCCCAACAGATTACTGATTACCAAGGGGGAAATATAACATTGCAGTACAGAAACCTGGCAAACACCACCTTAGCCAAGTGACAAAAATTAACATCCCTAATAATGGGACAAATGGACATCATGTACCCCCTGGTACAATGCACTGAGAAGGATACAGCATCACCTTCTGTGGTATTTCCTACCAATATTACATAACCTCAATCTTGTCATGAGGAAACATCAGACAAACTCAAAGTGATGGATATTCTACAGAATAACTAGCTATACAGTCCTCAAAAATGTCAAGGTAGTACTAGAGAATGGACTTGAGGATATGGGGAGGGGGTGGGGTGAGATGTGACAGGGTGAGAGAGTGTCATGGACATATATACACTACCAAATGTAAAACAGATAGCTAGTGGGAAGCAGCCGCATAGCACAGGGAGATCAGCTCGGTGCTTTGTGACCACCTAGAGGGGTGGGATGGGGAGGGTGGGAGGGAGGGAGATGCAAGAGGGAAGAGATATGGGAACATATGTATATGTATAACTGATTCACTTTGTTATAAAGCAGAAGCTAACACACCATTGTAAGGCAATTATACTTCAATAAAGATGTTTAAAAAAAAAAATGTCAAGGTAGGAAAAAACAAAGATAGGCTGAGAAATTCTTCCAAATTAAAAGAGGCTAAAAAAGACATGAAAACTAAATGCAGTCATTCTGGACTGAAAATTGTATTAGGAGGAAAAAAAAATTGAGACAACTGATAAAATTTGAGCAGGGACTCTGAAATAGATAATAAATAGTAATGTATCAATGTTAAATTTTCAAATTCCCATCATTATATTGTAGCTATGTCCTTGTGACATGTAATGGGAATGATGTCTGCAACTTACTCTCATATGGTTTAGAAAAAAACTAATGTATTAAATATATGCATATATACAGAGAAGAATGGAAAATAGGAGGAAGAGTGGGAAGGAGAAGAAAAGGAGGGAGAGAGGAGAAAGATAAGGAACAGAGGGAAATTGAAGGGAAAAATGAGAGACAGGATGGAGAGAGGGAGGGGTAGCAGGAGAGAAGAGAAGGGAGGAGGAGCAGAGGGGAAGGAGAAGGTAGGAGGAGAGGGAGAGGACAGGGAGAGAACAAGGAGGGGGGAGGGGGGAGAGGAGAGGAGAGGAGAGAGAGACGTCTTGAAATGTGGCTAGTGTAGCTGAGAATTGACTATCTTTATTTTATTTCATTTTAATGTTAAATAGCCACCAGTGACTACCTTATGGGACAGCACAGTTCTAAACCCTCTACAGAAAGCAACATCAGACATCTAAATCCTATATTTGAATAATGACCAGGACAAGGTAGAACTGCGCGTGTCTGTGACCAGTACACTCCTAACAACTTTAGTATAAAAAATATCTGTTTGTATCCTCTCCCATAAATGTATGCTTGAGGCACAAATAGGTAGACTCCTTTAGATATAGCTGAAAATATTACTGGAGGCATCATCTAAAAATTCTAGAATCGCTGAAGATGGAATGCCAAAAGGAATGTGGATTTGCTTAATCTGGTAACACAGAATGCCCATTTCCAGGGAATCTGTTTCATTTCAAGTGGGCAAATTTGCTCTCTACACTCATATTATGTCAAGCCTATACTTTGGTTTTTAAAGGTTATTTGCCCACTAAACATCAGCCCAAGTCAGTAAACCCTAGGAGATGGGAGTCCTTTAGATTGCTACAGGACTGACAACAGCTCAAGCAAATGTCATCAAATGTCAAAGATAAGACATTTCAGAAGGAATGATTTTTCCCCATGGATCCCACATTTCTGTATCCTAGCATTCCAGCCACTGCATCAACACAAAACAGAAAATCTTTCAAAGGTTGCAGAGGGAAGGAGTCAAAAGACAACTTAAGCGAAGCTAGCTGCAAGAAGACATGTGGTCACATTTGGATTTTAATTATTAAACAAGTACAACATACAACAATTCACTTTCCCAAAGAAATACACCCTTTCATTTTTTTCTTGAAATAAAAAGCCTTCTTGAAAGGAGCCCAGGGAAAAGCACTTAGCCTAACCCCTGCCTGAGGAAAGGTACCTGGCCTGAGGACTTGATTACTTTTGAAAACCAGCAAATCAAGGTCCAAACACCATACACGTGCATTCTTATGGTTTTAGAATCCATTGCTCGGGCCCGATGAGCAAAACTGGAGACCAGGATGAGAGTCCTGAGCTGAGAGAGAGACAAGGTCTCAGGCCACAGGGAAGTTGCCAAGGAGAAGGAAAGCTGTTTGGAGGTAACTCAAAGAGGGAGCAAGCTGCCCAAGGTGAGCCTGGGAAGACTGGATCAATCCAGTAACAGGGAAAAAGGCTTCAGACACTTGGAGAAAAATTAGGACTGCCTTAGAGAAAGAACAAGAGTCCCCTGATGATCTGTACACATGTTGATAATAAAAATTTTTAAATTCTCAAAAAAAGTCTTTTTGGTCTTTTGTTTTCCCAATTACAAAATAATTTCACTTTCTTATTAACTGGAAAAAAATGCAGTGTAAGCACAATAATGAACTGCAAACGACCCTGACCTCTCTGGGTCTGGGGAGACCCACTAGGGAGTGGTAAATGGGAAAAGCATGTGCCCAGCTTCCCATGAGCTCCAGGCAATCTTTATCATGCACACCTTTAGTTAGCAGATCAATTTTTTAAGACATCCAAACTTGCAGATTTTTACATTAAATCTCCCAACTTGAATGTTAGAAACTTGTTCCAAAAGATTTTACCACTGTATGGGACAAACACTCATATCTGAGTACTATGTTTGCCCTGTTGGTCAACACTTTGCAATCACTAAACAAGATTCTCCCCTGAAGTCCTTTCTGATTCCACATCCCAGAACTCCACATCCTCTTTAAGTACTGTCTCTGAGGAGGCAGGTGTTAAGGCAAAGGACTCAATCACTCACTTCCATTGAGAAACTTGAAATATACTGACACTTGAAAACTGAGAACCCATTCAGTGTGTTTTCAAGTCTTTCAATAACCATGATGGAAGCAGACTGCCTTGTGAGGAGGCATCTTTAATCAAAGGCCCCTCCAAGAGTGACACCAAATGTTATTAAACTATACTACAGAATCAAGTTATGCTTTTGGTGACCCCAACCCTAAAAGGATTTCAAAGAGCAGAGGTAGAACTTTTAAAAATCTAATGAAGGGCTTCCCTGGTGGCGCAGTGGTTAAGAATCCGCCTGCCAATGCAGGGGACACGGGTTCGAGCCCTGGTCCGGGAAGATCCCACATGGCTGTGGAGCAACTAAGCCCGTGCACCACAACTACTGAGCCTGTGTTCTAGAGCCCAAGAGCCACAAATGCTGAAGCCCATGTGCCTGGAGCCCATGATCTGCAACAAGAGAAGCCACCGCAATGAGAAGCCTGCGCACCGCAACGAAGAGTAGCCCCCGCTCACCACAACTAGAGAAAGCCCACGTGCAGCAACGAAGACCCAACGCAGCCAAAAATAAATAAATTAAATAAATAAATTTAAAAAAAAGAATACTGACCTTTTCAAAGTTTAAAAAAAAATAAAAATAAAAAAATAAAAAATAAAATCTAATGAAAATACGTTCTCTGGAAAGAACATGGCTCCTGGAACCAGCTTTGTCACTTATTTATTCTCTGACCTTGGACAAGTGACCTCACCTTTCTGGATCCTCAGTTTTCTCATCTATAAAATGAAAGGGGTTGAATTCTAAGCTCCATGTCCTTCCAGCTCTGAAATTCTAGTATTCCTTTCATTTAAATGGTCTCTCAGTAGTCTCTAAACTGTTTCATTAAACGTAATTGATTTTTCCAGGTTTAGCCTGTGGTATTCCTACCTGTATTTTAAAGTTTTAACGTGATAACTATGCTTATGCTTCTTTATAAGCCTTAAGTTGCTGGCAAGGTACTTTATGCAAAGATGCTTTATGCAGAGCAGACACAGTATTAGCTGAATTAAATTTATGCAATCTGATTTTAAAATATTTACAAGCCTACCAAGACAAAGCTCCTGCCTCAATCTTAGTCATAGCTTCTGCTTCTCTACAATTAATGGCATTGTTTAGAGTAACTAAACAAATAACTTTTAAAATCTTGGCAATTTCTAGTTTTCCAATTAACTTACAGAGCACTCCTTCACAAGATCTATTACAAAACCTACTAGAGCTAGCCAACCTTAATGAATTACAGCAACCTTAGGTTTTTCCAGAAGGGATCATGCTTAGTGGAACGAAATAAAAAAAACTGTAGTTACTCAGTCTTCATTACCTTATAAATAGCAATCCTGGCTATAACGCAAAAGTTCACTATAAATTCAGAAAGGGGCAGAGATGGTAGGCATTTGACTAGCAATCTTCATGACAGAAAGAGAAATGGAGAAGCAACAAGCAGAAAATAAAAGCATAGTTCCATCAGAACCAAGGAGGCTGATTGTTGGCAAACTGCCTCAGTCGTGCAAAGAGCTATATACCTTCTCCAGAAATATTAAATGTTCATTTACAACAGAATGGCCACATTATTCTTAAAATGTGTCTGCTCCAAAGCTTTAGAATATCCGCACCTAGCTACTAAATGCCAATTTTTTTTTAAACAGCAAGGTTAAGTTAATGCAATGTTAGAATGGTTCATTTAAATGCAAATCAGGAAATTTAGAAATTAAAGTACCCACAGTAACGTTAACTGTCACAGTGCACAAGATATAGGGCTGTGGATTACTCAGGGCAGTCGTAGGGATGCCAGGTTGCATCTGCATTAAACAGAGTTAACACAGCTGTTGGAATCTCAACTCTCAAATCTCCCGGTTACTGTCAAAAAAAAAAAAGGTAACCTTTAAAATTAAGACTCACTCCAGGGACTTCCCTGGTAGCACAGTGGTTAAGAATCTGCCTGCCAATGCAGGGGACACAGGTTTGAGCCCTGGTCCAGGAAGATCCCACATACTGCAGAGCAACTAAGCCCATGCGCCACAACTACCGAACCTGCACTCGAGAGCCCACAAGCCACAACTGAGCCCGCGTGCTGCAGTTACTGAAGCCCTTGCGCCTAGAGCCGGTGTTCCGCAATAAGAGAAGCCACCGCAATGAGAAGCCTGCACACCGCAAGGAAGAGTAGCCCCCGCTCTCTGCAACTAGAGAAAGCCTGTGCGCAGCAACGAAGACCCAATGCAGCCAAAAAGTTAAAATAATAATAGACTCACTCCAACACCTATTTTACAAAATCCACCCCCAAGCTTGTCACTTTCTCCTAAAATGTAAACGAGTTGGGAATTGGGGGAAGAGGGCCAAGGAGAGATAAGAAAATAAGAAGTATAAAAGCACAGGTTCAGACTTCCCTGGTGGCGCAGTGGTTAAGAATCCGCCTGCCAATGCAGGGGACACGGGTTCGAGCCCTGGTGCGGGAAGATCCCATATGCCGCAGAGCAACTAAGCCCGCAAGCCACAACTACTGAGCCCACGTGCCACAACTACACAAGCCCACGTGCCTAGAGCCCGTGCTCTGCAATAAGAGAGGCCACTGCAATGAGAAGCCTGCACACCGCAACAAAGAGTAGCCCCCGCTCACCACAACTAGAGAAAGCCCATGCGCAGCAACGAAGACCCAATGCAGCCAAAAATAAAATAAATAAATTTATATAGTAAAAAAAGCACAGGTTCATGTAAACAAAAAGAAAACCTGTTCCCCTCCCTCCACCACAAAAAAAAGCAGTCTCTTTCTAATCACAAGTACAATATCATTGTCCAAAAACAAAATGCTTAGCCTTGGTCAAACCTGAGAGCCAAAACATAATCAGAGTAAAAAGTTTCCATATACGGCAGAATACTGGATTACATAAACCAGTGATCAACTCATATACAAATACATTTTATATCAAGCACTTATATGGCACATAGTACAAGCTGTCACTCCTCTTCCAGGTATATACAGATCTATAAGAAAAAAGACACTCGGCTAGATCTTTATTATTTTTTTAAGATTATAATTATTATGATTACTTTTATTATTAGAATTTTTTAATTATAATTATTTTTAATCATAATAAAACATACTATCACTCTCATTTTGTTTCTTACCTTTTCTAGAGTACCAAAGGCAATGTGGAGGGACTTCCCTGGCAGTCCAGTGGTTAAGAATCTGCCTTTCAATGCAGGGGACTCGGGTTCCATCCCTGGTCGGGGAACTAAGATCCCACATACCGCGGGGCAACTAAGCCCGCGAGCTCCAGAGCCCGTGTGCCACAACTAGAGAGAAGCCCACGCGCCCCAACGAAAGATCCCACAAGCTGCAACTAAGACCCGACGCAGCCAAATAAATATTTAAAAAAAAAAAAAAAGGCAATGGGGAAACACAGGGAACAACTGAATGAAAGAACTTCCATGCCACAAGCATTAGGAGACACAATGATTACCAAGAGCACTAAGCAAAGGACAAAAGGTAAACCTAAAAAAACAATGTTCAGTCCACCATTTAGCCATTCAATCAGCAAATATTTTAGTGCCTTCTCTGTATAGACACTATTTGCGACCAAAAATTCTGCCTTCATGAAACTACGCTGTAGTAACAGTATAAATAAGTAAACAAATAAGACAATATCTGTGCTAGAAAGAAAATTAAGCAGGGTAATGGTAATGAAATTAGGTAGGGTCCTTCCAGGGCCTTTCTGTCTGGGTAACTCTTGAGCTGAAATCTGAAAGTCAAGGAAGAGCCAATCAAGTGAATTATTTGGGGGAAGAGCGCTGCAGGCAGAGGTAACAGAGACAAGGCAGCATTTCCCAGGGCTTAGAGAAAGAGGTGGCCAATGTGGCTGGAGCACAGAGCAAGAAGAGGTGAGAGAGATCAAGTGAAGGAAAAAACAAAAACAAGCTCCAGAGCTGCTGAAGTAACTGCAGTGTGGTCTGGATATCTATGTTCGTTTACTTAGCTTCCACTCGACATGGTTGAGACCATCAACAAAGGAAGTGTTTAAGAGAAAATTGCACTAAGCCCTCTAACAGGCAACTGATTATGGATACACAGGAAGTCCCTGTTTCCATAAGAAACTGGATGACTCTGGTCTGAAAAACAAAGATGAAACCAGCATGTGGACTGGAAGCACAAGAGAAAAGAGACAAAGGGGAAAAGAGGGTTTTGTTTTACAACAATGGGACTAAAAGGCAGAGAAACTTCTCACACAGCTGAGAAGTATGCAGGAAGAAGACAACTGTACTTTCCTTGGAGAGCCAGGAGAAAAGATGCCCGAACTTAACTAGAGTCTAGGAAGTTACCCAGACTGAGTGAGAAAGCAAGAAAGAACTGTCTCTAAAACTTGTAGTATATACCTTTGATGACCTAGTTTGTCATTCACTTGTCAATGACTGACCAATTACCACATTCTGGGGATCCTGCTAGGTGCCAGGAACACAAAGACTAATTAGAAATCCCTACCAGATCATCACAGCAATTAATTATTAAGTACAAAAGGAAAAAGTTGCCTTTAAATGGAACAATCTGGCAGATGCCACTTAATCACAAGTGTTTAAACTTAGCATCACCACCAGTAGAACAATCTGTCATTCATTTCAATGCCCTGAGAAAGGTACATCATCACACATGTACTGTTCCTGCCAAAAGTGGCAACAATAAGACAAATCCAAACTGTGGACATTCTATAAAACTGGCTTAAACTCTTCAAAAGTGTCAATGTCATGGGGGAAAAAAAGACTGAAAATCAAAACTAAAGAGATACAGGGGGCTTCCCTGGTGGTCCAATGGTTAAGACTTCACGCTCCCAATGCAGGGGGCCCGGGTTCGATCCCTGGTCAGGGAACTAGATCCCGTATGCCACAACTAAAAAGACCCCGCATGCCACAACTAAAAAGACCCTGCGTGCTGCAACAAAGATCCCGCATGCCGCAACTAAGACCCTGCGCAGCCAAATAAATAAATATATTTAAAAAAAGAATATAATTTGAAAAAAAAAAAAAAACTAAAGAAATGCAACAACTAAATGAGGTATGGGATCTTTTACTGATTCCTGGATTAAAAAAAAAACTATGAAGGACATCACTGAGACAACTGGTGGAATTTAATATGAATATGGACTGTACATGAGATCAGTACTTCTGGGAATCTTGTTAAAATGCAAATTCTGAATCAGTAGGTCTAGGGTAGTACGTAAGAGTCTGAATTTCTCACAAGTTCCTAGGGAGAGCAGACACTGGTCCTTGGACCACTCTTTAAAAGAAATCATGTTACTATATCAATGTAAAATTTCTTATATAGTGTAGTTAAGTAAGGCAATGTCCTTACTCTTAGGAGTTACATGCCAAAAAACCTAAGGGTGAAATACTTGGTGTCTGCAGTCTACTTTCAAATTCCTCAGAAAAAAAGTTTATGTAGAGTAATGGAGCAAATTTGAAAAACGTTAACAATTGATGAAACTAGGTGAACTGAAGAATCAAGTGCTCGTTGTATTACGCTTTCAACTTTTCTGTACGTTTGAAGAATTTCAAAAACAGTTGGGGAAAATGCTCACAGTCTAGAACAGAAAATAGTTACAATAAAACAGAAAGTATAGAGTTGTACAGTGAACCACCAGTGCAAAGAGGAGCACCCAGGAGGGAATCCCCAATGGCCAGAGAGTCCTCATTGAGGATCTGATGTACTGGGAGGGAGGGAGGGTGGTTGTTTCAGTTTGTGCAAAGGGACCAGAGAACTTTGGCACCTTCCAAGAACCACAAGTGTGAATGAAAAATATAAGACAGATAGTGAAATGGCAGAAGATAAGGCTAAAAGATAAGCAAAGAAATTAAGAAGGCACTGGAGGTTATCTTTCTTAACTTGAAAATACCATTCTATAATACTTGAGAAATCCTGAAATGCACCCCCCGCCCCAGAAAAAACCCTCAAAGACAAAGGAGAAAACCCCACCTCTTACAGTAACCATAGTAAAGACCAAAAGCCAACAGCAAGCGCCTTCCTGGCCAGAGCAGCACTTTCCCAATCTAAAGGACTTCACGCACATGACCACAGAGCTCAGTTCCTTAAACCCCACAAGGCCCGAGCCAAGCATTTTCCTCCCCATCTATTCCCCCTTGGCCTTCCTCATCTCCACCTACCAAAGCTCCACCAAACCAGGTCCCCTAGAAGGAGACTCTAGGCCCCTTTCCTCCTCTTCCCTCCCCTCCTCTGCACCTTAGTAAATATCTCACTCTAACCCTTCCCATTCTCAGGAGTCTTCTCATTTCCAATTACCCTCCAGACAGCCCCAGTTATCACTGTCATGGAATCAACTCTCCTCTGAAAAGAACTTGGCATTGCTTCCCCACCACAGGCAGGACGAAGTGGAAACTCCTACAAACAAACCTTACTCACAGTGGCCTGCCAACCTCATCACCTGCCTCCACTCCAAACTCTTCTCCAGATAGTATATGTCTCCAGACCTTTATATAACCCCTATCCGCTGCCCAGAGCACCCCTCCAGACTCTTCCATCTTCCTTCAAGGCTCACACAAATGTCCTCTGCTTTCATAGAAAGAGCTGTTCCCTCTTTTCTGGGTTCCCCCATCACTTTACAAGCATCTCTATTTCAGCACTTGCCACATAGCACGATATCAGTGTGTCCATCTCCCATAAAGCTGAGAGCTCCTTTGAGTAGAGAGATCATGCCTTTTTTGAGCATGGTAACTTTCATCTAACAACATTCTATAAATGATTAACTGAACTGGCTCGACTGTTTTTAGATTTCATCTAGCAACACCGATGTGTGTGCAAAGGACTAAGAAATCTCTCTCCCGTTATAGATTAGCAAAAAAAAAAAAAAAAAAAAAGGCAGGCTTAATAAATGCATTGTATTTAACTGAACCCTTCCCCCTGCAACTGAGATACAGAAAACTAAACACTACCTTAGACCCTAACTCAGTAAAGATACCTAGAAAACATTACCTCTTTCACAGGTCTTAATGACACCAAAGAAGCTTAAATTTCTCTCAAGGGTTGCCATCTTCCATTTCCTTGAGTTTTTTCCCCTCCTCCCAAGGGATCAAGCTCACATTTCACTTATCCACTTCTGTGCAAAATGACAGGTTTCTAAAGATACACTTCAAAGTCAGTCCAGAGCTTTTCTGAGAACATGATGACCCCAGGTCCAAGGAAGCAAGAAAATGATAACAGATGATTATAAGAAACCTTTGCCAATTTAGAGATCCCCAGGAACAGAAAACACCCAAGAACACTGACTCGTCAGTAATAATAACCTACCCTTTCAGCTCTGCTTTATTCAGTGCACTATCATTTTTCACAAACCATGATTAAGACTCTAGATTAATACTGAAATATTTAACATAATGAAATATTCAGCATACCAAGAGAGAACAGTAACAATGTTTCTTTGCTTGGAAACAAAGCATGTATCAGATTTGCACAGGGCAAATGGACTATTAGCAAAGGCTCCTATCCTTCATGTAACTTGAAATGGGCCACAGTGAATGCGTTTCCTGAGTTATGATAGCACTTTCAGTTTCAAGAACAGTCTGCAGTCTAACCTAATAAACCAGCACATGTAATCTGATAATTAACCAGGCTTTCAACACACTCTTCAAATCATAATGTCTAATACTAACAAAATAAAATAAAACATAGCAATAAAACATTTTCAAAATACAACTGATGAGCCACTTACTTATGACAGTATTTAATAATGAAATCTCAGAACAAGAAAAAGAAGGAAATCCACAGCTCAATATAATGAAATGGAATAGCCAAAATGAAGTAATCCAGAAAAGAACTACCCTTTAAATTAGCAATTAAGGAATTACATCATCAGTTATCTAACACTAAGATTAAACTGAATTAAATTACTCCATCACAAAAATTAAATGCAAATGATAAATTTTTTCTTCTGTAAAGCCCTCAAAGTCTTTTTTTAAAAAAATTCTTACAGATGATGGTGGGAATGTAAGTTGGTATAGCCACTATGGAAAACAGTATGGAGGTTCCTCAGAAAACTAAAAATAAAATTACCATATGATCCAGCAATCCCACTCCTGGGAATATACCCAGATAAAACTATAATTCATAAAGATAGGGACTTCCCTGGCGGTTCAGTGGTTAAGACTCCGCGCTGCCAATGCAGGTGGCGCAGGTTCCATCCCTGGTCCAGGAACTAAGATCCCACATGCCACGTGGAGTGGCCAAAAAGATTTAAAAAAAAAAAAAAAAGATACATGCATCCCTATGTTCATAGCAGCACTGTTTACAATAGCCAAAACATGGCAACAACCTAAATGTCCATCAACAGATGAATGGATAAAGATGTGGTACATACTCAGCCATAAAAAGAAACGAAATTGAGTTATCTGTAGTGAGATGGATGGACCTAGAGTCTGTCATACAGAGTGAAGTAAGTCAGAAAGAGAAAAACAAACACCATATGCTAACACATACATATGGAATCTAATAAAAAAAAAAAAAGTTCATGAAGAACCTAGGGGCAAGATGGGAATAAAGACACAGACCTACTAGAGAATGGACTTGAGGACACGGGGAGGGGGAGGGGTGAGATGTGACAGGGTGAGAGAGTGGCATGGACATATATACACTACCAAATGTACAACAGATAGCTAGTGGGAAGCAACCGCATAGCACAGGGAGATCAACTTGGTGCTTTGTGACCACCTAGAGGGGTAGGATAGGGAGGGTGGGAGGGAGGGAGATGCAAGAGGGAGGGGATATGGGGATATATGTATATGTATAACTGATTCACTTTGTTATAAAGCAGAAACTAACACACCACTGTAAAGCAATTATACTCCAATGACAATGTTAAAAAAAAAAAAAAACTACCTCTGAATGGAAGCATTGGGTTTAATCAGTTCTGAACTTGAACAATCTCTTTGTTTCTCTGTACCACTAGAAAGAGTGGTGTGTTTAGCAAATATTGTTAATGTGCCTGAAAGTCTACCTTCAAAGTCTCTACAGAGGTTTAACTGTATATAAGCCAAGGGTCACCTTTAGGGTTCTAGTTTTAGTCCATCTTATAAAACTAAGACTGTAGTTTTCCTTTCCTTTCCTAAGACTGTATTCCTTTAGCATCATCTAAATAAAGTTCTAACTAATATTCCCAAATGTTATGTTATCTTACAGGTGAAGGGCAACCACAGGTTTAAATGAAGACAAACTGTAACCATGCAGGCCGTTCTTGTGTTGGAAATGTGACTGTTAAAATTCTCTCAGTAAAGTTTTGCAGTTTTGTCCCCCAAAAAAAATGTGGTACACATATACAATGGCATACTACTCAGCCATAAAAAAGAATGAAATAATGCCATTTGCAGCAACATGGATGCAACCAGAGATTATCATTCTAAGTGAAGTAAGTCAGAAAGAGAAAGACAAATACCATATGATATCACTTATATGGGGAATCTAAAATATGGCACAAATGAACCTACCTACAAAAGAGAAACAGAATCACAGACATAGAGAACAAACTTGTGGTTGCCCAGGGGAAGGTGAGGAGGGAGAGGGATGGACTGGGAGTTTGGGGTTCGTAGATGCAAACTATTACATTTAGAATGGATAAACAACAAGGTCCTGAGGTATAGCACAGGGAAATACATTCAATATCCTGTGATAAACCATATTGGAAAACAATATTTAAAAAATGCAGGGCTTCCCTGGTGGCGCAGTGGTTGAGAATCTGCCTGCCAATGCAGGGGACACGGGTTCGAGCCCTGGTCTGGGAAGATCCCACATGCCGTGGAGCAACTTGGCCCGTGAGCCACAATTACTGAGCCTGCGCGTCTGGAGCCTGTGCTCCGCAACAAGAGAGGCCGCGACAGTGAGAGGCCCGCGCACCGCGATGAAGAGTGGCCCCCGCTTGCCACAACTAGAGAAAGCCCTTGCACAGAAACGAAGACCCAACACAGCCATAAATAAAATAAATAAATAAAATTAAAGAAAAAAGAAAATGCTCCCTATTTAAAAAAAAAAAAAAAAAAGCAAAAAAAAATTCTTACAGATGAAAATTACAACTACCACAATACAATTCCCTCTCTTCTTTTACTACAATGGGACCATTGAACAGATGACAAGAAATTTTTAAAATCTAATCACACTACTCATACAATACTTGTTCCAAATGATCAAATCTTTGTTACAAATATTTAGAATAACACTCAAAGTTGCCTTTCAAACTGTATTTACCTTATATGCATTGCTCCAAACTTGCAGCCAGTGAAAAAGCACAAATTAAATCCCAATCAAAAGGGGGTTTGATAGATGACAGCCCATCAACAAGTAAATAGAAATGCATGGTAATTTCAAGCTCCATTAGAAATGGAGTTGGCGATATGCTTGCACACAGAGTAAGTTTGATAGTTATAAAAAAAAAACTAAAGGGGAAAATAATGAACATTTAGAGGCTCCAACAGAGAAAGGGCAATGCTGAAGTTTTATTTTGAAGCACGGTTATTTCTGCACACTCTGAACTTTCAATAATGGATAAATCTAGTATAGTGCTCTTGCAAGTGAACAAAACAGCACGAGACAGGGCAAGTAAAGCCAGACTGTTCACCTCCCTACACGGTTCGGCTCATTCAGCCCAGGCCCACAACATGGGGGGCTGAGCCAAACACTACACTGCACAAGCAACAAATACCACCCTCAATGTCTGGAAGCAAGCACAGTGGCACCTAGGCAAATTTTAGGAACTGTTGCTCTGTGAGACTCTCCGCAATGCCTGATGTGTTTAACTTTTTTTCTTAAGAGAAAACAGAAGGTACTAATAAGACAAGTCATCCAACACATAAGGTATAACCAAAATTCCTTTAAAACTTCTAAGTGTGTGGCTTCACAGTCACTCAAGAGGAAAAAATGATTTGGGCTGGGAAAGCAGAAAGGATAATTGATTTCATGTTTTTCATTATTTGTTTATCTCTATATAGAAGGTCAAACTTGCAAAATACATATTTTTTGAATGAATTTATTTTTACCTGTTTATTTTTTCACTTTTTATATGCAGTAAAATTCACTCTAGTATACTATTCTACGACTTTTGACAAACTCAGTTGTATAATCACCTCCATAATAAAGAGATAGAACAGTTTAAAGAATTTATTTTATTTTCACAACAGCACACACATACAACTAAACCATAGACCCTAATTGTACAAAAGATTATTCACTTCAAGAGCAAATTTGGCATCAAATTACTGCAAAGCTACAATAATCAAAAAACTGTGGAACTGGCATAAAGACAGACACAGAGATCAACAGAACAAAACAGAGAACCCAGAAACAAACCCTCTCATAGTCAAATGATTTTCGACAAGGTGTCAAAACTATTCAATGAGGAAAGGACAGTCTTTTCAATAAGTGGGGCTGAGAAAACTAGATAGCCACATGTAAAACAATGAACATGGACTCTTACCTAATATCATATATAGTAATTAACTCAAAATGGATCAAACATCTAAATGTAAGAGCTAAAACTATAAAACTCTTAGAAAAAACAAATCACAGGGGGACTTCCCTGGTGGCACAGTGGTTAAGAATCCACCTGCTAATGCAGGGGACAGGGTTTGATCCCTGGTCCAGGGAGATCCCACATGCTGTGGAGCAACTAAACCCGTGTGCCACAACTACTGAGCCTGCGCTCTAGAGCCCGCAAGCCACAACTACTGAGCCCGCGTGTCACAACTACTGAAGCCCACGCGCCTAGAGCCGGTTCTCCGTGACAAGAGAAGCCACCGCAATGAGAAGCCCATGCACCACAACGAAGAGTAGTCCCCACTCGCCACAACTAGAGAAAGCCCACGTGCAGCAACGAAGACCCAACGCAGCCAAATAAATAAATAAATTTTAAAAAAATCACAGGGCAAAAGTTTCATGACAATGGACTTAGTAATGACTTCTTGGATATGACACCAAAGGCACAGGTAACAAAAGAAAAAAATAGATAAACTTCACCAAAATAAAAACCTGTGTGTACCAAAGGACATTATGAACAGAGTGAAAAGGCAATCCAGACAACAGAAGAAAATAACTGCAAAACATACATGTGAAAAGAGATTAGTATCCAGAATATATAGAAAACTAAAACTCAACAACCAAAAAAAATAACAAACAACTCAATGATGTGCAAAACACTTGAATAGACATTTCTCCAGAGATATACAAATGGCCAATAAACCCATGAAAAGATACTCAATATCACTAATCATCTGGGGAATGCACATCAAAACTATAATGAGATACCATCTCACATTCATTAAGATGGCTACTATCAAAAAGAAAAAGAAAAAGAAAAAGAAAATAACAAGTGTTGGTAAGGATGTGGAGAAATCAGAACCCTTGTGCCCTGCTGGTTGGAATGCAAAATGGTACAGCCACTGTGCAAAACAGTATGGCAGTTTCTCAAAAAGTTAAAAATAAACTTACCATATAATCCAGCAATTCCACTTCTGGGTATATATCCAAAAGAACTGAAAACAGTGTCTCGAAGAGATATTTGTATACCCATGTTCATAGCAGTACTATTCACAGCAGAACTATCCAAATGCTTATTAGCAAATGAAAGGATAAGCAAACTGGGATATATATAAAATATTATTCAGCCTTAAAAAGGGAAGGAAATTCTGATATATGCTACAACAAGGATGGACCCTGAGAACATTATGCTAAGTAACATAAGCTAGTCACAAAAAGATTAAGATTCCACTTATATGAGTTACCTAGAGTAGTCAAAGAGACAGAAAGAAAGGTGGTTGCCAGGAGCTGGGGTAAGGGGGTAATGGGGGCTTGAAGTTTAATAGGTATAGTTTTAATTTTACAACATTAAAAGACTTCTGGAGATAAATGGTGGTGATGACTGCACAATATGAATGTACTTAATACCACTGAACTATACATTTAAAAATGGTTATGTTGGTAAATTTTATGTTATGTGTATTTTACAATTTTTTAATTAAAAAAAAAAAGGAAGGGAAGAAAATTCTGACACATGCTACAACATAGATGAACCTCAAAGGTTAAGTGAAATAAGCCAGACACAATAGGACAAATATATGATTCCACTTATATGAGGTACCTAGAATAGGCAAATTCATAAAGAAAGAAAGTAGATAAGAGGTTACCAGGGGCTGGGGAGACGGCAGGATGGGGAGTTACTGTTAAATGAGTAGAGTTCCTGTTTAGAATGATGGAAAAGTTCTAAAATGGATGGTGATGATGGTTGCACAACATTGTAAATGCACTTAATGCTTAAAAATAGTGAAAATGGTAAATTTTATGTTATGTATATTTAACCCCAATTTAAAAACATTATTTTAAGAGTAGCAAATCTTTTCCCCCAGGAATTCCACTTCTAAGAAGTTTCCCTTAAGAAGTAAGGACAGGCAGGGCTTCCCTGGTGGCGCAGTGGTTGAGAATCTGCCTGCCAATGCAGGGGACACGGGTTCGAGCCCTGGTCTCAGAAGATCCCACATGCCGCGGAGCGACTAGGCCCGTAAGCCACAATTACTGAGCCTGCGCATCTGGAGCCTGTGCTCCGCAACAAGAGAGGCCGCGATAGTAAGAGGCCCGCGCACCGCGATAAAGAGTGGCCCCCACTTGCCGCAACTAGAGAACGCCCTCGCACAGAAACGAAGACCCAACATAGCCATAAATAAATATAAATAAATAAATAAATAAATAAACTAGATGTAAAGCCATGCTGCCTCCACCCCCATATCAATCAGGCACAATCCTATATATAGCATAAGTATATCTACTCATATTAGATATGAGTCAGGTATCACAAAAGACTAAAAGATACAAAAGAATGTAATTGCCTTGAAGGAGCTCAGCATGTAACAAAAGAATTTATGGTCCACAAGAGTCTTTAGGAAGGTAAATCAGCAACTCAGTGCTATGTAAATAACTGAACTAGTGCACTGGTTTTACTGATAAGACAACTTAATATGAACCAAAACATGTCCTATCCAGCAGTCCATAACTAAAAGAATAAATTAGCATTCTATCATGTTAGACATTAAAATTAATATCCTTTATAAGTCACCTTAGTCATTACATAGATGACAGTTCAAACTCTCCAACTGAGACTCAAAAGATTAAAAACCCCTAAAAGCAGGTTAACATAAATCAACAGATAATGACACATAATCAATGACAAATTAGCAATATCAGGAAATCCCCTACCATACAATTATTGTTTTGCTATGACATTTTAAAAACTACATTTAAAAAAAAATTCTTTCCAGAAGTTGGCTACAGGGCTTCCCTGGTGGGGCAGTGGTTAAGAATCCGCCTGCCAATGCAGGGGACATGGGTTCGATCCCTGGTCCGGGAAGATCCCACATGCCGTGGAGCAACTAAGCCCGTGCGCCACAACTACTGAGCCTGCGCTCTAGAGCCCGCGAGCCACAACTACTGAAGCCCACACGCCTACAGCCCGTGCTCTGCAACAAGAGAAGCCACCACAATGAGAAGCCCGTGCACCGCAACGAAGAGCAGCCCCAGCTTGCCTCAACTAGAGAAAGCCCGCGTGCAGCAACAAAGACCCAACACACCCAAAAATAAATAAATTTATTTTTTAAAAAAAGAAGTTGGCTACAATAAAAACTTTAGTTCCTGCCCTCAAAGTAGACATAGCTCAGCTGGGGGGGGGGGGGGGGATGGGGAGAGACACATAGGGAAAAGCTCTATGACACTGGATTTGGCAATGACTTCTTAGAAGATACCAAAAGCATGAGCAACAAAAGAAAAAACAAATAAACGGGACTTGATCAAAATTTAAAGTTTTTTAACATCAAAGGACATATCAACAGGGTAAAACTGAGAGAAAATATTGCAAGTCCTCTATCTAGTAAGTGATTAACAGCCAGAATATACAAAGAACTCCTATAACTCAACAAAAAACCCCAATTAAAATGGCCAAAGGACGTGAATAAAGATTTCTTCAAAGAAAATATACAAATGGCCAATAATCACATGAAAAATGCTCAACACTAAACATTAGAGAAATGCAAATCAAAACCACAATGAAACATCAACTCACATCCATTAGGATGACTATTATTAAAAAGTAAATAAAGGGCTTCCCTGGTGGCGCAGTGGTTGAGAATCTGCCTGCCAATGCAGGGGACACGGGTTCGAGTCCTGGTCTGGGAAAATCCCACATGCCGCGGAGCAACTAAGCCCGTGCGCCACAACTACTGAGCCTGCGCGTCTGGAGCCTGTGCTCCGCAACAAGAGAGGCCGCGACAGGGAGAGGCCCGCGCACCGCGATGAAGAGTGGCGCCCGCTTGCCGCAACTAGAGAAAACCCTCGCACAGAAACGAAGACCCAACACAGCCAAAAATAAATAAATAAATAAATTTAAAAATAGAGCAATAAAGTCATCAATTAAAAAAAAAAAGTAAGTAATTTTTTTTTTAATTAAAAAACAGAAAATAACAAGAGTTGGTGAAAATGTGAAGAACATGGAACACTTACACATTGCTGTTAGGAATGTAAAGTAACATAGCTACTGTGGAAAACAGTATGGCAGTTCCTCAAAAATTTAAGCATAGAATTACCATACCAAATGACCTAGAAATTCCACTTCTGGGTATATACCCAAAAGAGCTGAAAGCAGCGACACAAACACATAGTTGCACACCGATGTTCACAGCAGCATTATCCACAATGGCCAAAATATGGAGGCAACCCAAGTGTTCATCAATAGATGAATGGATAATGGAATGTTACTCAACCTTAAAAAGGAAGGAAATTCTGACACATGCTACAACATGGCTGAACCCTGAAGGCATTATGCTAAGTAAAATAAGCCAGGTACTTAACATAGTGAAATTCAAAGTGACAGAAAGTACAATGGTGGTTGCCCTCGGGCTGGGGGGAGAGGAAATGGAGAGTTATTGTTTAATGGATACGGAGTTTCAGTTTAGGACAATGAAAAATTTTTCTGGATATGGATAGCACGGTAGTGGTTACACAACAATGTGAATGTACTTAATGCCACTGAAGTGTACACATAAAGATAATTTAAATGGTAAGTTTTGTTATGTATATTTTATTTTAAAAACTAGTGAGAATGTCATAATCAGGTGCAAATTTTAGAATTTCAGATAAGTTAAAGATCACTTTCAGCAACGATGATCAATGTCTCAATAGAAAAAGCATATCAATCAGCCTTCGGATGGACAGCATTTGTGTCAGAGAAGGATGGAGTATTCCAGAACAAATGCCTGGCAGATGCAGAGACATGTAGCAACAATTCACAATAGAAAATAAGGCTGAAAAATAAGTTAGGGCCAGGACTTAGAAGGTGCTGAATGCCTATCTAAGATTCTGGCTAGTGCAACAGCAAGATAGCAGTACATTTCCCAAAAGAAGAATGAGTACTGCTTATGTGTAAAAGACTGAATGGTGGAGGGGAAGATAGTAAGAAATTCAACTAACTTCAGCAAACACTTACAGAGCAACAACAGTGTTCCAAATTCTCAGATTATAAAAACTGAAGGGAGAGGAGGGGTGGGTAGTGACTGCAAAGAGATTTCTAGAGTACTGGTAATTTTCTGTTTCTTGATCTGGATGGTGTCTATGGGTGGTGTTCACTCAAATAATTCATTAGACAGGTACTGCTATAATTTGAATACTTTTCTACATGTATGTTATACTTTAATTTTTTAAAGTTTTATTAAAAATAAAGGCTAGGGGCTTCCCTGGTGGCACAGTGGTTAAGAATCCGCCTGCCAATGCAGGAGACATGGGTTCAAGCCCTGGTCCTGGAAGATCCCACATACCGCGGAGCAACTAAGCCCGTGTGCCACAACTACTGAGCCTGCGCTCTAGAGCCCAGGAGCCACAGCTACTGAAGCCCGCACACCTAGAGCCCATGCTCCGCAACAAGAGAAGCCACCGCAATGAGAAACCCACGCGCCGCAACTAGAGAAAGCCCGCGAGCAGCAACAAAGACCCAACGCAGCCAAAAACAAACAAATAAATAAATAAATTTTAAAAAATAAATAAAGGCTAAGACACAACTTCTAAGAAACCCCCAGCTGAGAGGAAGTAATCCATAAAAATATTTACCAAATGACATGAAAGATGCAACCACAGAGTAGGTACAAGGTACCCAAGAAGCACTGAGATCCAAGAGAAAACCCAGAGGCACTAACGTCTAAGGTGAGTTTTAAAGAATAAACAAGTTTGTCAGATGGATGAGAAAAACAATGCTTCAGGCAAAGGAAAAAATATGCAAAAGGCACCAAAGCAAACAATAGACCAATTTATCCAGAGAACTACAAGTAGTTTTGATAGTTCAAAGATAAGAAGATAATCTAAACTAGAGTGGAAGCAGAGAGAAGGGAAAACAGGAATTTATGTAAGAGGAAGACCAGATGTAAAGGATTTCATCTGATTAGATCTGGGTGGAAAGGAATAAGAATGGAATGAGGACGGTTCTCAATTTGTCCATAACAGCAACTTGGTCATCAAGGCCCTCCATAACCTGACTGTTGCCTCATCTGTCATAGTTCCAACCACAAGCCAGACTCCAGACAGAAAAGACTCCTTCCTCCTTCATTCAACGTGCATCTAATTTTTTCTTTAATCTCCAGGCCAGGTACCATGCCGAAGGCTAAGGCTCACTTTCTAGCGGGAAAGGCAAACAGGGACATCAATAACAAGGTACAGTACAGTGGAGTATACCAGCTAGTGGGAAGAAGTTTGCTACCAGAAAGGAAAGTGCTAGCTTGAGTCTTGTGATAGGACTAAGAGCTCATTATAAAAGTGATGGAATACAAGTTGGGGGAGTGGGGGAGAACAAGGTGCGTCACTGAGCAAACAACAAAACAACAGTAACAGATAATCCTAGGCCCCTACATCCAATTTATATGTAAGGCTTATCTCATTTCTCCAAAATACAGCTCCCTTTATCCCACCACCTTCACTCCCACCATCTTCCTAGCTCAACTCCCTACTTCCACTTGTACACATATACAAGCCTTGCAAGCACTAGCAGGAGCAATCTTCTTAAAAAGAAAATCAGATCATGAAACTTCCTACAATGGCTTCTTACAGCTCTTAGAAGAAAACCCAAACATGTGACCTGGAGTTTCCTGGCAATCTCATGTTAAGGCCTTCTCCCCATCCTAAAAGTATTCAAGCTACACAAGTCCTCTCTTAGGTCTCTAAACACATGGAGTTCTCTCCTGTCTCAGGACCCTTATTTACACAAGCAGAATATCCTGTTCCCTCTGTCTAGATCTTCATCAGCACACAAACCACTACCCCCAACAACCAGGTCTGTCTGTCACGTCTCACACTACTGCTACTTTCTCAAAGAAATCCCAGGACTCTGCCAGTTACTGCCTATCTCTACATCTGGTTTAGGTCTAAAGAAGAAAAAGGTGTCTCATTTTGGTCCTCTTGAGATTTTTGGTTTTGTTTTTGTTTTCTTTTTGTCTGTGTTGGGTCTTCCTTGCTGCGTGTGGGCTTTCTCTAGTTGCGGCTCATTGCGGTGTGCCAGCTTCTCATTGCGGTGGCTTCTCTTGTTGCGGAGCACGGGCTCTAGGCGCACAGGCTTCAGTAGTTGTGGCACGTGGGCTCAGTAGTTGTGGCGCATGGGCTTAGCAGCTCCACAGTATGTGGGATCTTCCCGGACCACGGCTCGAAACCCGTGTCCCCTGCACTGGCAGGTGGATTCTTAACCACTGCCCCACCAGGGAAGCCCGGTCCTCTTGAGTTTGAGACGCCTCTGGGGACACCCAAGCAGCTCTCCAGTGCACAGGTGACCATGTGGATGAGATGAAACATCTGCACTCAAAACAGAAGCTTCCACTTTAGCACAAGTATCGGACTTTAGCGTAAGTTTGATGGCAGGGAGACTGCACAGAGAACTGATTCTCAACTTGGAGGGAGAGGGCACCCCTGATCTCTTAACTCACCGTAGGAATGAGATGTTACTGATGGAAGGAGGGTGATACCACATTAACGGTGTGAAAGACTGAGATATGCTGGACAGAATCCTGGATATGAGTGTACTGAACAACAACAACAAAAAGACTGAGAAACAAGAGCCAAAACTATAAGGAAAACCAGGAGAGATTTACATCACAATTCCACAAACTCCTTCGCCCTTTTACGCTTCCTCCCAACCAAACCCTACTCCTGTTTCATCCAGTTCAAATGCCGTCCCCTCCTGGAAGCATTGGCCCCCACTCCACATCTCCACCAGTTTTTATCACTATTACTATGTAAGACTGATCCATGCACAAGTTTCTCAACAGTAGTGTTATGGTACTAAACGCCATCAGCCTTGTACTACACCTGGGGTGTGTGTGTCTCCTCCTTATTACAACTGTGAGCTCTTGGGGGCAGAGACCATTTCTTAATCAACTGTGGTCCCTTAAGAAAGTGGATAAGAAATTATTTTTTAACTTGGTAAAAGTCAAAAAGGGTAAATAATTGCGCAGAGGCTATGGATTATTTCTCAACCCCTCTCTCTTGTAAAATAAAATAACACATCTTAATTTGATTTATAAATTCATACTTTCCCAAAGTAACATACACCTGTACAGTCTTTAAGAATCACTACTTAACAAAATATCTTCTCATCGAAATGCCTATCCTGTTGCAACAATACAGTGATGTAATCATTTCCTTCATCATAAACATGAAATGCCCGTAATTTAGTTGGAGACTTAACATATCTTACTCTTTTCTAAATTATTCTAAGTTTTGTACAAAACAAACACACCAAAAAAATGTTACAAAGACGCGGGAGTACATGAGAGGTTGTCAGTCCTGGATCTGAGCCAACTGCCGCCTGCATTTTTGGGAAGCCATTCCTGCCAAGCCAAGGTTAGGCATTCAGTCAACATTTTTTCCAACAAGTGCTTCGCACACGCACACTCTTTTAAAAGTCAACAACAACAAAAAGGTTCCAAGGACATTCGTGAAAACTAGTACTAATCAGTGTTAAGTGCGTCCAATTAACCAGCACAAGAAGTCTGAGTAATTTCACAACAAAGGTTAACACGGTGCACGCCAGAAGTCCACACGGGCGTGGCTGCCCTTCCCAGCCAGACTATGTCAGAGAAAAGGGCCACTCAAACTTTCACATACGCTCGGGCCGGGAAAGCGGGGCTGCGGGCCCAGCAAACGTCCTGTCCACCTGACCAGGAAGTTTCGGTGGCGGGGGCGGGGGTGCGACCACAGAAACCACAAACCACACGTACTTCAATGGAAAACTCAACTCCCGGACCCGCCTGCAGCTGGAACAACGCGCCGACTCTTCCCCACAAGGAAGGCAGCCGAGGGGGCCCAGCGCGGGCCTGGCGCGCGCACCAAGCCCACTTGAACAAAGTTTAGAAACCGGGAGAAACTTTCAAGCGAGGAAGCGCCGCGGCGGCGCGGGGCCGGCGGCTCGCTCTGCTCCAGCCGCCGCGGCCCCTCAACTTCCCGAGCGTCAGGAAACGCCGGCCCCGCCCGGCCAGGGCCCAGGCCCGGGGCGCCGCCGGGGAAGCGGGCCGGAGGCCGCACCAGCGCCCGCCCGGAGCCCGATTCCGGGCGGGGTCGTGGGGGTGACCGCGCCCGGCCCGCCCACCCGAGGAGCCCCTCGGCCCGGCTGGGGAGCCCGCACCCGCACGAAGACAATTACCTGCGGCGAGCTCGGCGAGTGCAGGAAGATTCCCGAAGCCCGAAGCCGACTGCTGCCGCTTTGTCTCCGCCTGTCCGGCTCCGAGGAGGAAATGGGCCGCCCGGCGCCCCCGCCCCCTGCCCGCGGCCGCCCCACGGCCCCGGCCCCGCCCGCCCGTCCCAGCACCTCCCTCCGGCGCGCTCTTCCCGGCGCCTCCCGCTGCAGCCCAGCTTTCCCGGTTCTCGATTTGGGGAGACCCCTCGACCAAAGAGCCTGGCGGTACCAGGCCTGGACCCCCGAACAGGACCTCTTGCTCTCCGCCCCTCACCCCTGAGTTACTTAATCCCAGGCCCCTAGTGATCTAGGGATGGGAGTGACCCCCCCCTCCCCGAGAGGAAGGAGGAGCGCTGACTCCTGGAACAGCCCTTGAGCGGGGGAGGGCAGGTGAGTCACCGCTCCGCGCACAGGTGAGTCTCCGGGCGCGGCCTGCTCAAGCCCCACCCCCCGCTGGTGCCCCAGGGACCGAGTGAGGCGACGCAGAGTCCTGGGCACTCTCCTCTGAGGAGTGCCACAAGTGTTCAGAGTAACAGGCTTCCGGAAAAGTGCTCTCGGTCCACCCACTGGTTTTACAGAAGGAGAAACTGAGGCCTCACAGCTTCAGGCGAAGTGGAAGTAGAATCCGACTCTAGGGACCTCATAATGTGCGATGGAAGCCCTTCTAGAAGTCACCTAACTCATCTGTCACTTGACAGATGGGGAAACCGAGAGCTCTCCTGATGGAGGACAAGAGGCTTCTCACATCAGTGTCCCCTCCTGAGATTGTCCCCCCACCCCGCCACACACACACACATACATACACACAAACTTGAAGGACCTGGCGTCTATTCCTATCCTTCTGGCCATTTACGGAATTTTATTCCCACTCTAACTGGTGAATGTTCCCCAAAAAAACTACAAAACAAAAAATAAACCAAATACATATTCACTATCATCCTGGTATAGAAAACCCTAATGACGTTTTATCTTCATCATGGGATGATGAACGAGGTTGATTTCAGTATTGGTCTATAAATCCAAAACAATGCAAGACAGTATCCACTGCTTGTTTGGTGCTGAGCACTGAACAGGGTGCTAGGGAGACTTGCCTTCAACATGTTTACCCTTTACTACTTATATCTCCCTTTCCCAGGAAATGCAAACTCCTGCAAGACAGGAGCTATATCCCCTACAGCACCCAGGACAAGGCTCATCCCCTAGGCAGTGCCCAGTTAATGTCTGTGGGTGAATGTGCCCACTGTAATTCAGAGCACTATGGATTTGTGCTAGTTAAGAGTTGCTGACAAAAGGAAATAGGACCATGAAGGGAGAGAACAACCTTCAAGAGACATACCTTAATGAGGCCATTCTCTTCCAGCCACACCCCATTCTGTTTCTAGCTTCATAGCCTTTGCTCCTATGGTCTCCCCTGCCTGTAGTGGCTATGGCTTCCCCCCACTACACTTAGCTACCTTAGAACATAATATTCAGTCAATAAATATTTGAACTAACAAGAGACAGAGTTAAAGGATTATGCTCCATAACTTAGTATATTCATCACTTCACTCAAGTACCATTTACTTAGTTTTCAAGGCCCCGTGTTCAAAAATTACTAACAGGGGCTTCCCTGGTGGCGCAGTGGTTGAGAATCCGCCTGCTAATGCAGGGGACACGGGTTCGAGCCCTGGTCTGGGAAGATCCCACATGCCGCGGAGCAACTGGGCCCGTGAGCCACTACTACTGAGCCTGCGCGTCTGGAGCCTGTGCTCCGCAACAAGAGAGGCCGCGATAGTGAGAGGCCGCGATAGTGAGAGGCCCGCGCACCGCGATGAAGAGTGGCCCGCACTTGCCGCAACTAGAGGAAGCCCTCGCACAAAAACGAAGACCCAACACAGCCATAAATAAATAAATAAACAAATAAATTAAAAAAAAAAAAAAAATTACTAACAATTTCAAGACAGCAACATTGGAGCATTAAACCAAGCATGGGACCTTTCTAAGCATGGGGCCCTGCTATAGACTGAATGTTTGTGTCCCCCCAAATTTATATGTTGAAAACCTAATGCCCTAGGTGATGGTATTAGGAGATGGGGCCTTTGGGAGGTGATTAGGTCATGAGGGCAGAGCCCCCATGAATGGGATTTGTGCCCTTAAAGAGGAGGCCCCAGAGGTATCCCTTGCCCCTTCTGCCATGTGAGGACAGAGCAAGAAGGCTCTATGAACCAGGAAGAGAGCTCTCACTAGAACATGATGATGCTGGTGCCTTGATCTTGGACTTTCCAGCCTCTAGAACTGTGAGAAATAAATTTCTGACATTTATAAGCTACTCATTCTGTGGTATTTTGTTATAGCAGCCCGAACAGACTGAGGCCCTAAAGATGAAAGAGTGGATTTGTTTGAGGAAAAGAAGGATCAGGTGACAGAAAAAGAATATGATGAGAGACTTGCAGTGTGCCCTGTAAGTTATGGGGAGTCAGTTCCTGACCCCTGAGAAAGCATGAAAAAACTTACTAGGGGCAACTTGAGCATTCACTATGTCCTAAGTACTTGCTGTGTGCTGGAGAAGCAGTAGTGAATAAAACTGACTTTAAAACTGAGATAATAAAACTGAGATCCCTGTTCTCACAAAATTTAAAATATAATGGAAGAGACAGGTAATAAAACAGATAAACTATAAAAAAAGAAGGTCAAATGTGAAGATAGGGAAGAGATACAAGTAGATTTAGGGGGAAATTAACCTAGTCTGGGGTTCAGTGACCTAAGTAAGTCACCTTTATGCTGTGACCCACTCCTGCCAGAGTTTCACACTCACCTCTCCACCAAAACTGCTTTTATCAAGGTCCCTAATGACCTCCATGATGCCAAATCCAGTGATCAGTCTCTGCCCACAGTTGACTTGTACCATCAGCAGTGTTTGATCACTCTCCCCCTTAAAATACTGTCTTCATTGGATCTCCAGGGCACCAGGCTCTTCTGATTTTCCTTCAGCCTCCCTGGATGCAACTTCTTAGTCTTCTTTAATGATTCCTTCTAAATCTTCCCAACCTCTAAATAGTTCTCAAAGTTCTCAAAGTGCAATCTGAGGACTCCTGAGACCTTTCCAAGGGATTGTAAGATAAAGACTATTTTCATAATAATACTAAAATATCATTTGCCTTTTTCACTCCCAATCTCTCACGGTGTACAATAGAGTGTTTTACATGTTACATGATATATAATATGGCATCACACAGAATGCAGAAGCAGATACAAGAATACAGCTACCTTGTATTAAGCCAGACATTAGAGAAATTTGCAAAAATGCAAAACAAGGACACTTCTCCCCCTGAATTTTCTTTTGTTTCAGAAAACATTGTTATTTTTCTTTTAAAAAATGCTATTTTATACTTTAAACCAACGCCTATAAAAGCAAGTCTACCAAAATAAACTTTGACTTTCTATGTTTTAAAAAAAAAGCTATTTATGATAATGTAATAGTACAGTCAATATTGGTAGATAAAATTCACCTAAACAAAAGCTCTTCAAGATCCTCAAAAAATTTTAATAGTGTAAAAGGATCTTGAGATTAACAAGTTTAAGAACTACTGTTAGAGTGTCCCAGGACTCCATCCTTGGACCTCTTTTTCTGTCTACCAACAACTCATCGGTGATCTCATCCAGTCTTTTGCCTTTAACTATGCTGTCAGCTGTAGGTTTATATCTCAACCTGAACCTTTCCCTCTGAATTCTAAACTCCCACTTTCAGCTCCCTACTTGATACCTCGGTATGGATATCCAGTAGGCATCTAGGCATCTCACACTTTATGTCTATATGTCCAAAACTGATTTCCTGATACCTTTGTCCAAACCTATTGATCCCACAGTTTTCTTCATTTCATAAATGGCAATTCCATTCTTGTAGTTGTTTAGGCCAAACTTTGGAGTCATCCTTGACTACTTTATTTCTCTCACACATTTCATACCTGATTCCTCGGCAAATCCTGTGCCTCTCTCTTCAATGTATATTCAGAATCCACTAACTTTTTACCATGTCCATTGTTACCATCCTATGTCAAGCTATTATCATCACTTAGCTTGAATTTAACAGGAGCCTCCTAACTGGTCTTCCTACTTCTGCCCTTGCCTCCCTCGGTCTAGTCTCAATTCAGCAGCTGGAGTGATTCTGTTAAAATTTTTAATAAGTCCAAACATGTCACTCCTACTTTGCCCAAAACCCTCCAGTGGCTCCTATCTCACTCAGAGTAAAAGGCAAGGTCCATATAAGAGCCTCCAGAGCTCACCTGCCCCACAACAAACCTGACACACTGGCCTCTACAATTTCTGGAACACTTAGAGACAGGCTCTCGGCTTAGGGCCTTTGCTTTCTGCCTGGAATGTTCTCCTCCAAATAGCTGCCTGACTCACTCCCTCACCTCCCCCAGGTCTTTTGCTCAGCTGTCACTTGCTTGGTGAGGCTTCCTCTTGGCCACCCTATCTAAAATTGCATTCCCTTCCCTCAGCATCCCATCCCTCCTTCTTTGCTTTATTTTTCTCCTTAGGGTGGATCGCCATCTGACATATAAAGTCATACAGTATATATCTACACATATGTTTTTTAAATTATTGTTTTCTCCTGTCTTCCTCTCACTAGAATTTAAGCCCCATGAGGGCTAGAATTTTTGTCTGTTTTTTTCAGTGCTATGTCCTTGGTACCTAGAATATATTTCTAGAAGAGGACCTGAGGGACATAGATCCCTCAATAAATATTTGTTAAATGAATGAAAGAAAGAATACATGGAATCTATAGAAAAGCCATTGACAAGGTGGATAGGGAGGGAAGGAAAGAGTATTTCTAGACAAGGGGACAAGCAAGTTTGAAAGCCCCAAGTCCCACTACAGGAAAAGAAGTCCCGTGATTTGAGAGCTGTAAAGTAGGGAGAGGCCAGACTGGAGAAGGCTTTGTAAGGCTTCAGACTTGACTGTGAGGGAATGGGCACCACAAAGGATTTCAGACATAAAGAGATAAAGATGATACTATTTCGGGTTTTTTTAAATTCACTTTGGGGGACTTCCCTGGCAGTCCAGTGGTTAAGACTTCGCCTTCCAATTCAGGGGGTGCGGGTTCGATCCCTGGTTGGGGAGCTAATATCCCACATGTCTCGGGGCCAAAAAACTAAAACATAAAACAGAAGCAATATTGTAACAAATTCAATAAAGACTTTTAAAAAATTAAAAAATAAATAAAATTCACTTTGGAAAAAAGCAGATTGTAAAGCAATGCATATAATATCCCATTTATGTTTTAACAATGAATACATATTCGTTTTAAAGCTCTTTTCTCATAGCATCTGAGCCATTTAAAACCTATCATCTGTTCAAAACCCTCCAGTTCTTCCCATCTTACTCTAAATAAAAGAGTGGTAGTCTTGCCCAGCAACCTCAGACCCATCTTTGGCTTTTCCCCTCCATCCTTACACTCCAACTCACACTGGAGTCCTAGACATTCCCATAACACAAGGAAGCACTTTCCTTCCTCAGAGCCTTTGCGTTTCCAGTTTCCTCTACTTGGAATGGTCTTCTTCCCCATACTCCTTAGCTCACTCCATGGCTTCGTTCAGATCTCTGCTCAAATATCACCTTATCCAAGAGTCTTTCCCTAATTACCCTTTGTAAAATAACACTAGCACCCACTTCCCTTCCCGCCCCTCTCCATTTTATTTCTTTACCCTGCTGTACTTCTTAGCACTTGTCACCACCTAACACATTTGGTGTTTCATCATCACCTGGTCAGAGAGACCCTTCCTGACCACATCTCCCACACCCCAGTCACTCTCCACCCACGTTACTGCATTTCTCTTCTTTATAGCACTCATGCCTCTCTAGAATTGTCTTGTCTAATGGTTTATTTTCTGTCTCCTCTATTAGACTATATACTCCATGAGGACAGGAATTGTGTCTGACTTTTTTACTTCTCTGCTCCGATAATGTAGCACAGTGCTGAACTTCCCTGGTGGCGCAGTGGTTAAGAATCTGCCTGCCAAAGCAGGAGACATGGGTTCGAGCCCTAGCCCGGGAAGATCCCACATGCTGCGGAGCAACTAAGCCCGTGCGCCACAACTACTGAGCCTGCATTCTAGAGCACACGAGCCACAACTACTGAGCCTGCGTGCCACAACTACTGAAGCCCACGTGCCTAGAGCCCGTGCTCCGCAACAAGAGAAGCCATTGCAATGAGAAGCCCACGCACCGCAACCAAGAGTAGCCCCTACTCGCCGCAACTAGAGAAAGCCCGCGTGCAGCAACGAAAACCCAACACAGCCAAATATAAAGAAAAAAAAAATTTAGCACAGTGCCTGGAAGATAAAATGCACTTTAAGGGACTTCCCTGATGGTCCAGTGGTTAAGACTCCATGCTCCCAACGCAGGGGGTACAGGTTCGATCCGTGGTCGGGGAACTAAGATCCCAAATGACACATGGCTCGGCCAAAAAAAAAAAAAAAAAAAAAAAGCACTTAAAAATATTTGGAGAAAGAATGAGTGGCCATAGATATAGGAGGAAATCCAAGTGTCACTGAAGCCAAGGACTTGGTCACTAATGTCAATTGATGATATTTGGATTGAAACTTCAGGTTTCAACTTCAGGTTGCTGAACATAGTGTACATAATCATGAGGATTAAGGTGCATCAAGAATGTTAAGGAAAAAACAGTCCAAAAATTCAATCAGCAAGACTTCCCGGAGTATTCTGAAAAGTAACATAAAATAATGTCAAAATGTCAATAAAGATGAACCATCAGAGATCATTTTAGAGATTCTCTACATTATGAGGACTTCATTATTATTTATCTTCATGTGCTGGTAAATAGCTTTACAGTTTACAAAGCACGTCCCTGTATATTATCTCATTTGAGGAAGGAAGAACCAAAATGAGTAAAGATCCGAAAATAATGAAGATGAGAACAGACTTGGCAGCTTTGAAATGAAAGTTCGGAAAACCTTTACCTCTTGTTGCCATGAAATGATGAGCCACCCTCCCCCAATAAGACCCATAGAAGAGACCAAAGGGACTCTTGGATTAGCTTGGGAAAGCCAACAAAGGGGATCAGATTGGGACAGGAGTCAGAAAAAACTAAAGGTAAAACCTAGGTGTGGCGGGCTTCCCTGGTGGTGCAGTGAGTTAAGAATCCGCCTGCCAATGCAGGGGACACGGGTTGGGGAAGATCCCACATGCCGCGGAGCAACTAAGCCCGTGCACCACAACTACTGAGCCTGCGCTCTAGAGCCCATGAGCCACAACTACTGAGCACACGTGCTGCAACTACTGAAGCCTGCGTGCCTAGAGCAAGGAAGAGAAGCCCACGCACCGCAACAAAGAGTAGCCCCCACTCGCCACGACTAGAGAAAGCCCGTGCACAGCAACGAAGACCCAATGCAGCCAAAAATAAATAAATAAAACCCTAAGTGTGGGACCACATCACAGTCAAAGGCAATTGGATGCCTAGTAGCACTGGTTTGCCTTTCCATTCCCTTTCAGATGGCTGGGGGAAAGCAGTAAAGCCCTGCCATCCTGGCAGTTTTGTCTGTCAGCTTAACTAACACCAGGGTATTTTCCTCATTTCTGTGTAGCACAGTAATTCACAACTCTGTCTGCACCTTAGAATCACCTGAAGAGCTTTTTAAAAATATGATACCCAGGCACCACCCCGGGGGCTCAGATTCAGTTGTTCTTAGGCAGGGACTAAGCATTTTAAAAAATCTCCCTGGGTGATTCTACTGTGCAGCCAGAGTTGAGAATCACTGATAACTTGTCTAAGGCTGGACAGAAAACAAAGTGAAGTCAAGTATACTTAAAACTCATTCATTAGTTCATTTGTTCACACAATAATACTCAGTGACCGAAAATAATAATAGCTTGTATTTACTAAGTCTGTAGTACATGCCAATTTCCGTGGTAAGAGCTTCACATATCATCCAAACCTCTCCATAATCCTAAGGAAGTTACTATTGTATTCCTCATTCTATAAATGAGAAACAGAAGCTTGGGTCACACTGGGAATATGGCAGTGCTGGGACCCAGATCTACCAGAATCCAGAACCAGGCTCTTAACCTTGCCCCACTTAGCCTCTGAAATGTCAATGGCTTTTTTTTCTTTTTAACTTTTATTTATTTATTTATTTATTTATTTATTTATTTATTTATCTTGGCTGCATTGGGTCTTCGTTGCTGCGTGCGGGCCTTCTCTGGTTGTGGCGAGTGGGGGCTACTCTTTGTTGTACGTTGCGGAGCATGGGCTAAGGAGCACAGGCTCAGTAGTTGTGGCCTGCGGCCTCTAGAGCACAGGCTCAGTACTTGTGGCTCACGGGCTTAGTTGCTCCACGCCATGTGGGATCTTCCCGGACCTAGGGCTTGAACCCGTGTCTCCTGCATTGGCAAGTGGATTCTTAACCACTGCGCCACCAGGGAAGTCCCATGTCAATGGCTTTTAAAAATTCTTTGTTGACAAGCCACAGTCAGAATAGTTTTCATTTTACGGCTTATGACGGAGGTAATTTAAATCCCTGGTTGTTATACTGTTACATTTTGTCTTTTCACACAGCTTCTAACAGTGTGATAAGTGAGGCTAGTTGGGAGCTTTTTTGGGGGGTGGGGGGTACCAGGACAGGGGCTCACTTGTATCCCTTCCAGGCCTCTTCTAATATAGGATGCTGTTGGCTTTATTTGGTAAGTTAAGTTTTAAATAAAAGAACCAAACTTAGGCCCTTGACGCCTAAGAAACCTGTGTAAGGTTCTCTTTATTCATGTTATTCATCTTCCCTGCAGAAACTGAAATCAAGATTTAGTTTTTAAAATCAGTCAGCAGTGGGTGTTCACGATTCTTTCCTCTCTGATATGATCAAAGATGAGTACACAAAAACACTCCCCCCCTTTCATGCTCATATTTTTGTTGATAACAGTGGAGAAAGAGAACCTGAAAAAAAAGTTAAAGACTGTGACAACCAAGCACAATCATATCTAAAAAGAAGTCCCTTAAAAAGGGAGGGAGGGACTTCCCTAGTGGCGCAGTGGTTAAGAATCTGCCTGCCAATGCAGGGAACATGGGTTCGAGCCCTGGTCCAGGAGGATCCCATATGCCACGGAGCAACTAGGCCCCGTGCACCACAACTACTGAGCCTGTGCTCTAGAGCCTGTGAGCCACAGTTACTGAGCCCACATGCCACAACTACTGAAGCCCACGCACCTAGAGCCCGTGCTCTGCAACAAGAGAAGCCACCGCAATGAGAAGCCCGCACACCGCAACAAAGGGTAGTCCCCGCTCACTGCAACTAGGGAAAGCCCGCGCTCAGCAACAGAGACCCAACGCAGCCTAAATAAATATTTTTTTTAAAAAAGAAAGAAAAAAAGGGAGGGAGATAGAAGAGGGTGGTTTGTGCTTTATTTTTCTCTTTAAAGTATCAGTAGGCTTTAATTATGGAAACCAGGTTCTTTGTATGCACCATTCTAAAAATTCTTTTTATGTCTGGCATTTTTAGATTTTTATAAAAGTATGAAAAGTGCTATCAAAATAAGAACTGTTGCATTGTAAGGTAAGCTCAATTAAATTAATACACTTTAGATTTCAGATGTAATAGTGAATGAGTCATTTGTCTCCATTCATTGCTTTCGTTGCTTAACAATTTTTCTAAATTCCAAGAAACTTTGAGAAAAAGAAAACGTGTTTGAACAGAGCAGAGAGATACATCTGCCAAGAATCTTTACATGCCCCCGTGTATCCCCATATGGGCATTCTGAATACAGGAAAACTTAAAGTGGAAGCCAGGGCAGCCTTTGTCTCTGGTTTGCCCAGAGTGAATTTGATTCTGAGTTGACTAGAGTCAGGCAGTCTAGTAGGCCCTGGGATTCCCAGACTCTATGAGTTCACAGTGGAGTCTGGCAAACCTACATTCCATCCTGTCTGTCTCCCTCCATCAGTTCTTACTAGTCCAGCTTCTTTATTTCTTTAGTCACAGTAACTCACTCTTCTACCTGCCTGTAAGTTTGGCAGGTCCTGCCCCTCCATCACAGAAGGCTATTACCATATTCATTCATTCATCCATTTTTTTGCTCAATCAACAAATATTTTGGAGCACCTACTATGTGACATGCATTGTACTAGACCCTGGAGATACCATAGTGGGCAGCCCTCATGAAATTTACATTCTAGAGAGGGAGAAAGACAATAAGTAGGTAACAGTTAAATGAACAATGTGATTTCAGGTAGGGGTAAGTGCTAAGAGTGACCGGGAGGAGGCATGCTTATTTGGATAGAAAGGTCAGGAGAGGCCTCACTGAAAAGGTGAGCTTTGAGCTGAGACCTGAATGACCAAAATGAGCCCTGTGATGGGCACAATATCCCACAGGAGGAAATAGCAAGTGTAAAGGCCTGAGGGTGGGAATAAGCCTGGCATATTCAAGGAACACAAGAAAGACAAGTGTGTGAGGGGTAGTAAATGAGGAAAAGATAGTACTAACTAAGGTCAGAGGAGTAGGCAGGGGCCAAATCATGTAGGACCTTGTAGGTGATGGTAAGGACTTTGGGTTGTCCTTTAAGAGCAATGCAAAACCCCTAGTAATATTAAGAAATGAAGTAACCGTGATCTGATTTGCATTTTTAAAAGGTCACTTGACTTCTATATTAAGAATGAAGTGTGGTTGCACAGCAAAGGAAACCATAAGCAAAACAAAAAGACAACCCTCAGAATGGAGAAAATATCTGCAAATGAAGCAACTGACAAGGGATTAATCTCCAAAATATACCAACAGCTCATGCAGCTCAATATCACAAAAACCAAATAATCCAATGAAAAAATGGGCAGAAGGCCCAAGTAGACATTTCTCCAAAGAAGACATAGAGATGGACAACAAACACATGAAAAGATGCTCAGCATCACTAATTATTAGAGAAATGCAAATCAAAACTACAGTGAGGTATCACCTCACATGGGTCAGAATGGCCACCATCAAAAAATCTACAAACAGTAAATGCTGGAGAAGGTGTGGAGAAAAGGGAACCCTCCTACACTGTTGGTGGGAATGTATATTGGTACAGCCACTAAGGAGAACAGTATGGAGGTTCCTTAAAAAACTAAAAATAAAGCTACCATATGACCCAGCAATCCCACTCCTAGGCATATATCTGGAGAAAACCATAATTCAGAAGGATGCATGCACCACGATGTTCACTGCAGCGCTATTTACAATAGCCAGGACATGGAAGCAACCAAAATGTCCATCAACAGAGGAATGGATAAAGAAGATGTGGTACATATATACAATGGAATATTACTCAGCCATAAAAAGGCATGAAATAGTGCCATTTGCAGAGACAGGGATGGACCTAGCAATTGTCATACAGAATGAAGTCAGAAAGAGAAAAACAAATATCATGTAATATCGCTTATACGTGGAATCTAGAAAAATGGTACAGATTAACTTATTGGCAAAGCAGAAATAGAGTCACAGATGTAGAGAACAAGCTATGGTTACCAAGGGGGGAAGGGGAGGGTGGGACGAGCTGGGAGATTGGGATTGACATATATACACTACTATGTATAAAATAGATAACTAATGAAAACCTACTGTTTAGCACAGGGAACCCTACTCATTAATCTGTGGTGACCTAAATGGGAAGGAAATCTAAAAAAAAAGAGTGGATAGGGCTTCCCTGGTGACACAGTGGTTAAGAATTTGCCTGCCAGTGCAGGGGACACGGGTTTGAGCCCTGGTCCGGGAAGATCCCACATGCCATGGAGCAACTAAGCCCATGTGCCACAGCTACTGAGCCTGCACTCTATAGCCCGTGAGCCACAACTACTGAAGCCCGTGCGCCTAGAGCCCATGCTCCACAACAAAGAGAAGCCCTTGCACCACAACGAAGAGTAGCCCCTGCTCGCCGCAACTAGAGAAAGCCCACGCACAGCAACGAAGACCCAACGCAGCCTAAATAAATAAATTTTATTTTAAAAAAGGAGTGGATATACGTATACGTATAACTGATTCACTTTGTAGTACAGCAGAAACTAACACAACATTGTAAAGCAACTATACTCCAATAAAAATTAATAATAAAAAAAAGTAACATTATGAAGAAAAAACAAAACAAAACAAAAAGAATGAAGTGCGGGACTTCCCTGGCGGTCCAGTGATTAGGACTCTGGTGGGGGAACTAAGATCCTGCGTGCCATGCTGTGTGGTGCGGCCCAAAAAAAAAAAAAAAAAATGAATGAAGGGTGAGAGAACGTGAGTGAATGCTTGTCATCATACATTAATTTATTCACCTATTCAAAAATACTTTTTGAGTGGCTAATTGCCAGACAGTATGCCAAGCACTGGGAAATCATGGTGAGCCAAACATCATTCCTCCCCTCAAGGAGTTTACAGGATAGCTGGAGGGACAGAGAAGTACATAGGCTCTTATAATGAGCTAAGTCCTGTGCTGGGAGTAATCTCCATTTGTTAAGGGTACCATTCATTCATTCATTTAGTAAGTACTTATGTGCCAAGCTCTTGGAATACAGTGATGAACTAAACAGACAACATACATACCCCCATGGTGTTTACAGATTAGCGGAGGAGGCAGACATTAATTAAACACTCTCACGGACATGTCATTACCCGTTGTGATACGAACTATGAAAGAAAAATAATGTGAGAATGTATAAGAGGGAAGCTTGGATCAGTCTGGGAGGACTCAGGAGGCCAGAAGGATGAGCTGCAAGTAAAGAGTTAGGTAGGTAAAAAAGGAAAGGAAGATTGTCAATTATGTCTCAGTAAAACTGGGAAGAAAAAAAAAAAAGGAGGGGAAGAGTGCTGTGGCCCACTGAACTCTAACCCCAGCTCTGCAGGGCAAGAAAGACTTTCTGACATCTAAGCTGAGTCCTGAAAGATAAGTAGGAGTTAGCCCGGTGAAGCGTTGTTGGAGGTGAAGGGAAGGCATTCAAGAGCAAGGGAACAGCCTGTGCAAAGGCACAGAGGCAACAGAATACAATGGATTCTGGGGGAAAGCAAGATGTTCGATATGACTGGGCTGGGGGACTTCCCTGGTGGTCCAGTGGTTAAGAATCCACCTTCCAATGCAGGGGACGCGGGTTCGATCTCTGGTCGGGGAATTAAGATCCCACATGCCACAGGGCAACTAAGCCCGTGTGCCGCAACTACAGAGCCCATGCGCTCTGGAGCCCATGTGCCACAACTAGAGAGAAGTCCAAGTGCTGCAACAAAGACCCGACACAGCCAAAAATACATAAATAAATAAATATTTTTTTAAATGACTGGGCACAGCAAGGTCAGAGAGAATAGATAAGCAAGCAGGTTAGAATCATGCCATGCTAATAAATTCTTTTGACTGGTAAAGGATTTTAAGCAGGGGAATGACCATGCCAGATGGAGTATTAGAAACGTCTCTGGACACAGAAAGGAGACTGGGCTGAGCCCCACACAACATGCCGCACTTTATCTAGAGCAGCAGTTCCTACTGAAAGTGGGCATTATGCCCTCAGTGAAACTCTTCTTGGGGTTTTCTGGGCTGAGCGAGGTCCAGTTTAGCAAATGAAATTGGCTACCCCATTACTGCTTTTCCCAGCCGCCACAGCCCAGCCCAGGACCAGCAGGAGTCATGAATTCGGAAGACATCCGCCTGTTGTGCCGAGCAACAACACATCAGTGCCTCCAATACTGGGCACACCAGTTTCCTCTGCCTCCTGGGCCATAATGCAGTGCACAGAGCAAGGTCCCCTTAGATCGCAATGCCTTATTCCTTTCATTAACTTGCTTAAGGTGAGGTTTTGACCCCCTGACTGCTATCATTTGCCCTCAGCATTTTGCTCTCACCTTGAGCTTTCAGCCAAACATCTGGCTGTCTGGACCAAAGCCCTTTTTACCTGGTGGTGAGCAATGTCTTCTGACCGCCCTGCCCATCAAAGGGTATTCAGGTTTAGGGGGTAGGGAGAAGGTGTCCTGTGTCTTCACTGAGGCTGAGGCCCAGGAGACTAGGGTGAGATTTCCAAAATGTGGCCTAGGCAGGTGCTGCCTGCCTCAGGTGGCTTACCATTGTTACAGGACAAAACCCAAACAATTTAGCCTGCCTACAGGGCCTTTGGGGATCTGCTCCTTTCTACAAGCTGTCCCCCTGCCAGGTGGGCTCTTCTCCCAAATCTCCCTATGGCAGTGCCTTCTTATTGTTCAGGTCTCAACTCAAATGTCACCGCCTCAATTCAGCCTCCCTGATCACCCACTCTAAGGTAGCTGGATAGTCACTCTCTATCCCATCATCCCATTGTATTTTCTTCATAGCACATGTCACCATCCAAAATTATTCATTTGTTTGTCTACTTACTTATTATTGGTCTTCTCCCTCTAGGATGTAGCCTGACATCTTGGACCTTGTCTGTCTTGTTCACTATTTTATTCCCAGTACCTAGAACAATGTCTGGCACATAGTAGGTGCTGAATGGATGAATGGTGCTGGTCTATCTTTCCAACCTCATCCCACTCAATTCCTGTATTCATTCCCTGAGCTTTGGAAGGATGGGGGTTTATGAATGTCTTTAGACCTGCTTCACTAATCAAAACCTCTAATTTCTTCAGCTTGGAACAACTTTCCTCCTCTCCTCACCACCCACCTTCCTACACCCACAGTAATTCTCTCTTTTCTTCCAGATTCTGAAATCCTCCCAGATATTCAAGCCTGGTACACACATCTGTCAAGGTTTATCTCACTGTATTGCAATGACACATCTACCTGTCATCTACTCCACTAGCCCATATCAGTGAGCTGCTCAAGGAAGGCATCCATTCACCTCCTTACCCCTAGCACACAACACAATAACCAGCACACAATAGGTACTTCACTAATGTATGTTGACTGGCTAGATAGAAAAATGTGGTTCAGAGAAATATGGATTAGGAAATGGTCATTTTTATGGCAGTAGTAGGAGGGGTTGTCGTAAATCTAGACCTAAAGCAGAGAGGCAGCCCCTTCCCATGGGCCAAACCAGGAAAATAACACCATATTAAATTCTGATAACTAAGAGCAAAAGGCAGAGGGTGTGGCCACAAAGATCTTACTTCTCATCATCCATGTACTCCCAAGTGGGCAAGAGCAGTGAATTCACAGGTGAGAAGTACAGGAGCATTCTCACTATCAACTCTGGCAGGATCAATCAAAGAGGCCCGGGAGAAGTGCTAGTTAAGTTTGCACAGAGCCTCCCACTCCTCCAAGCATGTCCTCAAACCTTATCTCACTACGGTCTGGGGGGAAGGAAAGTACATTTTATCCTATCAAAAAGGCTCAAAGAAATTCACAGCCTGCCCAAGGAGACATCACCAAGAGTAAGTTACTCTATAGCTGTGCCTCTATCCTGCTATTTGGGAGCCCTTAACATGCTCATCAAAGCATTAGTTGCTAAGCTCCTAGAAGTCTGTATAATTATTGTCTAAAATACAGAACAGCAGAAGAATGTGTAATTAGATGCTTTTAATAAAGGCCTTTTGGATGATGCTGATGCTGCTGCTGATGAAGATGATGGCAATTTTGATACTGATGATGATGAAGATGCTATACTTGAGGACAAGGGCCAAGATGGAACCCTTATCTTGGAATGGAGCAAGAGCCAGTGTCACAGGCAAAGGGCTGATCAGGATACAGCATTACCTAGTAATTGTCTGGACTCTTGAGCTGGGCCACCAGTGACCTCCTCAGGGCTTCACTTCTAATTGGCTGTGTAGCCTCACCAAGCCTCAGTTTCCCCATCTCTAAATGGAGAGATTATACCTCTTAAGTTGTTGGGAGGCTCTTTTGAAGTAATCAAATAAGCTCATTATCACGGAGCCTATATCACAGTAAATGCTTCATGATGATATTAGCAAATTCTTACAAACAGCATACTTTACGACTGGCAATGTTCTAAGCACTTTACCTATATTAGCTCATTTATGTAATACCCTATAAGGTAGGAACTAACATCATTACCCCTTTTTTATAGATAAATAAACTAAGGCACACATAGGGAAGTTGAATAATTTCCCCACAGTCACAGAGCCAGAAAATGCCAGAGCTGGGTGTTGAACCCAGGCAGTCAAAGTCCAGAGGCATTACACAGCTATGGTGACTATGGTGGCCATGGTGATGTGCTGCTCAGATTTCCCTTTGAGAAAACTGCTGTAGTGAGTAGAGTTGACTGACCTCAAGATCTATCACAGCATCCACACCAAGGCCATGCACCCTCTGGGCCGCTCTCAGCCTATGAGACTGAACCTAGCAGGGGTACTAGATTTGGGCCTTTCCTGCCCAACATGGGACTGCTCTGATGGACAACTTTTTTGTGTGTGTGGTAAAATATACATAACATAAAGTTCATCATTTTAACCATTTTTAAGTATACAGTTCAGTGGCACTAAGTTCATTCACATTATTGTGCAACCATTACCACCATTCATCTTCAGAACTTTTTCATCTTCCCAGACTGAAATTCCATACTGATTAAACATTAACTCCCCACTCCCGTGCCTCCCAACTGAAGCTCCTGGCAACCACCATTCTACTTTCTATCTGTATGAATTTGACTACTCTAGGTACCTCATATAAGTGGAATCCTACACTGTTTGTCCTTTTGTGACTAGCTTATTTTGCTTAGCATAATGCCTTCAGGGTTCACACATGTTATCATGTGTCAGAATTCCTTTCCTTTAAGATTGAATAACGGACTTCCCCGGTGGTGCAGTGTTTAAGAATCTGCCTGCCAATGCAGGGGACATGGGTTCAATCCCTGGTCCGGGAAGATCCCACATGGCGTGGAGCAGCTGAGCCCATGTGCCACAACTACTGAACCCTGGGTGCCCTAGAGCCCGCACGCTGCAACTACTGAGCCCACATGCCACAACTACTGAGCCCACGTGCTGCAACTACTGAAGCTTGCGCACCTAGAGCCCATGCTCCACAACAAGAGAAGCAACCACAATGAGAAGGCCGTGCACCACAACGAAGAGTAGCCCCTACTCACCGCGACTAGAGAAAGCAGCAACGAAGACCAAATGCAGCCAAAAATAAATTAAAAAAAAAAGAAGATTGAATAATATTCCATGTTTTGTATATATGACATTTTGTTTATTCTTTGATCTGATGGCCAACATTTGCTCAGGACTCTCAGCGAGCCTGGCTGAGACTTTTTCAGAACTGCACTTCAGTCTGAAGCTCTTCCTACCCAATGCTCCCTCATTGCCCATCTCCTTTTCCAGATTGTCAAATCTGCATTGTAGTCAAAAGACTCTCACCATCTTCCCCAGCTCCCTCTCCCTTTATCCTTCACAGATGCTCCCCCATTAATTTCTTGCATGCCTGATCTCATCTTGGTGTCTATTTCTCAGAGGACCATACTGACACAACAGCTTCTTAATAAACATTATTTATCATTATCATTATTTCTTGGGAAGGGGAAGATGCATTTAAAGCAAATTTATAAAAGGAATTTAGGACAGTTATATAGCATAATTGTGCATGGTAACTTCTTTTGGTATATATATCTCATTGTAGAAAAGTTAGAAAACACACACAAGTAAAAAGAAAATTCAATTCACCTATTATAGTACTATCCCATATTGTTTTCAACTATTACTGTCATTACTGTTTCATTTTGGGGTAGATCTCTCTAAATGTTTATCTCAACATATGCAATATCAGTTTATTTTTTAAGAAAACTGGTTTCTTCCACAGGATGAATTGAGTGAAATGACCATGGAGCTTGGATTCTATAAAATGACTCAGTTTAGGAATGCATTCATTTATTCACTCATTCACTCACTCATTTAATACATATTTATTGAACAGCTACAAAATATCAGGCCTTGCTCTAGGCACAAGGGATGTAAGACAGACACAGCTTTCGTCTGCAGAAAGCATACAGTCTAGTGAAACCAAAGACACATCTCCAGGCAATTACAATATACTGCTATATAGACACAGAGCAGGGACTCCCAGCCCAACCTGGTTTCTTGGAGAAGGTGGTGTCTCAGTCAAGACCTGAGGGATGGCAAGGAGTTAAGCGCCAAAAGAGAGGAAATTTTAAGAGGCATTGTAAGTCTAGAACCTAGGCAAAGGGGGTTATGTATAGTAGATTTGGTTGCTTAAGGAGCAGCTGACTCTGCCCACAACTGACTCTGTGTGTGTGTGTGTGTGTGTGTGTGTGTGTGTGTGTGTGTGTGTGTGCTTAGCAGCCACGCAGACTGAGCAAGGGATAAGGCCTTAACCAGTCAAGGAATCTTGGGCAGAGGTTCTCAGTGGAGATGGCAGAGACCCAGGAACCCACTGGAGGAGAGTAGCTAACTGATCCCCAACCTTAGATTGGAAATATTGGCCAATCATTAAGCTCTCCAAGGCCAGGGATGGCAGCTACTCCACCTCTGTGGAGTCTTTAGGCCCAAGACAAAGCCAACTACAAAGAGTACAAAGAGTATCCTTGGTTGTAACTGGTGCCCATGGATCATTGTTTCTCAGCCTAAAGAGGTCTCAGGCTACAGAATGACACTCTGGGCAATTCTGGCATCAACATGAAGTATGGAGTCCAGGGTCTTGGAAGTAATGCAGGAAAAATACGAAAGCCTAGCCTTTCTCTGAGAAGATCTGAATTATTTATCAACAGCAGTAGCAACACTACCCATCACAGAATTTCCAAGAGAGGTTAAAGATCAGCAGAACGTGAATATTGTTTCAAGAATTGTTTTGATATAAACTTTTTTTTGATAGGCAGCAGTTGATGTCTTATCTTCTGCATCCTATATTATTGTTGGCCAAGTTCTATTTTAGCATATGGGTATAAATAAAATTATTCAATGAGATAATATAAAAAGGTCTTGAAGTGTACTGACAGGCACCATCATCTCATTAAATGTGAATATAACTTGGGTTTTTGAAGAAAAAAGTGGTAGACAACCATGGTGTGGTATTTTTAGGTACGTAGGTGAGGCAGGCGCCCACACATGCCACCATATCCCTCTGAACAGTAAAGACAGCTCTTCAGTTCTCTTGGGCTGGGAGGGGATGGGCTGAGGTGACCTGGCAGTGCTTCCTCAGTGTCACCTTCCTTGAGTGTCAGCAAGCCCCCCCGACTCCACCTCCCAATTTGATGCTTAGCAAAGCAGCTGCCAGCAGGTAGCCTAGGGAGTCAAGGCCCATCTCTGTGGTCAGTGAGGCCTTGGCACTGAGATGGACAGGAACACATCCAGTCCTGGCAGCTGGACCCCCTAAACAGGCAACCACAAAGACCAGTACTGACCAGGGGTCTGATGTCTTTCCCATGCGAGAAATGTCACCACCTCCCTCAGGGACAGGACTGGGTGGGGGCTGTCACTGGGTGGGTGAACACCCACTGGTCTCAGACAATTTGTCAGTCAGGGTAAAAATAACACCAGCCGCATCATTTTCCAAAATTAAGGGCAATGCTGTAGCAAATGTATGCAGATGTATACAGACACAGATGGGAACAAGTGTATTTAATTGTAAATGAGTCAGAACGGAGCAAATGAGATTTCCCTTATATTTGGGTTCCAAAAATTACAGAGAAAATGTGCCTGAGGCAGAAACAAACCAAAAAAACCACCACACACACACACACACACACACAAAATCAGGGGTAGGTTATTGATGCAGAAGCCACATAGGAGGGAACTTTTGGCATCCAGAAGGCTGGGGTGGCTTTGGTCTTCTCTGGAGGTTATGAAAGCGTCCTGGCTCCCAGAGGCCCTAAAGTGACCAAAGTGCTAATGGAATGGACACAGGCATAGACGGCAGGACTCACGGTGCCCCAGTCTCATCTGGTCTGTAGGTGCCAGAGAAAGTGGGGAAAGGAAGGGAGGGCTGCAATGGGCTGTCCTCAAGGAGGGAGCCAAAGGCCAGCTTTTGTCACTTCAGAGAACCGGCTGAGGCAGAGAAAAGAGAGAGGGAGAAAAAACATCTCTGCCTAGCTCCACGTGGCCAAAGAAAGAGGAATGACAACAGAATACTTCTTGTTCGGAAAGCACCATTTCACTTCAACAGCTTTAAGGAAGCCACCTAGTAGAGTGCCTGGCGCTTGGTAGATGTTCAGTAAATACTAGAAGAAGGAAAAGAAAGAGAAAGCATGGAAGGAAGGAAGAATATATCCTGCAAGTCCGTCCCATTCCGTGGACTAAAGTGGTGCTGGAGTGAAGAATGAGGAAGCAATTTGTTGTGGTCATCCATGTACAATGCTTGGTGTCAGTCGATTTATCTCTTGTAAAAATAAAATACAGTGTGTGTGTGTGAAAAAAAAAAAAAAGAAACTCTCTGTACAACAAAACACACACATATATACATATATGTGCTCCAAATAAGTGAATAAATAAATCTCTATATATAGACATATAGATATCTAAACATATATATATGTTTGTATATAATATATTATATACATGTTTTATTATACAGAGAGTTTCTTATTCTGGGTCCAGGCAATGAGTGCACTCCTAGACTAAACTATTCTTGGAGCTGACTACATTTTATATATATATATATATATATATATATATATATATATATATATATATATATGTAGAGAGAGAATATTTCAAATGGAATATATGTATCTATTATTTAGTATGTATATATTTATATATTTTCATATATGTATGTATATATTTTTACATGTTACCTATGAATATATATTTATATATATAAGATATATATTTGTATATATGTATCTGAATGAGCAAATCCGATTAGATAGTGCTACCCTCAAAAATGTTTATCACAGTTTTATTCAGGGTAGTGAAAAACATAAAATGATCCAAATGTTTGGCATAAGAGAATGAGTTTGTAAATCATGTCACACCCACAAAATAGATTATCATGTAGTCCTTAAAATTATATTTATGAAGAAAACTTCATGACACGAGCAAAGAGAAAATGATAAGAGCAAAAGAAAACATGAAATTTGTGCAAACTATGTGATTTCAACTTGTTTAAAGAGAAATTAATAAAAAGCTAGAAAGAAAAAAAAAAAAAAGAATGAGGAAGCAAGAAGGCAGATTGCCCAAGTAAAAGGGACAGGCTTCAACAGGCATGAGTGTGCCCTCTCTTGGGGTTCAGGGGAATGTGAGGGACAGGCGGGAAAGTGAGGCACACTGATCCTGCCAGGCCTCCTCCCTCTGAAAGCTCATCCTCTCTACAGGCAGCAGTCTGGAATTCACATCTACCCCCTGTGCCTGAACTATTATAATTTGCTCCTCAGAGAACAGAAAAGATTGGTTTCACCACAGCAGGAGAGCTATCCTTAAGGGTAGCAACGTGACACGTAAGTCAGGAAGTTTTGTGTATCTGGGCCGCGTCTGAGCTCAGCACCTCTGGTAATAAATGCTTGCAAGTAGATGAATGTATGAATGGAAGCATGCATGAATGAATGAACACAACAAAGACTCTTTCCCCACCCCAAAACGGTGTCATTCCGTGGCTTAAGCCCTTTACCTCTCCCTCCCCAGGGTTGTTTCCTCTGTGTCTTGATGATTCTCTGCCTCTCAACCTCGAGAAACAACAAACCCAGCCTTTTTACTTGGGTCCAGGCCCCTGCCAGCAGAATTCCAGGAAGGCGTGAAGCACAAAGTCTCCTCTTGGGGAAAGGGCCAAGGGAGCTTTCATCCCCAGCCAACCTGCATTCTTTGTCAGTTTTGCAGTCCTTGCATTCTCTCCCCAGAAAACCCAGAGGGCTAGGTTGGCCTTCTTGACATTTGACCTAAATTCCCCCCCACCCTGGCCCGCCCCACTGCCCTAGTCCCACTCTTGCCTCTGCTCCACCCCCAGAATATTAGCCTTGAAGAAAGCCAATACTGTGTGTCTAGGGATCTGCAGTCAGCTCCAGGGAGGGTTCTGAGGGCCACACCCCAGAAGAGCATATTCCTCAGCCCTGCAGGTCCTCTGAGCCACCCCTGCTAGTTGCCAGCAGATACAAAAGCAAAAGAGGAAACTGAAGAAATGCCGCACAGCATCACACAGCACAGCTGTGAGCAACCCAGCATCTTCACTGCAGCTCCAGTCTGCCACATGCCCGCCTGGTGGAAGGGTTACTTAAAATGAAGTCAAGGAGAGTTGAAGAACCAGCTTCAAGCGAAGGCGTGTGTCTGCTATTCACAGGCTGTTTCAACACTGGCTTCCTACAAAAGTTCAGTGCCCAACTTCTGGCTACTTTCTGTAACATGCCTCCCATCACCCTGCACGTTGCCTTTTGTGCCTGACTCTGCATTACTTGTTCTACGTTATAGACCTTCCATCTTCCTTCCTCTGTTTGTCTTCTCCTTCCCCCTCCCTCTCCTTCTCCCCCTCTTCCTCACTTGTTCCATTTGCTTAACAGTACAGTTTATGAAGCTCTTTCAGACATGATGAGCTCAGTGGCATATGTGACAGAACAGGGACTGTGGCATACACCAAACTAGGGAGTTAGAAGGCAGGTTTCGAAAAGATGGAGAAAGAGACATTGTTGGAGAAAAGAGATATTATTGTTAGCATAATAACTACCAGAGCTATACCATAAGAGGGAAAAGCATCTTGTAGACACTTCACCCTGACTCTGGGCTTTGGAAAAGCAGCCCTTGTCTTGCATCTCCTCCAAGCAAGACCTAAATATCTATGCTTGAATTTTGTGAGACATCTTGTTTTGGGTTCCCACAAAACAAACGCTGAAAGAGGGATTCAGGTGCACATAGTTTATTTGGGAGCTTCCTCACTCTCCCTCCTTTCTCTTGTCCCTGTGGACTTAAAAGATCCCTCTTATCCACCTCAAAATGTCTTTGAATCTCCACCCATGTTTTTTCCTTTGCTTTGGGCTTTAATATTTTCCTTCCACCTGAGTTTCTGTATGCATGCACATATGTGCCCATGCACGTGTGCATACTGACACACAGACACACACATGCACACACACACCCCTCTTGCTTCTTTCAAGACTTTGTTCTGTTATCAGTTACGCCCCTTGACTGAGGAGCAGGAATCCTGAAGAGAGAGTATTCCAGGCATCAGAAGCCATAAGAGACTGCTCATAAACTAGGTCTAAGGGTGCCCTCCCAGTGGCTTCACATCACCCAGGATACAAAATTCCTGAGCCTGGAATTCAATGCTTTAATCCAATTTACCATTCTTTACCTAACCTACTTCTGTCTTTTCCTATGCATCTCATTATTCAACAAACATCAAGGGCTTTACTATGTAACAAGCATGGGCCAGGCACCAGGGAAGAGCAGTGAATAAGACAGGCACAGTTACACAGTCTCGGTCCTCATAGAGTTTACAGCCCATTAGGGGTGCAGAAGAAAAAGATGGAGTGGATATCATAGGAAGATTGCCCTTCTTTGATCCAAAAAGCATTCACTTTCTTCTCAAGTGCACATGGAACATCCTCCAGGATAGATCACAACTTGGGTCACAAATCAAGCCTCAGAAAATTTAAGAAAATTGCAATCATATCAAGCATCTTTTCTGACCACAACGCTATGAGATTGGAAATCAATTACAGGAAAAAAACTAAAAAACACAAATACATGGAGGCTAAACAGTGTGCTACTAAATAACCAAGAGGTCACTGAAGAAATCAAAAAAGAAATAAAAATATACATAGAAACAAATGACAATGAAAACATGATGACCCAAAACCTATGGGACACAGCAAAAGCAGTTCTAAGAGGGAAGTTTATAGCAATTCAATCTTACCTCAAGAAACAAGAAAGATCTCAAATAAACAATCTAACCCTACACCTAAAGCAACTAGAGAAAGAAGAACAAAGAAAACCCAAAGTCAGTAGAAGGAAAGAAATCATAAAGATCAGAGCAGAAATAAACGAAATAGAAATGAAGAAAACAATAGCATAGGTCAATAAAACTAAAAGTTGGTCCTTTGAGAAGATAAACAAAATTGATAAGCCATTAGCCAGACTCATCAAGAAAAAGAGGGAGAGGACTCAAATCAATAAAATTAGAAATGAAAAAGGAGAAGTTACAACAGACACCACAGAAATACAAAGCATCCTAAGAGACTACTACAAGCAACTCTATGCCAATAAAATGGACAACCTGGAAGAAATGGACAAATTCTTAGAAAGGTATAACCTCCCAAGACTGAACCAGGAAGAAACAGAATATATGAACAGACCAATCACAAGGAATGAAATTGAAACTGTGATTAAAAATCTTCCAACAAACAAAAGTCCAGGACCAGATGCCTTCACAGGTGAATTCTATCAAACATTTAGAGATGCGCTAACTCCAACCTTTCTCAGACTCTTCCAAAAAATTGCAGAGGGAGGAACACTCCCCAATTCGTTCTATGAAGCCACCATCACCCTGATATCAAAACCAGACAAAGATATCACAAAAAAAGAAAATTACAGACCAGGATCACTGATGAACATAGATGCAAAAATCCTGAACAAAATACTAGCAAACAGAATCCAACAACACATTAAAAGGATCATACACCATGATCAAGTGTGATTATCCCAGGAATGCAAGGATTCTTCAATATACTCAAATCAATCAATGTGATACACCATATTAACAAATTAAGGAATAAAAACTATATGATCATATCAATAGAGGCAGAAAAAGCTTTTGACAACATTCAACACCATTCATGATAAAAACTCTCCAGGAAACGGCCATAGAGGGAAGCTACCTCAACATAATAAAGGCCATATATGACAAACCCACAGCAAACATCATACTCAATGGTGAAAAACTGAAAGCATTTCCACTAAGATCAGGAGCAAGACTAGGATGTCCATTCTCACCACTATTATTCAACATAGTTTTGGAAGTCCTAGCCACGGAAATCAGAGAAGAAAAAGAAATAAAAGGAATAGAAATTGGAAAAGAAGAAGTAAAACTGTCACTGTTTGCAGATGACATGACATGATTTTCTACTCTACATAGAAAATCCTAAAGATGCCACCAGAAAACTACTAGAACTAATCAATGAATTTAGTAAGGTTTCAGGATACAGAATTAATGCACAGAAATCTCTGGCATTCCTGTACACTAACAACAAAAAATCAGAAAGAGAAATTAAGGACATAATCCCATTTACCATCACAATAAAAAGAATAAAATATCTCGGAATAAACCTACCTAAGGAGGCGAAAGACCTGTACTCAGAAAACTATAAAACACTGATGAAAGAAATCAAAGATAACATAAAGAGATAGAGAAATATACCATGTTCTTGAACTGGAAGAATCAATATTGTGAAAATGACTATAATACCCAAAGCAATCTACAGATTCAATGCAGTCCCTATCAAACTACCAATGGCATTTTTCACAGAACTAGAACAAAAAATTTTACAATTTGTATGGAAACACAAAAGACCCTGAATAGCCAAAGCAATCTTGAAAAAGAAAAATGGAGCTAGAGGAATCAGGCTCCCTGACTTCAAACTACACTACAAAGCTACAGTACTCAAGACAGTATGGTACTGGCACAAAAACAGAAATATAGATCAATGGTACAGGATAGAAAGCCCAGAGATAAACCCACACACATATGGTCACCTAAGTTATGACAAAGGAGGCAAGAACATACAAGGGAGAAAAGACAGCCTCTTCAATAAGTGGTGCTAAGAAAACTGGACAGCTACATGTAGAAGAATGAAATTAGAACACTACCTAACACCATACACAAAAATAAACTCCAAATGGACTAAAGACCTAAATGTAAGACCAGACACTATAAAGCTCTTAGAGGAAAACATAGAAAAAACACTCTTTGACGTAAACCACAACAAGATGTTTTTTGATCCACCTCCTAGACTAATGAAAATAAAAACAAAAATAAACAAATGGGACCTAATGAAACTTAAAAGCTTTTGCACAGCAAAGGAAACCATAAACAAGATGAAAAGACAACACTCAGAATCCGAGAAAATATTTGCAAATGAAGCAACGGACAAAGGATTAATCTCCAAAATACACAAATAGCTCATGGAGCTCTATATCAAAAAAACAAACAACCCAATTAAAAAATGGGTGGAAAACCTAAACAGACATTTCACCAAGGAAGACATACAGATGGCCAATAGGCACATGAAAAGATGCTGAAAATCACTAATTATTAGAGAAATGCAAATCAAAACTACAATGAGGTATCACCTCACACTGGTCAGAATGGCCATTAGTAAAAAATCTAGAAACAGTAAATGCTGGAGAGGGTGTGGTGAAAAGGGAACCCTCCTGCACTGTTCGTGGGAATGCAAATTGATACAACCACTATGGAGAACAGTATGGAGGTTCCTTCAAAAACTAAAAATAGAACTACCATACGACCCAGCAATCCCACTACTGGGCATATACCCTGAGAAAACCATAATTCAAAAAGAGACATGCACCACAATGTTCACTGCAGCACTATTTACAATAGCCAGGACATGGAACCAACCTAAATGTCCATTGACAGATGAATGGATAAAGAAGATGTGGCACATATATACAATGGAATATTACTCAGCCATAAAAAGAAATGAAATTGAGTTATTTGTAGTGAGGTGGATGGACCTAGAGACTGTCACACAGAGTGAAGTAATAAGTCAGGAAGAGAAAAACAAATACCGTATGCTAACGCATATATATGGAATCTAAAAAAATTGGTACTGATGAACCTAGTGGCAGGGCAGGAATAAAGACACAGACATGGAGAATGGACTTGAGGACATGGAGCCGGGGAGGGGGAAGCTGGGGTGAAGTGAGAGTAGCATTGACACATATACACTACCAAATTAAAATAGATAGCTAGTGGGATAGCACAGGGAGATCAGCTCGGTGCTTTGCGACAACCTAGGGGGGTGGGATATGGAGCGGGGGAGGGAGGCTCAAGAGGGAGGGGATTTGGGGATATATGTATGCATATGGCTGATTCACTTTGTTGCACAATAGAAACTACCACAGCATTGTGAAGCAATTATACTCCAATAAAGATGTATTTTTTTAAAAAAAAAGCATTCTGGAAGGAGCCCAGATCCAACTGCCTTCCTTGTCTCTGTGCCTCTCCCATCTGTATCCATCCTCCAATTATTCCTGTCTTCTGGTATTCACACCTGGTGTGGCTCTTCCCACACCGTGCCAGAGTCAGTCTATGTGACCAACAGAATATGGCAGGGACTTCCCTGGTGGTGCAGTGGTTAAGAATCCACCTGCCAATGCAAGGGACACGGGTTCGAGCCATGGTCCAGGAAGATCCCACATGCTGCAGAGCAACTAAGCCCCTTGCACCACAACTACTGAGCCCACGAGCCACAACTACCGAGCCCATGCACCGCAACTACTGAAGCCCACATGCCTAGAGCCCATGCTCTGCAACAAGAGAAGCCACTGCAATGAGAAACCTGCAAATCGCAATGAAGAGTATCCCTGTGCGCAGCAATGAAGACCCAATGCAGCAAAAAAAAAAAAAAAAGAATATGGCAGAAGTAATTGTATATCACTAATGAGATTAGGTTATAAAAGACACTGCAGCTTTTATCTTGGGCTCATTTTTTTCCTCTCTCTCTCACATCATTTGCTTTGAGATTCCGCTGCCATATCATAAGCATCTCTGTGGAGAAAATGAGACTTCCAGAAAACAGCCATATCAGTGACATCTTAGAAATAGATCCTCCAGCCTCAGTCAAGCCTTCAGGTGACTCCAGTCCTAGGCGATGAAACCTCCTGAGAGACCCTGAGCCAGAACCACCTTGCTAAGCTGTTCCCTGATTTCCATCCCTCAGAAACTATGGGAGATAATAAATGTTTAAAGCTGCTACAGGGCTTCCCTGGTGGCACAGTGGTTGAGAATCTGCCTGCCAATGCAGGGGACACGGGTTCGAGCCCTGGTCTGGGAAGACCCTACATGCCGCGGAGCAACTAGGCCCGTGAGCCACAATTACTGAGCCTGCGCGTCTGGAGCCTGTGCTCCGCAACAAGAGAGGCTGCGGTAATGAGAGGCCCGTGCACCGTGATGAAGAGTGGCCCCCACTTGCCGCAACTAGAGAAAGCCCTCGCACAGAAACGAAGACCCAACATGGCCATAAATAAATAAATAAATAAATAAAAATTAAAAAAAAAAAAGCTGCTACATTTGAGGGGTAATTTGTTACACAGCAATAGAATAATATACTGCCTTAATATACCACCTTCCCCTTGATATCCAGGGCCTTTCTGCTTGTCCTATATGGTTCTCATTGTCCACCTGCTCACCAGCATCTCTTGGTGGGCCTGGTGGAAGGCATCCCAACATGATTCCCAAGGTGCTTTCAAAGCTTCAAAGTTGGCTAAAACCCTACACACTTTTCTTTCCCTTACCAGTTTTTTTCTCTTAATTTATGTTCCCTTATATACAATTCAAGGGAAAAAAGAAGCCATAAGTTCCTGATTCATTTATACTCACTTCACCCCCATGGCCTTATGAATGGGCTTTTGGTGTGAGAGAGGTCTCTCTTTGAGCACCTTAAAAATTCTACTCTTTCTGTGAACAAAAGAAGTGAGCTTGCCAAGAGTAAACAAAACTTGGACCTCAAAACGTTGGAGTTGGATTTTGAATCTGCAATTTGTGTTCTCTGAGTGGACTCCAAACCTGGCAGTTTCCTTGCCCTCCTCTGATTCAGTCCCTCTGCCTCATTGGACAGGTCTTTCAGTCAGAGATATGCAAACACTCCCAGGGTGATATCCTCACAGAGCATGGAGGAAATACACAGTCAAATACAGACTTATCTTAAAGCTATAGTGCAGAATTTGGACATGCTTAGAATTGAATTGCAGGGCTGGATTTCCTATCAGCAGAGGAGTCAAGCTCTGAACTTGGTTTTCCCCTTTTGGTTTTATAATTGTTCTTTTTCCCCCCCCCAAATTTATTTTTTTATTTTTTTATTTTTGGCTGCGTTGGGTCTTTGTTGCTGCACACGGGCTTTCCTCTAGTTGCTGCGAGAGGGGGCTACTCTTCGTTGCAGTACGCGGGCTTCTCATTGTGGTGGCTTCTCTTGTTGCAGAGCATGGGCTCTAGGCGCGCGGGGTCAGTAGTTGTGGCACACGGGCTTAGTTGCTCCGCGGCACGTGGGATCTTCCTGGACAAGGGTTCGAACCCACGTCCCCTGCATTGGCAGGCGGATTCTTAACCACTGCACCACTAGGGAAGTCCATCTCCTTTTGGTTGTTTTTTGGGTTTTTTTGGTTTAATTTTCTATCCTGAGAAGTAGCTCTGAAAATTCCCAAGGGACATTAAATCACCTACCTGCCCCAGGTCACCACCCTAAGAGTCAGCATTGAGGGACCATTTCTCTAGGTTTTGTGATATTCCAGAGATGGACATAAACCAGAAAAAAAGAGAAGCAGTTTTGGTTATTTTGGCAATTTTGGTTGTGTTCTTCTCCTCTGGAGTGAGTGCAAATTGTTCTGAAAGGCCTAAAGGAGATAAAGAGAATACAGAATACTATTTATTGAGCCCCTACTATGCACAAGATTGTTATTTCATTCCTCACAGGAACCGAGTGAGGGAGGAACTGATGGCAGTTTGAAAGCAAGACTTCAAATTCTTAATCCTCCTCTCAGCAAGAGGTGATATCTATTCTATGTTCTCTCCCCTTGAATCTGGGCAGGCTGGTGACTTCTATGACTGTGCAGTATGGTACAAATGATGCTATGTGAATCCCATGGCTAGATCATAAAAGGCCATGAATTTCCTGCCTTGTTGGCTGGGACACTCATTCTTGGAACATGGAATCATCATGTAAGAAGTCCCAGAGGCCACCATGCTATGAGGAAGCCCAAGCCATGTGGAGAGGCCATGGTCAACAGTCCCAACTGAGCCCAGTTTCAAATCATCCCAGCTGAAGCCCCAGACATCATGAAGCAGAAACAACCCATCTCCACTGTGCCTTGTCCAAATTACTAACTTACAGAATCTGTGAGCATGACAGATTGGTTGTTTTTTAATGCCACTAAGTTTGGGGTTGTTTGTTACACTGTAATAGATAACCATGATGGTATTATTATTCCTGCTGTACAGATGTGAAAACTGAGACTTGGAGAAATTAAGTTTTAAGTCTAGTTAAGTGGCAGAAGGATGATTTGAACTCAGGTCTCTGACTATAAGCCCCACTGTTTTTCCAGTAGGGACCCAATCAAGGATGAGATATCAGGACAGCTGGGTTGTAGGGTCAGGGAGAATCACATGATTGTACTTTTCCTCAATTGAACCACACCCCAAATCCTGCATTTACCTTTCCATCTCAGGGCAGACATGCCCACATACTTCAACCCCTGGGGACATTTGGCAAAGATGAATCCAGCTTCTCTGACTGGTTATTGTCTGATGCTGAGCATGAAAAGCTGGAGCGGGGTTCCTCGGTCTGGAGGACTCATCTGCATACAGGTCAGAGCTGTATGCTGGCGCCTGACTGACCCATTTTTCAGGTATATCCTGACCTCCAGGAGATGTTGTGAGCTAGGACCTCTTTGAGGACCAATCAAAAGCTCTTTGAAGACTGGCCTAAAAAAATCTGGATCTACCGGTAAGGTGGAGGTAAGGCAGGTTTGGTCCTTTGTCTGCTACGGTGAGGGGGTATGGAATCTAGTTTTTCAACTCTCTTTCCTGTTTACAATGGTGCTGAGGGTTTCATTTCATTAGTTTTATAAAGTCTCTGGAGGGTGTCAGGTGCCAGGTGTTGTAATAAGTGTGAAATATAGCTTTTTTATCAAGATAAAAAAAATCCAGCCTCAGAGATTCAAGTACTAGGAATCTGGTTGTAAAAGGCAGGAACCCTATTGTCGACTTTAAATAAATTGCAACTGAAGCATGATTGAGCACCGAATTATCACTGCAAGTCCTCTCAGGAATTCTCTAGCAAAGGGTAGGCAATAAGACCTCAGTCTGGTCCAGAAAGGGGGCCAGATGGAAGCCATAGTCCTGCTACCTCTCATGACTGGGGGCTACCATGGCCTATCTTTTTTTCCTAGAATGTACCATTCTCCCTGTACAGGTTCACCAACCCACTCCACAGACCTTCCTCAACACCCTCCCCACATCCTCTCGAGCTCACTTTCCTTCATAGCAATTTCTGGTGAGTGCTGTAGGCTGAGTTTTCCAAAGGTAGAGCCCTGGCCATTAACCTTTAAAGAGCAAAATGCCAATAGTGCTGCATCATAGGGAGCACACCTTCTATTTACAGCTGCTTTTTCAGATCACAAGGTATGAGGCAAACAGAGAATTTTTTTTAAAATAAGAAGTGCTTAGCATTAATGCAGGGGAGAAAAAGCTGTGATGTGATCTGAGCAAGCCATGGAGAACCCAGGTCAAACAGGAGACGCTGGGCAGCACACCACAAGAAGGTTCTGGGGCTGAAGCTACAATGAGCAACTCCGGGCAATTCTATAGGAAGGGGAAATTAGCATTTACTGAACTCTTACTATTTGTCAGGTGCCATGCAAGATATTGTACATACATTATTTATTCCTCATTTCAGACCTGGGTGGTCCTGTTTTATGAATGAGTAAACTGAGGCTCAGAAAAAAGTAATTAATTAACTGAGGTTAATTGCCCCAAATCACACAGCTAGTGTGGGAGGGACCTGGGATTCAAACCCAGATTTGTTTACTCTGCATTCTTTATTTTACCTACTGCGTGTGCCTTGGCACAGATATCCCAGCGTGTGACTCCCACCCTCCTCAAAATGTAATATGGAAAGATTAAAGGTTATTCCTATCATGTTTATAGAATGACTTGAATGAAAGGATCTTTTACACCCCTTGAGAAGTTTACAGAAGGCACTGAAAGTTGACTGTTGGACTTAGAATCTAGAGTCTATGGGGTAGAAGCACCCACCATTCCTAACTCCACCTCCTAATACCCCCAATCTCCCTCACAGCCATCCACAATGCCTCAGCCCATCCACAATGCTTCTCATGTACCTACACTTCTTTCTCTACTTTAAATGCATGTAAAGATGACTCCAAATACCCATCTCTTGAGACTGGCAGAACACTGATATCCAGCCATTTTGCCCACCTTCGTGAAGCTCAGTGTCTCAGGCAGGGTCGGGGAGATTCTTCCACATGTCAGCCATCCAGGCCACCACTGACACATCCATCATCCCAGCCCACTGGTCCCTTCGGATCAGGAAGCTCTGCTGCTTTGGGCCCAGACTTGGGACAGAGTGTTCCTTGGGGGCTGGCTTCTCTAGTGCACTCACTCAGAGGTTCTGCAAGGAGTAGGGTTTAGGTTTACACAATTTGAAATATTCCTGACTTTAGATTTCTTCCCAACCTGGCTGCATTCCAGGGCACCTTCCTCTCTTCCACACACTCTAGGACCCTGGAACAACCTCATCAGTGAGCTTAGGTTTGGGGGAAAAAACAAAACAACACAAAATGGAAACCTTCTGTTCATTCCCAATTATTTCCCATGGCAGGAAATGAAACCACTGTTCATTCAGTTGCAAGCCAAAAACTTAAGAATCATTTTCAATTCCTTTCTTTCTCTTATACTCTATAATATTTAACCCATCAGCCTGTTGCCTCTACCTTCAAAATATATCCAGAATAAAAATATAACCACTTCTTTATCACCTCCAATGCTACCACCTCAGTCCAAGTGACCATCACCTCTTATTTGGACTATTGCACTCCTATCAGTCCTCCTGCTTCAATTCTCACTCCCTTTTAGTCTATTTTATGCTCAACATCTAGAACTGCACTAATATACTAGCCACTAGCCACACGTGGCTATTCAAATATAAATTCAAATTAATTCGAATTAAATAAATTAAAATTTTACTTCCTCAATCATACTTACCACATTTCAAATGCTCAATAGCCACATATGGCCAATGGCTACCACACTGGGCAGAGTAGACAGAACATTTTCATCATTGAAGTTCTTTTGGACAGCACTGATCTAGAGTGGTCTTTTAACAATTCAGTCAGATGTCTCTCATCTGCTCAAAACACTCCAATGACTTCCTATCACACTTACCAAAAAAAAAAATCCATAGACCTGACCATGACCTACGGACATTATGTGACCAGGTTCCTGCTATGCCTCTCATCTAGTTTCCTATTGCTCTCTCCATCTCTCAATCCTTCCGGCCCTCAGCCTCTTTGATATCCCTCGAATGTACCAAGCATGATTCTTCCTCAGAGCCTTTGCACTTGCTGTTCCCTCTGTCTTGAACACTTTTCCCTTAAATAATCATATGGCCCACTCCCTCACTTCATTTAGATCTCTGCTCAAATCTCCCCTTTCCCACCACTATTTCATCGATTTTAAAGGAGTCATGTCCTCTCCCTCCACCCCTAGTCACTCCCTAACCACTTATTCTGCTCTATATTTCTTTACAGCACTTCTCACTTCCTGACACTCTATTATATATTTATTTGTTTTTTGTCTGCCTCTCCCACTAGAACCCTTACTCCATGAAAACAAAGACTGTGTGGGTTGTTCACTGCTCTATCCCCTTGTGTGTAGAACCCTGCCTGGTGCATAGGAGAGACTCATGAATGTTTATTTATTGATTGAATGACTGCATGTTTTCTGTTCTGCAAATGTCACAGAGGCAAAGAATTACAAAGAACTTGGCCACCTTCTTGGAATGGAGAAGAGGAAAAAAAATGTAGAGAAAACAAATGAATTAGTTTCTTAATAAATTATCTGGTTACAAACCGATATTATGGAATTTGGTGTATGTATAGAGAGTCTTATGTTTCTATAAGGCTTGTTTTGAAAACATCAATTTGTTCCAAACTGATTGATATATTAGGAAACAATTTGGACAAAAATGAAAATTTCACATTTGCTTCTGTACAACTTCATCCACAAGAAACACTAGGTGAGTGCAGAAAAATACACCCACCTGAATCAACCCATGTAGAAATACACAAAACACAACACACACAAACACCACACATGTGTTATGATCCATACCCATCCACATCTGGTGTTACAACTTTCCATCAAATTTCAGATAACCCGGGCTTCCCTGGTGGCGCAGTGGTTAAGAATCCGCCTGCCAATGCAGGAGACGTGGGTTCAAGCCCTGGTCTGGGAAGATCCCACATGCAGCGGAGCAACTAAGCCCGTGTGCCACCACTACTGAGGCTGTGCTCTAGAGCCCGCGAGCCACAACTGCTGAAGCCCACGCGCCCAGAGCCCGTGCTCTGCAAAAAGAGAAGCCACTGCAATGAGAAGCCTGCGCACCGCAACGAAGAGTTAGCCCCCGGTCGCAGCAACTAGAGAAAAGCCCGTGCGCAGCAACAAAGACCCAACGCAGCCAAAAATAAATAAATAAATAAATAAATAAATAAATAAATTTATTCAAACAAACAAACAAAATTTCAGATAACCCTCCTTCCTCCACTTCACAATAACTCATGAGCTGTGACTTTGCCGACACCCACTTCCACAAGCAAACTGCAGGTTTTTTCCAAATCAGAGTACTATATTTACTATAGTATTTATGTTTTGCTTAACCATTTAACATTTGTAAAGCTATGCTACCATTTTTATCAGGTTTCTGTCTTTTTTAAATGTGTCACTGGTGAAGTTTTCACTGTTGTGAAATCCCATGTTTTCTTATAAGCCCTGAGGGATTTTGCAAAGCTCGGTGATATTTAGGAGCATATATGTCACTGTTGGGGCCCAGGTTAGGCCATTCCAAAATGTGCCTCAGTGGCATATTGCTTATTTTGAATTAAAGTTACTTAAAAAATGGCCAACACAAGAGGGACACTGTGACTCTCCTTTCTGTCTCCTGAAAGCAGGAAATCAGTCTCTCACGTGACAGATGCTCTCCCTGCATCTGGAAGTAAAAGGACACCCTTTATCGCCCAAGATAGGGAATTCAGGCCAAGAAGTGTATATAAACCATGTTACTTCTTTAAAACGCTGTTTGGATTCTTCACTAATTGGGCGCCCCAAACCTAAGTTTCTTTGTCCTGTCAATTCCTCACAAATTTATTGTTTCCTTGTCTAAAAAGTATAAAAGCTGCCTGCTTTGGCCACTTCTTAGGTCCCATTTCTATAAGACCTCCATGCGCATGAATTAAAAATTTTTTCTTTTTCTCCTGTTAGTCTGTTTTATGTCATATTTATCCAGCCACAAGAACTCCAGAGAAGTAGAGGGGGACATTTCCCCCTCCTCAACATCACCTTCTAACAGAACTGACCCTATTAGGTTACATCTACCCTCCCACCCCAACCCACCCCCAACTATACAGAAAGCACCTGAAGGGCACGAAGAGATTTTTATTCCTTTTCTAATCCCCGAAGCTCCCCCTCCCTGCAAGACAGCACACTGTAATGTAAGGAAATGTGCATTGCTCAGTTTATTCCACCCTAGCCTCCTTTCAAATTGGCCTTGGAATGGGCGTGGCCAGAAGGAACTCCAAAGAAACTGCCCAGGGAAGGTCTTTGTTGGCAACATTTCTCTCCCAGAGCTTCCGGGAATCCCACTTCAGGGAATCATTAACTTTCATCTGAGCAGGCGGAAGCCAACCCACCCCCTACCAACATCCCCGGGCAGTGGAGAAAGAGTACACACGGGGCCCGGGAGGTCATGCCAGCAGGCAGCCCCCTGAGCAGGCCCTGCAGCACCCAGCAGATGCAGCAACTCGTGCGGTGAGGAGATCCTGTAAGATATATTAACATCACAAAAGTTAATGGACCAGAAAGGGAAAAAAATTAACATAAATTACCTTAGCCTGAAATCCTGCCTTCCTTGGCAGCTAGAGAAAAAGTTCAACGCGGTGCTAGAGGAAAATCAGGCCTGGGGAAGCGGAGGCTTTAATGGGCTAAAATATCACCTCCAACCCTCCCTCAAAAACAATAACTCCCTGATCATCTGGGCCTAGTAACAAATTATGTAAGGCAAACGGCACAAAGAAGCTAGTTTTACTCTGCTGCTCCCTGGCTAGTCCTTTGTGCAGGGGGTGCTTTATGTAGCTTTTGCTGGGTGTGCAATGCATTCCTTGGGCAGATGGTAACTTCTCTCCATCCAGGGAACCTTGGGGGTGTCCCTGGCCCCTGCTGGGCCTCCTTGAGTCCTGGTAGTGAGAGCTCTCTTTAATAGGAAACCAGTTTCAAGGCCTCTCTGGATGCAAAAGCTATTCTCCCTGCCTCTCCCCATGCTCCCCTGCCCCCCTCATGCACGGCTTAGATGGCTACTGTGAGGCTTAACGAGAACAGAATTCCACCGTGAATTTTGAGTTTCCAGGATGAGAGGCTGGGGAAAGGCGAGAGGAGATGTGAGAAAGTGTTGATGGAAACTGGGTGTACAGAGCAAGGCAGCAAGCTGGCGTTAGAGAAGAAAAGTTGGATGGTAACTGAGAGATGCCTGGTGGCAAGAATGATCAGGGGACTTTGAAGAACAACGATGCTCAAGATACAATTTTAAGTTGTTGGCTGAGCTGTATGGCATGTTTCCCTCAAGCTTTTAGCAAAAGTCTGCCACACATCGCTTTGAATTAGGGATGCTTTGGAGAGTGAAGAGTTTTGGCAGCATGAGAGGAGAAAGGGATGAGGGGCACAGTAGGTCAAGAATTCAGCTGAAACAGGTAATAAGAGCAAATTTTTTTTGTTTTATTTTATTTATTTACTTTTGGCTGCGTTGGGTCTTTGTTGCTGCACGCTGGCTTTTCTCTAGTTGCAGCGAGCGAGGGCTACTCTTCGTTGTGGTGCGCGGGCTTCTCATTGTGGTGGCTTCTCTTGTTATGGAGCACGGACTCTAGGCACGCAAGGTTCAGTAGTTGTGGCACGCAGGCTCTAGAGCGCAACCTCAGTAGTTGCGGCACACGGGCTTAGTTGCTCCGCGGCATGAGGGATCTTCCCGGACCGGGGCTCGAACCCGTGTCCTCTGCATTGGCAGGCAGATTCTTAGCCACTGTGCCATCAGGGAAGCCCCAAGAGCAAATATTTTTATAGCCCTTATGGAGTGGTAGATACAGTTCTACGTACTGTGTATTCATATATTACTGGTAACTCATTTAATGCTATGAAGGAGGAGCTTTGACTATTCCCATTTTATATACAAGGAAACTGAGGCACAGAGAAGTTAAATAACTTTTCCAAGGTCACACCACCAATAAGTGGCAGAGATAGGATGTGAACCCAGGCTCCAAAGCCATTCTCTCAAACACCGCACAAGAATTCCCAAAGACAAAGAGTTCAGGACATGGGGTTTCCTATTGTAGTTGAGGGTGGGGAGCAGCATAAGGTGATTCCTCCTAGCTGAACATGAGGGGAAACATGACCCCAGGAGGCTGGGAGACTTGGATAAACCCAAGAAGCTGATAGTTGGATTACATTTAAATTAGGAAGGGAGGGCCAAGTGATGCCCAAAGTTCTTTCCTACATTAAGGATCTGTGAGACCAAGACAGGGGTCCTGCCCTGGAAGAGGTTGTGGTGTCATTGTGGAGGGGCCACATATCTGGGACAAGTAAAATAGCTTACTGTGGAATAAACAGAGAGCCTACAAGCTAACAAGGATCCAGTGAGAGGTCTTTGGGTCAAAATGATGTATTTTGGATGAAATGCTTTAGGGAAAGAAGAAACCAGGGAGACTTAACGAAGGAGGTAGCCTCCTGCAGAACAGTAGCTACAATCACAAGGCTCTGGAGTCTCATTTCAAGCATTTCCCAGCCCTAGCCCCCTTCCTTCAAGTCCCTTCTTCACTCTCTTTCCTTCCATATCCCAGAATTCCTCTTGGAATGGTCAAAGGCTGGGTTGGTCAGTCAGTAGGAAAATGATCTACAGAGGATCTGGTTCCCAAAAACGGTCTGCAGACCGAATCTAAAGGGAAATTTGGATTTCTCATCCCAAATCATCGTTGGTTAACTTTTATTTTTTAATTGAGATATGATTCACAGAGCTTAATACTCACTATTTTAAAACATACAACTCAGTGGTTTTTAATATATTCACAAAGTTGTGCAACCATCACCACAATCTGAATATTTTCATCATCCCAGAAAGAAACCCTGTGTCCATTAGCAGTCACTCCTCATTTCCCACTCACCCCAACCTGGCCACCACAAATTTACTTTCTGTCTCTGTGGATTTGCCTATTCTGGATACTCATATCAAGGGAATCATATAATGTATGGTTTTTCGTGACTGGCTTCTTTCACTTAGCATAATATTTTCAAGGTTCATCTATACTGTAGCATGTTTCAGTACTTCAGTGTTATTGGTTCCTGGCTCGAGCAGCTTCTTCTTTAGGTACAGTGGTCTGCATTCTCCGCATTCACCTATCTCTCTAGTTTTTAGGGTGGTCATTTGTCCTGTGACCTCAGTTTCTGATGAATCTAAGAAAAGTTGTTGCTTTTCAGTTTGTTTAGCTTTTTTCTTGTTGTAAGGCAGCTGGGATTTTAATAGGAATTGAATTGAATGTGTAAATTAATTTAGGGAGTAATGCCACCTTAACAATATTGAGTCTTCCATGAACACGAAACTGAGGGCAGTCATCAGTTAGATCCCTTAAACTACAACTTGCTTAATAAATAATATCCTGTAACCTGCCTTTACTAACTAAACTTGCTTTAGTTTAAATTTGTTTAAATTTGTTTAAATTAGTTTAAATTTGTTTTTGCAAATTGCATACCCTCTAAGCTTCACATAGCTTCACATAGCTTAGACAACATATCACAAGACTCCTTTAACCACCCCTCTACAGATAACACCTCTGATGTACATTCTGCTATAGCAACTGTTGTTTAAACTGTTTTTCAGAAACATGAAGCTAGCCTTGCCCAGTTCAAACCAGTCAAGACCACCAACCATTCAACTAGGTCTGCTTGAGTGTCTGAAGGACAACATTGGATATCAGCGAGCCAAAAACTCCACCCTCATGCTAATGCAGCCATTTTCTGAACATGTATCCCATGAAGGAGCCTGTAACTCAGATATGCCTACGCAGAACACCAATTACTTTACCTTTTTCTTGCCTCCAATTATCTTTCCCCACATCTCAGACCACCCTGCTTCTTTATCCCATAAATATCCCAAGCCCCTCACCTTCAGGAAGGTGGATTTGAGACTTGTCCTCATATCTCTCGCTTGTCTGCCTTGTAAATAAACCCTTTCTCTGCTGCAGACCTCGGTGTCTCAGCGTTTTGCTTGCTGTGTGTCAGGCAAATGAACCTGGTTTGGTAACAAACATGGGATATATTTTCATTTATTTAGGTTTTCTTTAATTTCTTTCAATAATATTTGTATTTTTCAGCGTACCTTTGCTTAACTTTTGTCCTTCTCTGTCTCAGCTGCTGCAGAGTTGAAGGGTTAAGATGAGGGAAGAGGTAGAGGGGATTGTCACTAGTTCTCAGCCAGGAGCAAGACCAGGACTCTCTTGGGATGACCCATGCTGGGTGTTGGGCAGTTACCAAAGGGCCTTCACACTGAAGTGATGGGCACAGCTGTTGGTCAGCATGCACTTGGCACTGTCCCACTCTGGGCCACTCACTGACTCTCAGTTCTTGAAATGCTGAGATGGGAAATCTTTCAGGCTCATTATTCCAGGAAAGCATCTTCTTCCTGGGCCAGCCTTGGAGCAGCAGCCCCAGTGACCCTGAAGTCTGGTCCCCAGCTCCTATCTGCCCTTGGAATTTCTCCTGCCAGGAAGGACAAGATGCCTTCTCCAGGAATGTCATTGGCAGAGAGGACAAGGACCATGCAAATTACATTTCCAAGCCTTTCCCTAATCATATCAAAGTCCTTTGCAAGGAATCTTCTAGCTTAACTGGAGTTTGATAATTATAAATTATTTCTAGCAGAAATGCTGACTGTGGGAAAGCAGGTTAGAGCAAATATGATTCATATTAAAGCCATGGTCAGATCATCATGAACCTACAGGATATTTATTTTTCCATCAGCTCCTCCCTGGTTCCCCCACCTCCCTTTTTGGCCTGGCTGAGCTGGAGACTCGCCTAATACAAATAACAGCATTAAAAAAATCATGCGACAGCTCAGGGGAACACGCCTGAGTAATGGAGAGGATAATAAGCTTGGACAACCACCCCAGCCCTCTCCTCTTACTCCCTCAAGGCAGACGAAAGTTCACAACTGATTTGGGATCGCTTCTAACAGTAAACAGGAGGGAAACTAGAGCTTAAGTGATTTAAGAAAAAATTGTAATAATGTACCAGATCGCTTTCACTCCGCTGATACTCAGTCCCTGCATCTCTGAAGTAATTTCCACTTTCTAAGTTATGATGGGGCAGCTGTGTGTTGAACAGAACAAAAAGACAAAGCCATGAGAAATAAACCAACACAGAGGTGGCTTTGTTTGTTCATTCATTCATTCACCAAACATCTAAGAGCTGACTATTCCAGGCACTGTGCGGGCTGCAGGAGATGCAGAGGTGAAGGAGGTGGCAACACCGTCCCTGCCCCTCGTTGTTCCTAAGGCGGGAGGTAGATGTGTAGCCAAATAAGCCACAATACCAGCAAATTTCTTGCTTCCAAGAATCTGCAGCTTAAGACTCTTCCTCTCAGCTTGGGTTGGTGGGGCAGGGAAGGTGGGGAGTGGTCATCTCACCTTTGCCTCTGGGGGCTGGAAATTAGAACTGCTAATTCATCTTTGAAAAAGAGAAAAAAAAGACGGGAGGGAAGGAGAGAGGAGAGAGGAGGGTTGTCACTGATCTCACAGAGGAGGGTTTTTCCACTGATCTTGTAGCTTTGGAATGGACAACTCTGTTGGTCTCAGAGATCTGATTCTTTGGACATAGAGTCTGGCTTGAGGCGTGAGGGAGGTGATCAAAAGATTATGAAGCAAAACCAAGAAGAGTGTCTGAACCTAAAAGGTAACATTTGGCAGAAGCTGCTACCCATAACATGGAGCTCCTCCCAGCCTGCCTTCCCAAGAGATGATAAGAATAAGGAAGAGGATGGCTAAGAAGGGTCTTGAGGTATGTGGAGAAGTGTCAGGCTCACAGCTCTCATGCCAGCAGCAGCAGCAGCAGCATTCCACTGTGGGGCAAATTACTTGGAGTCATCTAGGGGCTGCTTTACCTTATTACCACAAAAATGCTATGGTTTTTATTATTGGGTACAGTGGCCATGTTTTTGGCTCCTCCAGGGCCTGGGTGTTTGGTGAGTCATCCCTCAAATCTTCTCTCAGTGTGAAATGGATTGCTGCATTTCCAGGGCTTAATTGTCCGCACCAGCTAAAAGCACTCTGCCAGTAATGAAAATACATCCACTCTTTTTATCAAGAAAAAAGGATAATAACTCAGCCAGCTTTAGCTCACATTTTATTGAACATCAGCCCAGCTTGTTTCTAAGGACGTCTCTGAGGCGAAGCACAGAAGACTGTCGGCGGAGGGGGGAATGGGGGACATTGAGGAAAGGTCTGGGGGAATGAAGGGCAAAAGGGAGCCCAAGGCCACCCTCCTTACCCCCTCAGAGTACTTTCCAAAATGACAGCTGTCCCTTCCCAAGGAGCTGGAGGAGGTGACTACTCAAAATTTAAAACTGCTTTGTCTCTAGAGAACAGACTTGTGGTTGCCAAGGGGAAGGGTGATGGGGGAGGGATGGATTGGGAGTTTGGGGTTAGCAGATGGCAAACTATTATACATAGAATGGATAAACAACAAGGTCCTACTGTATGGCACAGGGAACTATATTCAATATCCTGTGATAAACCATAATGGAAAAGAATATGAAAAAGAATGTTTATATATGTATAACTGAATCACTTTGCTGTACAGTAGAAATTTACACAACATTGTAAATCAACTACATTTCAATAAAATAAATTTTTTAAAAAAACCTTTGTCTCTCACTGAAGATAAATGACAGTAACAGCAATAATAATAACTATGGCACTTTATAGTATTCAAAGGACATGCAGAAACTCTTTGATTTGATCCTTACAACTTTCCTGAAGAGCTAGTTGGACAAATGTTATTGTGTCATTGCTGTAGATAATGAAACTAAGGCTTAAGGAAGGGAAGGGACTTACCCAGTGTCATCAGCTAGTGTTAGACTCAGTGTCTAATACTTGAGTTGGGCAGCCTTTCTAGAACTCCACACCCAGAGGTGAGGTGGCTCCTTGGGGGAGTGACAGGAAGAGGGACAGCACTGGAGACAGTAACTAGTGCAAAATGGGGTAAGGCCTTAGGGACTTACATGGATCTGAAAGATTACATTTGAAGAACCTAAAACAAGCTCTGCATTCCCTCATTCCATCTCCATAACCTTCTCTTATACCAGTACTCCAGCCACACTGTCCTCCTGCGGCAATATTCTTTTTTTTGTTTTTTTTTTTTAATTTATTTTATTTACTTGTTTTTGGCTGTGTTGGGTCTTCGTTGTGGTACACGGGCTTCTCATTGCGGTGGCTTCTCTTGTTGCAGAGCACAGGCTCTAGGTGCGTAGGCTTCAGTAGTTGTGGCACACAGGCTCAGTAGTTGTGGCACACGGGCTTAGCTGCTCTGCGGCATGTGGGATCTTCCCGGACTAGGGCTCAAACCCGTGTCCCCTGCATTGGCAGGCGGATTCCCAACCCCTGGGCCACCAGGGAAGTCCACTGCGGCAATATTCTCGAGCACCAAATTACAGTCAGCCATTCCCCACTTCTTCCTTGCTCACAGAAGCCTAATTTTACTCTCAGAAGCCTGGTTTTTGTCAGAAATTGGTAGCACTGGTTCTTCCATGAAGTTCAGTAGAAGCTAGACTGCTCCTCTGCCCAACTCTACACCAATCTGAGTCATTCATTCTCCTTTCTAATGACCAGTTTAGGAATGCATATGTGATGAAATTTTTGTTATGTTCTGAGATATGAAGGGAAATCTGCACAGTGTCCAGGGAAGGGTTTCCTTGTTTTGAAAAGGGAAGGGTTTGCCCTCTTCCTCTCTTCCTGGACATTGTACCACTACAAGGGAGTTGTATGAAGTTGGAGCTTTGGCAGCCATCTTGGCATCCAGAAGGACCTCAGCACAAAAGGGTGACTGTGCAGAAAGAAGGGAATAGTCTGGCCCTGGATGATGTTGACCAGCCTTACAACCCTACCCCCTCTGCCCTCAGGCTTCTTTATATGAGGTAGTACAATTCCTTTCCTTTTTTTTTTTTGCACTACTTTGAATTGAGGCAACTTCTTTCCACCGAAAGCATTCAAAATGCTACACTTCCTTTCTGTTCCTCGAACCTCTCAAGCTCCTTCTCATTTCAGGGCTGTTCCCTCTGTCTGGGACACTTTTCCACCAGATGTTCACCTGGTTGTCTCCTTCCAGTCATTCAGGCCTCAGCTCAAATTTCACTTTTCCAGAGAGACTTTCTATGAACTACCCAATCTAAACCAGTTTTCCAATAACTATATTTTCATTTTAGCACTTATTAGTATCAGAAATCATGCTTGTATTTATGTGTTTACTTGTTTATTGTCTATTTTCCTCAGGCGAGTATAAGCTCTATGTGAGTAAGAACTGTGCCTGGCTTCCTCACCACTGTATTCCTAGCACCTGCACAGAGCCTAACACATAGCAGGTGCTCAATAAACATTTGCTGAATGAATAAATGAATCCCAAAGACAATCTCACCATGCTGCTTCCCCGTCTCCCTCTCCCCAATAGCTGTTTGGGTAATGTGTCTATACCTTTGGCCTTTCATCAATTCCTTTTACAAAAATCTAAATCGCAGGACCAGTAAGAAATAAAGAAGGCAGCAGAGAAGAACATCATAAAAGCAAAATTATTTTAGGCTTAAATGTAAAAGGAGAGCAGGCTGATTGCATAACATATGTAGATCTATGCAAATTACCATGCAAGTTAAATAGCAGAGAAGTTTGAAGTGGTGAAGTCCAGAGTCCCATGTTGGGTGTGTTTTCCTTCGCATCAGGAAGTAGTATCAACTCCTTAGACGCAGAAAGTGGGGATGCTGACATACAGTGAGAGAAAAATCAACTGAGAGTTACACAAGTAAAAAAGAATTTAATTTAGTTGTTGGGTTTTTCTAAAAGATAAAAATAAAAAACATTTCACATATCTACTTTAAAGAGTAGAAATAGGAAGCATAAAACTCTGTCCAGTTTTACATGATGGCCAACTAAGATTACAGAGGAAGGAGAAAGGAAATGAAGAAAATAAGGGGAAAAGAGAGAATGAGAAATAACTCTGAAGTTACCCAAATCCTCCAGCAGCAAGAACCTAATCTATATAATAATCCATAATTTTTTATGTTCACAGAAAACAAACAAACCAACAGAAAACAAAGTCACCACCATCACCAGACACAAACAGCCCTCTGGTTTAAAAAAAAAAAAAAAGTATATATATATACATATATATATATATATATGTATATATACACACACACACACACACACACACACACATATATATATACAATTTCAAAGTTTGTTATTAAAACACTGTTTAAATCCCTATCTAAAGTATGGGGGAAGGGTACTCATGCATTCATTTTTTCAACAACTATTTTTGGAGTACGCATGTCCTGGATCTAGAAGTAGCTGCTGGGGAACATCTGAAAACAGGATGTGGACATAGCACCTGCCCTCATGGGGCTTGCACTCTCTCAGTTCTCTAATTTTCAATGGAGGAAATAGCTTTACTTGCCTTCTCTAGAAAGAAAAGATTATTCATCTCATTTTACAGAGGAAAAGGTCCATTTCTTGGAGCACCACACTGTGGGTGGTCCCTGTGCTGCCATTAAGGATTTGAGGTCCCTGTCCCAGGACCACCAATGGAATTGCCTTTTGTCAAAGATGTCAAGGAGGTGCTGACCTTACATGCTGAACTTTTTAAGATATTACTGATTTTAAACTTTTTGAGCCAATTTCCCACATCACCTGCTCTTCAGCCATCACTCTGGCCACCACCATATCTCACTTAGTAACCACAATGAGTCTCTTGTCTCCCTGCTCCCAACCTTGCCCTCTTTCTGCCTATGCTCCACACAGCAGCCACAACCATCCTACTAAAATCTAAGGGAGAGCTTGTCTCTTCTCTGCTCCATCCCTGTTCTTACTTCCTGTTCTCTCAGAGGATGATCTGAAGTCCCTATTATGGCCTATGATCCCTCTCTTCTGACCTCCTCTCCTCCTCTTCTTCCTCCTGCTCACTCTGTTCCAGCCGCACACCACCTACAACCACATATCAGCCTTTGCATTCGGCACTCCTCTGCCCGAGTGCCCCCCCTATCCCGCACTTCCCATATCCTCATGGCTCAGTCCCTCACCTTTTCAGGTCTTGACTCAGTTGTCACCTTCTCATGGAGGCCTTCCAAGCTGCCCTATTTAAAAATCACAAATCCCTCTGCCCTCCACACTTCCTATCCTCTTTCTCGGCTTTATTTTTCTCCACAGCTCTTATCACTCTCTAACTTATTGCATATTTCACTCATTTGTCTTATTTATTGTCTGTCTCTTCCGCATAGAATAAAAGCTCCTAGAGAACAGGGATTTTTGTCTGTTTTGTTCATTGGTGAATCCTCAGTCCCTTGAAGAGTGGCTGACAAATTTAAAACTGTTTGTTAACAGTCCTCTAGTTTGAATTGACTTAGTTTTATGGAAAACATGACTTCCTACTTCTCATTTTTGTGATTTTACAGAGGACCAGTGAAAACTTCATCAAAGGCTCAGCCTGGTCCTCACACTCATGCTTGGGAAGCCCTGGCCCAGAAGCTGTAAGCCCCTGGAGACAAACAAACCCTGGCCCTGAACCTCCAGAGCCAGTCCCAGAAAGGGTGGGTCCTCATTGATACTCGGCTCATAACGGCTAGGTGTCTGAACAGCAAATGTCAGAGCCTCCTCCTAAATGCAGGCAGATTTACTTTGCAGACGGTGAGGATGCATTTTAATTTGTTGATGTGAAATCTTAATTGAACTAAACTGCTAGAGGTAGTCTCTGTTCTCTGTCATAGTCTTAATTTAGTTGGCAAAACAAGATATCATCAGAGGAAAATCACAGGCGAAGATGCCGGGCCCAAACGCAAACACCATTCTGCGTTTGGAGGTGGGCTGGTGCGTGATTGGCACAAGCGTGAATCCCATCCACACAATGCAGGATGTCAACTTGGCTTTCCAGGGATACTCAGGGGGCATGACATGGGCTTAGACACATGGGCCCTCCCAAAGCAGCCAGGTTAAACATGGCTCCCGTCCTGGTTTCAATGTTCTCTTTTTGAATTTTCAATGTTTTATTTTCTATTGTTAGAGTAGGGATGAGATGGGGGGGGTTCTCACCTGAAGGTACGGAAGTATGAGAGGTGCCAGCTCTTTCACTCATGGCTGGGGACCTTGAGCAGGTAACTTCCCCTACCTGGCCTTGGATTCTCCATCTGTGCAACAAGGAGGTTGGAATCCACATCCCTAAAGGCTTCCATCACCACATGCCATGTATGACACTCCGAGGACCCTCAGGCCTGTGTCAACGTCTAAACTGAGACTCCTGACTCTTGCCCACCAAATCTCTGCTGAGTCTCTGCCATGGCAGATGCTCACACCAATGGCCTCACTGTCTCCTACAGGGGCTCAGGCTATAGACGTTTCACTAACATAGCCTCATCCCTGACTGACAGAATCTCAGGTTGCAATTCCGGCAAGGAGGAGGCCTTAGGAATCATTCTCTTGATGAGAGATGCTCACTCCATCCCTTTCCCAGACCTCCATCCCCAGGAACCTTCTATGCATGCTATTTGTCCCACCGCAGCAGCTTCTATTTGCTTGGCCTCTCCATATCTGAAGAAGCTCCTGCTGGAATGTTGCTTTAAGCTCACCCTTGCTGCGGCGCCCTGAACAGGCAGAGGCAACTCATCAGTGGAGGCTGGTGGGAACTGGCCCCCTGGGCAGTCCAGCTCAGATTTTTGCATTATCTTATTTCAAGGACAGTCTCTCCGAAAGGGAGTTTCCAGGGAAGTGACTCAGGCCTTGGTATCTCTCTTTGAAGCACAGCTGTAGAAGGGCTGGGGGCAGCTTCCTTGAGGGTTAAGTTCCTGAGCTGGCAGATCCCCACTCTGGTGACTCATTGGCTGGAATCGAGGGTTGCAGGTCCCAGTACCTACATTTAGTCACAGGTTCGTCTCATGCTGGGAATCAGGTGCCAGAAGGTTTAGCAAAGAGGCAATGCCACACAGAAGGAAGACCACAGCTTTGCAGTAGAAACCATCTGGCAAGTTCCTTCTGCTCACTGAGTCTGTTTCTTCATCTGTTAGGTGGGGATGATAATACCTACCTCAGAGAACTGTTGTGAGACCTAGATGCTATAATGGTTCTAGAGTGCCTAGCCCTGTGCCTGGTCCAGATTACACTCCCCAAATGGCAGCAATTGCTGCTTTATTATTATTAAAGTCCTAGCACAGTGCCTGGCATCACCAGAGGACACACAGAGTTACAGACCTCCTTTCAATTTTGGGGGGATGATGGCAAACTACAGATCACACAGACATCTCCCTGAAGTCCCTCTCTCCTTGAATTCTTCTGTCTTGCTCTGCTTCCCCCTCAGTCTGTGAGGAGGCCAGAGTCAGGGAAACTATGATAGCTGGTTGGTGGCGTGATGGCATTTGAGAGATAAACTGTGACCTCTGCCTCCCTCTACCCTTGGTGGAAGCTGGATATGACCTTTTCTCATCACAGGACGGAAAGTTTGAGGATGCTAATCGAAAGCCAGCAGGCTTCTTGCACTGGAAGAGCATGGACTTTTGATCAGTCTTCCTTGGGGTGTGGTCCTTTGTAGAGACAGGGCTTATTAGCCTTTGATTAGGCAGGACTCTTTCTACTGGAAGTGTCAGAAACCTCTCTCAAATTCTTAAGTAAAAATTGAGTGCTTTGACTCCCAGACTTGAGGAGGATTCTAATCAAAGGATCGAAGGAAATCCAGGACCAAGGGACTGGAACCAGGGACTTGGCATGAAAGGACGTGCTCTCCCATGAAGAAAATCAAACCTGGTGGTGTGGTAGAGTCTGGGCCCACTCTTTATTGGGAGGTCAGGAAAGGTGGATTATGGACAGATCTGTGGATAGGGCAGCTCCAGGTAGAAGTAGTATTATAGCTGGTATAAAAGCCCAAAGTCAGGAATAAGTTTGTGCAAGGAACAGAAGGAAGCCAGTGTGAGTGGAGAGCAGTGAGCAGGAAGAGAACTTAAGAAATGACAACAAAGAAGGAGGCAGGGGCCAGAGCATGAAGGATCTTGTAGGTCAAGATATGGAATTTTTATTGCATTAAAAGGATTGTGGGAAGACTTTGGAGGGTTTTAAACAACAGAGGCAGTTAATCTAACTTATGTTCTTATTTTATTTTTTTAAAAAATATTTATTTATTTATTTATTTATTTATTTATTTATTTATTTGGCTGTGCCAGGGCTTAGTTGCAGCATGTGGGATCTTTGTTGTAGCATGCATGCGGGATCTAGTTCCCTGACCAGGGATCAAACCCAGGCCCCCTGCATTGGGAGCAGAGTCTTAACCACTGGACCACCAGGGAAGTCCCTCAACATATCTTTCTGGGAGACACAATTCAATCCATAGCAGACATCAAGCAGGCTGATAGGTATAGTAGGCTGAAATTCAAAGGTGAGGTCTATTTTGGAGATACTAGTTTGCCAGTCATAAAAAAACAGCCATGGGACTAGATGTAGATAGAGAACAGAAGAGGTGTTAGGCTGAGCTCTGGGACTGTCTAATACTTAGTGGTTTGTGGAAGAGAATGAGCCAGCATAGGAGACTGAGAAGACGTCAGTGAGGGAGAAAACCAGGAGAGTATGGTGTCCTAGAAGTGAAGGGGATATCATGCTTCTTTCTTTCTTTATTTTTTTAACCTTAGTGGGGTTTTTTTCATTTTTTATTTATTTTATTTTTTATTTTTAATTAATTTTTATTGGAGTATAGTTGCTTTACAAGGTTGTTAATTTCTGCTGTGCAGCAAAGTGAATCAGTTATACATATGCATATATCCAGTCTTTTTTAGATTTCCTTCCCATATAGGTCACCACAGAGCATTGAGTAGAGTTCCCTGTAGGTTCTCATTAGTTATCTATTTTGTATATAGTAGTGTACATATGTGGGAGATCATGTTTCAAGTTGGAAGTGAAGTCAACCACGTTGAGAAGTAGCTCTCAGACCTGGCAGCATGCTGACCATTGATAACCCTAACATTTTAATTTCAGTGGAATGGTGGGGATGGAAGCCCACCTGGAGGGGCTGAAGAGAGAATGTGAGGGAGAAAGTGGAGATAGGAACTATATACAACTCTTTCCAGAGGTTTTGCCATGAAGCACAGTAGAAAAATTGGGTGGTGATACAGGAGAACATGGGGTAATGGGAGGGTTGTTTATTTATGTTTTAAATCTGGAATACATTAGAGAATATGTGATACTGAAAATGTTCTTGTATAGCAGTTGGCCGTTGATGGAAGCAGGGACACTCAAGCCACTGTATGAAGAGGGAAGGTAGATCATGTGAGGACACATACAGGTAGGTAAGTAGAATTGCTGCTAGGAAAATGAGGGAGCACTTCTCTAATTGCTTCTATTTTCTCCATGAGTCATGAGGTGAGGTCATCAGCTGAAAGTGAGTGGTGAAGAGAGTGAAAAATGTTCAAAGACAGGAGAAGTTATAAAGCAGAAGTTTTAAAGAGTGAGAAAGTGAATATATTAGAGGAGTATAGGAGGATTACAGAACAGTTAAGTGGCCTCTTTAGAGTTCCCATTCAGAGTTGGGACTCTTTCTAGACATCTTTCTTCTGGGTCTATACCTCCGTTGGCCCTATTTAGGTCTTATGCTTATCTCTGGTCCAGTCACTGTGCCCAGAGGATGAGATACTGTAATCAAGCAGACCTGGGTCACATACTTAGCCTTGTGACTAGTGGGGCTGGTGTTATGACTGGCAGCCCCACCAGAACCACATGCAGTGGGAGAGGGGTGATTCCGCAAAGAAATCAGAGATGTTAGACAGACAGAAAGCAACAGATGTCCACTCTCCCTTACTGCTCTCACAGGGTTGTCTGGAGGTCCAGTGAGACAGTGTCTGTGAAACTGCGTTGTGGGTTGCATAGCACCACACAAGGTGAGGGATTATTAGAGTAGCACTTAGTAAATGATAGATTTTTTAACTTGTTCACTCAGTGAACAGTTACTGAGCCTCTAAAAAAGGCTTTGTGCTAGGTTTATGAAAGAGAAGAAACAAATCATGAATCAGATATGATCCTCCCCATGAATATGCTTGTACTTTAGTAAAGATGTATTAGTCAGCTTTTTCCAGGTTTTGATGTGATAACAAACAACCCCCCAAACTTTGTGGTTTATAACAGCAAAGGTTTATTTCTTGCTCATCAGCTTCAGGTTAGCTTTGGCTCTGCTTCAAGAGTCTAGTACATGTCATTCTTGTGGCAGAGGGCAGAGGATACTGTGATGGCTCTGATCACTTCTATTCTCAATTGATTGGCCAAAGCAAGTCTCATGACCAAACCTATGACAATGGGGTAAGGAAATATCCTCACTCTACAGGGAGGTACTGAAAGTCACATGCCGATATCTGGCAATTTATATTACTTTTACAGAGAGGAGAAGTGAATAATTGGGAAAAATAATATAATCATCATAAAGGGATAGAAGTACATGAATACTCATTATACAATAGAAAATGATCAGAGCCCTATGATCCAGGGCATTAGGAACTCAAAATGAAGAGCAATACTCTCCAGCTGGGGAGACCAGAGAAGAATTCTTGAAGGAAATGGCTTTTGGGCTGGGTTTTGAACAATACCAGAGGGTCTAGGTGGGTATAGAAGAAGGCAGGGCATTCCAGTAGAGGAAGAACAGCATGAGAAAGCTATAGAAGATAGAAAGTAAGATACTTAGACAGGGAATAGTGAATGGTTTAGTTAGCCTAAAGCAGAGAAATTGGGAGGAAATAATGGGAAGATAGCAAAATGAGTATGTCTGCTGGCCTCCAAGAGCATACAGAGGGTCTCATCCCCACCCCATCCAACTGCCCAGCCAAGGGTTCCTGGACCAGGAGAGTGCCTGCAGTTGCTGGTAAATGAGTCCAGAGTAGATGGGCCTTTGACTAGACTCTTCTGCCCTTGTTGGCTAGTCCAGGTCCTAGCCCAGAGTCAGCTTCTCCCTCTCTCAACAATCTCTTTTTTTTTTTTTTAAATTAATTAATTAATTTATTTATTTATTTATTTTTGGCTGTGTTGGGTCTTCGTTTCTGTGCGAGGGCTTTCTCTAGTTGCGGCAAGCAGGGGCCACTCTTCATCGCGGTGCGCGGGCCTCTCACTATCGCGGCCTCTCTTGATGCGGAGCACAGGCTCCAGACGCGCAGGCTCAGTAGTTGTGGCTCACGGGCCTAGTTGCTCCGCGGCATGTGGGATCTCCCCAGACCAGGGCTCGAACCCGTGTCCCCTGCATTAGCAGGCAGATTCTCAACCACTGCGCCACCAGGGAAGCCCTCAACAATCTCTTTCAAAGTTTTGTTAGAAATTGGATTCCTAATGTTCTTATAAACATTTCTATGGGTTTTCTGTTGGCTTCCTCTGCCTGTGTCAGCCAGCCTGCTATCCAGAGGATACTCCCAAACTGGGAGACATTAAAAAGAGGTCTCTCCAGAAGCAGTAAGATGGAAGAGATGACCTGGTGGAGCACCCAACCTGGCAAAGAAAGCCTCAGGCTTCATCCTGCTGGCTTCTCTTTTCTATTGCAGCAGTAAAATGGGTTTTTGTTTTGTTTTGTTTTGTTTAGAATAAGATCCCATAATTTATTTTGTTCATAATGTCATAAAAGAAAAGTATAATGGCTCTTTATAATTGCATGCATTACAGTATGAATTTCATTGTTTTTGGATTCAGCTTATTATTACAGCAATGATTTGGGTTAAATGTTATATAACGAAACTTTCTGCTTCTTATTGTGTGATAAGAACGTGATGCTCAGTAAAATTAATTTTATAACAATCTTGTTTGTTTTCTTTGTAGTTATCAAATGCAGTACACAGATGGAAAAGCTTTGTGAGAGTGGGTCCTGGCTTATTAGAATTAATGAGCTGCCCACATGATGGGCGTGTGGTCTAACTGATACTGGCCCTGGACAAGTTTGCACTTTTAATCATTAATGCCCTGAAGCCTGCTAGAAGCATGGAAAGAAACAGACTAACTAGAACATGCCATTAGACAGAGGCAGGGCCACAGGGAGGCCTCCCACAGCCCAGGAGGGGCCTGCCTGGAGACATAAGTGGAGCTCAGGGCCCTATTACTAGGTACAAACCTTGGTGGTCCTGCCTCAAGAGAGGCAGGGAGATCTCTCCCTTGGGTAGCCTCCAATGTCAAACATCTCAGTAGGTGCCAGAGCACATTTCAGGCCTAAGGAGAGGCTTGCATACCACTCATTCCATCATTCATTCACTAAAAAATATGTATTAAGCACCAACTCTGTGCCAAGCACTGGATACAGTAATAAACAAAAGAGACAAGCTCTCTGCTCTTTCAGGATTTCATTTTAGAGAGGGAAGCAGACAATAAACAAGTTAAGGAATAGATCAGTAAGATAAGGTTAGTTAGTAATAAGTGCTGTGAAGACAATAAAAGGGCGAGGTGATAAGAGTGCTTGGGTATGGGGTAGGTTTACTCTAGACTTCTAGCTGGGGAAGGCTGCTCTGCAAAGCTGACGTATCTGCTGAGACCAGAGGCATGGGAAGGAACCTGCTTTGCAACTTGCTGGCAGAAAGCATTCTAAGCATTGAGGACAACAGGAGCAAAGGTCCCAAGGCAGGAAAAGACTGCAATTATTTGAGGAACAGAAAGGAGACAAGTGTGACGGAAGCATAGTGAGCAAGAGGGAGAATGATTGGAGTTGATGTTGGAGAGTTAAATAAAGGTCAGGTTACACGAAGTTTTGTAAAGATAAGTGTGTTAGTCAGTAGACAATCAGGAGAAATCAGAAATCACTCTAGGGGACTTCCCTGGTGGTGCACTGGTTAAGAATCTGCCTGCCAGTGCAGGGGACACAGGTTCGATCCCTGGTCTGGGAAGATCCACATGCCACAGAGCAACTAAGCCCTTGCACCACAACTACTGAGCCTGCAGTCTAGAGCCCGCGAGCCACAACTACTGAGCCTGTGTGCTGCAACTACTGAAGCCCGCACGCCTAGAGCCTGTGCTCTGCAACAAAAGAAGCCACCACAATGAGAAGCCCGCGCACAGCAACAGAGTAGTCCGCGCTCGCCACAACTAGAGAAAGCCCATGTGCAGCAACAAAGACCCAACGCAGGGGCTTCCATGGTGGCGCAGTGGTTGAGAATCTGCCTGCCAATGCAGGGGACACGGGTTCGAGCCCTGGCCTGGGAAGATCCCACATGCCGCACAGCAACTAAGCCCATGTGCCACAACTGCCTGAGAAGGAACACAAGAGCAAGCAATGTGGCCATTGCTAGAGGTGCCATCAAGATGCAGAAAAGAACATGGCTTCTCCCTTACTCCTGCCTTCTAGTCACCAGCCAGTGATTTCAACTGGAAGAACATAACAGGAAGCCAGCTGTCAAAGGAGTATAGGAAATGTGGGTTGCAGGCTCCTAGGTCTTGGGGGACAGCATCGAGGGCAAATGTGGAGCTAGACAACGACACTCACCATCACACCAGGGTAAGGGTATGGATATTATTCTATAGGCCCTCCTTCATGAGCTCTGCATCTGATATGCAGAACAGGCTGCATGGGCAATTTGATCACCTCACTTCACATCTGTAAAATGGGAATGACAATAGTCTTGGGTTTGTTATGAGGATTCAGGGATATAATGTATATAAAATACTTCGCACAGTGCCTGGCACTTAGTAAGGTCTCAATGAATGTTAGCTATGTATGAAGCTATACTGAAAGTACAACCATATCACTTGGGAGACACTCAGCCTTTTAGATGAGATAAAGGTCTTTTTTAGTACTTGGGAAGGTTGGGAACCAACGGTCTTAGGAGAGCTCAGTCTAGACAGATTGATGGGATCAGAGAATCTCCATTTCCAGTTTGCTCCTACAGGGCTCACACAAAAGACCTTTGCTGTGCTCTGCTTCTGCAGTCTCTACTTGGGCCTCAGTGGGAAATACAGAGTATAAGGAGTCTGATGGAGGAGTTGGCTACCAGAAAGGATAATAAGTATTGTTCCAGTTATCTACTGCTGTGTAGCAAAATACTTGAAAGCCTAAGAGCTAAAAACAATCATTTTTTTATGCTCATGAGCCTGTAGATCAAGAATTTGGATGGCTACAGTGGGGGATAGATTGTCTCTGTTCCACAATGTCTGGAGCCTCAGCTGGTATGATTAGAAGGATGTAGGTCCCTCAACAGCTGGGGTCTGGAATCACCAAATGGTCATTCCGTCATGTCTGGTGCCTTAACTGGAGGCCAGAGTACCTGTATATGACCTCTCTAGGTGGTATGGCTTCCTTACAACATGGTGCCTGCAGGCTAGTCAGACTTCCTATATGGTGACTTTGGGCTCTGAATCATGAGTTTTTCAGCTAATAAGGTGGAAGCTGCATTTCCTTTATGACCAAGCCTCAGAAATTTTTCAGCACCACTTCTGCTGCAACCTATTGGTCTATAATCTGTAAGGAATATAAACCCCGGACTCAAGGGGAGGGGAACTATATTCTACCTCTTGATGGGGGAATGACAAGTTCTAGAAGAGCTTATGGGATGGGAAATATTACTGTGGCCATTTTTTGAAAATATAATCTGCCACAGGCCTGCAGGTTAGAACTCACACTTCCCATGGGCCTGGGACATTGTCAGCCATTCTAGGAAAATAAGGTCTGAGCTCCTGAGGAAGATGGGGTCAAAGGCACATGCCCGTGTCTGTGCCCTGCCTTAATCTTCAGAGGAAGCCTCCCAAAAACCCCCAAAAGGAGGTGATGTGGCCCAAAACAATTCCTCAGAAGTCCTCAGAGAGTCCACTGGTAAAACTCAGGGGACACAGGTCATATTAGAGAGCAAGAGAGTTGGAAACTATGCTAGGGCATCTCATGTGAGACTGGATAATGATGATGATAGTGACGATAAGATATTTAATGAGTGCCTATTTAGGACCAGGCACTTACATATGTCTTTTTTATTTAAGCCTCCAAAAGGAAATATAGAGCTTTAAATGTGCATCTTAGAAAAGAAAAAAGATTGAAAATTAATGAGCTAAGGATCTTTCTTAATAAGTTATAAAAAACAGAGCAAAATAAACTCAAAGAATGTCAAAAGAAGGAAATAACAAGATGAGGAATAGAAATTGAAGAAATAGAAACCAAATATGCAGCAGAGAGTATAAGCCAAGCCAAAAGCCAATTCTGTGAAAACTGAAAATCTCTGATGATACTGATCAAGGAAAAGTTGAAAGAAGACAAAAATAAACAATGTCAGGAATGAAAAGAGGGATATTGCTATGGATGCTTCAGGCATTAAAAAGAAAATGAAAGGATATTATGAATAATTTTGTACCAATAAAACTGAAGATAGGGACTTTCCTGGTGGCACAGTGGTTAAGAATCCGCCTGCTAATGCAGGGGACACAGGTTCAAGCCCTGGTCCAGGAAGATCCCACATGCCGCAGAGCAACTAAGCCCGTGTGCCACAACTACTGAGCCTGCGCTCTAGAGCCTGCGAGCCACAACTACTGAGCCCGCGTGCCACAACTACTGAAGCCCGCGCGTCTAGAGCCCGTGCTCTGCAACAAGAGAAGCCACCACAATGAGAAGCCCTCACACGGCAACGAAGAGTAGCCCCCGCTCTCCACAACTAGAGAAAGCCTGCGCACAGCAACGAAGACCCAGCGCAGCCAAAAATTAATCAATTAATTATTTTAAAACTGAGGATATATGTGAAACAGACAAATTTCTCAAAATATATAACTTACTAATACCAACTCAACTTGAAATAGGAAATCTGAAAAATCCTATAACCATTAAAGAAATTGAATCAGAAGTTAAAAATCTTCCCATAAAGAAAACGTACACTTCACCGGCAAATTCTAATTCTTTAAATACCCCATGGAAGAATTAGTATTCCCTTCTTCAGATAAGGAAACTGGAATTCCAAGAGTTCAAGCAACTTGCTTAAAGGCCAGAGCTAGTAAATGTCAAAGCCAAGATTTGAACCCTGGTTGGCCTGGCTCCAAAGCCAGGAAGTTTAGCCATTAAACTCCCCAGCCTACTCTTCAAATGCTATAACTAACAGCATACATATGTGAACGTGAAGACAAAGCCCTGATGCAAAAATGTGAAAGAGATTCTAGATTTACAGAGATGGAATGTAAAGCTCTTTCTTTACGGGGAAGCCCTAGAAACAAGAATCTAGTTATGCCCACACAGAGAAGGAACCTGAGGATTATTCCCAGCACACCACCCCACCATCTTTCAAGATCTATTCAAATGCTACCACTGCTGTCCTGCAAGGCACCATAAGCCCTGTCCTAAGCCCCATAGCTGCCCCTGCCTCCAGCACCCTTTGATGCCCACTGCACTGTATCTGGGCCTCTTCTATACATTGTCTGCTGTGTACCACTCTCACTAATGTTTTCCTACCTTGAAAACACGTCTTCCTAAGAATACAGACTCTAGTTTGAGAAGCCTGCATATAAAGTTAAATATTGGCACTCTAGGTGATCACTGGGGCTTTGAAAATTGTAAGGCAGCTATCATAGTCATCTAGACCATCCAGAGTATGTTCTTGTTAAAAGATATTTTTAAAATTTTCACTAAAATAAAAACTAAAAATTTAAATATTCACATAGCAAACATTGTAGTCTCTGAAGATAGATTTTTACCTCTGTAATAGGCATGAACTGTTCCATGATACATTGTTAAGATTTCATTCTCTCTCTAAATTCAAATTAAATTCAGTTTAAATTCTGTGGAACACTAGATAACATCTCTTTGCTTCCTCCTAGGTAATAGGATTATAAATCCACATTCTTTGCCAGGTAACTTTGCAGATTCGTCCTGTGGGTGGAGTGTATTTCTCCATCGCTTGACTCTGGGCTTGGCCATATGATTCATATGACTTGTTTTGACCAGTGGCATTTTATGAGACTTGACACAAGCAGAGGCTTAAAATGGGCTATGCATTGGGGCTGTCACTCTTGTATTTCTTTGTCTCCATGAGATGAACATTCCCTGACTAGCCTGCTGGTCCTGGAAGGAGGATGAGAGACAAATGGAGCAGAGCCAAACCACCCTAGCCAAAACCAGCCCACAGCTGATCTCCAAACACAAGTTAAATAAATGCTTACTGTTGTGTGCGCTGAAATTTGGTGGTTGTTATACAGCATTACTGTGGTCATAGTTGACTGATATAAGCCCCTTCTTACCAAGACTACCAGGTCCTCAGATCATGCCAGTTGCTGTACCCCCTGCCTGGGCTGTGAAGTACATCTGAAAGTGAGAGTTCTCAGGCAGCTCCATGCCCTCTGTGACAAGTTCAGCCACAGCAACCTTGCCAAGGCTCCCCAAACTGTGGCCCTTTGTGCTCAGACCTCATAGGCATTCATGGCCCTCAGTGACTGCCTGGGTTTGATTCTCTGATCCATAACCTTGAGCAATTCATTTAATCTTTCTTTACCTCATCTGTAAAATGGAAACCATAATATTGCTTACTTCATAGAGGTCTTGTGAGAAATAAGTGAATGCATATAAAGTGCTTAACACAGTGCCTGGCATACATTAAGTGTGCAATAAATGCCAGCTGTTACTGTTATCATGTATTTGTTTACCTAAATATTCTTCCTCCTAGGTCCTCCTATCTCAGAGGACTTGCATTCACATGAGCTCAAGTTTCTGCTCTGATGGAACCAATACCTTCATCCCCTTCATTCCATCCAACCCTCCTGAATTGGGACCAGCCCTCTTCAATGTGGGAAGCATTAAGCCTCCAGTCCTAAGCTCTGTTAGGAAAGGCTTTATGGAAGTTGTCTTCCATGTAGCCTGATTCTTGCAGCTTCTCCTTTCTACCCAGAAACACACAAATCTTCATGGGGGTCAAAAAAGTCCAAACCTCAAAGACACAAAGCTTGGCTCTCCTCCCAGAATGGGTGAAATGCTTTTCATTCCTTTGAGGTGAGCCTGCAGCTGAGAAAAACTAAACAGGGTTATTTTCCCAATGGGTCATTCTGCTACATCTAATTCTCAATAAATCTTCAGTTCTAGACTGTGATTTCCTTGTCTATGTTTTATTTACTGTGTACCTCCAGAGCTTAGCACAGAACCCACACTTAGTAGGTGCTTGATAAATGTTGGGTAAATGAATGAATAAAGAATATGTGTTATAGGACCAAGAAAATTTCCAAACTAGGGATGGAGAAATAAACATCAGCACCCACTGTGTGCTCAGCCTCATGTCCAACGCTGAGGCCCATAAGGTGAAGGTACTTGAGCCTCAACTCAAGTCCTCAAAGATTTAAGTCTACAAAGGAAACAAAGCTCAACCAAACAAATCATTTTCTCTGTTCCACATCAAAGAGAGCCCACAGAGGTGCTTGGTTTGGAAGCTGCTGTGGGCTTGATAGTGCACAGGAGGCTTAGGGAAGGAAGAGGTAGGATGTGGCCCACGGTTTGAAGGTCTGAGAGGGGTTCAGGCAGTCAGCAGAGGGCCACCAGCTTGTCAGATGTCCAAGAACATCACGAGCAAAGACACAGCACAGGAATGAGTGGAAAATAACAAGGAGACCAGGCTGACCTGGCTGTAGGACTTGTGACAGCGAGTCATGGGAAATAAGCTTGGCTATTTCAGGCTGTGACCTGAGTGTGTAGACATGCAAGTCAGGTTGGGAGTGGGTCCTGATGAGTCAGGCAACAAAGAACCTGTTCCTGAGATGAGGTGTGACAAGCATCCATTAGCAGCAGGAGCTCTCTTCCCTCTCATTCCAGGACTAAATGAGATCTGAATTCAAGCCAGAGATTGCAAATATGAGCCCACTAGAGGGGCAGAGCCCATAGCTCCTCTGAGAAAGAGGAATTTGTATTGGTGAAAATGTCTGGTTGCAAGCAACAGGAAAACTCTAGGTAACTTAAGCAAACAATGATGATATTAGAAAGAAATGGGGGTGGCTTATATAATCAAAGAAAATACTGAAGAGGCTATCCCAGGAAGATGAAGAACCAGAACACTGAAATCAAGGGAGATGGGACTAAGTAATAATCTCTTCATGTTGCTGTCTTGGCGATAAATGAATTCCATTTTCATGTCTTTCCACTCAAGACTGAAGGGAGGGGGACTTCCCTAGAGGTCCAGTGGTTAAGACTCCATGCTTCCAATGCAGGGGGCGTGGGTTCAATCCCTGGTCGGGGACCTAAGATCCCACATGCCGCGTGGCGCGGCTCAAAAAAAAAAAAAGACTGAAGGGAGAAAAACCATCTGATTGGCCTAGCTAGGGTCATATGCCAACTCCTTGTCCAAGCGAAGGAGGGAATCTTCATTAAACAGTACACAAGATTATAACTGCTATAGCAGTGCCCCAAGTCAAATCCCCAAAGCTGGTGCCAGGGGAAATGGATACTGGATAGGCCAAAACAGTAGTTTTCTACTACAAGACGTGTGCACTGGGAAAACCTAGGGCCCGGTTGGTCTTGGAGGTTGTGGAGAGAGGAAGGATGGCGCAGTTACCTAAACTGGTAGGTACATGTAATGGTTAATATTTTGCATCAACTTGACTGGGACACAGGAGTCCAGATATTTGGTTAAACATTATTCCCGGGTATGTCTGTGAGGGTGTTTCCGGAGGAGATTAGCACTTGAATTGGAAGACTGAGTGAGCAGAATGCCCTCCCCAGTGTGGGCAGGTAATAATGCTTAACCAGAAATCTGGGCATCCTATATCCCAGTCAAGATGACACATAAAATTAACCAGCCTGCTAAAGGCCCAAATAGAACAAAAAGGTGGAGGAAGGTTGAATCCTCTCTCTGCCTGACTGCATGAGCTTGGACATCAGTCTTCTCCTCTCCTCAGCACTCCTAGTTCTCAGGCCTTCAGAACCAGACAAAAATCTACACCATCAGCTCTCAAGCTCTCAGACCTTCAAACTAGACCACAGACTTCCCTGGGTCTCCGGTTTACAGATGGCAGATCATGGGACTTTTCAGCCTCCATAACTGTGTGAGCCAATTCCCTATAATAAGTCTCACTTCCCATTTTATATCTACATCTATACCTGTATCTATAGCTCCTATTGGTTCTGTTTCTCTGAAGAACCCTGAATAATGCAGTGTATATTTATTACTGGACCCCTAGGTTTCAGAGCTTAGAGTCCACCTCAAGTTCCTCTCTTAGGGGCCTTCAGAGTGACCAGGGTGAGAAATGAGCTAGTGGGAAGAAGGGACTAATTAAGGTTCAAGGTGATAACCCAGGTCAGTATTGAGAAATGAATCCATGGAATTTAATAATTTAATAGTTCTAAGGGGGAGGAGAGAGGGACTTGTCATTTCCAGGATAAGCCAAGCAGGAGCAGGCCCTTTCTCAGTCTCTGAGATGCTAAGAGGGTCAGGGTGCTCTCCCAGCTTCCCCAAATCAAAATGGAATTTTGGAGGATAAAGGGCAGTGGTCAGTACCCACGCAGGGGAAGGCAGGGAGAAACTTCCTGCTTCATCTAGTTGAAAGAGAGTCAAATGGAGGCAAGGGTTTGATAGGAAAGTATGATTACCCAGCCTCCCTGTTCCTAAAGCCTGATGCAAGGAGAATGAGGCCATCTGAGAATCCTGATGTTGAATAGCCAGGGAGGAGGCAGTCTCAGGGCAACTGAAATCTAACCCACATGGTTGGAGCCTCCCCTGAGCCTGGCCCCGACCTGGTCCACCTCAGCCTGAGAGACGGAATGAGTTCTGAGCATAGGTGGCACAGGGACTTATAAGCTTTTCAGGAACTAGGTAGGGACGAGGTAGGCTTACAGGTGGGTGACATCAGGATGAAGAGATAAGAAGGGTCTCGATTCACTCTCCATTCTTCTCTGCTCTGCTCAGTGGCCCAGGAAGCTGGCCTCCATGGATAGTATCACCCTGGCTCCTTGCTCTCAGCTCCTTGTTGGGTTTGGCCGATGGGAGGCACTGACAGGAGACAAGCCAATGGGAGGAGAGAGAAGTAGGGGTATTTATTCTCCACCCTCAGCCCCACTGCTGGGCTTTGGTGTTGGCAGCAGCTGTGTCCTTTACAGAAGGCAACTGCTCCTGGGGCAAGGGCTTTCCCACGTACAGCTCTCACCAGGCTCTGGCAACACCACTCCCTCCTTTACCCCTTCCCCTTCCAGACTAGAATTGGTAACAACTTTCTTCTGTGGTTAGGCCTTGGGTGCCTCTAGGTCCTATGTTGTTTACTATAACCCCACCCAGGAAATATTCCCTTCATTGCCCCTCTTCAACTTACTTTCTGAGTGTGCCATCTCTTTTCTGTAGGGCCCCTGCTAAGTACAGCCTCTCACTGTGGCACAGCAGCGTGGAAACCTCCAGTCACCTTGGCCCCTTGATGGACATCCCTGCCTGGGGCTGCCCCAGACCAACCCACAAAAATCAAGGAATCTCAATCAAGTGTTCTCTGATATTTGGCAGGACCCTTAAGAGATTATTCTGTCACCTCCCTGCCTCCACACATGGAGATCAGTAACAAGGCAGAGACTGGCCAGCCCAGGAAAGGCCGTCAAGCAAGCAGAGGTCCTCTGGCCTCAGTTGCCCACAAGAATGGGTTCTCTCCTCTTCAGGCCTGACTCAGATCCTCCTGCCACTATCTCATCCTGTTCCTTGACCCTTCCATGGACTCTTTCCAGCAGGGAAACCGGGTCCCGCCTTTATAATCTACCCTTAAACATCAGCTGTTTTCCACTTGCCTCCTCCTTTGCCTAGAGATAATCCTTTTTTCTGTCCTCCCATGCCCTTCACAGCACGTGGGGAGCACGGAGGAAGATTGGGACCCTTCTCTGAGCCTTACACTCCCACCCTAGACCTTGGTTTCCCCAGGAAGCAGCAGGCAGGGGGAGGCCTGTCTCAGACTGAAGACAAGACAGCTGCTCATTAGGGAAGCTGAGAACCGAGGGAGGTGACTAATGGTGTCAGGAGCGGAGCCCAACATGAGCAGAGAAGTGAGCAAAGACATAAGAATTGACTGTGGGAGAAAAAAGAGAGGGTAGGAGAGTCAGTGCACAGAACAAGCAGATTCTAGAGGATTCTCAGGATAAAACAAAACCAGCCTGACCTCTCCCTCCTGGGAGCTGTCATCTTAGGAAAGAGGACTACTCTGTCACCTTGTGAGGGGTGAGGGGTTGTTGGAACATGGATACAGACAGGGATGTTTATTCATTTATTTCACAAACATTTATTGAGTGCCTACTTCACACTGGGGGCCAGTAGTGAACCAGATAAACATAATCCCTGCCCTCATGGAGCTTGCTTCCTGATGCATTTAAAATGCAAACTCCCAGACTTCCCTGGTGGCGCACTGGTTAAGAATCCACTTGCCAATGCAGGGGACACAGGTTCGAGCCCTGGTCCGGGAAGATCCCACATGCCACGGAGCAACTAAACCCGTGTGCCACAACTACTGAGCCTGCGCTCTAGAGCCCGTGAGCCACAACTATGAAGCCCGCGTGCGTAGAGCTCGTGCGCCACAACGAGAGAAGCCCACGCACCGCAACAAAGAGTAGCCCCGCTCGCCACAACTAGGGACAGCCCCCGCGCAGCAACGAAGACCTAATGCAGTCAAAAATAAATTAATTAATTAAAAATAAATAAAAATAAAATGCAAACACCCTACTGGGGTCCACAAGGCTGCACTTGGTCTGGTCTCTATCCTCCTCTCCAACTGCATTTTATGCCCCTCTTCCCTGTCTCACTTTCTCCAGCCACAAAGGCCCTCATGCTGTACCCTGAGCATGCCAAGTACATTCCTGCCTCAGAGTTCTTGCATTGGCTGTTCCTTCTGCCTGGAACATTCTTCTCCCAGATCTTTCTTTCCAATAAAAACAAAAATAAACAAATGGGACCTAATCAAACTTACAAGCACAGCAAAGGAAAACATAAACAAAATGAAAAAAGCTACAGAATGGGAGAAAATATTTGTAAACGATGCGACCAGCAAGGGCTTAATTTCCAAAATATACAAACAGCTCATACAACTCAACAACAAAAAAACCAAACAACTCAATCAAAAAATGGGCATTTGACCTAACTAGACATTTCTCCAAAGAAGACATACAGATGGCCAAATAGGCACATGAAAAGATGCTTAACATCGCTAATTATTAGAGAAATGCAAATCAAAAGTACAATGAGGTACCACTTCACACCAGTCAGAATGTCCAGCATCAAAAAGTCTACAAATAACAAATCCTGGAGAGGATGTGTGGAGAAAAGGAAACCTTCCTACACTGTTGGCGGGAATGTAAGTTGGTGCAGCCACTGTGGAAAACAGTATGGAGAGTCCTCAGAAAACTAAAAATAGAATTACCATATGATCCAGCAATCCCACTCCTGGGCATATATCCAGACAAAACTATAATTCAAAAAGACACATGCACCCCTCTGTTCATAGCAGCACTATTCACAATAGCCATGATGTGGAAACAACCTAAGTGTCCATCAACAGATGAATGGATAAAGAAGATGTGGTACATATATACAATGGAATACTACTCAGCCATAAAAGAGAACAAAATAATGCCATTTGCAGCAACATGGATGCAACTAGAGATTATCATACTAAATGCAGTAAGTCAGAAAGTGAAAGACAAATACTATATGATATCACTTATTTGTGGAATCTAAAATATGACACAAATGAACCTATCTATGAAACAGAAACAGAATCATGGACATAGAGGACAGACTGGTGGTTGCCAAGAGGGAGGAGGTTGGGGGAGGGATGGAGTGGGAGGTTGGGGTTAGCAGATGTAAGCTATTATGTATAGAATGGATAAGCAAGGTCCTACTGTATAGCACAGAGAACTATATTCAATATCCTATGTAAACCATAATGGAAAAGAATATATATATATATATATATATATATATATGACAATCACTTCGCTGTACAGCAGAAATTAACACAACATTGTAAATCCACTATACTTTCATTTTTAAAAATTTGATAAAAAAATAAATAAAATTTTTAAAAAAGATCTTCCTTTCCATGACTGCCTCCTTCCAGTCATTCAGGTCTCACAGCCAAGGGACTTTCCTAGCAGAGAGAAAAGCACTCCAGGTAGCGGAGAAAACTTGTTTGACAATCCTAAGATGGGAAAGATTTGAAGAGCTGAAAGAAAACCAGTGTAGCTGGGGCAGAGAGGGCAAAGGGAAAGGGGAAATGGTTTAGTCTGAGTTCCCCTGAAAGCCAACCCGAAGGCTGTAATCCAGGGAGCAGGGATGAGGATCAGAGGAGGGAGACCAAGGAGAGCCCATATGAGAATTGTATGTATTGAGTTGGTCACAGCTTCAAGCAATCGGGGAGCATTCTGAAAAGACTTATGGAAGGGTCTCAGAAACATAACCTGGGGCAAGTAAGAGGGAAACATTTATCCAGTGCTTCTCACCCTCCTTGTCAAGAGTTGCCTCCATGGTATTATCTACCCTGCCCTTTGCTTTCAGGAAAGCCAAACAGTTCCCTGGCAACAAAGAAGCCCTAGGGCAGAAAGCCAGAGGGAAAGGTCAGGGGCCTGAGGGGAAGGTGCTGTCAGGTTACACCCATGAACTGGTTGAAGCCAGGGTGAAGCTGTTTGTCACAGCAATGGCTGGAATAAAAGGTGAGGCTGAGAGAATTTGAAGTGGGGCACAAGAGGTGTCCCAATAGAGTAAGAGAGACACAATGTGAGGCTGATGGGGGAGGCTGAAGATATGAGGGATGAGCTATGCATGTCAGAAGAGGGGGGTGGAGGTTGCTCTGGGCAGGCAAATGCTCCTGACACGGGTGGAAGGGTGAACCATGGTGGTCTGAGGCCCCAGAGAGGACCTCCTCTTTGTAGGCTGCCTAACCAGGACACTGTCTGCCCTTTGTGTGCTGAGGAGGCCATTTCTCACTTTTGGGGAATTTACTAAGTATATTGCAGCATCCTCCCATGGAAAGGGTGAAAAGGCAGGGCATTTATGTGCTCCTCAAAGTACCCACATGTGACCTGTGTTGGTTGAAAGACTGGGAAGGATTCCCACAGTGTTTATCACAAGACTGTGGTCTGGTGTCTACGTATGCACATTCATTCAGGAATCACTATCTGTGTACTGAGCATCTCCTATGTGCCAGACACTGTCCCAGGCACAGGGGATGCAGAGGTGATCAAGAGTGCCAAGGCCCCTGCCCTCACCGAGCTCACATCCCAGTGGGGGATATGCAGACTTGGTACATGCTCCGTGCACATTTCAATGTGTATGTGGTACAGGTGTGTGCTGCCTGGTGGGGGCCTACGATGCTACTCTGCTTCCTCCATAATCTCCCTCTGTCCCCACACCTACCTCCTGCTTCCCCCAGCCTCACAATGAAGGCCCCAGGCAGGCAAATGATTCCAACCCCCTTAAGCTGGGGGCCAGCTCATTCTCATTTCTCAAGAAGTTTAATTTTGCCAACAGCCAGAGGCAATGAGAGCAGCTCTGGAAATCTGGCTGCTAGTACTCTGGGCTGGGATAGGCAGCCCAGAAATAATTGCCTCTTTGAGTGTTTTATTGGAATGTGCACGTGCTTCCTGCTTCTTGTGGGGACCATTCCCTCCCAGGGATGCTTCTTAATGTAAGGAATGAATTAGGCCTGTGGGCTGCTTCAAGGTGAGGGTGGAGGGTAGGTCGGCCTCAGGGCTGTACCTTGTCTATCCTCCCCCTTCCTCCAAGGCCACGTAATTCGTAATTCGAGCTGGAGTCTGGAGAACACCTGCAATCCTGTCACATGCACCAAAGCCTCAACACCTTGTGGTCAGACAATTTCCCCCAAGGTCTGCCCCAACTCCCACAGTGCCTTGGAAGCCCCTCGCTGTGCTGCTGAGGGTGGTGGCCCTGAGACTTGGTCTGAGCTCTGAAGACTGCTTTGCTGTAAGAGCCTCCCCCTTGCTGCTGTCCTTAGCTCAAGATGCCTGCTTCTCCTTGCTCTGAGTAGGGAAACAGAATGTTAATGATGATGAGTCCAGATTTTCCTGGGTGCGGAACCAGCCAATGGATCCTAATGTCACATCCTGGCTCAGTCCACCAGATCTGTGACTGTACCAAGATGGCTGCCTCCTCTGCGGCTGTTGCTGGGTATGAGGGGAGTGAACTGGCAGAGAGAGAGTGGAGGGGAAATGACCATAACGAAGGAAGAGGTTTCATTTATCCGCCCCAAATCTGGTGGGGTCCTCTCAAGGTCATTGAGACTATCTCCCCGACTCCAACCTAGTCAGTGCCTCCCAGCCTCCCCGGGGATCCCATCCCACACCCCTGACTTGCCGGGCCCATGGCTAGGTCAATGAACAATCGGGGGAGGGGCTCCACTTCCATGCAATTATTTCAGCTCTGTGCCTCAGCTGAAATCCTCTGGAGTTATAGGCTTGTTGACTATTTTTTCTCTAAAATAATCACGCTTCATCTAGGTTATGATATGATCTTGAGTGACATACGGAATAGCTGTCAGGGTGGGTGCAGGGAACCAGGGCCCTGTTGAGCATTTCCCGATGTGAAACACAAGGACTTCCAGGCCTGGGGGTCCTGATGCTGCTTGCGGCTCCAGTCCTCCAGGAGGCCCACAGAAGTGCTATGCCATTTCATTCCTTCCCCATCTTGGCTCCTGGAAAACTCCTACTCATTCTTCAAAATCCTGATCAAAGATCACCTTTTCTCTGAAGCCTTCCCTGATCCCTTTTCAGGCAGAGCCCATCACTCTCTTTTGACTCAATAGTTCACTCCGCCAACAGACTGATCTTGAGCAAGTAACTAATTATTATGGAACCTCTATAAAATGAGGGTAATGTAGCCTTTGCAGGGTTAGGGGGGAATCAGAGATACTGTATTCTCAGAACTTAGAATTGTGCCTGGTGCATGGTCAGGGCTCAGAAAATGACAGTTCTTGGAGTGATGATGGCAGTGATCACACTCTTTCAGTGGTCTGTTTACACATCTGTCACCCCTAATAGATTGTGGACTCCTTAAGGACAGAGCCACAGTTGAGTCATTGCTGTACCCATAGCACCCTGGCTGGCTCAGAGTGAGCACCCAATAAAGGGTAATAAATATCAGCATTATCATTAGCATACTTAAACTAATACTAACCTTTAGCGAGTGTTTACCATGTGCCAGGCACTGTTCCAAGCAATTTAGCAGGATCATCTCACTTAATCTTCGCAACAATCCTATAAGTGTTGTCATCCCCATTTCACAGGTGAGTAAAGTGAAACTAATCGAGGTTAGACAATTTGCCTGAGGCCACACTGTCAGGAGTGAGGGATGGAGGCAGTTTTTGAACCCGGTCGGCCTGACTCCAGGGTTTTTGAACAAACTCCATACTTGACTGCTGGGCACGCTCTACACTATATCACAATCCTCAGTCCACCTGACAACGGGGCCTGGGTCTGGTTTAGTTATGCAGCCCCCGATCCCTGCACAGATCTTGGCATAAAGTAGCTTCCCCAGTTAATGTTTCTTGGATAAGTAGATGAGAAAAGGAGAGGAAGAAAGGAGAAGGTCAAGGACAGATGAGGCCAGAAAAGGGCCAGGGAGAGGGCTGTGTCTTGGCCTTAAGGTTTGCACACCTTTTCTGGGGCCTGTGCCATTCCCACCAACCCAACTTCCAACTGTGTTTGAAAGGGTGTCCCCTTTGGGAACAAACTGAAGCTCAGAAGAAGGCGAGCGGAGGACTCAGGTACTCCCTCCTTCCTAGGCAGCCCCTTCCCATGTCCAGGACCACTGGCCTGAGTTGTAGGGGACAGAGAGAGGTGTGTGGTACATGAGTGAGCTAGCATTTGCGAGAAGAGGAAATAAAAGCAGGCTGCAGCATCTCTGTGCCTCAGAAGACTAGAATGTGGGAACTAGGGAGTCACCCCCGCATACCACCCACTCTCTGCCACCTCTGAACTCAACATTCAAGGCCTGATCTCACTCAGCAGGGTCGTATTCAACCTTGATGGAGGTGAATCTTCCTTTGGTGGGGAGAGGACTGCCTCTTCTCATTGCCCCCAAAACACTGTAGGAGAGAGCCAGTCAGGAGCCATGCGACCTAGGGCAGCTCCTATCTACTCCCTGACCTTCAACTTCCTTATATTTAAAAGAGAGTTTGCCCTGATTACGCCTAGAGCCACCCTGCAGTGCATGTGTCCAGAAGTGAGTGGGTGGAAGGTCTCTGTTCCTGTTGTCCTGTCAGTACCCTGGGGTGGGGGCGGGGCCTGCCTGCCCATCTGACCTCAGGGCCAAGGTCGTGGGGACTTTGCCCAGCTGTGTCCTAGCCCAGACCTGCTTCTTCAAGTCCAGTTGGTGCTAGGGAGGGAGAGGGAATTTTTAATTTACATTTCTCCCCTTGATTCAGAGTCTGGGCAGCTATTTTGACTGCTTCACTGGAATATTCTTTAATTCTGAGTTTCTTTTTGTCATTACGGCTGGAAAATTAAAATCTCTCTGCTTTGGGCAAGTGAAGGCTGAGTGAGGGATGGCTGTTGCCCCCGCACATTTCTTATTTAAGTCAATTTGGAAACACCGACTGTTTTCTCTCAGGGCAGGTGACAGAGAGAAGAGGACAGGGCAGACTTTAGCCTCCCTCCTTCCCACAGCATTGGCATTAATCCTCTCATTTTTCCTGTAGCCCTCACTGACCTGGCCTAATCACAAACTTAATAACACCCTGGCTTGTAAAGCTCTTCCCCATGCATTCTTTCCAGCTGATTCTCACAACAGCCCTGCAAGGAAAGCAGGTGTTCTTGTCCTTGTTTTTATTAATGAGGGAACTGAGGGTCCAGGGCATTTGAAAGACAAGCCTCTGAAATCCTTGGGAAGGGGGCAACAGGGTGGGGGTAGTTGAAGTTGTGACCCTTTACCTTCAGGTCCCCTTGTTTCTGAAAAGACAGCTGGGGCAGCGCTGCCTCCTCTCATTGCCCCCAGAACACTGAAGGGGAGACCCACTCAGGAGCCATGTGACCTAGGGCAGTTCCTGGCTCCTCCCTGACCTTCAACTTCCTTATATTTAAAAAAGAGTTTGCCCTAAATTATGCCTAGAGCCACCTTGCAGCGCGTGTGCCCAGACTCCAGGGAAAAGGACAGTTGTTCTCTGCTGCTCTGCTCCATCTCTGTCCTTGGGTGGTGACTGCTCCTTCCTATGTGAGAACACCCAGCTGTCTTTGCCTTGCTCTGTTCTCTCTGCAGATCTCTCAATGATTTGCCCACAGACTCTCAGAGGGATATTTGATCCACATGCGTCTCCCATTAGAGCCCCAGAACATTCCCTCTGAGACGGGCCTGGAGAAAGTCTGGTGGGAGGCGGCTCCATGATTGCCTCAAAGCCCTAGCAGCACACTGTTTTTACTGAGCATGTTGGGAGGTGTCTGGGGTCTTCCAAGGTCTGGAAGAGGTTCCTTTCACTGGGGAACACAGGGTCTAGGAATGCAGGCTGGGCTACATCTCAAGCAGCCTTAGAAGTTGTGACTGCCCCGTCGGCAAATGGCAGCACCAGCCTTCTAGGGGCACATGCTCTGGTGGGAAAAGAAGTTTCTTGTTCCTCCTTTGCCCCATTCGCAGCTCCCTCAAGGACCTGGTAGTTTCCACAGTCTTCTATTCCCTTCTGTGGAACTCCAGGGAACCAAGAGCCCCAGGTACCATGTGACCCTAAACCTCTTCAACAACCTCATGTTTTTGCTCCTGGTGTGAAATGACAGCCACTCTCACCTGCCTCTCTTCCTCCCTGGGGAGTGGGAGCTTAGGGCAGACTGCTCTCTTCATCACCACCTCAACCCCAGGACCACAGAGGGAACTCCAAACCTAACCTGAGCCAGCAAGAGGGACCGTCTGGGCAACCAGGGGCTTCCTGGGGCTGGTGCAGGAGGGAGAGCTGAGGGAGGCAGGAGGGAATGAGAACTTTCTGGAGATGAAGTCTTTGAATAGCAACTCAAAACCTTTGGATTGGGCTTCCCTGGTGGCACAGTGGTTAAGAATCCACCTGCCAATGCAGGCAACACAGGTTCAAGCCCTGGTCCAGGAAGATCCCACATGCCGCGGAGCAACTAAGCCCGTGCGCCACAACTATTGAGCCTGCACTCTAGAACCTGCGAGCCACTACTGAGCCCGTGTGCCACAGCTACTGAAGCCCACACACCCTAGAGCCTGCGCTCTGCAACAAGAGAAGCCACCGCAGTGAGAAGCCGGTGCACCATAACAAAGAGTAGCCCCCGCTCACCACAACTAGAGAAAGCCTGCGCACAGCAACGAAGACCCAACTCAGCCAAAAATAAATAAATAAATTTAAAAAAACAAAACAAACTAACAAAAAAACCTTTGGATTGTTGAGGCAGAAAAAATCAGACAGATCTGGGATCAAATTTCAGTTCTACCTCAAGCTGTGAAATCTTAGACAACCTCTGGAAACCTGTTTCCTCCTTCACTTTCCACAATGGTGATTATTCCATATTGTTGCAGGATTGAATGAAATAATGTACATAAGACACTTACCAAGGCCTCCAGCATATATTAGGCAGTCAGTAAATGGTTGCTATTATTAAGTATTAGTATCAGTATCAGTATTATGATGGAGATTTAGGAAGTGGGGATTGGAGACAGACTTTCTTGTTTGCAGGACACTCGGCCACAGTGAGTTAGGGGGGGAGGAAATCTCCAGACAAAGGGTCTCCACCAGAAGTTCTGTGTGATCTTGTGAAAGCCCAGCCTCACCTCTGCAGTGCTGTCTTGTTGACCCAGACATAGACCCAAAAAGCCTATTCTCTTTCCTTGCGGCAGCTAACTTTACACCAGGAAAAAACAGCACCTTGGGAAATTAGAGTCACAGAGACTGGGCAGTCAAGTTCCTCTCAACGTCAGATAAAGGGGCTCCTGTTCTGATTCCCATCAGTGGTGAGGGATGATGCTCAGGCTGCCACTGAGCACAAGGGCCTGGCCAGCTGGAACAATGGTTGGGCAGGTGCCAAGGCCTTGAAAAAAAACTGAGGTCCCAAGAGAGAAACCAGAGCTGCCCCAGTGGGCACTGCCTTCTCTTTATGCCTCTCACTCTTTGCTCCTCCTCACTGCCCTGTTTCTAGCCCCACCCAACCCCATTTCTGACAAGGAGAGTGGGACCAAAGTGAGACCTCGCAGGGTAAAAATTGGGGCTCCTCTCCCGGGGAGGGAGTTTAGAGCACTGGGCCTCACCCTACATCACTAGCTCCGGAGACCCTAATATGATTCAAGATCCAGGAAAATGGGGTAGCAATCCTAAGATCCTGAGAAGGGAGAGTCCACAGAAGTCAGCATCACCTCACCCCATCTCTCTTCCCCAATCCTGGGTCTTTGTTTCTTCTTTCTCTTTTGACTCTCTCCTTTCCATTCTCTTCTCTCTGCCTCTTCCTCTTTCTCCTCTCCTTATCCACAAGCTGGCTTTGCAAGTTTTCAACTTCTGTTCCTAGACCCCCTAAACATGCAGCAGTCTCTCTCTTTTTGTTTCTCTTGTTCCCTCTCTTCTCTCCGATTGCCTCACCCAGAAGCAGGAATTCCCGCGTTCTCTGATAGAGGCATGGGAGAGCTAAGCCCCAGGATAGAGCCTCAGACTCCTCAGGGGCACGTGGGTGGGGGGGCTGGCGCTGGGCTGTGTGGAAGAGGAAAGCATGAATTGGCTCATGAGAGCGTAAGGAAGGCATAGACAAATGGAATGCAGTATTGATTGGGCTCTGGGTGACTCATCACCTCAGAGGAGGGATCTAGGAGGGTGATGTCATTGCTGGAGCTGATGGTGACACTGCCAGCTGCACCTCATTCCTGCCCTGAGACGTTTTCTTCCCTTTATAGCTTCTTTTTGCCTCCCCATTACAGGGCAAGGCTGGGGAAGCAGACCTCACCTTTGGTGTCATTTAGAACTACAATGTGGTTTTCTTAGACTGAGACCTTCCTTCCCACATCCTCACCTCCAATTCATCTGCCTGTCTTATTAGATGTACTAATGTGCACATGGGCATTCACTGTCTCACACATGTGTGCACACTTTTGACATGTGTGTACAGCTTACCTGCAAGAGCGTGTGCACGCACACACACACACCACACACAACACACACTCAAATATACTCCCACCTGCCATCTGTTTCCATCAGTGAGGGGAATAAACTGGGCATCAAACAATGCTAGGGGACTCTAGGGGGCGATTCTCCCTGGGAGTGATCTGAGGAAGAGCTCCTGTGTGCTCATCTACTGGCATCTTGATGTCTTGTGCCTCTTAACTTCAGGGGCCGCACACTTGAGCCAAAGTAAGCCCAGCATTTGAATAGGTGTGTGTCCTTAAATATGTTCATTTCCAAATTCATAATCATGGGGAAATTGGGCAGGGATGTTGTTGGCAGGGGATGGGGGTATGTGGAAGAGGACAATTTGAGTAGAGCCAGAGACTTTAGAAACTGACTCCAAGACAAATTTCATAATATCCCCCTCTCCTACCCACCCCCAAATTGACTATATCTTTCCCTCTGCATCCTGGGAGGAGAGAGAGTTGGATCTCCCTTGTTAACTAAGTCCCAGGAATCCAGCTTAAGCTGGGGCAGAGGAAGGGTTCCAAATATGAATGGGAATATTAATGCTATGTAAATCACATGCAAATACATTGAAAGCAAAAATAAATAGCTAGTGGGTCTTGGAAAAAAAAACAATTAGCCTGGGGTGAAGGCAGTGGAGAACCCACAGCCCAAGAAATGGGGTAACTTCCAGAGTCTGGGTGGAGGATGAGCCCACTGCAGTCCTCTGGAGACTCTGGCCTGTGGTGGAAATGGTTTGTTTTGGCCATAAGCAACAAACTCACAAGTATGTGTTCATTGCCCATTTGACATGGTGGCAGAGGTGGATTTTCCATAAAGCTAATGAAGCTTAAGCTTTGGGGCTACACATTTCCACAGGCCCCTTCCAAAGGCTGCCTTTAATTTTTATGTCTATAATTTTGTATTCTTTTTCTTAAAGAGAACTTCCCCAAATTGTATGATCTTTGGGACCCACAAAACCTGGGTCGATGTCTGCAGTGAAGAGAATAAACTCTCTATTTAATTAGCAGCCTCCTTTGAGATCATCTGTCTCTCAGAGATGCCCGTCTGTCTACATGGCCTTATAAGCCCCTTCCTCTGGGTCGAAGACCCAGATGAGCTCCAAGGCTGCTCCTGGCTCCAGGACTCCACAGTTTCCTGCCTTGAGGCTGGTGTTGGAGGAGGATGAAGGTAACTGCTTTGTTGTTAAAGGGAATGTGGCCCTCCTGCCCAAACTCTGAACTTCAGGGAGCAAGTACCTGATATTGAATAATAATTATATCTTACATTTGTAAAGCCTTTGAGAGTTTCTAAAGGGAACGCGTCATTTGATCTTCACAACAACCTTGAGGTAGGGAGGAGATATATTATGGAGATTTGTTATAGACAAGGAAACTGAGGCTAAGAGAGGTGATATTAAAATAATAACAGCTCACACTCACAACCTTGTTGTAACAGCAGGGATGATTACATGTATTATTATTGTGTTCTTTTAATCTGCACGACAACTCTATGAAGTAGGTACCATTATTACCCTTATTTTTAGAAATGGAGAAACTGCACAGAGAGGTTAAGGAATTTGCCCTAGCTAGACTAAAGAGTAGCAGAGCAAAGATGCAAACTCAGGGAGTCTGGCTGCAGAGTTCTTGATCTTAATCAGTTCACTACCAAAACAACTTGTGCGTGTTCATGGGCCACAATCTAAATCCAGATCTTTCTGACCCCAGAGCCCTTTTTCATCTCTACTAAGCATGACAACCTCCCTAATGAACTAGGAAGTGCCAGCCACTTGTGGCCAGGGGCCCAGAGGGAGGCACAAGGTGATTGGTCTAAGGTTCAGGGTCTTGCCAGGGACGGAAGGATGAGTACCAGGGTTCCTCCTGTGCTGATTGCTCAGGGCGGACAGTGAGCCAACAATCACCAACCTGAGATAAGCCTGAGGAGGCGTCCTCCCTCCTGGGCCCTCAAGACCCCCAAATCTTTGACCATTTCTCCCCACTCCTATAATTCCCTGATAAATGAGATCAAGATTATGGTCAGAGGTGTGTTTAGGAAGATCACTATGGCAAAAAATAAAGGATGGTGGATTAGGGGTGAGGGTGAGTTAGGAAATGGTTACAAAAATCCAGGAGAGAAGTGATGAGGTCCTAAATGAAGCTAGTGACTGTGATGTGGAGAAGAAAGATGCTGCAGGAGTGAACAAATGAAGGGTGAACAGGGATGTCTTCCAATGATACAGCCTACATTCAGGCACTGGTGGAAGAAGAGGGATAGAGAATGGGGGATGTGTAGGGGCAATAAACAATGAGGCCTGCAGGATGAGCAGCCCCTGGAAGCTGCCAGAGGTGATAACATTCTATCTTCCTGCTCTCTGGGTCCCCAGTTAGGTTGGTTCCCCACCACGTGCTGTGTGTATGTGTGTGCGCGCGCACAGAAGTGTCAGCCCTGGGCTCTAGGGCCACATCACAGGGAGGTGAGCTATGGGTAGCATCAGGAAAGCGTGATTTAGAGTCTCATTCCCACTGCCCTTCACTGTGCTGCAAGGACAGTTCAATGTAATATATAATTACCGCTGCCCAACAAGGCTGCACTGTACACAAAGCTCCCCACCTTCCTCCTGCTCCCTTCTGCCTGTGTTCAGACTATAAATCAGTTTTCAATCCTGAGTGCTACCAGTAAATGTTCAAGCTCAGGATCCTCGCCTCATATTCCCGCATCCCTGGGGGGTGGTTCAGGCTCTGAGTGGCCCCCCCTTCCCCTAGTCCTGATTCTGACATCCTTCCTGTCCCCTGATTGATGGTAGGAGGGGCAGCGGGGGAGCTGGAATTGGCTCTAGGGTCTCTGGGACCCTGGCTTGGGGAGTGGGGGTGGGTGGCTCTGTGTCTACCTGAGTTGGCCAGGTCTGAGCTGGACGCTGCCCAGTGTGCATGCTCCAGATCACTTGGGCAAGAAGGCAATGAAACTAACCCCTCCTCGCAGAAAGGCACTCTCCTCCCAGTCCTGCAGGATGTGCCAGAAGGAAGCAGGTGGGGGCCTTCCCTGGAGAGTCTCCAGAAGATAGCACCCTCCTTATGTATTGATGTAGGGATGAGGAGGCACAAACCATGGCTCTGCCCTGAGCTGGGATGGGAAACCCCATGGTGTACCTGGAGGGTGATAAAAGGACAAATCAAGAGAGGACTTCTTGGGCTTCCCTGGTGGCGCAGTGGTTAACAATCTGCCTGCCAATGCAGGGGACACGGGTTCGAGCCCTGGTCCAGGAAGATCCCACATGTTGCAGAGCAACTAAGCCCATGTGCCACAACTACTGAGCCTGCACTCTAGAGCCCGTGTGCCACAACTACTGAGCCCGCGTGCCACAACTACTGAAGCCCATGCGCCTAGAGCCCATGCTCCGCAACAAGAGAAGCCACTGCAATGAGAAGCCCGCACACCACAATGAAGAGCAGCCCCCGCTCTCCGCACAGCGCCCAGCAACAAAGATCCAACTCAGCCAAAAATAAATAAATAAATAAAATTTTTAAAAAAGAAAGGACTTCTTGATTCCTTGAGGACTTTGATTCTCCTACTTTTAAAAAAAGGTAGATGCTTTCCTTTTCACCTTCATGCTTCTCTTTGCAAGGATGACTGCAATGGCCTCCTCACCCCTCTACCTGCATCCACTAGTACCCTCCTAACACATCTTCCTGCTGAATGGAGGTGAGATCATGCCTCTTGCTTCCCTGATTAAACCTCTTTGTGAGCCTCCTTCTTCCCTTAGGATAACATCAAATTCCTTCCCATGGCTCACAAGACCTGACCTTGCCCATCTTAACCATACCAACCTCATCGGGTACCACTCCTCCTTTTATTGCCTCACTCTAGCCACACTGCTTTCCATTTCTCCAACACTCCTGCCACAGGGCCTTTGCACCAGCAGTTCCTGAAACCTGAAATATTCTTCCTCTGGCTCCTCCTCTTCTAGGTCTCTTCCTATGTCACCATCCTTCGCTGATTACTTCATCTGAACTAGGTCCCCCTTTCTATGTCAGCACCCTGTTTGTTCACTTTATAGTACTTATTATATATTATGTAATTTGTAATTCTGTATTCCTCAGCTGGTTTCCTGTTTTTTTTTTTGTTTTTTGTTTTTTGTTTTTTTGTGGGTTTCCCCCATGATACTGGAATCTCTGTAAGGGCAGGGGCCATACTGTATTGTTCACCACTCTATTCCAGATGCTTAGCATAAAGCCTAGCACACAGTAGGTATTAATTAAATATTCTCTGAATGAACTGAATGCATGGGAGGTGGCTGCCAGAGGAAGTCCTGGAAATTGAAGCTGACTCTACCAATACCCATCGCATCCCCATTTTCAAACAGCAAACAGATTCCCCCTTCCCTAGGAGATCAGGCTTGTACCCAACCTGGGGGAACCAGCAGGGGCTCCCCCAGGGCCTCGACCCTCCTCCCTCTCTTTTGGGAAAACTCTCTTAGCTCTGGCCCTTTCTGGCTGTCCTTGGAGCTGCCCCCCTACCATGGGTCAGTGGCCAGTGTTCACCACCTCCTACTCCCCCTCAAGGTCCCTGGGTTGTTGCAAATCATGGCCCATCCCAAACTGATACCTGTGCCCACTGCTTGGGGCAGAGGACAGGAGCGTGGAAGGAAGAGGGGGGGTGTGGGCCAGGGACTCAAAATGGGAACAGGAAGGGAGACCGAGGAGGCAGCTCTTCCACACATTATAATATCCATGAAGTAAATGCAAATTAACTGAAAGCACCTTTTGAATAAGCAGCTTTTATTGAGGGAGCTGCTCTAATCCGTAAATGGCTTTATTGACCACACGGAGCTTCCTGGTGGGGGAGGGGGTGGGAAATATAAACCCGCTGTCAGGAATTGCTCCGCAGCGCCCTTGTCCCTGCGCTTTTAGATTCCAGACATGCTTCTTGAGGCTAATGGAACTGGCAGATCTCTAACCTCGGCTTCCACATTCCACTCTCCTCCCCCACCCCAGCCTAGGGAGATTGCCTGCTGGGTTTGCGGGAGGCTGAGGCTGCTGTATGCTGCACATCGGATCTAGGTGTTGACTGAATCTCAGGGGCTGTAAGCAACCGAGTGTGGCTATGGTGATATGGCGCTGGGGGCTCTCTGGTACAGCTCTACACCTGGGCACGTGAAACATTCCTGTGCCTGTGTGTAAAGGTATGTGAACTGTGTCCGCTGGAGGGTTTGTGCCCATTTACACACACCCCTGGGAACAGGCGCCACTGTGTGCCTGTGCGCCTGTGTTTGTGTCTGCACCCTCCCCCTACGTCTCCATCCATTCGTACTCCTTCTCAGGTTGTGGGGGCCTGGCCTCAGCTGAGGAGTCATGCTTTTTCAAGGACTAATGACTTTTATCAGAATGACAATGAACTGATGACACATGGAAGCTCCCAGGCTCTGGAAAGAAGCCAGAGAACAACTGGGAACAGAATGGAGGCTGGTGGGACTTGGGGGCTCAAGGACCTTGTCTCTCAGCCCATTCTAGCTCTGTTCAGATTTTAGAGGGTAAGTGGATGGACAAAGGAAGCCAAGAGGATTTTGGAAATATGTTATCAATATTCCTGGCCTGGCCTGCCTGCCTTTTCTGGGAGCTTCCAATCCCTGCTTTGCTGTCTCTCTTGCCCTCCCAAAGTGCTCACCTTGACCACAGTTGTGAGCTGTGAGGGGTAAGGCTGGCTATTCTATTCTCCCAGCCTCTGCCCTCTGGCCCTCAACCAAAACCAAGTCCTGCCCAGAGACGGAATGAGGGGACTGCTCCTAGGTATGGGATAACATAGAATTCTGAGAGAGGCAGGGACACAAAATCAGGCCTTGGAGCAAAAACTGGAAAGCTGCTCCTTGGACACACAGCCTATCAAGGCTAATTGGCCTCAATGATGGTAGGGCCAATCCATTTCATAATGGATTTAGGACCAGGTGACTTGTCATTGGGGAAAGGACAGGAGAGTCCAGAAGCTTGCAGAACATCCACACTAGAGGGACCTGGATTACAGAACAGGAACTTCTCTCATTGGTCAGAGAAGATAAGTGATACCCCCCTCCTAAAGGTTTCAGAGAGACTTCAAACAGACCTGGTTACAGCACACAGGGGCTTGCTTCACTGGAAAGCTCCCCACCCCACTTTACCAAGAGGCAGCCACTTTTCCCCAAGCTGAAGAGTTCCAGCCCCCTTAGCAAAGCCCGGAACATAGTAAGTGTTCAATAAATACTAGTTGGTGTGAATATTAGCATAATCTCCTGGAGGAAAGTCTCTGATGGTGGTCTCTGCAGAGAGGGCTGAGCCTTTAGGACCCTGGGAGTCAGGAGGGGCAGGGAGCAGTGTGAAGCAGGCATGGTGCCAAGATGCTCAGCTGGAGCACCAAAGAGGCAGGGGCCCTGGCCTCCACTGTGGCCTCTCCTTGCCCAATCCTGGCTTCCCAGGAGTGTCCTCTCTCTGGGCCCTGCAGGGAGTCCTCCTTCTGTCCCAGGAAGGCCCAGTGACCTTTCCCTCAAGTCTGCAAATATATTCTTGGCGAGTCTTGGAAATAAAATTGTGCTCAACATTTGTACAGGGCTTTTCTGCTGCCCAGGCCTTTACAGACATTAGCTAATTAAATGGAGGAGGATGAGACGGAAGAGGGCCTGGCCTCTGCAGTCAGGGACTCCGGCCCACCTGACCTGGGCAACTCCAGTCCTATTCTTCCTTTCTTCTTTTTCTGCAAGATTGGACTCACTTTAAAGAAGAAGCGACTTCTGGGGAGTTGGCGACTGAGCCAGAAAGCAAAGGGAGGAGGGAGTTTAACAATATGTTGAGTAGGTTAGGGTCTTCCTGAGGTCATTGTGTACCACTGCCAGCCATATCTAGCAACTGGCTCAATCTAAAAGTGCAATTATGTGTCTGCCATGAATGGGTCAATCACCTTCTCTCCCTTTGGAGGAGGACGTGAGGACACACAGACAGTAACTAGAGCCAGAGCAGGTTGTCAAAGGTCCTTCCCAGAGAGCTAGGGGGTCCTGTTCCTGGTCTAGGGACAGGGCCGACCTCTCAGCCTACCTGGGAGTCACAAACCTGGACAGTAGCTCCTAGCCTGAAGAGACGCACATAAACCTCTGCCCCACCTGGCCATGGGTGTTGGAGGGGAGCCATCCTAGCATTAGCAGAATTTCTTGTTCCACTGCCCCCCACCTACTCCCCACTATCCTCATACCCTGCCTGTGCCAGCAGTGAATCACAGAGTGCAACTGTCCTCCAATGGGCAATAAGTCAATTCCCACCTGGGGAGGAGAGAAAGAATGAGAGATTGGGGTGGGGTGGGGGGAGAGAGAGAGAGAAAGAAATTATCATGGACTAGAACTAGGGGAAAGACCAAGAGAGAAACAGAGACCTGTTATAGAGACTGACCTAAGAAAGACATAGGCCATATTTCAGACTGAGACTGCGGGAGAGGAAAAGGAAGAAGACTGGAAAGAGAGAAGGAGGAAGAAACAGCTCCTCAGGTAGTAACTGTGTCGAGATTGAGGGTTTCTTGGCACAGCCAGAGACAGCCCCATGTAGAAATCCCCCCAGGAGGCCCGACAGAGCTGCCAGGAATCCCTGGAAGAAGAGCCACACCTCCCACCCACCAACAACCGGGAAGGACAGCATCCACAGGTGCCCACCTCAGATGTGTGGGCTCCTTCAAGAGGCAGGTGGTGTGCATTCTCCTCCCTCATCCCATCACAGGGACTGCAAGCCTGGAGACTCAGCGCCTCCTCCTGCAGTGAGTATCCCCTGTTCCCCCCAGGTCTGCCCCTGCCCACCCTGCTCCCATCAATCTGCCTGGTGATGATTGGTGAGTCAGCAATTCTGGATGCCTCGCCAAGCCTAGCAGAGCAGGGCCTGACCTCCCCTCACCGTAATTATCTGTCTCATAAAAAATAGGCATTGAACTTCATAAAACCAATTAAGACTTCAGGGCCAGGGCACAGGAGCAAGCAGGAGTCCAGGCAGCACTGGCGACTGTGTGGGCCAACTCCAAGGGCAGAGCAGTACCTGACAGCTCCCTCCTCTCAGCCCCAGCCCCAGCCCTAAAGGCTGTTAAGCTCCTGCAGATGCAACAGAAGAGGCTGAGGTCAGACCCAAAGAAAAACTGGCTGACTGGCTGGCAGGGGCCACGAGCACTGGAATGGTTTCTTCCTTTTGTGACCAGCAGCCTAACGGAGCCTGGTTCCTCCCTCCATAGCCCTCTCTGGTTCCAGAAAACCTCAAGAGCTTCCCATCAAGTTACCAAGGCAACAACAGCCCAGCAAGATTCACAGTGATGATGAAGAGAGAGAGAGAGAGCAGAGACTGACAGCAGCCCCACGACAGGTTGCCAGGGTGGGAACACACATCTCAGAGTGAGCAAAGAGGCAGAGGCTTCAGGCCAGAGAAGCATCCCCTGCCTCCCTGTCCAGTCTGTTCCAGGACTTGTTTTCCTGCAGTTTGTGGCTTTACACAGCCCAGTCCCAGGTGGGTGAGAAGACAGGATCAAAGCTTCCCTCACTGTTGGGGCGGGGGGCGGCGGCGGCTCCTCCACAGCTTCCCAAAATGGCAGATGTTGCGGCTCCTGGCCCCAGTCTCTGCTTTTAAAATCCAGCGGGGGCTTCCCTGGTGGCGCAGTGGTTGAGAGTCTGCCTGCCAATGCAGGGGACACGGGTTCGAGCCCTGGTCTGGGAAGATCCCACATGCCGCGGAGCAACTGGGCCCGTGAGCCACAACTACTGAGCCTGCGCGTCTGGAGCCTCTGCTCCGCAACAAGAGAGGCCGCGATAGTGAGAGGCCCGCGCACCGCGTTGAAGAGTGGCCCCCACTCGCCGCAACTGGAGAAAGCCCTCACACAGAAACGAAGACCCAACACAGCCAAAAATAAAAATAATAAATAAATAATAAATAAATAATTAAAATAAAAAAAAAAATCCAGCGGGACTCTCTTTCATAACCACCTGCTCTCTGCATGAGGGAGGCAGTGCTGTTAAGGGATCATGAGCATGGGCTGCTTTGGAATCAGACAGACGTGGGTTGACTCTTGGCTTGGTCACTTTCTAAGACTCTGTGACCTTGGGCAAGTCATTTCTCTCTCAGTCTCAGTTTCCTTGGCTGAAAAATGGGGATAACATGATAAATTCCCAGGACTTAATAATATCATACATATAATGTGCTTGTGCAAGGACTGGTACTGGTCAGTTTTTAAAAAAATTTTAGCTGTTAAAATTTTATCCTTATTATTAGTATTTTAATTTTTATTATAAATGTGTGCCTTCATATACTCATCTGTAAAATAGGAATCATGATTCAGTGGGTTGAAGATTAAACAAGATAAAGCATGTGAAATGCTTAGAACAATATCTTCCCCATAGAAAATGCCTAATGAATTGGAGCTGTTCTTATTAGGATTTCTACATCTCCTTTCCCCTTCCCCCGACCCCGGGCCTTCAGATTATGTACCTGGAATCTATCCCTGAGCTGGCTGAAACTCCTAGTTCCCTAAATAGTATTGGCTGTGAAAATGAGGCTTCTGGAATTGTGGTGAACTTCTAACTCACTTCTGGACCAAAAATAAGCCTCTGACTTCTGTACTCCCTCACTTCCGTCTCAGGAGCCTTAGGTTGATGTCCAGCTAGATCAGTATCCTGGAGGAAAGGGGTAAATGGTCATTTAGAATGGAAAAATGTTTTGTCCCTACACAGAGGGTCAGGTGCCAAGCTGGAGGAGGGGACACAAGAGAATGGATGAGAGACCGCATGGGTGGAGCTACAGTGCCTCTCGTTCCTGTCTTTTTTTGGTCCATCTGAGGCCTCATTTCCATAAGGAGATCTCAGATATGGCAAGCAACTGCAGACTGCTCCCAATCCCTCACCATCTTCCTCTCTGGAAACACCAACACTCCTCTAGGGCCTAGTCACACTTCTGACCTTTGAGATCCATGAATAGGCTGGTTTGTGATGCAGTCTTCCTCATACTCAGCCCTTTCCACACATCTGTACCTCACTGGTCCAATCGCACACGAACTACATGGGAGGGTGTCCCAGGGTCTCCAGGGTATGCCACAAGCTAAAACCTAGGCTACAACTGCAGCTGGAAGAACTTAGGTGAAACCTCAGAAAAATGTCTTGGTTAAAGGAGCTGGGAGACACAGGGAAAAGGCTACAGGTCAGCTATGGAATTCACCTCTGCAGATTTTCAGCTGGAGAAGGCCCAGTCCCTAACCTCTACTGCCCTAGAGAGCTTGAGAGTTGATACCTCAGTGGGGGGCAGGTGGGGCTAGGGCTGTCAGGATGCTCAAGACATTGGAGCCAAGGCCTCCAACCCTGGGTTTCTTTCCATTCCGCTAACCCTTCTCTCCTCCATAGCTTGGAGGACTGCTGCCTTAATGTTTACAGCAAACCTGAGGCCCTGTGGGATGAGGTGGTTTCTGCAGAGCCAGACTCTAGGGACAACCAATAATTTTGGGTTCTGAAGTGAGAGATCAGTTCTGAGGATGACTCGAACATGTACTCCACCAGAATAAGTTCACAGATTTGAACCTGTGCCCTCAGCTCTGCTAGCAACAATACCTTTGTCTCCAGCTCAGAGATCCCGTCCTGCGCACCAGTCACTATACACTGGCCTCCTCCCGATTCTTTGGACAGAGAGAACTCCTGATACAGGCGTTTTACCATCCCTGTGCCCATAAGTCAATACTCACACAGGCTCTGTTACTGGAGAGGAGGGATTCCTGAGGGTTGGTGGCTTTGGGATGACTGGGTAGGGGATGAGGAAGTCTGAGGGAGACAACTGGAGAGAAAGCAGGAGTGGGGGGCCTTGGGAAGTCTTCTCTTAGGGGCTTTCCCTCAGGGCAGCTGCTGCCCAGAAAGCCCCAGCTGGGTCAGCTACAGGTCAGGAATGAGCCACAACCCACCGACCTGCTCAGCACTCCCTGCTGCACCCCATCCCCATCAGACTCCCAGACAGGTCCAGGAATAGTCACAGAGGACTGTGTTAGGTCTGGGAAAAAGAGAAAAAGCCTCTCCCTACCCCCTGCCATGATGAAGAACCTAGTGGGCAGGGCATGGGTATAAGCAACACAGATTAATCTGGAAGGCATTCTGAAGAAAATTTAGCTCCCCAAAGACAGCTAAACCAGCGTTAGCTGTTAGGGAATAGCAAGGGGCCAGGAGTTACACTGTCTCCAAACTGGGCCCACCTGGTCTTGGCCGTGGCTCCCAGATAGAGACCTACCCTACTAACTGATCTCCCAGAGGCAGAAGTCAGGTTTCTTTCAGCCCAAGGAGTCTCAGGCACAGTTAAGAAAAGCGATTTTTCTCTCAAGTCTCTGTCTCTGCCTGCTAGAAAAAGATTGCTTCCAACTCTCAAAGGGTCTCCCCTGCTCACCCTCAGAATGACAGGTGGACAGACAAAATTTCTAATGTTCTCAGAGTCCAGGCTGAAGGTGGCCCCACAGAATCCTCTCCTAGGATGACCCAGGAGTGCCCCCTGCTGTCTGGCTTGTCTGAAGCCAGTCGGGAGTGGAGGAAGGAAGGAGTGAAAGCCAATTCTAGTTGCTCCAACAGAAGGGGCCACGCTTTATGCTGCCCCCTTTACTCACTGCCAGAGCGTGAATCAGAGCTGGATTTCCCCAGGGGTCACTGAGGAGGGGAACGTCCAGAGAGCAGTCGACCTGGGAGAAGGACAACACACCGGGGCCCTGTAGCCTGGCCTCTGGGCACATGCCCAGAGCTCAGAGGAGGGCTGTCCAGTCTGTAGATGTCCCTGGCTTTAGGAGGAAAGTCACATATCACATAGCAAAATCAGCCGCCTCCTCTGAGCCTCGGAGAGAAGAGGTTGTGCCACATTCAGTGAATCACCTCAGTGAGTGAGTGGTGGAAGATCTGCCAACCTCGGGGAGCATAGGAGAGACCCCGCTTCTCCCCAGCAACTCCCTTAGGTGCCAGGGAGACATGACCAAATTTACCATTGATAATACAGATAATAATAGCTGTTTCCAAAAGCACCTTCAGCTCCACATCTGTAAGCTCAGGAGAGACTAGAAGATTCTTCAGGTCTCTTTAGCTCCACCATTCTATGAGTCTATAGGGTTCCACAGCCCCCCACCTCCACCCCTAGTGGCTGCCTTCTGTCCTGACCACCCACTACTCCCCACTCCTAGTTCTTTCTTTAACCTGATTTAAATCCATCTTGCTGCATCCTAAATAGTGGCAGCTAGAAGGGAGGGTCTTCTTCCAACACTTCCCGTTTTCAAGATCAGAGACAGTGAGGGAGGGGGGAAAAGAGACAGAACACCGAGAAACCTAGAGAAGAGAAAGGAGTAAAATAAGGGGTAGAGAGATGACCAGCTAAGACCCAAGTAAATATCTGAGAAGCCATCTGACTGGCTAGAGAGGTAGGGAACGAGCCTCAGCACTGTCTCTAGTCATTCTCCCTGTAAGCATTTCATAGCTGCATCTCTGCGCTCCCACTAAATGTAGGCGTTGAGTGTGCATACACACGTACACACATGTGTGCTTAGATTGTGGGGAAGGCCTGGCTGGCTGTGGGGCTGTAGCAGGGCAGCAGTCCTTTCCTGGTCAGAGACTTCTGCCCTACCTGCATAATTATCTTCCCCTTTTCACAGCCCCCCTCCCAGCCTCCAAGCCTTCTAGCACTAGGTCTCTGTGCTTTCAAAACAGCTCCCTCTCTGAGTGTTACCTCCAGGAAGTGCTGAGCTGGTCGAATGGGGGGATGGAAGGGAGGAGAGCCAGTCCTCTTCCCTCCAGAGCATGACCCCATCAGACAACCTCCCTTTACCTCCCCTCCCCTCCACCTCTTTCATCACTGCCACCTGACAGCTGCGAAAACAGCCCTCCTCACCCTGAGGAGTGGACTGCAGAGGATATGCCTACTTCCCAGCTGGGGGTGGGGGTGGGTCTGGGGCAGCAACATTCCCAGCAGTGCCTACACAGCAGTGCCCTCTGCCTCCCTTCTCCCATAATTAAAGAAACAAAAGGGAAAGACCTCCCAGCCAACCCCTACAACCACTTTGCAGTCACCCCACCTTCCCCAAATCCCTGTCCAGCCTGCCCCCAACTCTGCCCTCCAAAGGTAGCCTGTATTTCTCAGACCTTGGAAAGTCACATGGGGATATCTCACCCTGAAAGACAGATCTGCTCTTGGAATGCAGGGAGACAGTGATGAATTCGCCCACACACTAGCAACCTACTTCCGTTAACTACTGTGTCCAAATAATTTCTTTAAATCACCAAAGGTGAGGCTGGGGGAGGGGAAGGCAAGTCTGTGACATCAATCTTCAGTGGGGATTCCTCCTCCAAACCTGGCCAGGGCCAGGCAGGAGAAAAACTCTGCACACACATACTCTGGGGACTTCTGGGGCAAAGTGAAGGAAATGAGACCCACCCCCACCCCGGCACCCCACAGCGCCTCCTGTGACCTCAGTTATCTTCAAGCCAGCCCACTCCCTTGGGTCCTTGGAAAAACAACACAGATATGGGTTTAAGCACCCCTTCCTGGAGGTTTCAGGGCTCTGGCTGCTCCCGGACAGGGTGGGGCTGCTCCTCAGAGCATCCTGACCCCTCAGGCAGACAAGAGAGCGTCCCCTGTGTGATCAGCATCCAGGGGCACCCAAAAGGGCAGGGCATGAGAATGATAACTAAGATCTGTACTGCAGTTCCCAGTTTACTCATTCCTTCTCAAATTACCCTACTTAATGCCCTCATTTTACAGTTGAGGAAGTAAAGACTCATAGGAGTTGACGTGCCCAAAGCTACCAGCTAGAAAAGGGACAGATCTGAATCAAGCACTGGCCTTCTACCTCTAGAGTCTGCTTCAGGGGACTTCCCTGGCGGTCCAGCAGTTAAGACTCTGTGCTTCCACTGCAGGGGGTGCAGGTTCGATCCCTGGTTGGGGAACTAAGATCTCACGTGCCACGCAGTGCGGCCAAAAAAAATAAAATAAAATAAAGTCTGCTTCAGGAAGATCATGTCCTGGTAGGGTAGGAGGCCAGGAAACAGGTAACATTTCAGTTGCTAAGTATGTCCACCTACCCTTGGCTCTGGAACACAGTATCATCAGCTCAAAACTACAGTTCTAGCCCCTCCCTGCTTACACTGCCTGCCTCCAAGCCAGTCTCCAGCTGGATGTTTGTACATCTTGGGGATGGGCCAGGTGGGGCCCAGGAGGCAGAAGGGACAAAGAAGGGAAATGCTGACATTTCTCCAGGGCCCAGGAGCAGTAGAGGGTATGAGAACTGGGCAGATGGACCTGAACAGGCCATGTGGGAAGGCTGGGCTACGGGATAAGTATGGACACAACGTGGCCTGGCTAAAACATGGCTTTGCCCAATTGGCGACCTGAGCGTTTCTCCCTTCCTCCATTCTCCCCAAGCCTCTCCAAACTGCCTGCTTCAGATGTGATTCTTTCCAAATGGGCTCCCCTCCCCCACAAAGGGCTGGCATGTGGAGGGATGTTGTGGACTGATTACTGACATTGCAGCCTTCTTCCAGCAGCAGCAGGCTGGGGAGCTGGCAGCCCAGACCACAACAGGAGCAGCTTGTGATGGTCTGTTCCAGCAGATTGGAGAGGGTTCCCCATGGCTTAGACCTGAGGCTGAAAAAGCGGGAAAGAGGAGGCCTGCAAGCTCTTGGCCAACCAGCCTGCTTATTGGTGGCTTAAAATACAGGTGCCCATATGGGCTCTCCCTGCCTGGAGGGAGAAAAGTCAGCATTATCCAGCCCTGTGATTCTGATGGCTGTTGAGGCTCAGTGTTGGGGTCCCCCTTAGAGGTGCTCAACTTCTCCCAGGCCCTGGAGTTCCCAGAAATGAGGGGAGGGCAAGCAGGAACCAGTCACTGGCACTTGCTGGCTCCCTCCATGCCTCTTAATAGTAGAAACTCATCTCTTCTCTCAAGTATTTCATTGAAGGGGGTAGTTGGGGTGGGGGAGAGAATATCTTTCCATCTCAGGGCCTTATGGAACTGCCAGTGGTTTGAGTTATCTAGTCGGATCAAATGCATCATGAGATGTCAAGAGAGCAAGAGACAAATACTTTGAGATGGGCTTCAAGGCATGGCCTCCTCTCTGCGATTATCTGGTTACCCTTAAATGAGGGCACTACAAATATACGCTCTGTAGATCAAAGCCACAGAACACAAATTCTTTAAGAGCAGCTGCAGAGGGACTTCCCTGGTGGTCCAGTGGCTAAGACTCCACGCTCCCAATGCAGGGGGCCCAGGTTCGATCCCTGGTCAGGGAACTGGATCCCACATGCTGCAACTAAGAGATCACATGCCACAACTAAAGATCCCTCATGCCGCAAAGAAGATCCCACGTGCTACAACTCAGACCCGGCACAGCCAAATAAATAAATAAATATTTTAAAAAGAAAAAAAAAGAGCAGCTGCAGAAATAGTAGCCAGCACAGAACTGCAGGGTCTTTTAGAGTTAAATGGTCCTCAGGGATTCCCCAGATTCCAGGCCAAAGGCCCTCATCACCTATCTGGTGACAGAACAAATAGGCTTTTGGATTTTGAAGGGGGAAGCAGGTGATGCAGGAGAGAGACTTTCATGCACAGAGGTGCTCAACAAATTTTGGATGAGGGTCACTGGTACAGGAATATGCTTCCAGAGAAGCTCACTGTATTCTAATGCAGGAGAGAGAAGGCTGGAGTGGGGGGGGGGGGGCGGGTGTCTTCTTATTTCAGCTAAGGTGACCAAGGGGCCTAATCTGGCATCTCTACCAAAATGGAGGTAGGAAGACAGGTTACCATGAACTAGATGGGCCTGCTACACTGGCGTGAATCATTCTCAGGACACCTCTGAGCCTATCTAGGCCCTGATCTTTGTCTAGATGATTCTCTCTAGCTGAGGCTGGGAAGCTGGTGCAGACACTCACGACCTTACTCTTCACAGCGCAGCCATTAAGGAGCCTGATTAGCCGAGCCCCATGCTGGGCTGCTAATGGGTTGGGGACATTAAGCATAAATGGTTTCCCAGTCATGGGCATGAGCAAAGCCCAGGAAGAAACAAATATTTTAATCTCAAAGAAACAGAAATCTAGTGGGGGAGGGGGTTCCCTCTGCTTACTCTGCATCTATTGTTCTCCAATCCTCCACCTGCAACAGTTTCTGCAACTCTCAGATCCAGGGATTCCCTGCCTGAGGAGGGCCTCCCCCGACCTCCATGCATGGCAGGGGGTGGAGGTGGGGGGGAACCAGATCTGCATGCACCCAGACATATGGGAGTAGAGGAGATTGTCAAGGATTCACAGGGAGGGTGATTCCTGGGACTGGGACTGCCTTGGCCAATAACCCTGATAATCAGGAAATCCTTGACATCTAATTTAATCTTGTGATAACTCAAGGCCCACTTCCTGGTAGCTGGGGAATTAGGGGAAAGGACTGGAGTGGAAGGTCAGGGATGGGACACCTTTAGACCCAAATTAGTTGCTCTAAGCCAGCAGTTTTCCCAGTGTGGTTGGGACCAGCAGCTGGGAACTTGCTATGAACGTAAATTCTCAGGCCCTACCCCAGACCTACTGAATTAGTAAATTCTGGCTGTGACAACCTGCAATGTTATTTTAACAAGCCCTCCAGGTAGTTCCAATGCTTGTTTAAGTTTAAGAGCCACTGCTCTTGGCTCTACCTCTCAGATGGAAGGGAAATGTCAAGAGAAGGGAGAATTAGGGGGGGATGCAACAAGCAGCCTCATCCAAAGGGGGAAAAAAAAAAGGAACTTTCCCAATGTGGAAATCCAAAGCTAGGCCTCAGAGGAGTCCTCTGATCTTCTTGGACTATAAATGTCAGAACAGTGTCTAAGTGGCCCTGCACAGAGGAGTCTGGGGAAAATAACCAACCCTGACCTTTTGCATTTTGCCCAGAGCAGGAAAGGATAATGGTAATTTATCTCCTGCTCAGCTTTTCTGAGCTACCTTTCCCTTCAGCTGGGCCCCCCTAAAACTCCCATCCCTCCACTCCATCTCCCTAGCCCTTTGGCTACCTGCTGTGTCTTATGTCTTTTCCCCTCATCAGAACTATTTCAAACTATTTCTTAAGCAGACCAGCAGTGAGTAAGGCCCTACTCCATAAAGAGTAAGAGACAGAAGCCCATCATAACCTAAAACTATAATCTATACTAAGGCAGCCTTTCTTCCTACCCACCCCTCTCCCCCTACCTAGGCCACACCAGTTCACAGTGCTGCCATAAAGAAAGAGAGGAATCACTCTTTTCCTGATCTTTTATACTGCACCTGAATGGCCAGACTTGCAAAAAAAAAAAAAAAGGACAAAATTTAAGCTCTTAACCAACCTGTAAGTTTCCTGAGGGCCAGTACTAATCTATAGTACTTATTCTCCTTTTATATCCACCATAGTAAATACCTAACGCACTAGCTGCCTAATGAATATTTGATAAACTGAACTGAAGGGAGTGCCCAGAAGCAAGAAACTAACTAGTCTCTGCTTCCAAAATGGAACCACCACAGAGATCAAGAAATGGGTCCTCCCTGAAAGGATTAGGAAAGAAGCCCCGTCCTGCCACCTTTGATCCCAGGCACTGCCATCTTCATCCATTCATTCAATCATTCAACAAGAATTTATAGCACACCTGCTATATGTGGACCATAGATCTTATGGCCTAGTGGGGAGAAACATATATTTCAGGTGGTGTTAATTGTCTTGGAAAAAAACCAAAGTAGGTAAGGGGGCTAGGGATGGTGGGAATAGGGGTTAAGAAAAGCTATTCTGAGGAGGTAGCATTTGAGCAGATACCTGAAGGAAGTGAAGGAGCTAGACTTGCAGCTATCTGAGGGGACAGCATCCCAGGCAGAGGGAATAGCAATGCAAAAGCCCTGCAGTGGGGGCATTTTGCAAGGAGTCCAGCATTCCTGGAGTGAAGTAAACAATGGGGAGATCGTAGGAGATAAGATCAGAGATAGAATGGTGCTCAAATTACATAGGACCTTGTAGACTATGGTAAAGATTTTAGAATTCATTCCTAGTTGAGAGAGAAGTGATTAGAAAGTTCTGCACAGAGGAGTGACATGTTCTGATTTTACAGGACTACTCTGGCTTCTGTGTTGAGAACAACCTGTAGGGAGTAGAGCAGAAGCAGGAAAACCACTTAGGAGCTATGGCAGAGCCCACTTATTTTCCCCCAAAATTCAGTCTCTCCTTCCACATTTTAGCTTGGCACAATGCTGCTCAGAAAAAGGACTAGATTTCCCAAGCCCCCTTGCAGCTAAGTGTGGCCATGTGACAAAATGCTGACAGATGGGATGTGAGCAGAGGGATATCTGCAACTTTCAGGTCATGTTCTTATAGGAAGGGGCCTGCCATCCACTTCTTCCTTTTCCCCTATCCATGGACTGGAATCTCATGGACATGAAAGTGGCAGCTGGAGCAGCTATCTTAGGCCACAAAATGGAAGTTATATGTTGAAGATGACAGAGCAGCAAGCCACGAGAAGCTAAGATCCCTGACATTATGGAGTGACTGTATCAAGCCCAGACCACTTATGCACAGGTTCATACTTGAGAAAGAAGTAATCTATCTTGTACAAAACACTATATTTTGGAGACTCTGATGTAGCTGCCTAATCTAAATTGTAACCAATTCAGAGGTGACTGCAACTGCCTAGGCAAGTAATGATGGTGGCTCTGATGAGGGTGGGAATGGTGTAACTGGAGATAAGTGACCAGATTCTGGAGATAACCTAAAGGGTAGAACTGACAACATTTTCTGAGGAATTAGATAAGGAGGCGTGAAAGAGAGAGAGGATGCAGGAATGACACCAAAGTTTGGTATCTGGTAGAGTTGCATTTATTGCCGTGGAGAAGACTGGGGGACAGTGAGTCTGAGTGGGCTATGAGCAACACTCACAGGGAGATGTCGAGCAGCAGCTGGATATGAGTCTACCGTTCAGCGGAGATGTAGGGGCTGAAGATATCCATTTGGGAGTCATTAACATGTAGCTGACTTTAATGTCCTAAGATAGATGGGATTACCTAGGGAGAGTGGAGAAACAACAAAGGTGTGATGACAGTCCTAGGGCATCAGAGATGGGGGAAATGAGGAGCCAGCACAGGAAACTGAGGAGGTGGAGGAGAAATGAGAGAGGAGTGTCTGGGAAGCCAAAGGAAGAGGATGTTTTAAGAAGAAACGAGCGGGACTTCCTTGGTGGAGCAGTGGTTAAGAATCCACCTGCCAATGCAGGGAACACAGGTTTGATCCCTGGTCCGGGAAGATCCACATGCCACAGAGCAACTAAGCCCTTGCACCACAACTACTGAGCCTGCAGTCTAGAGCCCGCGAGCCACAACTACTGAGCCTGTGTGCTGCAACTAATGAAGCCCGCCCGCCTAGAGCCTGTGCTCTGCAACAAAAGAAGCCACCACAATGAGAAGCCCGCGCACAGCAACAGAGTAGCCCCGGCTCGCCACAACTAGAGAAAGCCCATGTGCAGCAACAAAGACCCAACGCAGGGGCTTCCCTGGTGGCTCAGTGGTTAAGAATCCGCCACCAATGCAGGGGACATGGGTTCGAGCCCTGGTCTGGGAAGATCTCACATGCTGCGGAGCAACTAAGGCCACGCACCACAACTACTGAGCCTGTGCTCTAAAGCCCACGAGCCACAACTACTGAAGCCCGCACACCTAGAGCCTGTGCTCTGCAACAAGAGAAGCCACTGCGTTGAGTAGCCCACGCACCACAACGAAGAGTAGCCCCCACTCAACACAACTAGAGAAAGCCCGCGCAGCAACGAAGACCCAACACAGCCATAAATAAATAAACAAACAAACAAATAAATCAATAAATAAAAAGACCCAATGCAGCCAAAATAAGTAAATAAATAAATCTTTAAAAAAAAAAAGAAGAAGAAGAAACGACCAACCATCCGTGTCAGATGTTGCTGCTAGGATGAGTAAGAGGAGGACTAAGAGATCCCGCTGAAATGAGAAGCCACCAGTGACATTGACAAGAGAATTTTCAGGGGAGCTTTGAGGACAAGAGAGAATGAAAAGAGAGGAAGTGGAGACAACTCTCAATTCCCATCAGGTAGAAATCATTCCGGCAATCTGACTTCCACCCTTCCTATCACAGTCCCAAGCATTCTGAAGGACAGGAGGGCACCCAGCCACTGAAACTTAACCAGCTCCCCTTCCCCACATGTCTGAATGACCCTGCAGTCTCTCCTCTCCCAGCTTCCCAGGCCTCCCTGCAGCTATACGTCTGCCCTGCTGGCTCCCAAGGCCGCTTTCAAGGACTGCCTGGGCAGGCTAGGCAGCCAGGCCTGACACTCCTGGATCATAATTAGTGCTGCTGCTAACGATGTTTGGCCCCTGTGGAACAGCAACCTGGGAAATTCTGATACTTCCAATTTTCCCCCTCAGTGCTTTCCCGGATGCAATTTCCCAGCCAGCGCCTGTGCTCCAGCCCTGGGCCCTGGCTGCCTCCTCACCAGGGAAAATTAAAGAGGTGCCTCAGATGCCATTCCAGAAGGCCTAATCAGTTACCTGAAGTCATCTCCTGGTCATTATCACAGCATTATCATATTAACACACGTGCAACTTTGGGGGAGGCAGGGAGGTTACTGTGAGGAAGGGGTGGGGGCACCAGCCCAGCTCCACACAGCACACAATGAGCATCGCAAGTGGTGCGATCAGAAAACTGATGGCTACAGAGAAAGGAGCCCTCCCAGAAAGCTCTGGAATTTCCAACAGAGATGCAGACCACCCACTCTTCCCTGATGAGCATTCTCTCTGGTGCTCCTCTCCAGGGCAGAGAGCCTCAGCAGTCAGAGCACTGGACACTGCCCCGTAGCCAAGCATCTTGAGGCTGGGCCTGGTCAAGTCTCAAACCCAGTCCTCCTCTGCCTCAGCAGCTTCAAGTCTTGGCCTCTTGCCCTAGAAAGTGCATAGCTGTGTCCTGACTTCCCAAGTCTGGGGACTTTACTTCATTGCCCTGATGGGCCTCCAGCTCTCTAGGGCAGGGGCTGTGGTGGGCCCCATGCCTCATGGTCTTGGAGGAGAGGCCAGAGGGTTGCCTTGGGTTAAGGGCACCAGGAGTTACTGGACCTTGGCTTCTGCCACAGGGGATGAAAATGGAAACCAGCATCTACAAAGCACTTGCTAATGGGAGACCAATTTAAAGCCTTTTTTTTTTTTAATGTAAAGTATACATGACATAAAATTTACCATTTTAACCATTTTTTTTTTTTTTTAAAGGGAACGCTATTTGTTTATTTATTTATTTTGGCTGTGTTGGGTCTTCGCCTCTGTGCGAGGGCTTTCTCCAGTTGCGGCGAGCGGGGGCCACTCTTCATCGCGGTGCACGGGCCTCTCACTGTCGCGGCCTCTCTTGTTGCGGAGCACAGGCTCCAGACGCACAGGCTCAGTAGTTGTGGCTCACGGGCCCAGCCTCTCCACGGCACGTGGGATCTTCCCAGACCAGGGCTCGAACCCGTGTCCCCTGCACTGGCAGGCAGACTCTCAACCACTGCGCCACCAGGGAAGCCCCCATTTTAACCATTTTTAAATGTACAGTTCTGTGGCATTAAGTACATTCACATTGTTGTGCAACCATCACTACCATCCCTCTCCAGAGCATTTTCATCTTACCCAACTCAAACACTGTACCTATCAAACACTAACTCCCCCAGTGTAGGGTCTTGCATGTTTATCTCATAATCCTTATTGCGAGGTAGGACTCTTCTCCATTTCTGCCAATGAGGATACAAGAACAGACTGGGAAAGTAGTGCTGCCCTTCCCAAGGACAGACAGGCAGGAAGAGGATTTGAATCCCAATCTGCCCAGTTCCAAAGCCTGTGCTCTCTGTAGTTCCTCACTCTGACCTGCCCAAAGTCTAGGGCCTTTATGGGAGCGGCATCACTGAGTGATGTCACTGATGACTAGTCACTTCACACATGATGTTGCACACCGAACTGTAACTGGCAGTGCAAGGGCCTCTAGCTAGCATGGTGCGTACTTCTCAGGAAGGAATCCCAAAGCAAGGCCAGCCGCTATTAATCAATCTTTTCACCACCTCACAGCACCCAGCAGGAAAGTGTTCCTCACACATCCTTTTTTTTGGCCGCACTGCACGGCATGCGGAATCTTAGTTCCCCCACCAGGGATCGAACCTGCACCCCCAGCAGTGGAAGGGCAGAATCATAACCACCGGACCGCCAGGGAAGTCCCTCACACTTCCTTTTTTAACTTGGTACCTCTCTCCAAAGTTGACTATGTTCATTCCCATGGTGTTGGGCCCTTGAACTGCTCAGGGACTCCCCCTCTGCAGTGTGGAAAAATGAGACGAGTACAGGCTATGCAGTCAGATGAGCTTGGGTTCAGATTCTGACTCTGTCACTGTATAACCCTGTGAGTCCAACTCTTATGGGAAAAGAGGAACCCCCCTCAAGTTAGCTCAAGCATATAAGGTTAGTGTCAGATCATAAGGAGCCACATAGGGCCTCCAGGGGCAGGCACTGGAGCTGGGGAGGAGTCTAGATTCAAGGCTCCTCAGCAACTGGAGGTCATGGCTCTTCCTTGTCAGGCTCTACTCACTGTTAATGTGATTCAGCTGCACCGGGCAAGTTTGCTTCTCTTGCAGGCTCTGGTTGCTGCTGGGGAACTCTTTGCTTTAGGTTGAGGTTTCTAATAGAGGGACTCAGATTGGCTCAACTTATCTTTTTTCCACTGGACCATAAATTAGAGGTGACTGCCTAGCCCATGAACTGACTGACCTTGGGTCAGAACCTCCCTCTGGTTCAATCACCTAAGGGCGGAGGGGGATGGAAGTGGGTAAGTGGTAGTTTAAGACATTGGGGTGAGGGGTGTCATGTGGTATATGACATTGCCTGCAGCCAAGTTTTGACCAGTACAGAGTCACAAGGGGAATGTGGAGTGGGTGGATAAACAGACCTAATATACCATTCTGACTGTGTTGCTTACACTACCTCTCTGGGCCTCAGTTGTTTTCTCATCTAAACAAGCGGGAAAATAATTCCTACTTCATAGGGTTGTTGTAAAGACTAAATGAGAGAACAACAGTCAAAGTGCCTGGTCGTTGCTTAACAACACAGCAGGTGCTTAATAAACACTGTTTCCCTTCCCTCCTGTAGGAAGGACCACTTCCAGTTCTATATCGACCTCAGCTAAAAAAAACAAAAATAAAGAAAACAAAAAAACCCAAGATGGGGTTCTGTTTTCTACAGCAGATTGAAGTCTCCCTGAGGACAAACATTATGACTCATCCTCTTTTTGTTTCCCTCTTGGCACCTCCACTTGACATACTTTATTCTCTTCTGCTGAAATGAGCCTCCTAGCCAAGCACCTAGTGGGAGAGAGAGATGTGTCCTCCTTTACATTCCTGAAGGGCCAGAATTGCTAGCTAACTCTCTCCAAGAGCCATTGGCAGCATGAGTGATAGGGAGCAAAGAGGGCTTCTATGTCAAAAGGAAGATTGATGTGTCCCCACGCTTAGGAGGATGCTTTGATGGAAAGCCTCGCACAAGGCAGCATTTTTCTTTGAAATAAATGCTATGAGACAGTAAAAATAAAAATAGGTCTTCCCCCAACCCAGGGACCTGAGCAGACGACATTTTTCAGTGGTTAATCTATGCTCAAAGGAATTGTCCTAGGCCTCATTTGATCACTAACTCAGTAAATATTTATAAAATATCTGTTTTCTTGGAACTTACAGTCTCATCAAGGAGGGAATTTACAGTCTAACCAAATAATTCCACTCATGAATATATAAGTACAAACCATGATGAACACTGTGAAGGAAAGGATCATGTTTAAGGAGAGCATATACCAAAGAATCTAACCTCCCCTGCTTGGGGAGTCAGACCATGTTAAAGATTTTTACCTTCATCCTGAGAGCAATGGAGGTCATTAAAGGGTTTAAGCAGAGTTTTGGCAGGATCAAATATGTGTTTTGAAAAGATCACTCAGCTACCATGAGGAGAATGGATTGAAGGGAGACTGTTGTGGTAATTCCAGCAAGAGATAAGGGTGCCTCTAACTTCGGTAGTGGTGGTGGTGATAGAGAGAAGTTATGGACTAAAAAGATATTTAGGAGGTAAAATTAACAGGACTTGGTGATTGATTGGATATGGAGGGGGGCAAATGTGGTGAAAACAAGGATTCCAGCTTGTATAACCTGATGGAAGAAAACCAGGGAGAAGACCACAAGCAAAGTCTTAGGTTGCTTCAGGAGCCTTTGAGACATCCAACCGCCAAGGTTGACAGCTAGATACATGAGTCTCCAGCTCCAGGCAGGGGTCAGAGCTAGGGATAATAAGTGTGTGGGTCCTTTGTTCAAAAGCAGTTCAAAGGCAGTAGATGAGTTTGCCTAAGGAGAGAGCAGAGAGTGAGAAGAAAAGAGGACTTAGAGTCAAACCCTGAGGAATGTGGCCACAGGGTTTAGGGCAGTGGTTTTCCAAGTATGATCCATGGCCCACTGGGAGGTCCCCAAGACCCTAAAGGTCCATAAGGTCAAAACTATTTTCATAACACAGTTAAGACATTATTCTCCTTTTTCACTGTATTGACATTTGCACTGATGGTGCAAAAGCAATAGTGGGTAAAATAGCTTGCACCTTGCAATGGCACTAAACTGTACAAGTAGTTCTTGTATTCTTCACTGCAGTAAAAAAATTTTTCACTTTAACTTAGGACTGTCCTTGATAAAACTGTAAACCCTATTAATTTTTACTAAATCTCAACCCTCGAGCACATCTTTTTAATATTCTGTCTGGGGAAATAGGAAGCACACATAAAGCACTTCTGCTGTATCTCAAGTATAATGGTTGTCTCTAGGAAAAGCACTTTGGCAATTTTTTGAGTTTCAAGCTGAATTACCCTCCTTTTTCATGGAACATCATTTTTACTTGTTAGAATGACTGGAAGACAAACTAAGATTATTCAGATTTGAGTGTTTGGCAGACAGTTTCCCAAAAATGAACAAACTTAGCCTGTCACTTCAAGGAAAACAACTGACAGCATTTGTTGCCCATGATAAAATTCAAGATTTCAAGCAAAAATTAGAATTTGGAACACTTATATCTGCCACCAAGAACTTGATGGCTTCCCAATGCTTAAAGATATCTCTGATGAGATTGATGGTGATACAATGAATGTGATTTTTAAAATACTGTAAATGAAATGTATCAACATTTGGAAGATCTGTATAACTCAGAGGATCTGTATTTTCCAAGTGACCAATGCATGATGTTACTAAATTTATTTAAAGTGCAAGGTAAACCAATGGATTTTAATGTAATAGAGTAGGAATTGATTGATATGGTTTCAGATTCCACATTGCAACTGATCTTTAAGAAATTACCATGTGTCGGGATGAACTGGGAGATTGGGACTGACATATATACACTAATATGTATAAAATAGATAACTAATAAGAACCTGCTGTATAAAAAATAAATTAAAAAAATTTAAAAAAAAGAAATTACCATGTATCGAGTTTTGGTGTAGTATCAAAGAAAAATAACCACAATTATTTGAAAGCTAAAATACTTCTTCCTTTTCCAACTCTCTGAGGCCAGAATTTCATCATATACTTCAACCAAAACAACATATTGACACTGATTGGATGCAGAAGCAGAAGTGAGAATCCAGGTATCTTCTAATATTAAGCTGAATATTAAAGAGATTTGCAAAAATATAAAACATGCCAATCTTATCACTAATTTTTTTGTTTTGTAAAATATAGTTTTTCTGTCACCAAAATATTTATGTTAAACATGTAATGCTTTATTGTTATTTTTAAATGGATTAATAAATATTCTTTTAATTTCTAAATTTTAATTTTTAGTACAGTAAATACTGATAGTATAACCCACAAACAAAAGCTCTGGGAGGCCCTCAATAATTTTTTTTCTAAAGGCGAATTTTATTTAAGTAAGTGTAAATTCAAAACAGTAAGCGTATCTTAGATTAGATGTCTTACCTGGAAATCACATTCTTCACATTCCTTCTTTTTTTTTTTTTTTTTTTTTGGCCATGGCACTTGGCATGTGCGATCTTGCTTCCCTGACCAGGGATCAAACCCATGCCCCCTGCACTGGAATCGCAGAATCTTAACCACCAGACCACCAGGGAAGTCCCCTCAATAATTTTTAAGACTGTAAAGGAATCCTGACAGCAAAAAATTTGAGAACTGCTGATTTATAAACTGAAATCCCCTCATTTTAAGAGGTCATTCTATCCATCTCCATCAATAAACAGCTTGGAATAAGGTATCTCTCCTAATTTGCAAATATCTCTAGGGAAGAGGAAACATTACAACTCACATATACCCATAATGCTTTGGAGCTGCAGAGATGGACCCCATAAGTTTCCAAAAGGGTCTAGGGAAAGCCACCTGTCAGAAAGACCTCACCCTGTCCTTCTCTCTTCCCCTAAAAGGTAATGGCTCAAATAAGTTAGTTAAACCCAAAATCTTACTCCATCAGTTCCACCACCTCTTCTCATCAGCACATCCTACCCTTGATTTTTCAATCTGCTGCTGGTTGAGGCAGTGCTAGAGGAAGGGAACATGAAGGGGCAGATAGGGTCAGACGTATTTCTGAAATGCCAGCACATTCAATTTGTCGGGTATTTTGTGTGAATTTCCTCTTGAGTTCAGAGGCTCCTAACTCAGCAGAATTAAAATGGAATGAAGTAATTAGAGCAGCAGGCTGCGAGGATGTTCTGGGCCTGGCATCACAGGAAATGTGGGGCAGGAGGAAAGGAAGAAGAGAAGAAAGCCTTAAAGAGAGGGCTAGGCAAGAGACCCATCCCAAGGGCCTGCTCCTTGGGAAAGCCTCCCCCCCACCTCCCTAGTCCCTTGGTCAGCAGCTCTCGCCTCAGCTCTGCTTCCTAAGAATCCATCCTGGTCTGGCCCCTCACTATCTGACTCCACCCTTCCTTTCTAGTCCCCTTTTCAGAAACTCCCACCAAATATACCTTTCCTCTACTCATACTAAACTCATCGTTCTCCTCCTATACCACGGTTCTTTGTGCCTTTGTACATGCAATTATTACCTTGTACTGAAATAATTGCTTATACGTCTGACTCTCCTACAAGACCAATGGCTCCCCAACCTCTGGATTTCACGCATGCATTGCATCCTACTCACTAAGCAAACTGCAAACTCACAACAAGACTTTCTCTGTTTGGTCCCCAAACAGATTCCTAAATTAGTTCAAACCCATAAGCCCTAAGCTATAAACAGGATGATGCAGTCTTGTTATAGTGTAGTAGTTTGAGTTTAGGTGCTAATGCTTTGCTGATCGCAGGAGCGAGACTGGCTAAGTGATACGATTAAAGGGATTGGTGGGTGGGTTATTTGTGCCTGGGCCATGGAAAACCTGAATGCCTGGTTAATTTTGATAAAAGCTGGTGACCACATTCCATTACCCCATAAAAGACAGAGCCAGAGGCTTCTCAATCTGGAGCAGACTGTTTCTGTTTCACCAGCTTTTCCTGTTACACTTGCTGGATCTCTCTGTAGAGTTGTTGTCCTTCCCCCCACTAGAGGAGATGAACCCAGATGTCCTGGGCCTATGAGCTCCTGGAACATCAGCTATCCCCTCAATGCTGTCAGGAGAAGCAGCTGCTCTCTAGAGAGGAGATTTATGAACCCTCTTAGGGTTTATTTATGACTCTCTTAGGACCAGGGACTCTCCCCTTCCCTTATTTCTGAGTCTAGGGAGGGTGGGAAGTAGCATGAGAGCCTGCTTTTGTCTCAGTCATTACTGGTAAATCCTTGTTCCCTGCATAGGTCCACTCCTTTGGATGAAAAAGGCCTTTTCTTAGTCTCACTGCTGGAATGAGGAAGTTAACCTTCACCAGTAGATTTCCCTCACACACACAATTTTTGAGATATGGCTGACTTTTCATTTTGCCAAATAAGTAAACTTAAAAGAAAAAAACCATCACCTTTTCAGGAAAGTGTGAACATACGAATGTAACCTCACATTAAAGAGGAGAGGTTTTATACTGAATATATTTAGCTTTATTTAAAAACTAATTGCATTGTCCTTTTTTTTTTCTCATTTCACCATGGTAGTGAAATGGACCAGTGAATACTCTAGTATGGAGTTTGGGAATAACTAAACCAGACTATAAGCTTCTCTGAGCAGAGAGTGGTTTTCACTCATTTGTATTTTCCCAGGACCTAACTCAGAGCCTGCTTTATGACAAGTGCTCACCACATTTTTGTGGAATAAAAGAGGAGAAAATGGAGGAAGGAAAGAATTCCCCAACTGGGAACGATGATAGGAAATAGATGTCAAGCCCTAATGTACGTGGGACCCTGGAACAAACTGTCTCTACCCCGACTCCACTCTGTGACCTCTTTATAAAGAAAAGAGCTGCTTACCCTACTCCCTTGTTTAACAGCATTTAGTAGTGCCCCACTGCCTATGTGTTAAAGTCCAAACTTCTTAGCAGAGTACACCAGTCCCTTCACAATTGGTCTCCAACTTCCCTTTCTAGTCCTCTTTTCAGACACTCTTGCAGCATATTCCTTACCTCTACTCATATAAATTCACCATTCTCTGTATTCACCACAGTCCTTTGTGTCCTTGTAATTCCTGTTCGCTGTCTGGAATCTGCTTTTTCCCTACATTCAGATTGGCCAACTCTCAACTCATCCTTTAAGAAGAGCAGCTTAAGTGCCTCTTTTCCTCCCTCTTTCATGTTAGTTGTTCCCTCCTCTGAGATCACATGTTACCTGTACAATAGCAGTTACCAACTTGGACTGTGGTTATTTCTATGCCTGTCTCCCCCACAAGACTGTGCCTCTTGAAAGACAGGGACCGTAATTTTTTCCATTCTCACATTTCCAGTGTCTGGCACTGTTTGTGAGTAAATGAGTGAATGGGGGGAAAAAAACCCAATTAACCAACCAGCTAACCTCCCTTTCTTGCTGGGCAGTCCAGAGTTAGTGTGGCAACTGTGGATTAGGGGAACAAATTCAGGTTCCTTCTCCCATAGGGTATGAAAAGCCATCTGAGACACCTGATTAAAACTCCAGTGCGTACTTCTTTACTTTTAGTGCCTGAGGCACTGCTGAGGCTGAGCAAGGAAAATTCAGGTGTCATTTTCCACACAAAGTCACTTACACAAACCCATTCAACTCTACCTTGAAGTTACTAATGCCAAGAACACCAACAGGGTCCTTGGTGCTCAGTAAAGGAAAAGAGTCCGGGTTGAGGGCTTCAAATTTAGGTTTTGTTGAAACTGAAGTCGTAGCTGAAGAGTAAGTAGAGTCTGGGTGTGTTGATCACTCGCACACACTCACCAAGTACAAAATGTGGGAAAACAGAATGTCTCACCCATGAAACTGTCCTTTTCTACGGTCTTTATCTGGTTGTTCTTAATTATTATTATAATTTTAATGAGTCGTCCCCCCATCATTCCATATCAACTTGTTCCCTGTCTTTGGGCCATTAGACTTGAAAAGCGAGAGCAGGATGTGCTTCTTGACTCATGTCTTTAATATTACTTGGACATGGTTAAGACTCCTCTGACACAGGCTCCACCTGCCTTTGACAGATTAGGTTAGTTCATTCAAGCAGTTTCTAAACTCTGGGAAATCAGGGATACCTGTGCCTGTCCAAGTCTACACACACTTGCAGGACCACAGAATTTTAACCTCCGCTGGAGGCCTACAGCAATCTGGAGCCAACAGTGCAGTCAGCTTATCCCAGGGCAGGAGGGAAGTTGGGAAGACCAAGAGACAAGGAAAGATCAAGTGGGAGAGGGAAAGCAAAGATATTCAGAGAGAAAAATGACCGAAGGGAACAAGAAAGGGCCAGAAAACAGAGGAAAAGAAAAGAGGAGGGGAAGTATAGAGGTAAAGGATCACATAGGTGAAAACAATGAAGGAAATGGCTGAAGGAGAAGGCGCCAATCTCATCACAAGACACGTTAATTTCCTTGAGAGGAGGGGCAGTCTCATACTTTTGTTTTTTTTAAGACTGTGATGTGTTTTTTTTTTTTGCTTTTTTCTTTTTTTTTGGCTGTGTTGGGTCTCTGTTTCTGCACGCGGGCTTTCTCTAGTTCCGGCAAGTGGGGGCTGCTCTTTGTTGCGGTGCACGGGCTTCTCATTGCGGTGGCTTCTCTTATTGTGGAGCACGGCCTCTAGGCGCACAGGCTTCAGTAGTTGCAGCACATGGGCTCAGTAGTTGTGGCTCACAGGCTCTAGAGCACAGGCTCAGCGGTTGTGGTGCACGGGCTTAGATGCTCCGCAGCATGTGGGATCTTCCCGGACCAGGGCTCGAACCCATGTCCCCTGCATTGGCAGGCGGATTCTTAACCACTGCACCACCAGGGAAGTCCCTCTCATACTTTTTTTTTTTTTTTTGGCTGTGTTGGGTCTTCATTTCTGCGCGAGGGCTTTCTCCAGTTGCGGCGAGCGTGGGCCACTCTTCATCGCGGTGCGCGGGCCTCTCACTGTCGCAGCCTCTCTTGTTGTGGAGCACAGGCTCCAGATGTGCAGGCTCAGTAGTTGTGGTGCCCGGGCTTAGTTGCTCCACGGCATGTGGGATCTTCCTGGACCAGGGCTCGAACCCGTGTCCCCTGCATTGGCAGGCAGATTCTCAACCACTGCGCCACCAGGGAAGCCCCCCATACTTTTTTCATGTATCCCTCATATAACCCCCAAAAGTGCTCAAGAAGTACTCATTGATTCCAGTACTGTTTATGGACAAGGCTTTCAACAGGAGAATCCAAGTGTCTGGTTCATCAGAATCCTGGGACTGGGATTCTGGCATTCATAACACTCCTTAATCTCTCTTCCATCCCAGGTTCTCCATCGTGTCTGTCAGAGGCAGGATTTCAGACTGTGTAGACCTTGAGTCAGCAAAATCTACCCCAGGGGCAAAACTGCTCCCTGTGCCAGGCCTGTACACCCCAAAAGAGGCCACAGACCTTGGTTAACCCCTCAAGTTGTGATATTTCCCCACTTCTCCCAACTTTTAGTAAAAACTCCCTTTGGCTGGATGCAGAGAAGAGTCAAATGAAGAATGCTGGGGTTTCCCTGGTGGCGCAGTGGTTAAGAATCCGCCTGCCAATGGGGGCACGGGTTCGAGCCCTGCTCTGGGAAGATCCCACATGCCACGGAGCAACTAAGCCCGTGTGCTACAACTATTGAGCCTGCGTTCTAGAGCCCGCAAGTCACAACTACTGAGCCCGCGTGCTACAACTACTGAAGCCCGCGTGCCTAGAGCCCGTGCTCTGCAACAAGAGAAGCCACCACAATGAGAAGCCCACACACCGCAACGAAGAGTAGCTCCCACTCGCCACAACTAGAGAAAGCCCGCGCGCAGCAAGGAAGACCCAATGCAACCAAAAATAAATAAATAAAATAAATAAATTTATTTAAAAAAAAATTCTGGATGAAGATGCCCAGTCTGAAGTATACACTGCCTGTCTCCCCTTGCAGGGAATGAGTCCTCACAGAGAACTTCTCATGAATTTCAGCACAGTGGCTGCTTTCCCAGAGCCAGCCTCTCTCTCTATTCCCTTCTGAACTGCCTCTCTCCCCTGCCCTCTGGTCTAGCTTCTTGTGAGGGGAGGCCAGAGGCAGGCTTGCTCCAAGTATTCTATGCTCTGCTAGGCTTCTCAATGGCTTCGTGCAGGTGTTTCCAACTCTTTGCCTTCTAGATATTCCAAAAATCGATCCCTAGAGTCATCTTGGTAGAGACCCCAGCAACTTATAACCTACTCTTTTATAAATTCTTATTTGACCTCCCTTCAGTTTCACAGTTAAATCCAATGCTAATAGTGAAACAGCTCATGTAAAAAAAGTCCTTCAGAGACTAGATGACTAGTCCCCAATTTCCAGCCCTCTTTTCTCATAATCAGAATATTCTAGAGACCCACTGGAACCTGTTTGAGCACCACCATTTATCTCTAGAAAAGCACGCAATACAGCAAGAGGCTAAGGACATGCTGACATCTGCTCATCAGCAGGCCAGAAATGATGTTTTCAATTTCCTTTCTCATTTCATTTATTCCCAGGCTGCTCCCTCCCCACCTTCATAAGCCAGTTCTTATTTCAAAAAGTGAAAGTAATAAAGCTGTTCTCCATTATTCATCAGGTTCCATGCTTCCTCCCAGTCACACATACCCCTCACACCTTCCCCTCCAACTCTTCTCATCACCTTCCTTTTCCCCCTTGGCCTCTTTTCCCTCACCCCTTCCAGATGGAGTTCAGGGTCACTGCCCTTCCTCAGAGTCCTACACTTTTCCTATAACCTTCTGAGCTCATCCTCAGATGGGTTGATGATCACAGTGCTAAATACATACTTTATGATATGCTTTGCATTCACTGATTTCCTCATGCCAATGTCCCAGGCTGTACATCTATCAGAGATAACCCTACAAAAACCTGCTGTCCCAGAGAGAATTGAAAAATCTCAGTGGAATACACGGACCATACTCCAGCTCTCCCACCCCAACAACAGGAATTATCATCTCCGAGCTGGGCTGACACCAAATACCAAGGCACTGGCCTTGCAGACTGTGTCTGGACCAGGAGCCAAGAATTCTGTGGGGACAAGCCCTTCTGTAGGCACCTGCATAGTCATTCCTCTTGCTGGCATGGTTTGCCATCCTTGGGCAGTAAATATAAAGAGATGCAATAGAGCATGTGGGGTAAGGGATGGGGCTTTGGAATAAAAACCCAAATTTAAGTCTGCCCTGATACTTACTACATGCATGAACTTGGTTAAGCTACTTAACTTCTCTATGTCTTAGTTGTAAAGTAACAGTACCTCCCTGGTTGGAACGACCAAATGAGAATATGGATGTAAAGCATTTAACGCAGTGCTTGGTACATGAAGAGCACCCAGTAAACATTAGAAGTTATTATGATCATATATGAATTGACATCAGTAAGTCACATAAACTGTTCACTCATTATAGGCTTTTAAATAAAGAAATACAGCCTTTTTTTTTTAAGCATTGCCTCTAGGAATTGCTTTAATGAATTGCTAGAGCAGTGATTTATAAGTACTATATTGTTGGAATGCAAATAGATATTTCAAAGAGGTGAGAAGTAACTTGTTTTCTTGAGTGGGATAACATTCCCCTTGGGATCTTGTTTACAAATTCAAATATTTTGTAAGCAAATAGTACTAAGCTGAACTCCAGTCCTTATTTAGGTGAAATGATCACAGTACTGTACTTCTGAGCTTTGAGTAAAAGAGGTTTTTAGCCTATAGAAAAGGGGCCATTGCTCAAATGAAATGCTCTAATTACAAAAGCAGGAGGAAAAATGTCGATCTTGAGATTTTTCCTTTTATACATCTTTATTCTAATGTTGCAAAATATTGGGTAATGGCCAACCTATTACACAAATACAGTCAATTTTCAATTATTCATGTGTGGGTTGTCCAAGGCAGATATCTAACCAACACTGTGTTTGCTTCTTTCTGTTCTATCTGCCCTTTATCTTTATTGTCCCCCCCAAACACACACACACACCACACACACACTCATACATTCACACACACTCACAAACTCTCTTACACACACACACATTCCACTTTGCCCAAAGCAAGTCAGGCCCAGAACTGCCTATTCTGGTGGTTACAAAAGATGTTGGTCCCTCAGACAAGCATCTTTGTTCCTTTTCTCCCTTACTGCAGGTTTCCCTTTCCTAAATATCTCGTGGGGAGGAAAGGGAAAGAGGAGGAAGGAAGGAAAGGAAATCATGGTATAAGTTCCCCAGCCCAGCAGTGCAGGCTGTGAGAAACAGAAGGCTCCTGTTCCCTGTGTGCTGGCATCTCTCTTGCCATTTTACTGAAACTTTGGGGTGTTTTTCTCTCTGCAGCACCCACGCTCCCTCCCTTTCTGCCAAAGCTCCTTGTTGTGACAGAATGTGAGGCTGATGGGTTGGGGGGAGGGGAGTGCAGCTAGGTAGCCTGAGGGCAGAGTTACAGCTCCCCCTCCAGGAGCAGGGTGGGTCAAGATTAAGCTACAGACAAATCCTAGAGGCCCCCCTAGTGCTGAACCTCACACATACCCATAGCATCTGTACACACACAGTGCTGTGCACCACCTCCCAAACTCACGCATACACACACACGCACACACACACACACACACACACACATATGCAGGACTGGAACTTGGTGGGCACAACCATGCATTCAGTAACACTCAGGCAGGAAATTCCATGTCACATTGGCACAGATCTGCCCAAAGCAATCTATGCCCCAGGTCCCCCTACTTTGATCCCTCTCCCTTCTGATGGGCTAGAGAATGCTGCTGGATGCTGGGCATATTTGTGCATAGGCTCCGTTATTACTCAGCACTTCAAACACAGGGACCACCAGTGGTAGGGCCAGCAGACTGCTCAACCCTCTCCTTAGTAGTCTCCACTCAGAACACCCATGGGCTCCAGCAGCACACCCTGGAAAACACAGACCAAAGTCCTGATTAGGGGGCAGAGGAAGTGTGGGCTATAGGCCACAGGCTGTGGCCTCCTCATTCCCCTCAGCCTCAGCTGATGTCCCAGGCTTGTCTGAGGGAGAGGCCCATGTAGAGACATGAAAGAGGAAGAAAGGATTCAATGACCTCTCAAAGTTCTCTCAAAGCTCCAGGAGAACCAGCCAATGAAAGCCAGCTGACACATCTGAACACTAGGCTGAAATATAGAGGACCCCAAATTGCCAGGCTAGACCCTGAACAGGAAAGTCAAAAGGACATCCTCTACTGTGTGAGATGAGGCTTTATGAGCTCAGCTGAAAGTGGCCAGTCTAAGATGACTCAATTCTTCGCCTTCCAAGCCACTGCTAGGCAAGTACACTGCCTTTTCGCCTCCCTAAATCCTTCTCTTTATTAGACATCTACATTATTCTTTGTACTTTATGCACATTAATTTAAATAACTCCACGGAGTGTTATTGAAGAGAAAGTTAAGAAAGCTTGAGGTTCAGAGATTTTACACAATTTGATCAAAATTACTTGGTTAGCAAGAGAAAGAGCCAGCCTTCACCCCATGTCTGGGTAACTCCGAAACCTTTGCCCTTTCCACTGCTTCTCAAGGGTTCCACTGGGAACACTCCCATCTGCCTCTGAGTGAGTGTGAGACTGTCTGGTAGTAAAGATAGTGTTGGGGAGGTAGAAGAGGAAGAACCTACATGTTGACCTTCTTCCAAGGGAGAAAAAAAGTAGTGCAACCTGGGTCTCCTGACCTCTGCCTGAGCTCCAGCATTGTGGGATGAGCCCAGATCCCTTGGAGCAGGGTCCCGCCCTGAGTAGGCTGTGCCCAGTAGCACGGGTGATTCATCTAGAGTTGTTTCTCCTTCAGGACCCCACACTTTCTTGGCCAGTGTGCTGCATGGCTGCAAAATGCCCAGCCCCGGACATGCAGAGAATGTGTTGATTCAGAAACATTTAAAAATTAATCAGCACATAGTGATGCAGGCTGTTTGTTCAGGGCAATGTGCCACTATGTTGTAATGTGCCAAACTCCCTCCTTCCCCTTCCCCCAGCTCCTCCCCCTCCCCAGGTCCTGCCTGTTACCCTTGTCATTCTGGCATGAGAGTCTGTTCCCTCACTCCCTCAGGGGTGACTGTTTGCAAAGCTCAAACTGCCACCTGAGCAGCTTCCCCAGGTGTGTGTGTGTGTGTGTGCGTTATTTTTCTTTCTCCCTAAACTGAAAAGTAGTGAATCGATTGGTTTCTCTACCTTCTGGAACGTGTCCTAGGAGGAGAGGCACTCAGTTTTGCATCTGCATTCAGGAAGCCTGCATGAGTAGCTACTCCTTAAGGCAAGAACTACAGGTTGGGCTGTCTTTTTTTTAAATTTATTTTATTTATTTATTTTTGGCTACACTGGGTCTTCGTTGCTGCATGTAGGCTTCCTCTAGTTGCGGTGCGCGGGCTCCTCATTGTGGTGGCTTCTCTTGTTGTGGAGCACGGGCTCTAGGTGCGTGGGCTCAGTAGTTGTGGCTCACAGGCTCTAGAGCGCAGGCTCAGTAGTTGTGGTGCACGGGCTTAGTTGCTCCGTGGCATGTGGGATCTTCCCGGACCAGGGCTTGAACCCGCGTCCCCTGCATCGGCAGGTGGATTTTTAACAACTGTGCCACCAGGGAAGCCCTGGGCTTTCTTGAGGATGACCAAAGTAGAGATTACTCCCCCTGGAGGGGCTGCCACCAAAAGTTTATCTCATTTTATCTCCTTCCAAAATAGGGCTGCTCTTCCCTTCAGTCCAGAGAAACATAATTCATTCAAATACTCAGTCATTCAACAAGTGTTTATTGAGTACCTACTATGAGCCAGAAACTGTTACAGGTGGAGGAATATAGTGATAATAAGACAGAAAAGAACCCTGCTTTCCTGGAGCTTGCATTCTAGTGGGAGAAGGTGGATAAGAAACGACTAAACCAATAGTCAGTGCCAGGATGAATATCAAATAAGATGATATAGGGACTTCCCTGGTGGTGCAGTTGTTAAGACTCTGTGCTCCCAATGCTGGGGGCCCGGGGATTTGATCCCTGGCCAGGGAACTAGATCCCACATGCAAACCACGACCAAGAGTTCACATGCCACAATTAAGGAGCCCACAAGCCGCAACGAAATAAATAAATAAATAAATATTTTTTTAAAAAGATGGTATAATAGCACAGGGATTGGATTGGCCAACTATGGTCCACTGCCAGTTTTGTAAATAAAATTTATAAAGTAAATAAAGAACACTCAGCAAGGAGCTACTTTATTTTTTCCTTTTATTTGTATTTTTAAATATTTTTTGGATAGATAATATATTCAATGTGTCTAAATTTAAAAGAAAAAATAAAAAGGATATGCAGAGAAGTCTCCCAGCTCTGTTTCCCAGCTATCCAGTTTTCCTCCATATGAGCAACAAATGTTAATTTTTTATGCATCCTTCCAGAGAAATTTATTCACATAAAAAGCAAATACAGGGTTTCCGTGGTGGCGCAGTGGTTAAGAATCCGCTTGCCAATGCAGGGGACACAGGTTCGAGCCCTGGTCCGGGAAGATCCCACATGCTGCAGAGCAACTAAGCCCACGAGTCACAACTACTGAGCCCACGTGCCACAACTACTGAGCCTGTGCGCCGAGAGCCCATGTTCTGCAACAAGAGGAAGCCACTGCCATGAGAAGCCCACAACTGCAACGAAGAGTAGCCCCAGCTCCCCGCAACTAGAGAAAGCCTGAGTGCAGCAACGAAGACCCAATGCAGCCAAAAATAAATAAATAAATAAATAATTTTTAAAAAGCAAATACTTGTGTGTAGTCTATATTTTCCCCCCAAGGAAGTTATTTTAAACTGGGAGATCAGGAAAGACTTGTAATTTAGGCTAAGACTCGAATGGTACGAAGGTGCCAGCCAGGCAAAGGTCTCTGAGCAGCAGCTTCCAGGCTTTGGGAACAGGTAGTACAAAAACCCTAAAGCTGCACCAGACATGGTAGGTCCTAAGATGAAAGGAGGCTCATGTGTTTGGGGCACACTGGGCAGTTATTTGAGGTAAGGAAGCCGGAAGATTCTCCTCTTAAAGGCTCTATAGTGTCCACAGATCCTGTGCTCCTTAGTCTCCATACTGGGATAAGAAGGAAGTCATTCTTGATATCCAACTCTAGTCTTCTTTGCTATCCTCTTGCGTCTTAAAGAGGGGCCACTCTGTCTTTTAATAATAGACTCCATCTGTATGTATATGTTGTATATATTTGTATGAGCATGGAGGAAGGTATGGAACAGTACAAGGGTATGGAAGGGGAGAGGAGGGTAATGATTAGCATTTCTAGAGGCAGATCTTACAATCGGAATTCTCAGTCTAGGAGCTTGGTAAAGGCTTTGTAAAGATGATAATTACCAACCTGAACTGAGTAGATGGGTCCTTTCCTGGTAGCAAAGTCAGAGAGTAATAACTAACTCTCCACCCAGGACTTTGCTTTGTAAAATGTAGGGAATTTTCAATTTACGCAATAGCTTTGTGGCCAGTAATTTTCAATCTCAAGTTTTCTAGGGTACCTACTATGTGTTCTGTATCTTGGAGAAGGCAAGTGAATTAGAGCACCTAGTCCCTACCCTGAAGGAGTTTATAATCCAGCAGGGGAAAGACAACTTGAACTTGAGAAATACTGGTGGGTTAACCTAGAGGGTATAAACTAATTCAGAGAAGCTAGGAACCAACGTGAGCAAGAGCTGTCAAAGAAGCTCTCATGAGAAGGTGAATTATAAGCTGAGTCTTAAAGGACAGGGAGGATCTGAATAAAAATAATGATTTTTTGATTAAAGGGAGATAATGTGAATGAAGAGGACAGCAATTGGTACAGTAACCAACCAATAATTGGCAGCAGCAGCTGCTTCTTATTATTCCTATTATTGCTACTTACAGTTTACAAATCACTTTCTCATAAACTATTTCATTTGATATTACATTAACACTGTGATTGGATAGGGCCGCTGTTACTGTTTCCGTTTTACACGTGAAGAAACTGAGGCTCAGGATGATTACGTACATTGTCTAAGTCACAGAGCAGAAACTGAAACCCAGGTGCTTTGAATCTACATAGCGTAGGCTTCCCTCTGTGGGGAGAACAGCAGGCAATTCAAGCAAGCAGAACAGCAGGAACCAGAGAAAGACACAGGGAGCCTTAGTAAACCGAATTACGAATTACATGTCAGTTGCACCAGGAGCTCGCTCGCTTTTTCTCTCTCTCTTCAGAAGAGCCTACACATTCTGCCTTCTCCCCTAGATAGGCTCCATATTCCCACATCCAAGTCCTAGCTCAGGAAAAGGAGAAACTTACTGGTGGACAACCTCAACAGAGTAGGAAAACTGTGAGCAAGAGAAAATCACCATTTGTACAATCTCATTAGCATTGCAGACATACACACACATACATCAAACCTGCAGGTTGTCAGTGTTGTTACTAAGCCTGAGGCCTGAAGTAAATCAGGCCATGTCTCAGAAAAACAGGTTATGTTACTCATATTATCTGTGTGGATTAAAAGGCAATCTACTGTTTTGCAAGTCCTTTTTCTCAGGATCCTGCTGAGTGGCTGGAAAGGCTATCTTCCACACCCTTCACTCAGACCTACCTGAGTATATTAGCCCTGTCCTGTAACCTCACAGAGGGGTCTGGCTGAGATGAGCCACCTACCTGTTGTCTATCAGAGCCAGGCTTATGAGGCCCTGGGGCAAGGGGCTTCAGTGACTGCCTTTGTAATGAGGCTGCCTTCCAGGGTTGCCCCTGGCAACCAAGCTGCTCCAGTGGAGTGCATCTCTTAGAAGAGACTTGGGAGCTGGGGGAGGTCACTGAACCATAGGATGCAGGCAGCATGTAAGTTAGTGTCCTCCTTTCCTCCTCCCAGCCCCAGACCCCACTCCTGTGATGAGTACAAGTGCTTTCCCCTCACCTGTCTTCCCCAGGTCAACAGGATCAGCCTAGATTCTCCGTGAGGACAAGAAGGTTAGGGAGAACCTGTCTGGTTTGCCCTGCAGCTGAGATCTGGGTACCCAACACATCCTTGGCCAGTTTCCCCATACCACATGCCCTCAAATGACTAATACTTTTTCACCCTTTAAGCATCAACATCGTTTTCTCCAGGAAGCCCTGACTTGCTTCCTGTGCCTCAGGCAGGGATAGGTGCCCTTGCCCATGAAACCCTGAGCATCACTCCATCATATTACACACCACCCCGAATGTTTTTATCTGTTTTTTTATCTCCTTGAGGTTAAGGACTGTGTCTTCTCTAGCACAGGACCTGGCAAACAGAAGGCACAAAATAAATTCTTGTTAAATGGATAAGGGAATGAATGAGAACACAAGATTCTGACAGGAGAAAACAGGGGAGTGGGAGGCAGCTGTTTAAGCACTGGCTGGAGGAAGCAGCATGCACAGAGCACAAAGGGCCACGGAATGATTCAGCTTTATCTAGAATGTAAGGTATGAGGAGGGAGCAGGGAAGGTAGGCCAGGGCCATCCAGGACAGTCTTGAAAGCTGAATTAATACATTTGGGACAGGAGAGTGGCAAGCTCGCAGCAGCATTTTAAGAAGACAGATCTGGCCAGGTGTGCAGGATGGACTGGAGGGGAGAGCCAGCTGGCAGGGAGACTAGTCAGGAGGCTGTTTTGACAGTCCAGGCTTGACATGTAAAGGGTCTAGACAAGAGCAGTGACAAGGGGAAATGAAAGCAAGAAATAAACCACCCAACTCTGTTGGATGGTTTCTTTTTTTTTTTTTTTCATAAATTTATTTATTTATTTATTTATTTATTTTTGGCTGTGTTGGGTCTTCGTTTCTGTGCGAGGGCTTTCTCTAGTTGCGGCGAGCGGGGGCCACTCTTCATCGCGGTGCGCAGGCCTCTCACTATCGCGGCCTCTCTTGTTGCGGAGCACAGGCTCCAGACGTGCAGGCTCAGTAGTTGTGGCTCACGGGCCCAGTTGCTCCGTGGCATGTGGGATCCTCCCAGATCAGGGCTCGAATCCATGTCCCCTGCATTGGCAGGCGGATTCTCAACCACTGCACCACCAGGGAAGCCCCTGTTGGATGGTTTCTTCATGCAGCCTAGGAAATATCAGCCTCTGCCTGACCCTGGTTAATTAGCATCCTGCAGTTGCCATCTGAGCTGACTGGCCACCGGAGCACTCTGCTCTCTGGAGAAACCGTAGCTGCCATCCTCCGTGAAGCTGTTACTTCGAGGGGGCTCAGTGCTGGTGGGGTGGAAGGTAAGTCTAGGAGACTATTTCCCAACCTAGTAGTCCTAGAACAGTGGTCCACTGTATATTAGTAGTCATCTTGCAAAGAAAAATAAATGAGTTATCTGCTCGAATAACTTTGGGAAACTCCAGACTCAACAAAGGGCAAAGCCATTTCTTTACCCTAATATCTCAAGGGGGCCATATTACACACACACATACCCCCAGTGTTTATCAAACTTAAATGGCATTGGAGCCTTTTTCACGCCATACCCATTCGCAGCTCTTAAAGGAACACTCACAAAACAGCTGGAAGACTCCGGAATCAAACTTGTTTGCCATGCCTCCTGTAGGATGCGTCTGGACTACACATGTAGAGCACACTGCCTGCATGCCCACCGCCCTTGCTGAGAGAAATGTAACTTCACCCACAGCCCTACCTCATAAGCAGTATAGAAGCTGCTTATAAGCTCTGGCCCTGAAGCCAGTCTGCCTGGATTCAGATCCTAGCTCTACCACTTAACAGTTATCTAGCCTCTCAGTTTCCTTATCTACACAATGAGGAAAATATTAGAACTGACTTCAGTGGGGTTGTTTGGAGGATTATATTAGTGAGATAAGCCCTGAAGAGCACTTAACACTGTGCCTAGTACATAGTAATCCCTCAATAAATATGAGCTACTCTTTTTCTTATGCAGCCAAGTATTCTACGATGAGAGCCCAAGCCCTCCAACCATAGCTCTGAACTGAGGCAACCAGGCAAGGCCTGGTACGAAAAGGCAAGGGGTCAGATTCTCTTTGGAGAATTAGGAATGGGACACAGGGCTAAATGATTAATGCTAGAGTGAAAGCTGAAAAGATCAAGGACAGAGGGGCCAGGGGGAGGCATAAGAATCACAGCAAAAGCAATTTTGTAAAGAGTCTGCCCCTCACTCTCCGTGCCAAAATTCCCATTTTCTGGTGTCTCCATTTGCCTTTCCTTTATCAGAGAGCTGTCAGGCCCCCAGGTATTTGAAGCCAGTGGTTTCCTGGCTGCAGTACCACTGCTAAAACCTGTTTCTACTTTCAGAACACCTGCAAAATGTGTGGGAGGCTTTCCTTACACCAACACCAATTCTCCAACTCTCTGGACACCGGCAGCGTGTCCTACAACTCAATTCAATTCTGACACTAACTACTGGAAATTAGCATCGGGTCTCACAGGTTAAGGGCTCAGTCCCACAAGACTGCTTCCCATTTTGGATGCCAGTTGCAAGCCCTTGGCCTCCTCTACTTCTGACCAACTAGATATAAATTGGGGGTTCCCATGACTCTCCTCAGGTGCAATAATTTGCTAGAAGAGCTCATAGAACTAAGGAAAGCACCTTACTTGCAGTTACTGGTTTATTATAAAGGATATTATAAAGGATACATATAAACAGCCAGATAAAGAGGTATGTAGGATGAGAGCCGGAAGGGTCCCAAATGCAGGAGATTCTGTCCCCATGGACTTGGGGGGCACCACCCTCCTGGCACGTGAATGCATTCACAAAACTGAAAGCTCTTGGAACTTTGTCATTTAGGGGCTTTTATGGAGGTTTTATCACGTAGGCATGATAGATTATTTACTCAATCTCCAGCCCCTCTTCTCTCCTCAGTGGGTAGGGGGAGTGGGATGAAAGTTCCAGGCTTCTAATCAAGATTAGTCTTTCTGGTGACCAGCCCCTATCCTGAAGCTATCCAGGGTCCCACCAAGAGTCACTTCATTAGAACAAAAAAGGATCCTATTACCCTGGAAATTCCAAGGGATTTAGGAGCTCTGTGTCAGAAACAAAAGATGCTGCTATCACCCCCATCACTCAGGAAATTACAAGGGTTTGGGGAGCTCTTTGTCAGAAACTGGAGACAATGATCAAATATGTATTTCTTATTATGCCACCGGGATCAACTCAATAAGTATTTATAGACTCTTACTGTATGAGTAAGAAGCTCATGTCAAATCCTCTATGACTACAGGGAACACCACTTCACCGCATCTTTTACCCTCCTTTCATACCTCCTTGCCCTCACCACACACACACCTTTCCAGACGCTTACCTTGAACCCAATAGCTTTCACACATTCCAAGGAGGGGCCTTTGGATTTGGAAAACAGAATGATGGAATGGGGAAATAATTCCTTTCCACCAATACAGCATTTTACCAATTGCTTTTTTTTTTTAATAAATAAATTTATGTATTTAGTTAGTTAGTTAGTTATGGCTGCGTTGGGTCTTCGTTGCTGTGCGTGGGATTTCTCTAGTTGCAGCGCGCAGGGGCTACTCTTCATTGCGGTGTGCGGGCTTCTCATTGCAGTGGCTTCTCTTGCTGAGGAGCACGGGCTCTAGCTACGCAGGCTTCAGTAGATGTGGCACGCAGGCTCAGTAGTTGTGGCTCTCGGGCTCTAGAGCGCAGGCTCAGTAGTTGGGGCACACGGGCTTAGTTGCTCCGCGGCATGTGGGATCTTCCCAGACCAGGGCTTGAACCCGTGTCCCCTGCATTAGCAGGTGGATTGTTAACCACTGCGCCACCAGGGAAGCCCACAAAGTGCTTTCTGTATATTATCTGATTTTGATAATAGCTCTCTGAGGAAGGTATTATTATCCCCATTTTACAGATGAAAAACTAAAGTCTGAAGAAGTCAAGTAATAGCTCAAGGTCATACAGCTACATAGGGTAGAATCAGGACCAGAACCTGGCAATTTTGACCTCTAAGCCAGGGACCTATTCACTATACCCTCCAATCTGGCCTCCACCTCGACCCAGGACTCAGGGGTCAGGCCCATACACTCGAGAATCACAGTCTTGATCTGACTGAGGACTTGTCTCTGAGTTCTGTGGATTTGTGGGTAGGCAGCACCCCAAATACCTAGCTTGCCTCTGGAAGTGACTTTTGAGAGGAAGTGAGCTGGCAAGGGCATTCAGGGATGCCAGGAGCAAAGTCTTGGATCAGAGCTGCTCTTCCCACTCTTGTCATACACTCTCCTCTGGGGAGATCCCCAGCAGCTGTGATATAGTTGGCTTCAATATTCTGCCCTGATGTGGTCTGACAGCAGCTAAAAGGCTAGAGTGGGAAGATACTAAGACTGAAAATCCCTCAGTGGAAATGTGGTTTCTTGTTACTATCCTTCATGGTCCCATGGTATGCTGGGGACTCAGAAAGTCTCGGGCACCATGATTATCTCATAGGTTTTTTTTTTTTTTTTTTCCATAGGTTTTCAGTCTCATTCATTAACCATGGTATGAGGCATCTCATCCTTCTCTAGCCTCCAGAGGCGGCCTGAACTTAAGCACGCTCAGGCAGATGATGGGTATCTGTTGCCTTGGTTTTCCTCTTTAGACTTGTCTCTCCTCTCCTCCTGCAGTGGGAACCAGTTTCTTCTCACTCATGAACCAGCTTCTGAATCCTGGGCTCACTTCACCTCTTCTTTCCCCTCTTCTCATCACAGAATCAGAGGGCACCCCCAAATCCCCCATGTTTTATCTTCTGAATTCTAGGACCTACAATTTCTTCATTACAAGGGGGAAAGGATGTATTCTTTCTCATTCCCCTTATCCTGTGGGGATGAGAAGGCAGGTTGTTTCAGCCCTCATTCTACCCTATCCAGATTGCTACCCTTCCCAGCTCCACCTCAGCTGTCAAAGCCTGAGACAGCACACAGACTAAGGGAACCACACAAAGTTCCCCCCCAGGGACATGGAAGAAAGCTCCAAGTTTTTTTAGTTTCTCCCAACACATACACACACACACACACACACACACACACACTCACCTCTCTCTCTCTCTCATCTCCCCCCAACCTTTCCCTTCCTCCCTATCTCTCTCTCCCTCCCCCACTCTCCCTTTTTCTCCCTCACTCTCCTTCCTTCTATCCAAGAAGATGTTAATGGAGTTGTCCATTAAATGCAGCAGCTGCCAGAGTGCTAGGCTGACTGGGCAGAGGGCCTGAACCCATTTATTCCAAACTACAGCCCCCATCACATATCTCAGGTTTTTATCTTTTCATTTCCACATTGTGCCTCAGCCAGGTCGCTGAGTGCCAACTCCCTGTCTGAGAGCCCACATGCTTCCCTAGAGCACACACTGATGCCTGCCTGTCCACCAGCCACAGAAGTAGTGCATGGAGACATGGGAGGGAGGATAGAAGAAAGGATAAATCAGCACACATCTCCCAAAGCCCAACCATGTCCAAGGAAATGTCGCTTAGAAAGCCTCAATTGTGGGGGACTTTCCTGGCGGTCCAGTGTTAAGACTTTGTCTTTCGATGCACGGGGTGCGGGTTCGATCCCTGGTGGGGGAGCTAAAATAACACACGCCTCGTGGCAAAATAACCAAAACATAAAACAGAAGCAATACTGTAACAAATTCAATAAAGACTTTAAAAATGGTCCACATACGGGGACTTCCCTGGTGGCGCAGTGGTTAAGAGTCCGCCTGCCAATGCAGGGGACACGGGTTCAATCCCTGGTCCGGGAAGATCCCACATGCCACAGATCAACTAAGCCCATGCGTCACAACTACTGAGCCTGCACTCTAGAGCCCGCGTGCCACAACTACTGAAGCCCACGCGCCTAGAGCCCGTGCTCCACAACAAGAGAAGCCACTGCAATGAGAAGCCCGCACACTGCAACGAAGAGCAGCCCCCACGCTCCGCAACTAGAGAAAGCCTATGAGCAGCAATGAAGACCCAACACAGCCAAAAATAAATAAATTTATTAAAAAAAAAAAATCGTCCACATAAAAAAATCTTTAAAAAAAAAAGCCTCAATTGTGGAATCTTTCTCTGGCATTTATCTATAATTGTGACAATCTATTACAATGTCACAAAGTCTAAAAGCCACTCTCAAGAAGACCATAGCCTGTTTCTGAAGAAACAGGAGACCAGTATCCACCTGTCATTGTTATCTGGTACCTACCCTGACCTCCACCATGAGTTACTAGAAAGTCATATACTTTACCAGCTATTTAGAATAAAGACAACAAAACAATAACTTTTTTTTTTTTTTGGCCAAGCCATGCAACTTATGGGATCTTAGTTCCCTGACCAGGGATTGAACCCATGCCTCCTGCAGTGGAAGCATGGAGTCCTAACCACTGGACTGCCAGGGAACTCCCAAAACAATAACTTTAATTACAGTATGGGAAAATCCTAGAGTATCAGCTGTGTACAGTCTGGCAAATTGTGGGAATACGGCTTGATCAAATGGAACTCTGTCTTAGCGTGGGACTCTGCCTTCAGTTCTTGGTTCTTCCTGCTTCCCCCAGCTTTATCTTCTAGACAGTTTTTTTTTTTTAATTAATTAATTTATTTATTTATTTTTGGCTGTGTTGGGTCTTTGTGCGGGCTTTCTGTAGTTGTGGTGAGTGGTGGCTAATCTTTGTTGCAGTGAGCAGGCTTCTCATTGTGGTGGCTTCTCTTGTTGTGGAGCATGGGCTCCAGGCGTGCGGGCTTCAGTTGTTGCAGCATGTAGGCTCAGTAGTTGCGGCTCATGGGCTCTAGAGTGCAGTCTCAGTAGTTGTGGCACACTGGCTTAGTTGCTCTGCGGCATATGGGATCTTCTTGGACCAAGGCTCAAACCCGTGTCCCCTGCATTGGCAGGCGGATTCTTAACCACTGCGCCACCAGGGAAGTCCCCCAGCTTTATCTTTGACCTGTGATTCTCAGAGAAGCCATTCCACAAATATTAACTGAGTGCTACTATCTGCCAGCCTGCTCCTCCTGGTATAGCCCTTGAGTTCATGGCAAGACTGACTCCTCCTCGTGGTTCTCCGACACCCCTATCCAGCTGGTTCCCTGGACATTATGACCAGAAGCTCCTCAAACCAGCTGGACTGATTTGATCCTTTCTTCAGATGAGTTTGCCTTCTTCACACCTGAGTCTAGAAAGCACTATTCACAACTGACTACTTCACCCATAATTTGTCTTTCATAAGCAATTTCATTTGAACGAGCTAGATATACTCCATAGTCAAAGAGAAGAATAGATAATGCGTGCTGTAAAGGACACACGTTCCTCCCCAAGCATCAGTTCCTTAAGGAAGTCTCTCCCATCCCCTAGTTTTTCTAAGACTGGAGGGGTAAGATCCTCCCCCCAACCTCAGGGGTAAGAACAGGATCCAGGACTAGCTCATCAGATTATTCCACACCTCTGCACACAGCAACTAGTTCAGAGAAGGTCATATGACTTAAGACCACACCAATTACAGTCTTCTCTGCACTTTTGTAGGAGTTATGGGAAAGGTACCTGCTCTTTCCCTCTGGAATGGTGAGTTCTAAGGGTAGCACTGGTTTGGAGCTGCTGGTGGCCATCTGGCTGCCATGTGTGGAGAGCCTATCTAAGAATGAAGCAATATAGCAGCAAACAAAAGCAAGTGATGGAAATAATCTACACCTTCATGCAGCATTTGAACTCATGGATTTAGTCTTCCTGAAGCAAGTCTACTCTTCATTGGAGATGTTTGAGAAGAAAGCAGATACCTGCCTTTCAGTTGTCTGATATAAGGTCCTCATGCTACCTCCATTTTATTCCCTCCCACAAAATATGTTGGGAGAAAAGTTATGGAAATGAGTAGGAGTTGTCCAAAATTTCCCCTTTCATCTCTAGATCTAAACACAAGATCTCTTGAGAAGAAGAATCAGGAGCCACTCTCATTCTCCTGTGAGGCAACTAAGTACTTGTTAAAGAGGTTAGGGATATTTGAGGCATGTCCCTAAATCTTTGAGAGCATCTGGACAAGCATTTACTGTGCTCTCTCACACATATTTCCTAGGGCCACTATCAAAATAGATGGGCCAAGGTGGGTCAGTGGGATGCCATGACCCAGTGGCATGTCAGGAGAGAGTTCTCTGCCCCTTCACCTACTCCATCCCTTCTTATCCTCACTGTTAGAGATAAGGAAGTTAAGCTCTAAGAGGTAACCAGAAGCAGGAAGAAATTGTCTGGTGGAGGCTTTCTTGGGATAATGTAAGAATCCACCCTCATTCTCCTAAGATGGAGCCAGTCCCAAATCTCAGAGGCTCTGATGATGAAGCCTGCACTCAGAGAGGAAAGCAGGAGGTAGAAAAGGAAGAGGGAAGGAAAACAAAGGGAACTATTACAAAAAAAGAATGAAAAAGAATCTCCCAAGAACAAAAAAGCATCATGAAAAAGCCAATAGACTGAGCAAAACATAGCAGAGAGGGAACAGTTCCCAAGTATCTAAATCACCCCATCGAAGCAGAGAGTTCCCTGGGCAGGTGCTGGGCTTCTCCTTTCAGAGAACTCTGGACCCTGCTCAGGGCAGTGTAGAGCCTGGCTGGCTCTCAATCAATGCACAGACCTGCCCAGTTGACTCTGCTGTCTAGTCATGGCTCAAGGGTTCTTGAAGTCAAGATGCTTCCATAATTGGTTAAGCCCATGTGGAACCTCAGTCTGTGGCTCTGTGCTAACAAGGCTATTTAAACCCTTGCTGGCAAGAAAAGCACAGCTGTCCACCAGATGCCTGCTGAAGAAGCCATCTATTGCTAGAAGAACACATCCTCATCTTCTTTCTCTGTGGACCTTTATTCCTCTACAGTTTTTGGACACAGAAATAAGGGCTGTTGTTCCCAATATTCATTATCATTGGGCATTAATCACCATCACTATACTCACAAAGCACTATAGAGTCATTTATGTTGCTCAGTACTCTACCACTTGGGAGAAGTGCTGCCTTAAGTTGGGTTCCCCAGAAGCATAGCCTGAGACAGGATTCAGGTCATGAGATTTGTTGAGGTCTGCCCTCAGGAGAAAGAGAATGAAGGAAGCAGGAAATGGTAAGAAAGATGGATGTGGTCACAGCTTTGTATTTGGCCTCACCCTGATCCCATGGGACAACTCAGGAGCATGAATGGCACCAAAAAATTGATCCTTCTTTGGGGTAAAGAAATGATCCTTCCTCAAGGCCTTTGTACCTCCTTGTCTGAAAGCTATAGGTGGTACAGAAGGTGTCTCCCATCCACCAAGAGCAATTTTCTGGAGAAGGGGGCATCTGTGAGCCACTGGAACTCAATACAGCAGCTAGGGAAATGGATACACTGATGTGGTAAGGGAACTTTGGCAGGGTACCAACAGCATCTATTAGAGCTACTGTATTAGTCAGCTCTGGCTGCCTTAAGAAAATACCATAGAGTAAGTGGCTTAAATTTATTTCCCACAGCTCTGGAGGCTGGAAGTCTGAGGCCAGGGCACCAGTGTGGTTGAGTTCTTACATGGGCTTTCTTCCTGCCTTATAGATGGCCGCTTTCTTGCTGTGTGCCCACATGGTGTGGGGGAATGGGAGAGTGAGGTAGGGTAGGTAGCAAGCCCTCTGATGTCTCCTCTTATAAGAACACTAATTCCATCATTAGAGTCCCACCCTTATAACTTCATCTAAACCTAAGTACCTCCCGAAGACCCTTCTCCAAATACCATAACATTGGGGGTTAGGGCTTTAACATACGCATTTTAGGGGGACAAAATTCAATCCATAGCAGCTATCATTTCATAAACAGTTTCCCTGTTTACGAGACAACTGTTAGCCAGATTTGTTCAATGAGAGCCATTTCCCTTGCACCTAAATTCTTCTGGAATCCCATTTGTTGTCTGATGCAGAAAAGACCAGTTAGACCCCAACTAGCTGAGCTGGGTCTGGGATCTCCCAACAGTTTCTCTTTTCTCCATCTCAGCAGGCACTGCTTCTTGCCCTGGGAAAGTCAGGCTGTGATTATTTGCAAGCCTCAGCCCTTGGTAAGTATTCTGTAGGTGACAGCAGAGGCGTCTGTGTGCAATCCTATCCAGCTCAAGCTTTGAAGCTCCAAAGCAGAGCCATTAACATTCTCTTCAGCCTCAGACAGTTCTCTTCAGCCCTTGTTAGTCTCATTTTCTTCCCTCTCAACTTTTTCATCAAGAGCAGCAGCTTCCTTTTTCCTAGAACTATTTCTTCTCTTCAAAGAGCTCTGGGCTCCAGGGAGGCCTGTGGCCAAGAGACTTGCCAGACACCTCTCGATTTTCAATGAAGAGCACACTGTGCCACCTGCTCTGCAGCTAATAACGCAAGCACCTTCAACTCCCCTCAGTTCAGGATTGAGCAAAGGACAAGTCAGGAGGACGCCTTCCCTCTGGCTTCCTGGGCTGTCTGCAGTGGTTAGGCCGTGGGTTATGGAGGCTATCCTGAGTCCCCCAATCGACTCCTACTTCTGGATTTGGGTTATTTAGATAGGGGAAGTCAGGGAGGAGAGACACAGGCCCTGCCCTCAGAAAGTAGAAATCTATCCACTGCCTGCCCATCTTCCATTCTGAAGCCTTTTTCCATTCACAGGGGAGGAGGTAGGAGGACTCTCCCTTTCACAGACGGGGTCCTGTAGGCCTGAAAGGGGCAGAAGAAAGTTCTCAATGAAAGTGCCATTAATGCCTCCATAATTTATTAAGAGCTGTCAAATATTTAGCTGTGTGGTAGATTCTTAGAAAATAGGAAGAAGCAATCTCAGGGAAGCTTAAATTCTACTACTGGCCCCAGAGCAAATTTCTTAGGCAATCTACAGACTTTAGTAAGAGGGACTCCAGTGCCTGCAATTCAGACAGAGAAGAAGGAGTTAGGCAGATGGTAATTCAGCTTCATTGTCCAAACTTTCCTCTTAAGCCTGCCCTTTTCCATCAAGAGCCACTGGTTGTATTCCTGTGTCCTCACCAAGGTTTTTGAGGGGTGAGGGGATTGTGTCATATTCTCCCACTGCCCAGGACTTGATTCTGTCAACTCCTTCTCTTATGCCCTACAGCTATCTCAGGCATACAAGCACTCCTCCTTACAATTGCTTCTGCAGTGATTCCAGAGAGGCACATGAAAGCAACTTTCCCAGGATATTTTACCAAACTCCTCTGCAGACTGAACAACAGCTATGACAATGGGGTACAATCATTTGTATTCATTTCCCTGTCCCTTTTGCCCGCAGAGTTGGGCCTAGCATCACCCAGCACACCTGCCCAGGTGGGCCCAGAGGTACACAGAGAAGGACTGCTACTCCATCTGCTGGTTTGACAGCAACCCTGGGTTGCAGCCTTTCAACTCCTTGTAAGGCAGGCTCTGGTGCTGAACCAGGAGACCAAAATATCTTTTGTCATGATAGAGAAAAGATATTCAGACATTTTGTCAAAAGTGATGACATTTACCCCTCCCACCTTAAACCTACAGACACAGACACAGATAGAGCTGGAAAACATAGAGCCAAGGATTATTGATCTAACAGGACCTGTCTCTGCTCTGGGCAACCATTGTTTTGGGGCTATAATAGGGACCTGAATATAACAAGAAGACAGCTCCAAACCAAAGTGGAGGTAGGAGGGGTTAGGATGGGGTTTAGAAAAACACTGATGATATTGGGCCTTTTCTTTTCTTCTTTCCATCAAGCCCTTCATCTCTACTTGCTTTTTTTGTAAAAAATTCTTCCTTTGCAGATTATTTCCCCAGGGCCTGTCCATCCAGAATCATCTCTATGCTCACAATTTCTTATTTACCTACCCTTCGCGAGGCAAGGAAAGGATGGGGGTCCATTTTATAGATAAGGATAATTAAGTTTCCTCAACAGAAGAGAGGAGAAAATGATATTATCTGCCCTTACACAGAAATGAATTACTTAGTTCCTGAAATCCCTGTTCAACGACAGTAAGTACACAGTGCTATTTGGAAGTTTCAACAGAGGCTCCACTATGTCATATCCATGTGATACAAAAGTGAGGTGTCAGCAAAGATGCAAGTTTTCATAGAAAACTGTTGAAAAACAGTGATGAAACGCTAAAATCTTCACCCATATTAAGAAGTTGTTGGAAATTAAGAGAAATTTTTTAGAAAAAAATTTATTTGGTGAGAAGCGTTGGTATGCTGTGGGTTCCCCCTCCAAAGAAAGAATGGTGCCTGCATTTCACCACAAGCCTACTGAGAAGAGCTTCAAGGGGAACCCTCAGAGAGCTTGATATGTGTCTCGTGCAGTTAGAGGGGCAGAATGGACTAATTTATGATTCCAGCCCAAGAAATGTAGGGGCCATTGTATGGGCTAGCAGCTGCTTAACAATGTTGGGATCGCCCATAGTCTCAGAGCTTGTGTGAGCAAAAAAATGGTTTCTCACAGAGAAACTGGAAATGGAGTGTTGATTTATTAGGGGCTATAGAGGAAGAAAGCAACTAACAGAGGAAAGTGTACTTGCCCAGGTCAAGTGTGTGCGTGCGTATATGGAGGGGAGTACAGATCTCTGAAGAACCCACAAAAGTGCCCCAGGAGAAAGCTAAATTTAAACATTGGCCATTTCTGGAGAACACAAAGCCAGCTTCAACAACATGAGACAAGTACAATACTTCCTGCTCTCTCATACTTCCTTGCTCTAATCCTGGAAGGGTCAGAAACTTCAGAAAAGAAAGAAGGACCACACCCCTCTTTTCACTCATAGCAAACCCAGGATGAAGGAGGACAAATAGCTTAAAGCTGAAAAACTTTGGAAACAGTGACAATACTTGGGCTGAACATATTAAGTACCTAACTGAGATCACATTTTATTACATAAAGCGACTAGAGGGCTTCCTAATGCCTGCAAGAAAAGCATTTGTCCAGGAATGGAGTTAGGACCATCACTACTGAGCAAGTTTAAAGGAACAGTGGGAGCCAAAAACAAAGTTCTTTTTTTTATGATTACACCCCATGAGTCCTGCTTATCATTGTTCTAGTTACAACTGTAAAAGTTAATCCTCAACCTTTATTTTAAAAAGTAATAAAAATACCACCAAAGGGGTCATAACAAGAGGAGCTGTTGTCAGAGCTAATGGTTCTCCTTGGCTTAATAGCACTCTAATGTCCTTGTGGAAAATGAGGCCTATGGATTTAAGCTCTGCCACTTCTCCCTGTTTTTCTTAATTTCCCAAAGCATCCTCTATTCTTTCCTCCTGTTACCCTGCAGTATTACTAGTTTTGAGCGAAGCTACTTTTAACAGTGTCCTAAAACCTCCTGTGCTGTTACATTCCTGCCCCATATCCTGCCTCTTGCACCTTGGGCATTCCCAGGGGTAACACGGGGAGTCATAAGTCACCACGACAGTTTCAGAGTCCCTTCCATGGTAACACTTACTGCCACATACACCCACGTACAAAGCACTATACAAAGAAAATTATATACATGGATTCTCTACCCTCCAGGAAAGTACAACTTAAGACAGCTAACATTAAACAGATAAGTACAAACGCATAAGTAGCAGAAAAGCAGCAGTAAACCAATACGTCAATGAACAGCAGGGGAAATGCATGATTGAAGTGGGAAGCAGAGTTGGCCAGTTGATGAACGTTTACTGAATGGCTACTAGGTGTCAGGCATTGGGCTACGTTCTGGCAATAAAAATGTGAACAGAACAGACACAGTCTCCGTGCACATGGAGCTTTCAAAATACTGGAGAAGATAAACACCAAACAAATTTTTACTAAAAGGTAGTTTAATGAATACAAGTGCACAAAACGCTGTTGAAGATAATATGCAGGACTGGTCTGGGCATTAGGAATCTAATCTAGTTTGGGGGTTAAAGAAGCTTGCCTACAGAAGTGACATTAAAATATGGGGGGACCCAGGACTTCCCTGGTGGCACAGTGGTTAAGAATCCACCTGCCAATGCAGGGGACACGGGTTCGAGCCCTGGTCTGGGAAGATCCCACATGCCGCGGAACAACTAAGCCCACGAGCCACAACTACTAAGCCCACGTGCCACAACTACTGAAGCCCGCGCGCCTAGAGCCCGTGCTCCACAACAAGAGAAGCCACCACAATGAGAAGCCCACGCACCACAACGAAGTGTAGCCCCTGCTTGCCACAACTGGAGAAAGCCCACGTGCAGCAACAAAGACCCAACTCAGCCAAAAATAAATAAATTTAAAAAAAAAGAAATGGGGGGACCTGAAGGCTAAGTAGGGTTAGACAAATGGCTGGTGGTGAGAAGAGGGACCTAGGGAGCAGAAAGGACATGTCGGAAGGCAGAAGCAACACAATGAAGGAACTGAGAGAAGGCCTGAATGGCTAGAATGAATCAATCAAGTGGAAAAGGGGCCGAGGTGAGGAGGTTGAAGGGATCAGCAGAAAGCTGGAGATTTTAAGTGTTGATTAAAAGGAATGCAAGTGAAAATTATAGGATCAAAGATTTGAAGTACTGGAAGGAATTTTAAGGTTATCCAGTCAAACCACTGGGATGATGCTGGAATCCCCTCTGCCTGTTCCCTATCACTAGATCAACATGCATGAAGGCCAGAAAGGACTTGGCATGGGGCGGGGGGGTTGTCCACAGGAAGCTGGTATAAGCAGCATGTGAAGTACTCTTGAAGCCCCAAGGGCTGAGGCAGGAAACTCTCCATTTCCCCACAGTATGAGCTGGAGCTGCCTCTCTGGTCAACCTGCCAATTTGTGTGAAGACGCCCTCACAGGATTGGCCAAGGAGAAGTGAATGGCGATCATTTGTGTTTATTAACCATAGCTTGGTGAGAGAAGAATTACTTTGAGCAGGTGTCAGGGAGGTTGGTTTGTTCAAGAGTGATTGGCTAGTTTGCATTCATGACAGAGAAACCTATTGTGAAGGGCAGCCTGTGGAAAAGCCAAAGGATGGCAAAGCCAGAGTGCCCACCACCCAGAGGAGCTCTGGACCACTTACTCTGATAGTGGAATTTGTTTGTCATTGTTAGGGCAAATGCTTCTTCTGGTGCTGGAGGCAAGCAAGGAGGCTATTCCTTGATGGTAGACAACAATGAAACACTCATTATTTTTATGGCGGTAATGAAACCTGGCCCCTTTTCCCCTTCATTTTCCTGCTTCTCACTATATGGCAGGGCTGGGTGTGCTTAGGTAGGATCCATGTGTCCATGTCATGATATTCATTAATCAGCATTTAGTGAGCACCCCATACTATGAAGAGCCCTGTGGTGGCTCAGGATACAAGAAAGTAGAGGTCTCGGTGCTTGAGAGGCTCACAAATCTAGATGAGAAAGGCAGAAACAGGCACCAGATGATAAACCATAGCCTCAGGTACCAAATGGATGTACGGAAGAGGACTAGGTTTATGGAGGACTAGATCACTGTGGAGTGGGCTAACCACCAAGCTTTCTGAAGAAGCTGGCACTTGTTCTGGGTGTCACATCAGTCGGGTGTGGTGAGGAGGTGGGACAGTGTGGGGTTAGAGGAACAGGGTTAGGCCAGGGGTCTCTGACAAAGGAGCAATGGGAAGTCGCATTTCAAAGGTGAAGAAAATCATGAAAAGCCCTAATGGTAGACTAAGGAGCTTGGAGCTTTGATTTTATTCTAGAGACAATGAGAAGTCCCTGAGGGTTTCTGGGCAAGAGTTTTAGAACAACTATTCTGATTGGAATGTACAAAATAATTTGAATGGAGAAGAGAGGGGAAAAAGTGGCAAGGAAGCCAGTTAGGAGATCAGCATACGACACGATTTAAAATTTTTCTTTTCTTTTTTTGCTGAAAGAACTGGATGACAGATATTTCCCTTAACCTTCCATGGAAATTTAAGATAAAGGAAATAAAATTTTGGTTGTAGTGATAGGGGTTTGGGATTTAAAAGACCATTAAGATTACTATAAAAGAGCAAGATAAACTAGCCTCAGAGCAGCATAATGCAGGGAAGTGCTCCAGGCAGACTAGAAAGAGATTCCCCTGGGTTGTAGATGAAGATGGGTTTGTAGGACCTACCACAGGGGGACCCAGGCCTTGCTCCTTGGCAGCACCTGAGGAGGGAACACAACCCTAGAGAAGACTGGCCCCATGATACAACTAGGAGACAGGACTCTAGGCTGCAGGATTCACAGCCTCACAGAAGGTTTCTGTGAGTCAAGGAGGAAGATCAGACACTCAGGCCCTGGACCTGAAGGGATGGTGCAAATAATGGGACAGCAGGTGTCTCAGCAATAACCAGCAACTCAAAGCCCCTTCCAATCTCATGGCAAAATATAAGATACTGGAAGCACAATTCAGGTCTGAAGATGAAATATAAATGAGGTTAAATTTCCCACCAGTCAGATGGGATGGGAGCATACAACTGGAGTTTACCTTTATTTAAGCTTATAAATAAATGTGATACTTCCCTTATACCTGAATTTATAAACTGAGAGTCATACCTGCTATAATTTCTACAGTTCAAGTGTGGAAAGATGTCACCTAGATCAGAATGACTGCAACGAGAAGACAAAGGCATACAAGTCCTAGAGATATTATGCAGGAAGAAGGAACAGAACTTACTCTGCCCAGAATCTACAGAAAATCCCAGGACACAGTGAGAACGCAGGAAATTTCTCCCTGCCTCTGTCGCTCTCTACCCTTAGGCATCTTTATAGGGGACTCAAGTAAACACTTTGTGAGTTAGTCTTAGCATTCACAAATTATGATGAAATATAACTTTAAAAAGCTTTGTTCTCTCCCAAGGCTTTATGTTAGTACTCCGGTGGAGAGGGTAATTTTTTTAAAAAGGGTGAGATTTTTCATTGAGTTTCCACTTGGTGTCAGATATGGTGGGTACTAGCAATACCTACATTAATAAAACTCTGTTCTTGTCCTTAGATGCTAAATGCTCACAGTCTAGTGGGAGGGATGAATATGCTGATTAACTCCCATGTGTGTGTCATAACAAGACTGTGAATAAATATTCTAGAAGCACAGAGGATCAAGTGACAAGCTCCATCTCAGGAAGCCAGAGAAGGCTTTAGAGAGAAGGTGAGATTTAAGAGGGTTTTACTGGATAAGTAGGAGCTTGACATTTAGATAAGAAATAGAAGAGCATGTCAAATAGTGGGAAAGGTATATACAAGGCATGGAGGCATAAAGAAATAGTGAGTTTGCAGTGGGGGAGTGGGAGATTACGCTCAGTGAAAAAGATGTTCTGCCTGGAATTGGCCCCTACAATCTTTAACCAAGGCTACCCATATGATCAACACATTGACCTCAAAAGAACTTCTGAGATACACCAAAGAGAAGTCACATGTCAGCTGGCGTATGGCCCTGTGCTGGAGACTACACAAAGGGATACAGACACTTAACTACCCACTGAGAACCTAATAGCCTCAGGCAAAACTTCATTTTTCTCTGTTTTTCTCTTTGAAGACTTCTCACTGAAAATACTAGCATGTTTTCCTTCCTCAATAATATCCAACCTCATAGTCTTCTTCATCTATCAAATGAGCAACTTTCAGATAAAACACTTCAGTTTAAAACCCATCTTCCAGGAACCTGGATAAAGCCTGATGACTTAGAGGGGCACATCACACTGCTCAGCTTCAAGCTTTCTGTCCCAGGGGTCACTTCTCTGTAGGCCCTACTACTTCCCTCTCTTTAGCCCTGAAGACTCGGGCAGGGTGGAAGAGGGCTACGCCTGCCTACTATCCATTGTAACTCTGAAACAGGAGGGAAGGGGGCAGAGCACAACCTTTAAAAGAAAGACGTAGACATTGAGGATACGACAAACACTGGTTAGAACCGGTTAGGTCCAAGATGGCGAAGATTCGACTTCCAGTAGACCTTGGGCCTCATTATACACTCATTGTAATATATCAGCAAGCTAAATGACACACTCACAGGTGCCATGACAGTTCTGATGCCAACCATTAGAGGCCAAAAAGTGTGCAGTGGCCCAATTCCTGGAAATCTCTGCCTCTTCTCCAAAATAGTTGGAATAATCCTCCCACCCATTAGCCTATGAAATTATCCAGCCCATAAAAACTAACCAACCCATATTTCCGCGCCTCTCATCTTCTCTCTGTCTGTGGACTGTGTTTCTCCCAGGGCTGCTCTTGCCTTTTGAGGTGGACCGCATTCTGTCTATGAAATCTATATCTCTCTAAATAAATCCATTTCTTACCTATCACTTTGCCTCTCGCTGAATTCCTTCTATGCTGAGACAAAACGAACCTGAGCTTCATTAAGTCCTAAGACCAGCTGTGCAATCTTAATTAAAAGACAGTGGGTTCGAGTCCCAGTCCGTTGGTTCAACTCCCAATCTGGGTTTTGGCTGGGTTCGAGTCCCATCTTAGTTGTGCGGTTTCAACTTCATGTAAAATAATGGCACAAGAAGAAAATACCCCAAAAAACTTTAATAGAGTTTTCCCTTAATAATGTGCCTCAAGATTTATTGAGACATCTGAATCTCATTTTCAGCACATTAATGGTCTGGATTGCAAATGTACAAGTTATATATTTTGTGATGTATTTCTAATAGAATTCAGGGATCAGGGAAGAAAAGGTATTATTATTGATAGATTCTTTGAGGGTGAAGGGAGGGTCTTAGAAAACTGACTTCAACTTAAAAAAGAAAGATAATTTGGTTTTCCTCTTCAAATAAAAAGTGCATTTGATTTTGAAAAACAATCATCCCAACTCACATTTTTGTGTTTAACAACCACCTTGAAATTGGTCTGCCTCAGAGGACAGCATGATTCTGGGCTAACTTTAGCATGAATGATTTATGACACTCATGAACTTGGCAACTACATCAGTTTTTCTAAAGCTGGCACCCAACACCACCTGCATGTTAAGTGAAGATTGATGATTTTTAAAGCTTACCTCATTATGCAGAGGTACATGAATTGTCTTATATGTGCAGTCTATAACTCCCAAGACAGATAAGGAGGCAGCTATGTCACAAAATTTATGGCTCTTTCCCGCTAAAGCTGAAGTTTTGGAGAAAAACTAAAGTTATAACTGGCCCTTTGGAGAAAAATAGCTTTAGCTAACCATTACACCCCCAAATGATGAACCAGCTATAGCCTACCGCTATATCTTACAGGAACAAAGAGGCTAATGGTGAAAGTCACTTTAATCACAGCAATGAACTATGTCTACGTTTTGAACACTGCAGTAATAGAACCTAAGTGACTCTTTGGAAATATCAAGTACTCTGTCAGTTTAATTTATTCTCCAGTTTGGTGTCTGAGACCTCTTGCTGATCAAGTGGCCCAGTCAGACCCACAGACATGGACTTCAGAGAAGAGAATTCAATACCCTGGTGTGCCCAGTGGCAGAGAATTCAATACCTGTGTGCTCCCTCAAAGTGAAGAAAAGCAAATGCTGGTTTAGGTTCTGAAATGAAGCTTGTTTTCTGAGATTCTTTAGAAATGCAGCAAATCTCTCCACATAACCTGCAAAATAGTAGAAGCAAAGAGGATTAAGTGGAATAAACTTATGAATCTCAAGAAAGAATAAGATTATATAGACCGCCATTAAAAATGACAAGTATATGAGACCAGGTTGACAAGTATATATTTTTAGAAAAGATAACTCTAAGCATTAAAAAGCAGAACACAAAAATGGCAAGCACACATGCTGACTGGAAAAACGCAAAGTGACAGAAAAAATGGTGTTTCCAGCCTAGAGATTTTCAATAATATAAAGCTAAGTGAAAAACAATGAAATTCTAAATAATTTATTTTCAAATATCCCTATCAATCAGGAAATAGACACATATGCACGGCTGCTAACGGCCCTGAATCCAAGAAGCACCCGTCCCTCTCTCCTCTGCAGAGCTCAAAACAGTGGCCCACTCTCCATGGCCTTTGAGAGTATAGAACACCAGCACTCAAATACCTAAGGTAACATAAGAAAGCTGAAGACACAAAAAGTCTCCAAGTAAGGGTAGGAAATTTATTTGGAAAAAAAGATTGTAGGGAACCCACTTCCAACTTAAATGACTTATTATAAGTCACTTGATTTCTGAAATGTGCCTGGGATTTGTCCAGTTCTGACTCTGGGCTCTGATAATGCCTTCGGTCTGCTTGTCCCAATGTGGTTGCTCTAACTCACGGAAATGATGCTCCACTCACAAAATAGTGCCCTAGGGAGAGAGAGCAATATCAAAGAACTACAAATTATGCATCAGGAAAAGTGAAGCCTCTTTAATCCTGAGAGCAACCTCCCCAGCTTAGGCCAGGGAGCTGTGCTATAAATGGAATGATAGAGAAGTGGGCAAGCACCATACACACACACACAAACACACACATCCTGGCACAACAGCCCAGAATAAACCAGACTTCCTTCTGGGAAGTCATGGAAAGCTGCAGAGGGCACTCGCAGGGTAGCCTCATCCACAGCCTCCGTGGAGTCACATTTACACTTTGACAGGCTTAGAAACAGTTCATTAGTCTACGGTGAAAGACAAGTGTTCATGAGACCCACGGCAGCTATCATGCTCACAGATTCTCCCTTTCCCCTGAAGAAGGGGGTCACAGGGCTCCTTCTAGGTGAACCAGCTTTCTTTACATCATGCCACACACACAGTCACCACTCCCACCCCTACCCCAACCGCTAGTTCAATAAAACAAAGAATTGGCACCTAAACCAAAGGCCTATGAGCTGACCCAGTGACCCCTGAAACAATATGCTACTTTTCTGTGCCTTTACTCTGCCCAATAAAGTCACTCCATAACGATGGTGTACTTCAAGCCACACAGAAAGGTAGCAAGGGTAGTGCAAGCAGCCCTGGGGATACATTAGAGTACAGGAAGAAAGTATTCAAATGTATTTATATTTATTTTTTCCATTTTTATATATGTTTAATAATAGTACTGCATATATAGCTTCTAAATACATAAATATACACATAATGGAGGTGTGTGCTCAATTTTTTTTTTTTTTTTAATTTTTTGGCCACACCATACAGCATGCGGGATCTTAGTTCCTTTACCAGGGATTGAACCCGAGCCCCTGCAGTGGAAGTGTGGAGTCTTAACCACTGGACTTCCAGGGAAGTCCCTCAAATATTTTTCTAATAGGATGTGTAATGAAAAAATGTGGTGACCAGAAGACACCATGATACTTGGGGTGTTTCTAAGCAAGGTGTGGTCCTTAATCCCCACCCCTATCAGAATCTCCTGTGGAACTTGTTAAACATGCACATTACTTGACCCACCTCAGACCTACAGGACCTAAATCTCTTGGGTTGGTATGCTTAAAGAGCTTCCCAGTAATTCTGATGCCTACTGAAATGTAGGAACTATTGCAATAGAAGAATCAGAGAAGCAGACAAAAAGAAGCTGAGCTATGGAAAGGGCAGAGTCAGTGCAGAGGGGAACGTCAGAAGCCTGATAACAAGCCACTACAGCCAGGTCCTGCTGGGGCTTGACCAAGGAGGAGGAGCCACCTAACTTGTTCTGCCAGAACTCTGGTTCTATGGGTATTGAGACAATGCCTGTACTTCTTCCAACTAGCCTACAATTAAATCCTCATCACCTAAGGAAGCCTGGGTACCTCCTCTCCTGACAGCTGGGGAGCCGAGGTGGGGAACCTTAGAAACCTAAAGCCCCTCACATAGAGAGAGGATGTAATCCAGGAGATCTGAAAAGATAGCTGATATAATTTCACTAATTGTGTACCTTAAAGAGTAAGGTTGAGACAGGAGGAAGCGGGTATATGAGCCAGAGTTGTCTGTAAGCATTTGAAAAACTGTACTGATTGACCATTTAGTCTGAAATCATGTGGGTGATTTCTAAAAAGCATACCAAGTAAAACTGGAGGCTACAGAACAGAAGCTAACACTGTCTGTGTGACCTTGGGCAATTCACTGATTCTCTCAGTTCCTCATCTATTAAATAAAAGGTTAGATTTTAAGTGATATCTAAAGACCTTTCTGTGTTTCTGGAACCCAAGTTCAGGCTCAAGTCCTAGTTCAGGGTTGCTTTCGCTATAACATTCTGATCAAGAATAAATTAAAATTCTGGCCCTTTAAATGAAAGCATTCAGAAAAGGCTCCTGCATCCTTAAGAATTAATTATTAAATGGGTCTTCATAAAGAGCAAATCTCTGCTTTTGTCAGTCCTACACCCTCCCCAAATAGGGACCTCACACACAGATCCTTGGACCTATCCAATAGCCAACTGTTTTCCAAACCTGAATGAAAATCCGAGTGAGGTTAACTGACTGATTTTTACCCTGTGCAATGAGACTGCATTATCACTGGAATGTAAATGTCCAACCTAAACAAAGGGACACCTTATTTTGATTTACTGCTACCTTAGTTTTCTTTCAGGGTCATCCTCTATTTCTCTTTTCTCCTATCAGAAGGAAGGCAGGTTGGTGGGTTACCAGGCATTCCATATAAAATGAAACCTGCTAATTGTCACCAACCCCGGGTACAGAGACATCACCTGACATAATACTTCCTACACTTCACTGGGGCAAGCTCTGTTGAATCAGACTTGAGTGAAGTGACACTGTGTAATGTACTCCAATATAGTGTAGCTAATGCCCAAACGGAAAAGTGGGAACTGTCTCCTGAAATCTGCCGCAGGTACATAAAAAATTCCAAGGAGAATAAAAATGACAAATCCCTGCAGTATGCCACATTTTATTTCATGAAGATGGAAAGTGCCACAGCATGATATTCATCTTTGGGAAAACTGAATAAAACGTCATCTGAGTCACCAGTTTAAAGAGACTGCTTTAAAAATAAAAGCTTGATCTTATGTGTTCTATTACAGATTGAACTTTCTTTATAGATGTCTTGGAACCTAAACTACATAAAAATTCTTTTATAACTTTAATTCAATTGCCTAAAATAGCTGCTGTTAATAATGGATTAGGCCAGTGTTACAAAACTCATCTTCTGTATATGTGGAGATAAAAGATCAGACCCAGTTTTGTTATGAGGCAGCAGAGCCTAGTGGTTAGCAGTATAGGTTCTGGAGTCAGACAGTCTGGCTTCAAATCTGGCTTTACCATTCAATTGCCATGTGACCTATGTAACATACTTGACCACTTTAAGCCTCAGTTTCCACATCTGCAAAATGGGAATACTAATAGTATTATTCCCTTGAAACCATTGTTTTGATCATTCCATTAAATAATGTTAGAAAGCATTTAGGACAGTGGGGCACTTAAGTAAACACTTGACAACTATTAGTGATTACTATCTAATGACATTTCCTATTAATGACTGGGAGTTAAATACTTAAACATTGAAACTGGTTTCCTCTCTCCAAATACGCTAAAATAAAAATCATGCCAGTTAGAATATAATTTAAAATATAGTATGCACAGGTATTCGACAGCCACCTGTTCTGTCTGGTAAACATTTACCCACATGCAAATTATGTACCAGCTCCTTTCACTTTCCAGTATGACACTGAAATGACAACAGAGAAATGAAATACAGTGCTGTGTTGTATGATGAATAATTGCATCACCCGGCCGTGGATCTAACCGTCCATTCTTATTCATTTGCAGCCAGCTCTTTTTAGACTCATGCTTATTTCTTCAAGCCATCAGGCTGTAGGCTATATTAATTTGCAAAGCAACCCCAAAACCTGTCCTTCACACTGGCAAATACAACACATGCAGCCCCATTCTCAGGCTCCTGCTTTGAATAGTATCTAGAGCTACAACATCCCCCTTGTGGTCATGTTGAGTATTTGCCAGGCTCTTGGGGAAAGCACCAGGAACCTCAGTGATATGTGTACCCCCAGAATCATCATCTCTGACACCCTTTAGCTAACACCATTTGATTCCAGGATTCTTTTGATTAACACTGTGCAGTGTTTAAGTATATGCAACAAGAATGAAAAAAAGCAAATTCTTAGGAGAACCAGTAGGGAAAAGAGGAAAGTGAGAATGCAGTTATTCCAATTACTCCACTTGCCCTCCTCCCTCCTTATCATATGCAAGGTAGGGATGTGAAGTTTTCAATTTCTATTTTGCTTCCATGTTTAATATTATTTATTTGTCACTCCTCTCTATGTTTCTATGTTCTTTTTTTAAAAATAATTTTTATTGGAGTATAGTTGATTTACAATGTTGTGTTTAGTTTCTGGTGTACAGCAAAGTGAATCAGTTATACATATACATATATCCACTCTTTTTTAGGTTCTTTTCCCATATAGGTCATTACAGAGTATTGAGTAGAGTTCCCTGTGCTATACAGTAGGTCCTTATTAGTTATCTATTTTATATATAGTAGTGTGTATATCTCAATCCCAATCTCCCAATTTATCCCTCCCCCCCATGTTCTTTAGCATCAGTGTATTGTTTTAGCATACAAATCTCTTTAAAATAGGGGTCATTAGACTGTAACTTGGATGACCTCAGGAAAGTCTACCTCTGAGGGAATTAAGAAAACAAGAGAAATGAAAGTATGAAGTAGACAAGTAAAGATAATATAATGATAACTAACAAATAAGAGTGTGAGGGTACTTTTTTTTTTAGGATCTGTATATTCTATAACCAATATTCTGTTTAACTTTTTATTTTCTTACTCCCACTTCCCTCCCCCCTCACAATGTGAACTCAGCTATCTTCTTTCCCTCCCAAACTTCCCCCAAAATTTCCTTCATACTTCCTCACACAGTGGTGGTCACTTAACAGTGGAGCATCTTTCTCTTGAAATTGGACTTTGAGACTTTAAGGACAAATTGCTTCATTTCTAAAATCAAGGCATTCCAGGACATATTTGTTGAATCAATCAATTGTTTTTCTTACAAATCTGAAAGTGGTCACAGCAAAGAGGTCAGTGGCATCTTGTTACAGAACCCACACCGTCTGTCCCAAGCAACAAGGTTTTGAGATGGGCCTGAGGAGCTGTCACTGAACACAAGTTCATGTGCTTGACTTACACTGAGGCCAAACAAACCAAACCATCAGAGTTTCGAGCAGAGAAAGGTTTATTGCAGGGCCAAACAGGGAGAATGGGTGGCTCATGCTCTAAAAAAATCCCCGAACTCCCTGATGGTTTTGGGGGAAGATTTTATATGCAAAATTTGGGGTGAGAGCTGCAGGGCGTGTGACTTTCTTCTGACTAGTTCGTGGTGAGGTAACAGGGCGGCACTCCAGGAATCTTGCCCTCAGCCTGAAGTTACCATCCTCCATCTGGGCAGGGGATAGTTTCCACAGAACTCACAGATATTATTATGTATAGTCCTTGACTGCGAACCAGGACCCTGAGCCAGGGTTGCGCTATTGCTTCTTGACTGTGCCTCCCTTGTTTCCCTTCCCAGATTAGCAACTGCTTGAATCTGCCTTTTGGAACTAAGGGACGGTCAAAGAGACTGAATGAAGCCTATTTCCTACAAAAAATAAATGGGGGACACAGAAAGGCTTTTGTGCCCAGGTGGGCCCACAGGGTCCTGCTCTGCTTCAGAGCCTCAGTGAGGCCCAGCAAACCTGGGCAGGTAAGATCCTGAGCTCAGGTATTTTTTCTCCGGAGGGTCTGCAAGATAATTAGCCTAAGGCAACCGAATGCTGTCTGAATGAAGGGCTGCTTTAGTAGCTCAAAACCCAAGGTCCCTGTGGTAAAAGTCTGAAAGAATTTGTCGAAAGTCTGCATATGTAGGTGTATTTCAAGTTACCGCAATAGCAACAAGCGATCAGAAGACGAAAAAATGACGAGGTTGAGCAACAAAGATTTCGAACCCCAGGTTCACACTGAACAAAGGCGCAAGACAAAATGGCGCCCTCCGCGAGGAGGAAACGTCAACTCGCGCAGAGCGTGTATCCGCCCGGGGCTCTCCCAGGGCAACGCTGGGACCAAACTCACGTGAGCTGGAGCGTCCTATGACAGCTCTAGTTAGACTCCTCCCCTGTTTCCACCACTCCCTGCGCACATGCGCTGCAGGGCCTCAGTAGGATGCCAGTTGCGCAGGCGCAACAGGCCCCTCCTCTCAGGCAACTGACGCAAGGACTGTTCGCAATTTATCCCGTGTGACCTTGAGTCTTTTCTGCCTCCGAGGACCGGGGTTGTCCACGGTTCTGCCTTATACCGCTTTTAGCCTTGTGGTCTCTCACAGAGCCCAGCCTGCCGCAGCCGACACGGGAGGACACGCTTTTCCCTGCCATCATGCCACGAAGCGTATTAGCCATAGGCCCTGACTCCGGAAACAGCGTTCAGGTATTTTCTTATCAGGCAGCGCGGGCGGCGCCTCAGCGGAAGAGCGGGCTTCCAGGCCGCAGCGATCAAACCCCGCCCCCCACCTCACGTAGTTGGAGGTTTCCAGAAGTGCTAGCACTACCGCGCCGCGCAGTTCTCGGCAGTCCGAGCGCGTGTTTGCTGCCTCGTATTTCCACCATTTAGCAGCCATGATAAACGCCAGCCGAGCCGCAGTAGCCCGTCTTGTCGGCGCCGCAGCCTCCCGGGGCCCCACAGCAGCTCGCCACCAGGTAAGGGACTGCCGGGCCTTCCCCGAGGGGCTTACGGCCTTGGGACTCAGCGCGGCAGGCCACGGCCTTCGGGGTCAGAATCCTCGGGGAGAGACAGAAAATAACGGACGTTTAGTATTCAGTGCTGCCGGTTCAAGGCCTTATTCAGGGTTTTGCGTTCCTGTCTCAGGCCCTGCTGAGTCACACTCCTTGGGAGCCTAGAGTTTTATCTCATCAGGTAGCGGGCAGTGGTCCTGATTAGTCCTTTTGAGACGATTAGACAGTTTTGGTCTTGAGTAGAAGGACGATTGTTCGCTGTGAAACGCAGAGTGTGCGAGGACTCCGTTGCTATGATACAACGAAGGAAGAAAGAGCATCTGAGCAGTAAATTAAAAATCAAGCTCTGATTTTCTTGCTTACGAATATTTGACTAGTTAGCTCCCCAAAATTTTGTCCTCCGTTATTTCAGAAAAAATAAGCAAATCAGGAAAAGGCCATGGAGTGGCTGTTCATTATCGTGTAAGAGTAAAAACATACCCTTTGGGGAAACAAGAATTGTGTTTCTGGGCTTCCCTGGTGGCGCAGTGGTTGAGAATCTGCCTGCCAATGCAGGGGACACGGGTTTGTGCCCTGGTCTGGGAGGATCCCATATGCCGCGGAGCGGCTGGGCCCGTGAGCCACAATTACTGAACCTGCGCGTCTGGAGCCTGTGCTCCGCAACAAGAGAGGCCGCGATAGTGAGAGGCCCGCGCACCGCGATGAAGAGTGGCCCCCCGCTCGCCGCAACTGGAGAAAGCCCTCGCACAGAAACGAAGACCCAACACAGCCATAAATAATAAATAAAAGTAAAAATAAAAATTATTTAAAAAAAAAAAAAAAAAAGAATTGTGTTTCTTTGCACTCAGGTTGGGTAAAAGAAGACTTGGAAGTAGCCTGAGGTGAGATTGTAACAAAGGTCTTTGACACTGATGGGAAGCCACTCCTGACTTTTTTCCCTCATAAACTGACTTCACAAAATTACTAATTCTAGTTCTTTTAAAGCAGTAGTTTGGGAAGGTCAGAGAAAATGTTTCTGATTAAGTTAAATCTCTACCTGCAACACGTAACATATGTGGGTCTTAGGTAGACACTGCTCCTGATGATGAAATTGAGTAGTATTTTAACATATTTTTACTTCTCCACGGGATATTTGGCAGAGTCTAGAAATAATTTTGGTTGTCACAACCTGGGTAGCCATGCTACTACTGGGTTCTAGTTGTAAAGGCCCAAGTTGCTGCTAAACATTCTGCAGTGCATAGAACGGCCCAGCTCCCAACAAAGATTTTGTTCACAATCAATAGTGCCAAGGTTGAGAGACCCTTTGGTAATGCAATTCAAGATAATTTTATATCTATTTATTTCTCTGATTTCATTGGGAATATTTGTACTTTATTAGGCTTGTTTGTTTCAGTACCATAACGTCTCTTAGACATGAAATATTTTATTTCAGTATATTTTATACATGGTAACCACTCAGTGAACAGAATTGAAAGTCTCAACCTTTCATGTATTCTTCAGAAGAATAATTAAAACAAGCGCAAGTTTTCATATGTAGTTCATGGCTGATCCTTTTTTTTTTTTTTTTTTTTTTTTTTTAAGGATGGCTGGAATGGCTTTAGTCATGAAGCTTTTAGAATTGTTTCAAGGCGGGACTATGCGTAAGTATAATTTCATTTCCTTTAGCATTTAGATAATAAATATTAAGCCCCGGAGCAATGGTCTCTAAATTTGTGATTAATTACTTCACTCAGAAAAAAAGACACAGCTAAGTTTATTTATAGAGTATGCATTTTGCCACAGTAGCAAATATTGTTTTCTTATGTTTTCCTACAACCATTTTGGAGATCACTGTTAAGATAACTAATCATAGCATTGTTTTAAATATCTTACAGATCAGAAGCAATCAAGGGAGCAGTTGTTGGTATTGATTTGGGTACTACCAACTCCTGTGTGGCAGTTATGGAAGGTAAACAAGCAAAGGTGAGCATGATTGGAAGCTCTGGATCATGTAGTGGTAACCAGTACACAATTCAGAATTCTGTGTCCTTTGGCTTAGATAAGGGACATTTTCAAAGCTGCTTTTATAATTCTTAAGACTCTTGTGAGGTGAATCTTTGTGCTTAATTGTATGCTGGTAATAAATGAATGGATTTGACTTCCCAGGATTTAAGTGTGTCCTAGTATAGATGTAAGACTACTAAGTTACCGTTAGGACCCATTGGAATGACTTGTACTGTTGATTACTTCTGTAATTAAAGTTCTGCTTTTTTGTAAGTCAGTTAAACAAAGGCTAAAGGTGCAGGAACAGTCTAGAAGCAAGTGGAGCTCCAAATAATGCATGGGCTGCATTCTAAGTAAGGCATGTTCTTCCTTCTAGAGGAAGTAGAGGCTGTTCCTCCTTTGTTTGTGAAATCTTTATTCCCACCTGGTTCTCCTCAAGAATACTTGGAGCACCTGGATTTTTGAATTCCTTGTTGGCAGTTTTTTTTAATGCCTGAAACTTGTAGGCATCACCAAAAAATCAGAAGTAGATTTAACTCTCCGTATGGAAGGAAAGATTACGTTGTGCAAACATTGAGTACGAAAGATGTGATTTATATTTGTTCCTGTTTTTTGGATGTTCTTAGTTGTAGGTTGTTTGAATCTACAATAGTAGTTGCTTACTATATCAGCATTCACAGAGCAGAAAAGTATGCCCATTAGTACTGTTTTTTAGTGTTTGTTCTGTGTCTTAAATGATTGGTACAAAGACACTAGTGGTGACTGGAACCTCATTCTCTGTCCTACTTTGGGAGTTTTAGGTGCTAGAGAATGCTGAAGGTGCCAGAACCACCCCTTCAGTTGTAGCCTTTACAGCAGATGGTGAGCGACTTGTTGGCATGCCGGCCAAGCGACAGGCTGTCACCAACCCGAACAACACATTCTATGCTACCAAGCGTCTCATTGGCCGGCGATATGATGACTCAGAAGTTCAAAAAGACATGTGAGTAATAGCAAAAATGTATTTATATGCAAAGGCTATACGGATGAATCTTAACAGCAGGATCCCTGGGGACAGGCCCTGCTCCTGCCAAAAGGGTATCTCCTTCAAAAAATTCAATTCTGCCTTCACAGATTAGGTCTTTGCTATGTGTGACATGATATATGAAGATTTGGCTAGTCACTCCTGGACCACATAAATTGGCGTTAAACACATAAGGCAGATAATGGCATAGGCGCCATCTTGATACTGATCGGATATGTTTTCAAGGTTCATCCTTGTTGTGGCATGGATCGGTATTTCATTTCTTTTTATGGCTAAATAATATCCCATTGTATGCATACATACTGCATTTTGTTTATCTGTTTGTTAATGGGCATTTGGGTTGTTTCCACTTTTTGGCTATTACGAATAATGCTACCATAAACATTTGTGTATAGGTTTTTGTGTGGACATATGTTTTCATTTCTCTTGGGTAGACATCTAGTAATGGAATTGGTAGGTCATATGGTATCTCTGTTACCGCTTTCCAAAGCAGCTGCATAAATTTTTGGTGAGAAGAATGTTCAGGTTTCATCAGGATGTTTTTACATGTTAATGATTGCTTTCTGAAGGTTTTCATTAAACAAATTCCTGAAGTTCTCATTTGTTGGCCATGGATCTCTTGGGGTGGAAGATGGGCTTTCATGGTGTATGGTAACCTCATGGTAGGTTGTGCTGGCATGTTTTCTCAAGTATAATTTTTGTGTCTTTCAGTAAAAATGTTCCTTTTAAAATTGTCCGTGCCTCTAATGGTGATGCCTGGGTTGAAGCTCATGGAAAACTCTATTCCCCAAGTCAGATTGGAGCATTTGTGTTGATGAAGATGAAAGAGACTGCAGGTGAGAAAGCTTAGTTCATATCTGGGAAAATTCAGAGAACTGCATGATTCCTCTGAGATCACTGGCTTCCATACCTCAGTGTCCTCTGGATGAGTCTGCAGTGGCTTTTATACAGAATACCTAGGAATGGCAAAACTTTATTACTCTTTCCCTACAAATTGAATTTCTCTTACAAGTTTTCCTAATGGTGGCTTGCTTGTTTCTTTTTTCCAGAAGGGAAATCAAAAGACTACACATTAAGCTTTTGTGTCTGTTAGGTAAAACTTCCCATTTAAGAAACTAGTGGCTCTTCTAAATCTAAAAGTAGGTCATTGTTGCTGGTGAGCCTTCACTAACATGTTAAAGGTGAGATCTTGGGTTTTTTAAATTGGAGTGTTTTCCTACAAGGTCTCTTCATGTTAGGTCATATGCTAAAAAACTATTGGGTGCTGTTTGTGACCTCAAGAGAGTGACACAGGTTGTTAGGCTACATTAGTAATTGTAGCCTGTTTCATCTGATAGGGTCTCATGAATGATTTTCATTGATTGCTTTTCCAGAAAATTACTTGGGGCATACAGCAAAAAATGCTGTGATCACCGTCCCAGCTTATTTCAATGACTCTCAGAGACAGGTGAGTTTAATTATCATTTTTAATACATTTATTTATTTATTTATTATTTATTTTCGGCTGCATTGGGTCTTGGTTGCTGCACATGGGCTTCCTTTAGTTGCAGCGAGTTGGGGCTACTCTTCATTGCGGTGGCTTCTCTTGTGGAGCACGGGCTTAGTTGCTCTGCGGCATGTGGGATCTTCCTGGACCAGGGTTCGAACCCGTGTCCCCTGCATTGGCAAGAGGATTCTTAACCACTGCTGCCACCAGGGAAGCCCCCCAATTAGCATTTTTATTCCGGAAATTAATGGTACCTGGGACACGGTGGAAAATGCTTTTTTCTTTTTTTATAGGCCACTAAGGATGCTGGCCAGATATCTGGACTAAATGTGCTTCGGGTAATTAATGAACCCACAGCGGCTGCTCTGGCCTATGGTCTAGACAAATCAGAAGACAAAATGTAAGTTTGTGCAGTAAATTCCACCTAGATTTGTGAGACTTAAGTTCATGGAACCTTGAAACTTATCCTAAATCATCATCTTGATTTCATAGTGATTGAGCCTTATACTTAGACTGGAAATGTACTGCCTTGACCTTTTCCCAAGGCTTTTATGGTCTGTGTTTTTCATTCATTTCAAGATTGTCCCTTGATTACTTTTTCTTTTTCAAGTACTGGCTGTGGTCATTTTTTCCCCTTGGTATGCCTGTTGGCAAGTATTCATCCAAAAGAGTGGTTTTTGTTTTTTAACATTTCATTTTAACTGTATGTGTGTTTTACATGTTGCTGTTAGGGCTGCCTGTTAAGATATATGTCACTTATGCAGTCATCAACTTTCATAATTATACCTGGGGGGGAAATAGCCAAGTTTATGTTGGTTTGGTTACTGAAATCCATACGCTGTGATGAGTTTTGTTCCTGATGGCCTTTTTTCTTTCTAGCATTGCCGTATATGATTTAGGTGGTGGAACTTTTGATATTTCCATACTGGAAATTCAGAAAGGAGTATTTGAGGTGAAATCCACCAATGGAGACACTTTTTTAGGTGGTGAAGACTTTGACCAGGCCTTGCTGCGTCACATTGTGAAGGAGTTCAAAAGAGAGGTTAGTTACCAGTGTGGTTAATATGTACACATTGGAATACTGAGAATTTCTTTGTTCGTACTGCTATTTGTTTTTTTTTTTTACGATTTTTTTTCCCTTAAGAGAGTGTTGAATAGGCCACTGAAATTGCATTTCAGTTCCATGGGTGCTCTGAACTATTCTGGTTATCGTAGCTTCAAATTGGGAACAAATAACAATTAAAAGGCTATAGCACCTGGTGTACAATAGTACTGTGGCATTTTATTTAAGGGACTTGAATATCTTTGGATTTGGGGTATCCGCATTTGACAGGGGTTGCTGGAACCAATTCCTCACAGATACCAAGGGATGACTGTATAGGTTTCCCCCACTATCTGAAAATTGAGCCTGCGAAACTTTTGATAAGTTGAAATGTCGTGAAGCTACACACTTTGCTAACGGATGCACAACATAAATGGTTGTATGCTCACAGACAGTTCAAAGCTATGGTGGTGGTTTGGTGCTCAGATAAATGTAGTTACTGGGGAAGGAGCTTGGGGTGCACACTGCCTCTAATGGCTCGCTGCAAAGCAAACGCTGAACATTATTTGCCCTTTTTGCCTTTTTTGTAAAAGTGAAAATCCTTTTTAGATTTCATTTGATTAGCAAAAACAGGTACTAATATAGATCTTTTATAAAAGGGAAGTGGTGTAAAGCAAACTTTGGAAAAGTGGGGGGATACCTGTATTGGAAAATGAATTATGGGAACTCCTTTTTTGAGCTAGAATCCTACAGCTGGAAAGAACTGAGAACAGTTCATCCTCTAACTCCAGACACATATTTCTTTTTCAAAGTAGGTCTTCTTTTTTCCTATAGATTTTTAAGGGCAATAAGTAATTTCTGCTTGTTTATAAAGGTATGGCTCTATTTTGTTTTGTTACACCTTACCTCTGCAATTTAAGTAGTATTCATTTTCTTAACACTAATATATTGTGTGTCTTCACTTTGTAGACAGGGGTTGATTTGACCAAAGACAACATGGCGCTTCAAAGGGTTCGGGAAGCCGCTGAGAAGGCCAAGTGTGAACTCTCTTCATCTGTGCAGGTGAGACGTGGACAAATTCCACCAGTCTTGATGGATCCTTTCAGCCTGAGTTTACTCGAATAGCATATTCTAATTGGCATAATGTCGGTCAGATTTTTTTTAACAGTTTTCTGGTTGGTGATTAAAAAGCCTTTCCATTAGCAAAGGAGCATTATGTTTTTTATGGGTGAGCTGAAGCACCTAAATCAGGTTATGATTTGCTTTCCTGCTGCCACATGAGAACCTGGAATTAGATCTCCTGCCATCTTGCTATATCCCTGTCACGGACCTAACATGCTGTTATTCTGTTCTTAGTGGTTAAGGCAAAGGGAGGCTTCATCTTTCAGAACTGGAGCAACTTTAGCACTCTGGGAAGGGAAGAGGTATTTATAGCATCTGTCATTGTGTTGGTAAAGTGGGTGACCTTCAGTCACATCTGGATTTTCTTTTTTCTTTCTTTTTTTTTTTTTTTTCTTTTTAATAGCAGCTATAAGGAGTGACAGAGCTGTACAGGGTCATCCATGAAGTTGATGGTATTCCCTCGTCCTGCTGTCAGAATTTGCAGCACGATGGTTGGGGCCGAAATATGTGGCATTACCAGAGGATAGCTTATAATTCTTCCCAGGGGTTGTCACTTTATGAAACAGGACGTTGGTTAGTTTTACTGTGGCTCTGTCCTGTTGATAGGTATTTGGATTGTTTTCCACCATTTTGCTATTATAGCAAGGTGTATTGACCATCCTTGTACATTAATGTTTGTGCATATGTGATTGTAAGTCTATAGGTTAAATTTATAGAAGCACTTATTACCCTTGAGTTTATAATGTGGTTTGGGGAGGTGGACACTAATGAGAACATTATATTAATAAATGTCAGAAGTAATGTAGAGGTTAAGAGTTACTCTGCCGGCAGACTGGTGGAGATGAAGTCCTTATTTCATTACTTATTAGCTGTGTGACTTTGAATGAATTACTTAACATTTCTGTTTTCTTGTCTATAAAATGAGGATAAATGGTGCTCCATTCCCCCTTAGAGTTGTGAGGATTAGTAAATTAATACATGTAACATGCTTAGGACAATATGTAATAAATAGTAAGTGTTACTCTAAATGTATGTATTAATTTTGTTTTTTTAAAAAGGAAAGTTAGATTTATAATAAAGGAACCTGACAGGTGTTTGACATAATTAGGAGAGCTTCTGAAAGGTGAGTTAATCAGGAAGAGAGAAAGGGTCAGGTAAGTATGAGGTTCTCGGGTAAAGACCTGAGTAAGGGTCAGTGTGGCTGAAGTACAGACTAGACTGGCAGGAGGAACATAGAAGATAAGGCTAGAGGCTTTATAGATAGGGGACTTGGTATCTTTCCTGAGATAATGACAACTACTGAAAAATTTTAAGGTGGGCCGGTAACATGGTCAGATTTGGGGAAAGCACTCTGAGGTGGAGTGCTCTTTGTGGCAGCCTGAGTGGGTGTGGGAAAATGTTGGGAGGCTATTGCAGCACACCAGGTGGTGAGAGAGGAAGGACTTGGACCAGAGTGTGGTAGTGAGAGATACATGGTTGGAATTGAGAGAGAAGAGGGACAGAACTTCATGGTGGAACTGGCTTTCAAGGGTGGAGAACCCTGGAGTTTTTCACCTGGTCATTAATATATAGCATATAGAACTGCACTAATACAGTAACTACATGTGGCTATTTAAAATTAAATACAATTTTTAAGAATTCCATTTCTCAGTTCCACTAGCTGTATTTCAAGTATTCAGCCACATGTGACTAGTGGCTGCTGGATTGAAAAGCACAGATAGAGAACATTCCCATTGCCACAGAAAGTTCTGTTGGATTGCATTACTATAGATAATTTTATTTACTGATTCGGTTTGTTAACATTTTGCAAAGAAAGAGAAAATTGTTATTGGTGTTCTTGAAACTATATCCAATATCACTGTTTTTACAAAAGATGTGTTGATTCTCCCTATAAAGCATTTATCTGTCCAGGGTACTCTACCTGAAGAAAGCTGGTTAAGGATTTGCTCCCTTCAGTCTTTATTCCCTGTTGGCCTTGCTTTGTGAAGTTGGAGGGGCAGCATACACAAACTCTGTTCCTGGGGGTTCACCCCGAGACACCTGTTTCTGCATGTTTAGTAGTGAGTTTTGTTAGTCTAAATATTCTTAATCCATGCCTTATCAGGATTTTAGGTTTATTAAGTACTGTATGTTACATGGTGTGACTGTAGCAGTGTTAGCTACTCCCTGGGGATGTGATAGCAGTAGTCAGTCCTTGTAGTTCTCTTTAGCATTTTTGTTGTAGCTTTCTTAACCATCTTCCTGAAACTTGGAAACCCCTGGTTTGGTGGCAGATTATTTGGTTCAAAGCATACCTTTCACATTTTTCTTAATGTGCAAGGAAATCTTTTAAAACTTGGTAAAAGAACACAGTAGTGTGATTCTTAATATATTTTTAATGGCAGGACAGACTGTTCTTCACCTCCTGAATGGGGATTTTTCCTGCTTCTCTATTCCTTTCTTCACTGTTAATAACAGATTTATAGTGTTTACTTCTGGGAAGATAAGAGGTTGAATCTTAAGAGTCACTGTCTTTGGTGGCCGTTCATTTAAAGTGTCTGACCCTCCCTGTAACTTTCACAGTCTTCCTTTCCTAGGGTATAGTCTTTAATTGAAGTAATAGAGAGACTTCACTACTGGTCTCCCTGCTTCCTTTGCAGACTGACATCAATTTGCCATACCTTACAATGGATGCTTCTGGACCCAAGCATTTGAATATGAAGCTGACCCGGGCTCAGTTTGAGGGGATTGTTACTGATCTAATCAGAAGGACCATAGCTCCATGCCAAAAAGCCATGCAAGATGCAGAAGTCAGCAAAAGTGACATAGGAGAAGTGATTCTGGTTGGTGGCATGACTAGGATGCCCAAGGTAAGGACCCATGGAATTCTTGACATAGAGAGCAGAGAGGGCCAACACATAATTATTTCTTAGGACATGACATATGGCTTATGTTGTGTAAGGACATGAATATGTGGCCTTTCTACCATGCTGACCTGAAAGGAGGATGAATTTGTGCCCTTGCTAAAGAGTTCTTAAAGGGTATTTTAAAAAAAGGATTAGGAAAGGGGAGAATGTCTTTGGGGTAGCAGCAAGGAGGATCCTGAACTTCAGTTTTATAGAATTTTTAGGAATGAAACAAAGTTTGCGGTCAGAGACAGCTTAACATCTTGGTACTAACTAGCTTCTATGGGCAATTTTGGACATGTGTTTTGCAGTATAGTGTTTGGGGTTTCTAAAGGCATCTCTTCAACAGAGATTTGTGCAATGATGCATTTTATCAACACATCATTCTGAAAAGACAGGTGTGTGGAAAACTAATAACTGAGCACAGAACCTGTTGATGGTGTAATTCTTTATATCTTGAATAGAACTATCTTGGGTCTTGATTTTCATAATTTTTCCTTTGGAGTACTTGTGCTTAGGAAAATGATGCATACAATAAATCTGAAGTGAAAAGGAGAGACTTTGAACCAGGCAGATATCTTTATGTTAACAAATTATCCCAGATGTTATTCAAATAGAACTTTTTCCTAGCATTAGTAAAATAAGCAGGAGGGGAAAACATGCCTCATACTTGCACCAGTATTGAATTACTACTGCTTCTATTAAGCTGATTTTTAGTTGATACATAGAAGAGGACTTGGACTATACAAATTAAGTCCCCTTGCCTTGTACCTTGTATTTCTAATTTGATGTGTTGCTTGGGAAACCAGATAACAAAATTTAGGCAAATTGTTCCCAAATTTAAAAGGGCTATGAATGAGATACTCAAGAGTAAAGTGTATGGGTAACCAAACAATATACTTAATTCATTAACAAGAACTCAACTACAAAATAATTTGGGTAAATGTTCTTGGATCTGAAGCACCCTGTCCTGAGACCTGGTGGGGTCTCAGGACACATGTGCTGTTCTCCCCTTCTCAGGCAATTGCCCTGAGTAGTGAGTGACAAGGTTCTTTTTTCTTGGTGCTCAGGTTCAGCAGACTGTGCAGGATCTCTTTGGCCGAGCCCCAAGTAAAGCTGTCAATCCTGATGAGGCTGTGGCCATTGGAGCTGCCATTCAGGGAGGTGTGTTGGCTGGTGATGTCACAGATGTGCTACTCTTGGATGTCACTCCCCTGTCTCTGGGTATTGAGACTCTGGGAGGTGTCTTCACCAAGCTTATTAACAGGAACACCACTATTCCAACCAAGAAGAGCCAGGTAAAAGCCACCCCACCTTATTTGTCACAGAGATACTAGGTTCTGTGAGGATGTGATTGTAGCCACTTCTGTGAGCTTTTCCTAGAAAACTTTCCTTTTTGTTTTGCAGTCCATACTAGCTGAATGTTGAGGGGTGGTAAGAATATTGTCCTTTGTTCTCTTTTGTTCCTGGAAAAGTTCTCTTTACCTGTCAGCCAGTGGTGATGATTTTAGGGAAGTCATCAATAGTCTCTCCTTCTCAGGATGATAATTGCCAGAAGGAGCCTCATCATTTGAGACTAAATTCCTATACTCTTCTGTTCTCAAAGGCAGTAAAAAGAATGGCGTGGCCGAGACCAGGGGAGTGTGCTTGTCTCCCTGGAGAATGATAGGGGTTCTGAGATATCAAGCCAGGGTTATTTGGACAATGGCTTGGTCTTAGATTAAGAATTATTTCCTTTCTCAGTTTTGGTGTTTTTCTGAAAGAACTATGGCTATTGCTATGTTTGCAGTGATGTATTGCCAACACATCATTCTGAAGAAAAGTGTGTGGTGATTTCCTAATACTATGAGCATAAAATAAATGTCCTCTCTGACCCATTTCTCTGGATGAGCATGTTTCAACATCTCGCTTTTTATAGCTCCTTCTCTTGAGGCCTTCTGTGCTAATGCTGCATCTTTGTACAATGCATTTGCTTAGCTGAAAACAATAGCTATTGTATGCCCTTTTGCTGTGCTAATCCTACTCCTGTTCTCTATAAAGACATAAGCCTTTGTTTTGAACATAGTGTACATTAGGATTCTTCCAATGTTGGGATGTGAATTTCTTTCTTTGGTTTGTTGCACTTTGTAAGGGGGAGTAGGCTGGAGGGAAAAAATCAGGCTGCCAACCCAGCAAGTTTCCTTTTTCTCCCTAGGTGTTTTCTACAGCTGCTGATGGACAGACTCAAGTGGAGATTAAAGTGTGTCAGGGTGAGAGAGAGATGGCTGGAGACAACAAACTTCTTGGACAGTTTACTTTGGTAGGTATTGGGAATCATGAATGTTATGCTCATTTTTTTATGGTGAAGTTACACTATTCTAACCCCTAATATTACCATAAACTGCTGACAGACGCAGTCTGTGTTATCTTAGCATAGTATTCAAATGAATTCTGCAACTGGATAACCATGGCTTCAGTTTTTACCTGAAAGCCCTGCTTCTTGTGCCTTAGGAACTAAATAAAGAAGCTTGTAAGAGCCAGGGAAATGTTAATAAACAGTGCTTATTAGAAGAAATTCCTGATTACTATTTTACTACTTTGAAAGACATTTGATATTGTTACTGGCTGCTACTTCGTCATCGTCGTCTTTTTTTTGGCTGTGCTCTGTGGCATGTGGGATCTTAGTTCCCTGACCAGGGATTGAACCTGTGCCCTCTGCAGTGGAAGCACAGAGTCTTAACCACTGGACCGCCAGGGAAGTCCCTTGTTCTGGCTTCTAGTCGGCATCGCTTACTGCTTGTTGGGATGAATGATGGAAAAGTTTACTCTTCACACATTGTGTGTCCTTAGGTACATAAAGCCATTGTGGTTACTTGCTATAGCCAACCTTCACTAGTATGAGTCCTATTTATTTCAAGCAGCAATGAAATTACCACCCTCACCGACAAACTCATGTTTTTGTACATTTAAGTGAAAGTTTCACTTGTTCCTCCCAGAAACCAAGTAATTTCTTCCCCAGAAGACCGTATAGGTTTTGGAAATAGAGCACTGGACCCCTTTGTGAGAGGAGCTTACTCTGGTGTTTATTTATTCTAGATTGGGATTCCCCCAGCCCCTCGTGGAGTCCCTCAGATTGAAGTTACATTTGACATTGATGCCAATGGGATTGTACATGTTTCTGCCAAAGATAAGGGTACAGGACGCGAGCAGCAGAGTAAGTACTCTTATTTATTAAGACTGTAAGAGTGAGGTGAGGGACTTTTCTCTGTTGGGAACTAGACCCTCTAGATTGGGCATTATCTTTTCCCCTAGCCTCAGGGGAGGATGATGAGTCCTCTTTGCCCTCTTTCTCCTCAGTTATCAGTGTCACATTAACAGGTATGGTGTTTATGTCCCCAAAAAAGGCAAGCACTGAGCCTCTGGATTGCTGAAGTTTTGGTAGGTAGGACAGTTAGTTGTTCTCTGTATATTTTAGACCCTTGGTTTCCCTCTGCTTATTGTAGGACAGTAGGATATTCCCCTTCTTCATAATGCACATCAAGCTACTCTGAAGAGGAGGATTCTTTTTCTTAATACAGTAGAGGAAGAAGCATATAATTTTCCTGGGAAATAACGAGGTGCCTTCTTTTCACTATAGTTGTGATCCAGTCTTCCGGTGGGTTAAGCAAAGATGATATTGAAAATATGGTTAAAAACGCAGAGAAGTATGCTGAGGAAGACCGGCGAAAGAAGGTGATTACTTTGCTCATAACTTCTATGTGAAATGCCTTTCTTATTCTCAGACTCCCCATATCAAAATTTTCATGTTACAGAATCCAGCTAAAACCTTACAGACATCTCAGACCACAGTGATATCTCCCTCTTAACTGTTTATACTCTGTTAACTGTATGTCGCGGTTTTCATGTTGTCTTCTTAGTGAGGACATTCAGCCGACTAGTTGATTGGGAAGTCTTCATTCATATTACATTTTTAATTTCTCTTAGGAACGAGTTGAAGCAGTTAATATGGCTGAAGGAATCATTCATGACACAGAAACCAAGATGGAAGAATTCAAGGACCAATTGCCTGCTGATGAGGTAAACCCTCTTTTAAAATAGCTCAAGAAGTTGGGAGGCATCATCACCAATGTCAGTGAAGGTCATTTTTCTGTATGGGTCTTGATAGGAATTTAGAAAATGTTTCTAAACATTCTGCTGTGTGTTTATGGGATAAGAACCAGAAAAAGTGAGGGTCTGGTTTTGTTTTGTTTTTAAGTGCCACAAGCTAAAAGAAGAGATTTCCAAAATGAGGGAGCTCCTCGCTCGAAAAGACAGTGAAACAGGACAAAACATAAGACAGGCAGCATCTTCCCTTCAGCAAGCATCATTGAAGCTCTTCGAAATGGCATACAAAAAGGTACAAGGCTGTTTTACTCAATGACTATTTTGCTCCTAACTTGATGTAACTGCTCTTGATTACTGTCACTGATGGCTCCTACATAGCCATTTATGGAACTGGGAGTATTGGAATTGGAAATATCCTTCTTCCTGCCTTCTTGACTACTTTGGGTGGGAGGGAGGGAGGGAGGGTGAGGTCAAAGGGAAGAAATCACTAAAACTGGGAGAGTGGAACAGTCAGGATATGGCTTTTTCGTTTTTAGTTCATCAGAGAGCAAACTGTCACCCTTAACATTAAACAAGTGACTCTCATGTTTTCTTATAGATGGCATCTGAGCGGGAAGGCTCTGGAAGTTCTGGCACTGGGGAGCAAAAGGAAGATCAGAAGGAAGAGAAACAGTAACAGCAGTAAACTTTGGAGTCGAAAGGACAACATATTATGATGCTTGGGAGTGAAGGGATTTCCTGAGCTGAAATGGGCAAAACTTCAGTCTTCTACTGTGTTTTTGCAGTACTCTATATATAATTTCCTGAATATGTAAATTTAGTGACCATTAGCTAATGATCATTTAACAAGTGATAGTTCCCAACAGTACAAAGTTCACAGTATTCTGTCCCTAGCCTGTCATTCTTTTTCAGTTGCATGTAAAATGGGGGGAAAGATGATTTATTGATCATTCTAAAGATTTAACGTTGTTTTGTGCTGAAGTGGCTGTATTTTCAAAGGGGTGAAACCATCTCACACACTGAAGACAGTATCTGGAATGAGACCATAGGGGGATGAGATCCGTCTAGTTACCTAAGTACTGCTGTACCAGCCTGTGTGTATATGGAGTTCTTCAACTGAGGCCTTGCAAGGCAAGCCAGCTGTGCCATGTTGGGAGGTAGGGCAGGGGAAGCTAAATCAATGGAAAACTAAGCTAGCTATTTATGTGAGGTCCAGCTTCTAAAACACAAGTCTCCCAAACTTTCTGAAGGCATACTTTCCTAGCTACCCTTTGGCCTGTGTCTGGCACCTGTATCCCTGATGACTGTTCTTTTTGATCCATTCTGGATTTTTAAAAAAATAAATAGGAAAAGCATTTTGATCTCTTCTCTGTGAGGGGTGAGGCTGAGATTTAGCTTCAGAAATACGACATAAATCACATTTCCCAACTCCCTGACCTCGATACAGGATTTTCTAACACTGGCATTTGAATTTCTAACAAATTGAAAACTTGGGAAGGCCGGTATAATAATAAGCATTATCATCACCAAAGACAAGTCTGGTTCAGAGGAGGCTTTTTTTTTTTTTCCCCTCCCTAGCCCCATCTGAGGTTTGGAATGTTGAAATAGTCTTTAGCTCTCTAACATGAAAATCAGGCCTCTATTTCCAGGCTGCTTTCTGCTCTAAATAAGTCCAACCAGAATTGGCTTACAGTAATGAAACACGTCTAGTATTAAGTCCTAAGGTGATTTCAGTGGCTCAATAATAACAGGAACCCAGATTCTTTCTATAGTTTTGCTTTTTCATCCTCAGTGACTTGCCTTGTCCTAATTTCTCTATGTAGTTCTAAATATCACATGCTAACAACTTCAGAACCAGGAAGGTGACTGCATCTTAGAACTCACAAGTTTTAAGAATTATTTAAGTTTATTTCTTAAAAATTAAGGGCTTCCCTGGTGGCGCAGTGGTTAAGAATCCGCCTGCCAATGCACGGGACAAGGGTTCAAGCCCTGGTCCGGGAAGTTCCCACATGCCACGGAGCAATGAAGCCTGTACGCCACAACTACTGAGCCTGTGCTCTAGAGCCCAAAAGCCACAACTACTGAGTCCTCGTGCCCCAACTACTGAAGCGTGCGCGCCTAGAGCCCGTGCTCCGCAACAAGAGAAGCCACCGCAATGAGAAGCCCACGCACCGCAACGAAGAGTAGCCCCCGCTCACCACAACTGGAGAAAGCACGCACGCAGCAAGGAAGACCCAACGCAGCCAAAAATAAATTAAATAAATTAATTAAAAAAAAATTTGAGATTGTTTACGTGATAATTACGTTTCTGGAAAATTGTTTATTAACACCCTTTTAAAAGCTTCTTGAGGTTTCATATGAGAAATAATAGGTTCAAGTTTTCAGCCACATGACCACTTGGTGGGAACCTTGTGGGATGTGCAGTAATTCTTTATGAAGGATTGTTTTGTGGCATGCTGGGGAAGATAATTAGCATCTCTGGTTGGCCCTTGCTCACTAAATGCGTCTAGTGTTTACCAATCATTGTGATAACTAAGCCTCTCAAGCATTTCCAAAGCACCCCAATTCAGAACTACTGGTTTATATTATTCAAGATTCATCTTTGAGATCAGTGAGAGGAGCCAAACAAATACCCTGAACAAAATGGGTTTTATTAGGTGGGGAGAAGAGCTGCTTGGGCAGGTACCCACAGATAACTGTCTCAAGCCGTGCCATGAGTGGTTAATATAGTAGTATTTCGGTTACCTACTAATAAAACTAATAATCAGCACAAGTAGCCTTGAACAAAAATTTAAATTCAGATACAGTCTTCCTTTTGTGGTGACAAGTGCTTGATAGGTTCCAAAAGGAAAACTTCCTGGGATTATTCCAGTTGTCCTCCCCACTTAAAACTCCACCCTTGCTACACAACAGTACAACACGTGATCTGACCCCTCAATACCTTTCTTTTCCCCTACTCTCCTACTGCACTTTGACCCTGCTTGGACAGTCTTCCCACAGATTTCTACCTGACTCATCCCTCACTTTTTTCATAAGTCATAAGGTTTGTTTTTTTTTTTTAATTTAGTCATAAGGTTTTGAAATGTCATAAAACATGCTGCCTTCAAGTCCCTGTCATTTCCTATCCTCACCCTACTCTTTCTCCACAGCAGTTATTACCACCTAATTTGTCTTTCCCCCCATTGCTATGGTCTGAATTTTTAGGTCCCCCAAATCCCTATGTTGAAATCCTAACTCCTACGGTGATGGTAGTAGGAGGTGGGGCCTTTGGGAGGTGGTAGATCAATAAAAGGGTCTCTAGAAATCCCTGATCCCCTTCCACCATATGAGGACACATTTAAGTTTATGACCTGGAAGAGGGCCCTCACCTGACCATGCTGGCACCCCGATCTCAGACTTCCCAGCCTTCAGAACTGCAAGATAAATTTTGTTCATAAGCTACCCAGCCTGTGTTATTTTGTTATGGCAGCCTGAACGGACTAAGACCCACCATTTTAAGTTTCAAGAGGCCAGAAACTTGTTCATTGCTATTTTCCAACATTAGAACAATGCTTAGCACTTAAGCACTCAAATCTTTTGCCAAATCAGTCTCTCCCACTATCCAAAACTCTTGGGTGATTTGGTTTCTCCGTTTGAGAGAGAAAGGCCTTAATTTTTATGTATAGATTATACTCTCATCTGTCAAGAGTTCTAGGGGCAACAAACCAAACCCAGAAATTAGAACTTAACTGGTAAAAGATAAGTCTTAATTAGGAAAAGAATTCAAGGAGAAATTAATAGTAATGTTTAGAGGACTAAAAATGTGGCCTGAGGTATTCCTGGGCCAGCAAAGGGGGAATACCAATGACCAGAATAAATGCGCAACCCTCTTTTATACTTCCTAGGTATAAAAGTCCAATTCTGTTGCTGACTCTCTTGAAAAAATTTACCCAAGTGGAGTTTTTACTCAACTTTTTATTTCAAACCTATTCTTAGAAAATTAAGAGAACGGTATAATGAACACACATAAAACACCATTCACCTACATTCAATTAGCATTTTGCCACATTTGCACTCTCACACTTGTGTGTGTTCACTCTATTAATGTTTTCTGAACATCATGACACTTCAGCCTAAATGTTTCAGCACTCTTAACGCTCTCCCCGCAAATATTATAATCAGGAAATTTAGCACTGATATACTACTACCATATATATAGTCCATATAAAAATTTCCCTGATTGTCTCAACTTTTTCATCTAAGGTCAAATCAAAGATTGCACATGGCATTTAGTTCTAGTTCCTTTTCGTAAGAATAGTTCCTTTGCCTTTTTGTCTTCATGATGTTGATAGTTTTGAAGGGTACAGGCCATTTGTTTTACAGAAGAGCCCTTTGTTCAGATTCACTTGCTGATTTCCTTGTGCTCAGCGTCATTGTACACATTATTGGTAGGGATACTACGTAAGTCTTGTGTCTTAATCAATGCATCAATTACCAGGGAGAACAAGATATCAATTCTGTGCTTTGCTCCACACTTCATTCTTAAGATAACCTTTAATAAGTAATCTGTGGGGATGGCTTAATTTTAAGTATAACATTTATACTAGGGATTCTATAAGCAAGAAGGAGCAGTAAAGAGAAAAGCAAGTCCTTACAAATGGTACATGAGAAGATAGGGAGTAAAGAGACAACTCAAAATTTGAAAATAAACTGCTTCAAGCAAAGACCCTTCACTATTTCAGATACCACTGTGACTCCATTCTCCAGTCCTAAGGCTGCTTTGTTAAGGCTATGTCTCTACCTTTCCTTCCTCTGGTATCAGAAGAACAATGAAATGAGTGAAAGCCCTAAATAGAGGAGCTATAAGGCAACCTACATTATTCAACCTGTGAAGGAGGTAATGTAGCATTTACAGAAAGAACCATTGAAACAGCCATTTTAGTAGGTCAAAAACAGTTGAATATCACCAATTTCATATTGTTAAACCTAATTACAATGCACCATCAATCCCATTTCTGCTGCGGTAAGTCAGGAAATGGAAATCTATCTTCACACTAAAGAGAATACTGCAGCTGAACCAACCTTTAATAATTAAGCTGAGTGAGATCCCAGGAAACAGGAAATGTTCCACCTAAACCGTAAGCTCTTAAACAGGTTCTTGGAGCCCCTGACCCAGAGGGTAGAGATTTGGGGCAATGGTTGGGAAGTGGGGAGTCCACGTGAGTGACTTCAGGGGGTCCATAAACCACTGATTATAAAATGCAAGACTGCAAATATTAATTTTTCTGGGGAAACGGTCCATTGCTTTTACTGATTTCTTGAAGGAATCTGTGACCAAAAGGTTAAGAACCACAGATTTCCTAAATGGGAAACCAATCTACCTTACTAGTCTAACTGCTTAAATTCAAGCCATACGCCTTGGTCCACGTCCCCCTTGCCTTTAGCCATCTCCTCAGTCTTGCCTTTCCATATCTTAGGTATCCTTGGTCTACCCTCTTCTATGAAGCCTCCCCCATTCAGCCCACACTGGCTGTTTCACTCAAATTCTTACACTCTTATTTTTCAATTTTTTAATGTTCAATTCAGGAACTTATTATAGCTTTTAATATTTTCTCCCATCTTCCTTTGGATTATTCTGAAGCAAATTCCAGAAATCATAATTTTACTCTAACATTGTAACTCTAAAAAGGTTATTCTAGGGGGCTTCCCTGGTGGCGCAGAGGTTGAGAGTCTGCCTGCCAATGCAGGGGACACGGGTTCGAGCCCTGGTCTGGGAAGATCCCACATGCCGCGGAGCAACTAGGCCCCTGAGCCTGCGCGTCTGGAGCTTGTGCTCCGCAACAAGAGAGGCCGCGATAGTGAGAGGCCTGCGCACCGTGATGAACAGTGGCCCCCACTTGCCGCAACTAGAGAAAGCCCTCACACAGAAACGAAGACCCAACACAGCCAAAAATAAATAAATAAATTAATTTAAAAAAAAAAAAAAAAAAGGTTATTCTATAAAATATAACAATATGATCACATCGAAAAAAATTAACAACTCCTTAATGGCAAAAACTTGAATGTTCAAATTATCCCAATATTTTCAAAAACTTTTTTTTTTTTTTTGGCCACGCCACGTGGCATGCAGGATCTTAGTTCCCTGACGAGGGGTTGAACCCGGGCCCCCTGCACTGGGAGCGTGGAGTCTTAACCACTGGACTGCCAGGGAAGTCTCATAACTTTTTCAACTGTTAAAGAGTCAGGAGCCAGTAAAGGCCATACCCTATATTGGTTATGTCCCTTAAGTCTCTTTTAAACTATAGGTTTCCTTGCCTCTTTTTCCTCTGCTTTGCAATTTATTTGTTGAAGAAACTGTGCCACCTGTCCTGTAGTCCTGTAATCTCCTACATTCTACATTTCACTGATTGCATTCTTATGATGTCATTTAACATTCTCTTCCATCCCCACTTGGTCTGACTCAAGTTAAGCTTTTTGACAAGATTAGTTCATCAGCGGGTATATAATTCTGGTTGGCTCTTTTGTGATGTTAGCAGCCACTGATGATCATTACCTAGATCTCTAATTTCATTAAAGGTATACTATTCTACTTCTATCTTTAATTCATTTTTTTATATGGAATACCTCTCTAGTGAGAAACTTCCCCTCATAACAAGTAACTAGTTACCCTGAGGTAGAGTTCATATGGGAAAGGCTTCTTTATGTACTGGATTTTAGGATGAGTTAGACCTGTAGTATTAATCAAAGGTGAGACCAGTGAGATTTCTTGGGTGTCTTTGTGAACTCACGGATTTTAACTTATTTAATGTGCTTCAATTCACTGCAATTATTCTTATTAATGCTCAAATTCTTCTAACTTTGGCCTTGGCAGGCTTTTCCTACTGGCTTAGTTTTGACAAGACCGCATTAGTAAAGGACAGTATCTTCCATAAATGGTGTTGGGAAAACTGGACAACCACATGCAAATGAATGAAAATGGACCACTATCTTACACCATACACAAAAATTAACTCAAAATGGATTAAAGACACGAACGTTAAGACCTGAAACCATAACACTTATATAAGATAACATAGACAGTAAGCTCCTTGACATCAGTCTTGGATTTTTGGGATTTGACACCAAAATCAAAAACAATAACAGCAAAAATAAACAAGGGGGGGGGTACACCAAACTAAAAAGCTTCTGCACAGCAAAGGAAACCATTAACAAAATGAAAAGGCAACCTACTGAATGGGAGAAAATATCTGCAAACCATATATCTGGTAAGGAGTTAGTTCCCAAAATATATAAAGAACTCATACAACCCAATAGCAAAAAAATAATCAAAAAATGGGCAGAAGACATGAATAGACATTTTTCCAAAGACACACAGATGGCCAAACGGTACATGAAAAGGTGCTAAGCATCACTAATCATCAGGGAAATGTAAATCAAAACCCCAGTGAGGTATCACCTCACACCTGTAGAATGGCTATTATCAAAAAGACAAGAAATAACAAGTGTTGGCATAGATGTGGAGAAAAGGGAACACTTGTGTACTATGACTGGAAATGTAAACTGGTGCAGCTACTATGGAAAAGAGTATGAAGGTTCCACAAAAAATTAAAAATAGAACTACCATAGGATCCAGAAATTCTACTTCTGGGTATTTATCCAAAGAAAACAAAAACAGAAATTTGAAAAGATGTATGCACCTCCATGTTCACTGCAGCATTATTTACAGTAGCCAAGATATGGAAACAACCTAAGAGTCCATTGATGAATGAATGGATAAAGAAGATGTGGTGTATATATACAATGGAATACTATTCAGCCATTAAAAACAATGAATTCCTGCTGTTTGTGATGACATGGATGGAATTTGAGGGCATTATGCTAAGTGAAATAAGTCAGACAGAGAAAGACAAATACCGTATGATCTCATTTATATATGGAGTCTTGAAAAAAACAAGCTCATGTATACAGAGAACAGATAGGTGGCTGCCAGAGGTGGGGTTGGGGGTGGGGTGGGAGTGACGGGGTGGGAGTGACAGGGGCTGAGTGAAATGGGTGAAGAGGATCAAAAAGATACAGACTTCCAGTTATAAAATAAATCAGTCTTGGGGATGTAATGTATAATATGGTGACCGTAGTTAATTATACTATATTGCATATTTGCAAGTTGCTAAGAGAGTAAATCTTAAAAGTTCTCATCACAAGAAAAAAAATTAACTATATATGGTGATAGATTTTAACTAGACTTATTGTGATCACTTCACAATATATACAAATATCGAATCATGTTGTATAGCTGAAACTAATATGATGTTATACGTCAATTATACCTCAATAAAAAAACAAAAAGTCTATCGGGGTATTAAAAGTACTTAAAAAAAAAAGACCCCCAGTAGTCTTGTTCCTTTCCTTTCTTACTGATATAGCAAAGTGTTTCAGGCTCAATTTGTTCATTTCTGCCTCAGTCCTATAAACAGCTACTTCTTTTATACAGTTATCTATCTATTTAACATTCCTATATCTTTTCTCCCCTAAAAAAAGACCATAAATTTAAGGACTGCACTACCTCTAAGAAGAATGTTCAGCACTTACCCCAGCACTCTGCTAGACAGAAAACTAGTACGCGGTAAGTATTTACGGAATTGAACTAAAAGATTAGCATCTGTCTAGCTATTCTACAAGGATCTCTACTGAGTCAAGACAGGCAGCACTGGAAACATTAAGCACTTACCTCCTCCCCAGGTGGTCCAATGGCATGGCTCAATCTCACTCTGCTAATTATTCTTTCGTGTTATGGGAAGACCTACTCCAGCTAGTGAGTGCTCCCTAGAACAAGGATTCTAAAAAAAGAAAAAAAATTTTTTCTAGAGCTGAAAGAATGAGAAAAAAAGTTCTCTATGTGCATTTTCTTAAAGTTGGAAATCATTATAAGGTAAAGCATTTAATGGTCCATATCTGCTTAATTTAACAAGGCTACAAATTAGTGTAAAGATGTTTGGTTATCTAGAGAGGAAACTGCTGTCATTCCTTAGTTGTAGTCCCCCTTCCCACTGAAAGGTTACATTTCACCACTAGGTGTCCACAGGGGAGGAAATGATACCTTACACTGGCCCATTTCAAGTCACTTTCACACACATCTGCACTCCACAATTAAGCAACTGTGCCTTATGTCAATTTACACAAATCTTCAATCCTTTGAGTTTTATATTGTACCATATAGGTCTTCTTCATAGACTTTTACTTACTGTAAGATTTTTTTATTTATTTAAAGATGGAATCTACAGAACTGCAGTCCTTAAATTCACTATGCTTAAGTACAGCCAAGAATTGAGGGCAGACTACACATTATTGACCTCTACTTCATGAACCTGTAAGCACTTTAGAGACAGTCTAATCCAGAGATTTTTCAAACTTTTTTATTTTTCTAGGCACAGAAACATTTTTTTTTTCTTTTTGAACAACATACTATATGTAAGTCTTTGATGGATGGACGGGGTTAGGGAAAACACACGCAGTTACTAAGATACCTAGGAAAACGTCATCCATTCTACTAATATAGTTAGGGTTATAAATACCCAATATTTTAAACTCCAACTCTGAAAAGTTCTAAATTTCTAACAATCATTAACACACCAGCCATAGAAGCAGCAGATAATATCCCACAGACCTATTTTACTGGTCCCCTCTTTCCACCAGAAGGAAAAAATCCCTAAGAATTGTACTTTGGATCTGTTCTTCCTTTAGTTTCTCAAACTTATTTTGTGCTAGAGAATGATGAAGTGAGTAGTGTCACAGATCCTCAATAGAAAGAGTATAGAAAACAGCAGAAGAGGACAGAACAAATTAGGAAAAACTAAAAAGAGAACTAAAATTCACTGGTGACACATGCTTGCTGTAAATGGTACTAGGAACTTCACACAAATTATTCAATCCAACAATAGTCCCAACAAAATAGATGGGATCCCCATCTTACAGACAAGAAAACTGAGATTCTACAAGATTTAAGAAGTGACTTGTTCAAGGTAAGGAGGAGAGTGAAGCCTCAACACTAAGACTTCCTAGCTCCAGAATTCTTTTAACAACCCCATTGACTTCCAGAAGAGCTATGGGTTTGCCTTAGCAAACCTTTCCACAACTATCCCTTCCCGCCTTCTCCAACTTGGCTACTCCTAAACTGGCCTCCACATTAGCAACCAATTATTTCATTCTGTACCTAACAGCACTTTGTTCTCAAGCTGCTATAGGTGTTTTCAACATCAAAACAATCCATCCCTCTCCTTTCCCCTGAATCCCCACCTATTTACTAGGAATGTCACCTATACCCCATATTTAAAATTATTACCTAATGTTAGAGCTGGGGGAAAAGTTCTGAGGTCATCAAGAACAAATCCTTCATTTTTCAGAGGACAACCTGTGCCTAGAGAGGTTATATATTCCGCATTTTGAAAAAAATCTTTATCACCGTTATATTACAGTAGGTTCCTCCTGAACACTGAATGGTCATGGCCTCCTCCTTGCCAAAGGAAATAGCATCCCTGTTCTATTCCTCCCAAATCTCTTCTACTAGAGATCCATGCCAGCTTTTGTCTCTAACACACTGATTTCCAACTCTAAGTGCAGAGATGGTGAATTTGCAGCAACTAGGCAAGTAAGCTTTTAGGGCTACAGTTAAACTGCCTGGATTTAGAATATTCTAAGAAAGAAATTGCAGGAATATTACTCAGCCATAAAAAAAGAACAAAATAATGCCATTTGCAGACACATGAATGGACCTAGAGATTGTCATACTTAGTGAAGTAAGTCAGACACAGAAAGGCAAATATTATATCACTTATATGTGGAATCTAAAAAAAATGGTACAAATGAACCTATTTACAAAATAGAAATAGAGTTACAGGTGTAGAAAACAAACTTATGGTTACCAAGGGGGAAAGGGGAGGAAAGGGATAAATTGGGAGACTGGGAATGACATATACACACTACTATATATAAAATATAGTAGTGTGTATATGTCATTCCCAGTCTCCAAATTTATCTAATAAGAACCTACTGTATAGCACAGGGAACTCTACTCAATACTCTGTAATGACCTATAAGGGAATAGAATCTACAAAAGAGTAGATATATGTATAACTGATTCACTTTGCTGTCAGCAGAAACACAACATTGTAAGTCAACTATACTCCAATAAAAATTAAAAAAAAAAACAAGTTGCATATCTTGGTAATCACTGAATTTCAAGGATTCAAAGGTTAACAAACAGCAATTCTATCTGGGATGTCATCATGCTTACTTCAGCATGAATCACAAAGAAAAGCCTGTGAGCTAGTCTGGAAAGCCTGTAAAGCCATCACACATGGACCTGAAGCAACACTATAAACATAAAAATGAGCAGGAAAAGAAAATCAAGGCAACCTAGCATAAAAAGTAGGAATTGGGGCAAAGGGAGTGAAGTAGGGAAAATCAAAGGACATGGTAGACAACCAGTCAGTAAGCAGTGTTTATGACTATTTAAGAAGGCCCATTACTAAGCACAGTGAATGGCACACAGTAGAAGTACAATAAATATTATGAGTTAACATATGCTGAAAATTACAAAATGGAACCTAAAGAAGAGATTCCACTCTGGGAATTCATTTGCTGGGGGAAAGAAGACTTGCCCTCCATGTCCTCACCCTGAGCAACTCCCTTTTACCTTTCTTTGCCTGAGCTTCCCAATGTATTAAATGGGGGTAAAAGCCCTATTTCCAAGGTGTGGACAAAGTTGAGATAACATGCAAAAAGGATTCAAAGCTCACACAAATGCAACCGCCTGAAAGGACCACTGGCATGTCTCATAAGCAATCTCAAATTTAATAAGCACAAGATGAAACTTTCAATAATCCCCCTCAACCTGCTCCTCATTTTGCCCATCTCAGTAAAGGAAACCATTTCAGTACTCTGGCCGTCGTCATTCTTGCTCTTCCTCCTCATCCAACCCATCATCCAGTCCTATCCATTCTAACCTTCAAATATCATTCACTTCTATCTGCACTGTCATCACCCTAATGTAAGCTACAATTATCTCTCAAATTACTGACCCTGCTCCAGCACACCAGCTTTTGCAGTTCCTCAAATGTGCTATGCTCCCTCCTGACAAACTCCTGTTCACCCTTTGGGTCTCATTCTAGAGTTTTCACTCACTCCTCATTCATTGCACTCTCACACCATTTTGAAGTACTTATGTATTTGTGCAATTATTTTCTTACACAAACGTATAAAATCACAAACGGCTATAAATCCAACAAAACTAAGAGCTCCACGAAGGTAGGCACTGTGATTTGTTCGGTTCTCCTCATGAAAACCGGGCCTGGCACACAGTTTAGGCCCAAATATTTGAATGACTCCAGCTAAGGTGGAGACATAAAGTAGCCAACTACAACTCCTAACTCAAAAAGACAGCTGCCCACGTTGCTTCAACACTCTCCCCACCTCCACTCTCAACAGCTCAGACCAAACCATTCATGGCATCAGATACCTCAGGTCTCCAACCTCAGACACCCCCTGCTTTCTCCACACCCCACCCCATAAAGTTCCAGGTCCAAAGAGAACCCCTCAGCCCTGGGGCGGGAAGGAACGTGCCTCTTTTGCCCCTGCGGGTGTCGGGGTGCCGGACTACCCAGGAGAAGTTTCCTAATCCGGACACCCTGGCCGAGCGTCTGAACACTAGTCCGCGCAGCCGTGACGCACTCAGGCCCGAGCGCTTCGTTAGCTATGAAGCAGCAAAGTGCGAGGCGCTTCTTTGAGATTTCTCAGACGCAATTTAAACCGCGCGTCCCGGCTCGAGCGTAAAGGCGTGTCGCAGACCCTCAGATGTCCATTCTATTCAAGAAGGTGGGACAGAAAACACGACGACCCACGCGCCTCGCCCTTTAAGAAACACCCCCGTTTGAGCCAGGCGGGGCTCCGAGTAAATCCTCGCGAGAGCCACCTGCTTCCGCCCGCTTCCTGCTCTCGGCTCTCCGGACCGGAAGGAAGGAGGTACTTCCCCCGCCCCCGGCTTCTACCTCACAGGGCAGCGCGGCCCCAGCTGCGGCCAATCGGCGAGCTCATCCTAGGCCACGGCCCAGAGAGCCAATGGAAAGTCGCGGCGCGCGCAGAGCTTCCTCTCTTCCTCACCGGCCCCCTCCCTTCCGCCTGCCGACTTCCACTCAGCCCCTGGCGGAGGAAGTGATGTCACAGGCCCCATGTGAGCGGATTGCAACACATGCAGCTGCCTGGAAAGAGGGAGCCGGTGTCCTACGTCAGAGCCGCCGCCGCGGAGCCGCCGCCGGGGAGGAGCAGCCGCTGCCGCCCAGGACTGGGCCCTTAGGTAAGCCATGGGGAGGGAAAGGCCAGCGACCACCGCGGCGGGCCGCGCAAGGCGGGAAGAGGAGGGACTCTCGGGGGTGGCGAGGAAGGGGGCCGCTCTGCCCCAGCGGCGGCGCTAACTCTGTGGTCTTGGTGTCTCCGGGCCCCGCCGGGCCGCTCTAGGGAGGAGGAGGCGAGAAGATGGCGGACGACCCCAGTGCTGCCGACAGGAACGTGGAGATATGGAAGATCAAAAAGCTCATTAAGAGCTTGGAGGCGGCCCGCGGGTGAGCGCCGCGTCTGGGCCCCCCCATGCCCTCTTGGTTTCCGGACCCCTCAGGATGGCCGCCCCCGCGCCGCATGGCCGGATGAGGAGAACCGGGCACTAGCCAACTCCCGCCTTCTGGACCTCTGGGTAGTAGCCCCAGTCCTAGGGGCGAAGGTCTGCGCGGTTGGTCCGAGAAGGGGCCCTTTCCCCTGTTAGGGCTAAGGGGTCCCGCTCCCGGGGCCCGGGCCACTCGACCCCCTTGTGGTAGGCCACTGCTACTTTTGTACCCCTCTCAGGCGCTTGAATCCAGAACCTCCCATTTTGAGCTCCAGGTGCTGCCACCCAACTCGGGTGCTGCTGGGGAAAAGGGCCCGGCCTTGCTTTCCGAACGCCTTCCCTGATTTCCTCTCTTCTCCTTCCTTCACTTTTCTCAGCCAAGCCTCATTAAAATGGCCTCCCCCTCCCGGGCTTCTGAGACCCGAGTGGGTGAAGTTTGGATGGGGTGGGAAGGAGGGGTTGTCAAGGACAACCTTTTTCTGATTTCCTCTGATTTCTCTGGGTCTTACAACTCTCCCAATATGACTTCCTCCAAGTCCTTTAATTACTCCGTAGCTTCTTGGTTTTAGCTGTTACAGGATCCCCCTGTAAACTGAAAATGTGTGCGGGGTCGGGGAGTGGGGGAGGCTTTGGTTGACAGGTGTGTATCTGTATATACAGGAGAAATTCCAGTTATGGGGCCGTTCATGTGAACTGTACCAACAGGGTCCCTTTTGGCCTCTCTCTGGAAGTCTTGGGGTAGAGGTGCTGATGTATTAGTATTAATGCTTGTTGAAATTCAGAACTGGATTAAGCGGGCTTTGAGGGTTTTTTTGTAAATTTGGGTAAGAAACTATTAGGTGTGTCCGTTTGGGGAAGGGTACACTAGGTTAAAACTGACTTTATATGCTCTTTTTTAATTAAAAAAAAAGTTGTTCTTTGGAGGAAGGTGTGTCAGAGGTATATCTGTTCTCTCACTATATTACTTTATTTTGTTCTTTTCCCAGTCATAGAAACTTTTTACTTACAGGAAGTAGGGGGAAAAAAGTGTTTGGAACATGACATATTTGTACGTCTTCAGCATTCTTAGAATAGCAGAGTGGCTTGTCCTGGGCCATGTTAAAAGTTGTTTTCAGTACAAGAATTGGACATTCTGGTTTCCAGCCCAGGTTTGTCTTTGCTTGGTAGATTTGCAATGATAGGATTCATCAAATTCATAGTTGTTACTGCTTTATGAAATAAAGTATGCTTAGTTCCATTGAAGGCCCAGGGCTAACAGTTTTGCCATTGTGTTGTTTTGTTTATAAATTTATTTATTTTTTTATTTATCTTTGGCTGCATCGGGTCTTCTTTGCTGCACACGGGCTTTTCTCTACTTGCGGCGAGCGGGGGCTACTCTTCATCGCAGTGCGCGGGCTTCTCATTGCGGTGGCTTCTCTTGTTGCGGAGCACGGGCTCTAGGCGCGCGGACTTCAGTAGTTGCAGCACGCAGGCTCTGTAGTTGTGACTCGCGGGCTCTAGAGCGCAGGCTCAGTAGCTGTGGCGCACAGGCTTAGTTGCTCCGTGGCATCTTCCCGGACCACGGCTCAAACCCGTGTCCCCTGCAGTGGCAGGCGGATTCTTAACCACTGCGCCACCAGGGAAGTCTCTGCCATTGTGTTTTGTTCCTAGTAATTAGTGACAGTTCTGTTTGGGGTGAAACTTCTGAAAGTTTAGTCCTCTTCAGTTACTGGGGCTTTTGCTCACTTTCTCTGATATGAATTGAAGGTAGCAGCTTATTTTTCATTCCGTAGGTTTGTTTTTCTTTGAATTTAATACGACATTCAGACCTAGATAATAATCTTAACCAGAACTTTAACACAGATGATTCTCTGCTACATGGTAGAATGAATAATTATTCCCCAAGTGTGAGAATACTGTACAGGAGGAGCAATATAGGTCATGACCCATTATGATGCACTCCCAGGAATTAGCCGGGTTCTTTTGTTTCACTAGCACCTGCTGTTACGTTACTTGAATCCTTCACTTGAGTATGGCTTTTACAGTTTGCTGTTGTTACTGTTGTTTAAAGCTGGATGTACCCCTTGGGTTTGTTCTCTTATTAGTTTAACTTTTTTTTTTTTTTAATATTTATTTATTTGGTTGCGCTCAGTCTTAGTTGCGGCACGTGGGCTCCTTAGTTGTGGCATGCATGTGGGATCTAGTTCCCTGACCAGGGATTGAACCCCGGCCCCCTGCATTGGGAGCGTGGAGTCTTAACCACTGCACCACCAGGGAAGTCCCTCTTGTTACTTTAAATCGAAAGCAGGTTCACACATTAGAATTTGAATACATTACATATTCTGAGGAAGTCTAAAATATGAATTCAAACTATAATTTGCTTCTTGTCCAAGTGAAGTGACATTGAAGATAACAGTGCTTAATAACAGCATTCCTTTTACAGCTTGATGAAGGAAGCTCATTCTTAAATTTGTTCCTACCCATGTTACCTAGCCACTTGAAACTTTTAAGCTCCTCTTTAAAGCTTTTAAAGACTTTAGTCCTTTGATTAGCAAAGTCCAGTAAAGTTTAAAGCATGCTAAAAATGAGGTTCTCTGCAGAACTTTTTTTCGAAGTAGTAGTTTTTATACAAGATTAAGCTGTCCTCTAAACAGTGTGGTTCATAATCATGTCCTGCTTTGCCTACTTTGCTTTTATTCAGGATTTGGTTACATCTTGATCCCATGAAAATGTAAAATCTTGGCCATCTCTGGGTATCAGTAAGGGAGTCACAAGTTTCTTCTGTTAGACTCAAACGGTTTTTGGTATATACCAATTTCTTTTTGAGAACAGCAAGATTGTATTATCATGGTTGAGTTGTGTTAGTCAGACTCATTAGATTATCATAGTGAACAGTGAGAAATGTCTTTCCTTCTTTACCTAATGGTAAAATACTAATAGGAGAAGCGTGATGGCCTTTAAGCACAAACTGGATGGCACAATGAATCTATCTGTGCTGGTGTTTAAGGGGCAAGTTGTGGGTTTCAGGAGAAAACAGGTTGTGTTCAAGCACGGTTATTAGCACTTACTGGCAGATTAGTAGAATGGCTTTGGAAATGAAGATTTCTTCTCCACTCCCCCCCCTCCCCCGCCCTGACACACACACACCCCCACCCCCCAGCAATTCTGGGCATGAGAGTCACAGATTGGTTTGTTTTTAACCCTGGCTCTTAAGGTATGCTGGGATAAGAGTAATTTTAAAATTGAGATAGTCAATATATGATTATCTTGATATATGACCCCAACGTAATGTAGCTTTTTTAAAGGGGAACCACCTGTAAAATGGTCTCACTGATTAAGTACATCTGAACAGAGTGAAGTTTCTAAGCACAATAATTTATTGCGCACTTAGCATGTTATAGACACTGTTAAGCAATACATTATTTTATTTAACCCTCACAAGAAGTGTTGCCACCATTTGGTGGGAAAGGCAAACTAAGGCTGCAAGGTTAAATATCTTACTTTCTGGAATGTAGCAATGCTCAGGATTTGAAACAATGTGCTATACTGCCCAATGGATATATTTTATGTTTAAAAAAAAAAATGCAAGACAACACTTACTCAAATTGTAATCTGAGCTATAACAGACTATTTTATGCTATGGAAAACCACTTACAGGAGCCAAAATGACTAAAATGGGGAACTTGCTAGGAGTCTTTTTGTAGTCTTTTTGTCATACTTAATTTTCTGAGTTAAAAAGAGTGTTACACATATAACTTGAATTTAAGTTGGGTGGAACATACGTATTTAGCTTCGTATAAGCCTGGTAGAATGTTGGTTTCTGTGTATGCTAGTAAAATAACCAGCTAATTCTTTTCCTATATATAAGTCCCACTTAAAGTTAATGATAGCTCTTCCCGGTTTACGATTGCTCTTGGCGTATTCTCTGTAGTTGGCTTAATAAGGATAAATGTGTACATAAGTCAACTGGAACTAGGACCATGTGGATGGAAACCATGGTTGTGGGTATTTTGAATAAGGAACTAAACCAGGTGAAGATATGTAGGAGAAAGGTAGATGGGAAATTTAGGTTGTTTTTTCCTAATGTTTTCTGAGGTAGCCGCAGAAATTGTGTTGGAAGCTTTATAGTTTTCAGGTAATAAAATCATAACCAGAGCCTGTTATTACCAAGGACAGTGGTGAATGTAACCAGGGAACAGACAAGGTTAACTTGGGCTAAATTGTGTCTGTGGGTATTAGAATATTTTTTCACTTACCTTCGGCAGGGACTCTTATATATTTCATATATAATGAGGACCCAGTCAGATAACCCATGTTTGAAGATCAGTGCAGTTTCTAAGCTTCATTTGAGTCTTCTGTGGTCTTTGGGCATTTTTAAAGCTTTTGTTAAAAACAACTTGTAGATATCTTGACTTTGAAGGAAATAAATTACCTGGCTTTACACGACTGTCTTTCCTGCCCCCAAATATAACTGGTGGGGGGACTCTTTTTCCTCTACTCTGAGTAGTTCTGATACTAGATGTGTGGTTTTTTCCCCCCACGCCAAGCAGTTCTCCAATTCTCACTGGACACCAACTGAGCATTCCTACAGTTGAATTTGATTCTGACACTACCCAGAGTTAGTGTCGGATTCCACTAGGTAACAGGCTCAGTCCCGCAAGACTGCCCATACTTGTGATGCCAAAGCAAGTCATACCCTACCCTACTTCTCAGACAGGCTATAATTTGGGGGTTCCTATGACTCCCTCCTTGGGTCCAGTAATTTGTTAGAATGGCCCAAAGATCTCAGGGAAACTATTTATGTTAACCGGTTTATTACAAAGGATATATAAAGGGTATAGACGAACCGCCAGATGAAGTGGTACATGGGGCAAGGTCTGGAAGGGTCCAAGTGCAGAAGCTTCTGTCCTTGTGAAACTGGGGTATGCCACCTGGGTTTACCAACCCAGAAGTTCATTAAATCTTGTTCAAGAGGTTTTTTTATAGAGCTTACTCTGCAGCTTCCCCTTCCCATAGGTCTGTGGATAGAGCAGAAAGTTCAGCCCTCAAAAACCTTAGTCTTTCTGGTGGCCAGCTGCATCCTAAGTCTGCCTAGGGGCCCCAACCTAAGTCACTTCATTGGCACTCCGTATGAATAACATAAACTCTCATCTCAGGAAATTCTAAGGGATTTAAGAGCTTTGCTAAAAGCCGGGGACAAAGACCAAAATCTCCACAAAATTCCTCACATTATATTGAATTAGAAGTTAGTAATTTTATGAGATCGTTGAATAGGTTTTTTAAATCTTAAAGACAAATAATACAGACAGATTGTTTATATGATTCGAATAAATTAAAGTATCTAAAATTGTTTGGGTACCTTTCCCAAGTGAAAATTGTTGATTAGTAGAACACTCACCTAAATGACACTTGGAACGTTCTCAAAGCGATGAATTTCAGGTACTTTTATTTTTACTTTTGTTCTCCATATCCTTAAAGAGCTGGCTGTAACTAGAGTGATACTTTGTAGTTTTTCCTACTGATACCAGAATATTCAGGCTCTTAAAAGGCTTTTTTCATCCTGTGTTCTGGCTTCCCTGCCCCTCCTGTCTCTGATTGTTGACAGACAGGTAAAAGACCCCACTAGAGAAAAGTCAAGAATTAGAATATTTTTAATTTCCTGAGAAGAGATGAGTGTAGAACAAATAACTACAGAGGTCTTGGTGGCTTCTCACTAAGGGGTCAAAATACAGATGCCACCAACAGGTCTGAGCCATGAGAAGAGAGCAAGAAAGAGGTAGTAAAGGAAGAGGAGGAGATAAGAGTAGGGTGTGGTGGTGTTCCTCAGTCCATTCCAAGTGTCATAGGCCTGCTTAACTCAGATCTAGTCCTAACAGCCGCTGTATTCTGGCATGGTGTTCTGTGCACTGTGAACCTAATGAACAATTACTTTCTTTGAATTTCAACTCTTGACAGACTTCTCATTGTAATGGCAGATACACTTATCCTTCCAGGAAAGGAAGGCTTGCTCTGGACACATTCCTAGGTAAGCAGGAGTACCTAATTAGAATACCGTTTAAGGCAGAATGCAATGTAGGTCTCCAGGGCCCCCCCCCTTCTCCCCCCTCCCCCCAACCACACACACACCAGTTGGACCCCTTTAGCAGAGGGCCCTTTTTCTTTGAGATTGGGGTTGAGGGTGTGCTCAGTGTGGCAAACCTTTCAGAACATGTTTGGTTGTGAGAAAACTTAAAATGTGGGTTTTGTAGCAGTGCTAAATGGTTTTAGATCCTATTTAAAGAGTCAGAAGGAGAAATTTGCCTCTTTTCCCTAGACCTACTGCTGGAACTGTCCCCCTGAGAACTTGGGCAGCAGAAATTTTTTCTGAGTCCAGCCTGTTCTCCAGGGATCTCAGAATAGAACCTTCTTCTAGAATACATTCGATAGGTGTCTCTTAATTCTTCAGCAGCCCGCTCTTTTAGTGAGGGGAAGAAAGGATTTAGAGGGGATTCAAGGTTCCTCTTTCCAGCAAGTTGGAAATTATGAGATTTCTCTTTGGGGCAGCTGTCCTCAGAGAGCATGATGAAGTTCCCTCTGATAACAGCTTTCTCTTATGCCACTGGACATACTTCGAACCCTAGCTTACTGCCTGTCAGGAATGAAAATTTCCTCTTTTTTTTTCTTTTTCTGAACAGGTATCTTTTTCTTTGAATCTAAGTGAATCGAGATAAACAATGATTATTCTTTTTCTCACTTCTAAACATAACTGAGTTTGATTAAAAGCCATAATTTCATTATTATTATTTTGGCTACAAAGATAAAAACACTTGATTCTTTTACATTGATAGATTGATCAAGCTTTCTGTGCTTTAATCCAGCCATCTCTCTTTTATCTCCTTAATTTGTATGTAATAGGTGTCTTATAAGTATTTACATGTTCGCTTTGTCCTTTTTTTTAACCTCCAAGTTGTTTTATGTCTTTTTTAACACCAATTTTTAGACATGTAGCTTTCATCCAGTGTATACTTTGTCTTTACTCATCACCATCTTTTCTACCCAGTTCAGAGGACTTGACGTTTTCAGGTGCCTGACAACAACTTCTTGTCATGCAGATAACCTGGGGGGTACTGGTCCTCCTGTACTCTTCTGTTTTCACATTTTTGTTTTATCCTTTAAGGTCTCCTTTAGAAGAATGATCCTAGTCAAAACAAAAGATTGTCTTTTTCTTGCCATGTCTGTGGCCTTGTAAATTAGATTTTCCCCCGAACTCACATCTAAGTATATGAAAAACAAAGCCCACAAATGTATTTTTTACTATTAACCAGTCAGCTTACAAGCTTCATCAAACATCCGCTGTAGGTTGGACATTTATACATTTAGGGGAGCAGTGTGTAATACCATGAGAATGGTCTGACACACAACCTTGGAGTGATAATATGAACCATTTCTGGCCCCAGAATAACATGGTACATGTTGAAGGAGATGTAGTGTAAGCAAATGATTTGGGTCTTGAATGAGGCATTGGGCATTGTCAAAAACGGACAGATTGTTTAACTACTTGAGCAGATTTCCTAGGCAAGGCAAGTGTTTCAAAGAATGTTACTGTGGGCATTGGTATTATTTGGCTGATACGGTATCTTTGATACACTGATGTAGTGGAGCTGTAACTGATCTGAGACTTTGAAATGGTCACTGAAATTCATTCTTGATTAAAAGCCAGTTAGCCTAAAATTAGATTCAAAAGCTTTGTGTTGGTCGATGGTTGGTGAGCTGTCAGGGTATTGAAATAGTGCAGAGTATTTGCATATATGTGCCTTGTTGGTAAAGTTGGCTTGACAGAGTTTGACAGTCCCAACACCAGTTTGCCTTTCAGCCTAAATAAACTTTAGTTTGCAGGTAGTGAAAATGTACTGATCCCCAAACATTAATTCCTTAATACCTCTGGATATTTTTAGCTTTTTACTGAAGAAGAAAAAAAGTTTTCTTCCTATTTGGCTATCCCATTCTCTGACATCTTCTGGCCTTTATGACTCTACTTAAGCAAGAAGGCTCCTCGGGAAAGACAGGGTTAATCAAATAATGAAACTAGTTTTCTGAAGATGGGTTGAATAGCATACATTTTGGCTCCTCACAACAGCTCTGTGAGAAAAGCTATTACTGCTATTTCATGGATGAAGAAATTTGAAGTACAGAGAGATTAAGTAGCTTGCCTAGTATCACAGTCTAGTACGGGGCAGTGCTAGTAGATTCTGTTCCCACTTTCATGATTCCAGAGCCTCTGATCCTAACTATTGTACCACACTGCCTTGCTCTTTGATTAGTATTTCTTTTGCTGAATAGAAACATCTATTCTCTTCTGAAAGGAGGATTCTTGTCCAAGGAGATCTGCAGTTTACTAGAGGGAGCAGATCTGTGGAGACTGAGGCGTAAAGATAAAAGGGAAGAGGCACGCTGTTTGCAAATGTACCCTAGGAAGAATTTGGGTACTGAACATTTTTGTTTTTGTTTTTAACATGTTTGTTTTTAATGAGGATCATTGGTGAGGGAAAAAACTTAAGTTTTAAATCCTTCCCCAGAAGCTCATTTGTGTATTAGAAAGAAGATTAACAGGAAGGCTGTGGCTTTTCTTTTATTCGAAAAGTACTTGCATAGTGGCCAAGAAAGATAAGAAGTGGACTTTCTCATTTATACAGTCCTGTGTAGAACACTGGTTGTTAGTAAGTCCCTAATGTTGGTTGTGATTGATATCTCCTGGCTTTGCACTGATGTGAGAATGCGAGAGAAATTTTCCAGCTTCTGCTGCTCCCTGGTGGAATATTCCACTAGGTCGATGTGTTTGTTTTTAGTTTTCTTTTTATGACAAAGTAAATTCCTGTAATTGTAGAAAAAATACTCTACTAGATATATACATTTTTGTTTTGGAGGACAGCAATCCTAGTGCTTTGAGGATAAAATGAACCTTCTGTAAACTTTACTTTGTAAAATATTGGGACATCTTGAGTTATTGTATCCTCTAGGATAGAGACTGCTTTAATGTCTCAGCATGTTCAGATATTTGTACTTGTCCCATCTGGTAATGGCATCTAACCCTGAGGTCAGTTGCACAAAACCAATTTCTAGTAACTTTGTCTAGCCTCTTTGAACAGTAACAGAATCCTCCCTTAGTTTGGTATTCTACAAGCTCTTTATAAAAAGCAGCCCCATCCACCTCCTACCTGCATCATAGGTAATATGGGGGACAGGCATCAAGGTGAGGATGAACCAATTAAAGGCAAAAGAAGGCATTCTGAAAGTGTTAGTTTTGTTGTGGTAAAAGACTGATGGGATGGTGTGAGCATTTTAGTGAAGCTAAAGCAGGGACAACTAGTCATTTCTAGGCACATGTTAGTTCCTCTCCAAAGATTGTCAAACTTTTAATTGGTATTTTATTTAGTAGCTTAAAATAAATCTCTGGTGTCCACTTAGAAGAGACTATGTAGAGAAGACCCTATTTTTTATGTTAGCAATTAACCATTTATTCATTCTCAAATGTTTGAGCATCCACTATGTCCTGAAATGAGTTCTGCTTTCAGTAAGTAAGTGTTGTTTCACTGTTGCTTGGTGGAAGAGAAAACAGGTCAGATCTTTGAAGTGACTGATAACCAGATAGAAGTGACTGTCTCTGAATTATATCAGAATATTTAACCCATGCCACAGCTGTAAAATGAAGCCACTTAAGCTATTTAAAGTTTTAGAGGGAAATGAATTTCTGTATTTCTCCCTTGTGATAAATTACAAAACAGCTTCTAGTGTTCTGACCATATTGTTTTGAACTGTGTTTTGGTTTGGTTCTTTTGTTCTGTTGGAAGATTTGGCAGGTTCTGTAACCCAATAAAGGTGATTACCACCTACCACAAAGTCAACTATTATCTCCCTCTTTGGACTTACTCAGATTCAAAGAAGACTACAGCACCACCTAACAGTGTTGCTCCCCACCTCACCCCGCCCCGCCCCGCCCAGCTGTGCTGTGCCCTTAATTCTGGCTTTTACTATTAAAGGCAGGGGGGGTAGGGCACAAGAAGCTATCAAGTTCCATCTAGTTACCATTTAGCAATCTGTCTGCTTCCATGCTAGGCACTTGACATATATTCTCTTACAGAATCCTCATGACCTTGTGAAGTAAGGAGAAACTGAGTCCCAAATGGATTTATGTGTAATTTGCCCTAGGTTGTGCCGATAGGACAGGACAAGAACCCAAAATCTGTCTGATTCGGAAACCTTTGCTCATAACCACCCTCCTATTACGTTCCCATATTAAACTCATATAAAACCATGGTGAATAAAATGACAAAAGGAGTAGTAATTGGAGAGGAACTGATTGATTTTCAGCTGGTGATCCATATAATGTAGCTAGCTTAGTGAATCTCAGAAATGCTGTGTCTGAGATTTAAGTTGAGGTTTGTGAGCTTGAAAGGTGATAGGGGAAACCTTGGCCATCTATATCCTAGGCATATCCCAGACAAACATTGAGATGAAAGCTTCTTGGGGGGCATATACTCTTTAAGTCCCAACTAGAGAGTATAGTAGGCAGTCTCTAAAATGCTCCTGGCCCTAACCTGAAAGTAGTTCTGTTATGTAGGGGTGATAAGATGGATGGCAGGGATTTGATGAGAGGGTTCTGGCTGGAAAAAGTTGGGCACATCTGAGCCATCACAATTCACTGGAGTTGTGTTACTGCTAGGGTAAATGACAGCAGCTTACTTGCAGCAATTGGGCTCTGAGTTTCTCTTTAGGTAGGGGTGAGGTCATGGAATCTCCACTTCAGCTGGCTAAGAGGTCCTGCTTAAAGGCATAGAAAGCAACCCAGACACGGTGATTCTTAACCCTAGTTATGCATTAAAATCTACCTGATTCTGTTTAAATCAATCCATTTGAGAACTGAGACTCTCTTAACCCATAATCACTATCACCCTCACTCTCCCTGTTCAAGAGCTATTGAGTCAGAATATAGAGGAAGGGGAGATCCTTTTGTACCTGAGCATTTTTGTTTTGTTTTTTTTGAAAGCTCTCCAAGGGTTCTGGGACTCTCATGCAAATTGGCCAGTGGACAAGCTTGTGGCTACCACATTTTCTTCCTACCTACCTTTTTAAAGTGTTCTTGAGCATTGTTAATGATGAGCACTGGTGAGATCTTTACAGGTCAAAGAGTACCTAGATTTTTCTTTTTGTTTGTCACTCTTATGACCATCTGCATCAGCAGGCTTCTTGAATCCTAAGGCTGGAACCCTGAGAGCCGCAAAGTTACATAAACATATACCCCACAGCCCAGGCTTTGCTCTGCTTACCTTGTGTTTTCTTCTTTAGAGACCTTTCAGTCCTGACAATCTGAACCTTATGTTTCCCTGTCCATAGTGTTTAGGGGCCATGAAACCTTGGATTAGGTAAGTGACTGGTGGTACTACTCTAGGGAGAGAAACTTTCCTTTCAACGGTCACCTTTGAGAATGAGGGAACAGAAGGCTGTCAGCTATTTCTTTAAATTCCCTTCCTTCCTGAGTTTTGTCTAGTATTATTTACTGTCTGTATTTAGTCTACTTAACAGCTACTTCCTTCTGTCTCCCAGCTGTTTTATTTCTCAGAAGTTAGTCCTCTGGGTGGAAGCACTGCTGAATTCTCCTTTGAAAAGGGAAAGTGCCCCTAAAATGATGAGAAACAAGAAGGGATCTGAGAACAGAGGCCCCTAGAGGCCTTACATGGCACATTGTATGTTGTGTCTTATTTTGCTCAGTTTTTACAACCTGCATGTGAATCATTGCTGTATACCTCATGATTCACTGGCTCTTGAACGAGAGCCTTTTGACTTTGGGAAAGGGACATGGTGACAAAGCAGAGGAGTGGATGAAAACTATTAAAATTAAAGGCGTAGTTTGCATACACTGCCAGCAGCTCCTTAGTGAGAGCTTTATTTCTCATTCTCCCCTTAGGACTGTTTGCTCTACTCTTAAATGAAATACTCAGCTTCCTTGGTTTTATTTTGGTGTTTACACAAACTGGTCTAGCAACTTTGATTGGCTTGTGGGGGTGTGGGCGGGAAGGACTGTTTATTTTGTTTGGAAGCTTTCCTGGAAAAACTTTTTTTTTTTTAATTTATTTTTTAAAACCAGAAGCCTCCTTTTTTTTTTAATTAAAAACAATTTTTTTTATTTATTTATTTTTGGCCACGCAGTGCAGCGTGCGGGATCTTAGTTCCCTGACCAGGGATCGAACCCAAGCCCCCTGCAGTGGAAATGCAGAGTCCTAGCCACTGGACTGCCAGGGAATTCCTAGAAAAACTTTAATTTGCTGTATCAAACCCAACATACAAAACATCAGAGATTATAATGTGGCCTTTAAATTTCTGAAGTAAAAGCCATCCATTTAAATAATCCTTGTTTCCTCATCCCCAGTCAGGTGTCAGATGAATTCAAAAACTTAAGGTTTCCCCCTTAAGACTGGGTAGGGAGAGGCACAAGGGGAAACCAGTGAAAGGTTATTTTTTAAAATATTAGTCAAAATTCAAAATGAGTAAGAAGCCAAGACTAACTTTCAAGTAGTGTTTCAGATTTAGCAACTTGGTAGAAATCTACCAAACAAAATTTTTGGCAAGCTATACTTCCAAACCATTTTTTTAAAGTGGAATCCTATAACAAGATTATGTTCTTAGGTATCTCTACCACTTTGTCCTCTCTAGGATGTTAAATGGATGTGAGTGCAAGGTTGCCCAACTCTGTTGCTATACAGTGAAGTTGCTTAATGGATGCTTATCTTCTTAACCTATCTGCAGTGGAAAGTAAATAGCTGCTTATCTTAAGGTCATTGCTTTGTCCTCCACCTGATTATCTTGCTTTAGGGATTTCCTTTAGGCATTTTGGGTTCACTCAGTTAATTTATCCCAACATCCTTTTTAGCCTCAAACTTTACATCCTTTGGGGTTTGGTGCGCATTAGCTTCCTGAGCTCTATGAGCCTTCACCCCTGCTATCCTTGGAGCCCCTTCTCATTACGTTTCCTACTTACTGCCTCTTTGCTAGTTCCATCTCCTAGGAAACTATTCTGTAAATCAGAGCACATGAGCTTTTTAAAACTGAGCCCTTCTTTTGAGAAGTAACTAACTCCCTTGGTCCCTAAAGATTCCAAAAGCCCCGGGGTAGACAAATATGCTCTTTTGAGAATTGTTCATCTGAAAACAAATACAAGCCAGTGAAGCCCATATTGCAACTTAACCTGTCTTCTTTTTTCCTTATCTTGTGTATTTTCATATTACACAGGTGGCACCTACAATCTAGAACAAGTTTGAAGTTAAATTTACTTGCCCAATTTTTCCAGCCCCTCCTAGATAAAGCAAACTCCTTTTCTCCTCTTTGGCCTATAAGATTTGGCAGAACTCCAGAAGGAATTATCAAAAAGTTTTTTGGAAATTCCTCTTCAGGAACTTAGCAAGATAAATATTGGAAGTAAAGCAGTTTGTTACATTTGATAGCTGAAAAATAGGACCCAGAGCATACTCCTCACTGACTGTAAAGATCATTTTTCTTTTTTTGTAATAGAAGATACCAGTTTGTTTCATTTGAGAATTCTTTTTCTGTCTAATTCAGAAACTGGAACATGGCCACAGGTAGAATTGTATGAGAGCGTTACATCTGACTTAGTGTAAATGTGTGTGTGCATGAGCAAGGGATTGTTCTGAATCACTCTGGTTTGTCAGTACTGTATTTGAAATTTTAGGTGATTTAAATAATGGAACTAGATATACATTTATATAGATGAAGAAATAACTATAGATCAGGTGTGGTGTGTGGATATGCTTTATCTTATATGAAGTGTATCTTGGAAGCAGCTTTTTTTAATGATCATTTTGCTTGTGTTTGTGGTAACAACTAAAGCTGCTTATCATAAATTTGTTTGATTCTCTGGCTTGGCTAGAATATTTGCTCCCCTATCCAAGGGGTGGCAGCAGAGCACACACCATACTTTACCATGTACTGTCATTAATCGACTTGTAGTTTGTTGGGGGAAGTATCACAAAGGTTGTGAACCAGCCTTCTAGATTTGGAGTAGATACCCCAACAGAAACAGTGGTGCTTTTGGAGACAGACATTAGCTGACAGTCTGAGAGCAACTATTTTGATAGTGGAAGAGCTTGATAGCCAGCTTGTCTCCTTCTAAAGAAAACTTGTCTGACTAAGGGACTTGTGGAATTTACCACTAGGAGAAAACTTTCAAAGGGCAGGGTCTTGTGTAAGTGAGGTCCCTTTCCAATGCTGGTACCAAGGTGCACATTTGTGAAGTTAATTTTACTCTAGAAAGATAGTTTCCAGACACTTCCAGATTTTAAACACCTATAGTTACAAAGCTAATATGAGGGGTTTTCTCTACTTTTTGATGTTGTTCCCCTCACTGTCTCTTCCCTTCTTTCTTATGCCACTTGGCACATAAGCCCATTTGACTTGACACTGTACCCATCTTTCTAATTTCTTTTTCTTGCCAACGTCCACCAGACACTGGATATGTGAGATTACATACTCTTGGTGATTGGGGGAAAGTTTAGGTGTTTCTGGCAGTCTTCCCAATTTATCTAAAGAAAGCCCCCACCCATTTCATTATGACACTAATACTTGTAATGATTAAACTTGTCATAGCCTTTAGGGGCATGATCTGTAAGAATCTCAGGAAGTAACTTTCCTACAGACTCATTAAGTATCATGTAGAAACAGTCTGTAAAATGATAATCACATTTCTTAACATGCTTTGACTCATCAGATCAGCTTTTGCCTTCAAAATATAAATTGACTCAATTTATTTATTTACTTTATTTTTATCGAAGTATAGTTGATTTACAGTGTTAATTTCTGCTTTACAGCAAAGTGATCAGTTATACATATATACATTCTTTTTTTATACTCTTTTCATTATGGTTTATCATAGGATTTCTTTTAATTGATTTATTTTTTATTTTTGGCTGCATTGGGTCTTCGTTGCTGCGCGTGGGCTTTCTGTAGTTGTGGCAAGCGGGCGCTCCTCTTCTTTGCGGTGTGCCGGCTTCTCATCGCGGTGGCTTCTCGTTGTGGAGCACGGGCTCTAGGCGCGTGGGCTCAGTAGTTGTGGCACACGGGCTTAGTTGCTCCGTGGCATGAGGGATCTTCGCAGACAAGGGCTCAACCCGTGTCCCCTGCATTGGCAGGTGGATTTTTAACCACTGCGCCACCAGGGAAGCCTGATAATGTAGTTTTATGTTTGCTTCAAAGAGAACTAGGAATATTGAAATGAGGTATTTCTTAACTGGTGGTGCTAGTAAGTATCTCGAGAATGTCTAGGTACAAAAGATATGTTGCTGGCATCAGTATTAAGGTAAGAGTGAGGCTGGTGGCTGCTCATAAGGGACCTCCCATGTGACAAGGCCTTGGGGGTGTCCTCCATAGGTCAGGGTTTAGTCTTGGTTTTTAGTTGTAGAAACTTGAATTTGCTTGAGTACCCAGAGTTGATCAGACTTTCAGTGCATTGCTCTTTTTAATCAAACTCAAAAGTGATTAATATGTAAAATTTATTTAGAGAGAGGTGTGTGTGTGTGGGTGTGACATTGTGTGAATCCAAGGCTCTCGTTTCCCATTGTAAGGATACTTAGGGTGCTAAATTAGTGATTATAAATTTTCGTGGTGAGCCTGGAATTTTATTTATTTATTTTTAATATTTATTTTATTTATTTATTTTTAATATTTATTTTTTTGGCTGCGTCGGGTCTTAGTTGCGGCATGCGGGATCTTTGCGGTGTGGGCTCTGCCTTGTGGCACGTCGGGCTTCTCTCTTGTTGTGGCGTGTGGGTTTTTTTTCTTTCTCTAGTTGTGGCGCGTGGGCTCTGTAGTTTTGCGGCACACCAGCTCTCTCGTTGAGGTGCCCGAGCTCAGTAGTTTTGGTGCGCAGCTTAGTTGCCCCGCGGCATGTGGGTCTTAGTTCCAGGGATCAGGGATCGAACCCACGTCCCCTGCATTGGAAGGCGGATTCTTTACCACTGGACCACCAGGAATTTTAAAGGGGGGGACCAGGATATTAAATTGGTATTTCATCTAGATTTTGGAAAGACTTTTTGCACCATCCTATGATGGCATCATCCTCTGAAGAACCACCAGATTCCAAGCCTCTGCCATAGACTCAAGGTCAAACTCAAGCCTGTTGTCACACCCTTATCAAAGCTTCTCTCTTCATTCCTCAGGGAATGAGGTGTTTCCCAAGAACCCCTTAAAGTGCCTTCTTTACATATTATATAACTAATATTCATTCAGATAATTGAGCACCTACCATATTTTTTTTTAATTGAAGTATAGTTGATTGTAAATCAAACTGCTGTACAGCAGAGTGATTCAGTTATACATACGTATTCCTTTTCATATTCTTTTCCATTATGGTTTATTACAGGATATTGAATATAGTTGCCTGTGCTATACAGTGGGATCTTGGTGTTTATTTTATATATACTAGTTTATAGTTATACTATCTGCGAATCCCAAACTCCTGATTTATCCCTCCCCCACCCACTTTCTCCTTTGGTAACCATAAGTTTGTTTTCTACATCTGTGAGTCTGTTTCTGTTTTGTAAGGAAGTTCATTTGTGTCATATTTTTAGATTCCACATGTAAGTGATATCATATGGTATTTGTCTCTGTCTGATTTCACTTAGTATGATAGTCTCTAGGTCCATCCATTTTGCTGCAGATAGCATTATTTCATTCTTTTTTATGGCTGAGTAGTATTCGTGTGTGTGTGTGTGTGTGTGTGTGTGTGCGTGTGTTTACCACATCCTTATCCATTCATCTGTCGATGGACATTTAGGTTGCTTCCATGTCTTGGTTATTGTAGATAGTGCTGCTGTGAACATTGGGGTGCATGTATCATTTCAAATTTTCGAGTTTTCTCTGGATATATGCCCAGGAGTGGGATTGCTGGATCATATGGTAGTTATATTTTTAGTTTTTTAAAGAACCTCCATACTGTTTTCCATAGTAGCTGCACCATTTTACATTCTCACCAACAGTGTAGGGAGGGTTCCCTTTTCTCTACACCCTATCATTTGTTATTTGTAAACTTTTTGATGATAGCCATTCTGACTGTTGTGAGGCGATACCTCATTGTAGTTTTGATGTGCATTTCTCTGATAATTAGCAATGTTGAGCATCTTTTCATGAAATGTCTATTTAGGTCTTCTGCCTATTTTTGATTGGGTTGTTTGTTTTTTGTTATTGAGTTGTATGAGCTGTTTGTATACTTTGGAAATTAAGCCCTTGTCAGTCTCATCATTTGCAAATATTTTCTTGCATTTAGTAGGTTGTCTTTTTGTTTTGTTTATGGTTTCTTTGCTGTGCAAAAGTTTACAAGTTTGATTAGGTCCCATTTGTTTATTTTTGCTTTTATTTCTATTGCCTTGGGAGACTGACCTAAGAAAACACTGGTATGATTTATGTCTGAAAATGTTTTGTCTATGTTCTCTTCTAGGAGCTCTATGGTGTCATGTCTTGTATTTAAGTCTTTCAGCGTCTTGAGTTTATTTTTGTGTATGGTGTGAGGGGGTGTTCTAACTTCATTGATTTACAGGCGGCCGCCCAGCTTTCCCAGCACCACTTGCTGAAGAGACTGTCTTTTCTCCATTGTATATTCTTGCCTCTTTGTCAAAGATTGACTGTAGGTGTGTGGGTTTATTTCTGGGCTCTCAATTCTGTTCCATTGTTCTATATATGTTTGTTTTTGGAGCACCTACCGTATTCTGAACACAATTCCTAGCTCTGGGTACACTTTGATTACAGTGGTGTAGCCGCTACCTTCGTGGTCACCTTGAGAGTGATTTATTTCTACTATTTTAGGGGCGTCTCACTTTTAACTCCCTTTACTAATGATAACTCTTTACTTATGTGGTACTTAAACCTCTAATGCTATGCTTTCTTCGACAGCAATGGCACAAGCATGATATCATTGATCATTCCTCCCAAAGACCAGATTTCACGAGTGGCAAAAATGTTAGCAGATGAGTTTGGAACTGCATCTAACATTAAGTCACGAGTAAACCGCCTTTCAGTCCTGGGAGCCATTACATCTGTACAACAAAGACTCAAACTTTATAACAAAGGTAATCTGGAGCTTGATCATTTACCTCCTCTACTTTGTTTGTCTTGGTTGTATTTTCCACTTTGATCCTGCCATGATGCTTTCGGTCACTAGTGTTTTCTTCACCCAGCCATAAGCATTGTCCCTTTGGTCTTTTTTTTCCCCCCTATTTTTTGAAAGTTAAGTAGTATTCACTGTACTTAAAATAATAAATCCTCCTTTTTAACACATCTCAAGTTTCAAAATTAGGGAGAGAAATCTGCCTGAGAGATTTACAGATATTTCCACTTTATTTAAATTATGATTTAAAGGGGCAGGAACAACAGGCTGTGGGAACATTTTCTATTAATTGAGGACAATTAGGTGTGGATATAAGTAGAGAAATTGTTTGCGTTCTTTGCAGTACCTCCAAATGGCCTGGTTGTTTACTGTGGTACAATTGTAACAGAAGAAGGAAAAGAAAAGAAAGTCAACATTGACTTTGAACCTTTCAAACCAATTAATACTTCATTGTATTTGTGTGACAACAAATTCCATACAGAGGTAAGAAGTTCATCGAATATTTTCATTACCCCGAAAGAAACCCCATACCCATTAGCAGTCATTCCCAGTCCTCCCTCCCTTCCCCCATACCCCAAGATCTCTCAGCTCTAGGCTACCCCTAATCTGTTTTCTATCTCTGTGGATTTGCTTGTGCTGGGCATTTCAATATAAATGGAATGATAGAATGGGTGGCCTTTTGTGCCTAGCTTCTTTCACTTAGCACGTTTTCAAGGTTCATCCATGTTGTGGAATGTATTGTGCTTCATTCCTTTTTATTACCAAATAATATTTGCCACATTTTACTTATTTAACATCATTTGATGAATATGTTGTTTCCACTGTTTGTTATGAATAATACTGCTTTGAACATACATGTACAAGTTTTTGTATATCCATATGTTTTCATTGGGGGCAGGTATATACCTAGGAGTGGAATTTCTGGGTTATATGGTAACTGTTAAACCGTTTCAGGAATTGCCAGGCTGTTCTAATTGTGCCATTTTACAAGGCTGGCTTTTTTTTTTTTTTTACATTATTATGGCACTGAATGATATGATCATTCAGCATGTTTGAGGAAAGTGCTAAGCTGGGTTTGAAGAACTAATTAGAAGCAAAGAAATAATTGGTTACCTGATCTCCATGTCTCCCTATGTATCCATGATACTTGCCTACATTTCTCGCTCTCTTAGTTTTCAGCTCACAAACTGTAAAATCTTTATTAGCAGGTCCATAAGAGCTTTCCCCCCCGCCCCCATAAAACTTTTGAGTGACAAGAGCTGCCATAATATGATGAACATTAAGGGTGGAAAGGAAACCTCATTAGAGTGACCTAAATCAGTCAACAGTAGAACAATCAGGAATTCACAGCTGGCTCCTAGTTCAGTCTCTTGCCTTTCATCGACCTAGGGGAAAACCTCTACAGTGGAATTAGAACTGACATTTGTCAACATAGTTTACAATGGATGATTTTGCTAACTTGACAGGAAGTTCAGTTCCAGTCAGATCTTGAGCGGTTGCATAGATGGTGGAGACTGATTTTCTCTTGGCTATCACAGCCTCCTTCTGGCAAAAGCTTCATTGGAGAAGCTCTTTGCCACCCTCTCCCACTTAACTGTTGTCTGGTTTGATGAAAGCAGATTTTAAATCTTGTTGATTTAAAATAGTACCTGGTACTCATGTTACCTAGTTTTAGCTTACTTATTAAGTTAGCTTCATTGGTTTTTCTAAACCTTAACTCCTCTTCCAAGACACCATTTCATCGTGCTAGCTTTATTTATTTTGGCTTTAACGTGTTATGTCAATAACTACATACGAATGTGGCATACTGAACAATACAACTTGTGTCATGTTTAATCGGGATATTTATACATTCTTATAAGGGATAAATCTATTCCCTGGTGAGCAGGCTTGTTAAAAACCTAAATTAATCAAGCTGCGTATCAGAGGTTATTGGGATAAGGCAAAATTTTTAACGTGGGCAATATTCATGTCTTTTTTTTAATATCCGCCAACACGTTGTTTTATTTTTTTTGTTTTGCTTTGTTTTATAAATTTATTTTATTTATTTATTTTTGGCTGCGTTGGGTCTTCAGTGCTATGCACGGGCTTTCTCTAGTTGCAGCGAGCAGGGGCTACTCTGCATTGCGGTGTGCGAGCTTCTCATTGCAGTGGCTTCTCTTGTTGTGGAGCACGGGCTCTATGTGCACAGGCTTCAGTAGTTGTGGCACGTGGGCTCAGTAGTTGTGGCACGTGGGCTCAGTATTTGTGGCTCGCAGGCTTCAGTAGTTGTGCCATATGGGCTTAGTTGCTCCGTGGCATGTGGGATCTTCCCAGACCAGGGCTCGAATGCGTGTCCCCTGCATTGGCAGGCAGATTCTTAACCACTGCGCCACCAGAGAAGCCCAATATTCATGTCTTAATGCTAATTATCAGGCGTGCTTTGGTTAAAGGGTGATTCTTAGTGATTAATCTGCTTTCCAGTCAATTCCTGAAGGAGCTATTTTCTTCCTCAGTTAAATGGTATGGGTAATAACTTCTTAGTGCTAAAGAGGCTGCCACCTAGTAATTAGTCATCCACCAAGTCTATAGAATTTAAACTCCATCATGGAAAGTCTTGCCCATCTATATGGGTCCCAGGACTATTTAAATATTTTCTCTTTCAGGAGGCAGAAATACAATGATATAATGCTAACCCAGAAGGAGGATTTTCCCCCATAAAAATTCAGAATTATTACCTGTAGTACCTTCAATATACAATTGAGTTTTAGATCCTGATATCATTAATGATACTCAAGACATAGTTAAATAAAACATTTAAAAATTAGATCTTTTTATACACTGTTTCTGGGTTTTGTACTCAGTGAGTACTACTCTAGAGTTGATTTACAAGATACTCTTATTTGCCATAGTGAATACCGCCTATTAATGCTGGGGTTATTAATGGTAACAGAAAGTCAACTTTTGGAGGTTAGACTTTGAATTTGAACGTTATTTTCCCTAGACCATCATCAGTCTAAAATCAAGGACCTAGGAAGAATTTGAGCCCTGTAACTCTGTATTAGTTTTGCATTCCTGTGCCTAGGTCAGCTTTGTAAAAAGGCTTCACGTTGATATTGTTGGTTTTCTCCTGCATCTGGTTCAGATTTGTCCATATGAGTTACATATTTATAGCTGAAGTCTATAAGTTACTCCATGAAATGGTTTTTCTGTAGTACTCATACCGTTCTAAGTGAGTGGAGAGGGCTTGTATATGTCCCTTTGGATTTTTGTCTTGACTTTAGCAAAGCTTTGAGGTTTATTGTGTGGTACCTGTGTTTGCTTTTCAGGCTCTTACAGCACTACTTTCAGATGATAGCAAGTTTGGCTTCATTGTAATAGATGGTAGTGGTGCACTTTTTGGCACACTCCAAGGAAATACAAGAGAAGTTCTGCACAAATTCACCGTGGATCTCCCAAAGAAACATGGTAATCTAGGAAGAGAACATGAGCACCTTTGCTTTGTGTCTAACATTAAAGAAGCAAATTGTATAAATAGGGGAAAGTAAATCCAGATGATGGGAGAAGCATCATGCAGTGACTCATTGGTGCTTGTGGCTCTTTTGACTAGAGAATTAGTGGTCACTCTGTGAAAGCCAGTAATAGCTTATACCAAACATTTAAGTTAAGGGAATAGTGATTTTCCTCTTTCTCCTTTCCTTGGGGAATAGCATGATTATATAGTTACTTTTTAATTAGCAAGGCATCTTGTACTTCTTAATAATTGACTTTTTCTCTCACCACTTTTCTTTGTCAAAGGTAGAGGAGGTCAATCAGCCTTGCGTTTTGCCCGTTTAAGAATGGAAAAGCGACATAACTATGTTCGGAAAGTAGCTGAGACTGCTGTGCAGCTGTTTATTTCTGGGGACAAAGTGAATGTTGCTGGTCTTGTTTTAGCTGGATCAGCTGACTTTAAAACTGAACTAAGTCAATCTGATATGTTTGATCAGGTAAGTGAGAAGTAGATGCTCCTTTATGTAAGTTTCTAGGTGGGAGTAGTTGAGTTCTTTGAGTGCCGGGACACGCACATCTTTTTTACTTTTACAGTGAAAAATTCTGTGTTAAAAACCTAGCTCTGAGTGGACAAAATTCCATGTGTATTATTAGGAATATTAGGAGATATTCCCCCATGTCTTTCTGGACTTTTTTTCTTTTGAAATCAGCCATTTTTTGGATGGTATCTTTCTGGACCCTATGTTGGCCCCTGATTTTAGTGGGTTGCCATAATTGGCTTTAAAATGGAGTTTGATTTCAAAGAAACTAGGACTGGTTTTTCCTGTCTTTTTCTAACTTATTCCTGGAGGTAAGTAAAGCATTGAACCTCTCAGCAATATGACAGAGCTGATTAAGCCTAAAGTGTTTAATCCAGAAAGCTCTATTGGGTTATGACTTGGGCTGGCCATAACACATTCCCAAGGTGTTCTTCTGGTGTGGGGTAGTAGCATTACAGTAGAAGGCTCACTAAAGAAGCTGTCTTATATACTCTTACCACCTTATATAGCAGGAACCAATAGTTCCTCCTTTCCTTCACAAGATACTTTGTTTTGTTTGTGTTTAATGAGTTAGGCTTTTATAGGTCTGACAGAATGTGTGATATCGTTGGCTAAGGAAGTTTATCCTGGCAGTGTTCTTCAGTGAGACCTATACAAGAGTAAATTGGGCTCTTTCCTCTCCTCTTGAGGCTTCACTGATCATGTTGCTAGTTTTGCATGCCATTAAAAGGTAATGGGTCTTGGTAAGGGTGTTTTGAAGTACTAATGATGTGCTTTTTAAATTTTTTTTAATTGTGTCAGAGGTTGCAATCAAAAGTTTTAAAATTAGTTGATATATCTTATGGTGGTGAAAATGGATTCAACCAAGCTATTGAGTTATCTACTGAAGTCCTCTCCAACGTGAAGTTCATTCAAGAGAAGAAGTTAATAGGTATCAGTGAAATGCAACTTACTTACTGTGAAATGTTTTTGTATGTATATGTGTATGTATATATGTACGAAACAAAACACTGAAAAGGTAAAAGGAAGATTTAGCATTTTAATTTAAGTCCTCAGTGGAATCATTAATCTCTCTTTAGTTGTTAAGTCTAATAAATGTGTTTGTTTTTCTACTGTTTTTACCCTTTGGCAATAGGAACCAAACTTCAGTTAGATTTCCCATATTAATTATCCTTTGTAATAGAGTGATGAATAGAGAGCTCAAATTAAAGATTAATGGGGCCATTGTTTGGCTTTGTTTCTAATTTGACACACATTTCCAAGTGATTGTGTATTTGGCCCAACTGTTACCTCTTCAGAGTCATTTTCTGGAGCCTCAACTAGCAGTGTGATTTTTCACTGACATTTGGCACTTACTTATTTTTAAGTTGACTTTTTTCTCTCCCTGATTTTGAGTAAGAAGCTCTGTATCTACAAAAGAAACCTTAATATATGTTCTTAATGACCTGTCCCTAACCACAGGGCGATACTTTGATGAAATCAGCCAGGACACGGGCAAGTACTGTTTTGGAGTTGAAGATACACTAAAGGCTTTAGAAATGGGAGCTGTAGAGATTCTAATAGTCTATGAAAATCTGGATATAATGAGATATGTTCTTCATTGCCAAGGCACAGAAGGTATGAGAATTAGAAAATAAGATGACTATTACTGACCTGTGTATTCAAGAAGCCTGGGGGGGAGATTTGGGAAAGGTGGCTGATTTCAGGAGCAATCAAAAGGCAGATCTATACCGTGTTCCCCAGTCTTTCAGTCTGTATCTAATTGAACTGATAAATGTCTACCTAAGATTGTTAAATTTTTTGAGGACAAGGGCTATATCTTAAATATCTTTGGTGTTTCCTTATGATAGGAGCAGTGTACCTGGTAGACATTCATTCATTGCATGCTGACTAATGTTCTTATGAAAAGGTTTCTAGAATGAGTTCAGGAGCTCTTTCATCTAACCTGATTCATCTCATGGAACTTAAACCTGTTAGTATATGAGAAGCAGGTTAACACATTCTTTTTTCCCCAATGCTGCAGAGGAGAAAATTCTCTATCTAACTCCAGAACAAGAGAAGGATAAATCTCATTTTACAGACAAAGAGGTATGTGATTGGTTTGGTGATCCATACAAGGAAACATAAATCCATATGTTGTTAGAGCCCTGGCAGCACAGAGTAGCATCAGCCTTGGAAAACCAAACCTCATACTTGCTGGCAGTGGGGAGTACCGGGAGGTGGTCAGCTCCTGTATGCCACATACTGATCTGATTCCAAAGAAGGAGGTCAGGTCATGGTTACTGTGGTTCCTTATTTTAAAAGAAAACATTCTCATACTTGAAAAATGTTTGAGAGGAAGATTAAATAGTTCCTCTCCTGCACTGTGAAATCTGTGCTGCTTTCTTCATTTACTTTACCAGCTCTTCTACTACAGCACCTTCTACAGGTTTGGCCTAACTGCATCACCACAGCTTCAAGTGTTAACCTGGTCAGCACAGGTCCCTTTTAATTGGTAGCTTCTTCAAGTTCTGAGTTGAAGGACTTTGGTTTTTACAAGGCTGCTCCAAAAAGCAGTTCTGGCATGTCTCGGCTGTTGAATGAGTGCTGCCTAGAGACACTTTATAACAGCCTGACTTCTAGACAACAGGAGGAACCATAAGTTGAAAAACTGCTAAGTGTGTGTTAACATTTCATTATTGAGGCTAGAGCCTGGGGAGGAATGTTGTTTCAAGTAATCAGAATTTCCATGCTGTTGCAATTATATCACCAGAAACCGTAATTTGCTTACAGTTTCACACACATAGATATAATGACAGGGACAAGGAGAATGTTGGCAGGCAAGGGAGCAAGCGTTCCTGTCTTGATATATCCTAATCCCATTGTTTCTGTATCTCGTGGCTGCCCCTGCAGACAGGACAAGAACATGAGCTGATTGAGAGCATGCCCCTGCTGGAGTGGTTTGCTAACAACTATAAAAAATTTGGAGCTACATTGGAAATTGTCACAGATAAGTCACAAGAAGGATCCCAGTTTGTGAAAGGATTTGGTGGAATTGGAGGTGAGTAGCAAATCAGAAAACTAATAGCCAGGGTCTCAGGCCACAGCCTTTTCCTGGCTATCCCAAAATAACGTTAACTTCAGGTGAGGTGTGCTCATCATCCACTGAGGCAGGGGATTGAGGCAGCACATGGCTGCAGGTTCCTTGGTTGGGACCACTTTTTATCATCTCTTTGCTTTCTATAATTCTGCAAGGGGATTGGGCTTCCCTTAATAGAGGGAACGTGCTCCCCACCCCCCAGTTCTGTGAACCACAGCTATTGACTCTGTCTGTTTCCCCAGGTATCTTGCGGTACCGAGTAGATTTCCAGGGAATGGAATACCAAGGAGGAGATGATGAATTTTTTGACCTTGATGACTACTAGGTAGTCGACATGGGTCCGGCAAAACGTGCCTCACCCTCCAGCATCCAACCCAAGGAGCATACCCGTGGTGGAATCCAAACAGATCCCTGCCTTACAATTGGAACATTTCCAGAACTTAGTCCATGAGCATTGGATATTGAAAAGAAAAGCGAAACAAAAACCAGACCCAACCCTACACTTTGGTTTGTCATGGTGTCAGCGCAGCAGCCTACAACTAAGTTCCTAAATGCCACTTTGGACTAATTTAAAAAAGAATCCCAGTTTTTACTTTTACTTGATGGTGAAATTGGTTGCTCTTGTATTTTATGAAAAAAAAAAATGATTTTTTTAACCTTCATACATAGAAGCAAAATACTTTAACTGCTGTAAACCTTCAAAAGTTAATAGAAATGAGATCATACTGGTTTGTTTCTTATTTTGATTGGAGAAAAATTAAATTGCTGCATTTCGCAGTGACCCATTTACATGGCATTCTCAGCTTAGACTGCATAAGAAGAAATACATGTGGTGAAATGTTGGAACCATTTCTCTCTTGGTCTCTGTTTAATGTTGAAAGGGTGAGCTAATAGGAGGCAGTTTCAACTTCACTCCCTCATACTACCCCTCCCCTCCAGACTGTCAGTTTCAAGGATGCAGATTGTATTGCAAAGATAAACTGACACATGAAGCATTTGGGCCAGTGCTCTGTTTCCTTCCATCTGTTTTGCAGGCGCATTTGTGCCCGGGGTTTGGGAGCCCTTAGCATCAATTGCTTTGACAAGGGTTTGCATAATCTTGCATACTAGAAACCAGCTTGGGATGGATATGATGGGGCTTCTGTGCTATTGCTGGGATTGGGAGAAATAAAACATGCAATTTAAGTGGAAGCAAAGAAATTTAAAGAATATTTTATTTTGCTTGGGTCTGTCCTTGGCAAAAGGGAGGTGGTCATGTTTTCCTTGTGTTGGGTGGCATGAGATTATGTGAATGTTTTGATTTTTTAAAAATGAACTGCAAGGTTTTCACAGGAACGACAGACAAGACATGTATGACTGTGCATGTAATTGTAAACCCCTGACGTCCTGGTGGGGTTGGAGCATCTGTTTCAAATACGGGACTTACAAGCACCTCTCATAGGAGAAATTATGGGAGGAGGGTGGGAAGGGCATGGGTGGGAAGGGATGGGACACAGCTTCTGGCACCAAGGACTTAACCACGTTGGATCCAAAAGTGGGCCTGAAAACCTGAAGCTTATGCTTCACAGCTGGGCTGTAAATCGGACTTGACCCCAGCTGACATGCAAGGTCATGGCGTGCCTGAGGTGGTGACAGTGAACAAAGTGTGTAGGACGTGCCCAGCGGTAGCAATGGAAAAAAGTATACCAAATGGACTTTGAAGGACCAAAGGTTTTTAAAAGTCAATTGGTATCACCCCACACTGCTAGGGTAGTGGGGTGCATTTGGTTTTCAAATTGGGTACTTTTAACACTTTAGTGCCTGACTGCTGTTCTTCACTGACTTGACTCAGTCACTCGTAGCTTTATTGGTCTGAACCAGCTCCTTGTTTCCAGGTTACAGACCTGCCTATCGTTCCAATAATCCTGTTTCACTTGAATGAAGGGAGTATGTCTTAAATGTAAAGCTTCTGGTTCTCACACTGTACTCTGAGGTCCAAATGACTGTCTATGTATAACCTGATGTCTCAACCCCCAGTGAGAAGAGTCAATTCTTTGGTATTCACCAACGCGGGAGGCTTCACCGGAGCAGGCTTTTGCTTTGGGCTCTGCTGTTTGTTTGCAGAACACCCAAGAGCGAGCAAACATGCTCTCTTCATAGCAGTACCTTAGGGTTTTGCCATTGTAAATGGGTCTAATGTGATATGACAAGACCAGAGAAATTGGATGTAAATTTACATTTTTGAATATGCTTGTTGTTTCACATGATACATTTAGGGTATGCAGCTCCTTTTGTAGTTTTTATTTTTACTATTTAAGTTTGGAAATGATGCCAAATTTTTGTATTTCTTTAATCAATGTGTTCTCTTTGGTGATATATATTGCATTATATATTGATGTGTGTATCAATATATACTGATATGTATTACACTTACACATACAAACACATAAATAAGAGGGGGTGAAAACCGTAGCCTTTGCATTCTCTATAGCCTCTACGGAGAGATCCTAAGCAGCAAAATCTTGGTGTTGTGATGTACAGAAATGGAGAAGAGTATTAAACCATATTTAAGAATATACCTTGTGTGCTTGAGATTCTTTAGGACTGTTCCTAAGAAAGGTCTGAACCGTGGAGAACAGTGAGTGAGCTCTCTAAGGCACATGTCAGTTTCATCATAGTTACTAACTTTTCAGCCTTAGATTTAGTTGTCTTTGGCTACATTTGCCTATAGAAGGTTATATGCAAAGGGTATCTGAGGTCATGATCCCAGTGTTAACACCAGAGGAAAGAGGTTCCAGTTGCTAGGGCCAAACTAATTTGTATCTTACTCTATTCTACATGCATGCCAAAGGGAAACCTGCCCTTTTTTAAGAAAAGGTGTTATGCCATGTTACCTCAACATTCCATGGAGGTAGATGGTGCTTCCCATTTTATAATACAACAGGCCAAAAGAGGTTAAGTAGCAGCTCTTTAGTGGTGAAGCCAAATTTTATTCCAGGCCTAATTCCCAAGTTGATTCTCTTTCTATATCTGCTTGCGTTTGAGTCAATAGAATGGTCCAGATGGAAGAGCAGAAACTAAGCCTCCCCACCTTGATCTTGCATACCTGGCACCGGTTAGGAGAGCAATAACCTCATTCAAGAGCAAGTCAGAGGCTGGCTCAGTGGAGTAGGGCTTCTAGGCTGTATCAAAACAGAAGAGGATTTTTGTTTCATTTGCTTTTCCCAAAAATGGAGGTACTTAGAGCTCCTATTTGGTAGCTTAGGAAGCCTAGTTGAAGTATCAAGGTGGTACGTGATTTAATTTCTCCAAATTTGAGAAGTCAATGTTTTTTAACAAAATTGACCAGTAAGGGAACCTATTGTGTCACTTTGCTTTTTCAGCATACTTTTGCCCAGTTTCTCATCTGATTTAGATGATAGCCTTGATGAAACCCTATCACCCTATGGGAAGGGGCAGACATGCCCATGCATGGTGGAGGTACAGTTTTTTCTCCTGATGCATTCCTAGCTGCTGTTTGAAGTCAAAAGTTAGAAGGCAGCACAGTAGTGCCGATTATGTGGGCTGTTGTGCTTGCCTGTCTGGGCCTGCAGCACTTGCCATCTTTTGTTCTCTGGCTCCATCCAGTTCTCATGCCATGGGCTCCCAGACAGGCACAGTGTATTCAGGGCTGAATTCCAAGGTGGAATTTAAGCTTCATGCCAGCTTCTCCCTTGTTGCCAATTTGAGTGAGCGCCTGCTGGGACTCCTACCTGCCAAGTCCCACCCTGGTGGGACTGTGCCTCCCAGGGACATAGGAACTGACCAGCCAAGAAGTGTGGAAGCAATGGGTGCCAAAGTTATTAAGGGTATGGCTGAATAACTGGCACTAGAAGTATATGTGAAAACCATTTATCTCCAAGGTTCTCTGACAATAAGCTTCAAACGTGTCTGGGAACTCTGCTTCAGGTAGAGTCTGAAATTGCTTGACAAGCTCATCCTGGGGTTCAGTTAAGAGCCCAGGACAAAGAGCCAGCTCTTTGGACAAACATCTCTGGTTCTGTCTCTGCCATTAGTTGGACTTCTGATTTCAGGTAAGTCCCTTCCTACCCCTCAGTTTCCCTATCAGTGTAAGGATGACTTTGAATCTAAGTCTTTCCAGCTGTAAAGCTATCAGGATATAATGGTGAGCAGGAGATCTGACATCTGACTGGAAAAGAGATCCTGCCAGTAAGGCTTTGCCCATGTCTCTGAGCAGCAATTTCCCTACCTGTAACAATGCCTACTCCATAAGGACTGTGGTAAGGATTAAATGCAGTAAGTCACGTGAAATACACATAGTACAATGCCTGCCACTTAGCAAGGGCTCACTCAGATGGGAGATGATCCTAACCTTGGTCCTCAGGAAATAACCTGGGTGAGTTTGCAATGGCAACCACGAGGTGGTGCTAGAGTTAAGGATACTGGTTGTGGAAGAAAGTTGCTTCTGGTGGGGAGATTTCTGACAAGCATTAAGAGGTGACTGGGACAGCTTGCTTACCTTTAAAATTTGGCTATATGGAGAAGGGAAACTACCAAAGGAAGTAGGGATGAGTGAACAGAGAGGAGAAACAGGAGTCTCAATCTGGGCTTCAAGCTACCCATCTGAAAAATAACGACAATAACATTTGTTGGACAGTTACCATGCACCAGGCAAGATGCCATGTCACATGCATCATCTCATTTAATCCTTAGAAAAACAATGTGCTACATACTGCTGTATATCTGCCCATGTGGTTCCAAAGTCAATGCAAATACAGGTCGTTCCTCGCTCAAGAAGAGAACAGGTGCTGGTACTGCTAAGAAGACAAGTCGACTCACCTCACCAACCTCTGTGCCTTCAGAGACAACCAACAACTTGGAAAGCAACTGGAAGGCATCCATCTAGAAGTTATGTCCTTCCCCCAGGACACACACCTTTTGACTGATCAGCCCAGCTTAGCCCACAGCCACAGCTGAGAATGGATAAAAGGAGCTCCCTTGGACTCTAGAGGATCCCTGCAATTTATCCAGCATCTTCAAAGAAAAATGTACACACATAACGGAATTTCTCAGCGACTAGGGCATCTGCCCCTACTCTTAAAAACACGCTGTCAGTAGGGCAATTAATGAAATTGGAATGTGGACTATGGATAAAAGTATCAATGTTAAATCTCCTGAACTTGATAACTATACGTGGTTACGTACGAGAATACCCTTTTTCTTAGGAAATATACACTGAAGTATTAGGGGGTTTAAAATGAGACATTCACTAAGGGAATTTTTGAAATTTCAGAAATACGGAAGAAAAACATAAAAGCATCATTTAACATTTTAGGGTCATCAAGAACGCCCATCATAGAACAGTGTGATATAATGAGTGTTTAGGTTCTAACTGATTCACAAGGTATCTAAAACACTTTAGTTTGATTTTTCATTCAAGTTTGGTTTTTACTCAGAATTTGGGTTTGACTCAGACATCAGCATCTAGAAGGGTTCATTCTGCTGCAGGGTGCGCAGTTGAGGAGAAACCCCTACTGAGTCAGCCAGAGGGGCAAGGGGGCTGAGCCTGGGAATTGGGCCCAGACTGGAAGGAAGCGAGCAGAGGCAGTGCCAGGAGAGGAGTGCTGTCCGTCACACTCCTCAGAGATTAAATCAGCTTTGGGGTTGGACCAGTGCTAGGTGAGATGAGACAGTATGAAGAACAGGGCTTCTTGGGGGACCCTTGATCCCTGGCTCACTGAGCAACCAAGGGGGTGATGGGAAGAAGGGAAAGCTGTATCTGAAAGCCTAAAATCCATTCACAGAAAGGACAAGTGTCATCAGACTCTACTTGTTTATCTACAGCCACACCCTTCTGTTGCCCCATACTTTCACTTCTTAAGGAATCATAATTTTAGCACTTACAAGGGCCCTGGACCTTACTATTCCAATCCCCTAATTAGGAATAGGAAAGCTGAAGCCCACAGAGCAGCACAACGACCTGTCATGTTCATGCAGCAGATGACAAGAGCCAACATGAGCAGCTGATATTACAACTCCAAATTCAGTACTCTTTAACACATGGAGGATCTTGTTATTCTTCATCTAAGCCCCTTCTCCCCCTTGTTAGAGATGAGAAAAGGGAGGATCAGAGAGAGTAAGGGAGTGGCCTGAAGCCAAAGACAGAGCTGGGAAGGGAAAGGTGGCCAACATCCAGGTGGAGTTATGAAAGTTGTTTTGAAGTCACTTCCCTGTGAGTCAGGGTTGGCTTGAGTGTGTAGATTAACTTGCTTCTCCAGCCCCCAGGGTTCCATATTAGCCCCATCTAGGTTTCCCTTACAGTCAGACTTCCGGCTCTTCCACTTGGGTGAGATACCCTGCCTGGGCTCAGCCTCTTCTGCTTCGTTCTTCATCCTAACCCAAAGGAAACCTAGGGGGCAAACCCATTTTCAAGGAAGGCTGGAGATCAGGAAAAGAGGGTGGAAACTTCAGAGAGAGGCCCTGCAAACAGGAATGGCAAGGATCTTCTGAGGTAAAGGCAAGATGCAGGAATATTCTGCTACATGGGGGAAGGGAGGTGGGAGCCAGGCTTGAGAACGAGGAGAAATCAGGGCTTGATGCTGGAATGCCTGCCCCAAGCTATATGGCTGTCCAGACCTAAGTACTGGGTTGGCCAAAAAGTTCGTTTGGTTAAGGAATACATGGTTCAATACAGTTCTTGGTGAAAATGAAAAATGTGTCTTTTATTTTTGCTTAAAACCAAATGAACTTTTTGGCCAACCCAATACATTCCCAGGCTAGGCTGAGGAGTGGGATGGACGAATCACCTCACATCACAATTCCCACTGGAGGGCCTGCAAAGGGGGACTCTATTTGCAATAGGACAGGATGTCACCTGAGGAAGAGGAGTTGCATTCCTGTGCTCAGGGCTAGAGGCCCTCCCTCACACCCCTGTCTAACTTGGATTCTAGAGAGAGATGGCAAGGAAGGGGCTCTGCTCCTCCCTGGGGAGCTGAGCAAAGGCCCTCAGAAACTCAGTCTCCTCCAGACTCTGTTTCCACAGACATAGCTCATTGCCACCTCTATTCCTTACATTGTGCTTGGGTTAACTCTGGTCTCATTCCTTCATTCAGCAAGCATTTAGAGACATTTCCTGTGTACTGGGCCCTGTGCAAGATGCTAGGATACAGTGGTGAAAAACAGTCACTTTCCCTGCCCTTCAGCACTTACACTCCAGCAGGGGAGACAGCAAGAATGACAATAAAATTGAGGAGTATTAGAGGATGAGGGGAGGGCACCCCTACTTCATCTGGGGGTGGCCAAGCTGCCTGGTGAGCCAGAGTCAGCCTGGAGAGGTGAAAGGCGAGTTTGGAAAGGCAGATGCGCTGGTCCTGACTTGACCCAAAGGCCAGGAAACCATTCAGATTTTAGGACACTTTTTTCACCCTGCTATCACTTTTGTTCTTGATTGTTTATTAACAGCTTTATTGAGGTATAATTTACAAACTATAAAATCAACCCACTTTAAGTATAGCTTGGTGATTTTTTTGAAATAAATTCATAGTTGTGCAAACATTACACAATCCAGTGTCCATCTCTCAAAAAGGTCTTTTGTGCCCCTTTAGTCAATCCTTGCTCACTCCCAACCCTAGGCAACCAATGATCTGCTTTCTGTCTCTATAGTTTTGCCTTTCCTAGAAATTTCATGTTACTAGAATAGTGCAATATGTAGTCTTTTACATCAGGTTTCTTTCACTTAGCTTCCTTCATTTAGATGGATTTTTTACATCCATCCATGTTGTTGCATGTTTGTTGCTTTTTATTGTTGAGTAGTATGATACAGTAAGAAATATATATTTGGTCTTTGTGCCCTGTTCTTGGTACACAGCTTCTCTAAAATCCCTGGAATCTCTAGAGTGATGAGTGTCTTTTGTATGCTAGTGAGATGCCCAGATAGTTTCAAGAGGGGGGCTGCTTGCCAAAAAAACCAGGATTACAGGGTTGGAAGGTTCAGCCCCACCCCAAGAGAGGGGAGAGGGGCTTGAGATCGAATCACCAATGGCCAATGATTTAATCAACAATGCCTACATGATGGTGCTTCCATAAAAATCCCTAAATTATGGAGTTCAGAGAGCTTCCAGTTTGCTGAACACACTAAGGTACTGGGAGGGATCCTTGCAATTCTATATGAATATGAGGATCAACTTTTCCATTTCTGCAAAAAAAAGCCATTGGAACTTTGATAGAGATCACACTGAATCTGCAAATTGCTTTCGGTAGTACTGCCATCTTAAAGATATTAAGTCTTCTAATCCATAAACACAAGATGTCTTTCCATTTATTTAAGTCTCTAATTTCTTTTGTTTTGTAGTATTCTATGTATAAATCTTTTACTTCCTTGGTTAAATTTATTCCTAGGTATTTTATTATTTTGGATGCTACTGTAAATGGAATTTTCTTAATTTCCTTTTTAGACTGTTCACTGGTGTCATTCTGATTTTGATTTTCATTTTCCTGATGACTAATGTTGTTGAACATCTTTTCATAATCTTTTCATGTGCTCATCAGCCATTCATATGTCTTTTTTGGTGAAACGTAATCTTTTATTCTTAATCTCCCACTCTATTTCTAGAGTGGAGAGAAGGGGAGTCCCTTTGTCTCTCTCACATACTTTCTCCCTTCTTCCATTTCTCTTTACTTTCAGAAAGTACTTAACAGGTGGAGGGATAACATAGTGCAGGGGGTTAACAACACAGACACTGAAGCCATATCTAGGTCCCACTCTGCCATATACTAGCTGCATGACCATACTTAACTTCTTTCAGTTTCTTCAAGGTTTAAATAGCGTGTTTTGTTAAATAAACTAAGCTTTTATTTCATTTGTTACATAAAATAACTACAGCCTACTACAGCCAAGCATTGTGCTAAACCCTACAATGCAGTCATGAGCAAAAGAGCCATTGAGCTTCCAATGCATTATTCCAGTGAATATGAAACCCCAATTGCAATTAACACCTGAGGGAGGGCCACAGGTAAGTGTCTGTCACAGGGCATTTTGACCTGGCTGTCAGCTTTTCTGAAGACACTGGTGCTTTTAACTGAGCACAGGAGATGTTAGCTAGGCAAAGAGGAGGAAGAGCATCCCAGGCAGTGAGAACATGTAGGGGGTGGCAGAGAGTACAGCTGAGGAGGCAGGTGGAGAGCACTGTGGATGAAGCTCAGAGAATGAAAGGGGAATGTGGTGGAAGATGAAGCTAGAAGAGGCCAGCATGGGCAGACTGGGTTGAGACTCAAAGGCTTTGCTGAGAACTTGAAATTTTATTCTGAAGAATAGAAGCCGCTGAGGTGTTTTAAGCAGAAGAGTGACAAATTCAGATTTGTTTTTCAAAGAGATCCTTCTGGACACAGTACAGTTAGAGAAGAGAGCATGAGGCTGAGTCCTGAAGTACTGGAACACTTAATATCCAAATAGAGCCTTGTATGTCAAAATGTGTAAGCAATGAAAGAGAGGCCTTCAAGAAGAGATGATCACCGACAAGTCAAATGCTGCTGAGAATTACTCAAGGAAGATGAAGACTGAAAAAAATCTACCGAACTCAGAGTCAGGAGGTCCCTGGTAACAGCTAAGGAGCCCCCAAACACTGCTGCTCAGATCTCAGAGTCTGTCTGCCCTCTCTATAGCCCCACAGCCACTGCGTCAGGACTTCCCCTCTGGCAGATCAGAGCAGGTCTTTCTCATTAAGCTTCTTAGGAGGATTCCCTGGCAGCTCTCCTGGCTGGCTGCACCAGCTACATCATGGGGCCAGGCCAGTTTGACCATGTCTGCCCATCTCATCTAACCCACCTCACCCATTTCGCTACTCGGGAGCCAGAGGTACCTACTGGGTGCCAGCATGCAGGCAGCCTCATGCCACGGCTAAGTGCTACTCTGAAGTCAGACACCAGTTCCTAACAGCTCTACCACTAATCAAGATCTTGGTGAAAGATTTCTTTCCAATTAAAAAAAATTTTTTTTGAATTTTTTTGATTTTTTTTTTTTAATTTTTGGCTGCGCTGGGTCTTCATTGCTGTGCGGGCTTTCTTTAGTTGCAGCGAGCGGGGGCTACTCTTTATCGTGGTGCACAGGCTTCTCATTGCAGTGGCTTCTCTTGTTGCGGAGCACGGGCTCTCTTGTTGCGGAGCAACTAAGCCTGTGTGCCACAACTACTGCGCAGGCTTCAGTAGTTGCAGCATGTGGGCTCAGTAGTTGCGGCACGCGGGCCCTAGAGCGCACGGGCTTCAGTAGTTGCAGCGCATGAGCTCAGTAGTTGTGGTGCGTGGGCTCTAGGGCATGCAGGCTCAGTAGTTGTGGCGTGCGGGCTCTAGAGCACAGGCTCAGTAGTTGTGGCGCATGAGCTTAGTTGCTCCACGGCATGTAGCATATTCCCAGACCAGGGATCAAACCCGTGTCCCCTGCATTGGCAGGTGGATTCTTAACCATTGCGCCACCAGGAAAGTCCTGGTGAAAGACATTTAAATGGCCGAAACTGTTTCCCAATTTGTAAAACGCTGTGACAATGAAGCATGTATCAAATACTCCATCTAAGGAATTAGCTATCATAGGTTCATAGTCATTCATTCAACAATTGTTTATTGTGCAAGTAATAGGGATATGACAGTCAACAAGACAGACGTCATCCATGTCAACACAGAATGCCTAATCTAGTGGGGGACCCAGTCAAGCAAAGATTCAGTGCTTCGATGGGAAAAGCACAGGGTGCTGGCAGAGGATTAGGTGGGTGGGGGAACAAAAGTCACACCCCTAGTCTTGATAGGGAGGGTTGACTTTTCTTTGGGCAAGATCACTCATTATAGCATAAAGACAGGGTTGGTGCCATTGGCAAGAGAAGGTTTGGTTCCTGTCCTTAAGGAGAATTTAATTTGGTTGAAGAGGCAAGCACAGGAAAACAGCGAGAAGAAAAATGCAAAGAAATCCTAGGCAACTGTCATACTGGGTGTCACAGTCGCTTTTTTTGCAAAAAGTCTCAGCTTATCTATACTCAGGTTCCAAATATCCCCACCATACAGAGGCCTAAAAGCTGGGCCCCAGGGCCACTGGAGTATCTGTGTCTCTCAAGACAGGGAGCAGCCCAGGACCGCTACTGCTCCATAGGATTTTCCCAGGCTCAAAGCCCTCTCACCCAGAAGTGAACACAAGGCCTGCCCAGCAGAGGTCTGGGGTTCCTGCAAATTCTGTAGCTGGAGAGGAGGCTGCCGGAACTCCCCAGCTTCTCTCAGGCCTTCCTCCTCTGCTAGGTTCAGCTATAAATAGCTTGCTGGTTTCCAGCTGGGAATCTCCCAGCCCTGCAACGAGTAAGCACCGCCTTCTCACCCTGTGTTGCCCTCAGCCTAGAGCAGAAGGGGGTGGTAGCTGGCAGGTGTAAGGAGACTAGATGAGGGAAGGGCAAGAACCACCACCCCAGAGAAGCCGGCCACTGGACTACATTACCCACAATCCCAGATGGTAACTGGAAAGAAGAGGCTGCTGGGGGCCTGCAGCCTTAGGTAGGAACAAGTCCAGAGGCGTCCTAGTCCCTGGGTGTGCAGCCCAGGCCCAGACCCAGTTTTTTTTCCCCAAAATCTAACCCCTAAACCTTCAGTCATGGGCCTTAGAGATCATCTCCTCTCCATGCACCCAATTCACAGGCACTCCCTGAGGCCAGGGAGACAGACAAAACTCCTTCTATTTTGGCCTTATTCGCAGTGTGTGCGTGTGCTTACCACCAGAGACTGGAAGTCTGTGAGTGATTTTATTCTGGATCAAGTCCAGAGGCTTCTTAGTGCCAAAAGCCCCCTCCCTGGCATATTATTTGACTTGTTACTCCCAAGCTCTGAGCTTTTATCTCCCTGCCTCACCTGAGGAGGAGCAAATGCTCACAGGTTGGTCCATGTTGCACTTCTGGAAGCACTGGGGGGTGGGTGTTCAGGAACTGCTGCTGGTTTGGTCTCTGCTGAGATCTGGTCCCTCTCCGAGCTTTGCTCATCTCCCAGCAGATAGATCAGGGTAATCACGTAGCTGAGGCAGGTTTAAGTCCCTGGAGGCACTGTACCAGGGCCTGTGGGGGCCTGCTGGCTCCTGCAGTGGATAAACCAGAGCTGTCAGGCTGAGTAAGTGAAGCCATTCTGGGTGGTGGAGGCACCCAGTGGGCACCACTCCAGACCACAGTGGCACTGCAGGTGTACACCTGCCCCGTCTCTGTCTCCCCCACCCCAACCTTCCAACTTTCCACACAAACTATTCATGTTGGGTTCTGGGGCTCATGAAGCTCCAGACCACAGGGAGCGTAGCAGGTGAAGATGTTAGCGGCTGGACCTAAAGTCGGGGACCCCTGTCCAAGGTGAAAAGGCACTGTGGCTACCCTGACAACAGGGTCCTTTCCCTCTTTCCCCTCGCTCAGATATAATAACAACTCTCACATACTGAGCCAGGCACCAGGAATGCGAAGAGAAGTTAAGATCGAATCGCAGTCTCAATAAATAACCGATGCGTTAGGTGCATCCCAGGCCCGTGGGGTGGGAAGGACTTCCAGATGGCCAGAGGCCTGAAACAAGTAAGGGGTGAGTAGCAGTTCTACCAGAATGGTGTGGGAAGGGCATTCCAGGCAGAAGGGACAGCTTGAGTAAAGGCAGGGAGGAGCGAGAAACAGCAAGCAGGGAGGAAGGCAGGGCGAGAGAAATACCGAAGACCGACTAGCAAAATGCTAGCGGAGGCGCGCGGCGAACGGGGACAGGCCCTCACAGCAAGCTTAGGCTTTAGGCCCCGGGCCGGGAGCCGCGGGAGGAACTCCAGCAAAGTCAGCTGCTCTTAGAGAATTAAGGGGAAAAGCGGGACAAAATATAAAACCGGTGGGGAGAGTGGGAACCTCAGACCCTCTCGGGACGCCCAAGTCCGCCTGTCCCGCGTTTACCTCAGCTAGGCCGGGCCGCGCGTTCCCGGCCCCGCCGCCGCCCCCTCCTTGGCAGCGGGTCCCCTGGCCGCCGGCTCCCGGGCGCGGGCGGACCCGGAGGGCCGAGCTCCCGCCCACAGCCGCCCGCGGGCCGCCTGCCAGACACGCCGGGAAGGAAGGGCCTTGTATGGGCCTCAGGCAGGGAGGAAGCGTCTGGCAAGGTCCCGGGAGGAAGCGCCATATATGGCGAGGGGCGGGCCGGGGGCGAGGAGCGCGCCCGGGGCGAGGAGCGCGCACGGGATGGAGGCTGCTTCCGCCGCCGCAAGGCGGAGCCGCGCCGCGCCGCCCCACCCCACCCCCACCCCGCGCCAGGCCCACTATCCCCCACCCAACCCCTCCTGGCCCGGGAGGTACGCACAGCGCCCGGCACAGCTCCCTCGGTGCCGGAGCTACGGGAAGTGGGGGCGGGAGGCGGGGTCCAGGCCGCCTTTGACGCCTGACCGAGCCGAGACTGATTCCCGGTTCCAGGCACTTGCTCTGTGACCTTGGGCAAAACGCTTTAGTCTCTGAGCCTCAGATTCCTCTCCTCCGAGGGGTGGGGATAAAAATGAGAAGGATGCCTGTTAAGCACGTCCGGGAGCGGCACGGCCCGCAGGGGCAGCGCATTCACCCTAACAATTGTGTGTGGCGGGGATGGGGGCGGGGATTCCCAGTCCCCTGTTGTGTCCTTTTAGCCTCTCCCTAGCCACTTCGGTGCCTGGGGGCTATGTGGAGCTGACGCCTCCAGAAGATATCTTTCCAGAAGAAAATGGGGCGACCTTAGGGTCTAGAGTTTTCCCTTCCAAGCTGTGGGATTCAGACAGACGGGGTTCCAATCCCAGCTTCTCCCCTTCCAGCTGACTGATGCTGGGAAAGCTACTTACCTTCTCTAAATCTCAATTTCCTCATCGGTAAAATGGGGATAATAATTCTTGATTTGCAGGGTTGTTGTGGTAATCAAATGAAACGAAATGGGGCGTCTGTGAGTGTGTGTGTGTGTGTGTGAGAGAGAGAGAGAGAGGGAGAGAAAGAGAAGTGCTTGACTCGAAGTAGGTGCTTAATTCATGTCAGTTCCTCAGTTCTCTGTGCACTTTCCCAACTGGGGGATGGGGAGAAGGAGATAAGAAGGGCTAGGTAAGCTTGGCCATTCTTCCTGGAAGTCCTGCCCTCTTGGAGGAGACTGTCCCTTCTTAGGCATCTATGGGAACTTGTTGCCAATATTTGGTGCTTCTTCCAGAGGCGTATCTGTGCCTCTAATGCTCCCCTTTCTCAGTTCAGCCACCACCCCAATGACCTGCTCTCCTTGCCTGCTGTTCTTCTCTACCTACCCCAGAGCCTAGCTGACCTCCTGGACAGGCTGGCAAGGGCAAAAATAACCTGGAGGAAGTTGAAGTTCCCATCACAGCCAGAAACTGGTATCTAGGACATCATCCCCTCCCACAACTGCTGTCAGTACCACACCCACACATTTCAACAAGAGATGGGTATCAATCTCAGAGAAACATTCCCCAATCCTCCCTTTGGCCCTGCCCTGTGCTCATCTGTTCTGCCTGTAGTGAAGTTCCGCTTAAATCTAACCTGAGCCTTCTTGCCTCTCGGTGGCAGACCCATCCTGCAGTTAGCAGCCCCTAAGAGGTTCCAGGCAAGTTTGTGGACACACACAATAGATGTGTCACCCACGGCCTTGTTTCCTTTCATCCTGTCGTTGGCATGGTAACCTTCCCTGTAAAAGTTGCAGCCCTCAAGGATGTTTTTCAGTTCTAGCAGGGACATAGCTCCTTCCCCCCACCCCGTGTAGATCACAGGGTGACATGTAGCTGTGTCATTCTGGCCTCTTCCAGAATGGGGACGTGGTGCTGGTGGCACAAAAGAAGGACTGGTTTATGGAGGGCAGCAAAGGGCTTAAGGGAGATGCTGATTGGATCTCTGAGGAACAGATTCCTTCTGTCCTACATGTTGATTCTTGGCCACCCAGAGAAACCAGCTCTGAGGCCCAGAATATTTAGGGAGCCACTCAGGATCTCATGGTGAATGATAAACACACACCTTCACTAAAATCAGGCACCCAACAAATGGCATGATGGCCGGTGCTTAAACCTGTAGAATAAGCTGATAAGCTAAAAAGCCTCCAGAATCCAGTGATTTCCTCTCTCCTCAGTCCCTCTGTGGAATAAATGAATATTTATTAACCATCTCCCGTGTTCCAGTTTCCCCATATATTATTTAAACTAATTCTTCCCACAGTCCTTTGAGGGAGGTATTAGAACACATTTTACAAACGGGGAAACTAAAATTTGGGCGGAGATCTTAAGCAACGTAACCAAAACTACGTGGCCGTGGAGTGGTGGCACTGAGACTGGAACCTAGGTCTTCAGACTCCCAATCCCACACAAAAGTCCTGTGTTCCTTTGTATTTGTGACTGTGCTACTGATAACGAAATCCTTGCCCCCAGGTCCCAAGGCATTGCCTTTCTAGGAGGTCCTCAGGAACGAAATGGGCATCAGCATCAGTCTCTGTGGCCACGGGGTCCTGCGTGGCCCTGCGTGGCACAGCAGCAGCAGCAGCCGTGTCCTCATCCTCAAACCTGTGTCTTCCCCCTGCCAGCTGCCTTGTCTCCGTCATGGAGTTTCCCCAGCAGAGGGCAAGCCGAGGGAAAGTGGTTCCCAGCTGCCAGCCTCATCTAGACAAAATTGCATTAGCGCCAGCCCCGGCTTCGTCCCTCCAGAGTGAGCACATACAGCTCCCCCGCAGAAGGGAGGGGCAGAGAGACACGGAGCAAAAAAAGGAAACTTCCATTTCTTTCTCTGGCCGGGAAGCACTTGGCTTCGAGCTGCCACTCATCTTGTAGGTGGGGAAGATTAATACTCATCCTCTGGAGATAATAGAAGTCTCTAAAATGAACCCTTGGGCAAGAGGTTTGCTAGGGAGAGAGGCTAGTAGGAAAGCCCGAGGTTTGAGTGCAGCAGGAGGGAAGGAGAGGCAGTCTGAGGAGGGAGAGAGGCCCCTGATCTCCTCTTGTGCTCTTCTCTGGGTGTCATTCTTCTTTCCGTGGGACTTCTGTCCTTTCGTCCAAAAAGACCAGAATAGTCATGTCCTGGCAACTGGGGCAGGGTGAGGGAGGAAGCAGTAGGAGGGGGAACTATCAGATTGTCACCTCAAGCAAAACAGGGAATGCGTTAATATTACTAATAGTTAATAGCGGGTCAACCCCGCTTCATTTATTATCTCATTTAATAGATCCTACTGTTATCCCTGTTTTAGAGAAAAAGAAATTGAGGTTTATGGGGCTCCTCAATGACAATAGCTCCCAATGGGAGTGGGCCAAGCACTCAGCAGATATGGTCTCATTTAATCCTCACCACAAACCAGTGAGACGGAACCATTATGCCCATTTTCTCCAGGTGAAAACTGAGGCTCAGAGAAGTAGGGAACTTGCCTGTGATCACTAAGTAATGTAAGTGGCAGAGTGAGGGATTAGAATTTGGATGTGTGACTCCAGAACTCATGTGCTCAACACTGTCTTGCTGCCACCAAGGCTTCTCCACACCTTCCGGGACTCCTGCTCACATAGCCTGAGACCACAAATATCTGCCCACACCTGCACTTCCCTGCGTTTTGCCACACAGGTGAAAACCCAGCCAGGAGCATTCACTGGATTTAGTTCAGACTTGCCACCAGCGTCTTTCTGGACGGATGGGCCTGGGTAACACGGGGCCCTGTGTCTTGGGGCTCTGGCTCCCATCCAGACTCCCGAGGTGGGAGGAAACCTAGAGGAGACATTACCACCCTCCGCATGCCTTGAGATTTCCCTAAGAGATACAAAGATGTATAAATTGAACAGCCCTCAGGAGGTCTCCTTAAGACCCAGGAAGGTGCTTCTTGCAGGAAAGGATGGTGAGCCCAACAATTTGAACCAGTGAGACCTGAAAGCAGCAGTCTCTCCAGCTGCGCAGGCTCCCAGTGGCCTTTCTCAGAGGCTCCTCTGCACTGTTACATGCGCAGACTCCATCACTCCCACCCCCACTGCTGTGGAGGTGGGAAACACTTGGAATCCTGAGTCAGAGGCAAGGTTCCACTTCACTTTCCCTGGAACAGCAAGTCAAGGATGCAGCCGGCAGTGTATTTGGAAAGGAAGGGCAACTGGAAAGTGAAAAAGAATAGTGCTCATTTCCTTCCCTACCATCTCTTTTATTTTAAAAACATTTTATGTATTTAATTTTTATCACACCATGTGTGATGCACGTTCATCGCAGAAAATACATGTTATGGAAATGAGGTTTATTAGTGTGAGTGTTCCTCCCTTTTTTCTCTCCTAACTTACCCGTCCACCAAAAGGTTTCCAGCTCAGAATCCAATCCCACTTTCCCACTTTCCAGTTTAGAGGGTTCAGTCTTTGCCAGCCCAGTTCCTGGACATTTTGTGATGCAGAATCAGAACTGGGGGGAGGGAGTAGTTAGAGAGAGATGTAGAGTCTGAGAGGCTGGGAAAAGGAAGGACTTGGGCAGAGAGGCTAAACTGATCTATTTAATAAAGAACAAGGAAGGAGAGGGAGAAGGAAAGTTACAAGGGAAAAGTAGGGGGACTTTTATGAAGTATTGCTGTGGGGCGTTAAGTGGACTCCCCATAATTCCCCAAGTAGAGATTGGAATAACTCTGTATTTTCTGGCTCCAGGATCGTAATTCCTTATTTGCAATTCTTTATTGCAAACCTTGTAGAGCTTTGACCATGTAGAAATCCAGCATTTATTAGGGTTCCATACAGGAAAGTACAAAATATCATTATCCGATAAGTAAAAGAAAATAGTCAAGTATTTATCCTGCCTTCTTTTTTTTTTTAAAAAACAACTATGATTAAGCCTAAGTTTATCATCGACAAATTCTGGCTAACAAATGCAAATGGAATGATAGAATTACAAAATCACCATTTAGTAACCTCTAATGAGATAATAGATTTAGACAAGGATCATCAGTAATCCAGGGATTCCTAAAACCGTTGGGTGGTGAAGGATGGAAGGGAACTTTATAATATCAATAATACTTGAACTCACCAATTAATTTTAACGTCACAAAAAGAGAGACACCCAAGAAAACAGAAAACATATGTTCACGTAGAAACCTGTATATAATGTCCATAGCAGCAGCATTATTTGTAATAGTCAAAATGGAAGCAACCCAAATGTCCATTAACTGATAAGTGGATTTCTAAAATGTGGTATATCCATATAATGGAATATTATTCAGCCAAAAAAAGGGGGATGAAGTACTGATACATGTTACAACATGGGTAAACCTCAAAAACATTATGCTTGGGGCTTCCCTGGTGGTGCAGTGGTTGAGAATCTGCCTGCCAATGCAGGGGACACGGGTTCGAGCCCTGCTCTGGGAAGATCCCACATGCCGCAGAGCAACTAGGCCTGTGAGCCACAATTACTGAGCCTGCGCGTCTGGAGCCTGTACTCCGCAACAATAGAGGCCACGATAATGAGAGGCCCGTGCACCACGATGAAGAGTGGCCCCCACTTGCCACAACTAGAGAAAGCCCTCGCACAGAAACGAAAACCCAACACAGCCATAAATAAATAAATAAATAAATAAATAAATAAATAACACCCCCCAAAAAAATTATGCTAAAAAAATATTATGCTAAGTGAACGGAGATACCAAAGGCCATGTATTTTATTGTTTTATCTACATGAAATGTCCAGAATAGGCAAATCCATAGAGACAGAAAGTAGATTGGTGGTTGCCAGGTGCTGGCGGGTGGGTGGAATGGGGAGTGACTGCCAACAGGTACAGGATTTCTTTAGGGGTTGATGGTAATGTTCTGGAATTAGGTAGTGGCAATAGTTGTACAACAGTGTGACCATATTAAAAACCACTGAATTGTACACTGTAATTTTTATGTTATATGAATTATTTTTCAATTAAAAAATAATATCTAGAAAATTAAAAAGAGAGAGAGAGAACCAAAAATTATGTGTCTCTTGATATATTGCAGAAGCAAGTACATAGCATGACCTAAAAAGTGAACCTGAATTTGATCAAACCTCTAGGTATAAAAACGAGTTTGGGGGCTTCCCTGGTGGCACAGTGGTTAAGAATTCGCCTGCCAATGCAGGGGACACGGGTTCGAGCCCTGGTCCGGGAAGATCCCACATGCTGCGGAGCAACTAAGCCTGTGCGCCACAACTACTGAGCCTGCACTCTAGAGCCCGTGAGCCACAACTACAGAGCCTGCGTGCCGCAACTACTGAAGCCCACACGCCTAGAGCCTGTGCTCCGCAGCAAGAGAAGCCACCGCAATGAGAAGCCCACGCACCACAACGAACAGTAGCCCCCACTCACCGCAACTAGAGAAAGCCCACGTGCAGCAATGAAGACCCAGTGCAGCCAAAAATAAATGATAATAAATAAAAATAAATATTAAAAAAAAACAAGTTTATAGGAAATTCATGGGATAGAAGGACATAGTAAATAACATTATGAGGGGAAAAAAGTGCAATCTGTCAAATCTAAAAGTGGGGAATTCTTCAGGACAAGTAACTTGGTTTCTTCAATAAATAAATAGCAAGGGAAACTAATATGAATGAAAAGAAACTTAAAAGACGTATCAACAAATGAAAAATGTGGTCTTTTTTAGGTCTTGATTCAAACAAAGGAACTTAAAAAATACTCATAAAGATATATACTGAAGTATTTTCAGATGAAATTAGGTAATGTCTGGAATTTGCTTCAAAACAATCCAGTGTGTGGTGGCAGGGAGTGAGGAAGGGAGTGAGGAAGGCAGTGTAGACGAGACAAGACCAGCTGTGAGTTGACAGGTGTTGAACTGATGGTTAGATACAGAGAAGTTCACTACATTACTCCCTCCTACTTTTGTGAATGTTTGAAAATTTAAACACACACACATAAAAATGAAGCTTGATTTATCCATGAAATTGGGGCATATTTAAAAGTTATATATTATTTAAAGGAAAATGGGCTAAGATCAAATAATTGAGTTTGAGGTCACTCATGCTTTATTGAAAGCTGAAATTAAAGAGCATGTATAAAATCTGAAATGACCAAATTATTCTTATCATTATTGTTATTATTGCAATAACTAAACTGGAAATGGAGCGGGGCGACCAGGACCCTCCCAAGGAGGCAGGAAGCAGTGCAGCCTTTCGAACACCCAGAAACACAGTCAAACTAAGTTGTTGGCCTTCTGGCCCCAACCTGCTTTTCCAGCCCCGTTTCTTGCCCCCCACCCTTTCCTTGCTTTCAGGCCACACCACCGTTAATTCACAGGTTCCTGAACACCTTGACTTTCTTGCCTTTGTACTTGTTATTGCCTCTGCCTGCAAATCCCTCTCCTGTGAACACCCCATCTTCCTCCTACACCTTGTTCGCCTCCTCCTTCCTAGGATTAGTCACTCCCTGCTCCATACACACCTCTATCACACTGTGAGGCAATTATTTATTTCTAAATCTCCCCCCACCCAATTCTGTGATGGCCCAGACTCTATCTTGTTTATCTCTGCATGCTCAGGGCCTGCTTTCTGTCAGGCATTTGGTGAATGTGTTTTGGATAACAGACTGACTGAGTAACTGAGGAGCAGCACAGACTTTGGATGGCCCGGTGCTCCGTGTGGCCCCAAGAAATTTACCCAGACTTGGGCTCTCTCCCAAGATATGCCTGCTAAACTGGGGTACAACAAAGCAAACAGTCTGATCCAAGAATAAACAACAAGACCACCTGGTTAACACCAACCCAGTTATAAGCAAAAGAAAAAAGAAGTTTAAGAGAAAAACTTGGAGCCTAGTAGTATGCATGAATTGTGTATTGGAAATGGGGACAGAGAGATAATTTGGTGACGGGGGCAAGAGCTCAAGAGTTCTTGAGAAATAGGGTGGCAAGCTAATAAAACAACACTGCTTTCTGACTTTTAAAAAACCTACAGCCCCCAAATGTAGAAGCCAGCAGCAGCTCCCTGATGCTTCTATCCTGCCAGCCCCAATGGACAATCCACCTACAGGGAATATTAAACAGCCAACCTGTGTCCTCTCAGCAAAGAACCTAGAGCCCTGAGTCACTACAAAATCTTTCCCTTCTTTTGTTTTCATCGCTCTTAACACCTTACAACTGAAGGAGCAGATCTGTGCAGGGGGAGAAAATACTCCATCAGAGGACCTTCATAAAGATGACTACATCATACCAGATTCTAGAAAATAATTATTTGCTTACCTAGTCTTATTTTTTCTTTTTCTTTCATAAATACTTTCTTCTGATGATTTTTTAAAAACCTGCTTACTTGGAAAATACAGAAAAGTACACAAAATGAAATTAAAATTTCCCATAATCCCACCAGAAATAACATTAACATTTGATGTATGCGTGTGTGCATGTGTGCATTTTATATAACTGGAATCATGTCATATAGAGTTTTATATATTTACCACTTAGTATATTGTGGGTATTTTTTCAGGTCAATAGTTATTTTAGAACATGATTTATAATGACTGCCTAGTAGTCCATCATATAACAATTTACTTCAGCCATCACCCATAGGACATTTATGTTGTTGCCAGTTTTTCTCCGTTACGAATAATACACTGTAATTAACAGCAATCCTGGAAGAACTGCTAGGTCAGAGGGCATGAACTTTTTTTAAAGAAATTTAGTTAGTTAGTTAGTTAGTTAGTATTTTTGGCTGCATTGGGTCTTCGTTGCTCTGTGCGGGCTTTCTCTAGTTGCAGAGAGTGGGGGCTACTCTTCCTTGCGGTGCGCGGGCTTCTCATTGCGGTGGCTTCCGTTGTTGCAGAGCACAGGCTCTAGGCGCGTGGGCTCAGTAGTTGTGGCACACTGGCTTAGTTTCTCCGCGGCATGTGGGATCATCCTGGATCAGGGCTCGAACCCGTGTCCCCTGCATTGGCAGGCGGATTCTTAACCACTGCACCACCAGGGAAGCCCCGGCATGAACTTTTATAAGGCTTTTGGTGCATGTTGTTGAATTGCCCTCAGGAAGGCTTATACCAGTTTATTCTCCCCCCATCAGTGTATGAGACTTTCGTGCATCCAAGGGCTATCCCTCAATCTACCATGTGTGAAAAAGGTAAGGTGCTTCTATATTTCTCACAATGAATATATATTTTGTAATCAGAAAAAAATTCATGTTCTTTTTTTAAAGAAAAAGAAGTTTTCCCCATTAAACAGATGGGAAACCTGAGGCCCATGGATGAATAACTTTTAAAGTCTTGCTTTTTGAAGCCTGACAGTTGGGTCTGAGGAGATTGAAAAAAAGTATTTCTGGATAGAACCAAGATTCTGAGAAGAAAATTCTAAGGACCTTGGCAGTTTCAGTAGCCAAGAATGAAGTCTGGCTCTGAAGAGAATGAAAGATGACGCTGAGGAGACAATTCAGGGGAGTCATCACAAATTTGAGGGGACAAACTTGGTTCTGAGGCCGCTGGAATGGGATCGGAAGCAGTCACCACTCCAGAGTTTCTCTTTTACAGAGACTTGGGGCAATCAAATTTGCATTTGCATCATTCATAGGATACTGAGAATACTCCCCAAAGTACTGCTTGGCCTCATCACTGATCTGAGAAGACTTACAAATGGGCCAGGTTGGGTGGACCTTAGAGTATTAAATAGGTGGTTCTGAGAAGACAGTTTAAGATGGATGATTGGTGTTGAGGTGACTGAAAACTGGTTTTGATAAGGCAGCTGGAGATTCACTGTCTCTGACAAGCCAGTTTGAAGGAATTCAAAGTTGGTTCTAAAGAGATTCAAAGGTGTTTGGCGGGCTGGGATGGTTTTGTTTTTTGTTCTCCCAGATCCCCTCCATATGCCCTGGACCAACTTAACCCCAATAGGTGCTTCATTAATTTGTTCAATAGATGAGGCCCAGTTTGCTTCTCTGGAGTTTGGTCTTTGGATCTGGAAAGATTCTAGGATGAGAAGTTGGTTGTGAGCAGAAATGAGCTTCTGAGGAGGCTGAGATAATTTTCTCTGAGGCGGGCACCCACTTATGGTTCTGTGGAAATGGCGACTTCTGGGTTTGTCTGGGAACTGAGGAGGCACTCAGGCCCAGGTGGGCAGCATGATTTACCTGGGTCACAGGGCTGGGAGAACACACTTCAGGAGAGATTCGTTTCCACGCATTTGCCTCCCCAGATTTATTAAACCCCCTCCCTCAAAATGAGTCCCAAGTGAGAGTCTTAGGAGGGACTCCCACCCCACTATCCCCAGGCCTGCTCTTTGGACTCTAGTTTGCAAATCAGCATCATGATCTTAGAGGGCTGGTCAGAGCCCAGGCTCAAGAGGGTCACCCCCAGGGAGGGAGGACAGGTCTGTAGGACGGAATGAGCACTGGGAGTCTACCTGGGGAATGGGCACTCGAAGACAGGGAAGGAAAAGATTTAAAAAATCTAGCTGTAGTGAGGTATAAAGGGTTTAAAAATAGCTTTATTTACATACCATAAAATTCATCCATACGAATTTAAGAATACAATTCAGTGACTTTTAGTAAATTTACAGAGTTGTTCAAACATCACAGTTCATTTTTAGAACATTTCCATCATCCCCAAAATAACAAGCTGATTTGCAGTCAAGATCTACTCTTTTTTTTTTTCTTTTTAATTTATTTTTGGCCGTGCCCCTCCGCATGCGGGAACTTAGTTCCCCCACCAGGGATCGAACCTGCACCCCCTGCAGTGGAAGCACAGAGTCTTAACCACTGGACCGCCAGGGAAGTCCCTCAAGATCTACTCTTACCCCGAGCCCCTGGCAACTACTAATCTGCTCTCTGTCTCTATAGATGTGCCTTTTCTGGACATTTCATATAAATGCAACCATACAATATGCACCTAACTTTTTTTATTATAATGTCTTTAAGGTTTATCCATGTTGTAGCACACATCCGTATTTTGTCCCTTAATGATTGCAGAGTGGTATTTCGTTGTTTGGATCTACCACATCTTATTTATCCATTCACCAGTTGAATAGACATTTTGACTTGTTTACACTTTTTGGCTCTTACGAATAATGCTGCTATGAATACTCACATCCATATCTTTGTGTAAACATATTTTCATTTCTCTTGGGTAGATAGCCAGGAGTGGAATTGCTGGGTCATATGGTAAGTGTATGTTTAACTTTATAAGAAATGGCTAAACTGTTTTCCAAAGTGGAACCTTTTTACATGCCTACCAGCAATGTATGAGGGTTCCAGTTTTTTCACATCACCAACACTTGTTATTGTCTGTTTGAAAAGGGTAACTGTTAAGGATAATTTTCTAAAATAAATCAAGTCACCCTCTCCCCACACCAACCCCAACATGTACCCAGGCACGCAGCAAGTGCCAGTTTATCAGAGTTGGGAACCCACCCTCTGGGCCCCACTGCCTTTTCACCCTCAGGCTGCTGCACAGTCCCAGGCTCCCTTGGCCCAAAGAGGAGAGAGAAAAGATGTAGTTGCAAGACTATCTCAGAACTGAGGGGTGGGAATGTGGTAGGATAGGGTTTGTGATAACTAGTGAGTGAGTGGGGCCCATGTTCTAGAAAATCCATCCAGGTAAGATCCCCTAGGAGATAGTAACAAAATGCAACCTGTACAGATAATCTCTCAAGACTAGTCTCCCGGGACAATTTCCCACACCATCTGATCTTAGCCCCTTCCTCCTTCTGAGGTACGAGCACCTCATCAGTGTGTGGCCCACCATCCACCAGGCACCTTTTCTCCTTAGAAGCTGAGGACTTAAGGACATTTGCCAAACTGAATAAATAATGACATATAAACAAGCATACCTTGTTTAGCCCCAGACATATTACCAAGAAGATATAAACAAATGGGAGGGAGTTTGAAATAGAGCAATAAAGATGATGAAGGGGCTGGCTCCGTTTCCATGCAGAAAGATTAAATGAAGCAAAAAGTTTTTAGGAGTCTGGGCCCTGACTCTGTGAGTGGCGGGGGGGGGGGGAAAGGGGGTGATTATTGCTTTGAGTAAGAGAGAGGGGAGTAAATGGGGACATGGTGGGAAGAAGGAGCCAGAATGGGGGGGCTCTGGAGTGAATGGGCCCACATCCACACAAAGACTTGTACTCAAATGCTCAAAGCAGCTTTATTTCTAATAGCCCCCAAAGGGAACCAACCCCAATGTCCATGCACAGGTGAGAAGGTGAGCAAATTGTGCTATAGCTGTGCAGTGGAATACTGCTCAGCAATAAAAAGGAGTGAACTATTTATACACGCAACAACATGGATGAATCTCAAAATAACAATGCTAAGTGAGAGAACCCAGACCAAGACGAGTACATACAGAATTATTCAACTTGTATGAAACTCCAGAAAATGCAAACTGATTTATATAGTGACAGAAAACAGATCAGTGGTTGCCTGGGGACAGAGGTATAGGAAGGAAAGATGTCCAAGGGGTATGAGGAAAGTTTTGAAGGTGATGGATATGTTCATTATCTTAATTGTGGCGATGGTTTCACCTGTGTACACGTGTCAAGACTCATCAAATTGTACACTTTACATGTACCTCAATTGTATTTACATCAGTTTTTTGTACTTTCATATGTACATCAAGTGTACCTCAATAAAGTTGTAATAATAGCAGTAATAATAATAATAAACAACCTAAATACTGAGGAGAATGGACTTATGAGAGGGCTTCCTGAAAAAGGAGATGAGATAGTTTTACTTGGATCTGAGAAGCTGAGCCTCCAACTTGACCTAAGAGAACATATCGAGTAAGCTTTGCCTCAAAAGTTTCTCCTAGGTCCTAGTAATGGGAAAAGGGAGATGGGATGAAAAATCACTGAAGTGGAGGGCTAGATTTGCTATTTGGGTGCAAAATCTTATTAGCACCCAAAGGCGTATGGGTAGAATGTTGAAATCTTATTTGCTCAATACCTGCTTCTTTTAGACTTGGTCTCATTCCCCTTAGGACGACTGGGATCTCACTCTGCCCAGTCTTCCCCTCTCAAACTGCATTAAGTGTGGCTGCACCAGGGAAAACAGCAGAGGAGAGAGGGGAACATTGGAGAGAACCCCTCTGACTCCATTGCACCCGTTCCTGACTCTGTTTCTTCCTGGGATGTGGGAGCTGTAAGTGGGGGCAGGTAGAAGGAAGCACACCTCAAACCCAGCCTGACAGCAGAAGCTAAGCTCTGCCTTTCTGAGTGCTTAGAATCTTTCAAAATGAATGAGGCTGAACATTCCTGAAATTTAAAAGAAAAGAGTACCTCTCAGATACTAAGAGGTAAGGGTCAAGAGTCCTTAGGACCTGGTTTTCTTTTGCTTCAGAATTGAAGCCTGTCCTTCGCTGGCCGAGTTCCCCTGCCCTCTCTCCTCTTCCACCCCATTCCTCTCTGTCCCTCTCCACATCCCTGAAGCCCTAGACAATGTCCCTAGGTAGCAATCAATTGTTCAACACTATCTGGGTCCCTTCCCAAACCTCAGCCTTTATGATGATGCGAGTTTTTAACAGCACTGCCTTGTGCCCTTGGTTTTAGATTTCCCTCACAGGAACAGGAGTTGAAATGAACACTTTCCTTTTTCTTTATACTATAGGACTGTAAAATCGGGCAATTATTGAGTCTTGGCCTATTTAAACCATGCAAAGAAACTTAAATTTCAACTGTCAGAACCTAAAGAAACCCTGGTGACAGGACTAATAATAATTAGCTGGCAGGCTTGGCAGAATTTCTCAATAAGCCATCTGCATCAGAATCACCTGGCATGTTAGTTATCAAGGCCAGTTCCAGGACCCCATTCCAGACCTCAGGAATCAGATGCTCTGGGAATGGGGCCTGGGAATCTGATTCTGATACACTGTAACAATCTAGGAGACCCTTTGCTTTAAAGGAACAGAGTGAGTCTCTTTGCTCCTTCTTTCATATTTTATTCTTGCCATGTTTTTTTTCCTTGGGAGCCTGTGATGATAAATTCTTAAGAATGTGTAACAGGCATAGACTTGTTTTCCTGGGCCTAGAGTAAGATGGGGAGGGGAGGTGGGGCTGGGAAGAGGTGTGCCAATGCAAATATTGTCCCATCAGGACGTGGCGATTTTGCCAGGAGGCTACAGGGATGTGCCCGGATGTGCCCGGATGTGCCCGTTGCTAGAGAAGGTGGCTTGGTTCCCCATGTTCCAGGCTGAGGAGTCTGGTGTCATGGGATAGGGCAGAGATCAACACTGCTGGTGCTTGAGGGGTAGAATGGAAGAGAAAGAATTGGGTTGATGCCAGGGGATTGCTGGAATTCCCCTGGCTCCGGGAGAGGTGTGGGTTGGTAACCAGGGAGACCCTTAGAGGGAGGAGAAGGTGCGGAGGTAGGTTAGACTTCGATTTCATTCAGGGCCTGTTATCCATACTGGATAGAGGGGATACTTCATTGTCCTTGATTTTGGGGTCAGAAGTTGGGAAGGGAGCCAAGGCTTGGGAATTCCAGGACACCAAATCTATTGCACCCATCTGACCAATGGAAGGTGGTGTCTGACCAATTCACAGAAGACTCATATCAGGGTTGGAGGTAGTGCTTCCATTCAGTAATCCATCCATCCATCCTCCCTGTCTCACACACAAAACAAGCCAATCAGGCTGACTTCCACTTACCCTGCCAAACTCAACTTTTTCACCTTTCCTAAGCCCCTGGGTGGGTTGAGTGTCCTTCGCGGTACTCCCAGAGAGCTTCATGCTTGCCCATGTTATATGACCTAGCACCATGTTATAATTTTTGGCTTCATCTCTATCTCCCCAACTGACAATGTGCATTGTTGTCGTGGCCAGCTCAAGGCCTCTCACAGAATAGACAGATCCTCACGAGCGCATGAGAATTGCTCTGGCTATGAGTATGGACCCTCAGGGGGCTGGGGCCAGAGGAACCTAGCACTTCAGGCCTCCTACATAGTGGGGACAGACTTAGTCTAGGTGGAACAATAGACAACAGGCCAGCCTCCTGCCCACTCTGCCCTGTGTCACAGGAAGCTGCCAAGGATCACAGCTCTAGCTGGCAAGTAATGAGATTTTTTTCCTGGAAGGATTCTTGGCTTGATAACTGGTCCTTGCCTCTTCTCATCTTCTTCGATACCCTCAGGCTTCTGGGGACATGGAGGATGGGAGGGAGAGGCTGAGGCAGCCCCAGCTTTGTTACTGTTTCCCAAAGCCCTCTGCCCATCCCTTATCTCCCCCAAGTGTATAGGGCAGGGATTCCCAAGAACACGGAATTTCCCAATCCTGGGTAGAGATGGGGGCCGGGCTGGTCACACATTTGGGGCTAGAATGGTGCTGCCTCTGGCCACACATGTTCCACCTCTACCTCTGGCCTTTTTTAGCTTTCACTAACCAAGATAAGCCTGAAGCCCACCAGACTGAGGAATGGGCCCAGTATCAAGAAGAGGAGACCCAAACCCAATTCTCAACGAATTCACTCCAGCGACACACAGTGGGCACGTCTCTGGTTGGAATATCCTTGTCTCTGGAAAAGCCCCTCAAACCCCTCGATAGAGACGGCTACTACAGAGGCCTCCCCCTAGCCCAGGAAACACACCCAACCACAGCTATTTTATTTTCCTTTTAATTTTTCTGAAGGATATACACCACATATCCCATGGGCAGTAAAGCGCATTCAACGTGTTTATAAGCCAAACAGTCACTTTGTTTAAGCAAACACAAGTACAAAGTAAAATAAAACCACAAAATAATGAACTGCATGTTCATAACATACAAAAATTGCCGCCTACTCAGTAGGTAACTACAACATTCCAACTCCTGAATATATATATAAATTTACATTTTCAGTTAAAAAAATAGACTTTTGAGAGTTCAGATTTTTAGATTTTGTTTTCTTACATTCTGGAGAACTGAAGCTCAAGCTCAGCCCTTTTCCTTATTTTGCTCCCAAAGCCTCCCCCAAATCACCACTCCTTGCCCCCCTTAAGGCTAGAGGTGAGCACATCCCTCACAATTGCACATGTCAAGCCGTCAGCAAGGCGCATCACACAAAAGGCACCAAGACGTGAAACTTTTTAAACCAAAAGGACAAAAAAAACCCCAAACCTTTCAAAAAAAAGGAGAAAAACCAAGCCATATTTTGCCACATGTGAGAGTACAGTCGGGCAGTATTTACAAAAAGGTTAACAGAACAACACTCTGACACATGCTCCGATTAATACCGAGAATTGCTGTTTCAAAAAAAGCTTCAAACTTAATTGTCACAGCATCATCACAAAACAAAGGATCACCATTGGTTTGCTTGGCTTTTCTTTTTTTTTTTTTTTTTTTCCCAAAGTGAGGATCTAATTCCAAATAATACAATAGAGTATGCAAATTATTTCACATCAAGAGTACCCCAAGAAAAACAAAATCCATGGCACAGACACTGTACAAGAGTACAGGGCTGGACTCTGAGGGGCCCAAACCCCATTTTGCCAACTTGATTTTCTAGCATTGAAGGGAGCAAGGGGTCAGGCATACGATGGAGATGATACTGAAATGATATATCCAAAATCCATGCAAATCAAGTTCTTTGGATAGAAGTGAAGACCTTGCACATGGCTGTTTCAGGCAGCTGAAGTCAAAGGGAGTAGGTCCTGGGGAGGGAAGGGAAGTGGACAGAAAGAATTGTTGGCCAACAGACCTTCCACAGCGACCCTGGGGTCAAGTAGAGAAGGAGGATTTGGCTCTGAGAACCTCCATCTGACCTAAGAGGAGCCCCCTCCTACGGCCATCTCCTCCTCTCGTCCTTTAAGTCTCTTGTGTTTCATTTTCTCCCTTTTTCCTTTCCTTTTAGCAAATTTCAATTGTCCTGGGAGAAAACGTGGTCGTCATGTCCGAAAGCCCTGTGGAAGCGCTGAAGGAGTTGGTGACAGCTGAGGAAGGGAAGCTGCTGACTTGGGCAGGGAAAGCAGGAGGAACGGAGGAGTATGTGGTGGCCACGGAGGGTGACGGGAAACCACTGTGCACAGGCGATGGGTAGGTCGAGGAGCCGGGAGAGGAGTAGGAGGTGGGCACGGGTGATGGGTATGAGGTGGTGGCTGGGGATGGGTAAGAGGTAGTGACTGGGGATGGGTAGGAGGTAGCCACTGGGGATGGGTAGGAAGGGAGAGAGGAGGTAGCGGCAGAGGCCACACTTTTGTCTGCTTTTTTGTCCTTCTGCCGCAAGTGGATTTTGGTATGCCTCTTGCGTTCATCACTCCTGGCAAACTTTCTCCCACAGATGTCACAGGCGAATGGCTTCTCGCCTGTGTGGGTGCGGATGTGGGTGGTGAGGTGGTCGCTGCGGCTGAAGTTGCGCATGCAGATGCGGCACTGGAAGGGCTTCTGGCCGGTGTGGATGCGAATGTGGCGGGTGAGCTCATCTGAGCGAGAGAAGCGGCGGTCACAGGACTCCACGGGGCAGGCGTAGGGGCGTTCATGGGGGGGAGTCTTGCTGGGTCGGTTGGGGTACTTGCGCATGCGGCTGGGTTTGATGAGCTGGGACTGGTAGGTGGTGTTGAGGGCCTTCAGGTCCTGGGAGCCCGACTGTGTGGCAAAGGCCTTGATGGTAGAGAGTGGAGTGAGTGAAGGCTGCTGGGTACGGTTCTCCAGGCCCTGGAAGGGTTTCTGGTCTGGGGTGCCCAAGCCCAGGTCCCCCTGCTGTTGTGGAAACAGATAGTCAGGGATCATGGGGACCTGGAAGCCACCCTTGGCAGCAGGGTAGGCAGGAGGTGGGTACTGAAGCGCGGTGCCTGCTGAGCCTGGAAAGGCCTGACCTTGTGGCTCAGGGAAGATGTCGGTGTTAGGTGTGGGGAAGGTGGGTGCTGCTGAGTAAATAGGGCTGCTGTCGTTGGACTGCACTGCGCAGCTCAGGGGTGGGCTCTGGGAGGCAGAGGAGGAGGCCGCTGGAGATGATGCTGAGGATGAGGTGGCTGGGGGGTTGGTCATGCTAACGAGGCCGCTGACCAGGCTGAAGAGGGGCTCAGGCCATAAGGTGTTGCCACTGTTGGGTGCAGGTTCCAGAGAGAAGCGGCCAGTGTAGGTGATGGGGGGCAGCCGGGTGGTTTGGCTGGGGTAACTCGTCTCCACTAGAACCTTCTCGTTATTCAGAGTGATGTCAGGAAAAGACTCTGGCAGGAAAGAGAGAGGGAGGAGGCCTGGTTACTGGAGAGCAATCACTGGAGGGCGAGGAGGACCCACGCTGCCAGGCGAGAGGTCGGGCCAGCTACCATTGACTCTTGAGCTGGTTAATAATTGATAGCAGCAGATTGCAATGTTCCTGGACCCGCTCCAGAGGCAGAACCCATTTCAACAACAGCTGACGCAAATACGGAGAATTCCCCCTCCACTGCAGCTCCCAGCGTTCCGCAGCAGCGTCTGCGCGGGCGAGGGATTCCCGCCAGCACCCCCTTGGCCACCGCTAGTGCGCGACCCCTACCCTGGGCTGCCAGGGCATCCCTGGCCAAGGATCACAGTCCTTCCCTGGGGACAGGCGGCAGGCTAGCCTTTCTGGAGGCGGAGGGGGCGCAGCCCTGCTCGTCAAAACAAGCCCTCTCCCCATCCCCCCCTCCCCCCACCCCCGCAGCCCCACAGCTCTCCATCCAAAACAAAAGCTGGCTCCCCTGCGCACAATTAAGGACGAGGAGGGGGTGGGGGGATGTCCCCAGGCATTCCTCTAATACAGGACCTTGGGGATGAGAGGAATAGAAGGGAAACCCCACTTGCATCCCTGAAGTCCAGGAGCACTGCCGCGATGAAGGGGGCGCTGCAAAGCCCGTGGGGAAGGACCAGACGCCAGGATGGTGGCGAAGGGGCTAGCTCTCGGCGTAGGCCACAGCTTACCTGCGGTCAGGTGCTCGTAGGGCTGCTCGCCCGCCTCCCCCTGAGGGTTGAAGGCGCCGCCGCTGCTGTTGCTGTTGCTGCCGCCCCCTCCACCTCCACCGCCCCCGCTGCTGCTGCTGTTACCGCCGCTGCCCTCCGGGGCCCCGGAGGCACCGAGGAACTGGGGAGCCCCATTGCTCAGCAGCATCATCTCTTCCAGCTTAGGGTAGTTGTCCATGGTGGGCGAATGAGGAAAGGAGCCAAAAGGGTCGGAGATCTGCAGCGGGGACATCAGCTGCATCTCGGCCTTGGCTGCCGCCATCCCGGACTGGCGGGCTGGAGAGCTGGTGTTGGGGCGGGTGGGCGCAGCCCGGGGCAGGAGCTGCGGGGGACACCTCTCGGGGGCCTGGCCAGGTCACATGCGGGGCGCGGGGCACACTGTGGAGAGCGCAGGTGGGGTCTGCCGGCTCGCCCTCGCCGCCGGCCGGTGTAGACGCGGCGCAGCTGCCGAGGCTGGGGTAGGGGCCGGTCCTGCGGCGGAAGCTGGCGGCGGCGGCAGCTGGCGGCGGCGGCTCCCCGAGTTCTGCGCGCTGGGATCTCTCGCGACTCCCCGGATCCGCCTCTATTTGAAGGGTCTGGAACGACATGGACCCACCTCCTTCGTGACGTACATGGCCATAAATGGGAAGCAGGAAGCCCTAATATGGCAAGACGAGCCGGGAGGACCCGGAGTGACGTGAAGCGCCCTCTCCAAGAGCCATAGGCACTGCCATCCCGCACCCTGGGCCTGACGCCGGCTCCCACACCCTGGGTGCCCAGGCCTCGAGGAAGCTTAGCGCTCAAGCCACAGCTGAGGACTCCCGGACCGAAGCTGCTCCGTAGTTCCCGGCGTTGCCCCCGCCCCTTCCCTCCACCTTCTTCCCTCCTCCCGGAGCCGGAAACAGCCGGACCATATCTGGGCGCTCCAAATAAGGCGCTGCCCATATAAGGGTTGTTCCGGCGGGGGATCCTTCCTGCTCCTTATATGGCGTTTCCGGGTCGCTGCTTGCTGTTCCCTGGCTCCCTCCCTCCTCCCTGGTTCCGAGCTGGGAGCCCTACGCGCGCGCAAGAGCCGGGGACGCCCAGGCAGGGAGGGTTCCAGGCGCGTAGCTCTATGCGCTTCGCGGCTCCCGGCGGGGACTGGGCTGGGAAAGCCCGGGCCCTGGGCGGGGGCGAGGGCGACTAGGACCTGGGCTCTGCCACCGTGATCCAGGACTCGCCCGCCCACCTCTGGGACCGTGGGAGCCGGGCGGGAACGAAGGGGAGGAGCTGCTGGGCTGGCCAGGGCAGAGGCCGCCCAGGAGAGGCGGGGCCCTGACCCCAGGCCTCGACCAATGGCATGGTGCCTTTCCAAGTGTCTCGGGGGAAACTGAGGCTAGGAAATAACAGCCAAATGGTGCCTGGGTTCCTTCCTGTGCGGTACGGTGGGCCATCTGCTTCTCCCTCATGTGCCAATGGGGTGGGGCTGTTGGAGCCTGGGGATCCCTCTGCGCCACCCGAACCAAAACGCTGTTCTCTGGTCCCTCTGGGGAAGAGCCCACGTTTGGGTGGTTGGACGAGGTAAGCTGATTGCCTCTGGAGAGACCTGAGTTCTGTTCCCACCAGGAGCTGGTGGTCCCTGTGTTGGTGGGAGACTGTCCCACCTTTATCCAGAACAGGTGGAGGTTGGGGGGGGGGGGAAGTGTGAGAATCTGAAAAGGAGGCTTCCCTGTGGACTGTCTGGGGACCCCAGGCTGGCTCGAAGAGAGGACCTGCTTAGCGGGTTGGTGCTGCCCTCTGGAGGTCCCTCCAGCTCGGTTCCCCCGGCCCCTGGCCGAGTGGGCTCTTCCGCCGCCGTCTTGCTCCCCCTCCCGGCTTCTGTGCTGGGCGCTGCGCCAGGCTGGGGGAGCCTTAGACGCAGTGAGCGCGAACTGAGCAGGCGCCGCATCCTGGGCTCCCCCTGCAGTCCCTGGGGAGCCGCCACAGCCGAGGCGCCCAAATCCCGGGCGGGATAACACTCCCCTCCTCGAGCCAGGCCAAGGGCGAGGGTGGGAGGAGAGGGGAGTAGACTGGAATGGTTCCCGCAGGTCTTCCGGGAGCGGGACGCAAACGAGGAAGGCCTCCCCGTCCCGTCCCCGCCCCTCCCCCCACAATCAAGTGCGCAACCCTAAGAGAACTGGGATTCCGGTAGGGGAAGGCTTCTGCTCTAGCTCTGAATCCAGGGGAGGTGGTGTTTTTCTGAATTTAAAAAGAAAGCAGAAAGTGTGTGTGTGGAAGGAGCTTGCTGACGACACTGGGAGGGAAGGGGGCGGGTTAGGGTCTGCTTGAACCTAAACAGCCTCAGGAAGTAGGTGTCGGAGGGTTTAAATTGGGGGAGGGGGCGTAGCTATCTTGGGCTACACACACACACCACACACCACACACACACAGACACACACACACACACACACACACACACACTTTCTTATAAAAATCGGCTTAAGGAATCCGGCAGTGAACCAGGGCTCCCTCGTCTCTGTGCTCTAGGTCTGAACTCCCCATCCCAAATGCTAGGGCCTGGTGGGTGTCCACTCCCACCGCCTACCGAGCTGTCCATTAGGAGCAAGAGTGAGGCACCTCTCTGAGGCCTCCTTCTGGGCAGAAAGGCCAGGCCAGTCAGGGTCAGATGTCTTGTGTCTGAATGCCCATTTTGCTACTTCCTGGTGGGATACCTTGGCCAGGATTTTTGTATCTTTCTTCAGCTGTAAAATAGAGCTAATGTTAATGATGCCCACATGGAAGGATTGTTGTGAAGACTGAAACTTACATGGACTGCCGTCTGTGAAGTCCTAAAGCACAGTGCCTGCCTTGCTGTTGGCATTCAGTAAACAGTGGCTATTGTTATTTATGACCCCCACAGGGTCACCCACAGCTCACCCACCCATCCTCAGCCTCCAAGCAAACCCCAGTGACCCTTTTCTGAAAAGTTGTACAGAGAAGGAGAAACATTCCAATTCTAACACAGGGGACATTGTCCTGAAGAGCTAATCTGAATCCTTCTTGCTGCAGTAGAACATTATTTCCTAGAGCAGAATTATTTCAACCTTGACTGTGCAGCAGAATCACTGTAGAGCTCTGAAAAAGAAAGGTTTTACCCTAGGCTAACTGAATCACAATCTTCCTGAGCTCCTGAGGGCCAGAACTAAGCAGGCACTTTGTCCAAGGATCCTTCTTCTGTCTCTCAGGAGCTGCCCAGACTCCAAGAGCACATCTTCCTCCCCCAGCCAGGGCAAACCGGTTCCCCTATGATTCTAATGTGTAAGCTGACCTACGGGTATCTTCAGGTCCTCACTGAAGCTGGGCACTCGAAATCCTAACAATCTACATCTTCTGCTTTGCATGTCCAACCTTTCTTTTCCTAAGTGCTCCCTGCCAGCTATTTCCTCTGGAGAACCACCCCAGTCCATGTGGTTGAGGGAAGAGAACCCCATCCTAGTTCTAGGAGAGGGTATGTCACCCTTGCCTGGCCATCCATCTAGGATGCTTCCATCCAGCAGTCCAGGAGCATTCCATCTCCCTAGGGATAGCCACTGAGTCAGGATGGGCACATGACCCAAACCAGGCTAATGAGAATCTCTTCTTGGACTTTTTCTGGAACTCTTGAACAAGGGGAATTCTCTTACCCAGGTGGTAATAAGCCAATGGAATGTAAGCCTGGAAGCCATCTTGCCATCAGGACTGGAGAGCTTACCTGAGAATGAAGCCAGTGCAGAGGAAATTAGAAAATAGATTCACACATAGAGAGTAAGTCTCTGGATAGAGCCTGGGCCTTTTAGTTACACAGGTCAGTGTATTCCTTTTTTATTTAATAAAACTTATTTCAGTTTCTATTACAACCCAGCAGGTTCTGATTAATACACCCATTATCCACAACAACAAAAAACTTTTTTGAGGACTTTCTGTGGGCAAGGCCTGGGAATAAGGCCTAAGGCATAGGCCCCTGCCACTGAGAAGCTTACAGTTGGGTAGAAGGGAGCCTGGATTCCACGTTACAAGAGAATTAAGAATAGGCAGCAGCCCTGTTAGCCACCAAAAGTCAGTTACACTACAGAACATAGAGGATAGGGGGCTGGGAAAAGGACAAGGATGATATTTTGGAGGAGAAAGAACATGATGAGGGACAAACTTTGTGGTGAGGAAATGAGAGGCAATTTCAGGCCGGGGTTGGGGGTGGGTTGGCCAGGAGAGTCCATGTGTGGTCTGTCTAGAAAAAATGCGCTGGAGTAGAAAGGGTTCCTTTTGGGAAGTAGTAGGAGATACAGTTGAATAAAACATTCATTCTCTTAAAAAGAGGTTTATTGGCCATTGCGTGTATCAGACGCAGTGCTAAGGAGGAGGTGGCCTTTTCAACTCTGTCCTGACTCCACGGTATATGCCCCTGGAAGGCAGCTTCCACCCAGAAACAGTGACAACAGCTGGCTCAGAGCCCCTACACACTGCCCACCTTCGCGCTCGCTATGAGGGGGCATGAGTGAGAAAGAAGCCCAGCGGAAAGCCTCCTCCTGGACAGGGTTATACTGCTGGTCTGCCTTCTCAGCAGTGGGGCTGGGAACATCTGTGTTATCCCCATTCTCCTCTGGTCTGTCTTTTGGCCAATGGCACACTTTTGTTTGCTGTGACTGGGGGGACAGAGAGGGGAGGAGACATGGTGAAAAGAATTGGCCCCTCCCAAGGAGGGTTTGTGAGCACCCAACTTGTGACCAACAACCCAGATGGGACAACAGGTCTGGGGCCTAAAGGAAACCAGGTTGGGAGAAGGAAGGCCCTGAGCACCCTGGCCCGGGTGTCAGCGGGGCCTCAGGGGGGCTCAGGGATGAGTCTGGGACTCTCAGACCTTGCCTGCTGGATGACTGATGCGAAAAATCCTGGAAAACGTGAGAGGCCCTCAGAGGGTCTTCAGGTCTGAGCTGCTATCTATGCTCAGACCTTCCTTGCAAACCAGAGAAGAGGAAGAGGCAGAGGTGAGAGCAGAACTGAGCTGGTCCAGGGCAGCTGAGGTTGCAGGAGAAAGCCAGTGGGAACCATCATGCCTGACCCAGGGTTGAGCAGGCTGCAGCTCTCGGAGGAAAATAAGCCCCTTTTTCCATTGCCGCTTCCTCCTCCCCAGCCCCAGGCTACGTCAGCACTCACATGTGCTGCTCAGATCGTGGTTTGCCACCACTGTGGCCATCCCAGGGCTCAGGAAGTGACTCTTGCTTTGGTTCTGTCTGGGGCGCCTGTCACACTTTCCGATGGCTGATCGGCTCCGCTGGAAATGTGGAGGGCCTGACCTTCAATGGGCCTGGGGGTAGCTCTGCTCCCACCCCAGGGAGGGTCTTTGGGTGCGGAGAGAAGAAACCTGAAGGGGCCAGGTATGGGGTGGGACAGAGGGTGCACTGAGAGGGTGGGGAGAAGTGGAGACATGGAGGAAGGGGGAAAATGAGAGATAATCATCCCAGAGTGTTGTGGTGTGAAACCATCTCATCTCCTCCAATTACAGACAGGAAACCAGGTGCCAGAGGAGACCCTGAGCCCTAGGATAGGTGGAGAAGGGCAAGTTCTGAGACAGGCCCATGCAGAGTGATGCTGAGGCCTGAGGAAGAGGGGGGTCCACTGGGCTCTGAAGAGGTGCTTGGCATGCACCCTCCAGATGGCATCCAGGGCTGCAGGGAAGAGCCCATGGAGGATTGGCCCAGGTGGGGGTCTGCCTGCGAGAGTTGGGGTCTGGGCTGCTGTCCTCAGAGTCTGCCTGAGGGGTCATGTGCTGGACAAAGTTAGGTAAGGCCTGAAGTGGAAGTCACGGAGGTGGCACAGAGGGGCCATTAAGGGAAGAGGGAGTGGGTCAAGATAGACGACCTTTATCGTTTAGGCCTGCTCTCCTGGTCCTCTCTGCCCCAGAGTATCCTGCAGATGCAGAAAGAGGCTGCTGTCCCTGGACATCAGTCCCTCTGCCCTGTGCTGAGTGGCCCCTCTCCCAGGCTCAGGGCCAGCAAAATCCTGGGCTTAGAGGACAATCCATCCTGCGGTGGCTTCCTTGCTCCCCCCACCCCCAGCTGAGTGTGCAGCAAAGCTGGCTGCAGAAATCTCTGGAAGCTCGTTGGGCAGGCAGAGGGAGGGGAGTGTTACATAAGAGCCCACTGATGTGCAGGAAGTCTAGAGCAGCCTTTAGATTAGAAAGGCAGCGTTCCCATCCAGCCCAGAAAGGCAGGAATAGCAACGGCAGTTATTTCTGGCCCCTCACCACCACCCAGCGCCAGGGCTGCTCAGCTTCGTGGTGGGTGAGCTTGGACTCTGCAGACCTGGGGGGAGGGCAGGGAAGGGGGACAAGTAGCCCCTGGGGTTACCCCACTCTGGTACTGGCCTCACCGTCCCCTCCCTCTAAACACCAGGATGCTGAAATCGGTGGTGGTGCTCATTTCCTCTGATTTTCCTTAATCTCTAGATGCATTCTCTATCCCCACCCCACCCCCAAGACACATTTACGATGTGACAGCCTCCGTGCTAAACACTTGACAGGCATTTGTCCTCACAATGCCTTATGAAGTAGGTTCCATTCTCATCCCCATTTCACTGAAGAGGAAACAGGTTCAGAGAGGGCAGGTGACTTGCTCAAGGTCAGAGAGCCCAGCAGTGGTAGAGCCAGGATTCCAATCCAGACAGTCTAGAACCCTCTAGCTGTATCCCAGCTTATCCCAAGAACTGTTTTCTGGGTCCCCAGAATGAATCAGACAAAGCTTTCATCTTACCGGGGTTCTTGAGTCAAATCGAATAGGGGAGGTAGACACATGAACACATCATTTCAATTCATTCATTCAACGATTACTTATCACACATCTGCTCCACTCTAGGCATTAAAGATATAAGGAGAAGTAAGGAGGGTTCTCCCTTTTTTGCAGGTCATAGCCCAGTAAGGAAGACAGACAAGTAAACAAGCAATTTTAACAGTGTGATATGTGCTATCATGGGGGAAGCACAGTGACTGTGGGAGCCCCTAATCCAGCTCCCACCCACTGACGTGGTTCCCAGTCAGTCAGAGAGCCGACTCACCATTTTAAAATAATTCCAGGAGGCTGGGTGAGGGAGGAATGGTGGTGAGACCAGCCAGGAAACCATGCAATCATCCAGGAGAGAGGGTGAGGTCTGGGTGCATCAGCACGAGCTATCACAGAGACTCTCTTCAGGGGCCTCCCAGTCAGAGGCAGAGAGCAAGAAAAACTGACATCCAAATTTACTGACAGGCATCTCAGCCCAAAGTGCATCCATTTCCCATGGTACGGAGGCAATAAGATAGTTAGAGAGGCTGGATGGAAGAGTCCTCTCTTTTTCTTCTCTAATCATCACCCTATCTGGTCTACCCATATTATGGGGAACGCTGTTTTAGGGCAAAGTCAAAATGAGTGACTGAAGAGGAAGCTGGCACCCAGAACCAGGGAGAAGAGCTTCACTTGGGCAGAGGCTGCACTTCTGTTCCTATCAGCAAAGGGAGGGGATCTTTGGAACTGAAAGGACCCAGTTTCCCTCTGGTCAAGCCACAGAGAGAGCCATCATGGCAGGATGACGATGTCTTTAGGCTGACATTGGACTCGTTTTTTTCAAAGATATATTGCAGTAAAATATACATAACATAAAATTTACCACTTTAACCATTTTAAGTGTCCTATTCAGTGGCATTAAGTACATTTGCAATGTTGTGCAACCATCACCAGTATCTATATGCAGAACTTTTTTTTATCATCCCAAACAGAAACTCTGTACCCATGAAACAGTAATTCCCCATCCTGTTCCCTCCCTTCTGGCCCCTGGGAACCTCTGTTATAGTTTTTGTCTCTCTAAATTTGCCTATTCTAGGTACCTCATGTAAGTGAAGATATTTGCCCATAATATTTGTCCTTTTATGCCTGGCTTAGCATAATGTTTTCAAGGTTCATCCATGTTGTAGCATGCATCGGAATTTCATTTCTTTCTAAGGCTGAATAATATTCCATTGTATGTATGTACCACATTTTGTTTTGTTTATCCTCTCATCTGTTGATGGACATTGGGGTTGTTTCTACCTTTTGACTATTGTGAATAATGATTATTAGTGAGCAAGTATCTGTTTATGGATTCTGTTTCTATTCATCATTCATCTCATCTCAGCAATTACCAGAGGGGTTAAAGTTAGATTTAAGAAGGATTTTCTGGTTTCCTACTACCAGTGACCAAAGCAGCAGCATCTCCCTCTTTGGATAGTTTCCATAACTCAAGTCTCTTCTACCTCCTCTAATCCCACCCCTAGACTGGGGTAATGCCCAGAATGGCTGCACTGGTATTAGAAAGAGGCTTTACAGGGGTCACTCTGGGGTCATAGCTCTGGATGGTTTATTTTTAGGAGCTGGGTGGCAGGGGTCTCACGGTCTTCTCTTGGGCTCTGGGTACTTTTGCCACCACTACCCACCCCAGACCCAGACTTTCTCCTTTCCCTGGCAACATCCAGGCTGTCTCCCTTTTTCTCTCCCAGGCTAAATCGGGAGTGTGAAGCTGCTCTTCTTCCCAATTTAGCTTTTGAATTAAAGTGAGAACTGAATGTGGCTGGAAAGCTGACTCCCATCTGTGTGTGTGAGGGAGAGAAAAGCAGAGCAAGTGAGCATGAGCACATGCAGGGGGGGAGTCCAGGCGAGGGTAGGTGATCTGGGCAGCCACTGTTTAATGCAGACACCCATCCTCAGGTGCAGGCAAACAGCTCAGCAGAGAGATGCTGAGGTTGGAAGGTTGGTGTTTTTCCAGGAGCAGAAGAATGCTGCATGGATATCATTTGAACATTCCAGAAAAATGTGCTGAGTTCTTATAATGTGCCAGGCCCTGTCCTAGATGCTGGTGGACCAGGTAGATCAATCACCTATGCCCTGGCTTTCAGTCCAGTGGGGAAACAGGCAATGACCAAACAGGGTGATGTATGCTGTCAGGGACGAGAACAGAAGGCCACAGGGGCCTGGACTGGGTGCGGTGTCACATCTAAGCTGAGAATTGAAGCACATGCAGGAGCTGACCAAGTGAAGCAGGAGACCAAGAGTGCTTGGGCAGAAGGCACTGCGTGTTCAAAGATTTGAGTGGGCCTGGCTTCCCCAAAGGAGGACGCTGGCCCCGGGAGCCCACCAGGTGGGCTCAAGAGGGCCAAGAGCTCCCATCTCCTCCTCGTCCTCTTCTTCCAGGGAGAACAGAGCCATATGAGAATGACTGGGCCAGAGAAGTCTGGGAGCATGTGAGTCCCTTCTGCTCAGGCTCTAAATAGTTGAGGCAGGGGGAGGAGGGAAGCCTCAGATCTCCTTCTAAGTCACCACTCAGAAAGCTGGACCTGGCAGGTCCAAGATGGACATAGAAGAGAGGAAATGGGATCTCAATTGCATCAGAGGAGACAAAGGAATCAAGAAGGGTCTCTGCTTGGTTTAACTTACTCCATCCTTTCCTGGGAGGCTGGCTGAGTTGGTCTCTGGGGGACCCGTCCTCTTCTAACCAAATGGCAATGAATCATGATCTGGCTGACATAGGAACAGGTCGAAATCTTGGCAAAGAAAGACCTTCTCTTGACAGGAAAAGGAGAGAGCTCTCTGGGGGGCCATGCATTTCTCTGTCAGCTCTCTAGTGAGTTCCCCAATGACAGGCACAGCTAAGGGATGCTGGTGTAAAACTTGCCATTAATATTTCAAGCAGCATTATTTATTGATCACTCATCTGGCTGGGACAAAAGGAGAGGGTAATACATTAGGTATTCAGGGCTGGTGGGGTCAGTTTGGGAAAGAGGTCAGGCAAAGGTAGGTCATTGAGGAGTCTCGGCCCTGGCTGCTGGAAACGTACTTTGGGATTCCAGGGTTTGGAGATTAGGGTCTTTGTCTCCTTTTTCAGCCCTACAGTACCCCAGATGAAAATAAGGGAAGTGGCAGGGGATAGGGACACCTGGGGGTAGGCCTGAGACTGCCACTGTGGCCATCAAGGAGATCATATCCAGGGAATCCTGAAACTAGGTTAGCGTTCCTCTCCCGCCCAACCCATCCCTCCCAAATTCCCTACCCCTTGCCACCTCTTGGGTCCCTCTCCAGACCTAACCCTGAAATCAGCTCCAGCAGCCTCTCTAGATGCCATTTCAGAGCCCAGGTTGGGTTCCTTGGGCTGTAGGGCCCTCCCAGGGTCAGCTTGGCAATTTCCCTGCTCCCAGGAGGTGCCCGATCCTCGCCCAAAGGGAGTGCCTGCCCACTGGGTCTGACCATCTCCTGTGCACACAAACTGGGGTTAGGAAGTGATTGAGAATCCACAGCTGTCCTATCCACCCACAAGGATGCTTTTTTCATGAACCTCCAACTCCAGGGAGTGGGGTATAAAGCATCCTACTCAGCAGACTGACTGCTGAAGGTAAGACTGTCCCCGGCAAGGGCCAGAGAATCCCACATTGGGAGCGAGCTGCGCCATCTAGTGGGCTCTTTTCCTCCTTGCAGGCATCCCTCCCACCCATCGCTGCCTGCAGCCTAGATATGCGACAAGCTCTCAGGCAGAACCCAAATGGCTCTAAGACTTAAGGTGCCCTCCTCCTCCATGCAGGCCTGACCCAGCTCAGAGAGGGAAAAACTGGGGGGAATTTGTGAGGGAGATGATCACGTACTGGCTGATATTTAAGGCAGTGGGGAAGCCAGCAGTACCTTTTGGTCTGGAAACAGTCTCTCCCTATTATCCAGAATGCCACATGTATGGGGACCAGAGCCCCCAGAGCCCCTCCTTCCTCTACCTAACCCCCTTTTCTCCAGGCTGAGCAAGGCTGGGCTCAGCTCTACTGATCAAGGAAGATCATAGGCTGGAGCAGCGGCTACCTTTCCTCTGACATCACAGCCTGGAAATCCCATTTTAAGCAGGTTCTCTGGGAGTGGGGCACACACAAGAAAGGGAGGGGGAGCCAGCTGAAGCAGCTTCAGGCCTGAGGCCATTTTAGCCAGGGACCTCAGGCCTGGAGGGCTGCCCAGTGTCCCCAAGATGGTCTGGGCATGGGTCACAGGGCTAGACCTCAGCCCCCACTCCAAAGCTAATCTCTCTTAATGCCCAATGGGAATCCAGGCAATGATCAAGCACTCTCCACATAGCTCTAGCCATACACCTGTTATGACTTCTCTTCCCCACTCCCCTGGCCTAGAGAGATCTATTGAGGCAGAGGGGAGAGAGGGTAGGTGGCCCCAGGGGATGAGACAGCAAGGGGTCACATAGACCCAGATGTGTCTCCCCAGCCTCCTCCCCCCCATTCTGTTTGTCACCCTCCATCTCTCCTCTCCTACCCTGCACCACAGGGGTCAGGCCCTGTGCCTAGTTCTAGGAGGTTGAATGTTTCCATGGCAACGGACCAATGAACTTGGAAATCTGAGCATGTTTCTGTTGACACAGAGAAACCCAGATGTACACGGAGAGCCTGGCAATGTGGAATCTGGCAGTGACCTCCTTAGCCACTGGTCACTGTGGATGGAAGTGTGTTATCTGAGTGTGAGTGTGTGTGAATGTGTGTGTGTGTGTGTGTGTGTGTGTGTGATATGCAGCAAATGGGATTAAGGTTAGAGAAGGCCTAACCTGCTTTCCTGGCCATATGGTAGCTGCTAGCAGGAGACTGCAGCATCTTACTCTCTGGAGATCTTTCTAGAACAAGGGTGTCTCTCCCCTGAATTCTACCCTGACACTTCCTCTCCTTTCTGATAGAGAAAGGGGCCAAATTGCCCAGAGGTCAATGGTGAAAGGAATGCCATTCAAAGGTCTATAGACTGGAAGAATCCAGGAAAGATGAAAAGGGCATCTCACACCCCACCTCCACTGCCACCTCAGTTCAGGAGGTTCTTGGCCAGCTGGCTCAAGTGTGGCAGAAGGACATGCCCTTGTGATGCCAGGGAAGGGAGAGGAAAGCCTGATGTAGGGACATTTTGCCAACCTTGGGGTCCAGGGCCTGGAGCTAGGTCCCCACTCACACTCCCTACCCCATCCCTGGCTCTGCTTCCTCTGTTTTCCTTCCGCAAGGCTGAGCCGCTATTTCTCTTGCTTCCTTCACCCTCCCTCCTCCTTCCCTTCCTCTCTACTCTTTTCCTTTGTCTCTTCCAACGCTGCCTCTGATCCTCTGTCATCCTTTCCCTTCTCCTGGCTAATACCTCAGGATCTCATCCCCACCAGCTGTGCCCCTCCACCCCTGGAGACCTTGGGTCTACCTCCCCAGAACTCAGACCCCATGCGCTACAGCCCCCCTCCTCCTCCTCTCCTCCACCCCAGCCCAGCAGCTCAGGGCCCGACCCCTCCCTCCTCAGGCCACATGGGCATGCCTCGTTGGCCCCAGCCCTTGGTTCCCTGTCCTCCTTGTCTGTCCCCAGGGTCAGACATGAACCATGGGGCTGGTTCCTCATCTCCACCTCCCCCCTCACCCCGCCTATCTCCTCCTTTCAGTGTCTGGCTCACCGTTTCTAGGCACTATGGGCATCCAATCTCCTGGCTCTGACCAGGAGCCCCCATACCCCATTCTCTCTTCCCTGGGGGCCTCATCACGATCTCTGTCCCTAGAGCTTACACCTGGCATTTTCTGTGAGGTACCAGAACGCGCAGGGGTCTCAGGGTAAGATGCTCAGGGACAGGACAACCTCTGAGGGTTGTCCCATCGCTCTTCATAAGTCCTGGCCCCTCCCAGTCCCCTGGCTCTATCTTGAACCTCAAAACCATCTTCCCAGACTGAACCACCTCAAGCCTATCTCTTACCTTGGAGATCAGAACTCCTGGGGTTCACAGTCTGGCCTCTTCCCCCCTCCATCCCACAGCTGAGCCCTGCTTCTCACTTGCAGTCCTTCCCATCTGTGGACTGGTAGAACAAGAACAAAGCACAGAGGCCAAAATAAATGAGGTGCCAGAATTTGGTTTATTGGCTCATCCAGTGCGAAAGGTCCATTGAGCACCCTCTTTCCATGGATTTGGGAGCCCCCTGGCTCCTAATATCTTTTTCTTCTTCATACATTCCTCCTAGCCCTGACTGAAGCCACGGCAGAAGCTGGGGCAAAGTGTGGGGCAAAGGCTGGGCTCTGACAGGGGTCTGCTTACATGGGGCCTAGTCTGCTTGGCATAAGACGAGGACCCTAGGGGGGAAGGAAGATGGGCCCCCAGGTGAGGAGGAAAGGAACCAGCCCAGCAAGGGCCTCTACTGAGGGCTCTGAGGGGTGGAGCCCAGTCCAAGGGCAGGGCAGGAATGGGAAGAGGCAAAGGGGAGAGGATCAAGGGCAGAGGAGGAGGTGAGAGGCCCCTCGGAGCCCTACTCTCTCATGGGCTGGGGTCCTCTGAGGCTCAGAGAGTAGGAGGGAGGGCTGAGGGTGGGGGGAGGTTACTGCTAGAGGGAAAGTCCTTTACTCAAAACCCCCCAGCTCTAGACCCAGAAAGATGCACACACACGTACACTCTCACACGCACACCCCTGGAGCCCCAGCTCTTTTCAGTGGGCGCGTGTAGCACACAGCCCTACCCAAGGCCCTCAGCTGTAGCTCTGGCCTGGCCCTCCTGGTCATTTAAGTGCACACTAAGCCCGTGTCCTCCATTCACAGCTTCAGGCCCAGAGCCCCTGCCCAGGTTCTCCGAGGCCTTCCCCACTCCCTCCCTCTCTCCCAGGGCCTTCAGGCCTGTCTCTGGTCATTCTGGGCTGTGACTGGCCCCCGACCCCGACCCCGACCCCGACCCAGGGAGAGCAGTGGGACCATGTTAGGACTTCAGACAAGGGGATGGCCATGGTCTTCAGCAAGGCACTGGGTGGGCGGGGGCAGGGCTGGAGCGGGGAGAAGAGCGTTAAGGCTCTGAGGAGCCCACACCTCCTCGAGTGGCTCAGTCCTCAGCTCCTGGTCCAGCCTCTACCCTCAGCCCCCACAGCAGGGCCTCCCTCCTCTTTTCCAAGCCCTTCCGGGGGAGGGGCCACTGGGCAGGCACCAGAACCAGCCATCTGAGAGGCCCTAGGGCCTGAGAATGAGGGCTGCTGGCACAGTGTGGAGCTGGGGCTCTGCAGCCTGGGGCAGGGGGTGCGTGCCGGGGCCTCAAGCGGAGTCACCCCCCGCGGAGATCTTCTTCTTGGGCCGGGTCTTCAGCGTCTTGGAAGCCAGTGGCTGTGGGAAGGAGACAGGAAGACAGAGGGCTCAGCCTGGAGTCACAACCCCTCGCCATTTCCCCAAGCTCTGGCCCAGCTCTCACCTCAGCTTTGGGCACTTTCTTGATGGATTTGGCCCTCTTAGTGGCCTTGTCTCCCGTGTCATCCTCAGAGATCTCTGTCCGGGGATCTGCCTGGTTTGTGCCTGACCTTAAACTCATGGCAGGGTCATCTCCTGGTTCGGAGAGGAAAGGAGAACAGCGGTCTGGCCTTTCTCCCACCTGGCCTCCTTGCCCTTGTGCCCCACGCCCAGCCCTGGGCCTGGCCTGTACCTAAGTCCTCAATGGTGTCCAGGAGGCTGCCAGGGCTGGGTCTGAGGCGGCCGTCGGGTCCCTGCAGGGGCAGCGCATCCTCGTCCCGGATCAGGGTCAGGTCCTGCATGCTGAAGCTTCGGAGCTTCTCTGACAGCACCCCCTGGCCCTAGGGTCACCACCACGCACCGGGAGAGCCGGAGGAAGGGGCGGGGTGGAGATAGAGGTCACCGTGGGGCACTGGGCAGCCACTGGGCTCAGTGCTCTCCCCGCAGTGTCCTCACCCCGTCCTATGGCAGCACTGACAGGCTGGGGCCATGCTTTCCCTTTGGACAGATGAGGAAACTGGCCCGTTGAGTGGAAGTTCCTTAGCTGGAGGGTGTTAGAGGCAGGACTGGAACCCTAAGCTGCACAAGACCCCAAACCTTCACAGACCTGAGGACCTGGTGGATGCAAAGGGGCTTGGCCAGGGGGACGAGATGAGCAAAGTGGGGCCCTGGGAGCTGGGTCTGCCCCCATCTCACCTTGGCAGCAGCCGTGACCGCGGCATTAGCGGCCAGGTTCAGACCCCTCTTGCCCACCCTCATCATGGTCTCATAGCTCTTGTCTCGGGCCTGTGTGATGTACTCGTCGATCTCCTGAGGGGTCGGAGGGGAAGCAGGAAGAGGTGAGGGGTGGGCCCTGCTGGCCAGGCCCTGCCCTGCCCTTGTTCACACCTGGACAAAGGCACTGCTTGCCCCAGGAGGCCAGGGCCCTGCCAGATCACCCATAGGGAGAGCCACGAATGCACGTGGTTACAGGCACTGGGCTGCCTTGACCTGGGGCAGGTGGGAAGAGAGCTTCCCTCGTCCCAACAGACCTTCTCCTTGTTGGACAGTGTTGGGTGCACGAACTTGCGGTAGAGCACGCTGGAGCCTTTGGTATAAGGGGACAGCAGCCATATCACAAAGGCAATCTTGAGCTCAAAGTAGAATGGAAACCTGTTGGGTGGAGAGAGGCAAGCGGCGGAGCCTGGGGCAGGGAGTCAGGAGATGCGCCGACCCTCTGCATGACCCTGGCTGGCCCCCCCTCAGTTAGTGCACTGAGGTCCCCATGTGGCTCAGGAGACTGGTCAAGGGGAGGCTCAACTGAGACTCCAAGTGGGAAGGTGAGAGGTGATCCCGCAGAAATTCCCCGCAGCGGTGGCTCTCCTCACCCTCTTCTGACAGAAGACTACCCATTCCTCTGTCCTGGGGTCAACACCACGGCGAGATCCCTAAACTTCCAGGTGCACTCTTGGGTCCTCACCCCATTCTCTTCCTGCCCTTCCTCCCATGAAGAAGCCGGGCTTCTCCAGCTGTGCTCTGGATCCACCCCTTGATGCCATGGCATGGCCCCTGCTTTTAAGGATCGTTCTCCATTCCCCAAGGCTCTTTCCCAGGCCACACACTCCTTCAGGTCTCCTCCATCCTCACCAAAGCTCCCTCCTTTGCTTGTGTCAAGAGGCACCTACACTCACTGTTCTCAATTTTTAACCCATTACTCTTTCCTAATTTGACCCCATTCAACTTTCTCTTCTAAAACTGTTTTTCTCAAAGGCCATAGGCCCTTGAAATCTACAAATGCAAGGATGTTTTGTCCTCTACCTCTCTGTAAAACTCTTTTCTTTTGACTTTCAGTGTACCGTGCTATGTTAGTCCTCTCTTCCAAGAGGCATTTGCTCATTCAGTAAACATTTTTGAGCGCCTGCTGTGAATATACAGATGATTAGGGCATTCCATGTCCTCAAAGGACATATACATAGTCTAGTAGTGCCTAGAAAAAGCCTTTGAAATACAAGCATCCAATGTTTATAAGACTGACTCATACGCCTATTTTACAAATAGGGAAACCGAGGCCTAGGAAACTGTGACCTGTCAAGGTCACGGCAAGTCTGGCAGAAGCAGGTTTCCTGAATTCTATTGTGGTGATTTGGCTACCACCAGAAAGAAATGTGAGGGTTATGTCTGTTCTCATTCTGCTGATCAAGCCAGGCCGGAATGGGGATTGGGGGGAGGGGACACCCAGGACCCCATGGAACTGTTGGGGGATTCCACCCTGGGTCTCAGTCTTCTGTTTGACTGGCTGTGTAGAAAAAGTCAGAGGCCCTGGCCCCTGAGATGCAGGGAGGGGATGCTAGATCTCACCAGGAGAGCACGATATCTGTGAGTGTCTCAGCAGTGGTGAAGAAGGCAAAGACGATCCAGTACATCATCCATTTCACCTGAAGGTACAGAGGGTGGTGTTGGCTGGGGCCTTGGGGAAACACCCAGGACCCCACCTTTGCCTGCCAACCATGCTGGAGGTGCTGTGGGGGACACTGAGGACCTCAACTTTGCCTGCGTATCACACCAGGCCTGGAGGAAAGGAACACACAGGAACCTCCCCTGAACCAGGTCTCATTAGTGCTGACAGCATTAGTACAAAGTCACCCCCACCTGTCATGTGACCCAGTGTCCTCCCTGATCTCTGCCACGTGGGTTGGGTGTGAGATAAAGGGTCATACACTCACATATTCCTTCACGTTTTTTGTCTTCACGGCCTTGTAGGAAGAATAGGCTGGGTACAGGGTGCCAAAGATGAGCCTAGGGAGGCAGGCATGGTTACTGGGCCCCTCGGCCAAGAGCAGTAGCCTCTCCCTCCCAGCTCTGCTTCAGTCCCTGGGTAGGTAAGGGGAGAATGGACAGAACTCCAGAGTGCCACATCAGCTGGACGGATGAACTCAGGTCAGGGGTTTAGGTCAAAGCAGGCAAGCCTGAGGTGATACACAAGCATGGAAGCCCCAGCCAGCTAGGGTGATGCCTCATAACAACCCCCCCCTTTTTTTTGGCTGTGCCGCACAGCGTGTGGGATCTTAGTTCCCCGACCAGAGATCAAACCTGGGCCCTCGGCAGTGAGGGCACCGAGCCCTAACCACTGGACGCCAGGGAATTCCCCTGTAACCCTTTATTGTTCAGTTTTTCTCCAGCCCCTGAGGCACAGAAAGACCCAGAGGCCAGAGGGTCTGATGTGGCCTCTTCAGCCCTGATCCTTGTTTGTGCATAAGCATATCAGGGGTGGGGGTCTGGTCACTGCCACAGGGTTGTCTTCCTTCTTGACACCACTCCCATTCATACCCATCTGCCCTTACCCTCTACCTCCCTGTCGCAGAGCCAAGCTAGGTAGGGCCACCTAACAGGGCACTCTACCTGGCAGTCAGAGGTACCACTGTAGCCCTGGGGGCCTGGGGAGCAGAGGGCACAGGGGCAGGAGGCCCTGAGAGGGGCAGAGAGGTTTATCCCCCCATGTAAACACTTTTGGGAATAGGCTCAGGGTAGTGTGCTGGGCTGGAGGTCCTGGCTAGAGTGGAGTCCGGTGCTGATCCCATCAGAGAGCACATACAGGACACAGGTGAGGGAAGGAGAGGACCGATGCCGCTCAGGGAGCTCATTCACACAAGAGAGCAGCAGACACTCGGAAGGTCACAGGGAGGTCTGAGGCCCCTGGATTCCCTCTGGGGTGGGATGGGGGAGAGGCAGGAGGGAGACTCTGGTGGGTCTAGAGAAAGCCAGAACACAAGCACATGACAGCAGGGAGGGGATTCTGGGGTGTCAGTCCCCCTGGGTAGAGGCTTAGGGTCAGGGACCTGAGCTGCGGCAGGGGTTGGCTGAGGCCCATGTGGAGCCCCTGCCAGGCCCAGCCCCTTGACAATGTGTGGTACTGCCTGTTCCCCCATGGACTTGCCTCACTGAGGCAGGACATTTCTGAGAAATGGCCTTTGGAGATGGGGTGGGGGGCAGAATCCTCAAGGACAAAGTCCCCGGTTGTGGGAGAGGGTACCCTCCTGCAGCCTGGGGGAGGTGGGAGGGACGTAGCTGGCAGCCTGAAATGAAGGCCACCTAACACCCTCCCCTCCACGGCTTTCACAATCCCAGGCTGGCCACACACATCCTCTCCCAGTTACCTCCCACACTTTGTCCTCCAAGCATCTCTGCTTCCCATATCCCGTCCTCCCTGGGGGGTCTTCAGAGCATGTGCCCTCACCCCCCAGTCTCCTGACAGTCAGTGGAAGAGGCAGGAGAAACCCGCCCCTTTGGGGAGGCCAAGGCTGCCACAGCCCTAAGCTATGGAATGAGGAGGCCCTGCCTTGCTCCCCGGGCTCTTCCATTAGCCCTCTCCCCAAGGGAGATGCGGGCCCAGGTTTGAGGAGCTCCTCCAGTCAGATCTGCGACATGGGGGAGGGGACAAGCCGCCTCCCCTGATAAATCAAGCCGTGCTGCCCAGCCCCTGGGGTGAGGGAGGGCGAAGAAACAGGGAAATTAAAAATAAAAGGGGTGGGAAGTCAGGCCTGCCATGCTCCTCTAACAGTTCCCCCTCCTCCAGGTCCCACACCTCCACGTCTCTGGGGACCCCAAATAGGGACGATGTGCCTTTAGGTGACTCTGCTGTATGAAGCCACGGAGTGGTCCATCCCGGGCTTCAATACCCCTCACCTCCCATCCCTAGCCCCCATCCCCCTCCCAACCGGCCGCGCCCCGCCGCCGCCGCCGCACTCACACCACCAGGCGAGAGATGATCCAGGACACCATGGCGGGGCCGGGCGGGGCGCAGGGCGGGAACCCGGCCCGGGCCGAGGATGGAGCTGCTGGAGGTCAAGCGGCGGCAGCAGCAGGAGCCGCACTAGCAGCAGCACCCGCAGCAGCAGCCGCCGCGGGGGCAGCGGAGCGCCGAGCCGCCGCCGTTAAAGGGGAGGTCCTTGCCGCAGCGGCGGGCCGTGGGCGGCGGCGGCTCTTAAAGGGGAGGCCGCGGCGGCGGCGGCGGCGCGCCCCCTGCACCTGCTGTCGCCGGGCATGCGCCTTTGACCTGCCTTCTTCTAATCGCTTGTTCACTTTTCTTGGGTTCCAAGCCCTGGGTTGAGGTCCTCAGAGGCCTTCATGGTTCCACCCTGACATCCTAGCCCTCCTCCTGCCCTGCCCACAACAGTCTGAAAGAACATCCCACGAGGAATAATAGCTATGACTTATTGAGTGCTTACTGTGTGCCAGGCCCTGTGCTAAGAGCTCCACATGCATTATTTCAGTGACCATCCTATAAGGCAGAGGTTATAGTTATTCTCATTTTGAAGATAAGAAAATGGGAAGCTTTAGGGAGGTTCAATAACTTGCCAAGGGTCACAGAACCACAAAGTCATGCTGCTAAGATAGGAACTCAGGAAGTCTACTAAATGGGCTACTTCTCCCAACTGCTATCAAACCCTCCTCCCCCATCACAGGCCGTCAAGACACCCACCCAGGAAGTCCTGAAGTCAAAGGTAGAGGGGCATCTGTCCACCCCACCATCACCAATCACTCCAGTTGGAAAAGGACCTAACCCTGTTCCCAGTCTGATCTGCTTTTTCAGTTTTGTAAGGGAACTGAGCCCTGTGCTCTCAAGGTGGATACCCTGGGGCAGGGGAGTGCCTCCTGGTCAACAGAGGCTGGTAGAGAGGCCTGGGGTCCAGGTAGGAGATGAATCCAGGGGCTCCAATTCCATCCCCATCAGCAAGCACTGGCGGCAGTGGATGCCCTAATTCTGAAGACATTTATATCCAGAATGTAGGCTAGCCTGCCTCCTGATTTTCACCAAAGCAACAAAGCTCCAGCAACCTCTGCAACCCCCCTTCCCCCACTGCTTTCCTTTCCTGTCCCATTTCAAAGCTTCTGCATTCTTTATGTCGAGGTGTAATCCTCTGATGACCATAGCATCAACCCGTGCCCATCCAGGCTGAAAGGACATGCTCAGAACTCTGTATTTCATTTATAGTCCTATTCAAACTCAGTATCCTTGAACCACACAATGGTCTATTTCCACCCGGATAATTGTATTTCCAGGCTGAAACACTTTGGAAAATGTTTTTCCAACAGGATCCAGAGAAGCAGCTTCTGATGACCCCTCTTGCTATTCTTTACAACTTCCTCTTCAAAAGGCCTTTTCTAATTGGAACGTAGTCTGTCCTCACCCTTCAAGCCACTTTAATTTCATACGTGGACAGCCAGGCCTCTTGTTTTGATGAACTTTTGTCACTGATTGCCCAAAACCTTGCTCAGGCCACTTCCCAAGGCCTTTTCCCCCCAGACTGTTCAGGAAGGTAGGAACCCAGCTTTCCCATAGAGCATAAACTATGGAAAGCCCATCTTTGCTACTACCCTCTAACTCATGTAGCACCTTCCCTTCATCCCCAAGCCCTCAAACCACAATGACCTAGCACTTCCCTCTCCCAATTGGACACATTCAGGAAGCAAAGAGTAATAATCGGATGCAACAACGTAATGATGATATGAAAATGAACCATCCTCCACTTCCAACCCCATCCTCAACCTGGCCCTGCTTTTTAGAACGGCTGGCACAGGAAGAATTTAGTCCACTACAAACAGATTTGTTAGATTTTTAATAAGAACATGGAAATCCCAATCAGCCCTTCAACAAAATTAAAATACAGAAAGTGAAATTAAAAGTATTCTACAGTAAATGACTTTTATTAAAAAAAAAAAAAATGTAACTGTGAACATATAAACAAGCCTGCAGGGCACTACAGTACAGCCGGGAAGATAGATACATTTTCCAATGTACCTATGGGCCAATGAATTCCATCATTTTCAAATAAATTCTTAATAAAACTCCACTGAGTTGGAAAGTTTTGCTGAAAATATTTCCGGACAAAAAAACCCCCAAAACAAAAAGCCTCATGTAGGAAAGCAAACTTTCCTTCGCATTTGGAACTATAAGAGGAGTCCCAAGGGAACGCTGGTAATAGATGGAAATGGGTCCTGGAGTCACCAGTGTGTGTATGCGTGGAACACACCAACAGCACAGACATGACAAAGTTCTTTCTCAAGAATGGCTGTTCCCTCAAGATAGGACTGAGATGGGATGGGGAGAAACTAAAAGAATCCTACAAAGCCAATTCTTTAAAATTCTGCTTTGGCTGATTTTTGTGCTATAATGGGCAGTTGATTTCTAAAAATCTTATTTCTTCAAAGAGTTTTATCGAAAGGAAGACTAAATGTAATGTGCCTTTCCTCATAATCCAGGAAAACAACTGTGGTATTTCAAAAGTTCTAAAAATATCTACTTTCATGAAATAGTAACTATTTCACTACAAACCTATTTTTCACTAAATACACACATTTCCTAATCCTGGAGCCCCTTGGGAAAAGCAGTGGATTCCCCCTGGGTCCTTCAAGACTCCACTGTTTACGGGAGAGATGGTGGGGAAAGGCTTCACCCGGCTCCCGGGATGGGGTGTGTCAGAGGTCATGTGCAGAGACACCGTCAGGCTTCCACCAGGGGTGTTTAAGCAATTAGCCCTCACTTGTACCAGTTATGTGATTCCCCCTACCTCCAAACACATTCCCACTTAACTAGGCACAAGAGAAAAAGAAAAGAAAGGTGTGCCCACATTCCTGGTTTCCACGAATCTCAAATCATGAGAATGTGCAGGAAAGCCCAGCGATATTCAGGCAATTCAGAGTCCCAAAAGGCCACAGGATGGGGATGTGGCACCCTTGGCTTGGAGTCTGAAACTGTGTGTGTGAACAGTGCGACTTTCCTGTGTCAACCTTCAGTGTTGAGGCAGCAAAGAAAAGAGTGGCTGGAGAGTTTGTAATACTGACCACACTGGCTCCAAGTGAAGGACCTCTGCTCCAGCAGAGAACCCTGCTGTTCCCTGTATGTGTTGTGAGTGAAAGACCTGCTTCACAGGCGAGTTTGGAATTTCACCACGCCTAAGACCTTGCCAGCTTGGATTCATGAGCCTTGAGGGTGCCAACAGCATCTTTCACTGCGTGATAAATGATGTTCTTCACCTGGAGAGAGCAATCAGCACAGTCAGTTTATGGCAGCCACAGACTGTGTTCTGCAAATGAAAATGTATGTCCTACACCGACTAAAAGCCTTCTGATTAGTGAGGAAAGCCCTCAACCAGGACTGCGTGCTTCCTAAGTCAATCCCAAAAGATGATTTACAAGTCACACAAGATATATAGTCTATATTCAAAAAAGAATGATTTCATCATTTGAAAGGCTATGTAATCACCATCCTCTGTATGCTGGGAACTACTGTTAAGCTCTTTATGTGGACTTTCATTTAATCCTTACCATAATACTATGAGGTAGATTCTATTATTATCCCCATTTTACAGATGAGAACTGAGGTTCCATGGTTAAGAATCTTACCTGAGGTCCTGTAGCTAATAAGAATGCACTAAAACAATAGTGGACAGGTAGGATTTATTGGGTATTTTTCCCTTTTGTGCTTATACATATTTTCTAATTTGTCAAAAAGGAACACATATGTGAAGTAAAAGTTATTAAAATAAAGTGAACAGGATAAAGACGGTTTTAAACCAACACTGTGATTATTTCTGAGGAGGTGGAATGGGAAAGAGTAGATGGAGGCTTCAATAATGTAGTTGTTGTATATGTATATATTGTATATGTGGTACGTATATGATGCTTTATTTCTTAAGCTGAGTTATGGGCACACAAGCCCCCTTTGCTGTTCTCTATTACATTTTTTGTATTAATTCAATAAATACTTACTGAGTACCTACTATGTGCTAGGGAAAAGCAGTGAATAAAACAGTAAAATCCCTGCCTTCATGGAGCTTAAACAGCTTATGTCCTAGTAGGGATAGAAACAAACATAAAATACATAGTATGTTAGATGGTGAAAAATACTACAGAAAAAAATAAAGCAGTGACAGAGGATTGGGAGGTGACATGTAACAAGTAGAGACCTAATGGAGGTGGGGTCTGAAATATGTATGCCTGAATACTTGCATTATATATCTATAATATCAATGTTATCTATTTATCAATGTGATGGTACTTTGTATAAGAACTTTATGGTTGAAATATTCCATAATTTTGAAAAAGGAACAGCAAAACAGATCAAGTTCAGGGATAAAGGTGATTAAATCTACCAAGAAAAATCTCCAACCTCATGGGTCACTGACCAAAGAAAACACACCTGAGTCACAGGCACGATGGAGGAAAACAGGTCACATGTGAGAGGCTGTAAGAACGCCTGTTCAGATGCTGAAGTTCTGCCTGGGAAATCTTGCTTCCTTATTCTTTTTTTTTTTTTTTAATGTTATTAAAGCATCCAAGTATATTAACAATGAAATTCTGCCCTTAAAGTTCCAATCCATTTCTGAGCAGAGGAAAACCTAATCTGATTGTCCAGCTTAGATCTACAAGTGGGAAACAACTCTTAGGGACATGGATTACAGTCCCTAGCAGGGCTCTAAGGAATTGAGTTTTCACAAACGTTTGCTGTGAGAAGCAGCTTCGGGGAAAGAGGTTTAGAACACATTGCCACAGTGCTTTTCCCACCTGACTGAGGAAGTCAGTCTAGTCAGTTACTAACACGGATACACTGTATCTTCCAGAGGCAGAGAAACAGAAGATTGTCACACTGGAAGTGATTAGGTTAAAAGATTCATATTCTCTAAAAGCAAACCTGAAGAGGACTGATTAAATACTTCCTGGAGGGAGGACTCCATACCCCAGACATGGGTCCCTTAATCATCTCTCTGCAGTTATACTGCCTAGGTAATACCCTCAGAAAGCAGAATGTGCCTCCTGTGTATGTAGCCTAGTAGGAGATGAGAAGACAGGGTTGGGGTGGAGAAGGAGTTCTTTACCTGCAGTTTATCCTCATGGTTTGTATGAGTGTTAGAGAGATGCCTGAATTCCTGAGTCAGGCGGAAACAGTGCTTTACATGTTCTGGAGATACAAAGTCTTCTGCTACTTTTATGCAACTGTATAGATTGTGCACCTGGGAGAGGAAAAGTACAGAGGCAAACATCAGGCACTAGAGAGTCAGCAACAGGTGGAAACTGTCCATCATATCGTTTAAAAAAACACTTTAGAAATACTTATGATATTCCATTTTCATAAAAACAACAAATGCAGAAAGACTATAAGTATACATTTATAGATGAAAATGTTAGTATTTGCACAGAAAAGGATCCGGAAAAATATACACCAAACTGTTAACAGTAGGCTACTTTCTGGAGAAGGCAGGACAAGGGGACTGAAAAGGGATATGGCATAGGTAGCTGAACAGAGACTCACCTTTTCTTTAATAGTCTCCCTTATTTAAAAATCTTTAAATGAGCATTTAAAATTACATGGAAGGGGGACTTCCCTGGTGGCGCAGTGGTTAAGAATCCATCTGCCAATGCAGGGGACGCGGATTCGAGCCCTGGTCCGGGAGGATCCCGCATGCCGCGGAACAACTGGGCCCGTGAGCCATAACTTCTGAGCCCGCATGCCACAACTACTGAAGCCCGCGTGCCTAGAGCCCGTGCTCCGCAACAAGAGAAGCACCGCAATGAGAAGCTCGTGCACCACAATGAAGAGTAGCCCCCGCTCACCACAACTAGAGAAAGCCCGCGCGCAGCAACAAAAACCCAACGCAGCCAATAAATAAATAAATAAATAAATTTTAAAAATAAATAAAATTACGTGGAAGAAAATTAAAAATCAAAAAATAAGTTGCACTTGAAGAGCAATCAGTCTAACCCAGCCATTTATATCTATTGCCAGATTAGCAAGAAACACATATAAGGAAACTATGGGAATTGTGGAGCCAGCCCTACCCCCAAGTTGGAACATACCTGGTGTGGGGCTCCAGCAGGTATGAAGACGGCATCTCCCAGGAACTGAACAATGGCCCAGCCTTGCACACCATATTCCTCATAGAGTCGCTTACGTAGGGTCTGGTCCAAGTACCAACTTTGGTCATGAATTGGATCATGATCAGGGGGATTCTCTTGGCCTTGCTCTTCTCCAACCTGATCATGAAACCATGATCAAAACCCAAAGATGGAAAAATCAATAAATACATAAAGATTATTAACAGGATAAATCCAACTTGCTGCAGTAACATCACTGATGGGCCAAAGTTTCTACTTTATTCAATATCTTCTAAGTGTGGACAGCCCTATGGGGCATTTTGACAGAGGGCACAGGTTTTTAATGCCAAGGGACTCCACATGAGAAACCTTAGGCAGGCTGTCTCAGCATCCCCAGACCCTTCGTCTTTGAGCTGGGAGCCCACCCAGGGACATACCTTTCGGAGCAGCTCCCGGATCTTCTCCGCATCCTTGGCTGCATAGATGTGCCACAAAGCACCGGGTTTCTCCTTTCCATCGTGAATCCTTTGCTTTGTCACCTCATCAGCATCTCCCTCATCAATTGTCTTGAGCACCTCTGAAAAGAGCAAAGTGACACTTTTCAATGTAACCAGCCATTTCACTACCTCTGAGTGAAGCAAAATGTCCAATTCAAACAAGTTTAGTCTCTAGTATTCTCTATCTCTCTGGAGTGATATAAGGTAGAATCAAAGAATCAAAACTCACATTGGTCTAAGCTTCCTACACATGGGAAGAGCGACCCTAATCTTCCATACTTAACAGAGACTCAGCATTTTTTGGAGATACAGTGTTCCTTTAAAACATATTTCCTGCTCAAACTGTGTAGCCATATTTTATGTTCAAATTGCAGGTTATTTCCTGCTGTAAGTAGGTGGACTGTATACTTTCTCAAGACCTCTTCAAACTCTAGGATTCTGTGGATTTAAGGCCATGAAGAGTAAAGCTTCTCTGGCAAGTTAAGAGGCTTGGCTTCTAATCCTTGTCTGTTATGACCCTTTAAATGACAGCCTAATGGAAATATGTGCAGATGCGTAGCATCAAAAGCAAATGTGTGGCAGGAAATATACCAAAGTAATGATATTGATTATCCCTGAACTTTGAGATTTTGAGTTTTCTTCTTTAAAATTTTGTTTTCTAAAACTTCCATAATAACACACATTAATTCTACACCGAGATAGCGGAGAGTGCAATGCAGCAAAATATCACTTTTATGCTTCATCTCTGTGCAAATGACCTGGCTTTATCACCTATTATTACCCCACAGCTGAACTGGGTGATGGACCAAGTAGGCCAGTTTGCCCTTTCTTCTTTATTCCTCTTTGTGATGCTACATACTCAATGTTAAAGGGCAGCATTCCCAGAGAGGGAATAACTCTGGTCAAAGATACACAAGTACCACTCTTCTCTGCTGCAATCACCCCTTTGTCTGGGCACCTACTATGCATCATGCCTGGCAGAGAGTTAAGAAAAACCCACTGGCCCTGACTGAGGAGAAAGACACACCATTTTACTCCTGAGGCTAAACCTCACCCTGCTGAAGCACTGGGTTCTAGAAATCGTACCTTCATCATGAGCACCCTCCCCGATGGGGATCCCAACATACACCATCACATTAACTGCATCAGACACATCTAAGTGAAGATTTGTTGTGCCAACTCTTCTGTCCTCTGCTGTTATCAAGCCTGAAGGTAAAAGGAAGATATGCAAGGTGAAAGGGCAATATTCTGTTGTTGTTGTTTTTTTTCTTTTTTGGCCGCGCCGCAAGGCTTGCAGGATCTTAGTTCCCTGACCAGGGACAGGGATTGAACCTGCGCCCTTGGCAGTGAAAGCGTGGAGTTCTAACCACTGGACCGCTAGGGAATTCCTGAAAGGGCAATATTCTGAAGAATCCATATAGACCCTACAAGTGAAAACATACTCGAAGATGTTCTTAAATGTGGAACACTGGGAGAATGACGTATATCTATTTATCAATAAATAATTCTCCTTGTCTCTTTTCTAGTGTTTTAAAACTGATTTCGAGCTCAGCTGACACTATCATTAGCTTTGGCCATTGATCCAATTCCACCCTCCTAAATGATCTCTCCTTCAAAAGCAAAACAGATATGGGCATTATGGACACTCAAATGAAGCTTGGCTTTCACAGTGATTTAGGACATTACTGTGACTTCACAAAGAGCTGGTTGGGTAGCATGGTACTCAGACGTGTTCACTCTTATCTTATCAAGTCTCTTAAAAGCTAAGGATCTTTGGTCGTGCCGTGCGGCATGCGGGATCTTAGTTCCCTGACCAGGGTTAGAACCCTCACCCCCTGCAGTGGAAACACAGTGTCTTAACCACTGGACTGCCAGGGAAGTCCCTTGGATGGAAACTTTAAGAGGAAACTTTCTAACTACTGTGTGTGTGTGTATATATATATACACACATACATACATATACAGTACTGGGCCCAAAGGGCTATTATGCAAATCAATGACAAAAGCAAACATATTCTAAACCATCCTGGATACTGTCAACTTCTTCAGCGCCTGTCACTTTGCCCTCTATCATCTCTACACATGATCCTGACTACAAATCTCCCTCTATAGGTGAAATGGAAACAGTAGTGTCCAAAAAGGTCAATTATGGCCTCTCCCTCATACCGTAGGCATTGTACATCTTGGGGCCCAAATCGGGCCTTACAAAGTAGCTGGGTAGCCTAGAGGCTAGATTGAGTCTGCCATCTCGTTTGGTATATTCTGGCAGAGGAAGGTTCTCCATCAGATCTTCAAACCTATAAAAAAAAAGCATGAAAGATGACTTAGCTTGTTATACGGGAAAAAGGAAAAGAGGTGGAGTTCACTTTTCTGTGATTACTTTGTGACAGCTTCAGCAAAGCACAAGTCTCTCAAGACGACTCACTGTAGTTCACTAACCTTGTTGGCATCATGTCCCGAAAATCTTCCCCAGGAGGCCAGTCCTTGAGTTTGAGCACCATTGGCTGCCCATCTTCTGACCTTAATCGCTCTGGAAGACAGAAAGCACTCCTACAAATATCTGCTGGGTTGGCTGCTGCCTGATTCTCCAGTGACTAAAAGGTTTAGAAGACTAAACTCTTATTTTCAGACTTGTAAACCGCCATAATGGATAAGGTGGGCTTTGTTTTCCTCAGCCACTGCTTTAGTACATGATAAATTTTTCCATCTCAAAGTGAAAGTGCTCCACACATCCCATGTGATCATGTGCTTAAGTCCAGGTATGCTCTGGGAGCCATGTGATTGCCATGAGAGCTACCTGGTTGGCACCTGGATAGAATGTTCCTCCTGTTAAGAGGATGTAATTTGTTATTTCAGCGGTAGGGCTGGGCATATAGATGCTTACTTTGCAGTCTGCTTTTACTGAACCAGATATCAAAGCTACTTACTGCATATGATCTCGAAGCCATCCCAGAAATCCCGAACTTTCACATCGGAAATTATAGCACAGTTCCTGCAGTTCACCAAGTCCACATCCTGGTCTCCAAATTCCTGGCTAAAGGCTTCTGGCTTCCAGAGTTCAGACTTGAGTTTTTTATGTACCCCTGATACCAGCACTGGCTGTGGAAACAAAAGTATCTCAATCAGAGCCACTTAGGAAATACTTCGCTCAGGGCTAAGGGACAGAATAGGAGGGTTTCCTGGGGACAACCTCTTCTCCACAATGATTTATTATTCCCTCCCAGTTTCAGAATCTATGGATTTCAACAATGTCAGCTACAGAAAATGAAAACACTTCTACTCTGTTATTACACTTGATTCTCACTGCGGGGGGTGGGGTGGGGGGTGGGGGCGCATTCCACAAAAATCACTTCTGCTGCCCTGGTATCTACCACTATTTTGAGGTGAGAGGATGAAAAGCTGACAAATGCAAACTCTGAGAATACGTCCTCACATCTCGAATAAAAAACTATCCAGACAATTCTACAACCTCCCCCTTCCTCACACCTGCTAATGTATAAAAATCAGGAAGTGTTATCACACTATCACACAGACTTGTATGGTCTTGAAACATTTACCTAGAAGAGTACCACCCACTTCCACCCATTTTTGCCTCACCCCATATCACACTTACGGATTTTCCTCTAAAGGTGTCATTAATGCCAGATCACAACCTCATAGGAATTTCAACTGCCCTTTTAAGAACACAGAGCTACACAGCTGAGAAATAAAAAGATCCACAATGTATTTTTAGGAATCTTCTGACTTTTAAAAATCCAACAAAACTTGAAGTAGCAAGGCTGTCTACAACAAACTTAGTATATGTCTAAATCTCCTTGGCAAAGTGTCTCCCAGAGAGAATTGAAACTATCCTGGTAGCTATAGTGGGCAGGCAGACAGCCGACCCTGGGATCTGCTTATTCTTGCTTACCTGGCCTTGTTTCCAACACTCCCGGAAGATCTTCCAATTGTTTTTGTTGCTGGGGTCATGGAGACACAGAAGTCTTCCATCACAGAGCCAGGAGTGAGAGGTATGGGGGTCCAGCACATTTAACCCCATCACCATCTCCTTCACTTCCTTTTGGGTATCAGTCAAGTTACAGGCCCGCTTTGCAGCATCTGAGGTTTTCTTATTTTCTACCACTGAGGCAATGATGTGGTCAAGGAAGTTGGGTAGGCTGGCCTTGTTCTTCACTCCCTGCCAGACACAAACCCATCAGGTTAGTATGACTGAGGCACCACCAGTAGAGTATTCAAAAACCGTCTCACAGTTATATTCACACGGAGTTCTGATCTACCTGATTAAATTTCATAAAAGTTATTGTAAAGTCTTTTGTAGTTGGAGGGGGGAGCCTATTAAGTCACTATCTTACATTTCCCTAGTCTTCATATTTTGCTTTATATTTATGAAAAAAAAGTACAGAAAGGCCCCCTCTACTGCAGGAGATTTGAGACCTAAGAAATATCTTCGGCATTCAGCCCCGTTTTAAGCATATGCACGTAGACTGCAGGGATCACAAAATGCTGTAACTGAGTGAGAAAGATCATTTATTTTGAGGGTTACACATTTTTTTTGGCCAGCATGCCCAAGGGATATACTTCAATTAAGTAACTGAGGTGACTTATCAAGGCAGTGATTTTTTTTTACCAGGGAGTGTACCCCAATAAACAGTTGTACCAGAGTACCCAAGAGAACTGTATATTCTGAAAGCAGTCTTCTACTCCCCAATCCGTCCCCTACCAAGAATCTCTCATTTGTTTCAGCTGGCGGGAAAGCTCAGGCCCAGAGATGAAAGTGACATACCTAAGGTCACAGAAGTGAAGGAAGGGGAGGGCTTTTGTAAACTTGATAACACAATGTCTCAAGTATCACTAATCATGATCTCTACAGAGTATATGTAATCATATAACATCCTGGGAAAATTTAAAAAGAAAAAGGAGAACTGGGAGTTGGAGCAGTACAAATAAGACGGAGCTCAAAGTAATTTTTTTGGTCATTTATCCAAAAGAGAAACAAATAACCCACATTGTACAAGGCTCAACCACCCACAGTTCATCAAATTTCAGTCATTAGTCATAAAATAGAATGAGAAACATATTTGTGTAATTGTTTGAAATGATCTCTGAAATATATAAACTGAAAATACAAAAGCAATGTATAAAAACATCTGTGTAAAAAGGGGGGGGGGACTATATACATATTTTATTATCACTGAAAGGACAATCATGAAACAATGGTCACCTACAAAAAGGGAGGCAACAGTGGGAAGGAGACTTTTCACTGTATTTTTAAAATTTAAATTTTGTAAGTTTTGAATTTATTAGTTCAGTAAATGCTTACTAAATACTTATGTATCAAACATTGTGCCACTAGGGATATAGTAGTGAATAAAACAGACAAAAATGGGGAATTCCCAGGCAGTCTAGTGGTTAGGACTCTGCTTCCACTGCTGGGGACCTGGGTTTGATCCCTGGTTGGGGAACTAAGATCCTGAAAGCTGTGCAGCACAAAAAAGCCAAAAAAAACAAAAAAACAGACAAAAATGCCTTTAAGTGGAGGTGAAGCAGAAAATAAATAAAACACAGCAAGTCAGATGGTAATAAGTGCTATGGAAAAAGTAAGTGCAGGGCTTCCTTGGTGGCTCACCAGTTAAGAATCTGCCTGCCAATGCAGGGGACACGGGTTTGAGCCCTGGTATGGGAAGATCCCACATGCCACGGAGCAACTAAGCCCGTGTGCCATAACTACTGAGCCTGCGCTCTAGAACCCGTGAGCCACAACTACTGAGCCCAGGTGCCACAACTACTGAAGCCCATGTGCCTAGAGCCCGTGCTCTGCAACAAGAGAAGCCACTGCAATGAGAAGCCTGCGCACCGCAAGGAGGAGTAGCCCCCACTCGCTGCAACTAGAGAAAGCCCGCGCGCAGCAACGAAGACCCAACGCAGCCAAAAATAAATAAATTAATTAATTAAAAAAAAAAGTGCAGAGGTAACAGATATGAGTGGAGGATGGGAGTAGAATGGACTTTTAAAAAGGGTGATCTAAGAAGAAGGCTTACTGAAGATGTGACATTTCAGGAGGGAGGAGAGGAAGTTGATTAAGAAGCAGGCCATGTTGTGACATGGAAAAGAGAGTTCTCGGTGGAGAAAAAGACAAGTGCAAAGGCTCTGAAGAGAGAGCATGCCTGCCCATGTTCAAGAAACAGCAAGAAGGTGGGTGTGGCCAGAGCAGAGTGAACAAGAGGGAGAGTGGTAGTTGAAGTCAGGGAAGTGAGGGGAAGAGAGGGCTGGAACGTTATAGTCCACTGAAAGGACTCTGCTTTTATTATGAAATTGGAAGCCCTTGAAAGATTTTAGGCAGAGGTGATATGATGTGACATATCTTAAAAGGACCACTCTAGCTGCTCTGTGTAGAAAGGGAAGAAATACAGAGGACCTGTAAGGAGTTTACTACAAAAATTCAGGCAAGAGAGGATGTTGACTCAGACTAGAGAGGAAGCAGTGGAGCTGATGAGAAATGGGTGCACTCTGAATACATTCTGATAATCAAACTGAAAGGTTAGGCTAACAGATTAGATACGAAATGTGAGAGGGGAGTCCCAAAAGACTCCAAGATTTTTGGCGAAGCAATTGGAAGCCACTGACCAAGAGAAGCAAAAAATAAAGGAAATGCAGGCTCACAGGCAGAAGAACAGGAGTGTGGTTTTAGAGGTGTTAGGTTTGAAGCGTCTATTAGATACCCAAGAGAGTACAATATGAATGTACTGCCTACGTTTAAAAAAAATTTAATGTCTGTTATTGTCAAGAAAATAAAGTGATTTCTGCTGATGATTGAAAAACTTCAGTCTCAATTTCTACTGACTTCCTAACATGGCACAAAAGGTTTACTACATAAAAGGATCTCAAACATTCCCAAAACTTAATATAAAGAAAGATCTTGTCAGCTGGCCTGATAATGTGAAGGACACAAGTCAGTCATATACCCTCTAACCCAGTTATCAGATCTCTGATGGTTCTTTCATGGAAAAGCAGCAAAGGCTAGAGTTGTAGAGAGGACACTTACTGCTGAGGATGTAGAGAAGACCGGGGGGAAGGGTATGCCTGTGTCCAAGGGGGTTTGAGGAAGCTTTCCGGGCCCGGAGTGGAGGAGGTCTCGAAGGCTAGAGCCTTCAGTTTTGTTGTTGGAGGCAGTGGGACCCAGTAACAGACTGTTAAAAAGCTTTGGAGTCAACGGAGAGACCTTTGCAGTGGAGTTGAATGAGTCCAGCCCAAAGGGTGAATGAGACTCTTTACTGAGCACCGACCTCAGGGACCCTGCTTCTGTAAGAACATAACCAGGAATAGCATTAGGCACAAGGAATACCCAGCAGGCAACTGACTCCTAAAAATCAGCCAAGTGGGAAAGAGGAAAGACTTTCCCCTCCCTTGCCCCCCAAACTACGTACGGTTTGTCTGGGCCAAGCCTCATGAGCTATGACTATGGCAGGTCTCATGGCCAAGGAGAAGCTCTCCTACTTCTTCCTTTATTTTCCAGACCTGGATTTCAAACTTCCTTTTGTTCCCATCCATCTTTCATCTCCCTCACTTTCTAAGCCAGTGTTTCTTCAAGTGGGTCTCCAGAATACTTGTATTAGAATTACCTGGAGTGCTTGTTAAAAACGGAGATTCTTGGTCTTACTCCAAGAGAATTTCACTTAATAGTTCTGGTGGGGCACAGGAATCTGCATTTTTAACGATTCCCCAGGTGATTCTTGTGCCCACTGAAAAACAAGTCTAGCCCTCCTGGCTAGTAATACTGGCTATCAGGGCCATTTGGGAAGCTTGTTAAAAATCTTATATCGATTCTGACTAAAGAGGTTTGGGGTAGAACCCAGGCATGTGCCTTTTTTAAAAAGCTCCACTTCTAGAAAGAAGTGGAAAGAGATTCCCTCATTTTACATGATCAGCCAGAGAAAGCAAGTGGCATGTTTCAAAAATGTGGATGGTAATGTGTGAGTCTGAAGAATCCCAGAATAACTCAAGTGTTCCACCCACAGGCAGGGCAGAGGCTTGTGTTAATCTCACCTTTTGTTTCTTCCTTAGCCTTCTGAGTTGCTAAATCCGCCAACCAGTGCAGGGCAGAGGAAGGTGGGCCTGTGTCAGGGCAAGGGGGCCTGATGGCTTTTAGCTCACTATTGCTATTTGACGCCGAACTGTCTGCTTTCAGAGGCTCGTCAGATCTGATGTCAGTACTGTCGGCTTTGGCAACATGGTCAGTCTCTGGTTGTGTTACCGACGCAGTTCCTCCTCCACCTGAGAAGGTGGTTTCATTTCCAGAAGAGGCACTAGGGTTTATGCTAGGAAGCTATAGCACAGAACGCCAACATGGTTAAAGTGTTGTCCTTGTGTAGAAAAAATACAATGCAAATAGTAATGACAGCTAACACTAAACAGGTCTGGGAAAGCAACTGTCCCATAAACTGCTATTTCACTCATTCATTAATTTAACATATGTTTGTTGAGTCCTACAATGTGACAGAAACTATGCTAGGTTCTGTGGAAAGAGCAGTGAACAAGACTTGAAAATAAAACAGCGTTTTTGTTTGGCATGCCCGAGGCTCAAATTCTGCACTGGCAAATTGGTGATTAGAACTTGACCGCATAGAGCTGTTCCGAGGATTAAATGAGATAGTACTGATATATGCAAAGAGCTCAGCATAGTGTCTGGCACACATAAATGCTCAATAAAATGGTTATTATTCTATTATTGAATTTTCCAGATGATTTGCTCTAATATGTCAACTCTACTGAAAAGATATTTTGAGATCTCTCAGCATTAATCCCTGTACCTCTTACTGATCATGTGTAGCATTCCTGGAAAGCCCTCCGAATGTAAGAGGTATGTGTGCGTTTTTCTTCTTTTTTTTTAAATAGCCTCTTATTCAAAATAGTCACCATCACACCAGAATGATCTCCACCTCTCACAGAGCAATGAGAAAATCACTGCTTCTCTGTGAAGGCTTAGGACTGCTTTCAGGGTAGAATGATCCCAGATCAGCAGGCTAATATTCATATTTCTTTCCTCAGTACCTAACATGACAAGGCAGTGACCATGCACACAATAGGAATGTATTCCTAGTGACCTTTTCTGTACTCTTCACCTACACAAGGAACCTGAGGTACAAATCTTGACAAGATGCAAAGAATCTCTTTGTGCTATTTATCAAACAAGCCTGAATTGGTTATAAAGACACATGAAGAGAAACTCATACCAGTCAGGGGGAATTTAAATCCCTTGAGTAACTTCTGGGGCTCTCTTTAGACAGGCCTCCCCATCCCCTAATTCCCCAGGAATCTGACAGTAGCCTGGGACAACAGAGGTGAAAATGAGGCACTTCCTGGTACAAAGAACTTGAGTTTCTCTCAGTTGTACCTATACACACCACTTTACCTGTGACATCCCATTAGTGACAGCAGGTCTCAACACAGATTTGTTCTGCCGGCTAATACAAGGGCAGTTTGCTTTAATTCCCCACTTGCCCCGGGCAGCATGTACCATGTCTCCAATATTGTAAAGAGCTGGAAAAAAAATAACAATTAACCTTAGAATAATTGTATGTGTCAGGTATTGTGCTAAAGACCTTATTTACATTATCTCTCTCAAGCTTTACCACATTTCAGTGAGGTAGCAGCTTGTACCCTCAATTTTTGATGATGAAACTGAGACTCAGAGAAGTTAGGTTATTTGCTTAAGTACATAAAGTTGGTAAATGAAAGTACCGAGACTTTAACCCAGGTCTATCTAGCACTAAAGTTCTGTGCACGCTTAACCACTAAGCTACACTCCCTCCCTCCTCTAGTAAACGTTAACAAGGTGTCCTTTAGCAGAAACTCTAGGGGTAGATTCCCTATTGTTCAAGCGTATGTAAACATTTTGAATTGTATACTTGAGATTTACTGTAAGTTATACTTAAAAAAAAAATAGACCAATGTAAACTTTACACAAACATTTAACCAATGCTTAGATCAGCAGGGAGCAGGCATCTGACCATTGCACTCAGGGAGGTCTTCTGCTCTGATGCACTGGGTTATAAAGATCCAGGGGGTGGCTCCCCAAAGTGGAGAAGAATATAGGCAGAGGATTCACCAACTTCAGTGTGTGTATGTTAATGGAAGTGTGGAAGCTGGAAACAGACTATCTGGAGGAATCAATGAAGTAAGCTGCCACATGACCATTCATTCCTACTGTTAAGCTGCCTTCTTCATGGATTCAAGGGCTTTGATTAGCTTCAGCTGGATTTTTATAAACCTAGAACCAAAGGTCTTTCTGGAAGCCAGGGGACTGGCTTTTTCTTTCTTTCTTTTTTTTTTTTGCTGGGCCACACGGCTTGTGAGATCTTAGTTCCCCGACCAGGGACTGAACCCGGGCCCTCGGCAGTGAGAGCACAGCGTCCTAACCACTGGACCACCAGGGAATTCCCGGACTGACTTTTTCTATTCTGGTCCTGCCGACCATAGGAATGTAAAATGACATCTGAAAAGCAACCAACCCCTCCACCCAGAAAGGTGAGGCAAAGTGGGTGCAGTGGCTGCATACAATCTAACATTTCTGAAGATTCAAATTCTCAGGGAAATCTAGTGAGGCTTAAAAAGAGTCAAGCTGAGATAAACCATTTTACCAAATATTATGGTGTGTAAATTATAGCTCAATTAAAAACATCTTTTTTCCCCCACCAAATCTAAAAAAGGAATTCCTTTACCTGTGCCAGGGATGATCTGTGTGGGCATGAGATTCTCTGGTTCATGGGACTGTCCCTTTGCACACTTCAACCAGGAGAAAACCTCTTCATCACCTATCTCTTCTGTCTCTGAAACAGAAATGAAATGACTTTACTTATTTTATGAGGGTCACAAGATGTATCTCTCTCAGTAAGTCAGAGTTTCAGACTTTATAGGCCAATTTTTTCATGGGTCAAAGAAGATAACAGCTAACTTTTAAAAATACTGCTACACTGAGGTGCAATTTACATAAAATTAATTCAACAATTTAAAGTGTACACTTCAATGAATTTAGACAAATGTATGTAGTTGTAGAAACAGTACTACATTCAGGATTTAGAACTTTTCTATCCCTTCCTGAAGTTTCCTTCAGCCCTTTACAGTCAATACCCTTTCCTCAACCCCTGGCCACCAACGACCAACTTTCTAACACTAAAGTTTTGCTTCTTCTAGAATTTCATATCACTGGAAACATATGGTATGTCATTTGTCATTTGTGTTGGGCTTCTTTCATTTAGCAGTGATTTTGAGATTCATCCATATTGTTGGATTTATCAGTAATTCATATCTTTTTATGTCTGAGTGCTGTTCCATAGTATGGATGCACCTTATTGTGTTTACCCACTTATCAGCTGGTAAATAGTTGGACTGTTTCCCATTATTGGCTATTATGAATAAAGTGCTACAAACATTCAACTACAAGCCTTTGTGTGGACATATTTTCATTTCTCTTGGAAATACCTAGAAGTGGAATGCTAGTTTATGTCTAAATTTATAAAGAAATGGCTATACTGTTTTCCAAAGTGATGGTACCAAATTGCATTACTATCAGCAATGTTTAATAAGTTTTAGTTGCTCCATATCCTTGACAGCACTTTTGTACTCTCAGTTTTAAAAATTTTAGCCATCCTAGTGGGGTTGGTGGTTTCTCATTATGGTTTTAATTTGCATTTCTCTAGTAAGTAATGATAGTTTTTTCCCATGTGATTATTTTCCATTGATCTATCTTCTTTGATATCTGTTCAAATATTTTGCCCATTTAAAAACTGGGTTTTGGTGGGGACTTCCCTGGTGGCGCAGTGGTTAAGAATCCGCCTGCCAATGCAGGGGACACGAGTTTGAGCCCTGGTCCGGGAAGATCCCACATGCTGCAGAGCAACTAAGCCCATGCACCACAACTACTGAGCCCGCGTGCCACAGCTACTGAAGCCCGCGTACCTAGAGCCTGTGCTCCGCAGCAAGAGAAGCCACCGCATGAGAAGCCCGCGCACCGCAACGAAGAGTAGCCCCCGCTCTCCGCATCTAGACAAAGCCTGAGAGCAGCAACAAAGACCCAACGCAGCCAAAAATAAATAAATTTAAAAAGTAGGGACTTCCCTGGTGGCAGTGGTTAAGAATCTGCCTGCCAATGCAGGGGACAGGGGTTTGATCCCTGGTCCAGAAAGATCCCACATGCCGTGGAGCAACTAAGCCCAAGTGCCACAACTACTGAGCCTGCGCCCTAGCGCCCGCGAGCCACAACTACTGAGCCTGCGCCCTAGCGCCTGCGAGCCACAACTACTGAGCCTGCCTGCCACAACTACTGAAGCCCGCATGCCTAGAACCCGTGCTCTGCAACAAAGAGAAGCCACCGCAAAGAGAAGCATGTGCACTGCAAAGAACAGTAGCCCCCACTCACTGCAACTAAAAAGAAAGCCCACGCGCAGCAATGAAGACACAAAGCAGCCAAAAATAAATAAATAAATTTATATTAAAAAAAAAATTAAAAAAAAAACAACTGGTTTTTTTGTCTTGTTATTGAGTTTTAAGAGGTCTTTATTATAAATGCAAGTTCTTTAGCAAATATGTGATCAGTGAATCTTTTCTCCCACTATGTGGCTTGCCTTTTCATTTAATGTCTTTTGAAGACAGTTTTCAAATTTGATGATATTAATTTTTCTTTTGTTTTTTGTGTCTTATCTAAGAAATATTTATGTAACCCAAGGACACAAAGGTCTTCTATTTTTTTCCTAGAGGTTTTAGAGTTTTAACTTTTATGTTTAGGTCTATGATTTACTAGAGTTAGTTTTTTGTATATAATGTGAATAAAAATAGTTCATTTGATTATTTGAATATGTATATACAGTTATTTCAGTACCATTTGTGAAAGGACTATCTTTTCCCATTCAATTACCTTGGCACCTTTGCAGCTAATCAGTTGAATGTATATGAGTGGGTTTACTTCTAGACTCTGTTCTGTTGTACTAACCATAGTGTCTTGATTACTGTAGCTTTATACAAAGTCTTAAAATGAAGTAGTATAAATCCTCCAACTTCATTCTTCTTTTTCAAAATTTTGGTTATTCTAGGTCCTTTGTATTTCATATAAATTTTAGAAACAACTCGTCAATTTCTACAAAAAGGCCTATTGAGATTTTGATTGGAATTGCACTTAATTACAGATCAATTTGGAAGAACTGACATCTTAATATTCAATCTTCTATCCGTGAATACAGTACATCTCTCCATTTATTTAGCATTTAATTTCTCTTAGCAATATGTTGTAGTCTTCAGTACATGTGTCTTTTACACATTTGCTAAATCTATCCCTAATTGTTCACTGACATCATACAGAAATAGAACTGAATTTTGTTATTTTGACTTTGTATCCTGCAGTCTTGCTAAACTCATTTATTAGTTCTGGTAGCTTTACTGTAGATTTCTTGGGATTTTCTATATAGATGATCATGTCATCTGAGAATAAAAACCATTTTATTTCTTTCCAAGCTATGTGCCTTTTATTATTATTATTATTATGCTTTTCCTTGTCTTTTATTTCTTCATGCTGACTAGTAACTCCAGTTCAATGTTGAATAGAAGTTGTGAAGAGTGGACATCCTTGCTTTGTACCTGATCCTAGGGGGAAAAATACAGTCTTTCACATTATATAAGATGTCCCTATCTATACCTAGTTCAGTGTTTCAACTTTTCTTTATCATGCCCCCAAAAAACCTTCTTAGGCTTTTTTTTTGGTAATTGTGCTATCCACTCCAAGAAATCTGAATACAAGATATACTGTATATCTGTTTATTTGTACCATTTTTTGGTTTCATTTTTCCTCCTTTTGAATTAATTACTTTTTATAATATGATTTTGTTTCCGTTTTTGGCTTAGTGGCTATATCTCTTAATTTTTTTGGTTTGTTTTAGAGTTTGCAGTATCTTTAACTTATCACAGTCTATCTTCAAATGCTGTAACACTTCATAGTGTTAAGACCCTTACAAAACAATACTTCCATTTTCCCCTCCTTTCCTTTGTGCTGTTATTACATATTTTAGTTTTACTTAAATTATAAACCCCACAATACACTGTTACTACTTTTGCTTTAAACAATTATCTTTTTAAAAGATTAAGAAAAAAAGTCTTTTATATGTACCTGCATATTTACCACGTAGGATATTCTTCACTCCTTTGTGTAAATCCAAATTTCCACATTGTATCATTTTCTTCTGCCTGAGTAACTACCTTTAACTTTGTAGCATGGATCTGCTGGTGATGAATTCTATCACTTTTTCCACGTCTGAAAAACTATTTCACTCTTGAAAGATATTTTCACTGGTATGAATTCTAGGTTAATAGGTTTGTTTTCAGCACCTTAAAATACTGTTCCATTGTCTCTGGTGTACAGGTTTCTGACAAGTTAGCTATCATTCTTATCTTTATTACATAATGTGCCTTTTTTCATCTGGTGCTTTTCAGCTTTTCTCTTTATCACTGTTTTTCGGTAAGTGATTATGATGTGCTTTGGTGTGGTTTTCTTTTAATTTATTTATTATTTTTATTGATTTTTACCTGCATTGGGTCTTTGTTACCGTGCACAGGCTTTCTCTAGTTGTGGCGGGCGGGGGCTACTCTTCATTGCGGTGTGCAGGCTTCTCATTGTGGTGGCTTTGCTTGTTGCAGAGCACGGGCTCTAGGTGCATGGGCTTCAGTAGTTGTGGTGCATGGGCTCAGTAGTTGTAGCTCGCGGGCTCTAGAGCACAGGCTTGAAAGCTGTGGCGCACGGGCATAGTTGCTCCATGGCATGTGGGATCTTCCCGGACCAGGGCTCAAACCCATGTTCCCTGCATTGGCAGGCGGATTCTTAACCACTGCGCCACCAGGGAAGCCCCTGGTGTGGTTTTCTTTTCTTTTTTTTTATGAATAAATTTATCTATCTATCTATCTATCTATCTGTCTATCTATTTATTTTTGGCTGAGTTGGGTCCTTGTTGCTGCGCGGGGCTTTCTCTAGTTGCGGTGAATGGGGGCTACTCTTCGTTGCGGTGCGTGGGCTTCTCATCGTGGTGGCTTCTCATTGTGGTGGCTTCTCTTGCTGTGGAGCACGGGCTCTAGGTACACAGGCTTCAGTAGTTGTGGCACGCAGGCTCAGTAGTTGTGGCTCGTGGGCTCTAGAGCACAGGCTCAGTAGTTGTGGCGCACGGGCTTAGTTGCTCCGCGGCATGTGGGATCTTCCTGGACCAGGGCTCAAACCGGTGTCCCCTGCATTACCAGGTGATTCTTAACCACTGCGCCACCAGGGAAGCCCCGGTGTGGTTTTCTTAACGTATTTTCTGTTTGAGGGTTATTGTTGGATTTGTGGTGTTATAGCTTTTTCATCAAATTTGGAAAATTTTTGGCTTTATTTGTTCAAGTATTTTTTCGGTCTCTGCCCTCCTGCCCTTTCTCTTTCTGGAACTCCATTTATAAGTTTTGGAGACTGCCCAATATATCCTGTAGTTCAACAATCCACTCTTCAACTTATAAATTTCTTTCTTCTCTCTGTGCTTAGCTTTTATAGTTTCTATTGCTGTCTTCAAGCTCACTGTTTCTTCTGGAGTATCTAATCTGCCACCTAGTGTAATTTTTGGGGGGAGATATTTTTCATCTCAAGAAGTTTCATTTGGGTCTGTTACATGTCTTCTGTTTTTCTCATTGTGTTTTCCTTTATGTCCAAGCATATTTAAAAGTTTTATAATAGCTGTTTTAGGTCCTTGTACAATAATTCCATCACTACTGTCATTTCTGGATTTGTTCTACAGATAGTTTTTTTTTTCTTTTTTCCAGATTATTGGTCATATTATTCTGCTTTTCTGTATACCTGATCATTCTTCACTGAATGCAGAGCTTTGTGAGTTTTATGTTCAGAGTACTGGATTTTGTTGTAATCCTTTAAAGAATGTTTGGTTTTAGTGTGGCATATAACTAAGTAACTTGTAGATGAATTTGATCCTTCCAAGGCTTTCTTTACACTTCATTATGGCAGGTCCAGAGCAGCCTGTATTCTGGGACAACATTAGTCTTACTACTAAGGGTGTGACTCTTTTGAACTCTATTCAGTGTCTCTCCACTCTGGCTGGTGGGAATACAAACTGTCAGTTCTGTATACTACTCAGTTGACTGCCTTGAGAAAAGTTTCATCTTATGCATGTGCAGATCACTATAAGACAAAAAAAATTTAGACGATTTCTCCACAGATCTCTGGTGTTCTCTCTGTGTAGCTGTAACCTCTTCAGTACACTACCTTATTCTTCACAGATTCTGATCTCTGTCTCAACTCATGAGACTGCTAAACTCTATATTAGTTACCTTTCCCTGTGGTACAGGATGGAAACTGCCTCCAAGCATTAAACTGGGGCAACTGTAAGATTCACCTTATTTCTTCCCTTTTCTTAGGGAACACAGACTCAAACTGCCTGTGGTCTAATATCTGAAATTGTGGTTTCATATATTTTGTCTGGTTTTCTTGTTGTTTATGGCAGGAGGGCAATTTGTGCAGAAGTTAATCTTTCATGGGCAAAAATGGAAGATCTTAGCTCCATTAACATGTAGAACCTAGTGGATGTCAGGCCCTGTGTTAACCACTTTACATACGTCATCTCATTTAATCCTCAAAACAATGCTGTGAGGGACATACTCATATTATCTTTGTTTTATAGACAAGGAAACTGAGGTTTTGAGGGGTTAAGTAGCTAGCCCAAGATACCATAGTTGGTATAATAATGTGTGCAAGTAGGATTCAGATCCCAGTAGCCTAAGCTCTAAAACCACTGTTACAATGGTTACACTGTATCTTAGAAGAGGGAAGAATGAGGAAGTCAAGGGCCAAGGAGGATTCTCGGTGGGCAATAAGGTAAAGCAAAAACAAAGTGAAGCAAAGGATTTGAATAGACATTTTTCCAAAGAAGATAAACATAGGGCCAATAAGCATATGAAAAGATGCTCAACATCAGTAGTCATCTGGGAAATGCAAGTCAAAACCACACAATGAGGGACCTCCCTGGTGGTGCAGTGGTTAAGAATCGCCTGCCAATGCAGGGGACACGGGTTCGAGCTCTGGTCTGGGAAGATTCCACATGCCACGGAGCAACTAAGCCCGTGCGCTGCAACTACTGAGCCTGTGCTCCAGAGCCCGCGAGCCACAACTACCGAAGCCCGCGCTCCACAACTACTGAAGCCTGCGCGCCTAGAGCCCATGCTCCGCAACAAGAGAAGCCACCACAATGAGAAGCCCGCGCACCACAACAAAGAGTAGCCCCCACTCGCCGCAACTAGAGAAAGCCCGTGTGCAGCAATGAAGACCCAATGCAGCCATAAATAAATAAATAAATAAATTTATTAAAACACACACACACACACACACACACACACACACACACAATGATATACTACTTCATAGCCACTATGATGGCTACAATTAAAGACATTTAATAACAAGTGTTGACAAGGATGTAGAAAAACTGGAATCCTCGTACATTGCTGGTGGAATTATAAAATGGTGCAGCTACTTTGGAATACAGTTTGGCAGTTTCTGAAAGGGTTAAAAATAGAACTGCCATATGCCCCATCAGTTCCACTACTAGGTATATCCTCAAAAAAAATGAAAACATATGTTCACACAAAAACTTGTACACAAATGTTCCTAGTGGCATTATTCATAACAGCCCAAAGTAGAAACAACCTAAATGTCCATTCACTTATGAATGGATGAAAAAAATGTAGTATATCATACAATGGAATATTACCTGGCAATACAAAGGAATGAATTAGGTGCTATAACATGGATGAAACTTTGAAACAGTATGCTAAGTTAAAGAGGCCAGTCACAGAAGGCCAAATATTGTATGATTCCATTTATATGACATGTACAGAATAGGCAAATCTATATAGACAGTAAGTAGATTAGTGGTTACCAAGGCCTAAGGAGGGGGAGGAATGGGGAGTGACTGCTAATGGCTGTGAAGTTTCTTTTTGGAACAATGAAAACGAAATTACTATATAACCTTGAGAATATACTACACTCTGGTGATGACATATAACCTTGAGAATATACTAAAAACCTTTGAACTGTACATTTTAAAAGGGTGAATTTTACAGCATATGAATTATATCTCAAAAAAAGATGTTATTAAAAAAAAAAAACCAGGGAAGATGAAGATTTACTCTTCTTGGCTTGTTTTAACCTTTCCAGTTAGGCTGGAGTATTGGCAATTTTAAGACCTCACAATGTGACAAAACATAAATGAAGCTAAACAGCTAAAGAGGAGGCGCAAACCCACTTCTGCTTCAATTTCCAAGTCCACACCTCCACTGACAGTTTACCTTTAGAACTACACAGGACAATATTTGCTCACCACTGCGTGGTCGGCTTTTCCTGAGCCTGTAACAGTCAAGGCAGACCCCAAATCCGCATTTGCGACAAACCCAGTGGATGTTGAAGAGAGTTGTTTCACATACATCACACATCTCCCGTACACCACGCACTGCTCGCTTCCATGCCACTTTCTCTGGTGGAAAAAGGAAGAGGAATACTGTTGGCACTGACCATTCTGAGCAACAGCAAAAGATCCCAGACCCACTGATTTCTACTCAAGTGTTTTGTCTAGCAATTAAACTCAAAGGTTCATGAAGTCTGTATTTCTATAATTGTAAGAGAAACAAAATACATGGAATTTCTAATATTTCTGAACAAGTGTCAATGAGAATGAATGCCACATGTTGTCATTTAAGATACTATAAAATTTTCAATTTCGGGAATTTTGAAACAAGAGGATTCTTCTCTTAAAGTGTAGGGCATAATTTCATAGTACAATATTCCTTGGTCTAGAAATAGGGTATAGTATCTCATAGACATGGAAATATCATAAATGTCTGAATAATGTGGGTTCTAGGTATGAAACACAACAACCAGTAGCACTTCATCTATTCACAAACCATCAAGTATTACATACTAACACAGATTAGTTCAAAGCAAACTGAAAATATTCAGCGTGAATCAAACCCAAACAGGGATCAAAATGTAAATTATGGCAACTGTGCTACAACAATGAAAGACAAACAGGGAAGGAATTTTTAGTTTGTTAACTGCCAAAGACTAAAAGAATGAGGACTACTGGATACAGGTATGACTTCAGCTATTTAGTTTACTACAAAGAGAAGTTTTATTGGTCTTACTTCATCCATAGAAAATGCCACCTGCCACTCCTTCCACACCTCCCTTTAAGCAAAAGAAAATGAGTTTCCACCTAGAACTGACTGGAAGACAAGTAAGAGGGTGCCTTACGGTGTGGCTCCACCATCATCATGGCCTCCTTCTCAGACATCACAAGCTGGCAGAACTGGTCTCCAACGTTGGCAAGAATGTATTTTGAGGTTTCTAGGTCTATTCCTTCTGCTAGGGAGGAAGAGGGAATCCACAGGTTCATGGCATCAGGGTCACTTTGCTGGGGACTCAGAAACCCCTCCACTCGGAGTACCCCCTTTCGAGTGAAGATCAACCTGAGACAGGAATGTACACAGTCAAATACATAGTAAATAGCAGCAACCATGCAAACCGACACACACTTGAAATCCTAGCATCTAAAAGAAATTAAATGAGACATAACAGGAATCAGACTGAGTTAAGAAATTTCACTGTGTTAGACCAACAGAGTATGCACTAATAGGAAGGCTTGTTAACACCTAGTAGGTCTGGGTTCTTTAAAAAGCTGTCCCCAGAAATGTCCACCAGTTTCTCCAACCACCTGTTCCATACCAGCACCCACACCACTGAATGTGACCAGAGAAAAATACAGAGCTATGCTCACTGTCACACTTTTTTTTTTTTTTTTTTTTTTTTGGGAGTGTTGGGTCTTTGTTGCTGCATGTGGGCTTTTTCTAGTTGCGGTGAGCAGGGGCTACTCTTTGTTGCAGTGCGTGGGCTTCTCATTGCGATGGCTTCTCTCGTTGTAGAGCATGGGCTCTAGGCGCGTGGGCTTCAGTAGTTGCGGCACACGGGCTGAGTAGTTGTGGCTCACGGGCTCTAGAGCACAGGCTCAGTAGTTGTGGCACACAGGCTTAGTTGCTCTGTGGCATGTGGGATCTTCCCGGACCAGGGATCAAACCCGTATCCCCTGCATTGGCAGGCAGATTCTCAACCGCTGCGCCACTAGGGAAGCCTCACTGTCACACTTGAAATTCATGTCTACTCACGTGAACCCTTAATATTGCCTGGCAGCCACAATACAGTTTCCTGGTGTGCTCCCTCTCCTAGATGCCTGTTTAATATCTTCTTTCTTTTCAAACGTCCGGTATTACTTTCCCCACAAGGACCCTGTTAAGTATTTCACTGAAAAAATTCCGCAAGGAGCCAGAAGAGAATTCCCACAAGCTTCCACCACCACACTACCACACATTCCTGTCACTGGCCCCATGTACTCCATTTCATCTTCTGCTACTATGGATGAACTAGGTACCAGTGAAGATCAACCCAACCTCTCCACCTATGTTCTACATCCTATCCTCTTGCATAGGCATCCCTCCACTAATTCTCTCTTCTACATCATCTATTTTCCTCTCTACTGAATCACTCTTGTCAGTATTTGAACATGCTATCTCAAAAATCCCCTTGATCCCACACCCACCTCCTCCATTTATCAGTCTGTAAGAGCAGTTTCTTAAAAGAGTTGTCTATACTGACAGTCACCAGTTCCTTTTCCTTTTATTTTCTCTTAATCCACGTCATTCAGGCTTTCTCCCACCAATCTACCAAAATTGGTTTTGTTTTTTTTTGCCATGCCACGCAGCATGTGGGATCTTAGTTCCCTGATCAGGGATCGAACCCGTGCCCCCTGCAGTGGAAGTGTGGAGTCTTAACCACTGGACTGCCAGGGAAGTCCCAAAACTGTTTTTGACAAGGTCATTCCCCCTTGTTATATCCAATGGTCATTTTCAGTCCTTAACTGACCCCTCCCAATCACCAACATTTGCCGGAGTTCATAATTCCTTACCAGAAACACTTTCTTCAGTTGTCTTCCAGGATACCTCACTGGCTGTTCTTTCTCAGCCTCCTTTAGTAGTTCCTCCTCATCTTTCCCATCTCTAAATGCTGGAGAGCTTCAGAACTCAGTCCTTGGATTACTTCTCTTCTCTGCCTAGACTTTGACTCCTTAAGTGATCTCAGTTAGACTCACAGCTTTAAATACCCAGTGACATCCACATTTTTATCTCCAGCTTGGACTTCTTCCCTCAACTCTGGAGTTGTATATCCAGCTGCTCTTTCTTTCCTTTCTTTTCTTTTTTTTTTTGGGCGCACCACGCAGCTTGTGGGATCTTAATTTCCTGACCAGGGATTGAACCCGGGTCCTTGGTAATGAGAAGGCAGAGTCCTAACCGTGGGACCACCAGGGAATTCCCCAGCTGCCCTTTCAACATCTCTACTTGGAAATCTAATAGGCATCTCTAATTTAACATACCTAAATTAAAACTCCCGCACTTCCTTGGTGGCGCAGTGGTTAAGAATCCTCCTGCCAATGCAGGGGACATGGGTTCGATCCCTGGTCCGGGCAGACCCCACATGCTGTGGAGCAACAAAGCCTGTGAGCCACAACTACTGAGCCCACGCACCACAACTACTGAAGCCCACGTGCTGCAACTACTGAAGCCCGTGCACCTAGAGCCCGTGCTCCACAACAAGAGAAGCCACCACAATGAGAAGCCCGCATACCACAACAAATACCCAACACAACCCAAAATAAATAAATAAAAATAAAAAATAAATTAATAAATAAATTAACTAATTAAAACTCCCCATTTTCCTCCTCAAACCCACTTTTCCCTAAGAAATCACCTTACCAGTAAATGGCAATTCCATTCTTCCAGTTTTCAGGCCAGAAGCCGTAAAATCATCTTTGACTCCTTTCTTTCATATCCCACATGCAATCCATCAGAAAAGCATGTGGCTCTACCTTCAAAATATATCCTTAATTTAACCACTTCTCATCACCTCTATTAATACCTCCCTACACTAAGCCACCATCATTTCTCACCTGGATAATTCTAATATTCTCTTAATTTCTCCCTGCTTTTGCCTCAATATAATCTACTCTCAAGAAGGTAGTCACAGTGATCCTTTAAAACATTCATCAGTGTTACTCATCAGCTCAAAATCTCCAACAACTGCTTCTTCAGCATAAAAGCCAGGGCCCTTAAGAGTAGCCCTTTAGAATCTGGACCTATCATTAACTCTTTGACTTCACTCTTTTCCCCCCCTTGCTTACTCTCTTTTACCCACCCTAGCTCCATGAACACACTAGAAATATTCCAGCCTCAAGACAGTTGCTGTTGCTGTGCCCTCTATCTCGAATACTTGTCTCCCAGAAGAATGCGTGGCTCAGTCCCCTCCCCTCCTTCAGGTCTTTAGTCAAAACTCACTTTCTCAAGTCATCCTTTTTTTTTTTTTTTGGCCTTGCCACGTGGCATGTGATCTTAGTTCCCCAACCAGGGATCAAACCTGTGCTCCCTGCAGTGGAAGCGTGGAGTCCTAACCACTGGACGACCGGGGAATTCCTCCATCAAGCCATCCTATTTAACTGTAGCCTCCTCCAATAAAGATATAAAAATAAATAAATAAATAAAAATAAACTGTAGCCTCTCTAGCCTCCCCACACTTCAATCCTCTTTCCCTCTTTTTTCTTCCTCACAGTTATTACAGACTGACATACTATATATTTAACCTTTTTTTTTCTTATTTACTCTCTGCGTCCCCAACAAGCCTCCTGAGGGCAGGAATTTGATGGTTTCATGTACTGTTTAATCCTCAATGCCCACAACAATGGCTGGCACACATTAAGTGCTCAATAAATATTTGCTGAATAAGTGAATCCATGCCACATGGATAAACCACCTGGATTTCTTTATTTAAAAAACTAAGGACACCTGAATGATTGCTTAGAAGAAATTCCTCTTCTAAGTTTATCAAGCAGAAGAAAAGTGACTAAATAGCTGTTGTTTGGTAAAAGCAAGGGATATTCCTAGGATTTTCAGCAGTTATCTCTATTTCACATTATCTCCTCATCTTACTTCCCCTTCTCCCTAGCGACTCAAGTTACTCTAGCACTAAAGAGGAGTAAGTGGTCAGGCAGATCTATGACACAAAATGGCATCCTTCTGCTCACACCACTGGTTTCAAATGGAACCCAAGTTAGGAATAACTCAACACAGCTCAGGGGGCAGCAGGTGAGATTGTTCAATTTCAATTCTCTAAGGACAAAGTCACATATCATTTCACAATCCAAACAACTAAGTGGCCACTAATGGGATGGCAGAACCTTAGCACAGACTCTGAGAGCAATGTAATTTAGGAAAACAATAAAAAGATGGTGAGATATGTTTACCGATTCAGAGAAAGAGTGGAAGTTAAGTGTCCCTAACGAAACTGGGAAGGAGATGAAGAGAGGAGTCTGGGTACCTCCGGAAGTGAAAGAAGCGGCAAGCCACAGTGGAATCATCTTGCTCTTGTTCCTTAAACTTCCGATACCGCTCCAGGCGGCACTCACGACACTTGTGCAGATGAGGGGCTACATTGATGCACGACCCATCCTGCAGGAAGGGCTCTCCGGACTGCTTCAGCTTCTTCACTTTGCTCACATCTTTCAGCACTGACTGGCCAACTGTGGCAAGGGAGGGGGAGAAATGGTTGGTCATGAAAGGTTTAAATGAGACTCAATAACATAATCCTCCTGGGGACAGTCACTTGTCCTGACCTGAGTCACTCCTCCTTGCACTGAATGGGCATGAGCCCATCAGGTCCATCCTTGACAGAAAAGGAGCACAGGGAACAAAGGCTTCAACTAGGAGCTAAAGACCATGGAGAATTTGTGGGAAGTACCCCATGACAACAAAACAACTCTGAGCATGGGTGAGGAAAACTCAAGACAGCAGAAGCCTCTTGCCACTAGCCCCTCAGGATATGACTGTTCTACTAATCAAGAACTCTTGGGGCTCCCATGGGATACCAAATCCTAAGGAGAATGGCGACTTTTACCATCAGACTTTCTCTTAGACACTTGCCCTTATACAATTTTGGACCATAACCTCACTCCACAGGAGTTAACAGTTTTTGGAAGAGGTGTTAAAACCATATATATGTGACAGAGAGGAGCAAACTGAGGAGTGGCTCTCTTTGCTTCATCAACTCTACTAAAGGCTGCGATGTGAGAATGAAGACTAGTACTGAGTAACTCGCCTAAGTAAATAAAAGAGGAAGGGCCAAAGGCAAGAGAAATACACAAGAAAAGAGTTCCTGACCGAAAATAACAGACTATCAAGACTTTTTGGGATTATCATTACACAGGACAGATACCCCTCTTACAGTACTGGTATAGATCAATCCTGCCCTGAACCATAAGGTCTGATGAGGGGCCCCTACTGCGCCCTTTTGACTATGTAATTCTATGAGATTATAGAACTTTCCATCAAAGAGAGGGCCTCTTCTGCCCAAGAGCACAACAAGCATTTAAAGCTAGTGCCAGAGCCAAGCCCACGTATAACCCCAGCAGGATCACCTTTCAAGGGGGCAGTCCGAGGCCGGCCCTTGGGGGCCTGCTTCCCTTTGCCTTTTCCCAGCAACAACTCAGCACTGCGCTCCCCATTGGGGCCCAGCTTCCCCATCAGGTGCTCCGGAATCCCCTTCAGGCCAGTCTTGGCTTGCAGCTGCTCCTCAGAGTCGCTCAAGTCTGACAGGTCGCTATTGGTACTGGAGTCCGAGTCTTGTCTGCAAGCCAAGCTTCGCTCATCCAGTGAGAACCTTTTCACAGCTTCAAAAGGAGCTTTGTTCTCCTGTGAAAAATCTGCTGGGGAGGACAGAAAGCTGCCTGAGTGCCTGCCAAAGACGTTACTAAAGGTTTTAAGGAGAGGACTGTCCTGCTGCCCAGGCCCCACAGTTGGTCTCTCCTCTGTGGGGCTAGAGGATAGAGTAGGCATCTCAATGGGCTGGGTGAGGCTGCTGGTGGGTGAACTGGACCGGCCATTCCCCATGGCAGAGAGGCTTGGCCCCCCAGTGGTAAGAGCTGAGCCCAGAACACCAGACACCAGTTTGGAGGAGTCAGTTGTGATGAAGAGGGTTTTCTTCTTTGCTAAAGATGCTGAATCTGTAGAGGAGTGAGACTCGGGCCAGCTGGGTGCTGCCTTGGAGGTGACAGTGGTAGCAGAGGAAGAGCTACCTGATGCCTGAGATGCAAAGCTGCTGAAAGGGCTATGTTCAACTTTCTCCACAAATGCCAAGAAAGGGTTAGGAGGCTCTTCTCGGGACAGTTTAGGGGGTTGTAAAAATAGATTTTCATGACTGTCTGGGGTGCGGGCATTTAGGAGGCTCCGTGGGAAGGCTGGCGTGAGGGTGGGCATGGACTCTGCAGGCACTTTCCGATCCACAGAGCTTCCAGCCTTAGAGCCTGATTTAGAGTCTGCTCCAAGAGAGGATCTTCCTTTACATAGGCTCTCAAGGCTTTGTTTGAATGAGTCTCGACTGGAGGAATCATCAGCCAAACTCTCTGAAACGGTAGTGAAGTAGTTACTGGTGGGTAAAGTTTGGGACATGCATTGAAAAAACAAGTTTTTGGAGAGATCAGAGTCTTTCTGAGACTCTGGTGCAGAGCTACAGCCAAAAGAGAAGCCCAAAGGTTTGTTCTCTGTGGCTAGAACCCCATTGGACTGGCTCCTTCCACTTCCAAAAGTCAAAGCTTGTGATGAACTCGGGAGAGATGCTCCAAATCCAGAAGAGGCCAGAACAGAATTTCTTGAATTCTGAAAAGAAGAGAAGATAGCCTGAGTTAGTGATGCTGGCTTCTCTTGACAACCTTACGATATCTTCTTGGACCTAGGCCAACATTTCCTGTGGGTCAATCAACTTTTCTCTCCTACAATTCCAGGAAAACTGTTCTTATACCTATATTTCACCAGGGAAGAAAACTGCCACAGACAGCACAGAGGGGATCTTTAGCAAGGTAAGCTAGAGATGGCAGGATGAATGATATCCTGCCATTCCCTTGGTTGTTAGCCAACTGGTTGTCAAAGCACTTGGAGGCTGTGTAGGCTTCTAAGTATCTATTTTGAAATGAAGACTCCGCCAGGAACTGAAGAAAAGGGCTCCCCAATGGACATCAGCTTTTACTCTGAAATATAGTGAAATATTACTAGTGACCCTGTAATATTAATCTATCTCAAAGACCTTAGGGGCTATGGTTAAAGTTTCGGTTTATTTAAGCCATTGCAAATTGCCCATCTTACAAAAGCGACTTCAGCCCTATGACAAGCCCACTGTACATTAAGGAAAAGTATTTTCTTTATTAGTCCGAAACTCACCAAGATGGACCCTTTTGGAATTTGGCCATTTATTTATGGGTGCAAGTCAACCTAAAAGTTGAATTATCTGTTTCAATTAAAGTTAGACCTAAAGGTGCTAAATTATAGAAGGCATACCAGTTACTGAACCCTTCTGTTATCATTAGGATCTAACAAGTCTCCACAGTGGAAAACTGTAGACACTGATACACCCACCAAATAAAAGCATTCAGCATAACAAATTGGAGAATGAAAAAACACTTTTTTTTAATACCTTAAAAATGCTAACTTCTGCATTTGAATAAAGAAGGATGTATACATAAAGAAGGGTTATAATCACTTTCATATGGTATATTACACACCCATATATGTGCGTAATACAGAGAAATATCCATAGGTAGGTACAAGCACTTATGTAATACTTGGAAATAAAAATTATTCCATGACTGCTTAATGGATATGCAGTTTCTTTTTGGGGAGAAGAAAATTCCTTTAACTAGATAGTGGTGATGGTTGCATAACACTGTGAATGTATAATGCCACAGTACTGTATACTTCAAATGGTGTGAGTGGTAAATTTTATGTTATGTGTTACTTTACCATAATTTAAAAAAATTTGGACTTCCCTAACCAGCACAGTGGTTAAGAATCCGCCTGCCAATGCAGGGGACCCGGGTTCAAGCCCTGGTCCAGGAAGATCCCACATGCCGTGGAGCAAATAAGCCCGTGCGCCACAACTACTGAGCCTGCGCTCCAGAGCCCGCGAGCCACAACTACTGAGCCCGCATGCCACAACTACTGAAACCCACGCATCAAGAGCACATGCTCCGCAACAAGAGAAGCCACCACAATGAGAAGCCCCCGCTCGCCACAACTAAAGCCCATGCGCAGCAACGAGGACCCAACGCAAAAAAACCAAAGAAATAAAAAATAAAATTAAAAAAAAAAAATTTATGCCAGATAAATAAAAGGGCGTTGTTAAAAAAAGGGGGGGGGGCTTCCCTGGTGGCACAGTGGTTAAGAATCCGCCTGCCAATGCAGGGGACACGGGTTCGAGCCCTGGTCCAGGAAGATCCCACATGCCGCAGAGCAACTAAGCCCATGCGCCACAACTACTGAGCCTGCGCTCTGGAGCCTGCGAGCCACAACTACTGAGCCTGTGTGCCTAGAGCCCGTGCTCCACAACAAAGAGTAGCCCCTGCTAGCCACAACTAGAGAAAGCCCGCACGCAGCAACAAAAACCCAACGCAGCCAATAAAAAAATAAATATAAAAAAGGGGGGGGATTTCAATTTATTTAAGGTTTTCTTTAAATACACAAGAGGAGTCTACATTAGGACTTTCTTTGAGGTGGCAAAGAGGCATGAGAACCAGGCAGACCACCTGCAGCTTGCCTCCAGCTGACATCTGCTACAGAGACTGCTTCAGTGCATTTAACAGTCAAAAACTTAGTTCATTCTTCTTTTCCTTCCCACTAACCAGCAACCAGACTTAAACTCTTCCAAATAAAAAGAAGAGAATAGACAGATACAGCACTGATGCTACGCTGTTGTTTCACTGCCAGAATTTTGCCAGGAGCCTTGACACCTGCATGACTGCAAGGAATAAGCATAAGGATCTCAGGTTTCACAACTAAAGTTACTCTTTAAAAATAAATACACACACGAATGAAAAATAATTTGGATGGTCTTTCATTTCCTTCAAATGATTAAATTTCAAATCCTCTTCTTATAAGAAAGTGATGACAAACTGATTTCAACACACTTTTTAGGGCAAGAAGTTTCCTGGGGGGCTGTGTCCCTATTTCATGATGGAAACATCCATTTCTGTACTTTTAAATCATATTCCAAGAGAATACCTAGGCTAACACATTAGCAAAGTTACAGATACAGTCACAGAAATTTCTCACACCTGTTTGGAAAATGCCCTTTGATCCACATTTCATTTATTCAGCTTTGCTACTCCAAGAACAACAGCATTCAGTGGATCTCTTCTTGCAGAGTGTAGTATTTGTTCTATTTTGTAATCCCCATTTACATTTACTCTGCCTTTGACGTGGATTTGATTTTAATCAATTTGGGCAATATGATGACTTACACATACTGGAAATCCACATAAGATCCCCACCTAGTTCTCTTGGGAATGCTGGTAAACTAACAGAGAACAAACCATGAAGAGTGCGAAATTTGCATTTACAGGCCTTCTCTTCTGCCTGGGCACTTCACCTTCCTCCCCAACCCTGCACACTAGAGATTAACAAACTGCATTTGCTAGGGAGGGGAAGAAGTAAGATGAAATGTATATACCATGTTTTATATGGCACTGTTATACACTGTTATAAAATGATTCCATTTTAGGATGTGAGCTCCGTCAAACAGGTTTTCAATTCTTTGTTTATAATATACAGTACTTAGCACACAGTAGTTTCCTATACATAATTTAAAAAAATTATTTAGTATTTTATTTGTATTTCATATTCCAGCTTGAATTAACAGCCAGTTTGAAAAAAATATGACTAGCATCATAAATCATACTTTGGTGACCAAAATAAGAACCAAAAGACTATAAGAACTGATTTTGACACTTTCAAATTTGACTGGGGAGCCAACTTGATGTTAACTTGTATTTAACAAAAGTTCCTTTTCAGCAACAATACATGCATGTAAGATAAAGAACATAGTAAACTGGATACTACTGTGATTAATTCCGTCAAAATTTCCAGGTAAGGCTTACAAGATTAATTTAGGGGAAAAAAACCCCAACCTTCTATGGTCATATCAAATCATAGAAAGCAGCCCAGCCTCAAAGGAAAATATATGAAATGATGAAATAATTCCATCAAAATTTCCAGGTAAGACTTAAAAGATTAACTTAGGGGAAAGAAAAAACCAACCTTCCATGGTCATATCAAATCAAAGAAAGCAGCCCAGCCTCAAAGGAAAATATATAAAATGATGAACTGAAAACAGGGGTTGGTAATAGTAGCTTTCACATAGCCTTAATTACAGTGTTCACTGTTGCCAACACTATAATTCATTAACCTTGCCTCTCATAGGCCTGGTTGAGGCTCAACCACTACATGAACTAAATAGATAACTGAATTAAAAAGATTCCCCATTAGATCTATTTTAACAACTCATTAAATTGGGTTGTATAATCAGTTTTTGATTAGCCCAATTGTTCAGGTGACTTTTAAGAGCTGATAAAGTTTTTAAAGATATATGCATTTGCCCAACGAGCAGTAAAGGACTATCCACAGAATACAATTTAAGCACATCTCAGAAATACTCCTTCCCTGTGGCATTTGAGATGCTTTTTTAATGTGTTAAGAACAAAGTAAGGTGAAAGAGTGAACCCAAATCTTGCAAATCTGCCCCTGAAACAACTCACCTCTCCTGGGGCCTGCGACCAGCTGCCTTTCTGTTTTTCCGGCCCAGTCCCTGCTGCAAGGCCAGTGTCTGAGATCCTCACCGTGGTTGGGGTGGAGCTGGCGGTAGTGACCACAGCTGCTGAAGCCACCATACCCTGGCCAACTTGTTCCAGTGTTTTTCCTGCCTCTTTATTTTCGGCTCCACCCACCTCTGGGGCCAAAGGTGTCTGACCTGTGGCTGTAGAATATGGAGTGAAAGGTACAGGTGTGTCCCCACCTATGGGCTCATCCTGCACCACCAGAGTCCTGCCGTTTTCTTTGGTGTAAGTGGCAAAGCGAATGTTGCGGTTAATCTGGGGGACAAATGTAGTCGGTGGCTGCTTGGCTCTCTGATCCAGCCCTGGCTCTCCACTGGCATTCCCTCCTTTCCAGGGCCCTCGGCTTGCCTCACCTCCATCGCTCCCATTACTGTCTACTTCACCCCTGTCTCCTTTTAATTTCTTTGATGCAGGGTCACACCCAGAGTCCGAAGCACTTTTCCTCCTCCGGCCATCTTTCCCCTCTATGCTCTCTCTCTTCTTCTTTCCTTTGGAAGATTTTACTGCTTTTAACGTACCCCCCTACAAAACAAAATTCAAAAAAGATTTATTACAAGGGACCTTCCATCCTGTGAAAACCATAAACCATTAGCTCTTTCCCATCTCTAGAAGCAGACAATCAAAGCAGGTACAGATTGCCAAATTCCAATGCCAGCTCTAAGACATCCCCTTTTGTTAAAAAGCTCCAGTCTTCCTGTGATTCAATTTATGCACACATATTCAAGATAATGATTACTAAGAAGTTAACTCACTTGGCAAACCTTCCCTTAAATAAAATGCACTACTTCCTCAACTGGACTTTTTTTAGGATTTTAAAAATTTGTGGAATTTCTTTTACAAAATAGACTGCTAGAGCTAGGCTGGGAACTTATTTGCCTCTTGATGAAAAAAAAAATCTGCTTTATTTTATATTTATCTCCTTGTTTGACAGAAACTGGCATTTCAAGTATTGAAAAATAAAATCTCTTCTATCCAGAAGTCACTAAAAACTGGTGACAACTTAACAATAGGAAAACCAACATTTATGAGTCTGTGACCAGAGCAAAAGTGAGCCCAACAGAAACAAGTTTGAATTGCTCTTATGGACACTATAAAGACACAAACAATCTCCAGAGCTTATTTCAAAGCATTAGACAGGGGAAAGCTAAAAAGGCAGGCTACCATAACCAAACAACCAAATCTCTTAGCTCTTCCAGTAATTTTAGCCTATCACATGAAATCTTATTTGTGCCTTATTTGAGAGGTCAGACAACCTTAAAAGACACAGAATTAAAAGGGGGCAATTCCTATCTCTGAATAAAAACTCTTTCCCTGAGAAGGATAAGAGGACAGGGGCTTGGGACACAGCTAACATTATCTCAAGCAACTTACATCCGGAACAGTCTTAGATTGGTATCCCATCATGAAGCAGGTTTTCATTTTAGCTTCATTTAGCTAACTTTCAGATAGTTTTATTCAGATAACACATTGGGGTGGCAATAAGCTAATGACATAGTTATTTGGCCATTATTATTTACCAAGTTGATTACTCTATTCTTACTGCCCTTGAATACTTATAGATTCTTTGTGCAGATCTATCTTTGTTGTAATCATTATTATAGCTGTTATAACTGAAATTTTTTCAAATTTTACATTTCTTCTTGCCAGTTTTAGTTTTTTTTTCTTCTTTTTTTTTGCTGCCTTCATTTCTGTCTTTTCTCCCTTAATTTCCTTCTACAAACCTTAAACAAAGCTCAAGATTTATTTGTTTCTCCCATGCTTTTGGTAATATTAATCTAAGTTTCTAAATCTTTCGTTCAAGAACTGTTTCTGTTTGTTAAGAATTGCTTTCATTTGATCCTTTTAAAACCTTTTTACCCTTTCTTCAACCTCTATCATCACCCAGTTTTCAGTACTGTGAAGTATGGAAGTACAATCAGTGAAATCTCTCCTTTCTTTCTTGCTCACTCTTTCAAGGAGATGAGGTAACCATGGATCTCTAAGAAGGGTTACTGTAAAACTTGGCAGAACTGTCAATAATTGTACTTTGCTAGCTAAGAAGATAGCCACATCATGGCAAAGCTGAAAAGGGAAGAATCAACATCTGTTGCTGAAAACCACAGATCTCACCTTTAACTCATCCGGCCAACTTACAGAGCCTGGCTCAGAGCAATCTCCCTGATCAACAATTTACATGTACGCCCTACTTACGGTGAGTTACTCACATGTGAGTAGAAAGACTAGGACACTGAGACCAGTACTCTCTAGCTATATCTGGGCAGCTAAACAGTACCTGACATATAATAGGGCTTAAAGAATGAATGAAATAGGAAGGAAATAAAATAGGGACCCAACATAGCATCAAAATAACAAGTGTTTTTCAGCCACGTAAACACAGTCAAGAGACTTATCCTATTCGTAATAATATAATATGTAGTAAAGAACTATTAAATTTAACCCTGATTCTTCTTTTCCTACCCTAATCTTGTTTTATCAAGCCAAAAATGACTGGATAAAGAAGATGAGGAAGAACTGTATACTCAGCAGGAGTAGCCAAGAGAGCAATACTATGCAGGTGCTAAAAGACTATGAGGAATATATGGACAGATGGCTGTCCAAGTCAATGTCCTACTGAAGGAAATTCATACAGGATTCCTTGATTGGTTCAGGCACTGATATATAATGTATCTTTTTATGGGTTATGATAATTCTGAATGAACCAAGAGTTGGCCTGATTCACAGTAATTATGGAGTAATCCACTGTGTGCTGAGCACTGAACTACGCACCAGTTTGATTTGACTCTTCTTGGGATATGGAATTTCAGATTTCCTTGGAGCTCACTACCACCTAATGGAAAGAAAAAGAGGATGTAGCTTCTCCTCCATTTCTTATTACTGGGTAGGTCATGAATATTTCTACTGCTTATTACAGCTTTGTCTACTGTATCTTTCAAATATACCTGTCCTGAAAAAATGTAAGAAAAAAATAGGCCATGGATTTTAAAACAGCTAGGCAACATAGCCATGATGAAAAGGGTTTGCTCAGACTAGGTCTCTTTCTTGAGATTATCCTCCCTCAACTGGACAAGACCGTGGAGAGAGCAAGAAATGTACAGTGGTCAGAGATGAAACCCAAAGGGCAGCCATGGATAACACACACATAAGGAAGTCTATGTAACAAGATAACGCAAGCTCATGAGTCTGCTCCGAGACTCAGTTCATTACTGTACCTCGCTCTGAGGCGTTGAATTATCCACCAGCATCACATGGATCAGTCTGGGATCTACGGACTTGATCTCACCACTCTATAGTAGGAGCGGGATAGAAGAAAATATGAAAAAAGGAAGAAAAAGATTTAATGCCTTGTCCACCAAAGACATAATTATGTATTTTTCTAATCTATGTAATTATCTCTATTTGTTTCTACTCCCCTGCTAGAATGAAAGCTCCATGAACAGGGATCTCTACTATTTCATTCACTGCCAGAATAACAACATCTGAAACAAGGTCTAGAATATGGTAATCACTCAAATATTTGTTAAACGAATGAATGAAAAAATTGCATTCAATGCCCAAGTGTCCCTTTTAGGGATATTAATTTCAAATTCTGCATCTCTAAAACCTTCCTATTCTGTAATTAAAAAAACAAAAAACCTTCAGAACCAGTAATCATTAAAAGCACCACTCTACTATTAAAAAACAAAAGGTTTTGGGAGGGGCCAATTTGACAGACATTGTCAGATTTAACGTGCATATTCTTTGACCTAGCAATTACACACTTAGGAATTTATTCCAATAAATAATGTGAAACAGTGTACAATGATATATGCCCAAGGATATTCAATGCAGCATTATTCGTATTAGTGAAAATAATACAAATGATTTAAACGTCCATCAATTTTAAATTAAATTAGTTATGATACATCCATTCAGTGAATAGTATGCATCTATTTTAAAAGGACGAAGTATTGATAGATTTCTATATATATTTACACACAAAGATGTTGACAATTTAAAATTAAGTAAAAAAGGTAAATCAAAGAACTATATGGGGCTTCCCTGGTGGTGCAGTGGTTAAGAATCCGCCTGCCAATGCAGGGGACAAGGGTTCGAGCCCTGGTCCGGGAAGCTCCCACATGCCGTGGAGCAACAAAGCCTGTGCACCACAACTACTGAGCCTGTGCTCTAGAGCCCGTGAGCTACAACTACTGAGCCCGTGTGCCACAACTACTGAAGCCCGCGCGACTAGAGCCTGTGCTCCCCAGCAAGAGAAGCCACCGCAGTGAGAAGCCTGTGCACCGCAACAAAGAGTAGCCCCCTCTTGCTGCAACTAGAGAAAGCCTGCGCGCAGCAACGAAGACCCAACACAGCCTAAAACAAAAACAAACAAATAAATAAATAACAACAAAAAAAAGAACGATATGTATCATATGATCCCATTTGTTAATAAAGTATGATTTATATAGTTATCTCCTAAATAGACAATATATAAATATCATACACACACACACAGAGAAGATATTTGGAAGCATATGCATATGGAATATACACCAAACTGTTAATGGTGATTACCATTGTGGGGAGTAATATTTGCCTAGGGGAAGGGATGGCTTTCAATATCTATTTTATATATATGTGTACCATTTGAAATTTGTAAATGAGGATTGAATAATTTAATAAATAAAATTCAATAAAGAAATAACTAAAATCATTTGTTTACATTACATGTGACTGCCAAGGGCAAGTCTGAAACCAATTCAAAGATATCATAAATACATACGTGTTTGCCTCAAAATACTCTGCTGTTGTTTTTGTTTTTGGCTGCACTGTACAGCATGTGGGATCTCAGTTCCCCAACCAGGGATCAAACCTGCACCCCCTGCAGTGGAAGCAGTCTTAACCACTGAACCACCAGGGAAGTCCCCAAATATTCTTGTTGTTTTGATAGACAATTCTCCAGGTAGCTCTAGATGCTATGTTTTTTTCTATTTATTGCTTTAGAAACAATTCATTTTTTCAGCATCTAAGGGGGAGTGGCATAAGTATTATAGAAGCAAATGCTAACTGATTAGATTTTTAAATACTAAACTTTCTGAATGTGATAAAATAATGATAATACCACTTCACATTTGTATACCCTTTCATAGATTTCAAAGCACTTTCAAATACATTATCTTAGTTCCCAAAACATATGCTGTGAGGTCAGGGTGTGGTTACCTAATTAACTCTAATTTACAAATGAGAACACTGCGGTTAAGAAAGTTGAACAGCCTTTCTCAAGGTGATAGAAGCAATAAGTGATAAAACCAGGGGGACTTCCCTGGTGGCGCAGTGGTTAAGAATCCGCCTGCCAATGCAGGGGACACGCGTTCGATCCCTGGTCCGGGAAGATCCCACGTGCCACGGAGCCAGTAAGCCCGTGCGCCACAACTACTGAGTCTGTGCTCTAGAGCCCGCGAGCCACAACTACTGAGCCTGAGTGCCACAACTACTGAAGCCTGCACGCCTAGAGCCCGTGCCCCGCAATGAGAGAAGCCACGGCAATGAGAAGTTCACATACTGCAACGAAGAGTAGCCCCCGCTCACTGCAACTAGAGAAAGCCCATGCGCAGCAATGAAGACCCAACGCAGCCAAAAATAAATTTAAAAAAAAAAATGACAAAGCCAGAGATGGAACCTAAGTCTTCTTACATGTAATGAAGTGCTCCCTTTTCCTGCACCACCCTGGGTAAGGGGATGGATGGACCTCGGACAAAATAACACAGAGCCTCACCTCAGTTACAGACACCTCCATAAGACGGGTGATGGAGTCTTGATGGCTTACAACACCACAGAGCCAACTTTCTTCTCCCTCTGGCTGGTATACTTTGACCCTGTGACCTTGAACACTGTAGGGACCTAAAGGAGAGATCAGTCAGTATTGAATATTTTTGGCTAAGCTGTATTTCATGATTGTTTCTAAAAACAGAAAGAAAATTATATAGTGTAAGTACTTGGCACTTTTAATCCTCTTGTATGGAGTTGAATACATGAGAAATTTCAGATTTACCATACACAGCAATTTAAAAACAAAACATAGTCTTTCCCAGAGACTTTTGTAAATTCTGTTTATTTGGAGATTTCTTAGAATGTCCCAGGCCTCTGATTCTACCTTATCTCAATCTTCCAATTCTAGAAAGTAATATAGGGAAGAGAAAGGAAACTTACAAATCAAAAACTATAGGTAATGTGAAAATCTATTCAGATCTATCTGACATATACATTAAAAAAGTGGGAGGCCAGTAAGTTGAATGTACTATTTTGTTATGTTACCATAGGAATGATATATAACCATTTACACTTTGCTATCTGACTTTCATTACAGTAGGTGGAGAGTTCAATTTATGAGGTCTCCAGCCTCTGCACTAATAATAGTCTGAACAAATATAGCACCTGTCTTCCTAGGAACACAGAGTTGCAAAGATATAACTTTATCAGCAGGTAATGTTACCCTGCAATTTCAGCTGGCCCTCCAAGAAGGACAGTTTCTCTCTCCTACATATCTTATACATTTAAGACTATATAGCTAAATGACTGCTTATTTTATCTTTCAGAGCTACAATTAAGCTTAATTTTTCTATACATACTCATAAACATCTCTACCTCTCATTCTGTCCACTTGATTTTTTTCTCTCCGCTATTTTTCCTCACATTCTTTCCTCTTCCATACCTTTCCTTGATTATTAAACATCATTTTACCCTGATACTTTCCTTTCCCAAAGAGGCAAGTTTTCTTACCTTTACCTATTTAGATTTAGTTTGACAAAAGAGAACCAAGGATCCTATTTCATTGAAAAGCATGATTATCACAAGGGTCAGAAAGGACATAGAGTAGATGTACAACATGAAGGGAAGGATAAATGAGGCAACAGTCTACCTTTTGTGTAGAATCCTGGGCAAAATCTGTATGTGAACTGAAAAAGCTAATAAAAGCTAGTAATTCTTTTTTGTTTTCATTCTTAAAAATTTACATGCTGTTAATGTGAATGAGTCTATGGACACCTTCCTTTATGAACATACCTTACATTCGAAGTTGTTATTTGTTGTTGTTAACAGTCTTTAGAGCATACCTTATAGACAGTATGCTCAACAAGGGCAGAGACTTTCTAGTTCATGGTTATATCCTCAGTACCTTAACACTGTGTCTAGTACAAGGTTAGTACTTAATAAATATTTAAGAAATGAAAAAAAGAAAGACAAAATTGCATATTACGAAATGTAATACAAAAAGGACATAGTGGTCTGAGTGAGATCCTATTTTTCCAATCTATTCTAGAGATCCAGCTAACTGGAGTTACTCTTGACACTACCCACAAAAAGAAGACAAGCACAAATGTTGAGAGTTGCATGGTGTCCCCCCCATTCTATCACTTTCAACACTGACCATACACCTGATTCAGAATTCAGGGACAGAGGACCACCTGTTCTTACCTCGGCTAAATATCTCTTGCAGCTTTTGGTCACTGATCAAAGCATTAACTGTTTCTCTCAGAGCAGCATGTTCCAAAAGAATCTGGTTTTGGCTATCTGTTCCCATCTGATAAAGATAAAAGAAGAAAAAACTGAATATTGAAATAAGTACCAATAATATCTAACCAGAAGAGAAAAATTATACCCCTGAGGAGCTCTACATCAGCATTTGCCAGAGAATGTTCCATAGAACCCTAGTCTCACAAGATGCTCTACAAAAGTTAAAGATGCTAGGGGAATTCCCTGGTGGTCCAGTGGTTAGGACTCCAAGCTCTCACTGCCAAGGGCCCAGGTTTGATCCCCAGTTAGGGAACAAAAATCCCACAAGCCAAGTGGCGTGGTCCCAAAAAAAAAACTTAAGGATGCTAGGATCATTTAGGTTTAGGAAATATTATACCCCCATTGAACAAGGTGGAGGGGTTAGGGACACCAACTGCTTCCCCACCCCATGCAGTCAAAAATCTGCATATAACTTTTTTTTAAAAAAAATATTTTCCCGACGTTTATTGGTTCTACCAGTTTGTGGTTTGCCTTTGTGTTTTCTTTTCTTTTTTAATAAATTTATTTATTTATTTATTTATTTATGGTTGTGTTGGGTCTTTGTTGCTGCACGCGGGCTTTCGCTAGTTGCGGCAAGCGGGGGCTAATCTTCGTTGCTGTGTGCGGGTTTCTCATTGCAGTGGCTTCTCTTGTTGCAGAGCACCGGCTCAAGGCACGCGGGCTTCAGTAGTTGTGGCTCGCAGGCTCTAGAGCGCAGGCTCAGTACTTGCGGCGCATGGGCTTAGACGCTCTGCGGCATGTGGGATCTTCCCGGATCAGGGATCGAACCCGCGTCCCCTGCATTGGCAGGTGGATTCTTAACCACTGCGCCACCAGGGAAGTCATGTATTTATTGATACCCTAAGTTTATGATGTCTGTTTACAAGATGAATCATCTGTCAGTACACTACATCAAGATTGCCTTATATAATACAAAACACTAGATGTTATAACTATTAGTAACACTAGATATCAAAAATGAATAGATAATGTGAAAAAAATTCGTATTAATTTATAGGTACTGTATTTACTGAAAAAAATCCACATATAAGTGGACCTGCGTAGTTCAAATCCGTGTTGTTCAAGGGTCAACTGTACACTATATCTTTCTACATACGACAGTATATTAAAGGCTCTGAGAAGACGTGTAGGAAAAAAACATGTTTAGGTCAGCGTTTCTCAAACTTATTTGACCACAAAACATTTTATTCCATGTAAATCTTTTTGTTTATTTTGATACTTATCCAACATTCACTGAGTGCCTATTCATATAAGCACTAGGATTACGAGATGAATAAAGCAAGACTGATGAGAGGGAGTGAGGCCTAATGAGGGAGGAAGACATATCAACAAAAAAAAAATCATTAATATTACACAGAACACAGTTCAGGAAATACTGCTCTTGGCTGCCTCAATAAGACAGCAAAACTCTTGGAAGTCTCCTAATTTTTAACCTTCAGACAGTAACCCTTACAAGTGAGAAATAAATATTACCCTCCATAAATTCTGAAACTCTAACTCAGACACTAGTTTGTTTAAACTACTAACTTATCCCTTTTTTTGTAACTAAAAATATACCTAAGCTCTTCAGTATTTAATGTTGCTTGGAACCAGCCCAAATTCCCAGCTTCCCTGCCACGGACGTAAGTATAGGACCTCTTAGACTCAAGTTATAGAAGCAGCCACCTCTGGGAAGCCACCTCTTCTGAGGAAACCCTTAGAATTGCAGTCCTAAGTCTTAAATGGTTTTAGGGTGGGGTGGGGGTGTGTAGCGGAGGAAAGAAGCCTCAGCTACCAAATACACTTTTCAAGGGAGCAAAGAAACTTTAAAACGTACATGGAATTACTGGGAGGAAGAACTTGATTCAATGTTAAAAGAAAAGGGGACAATATAATTAATTGACTTATACTGCCACCTGTGCAGGCTGATGATAGCCAGACCAATACATCTGACCTCTGAGACAATTATGGGGTGTTCTGTGGGCCCCTCAACTCAGCCTTTCCAAGATTAAACTGATGTTTTATCCTCCCTAAAATGTTGCTTTTTCTATTATTCCATCTCTTTGAAAGCATACACCATCAACTGTGGCATCCATGGAATTGTTTTACTCCATTGTTCTCATCTGGGCTGATTTTGCCCCCTCTGGAACAACTGGCAGTGTTGGGAAACATTTCTGCTTATCACAACTCAGTGCTGGCATCTAGTAGGTAGAGGCCAGGGATGCTGTTAGACATCAAACAATACACAGGATAGCCCCCTATGAAAAAGAATACAGACCAAAAATGTCAATATCGTTGAGGCTGAGAAACCTTGGTCGAGACTGTTGAGGAATAATATTAAAATTTTAATCTAAGATTCCCACCATTCTCTGTAATTTTATAATGATTTTAAAAATATTATCTGAAATAAAAAAGGGGGGGAAGCACCCTATTTATAATCAACAGAGAAATTAGCAAGGAGAGAAATAAGTTTAGGACTAGACCAAGTGTTAAGTACCTGGAACAAATGCAACCCATTAGCATCTGACAGGAAACGAAGCTCTCGATCCAGAAGGTATTCAACTGGAACCACAGAACCCAAACCGAGTTTATCTACTAGGGGAGTGAAAGTCTGTGAAGTACAATGACAAGAAATGGATTAGAACTTGGAAAAGAAAATAAATAACAATTCAACTGAATATCTAACTGCAGAGAAAATATCCATTATTAATATATCTTTCACCCCAGTAAATATAGATAAGCTAAAGCATAAGTCCTCAGAGACATTCCCAACCTAGCATCTGCCCCTCAAATAATCATATGAAGCAAACCAGAGCATAAAGTCAGTTCAATACTCTTATCTACAGCTAAAAAGGACAAGAAGAACGGGAAATTCCTCATTCTCTCTAGCGATCTGACTAATCTTGTCAGGCTCCAAGAGGGCTAAATTACAGTAAGTTCCCAGAATGAAGAGTCACACCATTATCATCTCTGGAACTCCTGAAACCTTCATGAGATTTCTAAAATGATCAGTGGTATAAATATGCATGGGCAAATTCACATTACTGTTTCGTAAATAAACTGCCTACTAAAGTCACCCAGGGACCCAGATACATTTGAGCTTCTTCTAAAAGTTCAACTGGAAAGTGGTCTTAAAAACAAATGAAAAAAGACAGTTCAGTAAGTGATGATATGTATAATCAATAGGTTAAAAAGTTTTGTTTTGAATATTATTTAATTTGGTTAATAACAGGAGAACTAGATTTAAAAAAAAATCTAACTATTTATGCCTACACTTTGCTAAAAGAACAGATAGAAACAAATGGATACTCTCAGAATTAAATTTTATAGCACTATTTTGTCTGACTTCAGAAAACAAAACTTAATAATTAAAAAAAAAAAACAAAAAACTTTAGGGAATTCCCTGGCGGTCCAGTGGTTAAGACTCCATACTTTCACTGCTGTGGGCCTAGGTTCAATCCCTGGTCGGGGAACTAAGATCCCACAAGCCGTGCTACATGGCCAAACAAACAAAGAAACTTTAAACATAACCAACAAAAGCAAAAATAAACAAGTGGGACTACATCAAACTTAAAAGTTTCTACAAGGCAAAAGAAATGATCAACAAAACGAAAATGCAACATAGGGAATGGGAGAAAATATTTGCAAATCATATATTTGATAAAAGGTTAATATTCAAAATATATTAAAAAAACTCATACAACTCAAGAGCCAAAACCCCCCACAAATATCCCCAGCTGACAGCCAGCAAGGAGACTGGAACTGAATTCTGCCATAAACATGGGAGGTTAGAAGAGGACCACCTACTATAGATGAGAACATAGCATTGCAAACAGCAATTTTTGCCTTGTAAGATTCTGAGCTAAGAAGTAGGACACAAAGTGTCTGTACTTCTAACTTACCCAACTAATAAATGGGTGTTAATTTAAAATGCTAAAAACAAAACAACCCCCCCCCCACAAATAATCTGATTTAAAAATGGGCAAATCACCTGAATAGACATTCTTCCAAAGATAGATGAATGGCCAACAGGTACATGAAAAGGGGCTCAACTGCACTAATCATCAGGGAAATGCAAATCAAAACCACGATGAGTAATCACCTCACACCTATTAGAATGGCCATCATCAAAGACAAAGACGACAAGTGCTGGCAAGGATGTAGAAAGGGGGAACTCTTGTGCACCATCAGTGGGAATGTAAATTGGTGCAGCCACTATGGAAAACAATATGGAGGTTCCCCCCAAAATTAAAAATAGAACTACCATATGATTCAACAACCCCACTTCTGGGTATTTACCCAAAGGAAATAAAATCATATCTTGAAGAGATATGTGCAACCCCATGTTCACTGCAGCAGCATTTACAATAGCGACGACATGGAAACAACCTAAGTGTCCGGTGATGGATGAATGGATAAAGAAAATGTGGTGTACACACACACACACACACACGAATATTATACACAATGAAATATTATTGAGCCACAAAAAAGGAGGAAATTCTGCTATTTACAACAACAGCTGAATCTCCAGGGCATTATGCTAAGTGAAATAAGTCAGAGAAAGACAAATATGGTCTGATTTCAATTACATGTGGAATCCAAAACAACTGAAATCAGACACAGAGAATATACTGGTGGTTGCCAGGGGTGGAGGAAGTGAGGGAAATGGGTGAAGGTAGTCAAAGGATATAAACTGCAATAATAAGATGAGTAAGCTGTGGGGAGCTAATGTATAGCATGGTGACTATAGTTAATAATGCTGTACTGTATACTTGGAAGTTGCTAAGAGAGGAAATCTTAAAAGTTCTTACCACATATGTGTTGTGAGAAGCAAATTAGATAATATGTAGGAAAGTACTCTATACAACAGTGAGATTATTATACCTTATTGAGATTATTAAAGTGTTCTGCAAAGTTAAAAAAAAAAGTTCTTACCACATACACAAAAACCTATGTGAGACAATGGATGTGTTAATTAACTTTATTGTGACAATCATTTCACTATATATAAAAAATCATCACATTATACACAAACTTACACAATGTTATATATGTCAATTCTATCTCAAAAAAGCTGGAAAAAAATAAAATACGTTCTATGGAAGAAAAAGACTTTAAGGATTACAAACATTGTTTCATAACATAACTATGAGAAAAGAAAGGTAAAAAATTATTTAGAAACAAAGTATCAAATATTATCTAATATAAAAAGTATGGGAAGACACAGGAGAAAAGATCTCTCCCAGTTTTTACTTTGGTAACTTCAGAATCAAAGTGTGTTAAGGACAAAGCACTGGGAGTTTTGGGAATTCTAAAGAGTTCAGCTATTGGGTAAATACCATATAGAATAGGAATAAAGCCCAAATATGTTCCTAGCCAATAAAAGTCACTCACCAGGGCCGGCCATTGTGCAATTGAGACTCGAGTGCCCTGGACAAGGACTGGGTCCTTCCGGGGTGCCCATACTAGAGACCCTTCCAGCAAAAGTACAATAACTTCTTCAGCATGAACTTTAACCCAGGAGTGTTGCTTCCAGCTACAGCCATCAAATTCTACAAAGATCTGGAAAAAGAGATAAAAAGCCATCTTGAGGTCACATTTGGAAAAATCCCACACTATAATATAAAAACAAACACAAACCCCCTGTTTTGAAAAACTGACTAGGTAAAATTCTACTAACTTGTTTTTAAGTTCTTTTAATGGATTTCAGTAAAAACCAATCTTACTTCAGAGCCAGGAAGTTGGTCTCATCCTCACTCTGAAAAGAGCGTACAGATTTAAGGGGGCGTGAGTTATCTACAGTTAGTAATTTCTAGCCGTGATCCTACTGAGATTTACAACTCTTAGTTTCCAATTCACATCTAAGCACACTAGCTGGGGGCTTACTATGTATAAGGCACTATGCTAGGTTCAGGAATACAGAGGGGAATCTAGCACACCTCCTGGTCTCAAGGAGCTCACAGTCTAATAGGTAGGAAGAGAAATTTTTTATACTTCTACTGAAAATGACTGTGAACTTTTAAAATTAATTTTGAATAGGTTATATACACACAGTACAAAATTCAAAAGGATAAACAATTAAAAAAAAAAAAACCCTCCCAGTCCCAAGTGTGGATTTTTAAAGTACCACTGACTGGCAGGAGTGATCTCATATCTGCTAGCAGAGGCACACCGTTGTCACAACAATGCTTTGCTTCCTCCCAGAAAAGATACTCCACCTTTTCAGATATACTTAAGTAGAATCTGTAAAGAGTTTCTGAAAGCAATTCATATTAAATGAAACTACATTCTTCTAATAAATAGTATGCTTAGGTTTAACTTTTCCATATAAATTCTGACATCTGAGCATGTTCTACACAGCAATAAAAGCAAGACATATGCATATAGGTATCAATATTTAGAACAGATATGTCTAGTGCCTAAAATATAGCTGGTTACAAAATAAAGGCTAGAGTATTTATATCCCTCTTCATTTTCAAAGGATTTTAGTTGGCTTTTGGGAAACATATACAATAAGATGATAAAATATAAATTAAAAAACCAGGGCTAAGCAAACTACAACAGGAAGTCACTATCAAAGTGTAAAAAGAGGGAAAACTTAAGCAGGCAATAAGGATCTATACAGCTGTATGACTGAGTGACATATGATGAATGATTGATTGATTGATTGACTGACTTGGCTCTGAGCTTCCTAAAGGCCAATCTGAAAATGGAGAGGTCAGTGGCATATTCATCACTGGCAAAAAGTAAAACACAAACCAGTTTCTCAGGGAAGCAACACTTTTCCAACTACTTGGCTCTACAAGAAATTTCTCACATGACACTTCCTAAGGCAGCAATGAGTGATGTAGGACAACATCAGAATCCCCACAGCAGTCATTCTCAACTAGGAATCACAGAGTTACCAGGAATATCTTAAGTACTAAGGGTACTAAGCATTTCCTGTAGACTAAATACTAGAGGTCTGGTACATGTGTCACCATTATTTTTCAAATATATGTAGATCATATAATGAATAAAGTTCAAATCCATTAAAATTGTTACTGAAGTCACAACAACTTTTGTCAGTATATTAGTTCCCATCCAGTCAAGCTAAAAATTAGAGTTACAACTATATGAAAATTTACGGTACTTATACTTGAAAAGTGTGGAACCACTCAGTAGCCTAGCATTAGGCTTAATCTCTTCACAGGTAATAAATACTTGTGAATTGAAGTGCACTGCTGGAAAAGCTATTCCAGAAATTAAATTCATTATACAAAGCTCCAGTTTTATTATTATACCAATATTTTATTATTTATAATATACCAAGTAACCTTCACTTCTACTTAAAAAAAAAATGATGGGAAAATAAGGCTCAGAAAGGGGAAGCATGATTTTACTGCAATACCTTTAACATGTGAACAGGAAAGAACATTAAACTGCAATACATTTAACATATGAATGGGCTCACTCATATATTCACATATGTTCTAGGGGAATCAAAAACAACTTTAAGTAACTTGCTGATAACTGGAAAAAGATGTATTCAAACTTACATTTAAGTGCAGACTCAGGCACCAGGAAAGGTAGTAATGGACAGAGCTTGGGGATTATGTTCCGGGAGGCTTGGATTTCAGTCTTAGCCCCACCCTCTACTAATCACAAAACTTGAGCAAATCACTCTCCCCTCCTCAAGTCTTGGTTTCCTCCCTTGTGATAAGACACACCTGTCTTACTTACCCTCAGACTGGTTGTGAAGATTAAATAAAGTAATGGATTCAAAAGCACTTTGGTCAACTGCAAAGCACTACTTGGGCAATAACATGCCATAAGATAAACAGAAATAAAATAAAGTATAGGGGGTGTTCAGAGGCAGGAGAGATCACTTCAGGTGTGCAAAGGGACTGATACAGGCTGAGGTTAAAAAAAAAAAAAGTCCCAGTCAAATTCTAGGATGGCCAGGAGCTATAGCACACTGGGGAAGGAGTGGGAAATGAGACTAAAAAGACTAAGAGTCGATGTGGAAGACCCCGAATACTGGGATAAAATTTGGGTTCATCCAGCTGCCAATGGGAGATGTGTTTATGTGTGTGTGGGTGTGTATATGTGCAATTGCCATTAAAAGGTTTCTGATCGAGGTCAAAATTGAACAAAACAGTTGGTTTTAGGACAACTCAGCTACTCAGTGGATGTAGATGGTTTAGAGTTGGGGGTGGGATGGGGAACAGGGGGTGTTCTTACATGATCTAGAGTGGGAGCAGTGAGACTAGGAAGGAAGTTACTAGTGCTCGTGAGAATCGATGAGTCCTATCATCAAGCATGATGACTGGCTGGATATAAGAAGAAGGGAAAATTCAAAAATGACCTGGATTTTTCACCTGAGACTAGGAGAACAGTGGTCCCATTACTGTTCAGTGGTGCCATAACTGATGTCTGGAGGAGGCAATGGCTGAAGGACAGAGAAGACCTTGCAAGCCATGAAAAGGAGCAGAGACTGTTGAAGCCCCAGGCGGAGTCTGACCCTGAGTGACACAGTACTCTACTGGGCATCACTTAGAAAACCGGAGGTTGAGGCTCCATGGTGCCTGACAGCTAGGTGCCATGCTATAGTTCTAATCCGCCAACCACTTTAAAAATCAACATACGAGTCACAAAATTCTAAGTCATCCCAACACACAAATATAGGAACACACTAAAAGAAATCACTGTACTAAAGCTGTAACGATTTTAATTCTTCATAGATAAGAACTTGAACATTTAAAAAGTTAATATTCAGGAATCCTATCATCACACATCTGAAAACACCATGGAAAAGCTGAAATATTTGAAAGTAATATTTCACCTAATTTAAGGGCAATTATTTCCTAACCTGCCTGGGCAAAGGAATAAAGTGTTGAACTTGACAACCACAGTGCTATATGTTCTAGGATCAAGCAACAGCTCTAAGCTAATAATACGAATATGTTTTGAGAGCAATATGGAATGTGGATATATGTAAACATGTTCTACCAGCATTAAGGCTTGTTTCTGGCCCTAGCACCGTGCTTCACTTCCTAGCTAGAGATGGAAGGAGTTAGAACATATAAGGTGAAGAATCATTTCAGGTCAAAGCATACAGAACATGAACTCTTAAAATGGTAGTGGCCAGGTCACAGGACAGAAAGAAGGGATATAAACTAACAAAAATCAATGGTGGTTGTTGGACTGAGTTAGAGACGGCCAAGGCAGGTTGATAATCTGGACAGAACAGAACTAAAACACTTTGAGTTGATTTTTTTTAAGTCTGTTAAAAATTTCTACTATTAGAGTAAAAGCAGCAAATAGTACTATACATTGTACAGCTAGAACCCAAGGACTAGATGTGTAAAATATTTCCTTAGTTAAGAAGAGTTAGTGGTAAAACTCCTGCTTTCATTTCAAAATCTCTTTCATGGTCTACATGTGATGTACATTCATTTGAGTGACATTAAAACGAAATAAAATTTTTTAAAAAATCAAATAAGTTAACCTAAGTTTGAAAAAAATCAAATGATAGTAATCTGAGTAATATAGACCTTCATGTTTATCACGTAATCATGTAATAATCAGTTTGGATTCTGGTTCTCCCTAAGGCCATTCTTACTACAATTAATAAAATTATTCATTTATTCACTCACTCAACAAAAATAGACAGAACTCCTCAAAAATATAGGTGTGTGCGCGCATGTACAGCACTTGCCAGGGCTAAGAGTATCAAGGTGAATAAGGAAGCACTCGGCAGGAGGGAATCAAACCCTAGATGAGCCAACAGAAAGGTACAGAAATTATTACAGAGTTATGTAATAAGGGCAATAATAAAGACTGAACATGCTAGAGAAGGCGTCTGCCATGGTAAACTAGAAAGGTTTCACAGAAGAGGTAGTAGTATACAAGCTGTATCTCAAAGGACAAACTATATTCTTCTGGCAGAGAAGGGAGAGAAAGACTTTCCAGCAGGTGCAAAGGCAGAGAAACTAAGAGCAGATTGAGTGTTCTAGAGAAGGATTAGGATAGGGGAGGTAATAGTATTTTAGCCTTATCAGTAAATGTTCCTTTTATTTTGTTTTTAAACATATTATTTATATAATAACTTTTTTTTTTTTTAAAGGAAAGAATTAACTTTGGGATCAGGTTGGAAGGGAACTCATAGAGGCAAGAAACTGGAGGCAGGGAGACCAATTATAAAGTGATAAAAACCCAGGTAAAAGATGTAAAAGGCCTAAACCAATAAGACTGTGTAAATGAAAAACATATTTGAGAAATTAGAGATAAAAATAACAGGATATGGTGATGATTGTGAGAGGGTAAGGAAAATGGAAGACTAACTTCCAAGATTCCCAAATTTTCTTTTCCAGTTTTTCTAACTACATTCCAAACAAAATATGAACTCTGTTACAAATGATATTACAAAACTGGGATATCTTGACAGCCACAGTGGGGAATGATGCATGTCTAGAACACTGCTGTTTTCAAGCAAAAAATAATTTTCTCTCTATGGTTCCTTTGATCAAGAGAGAGATTTCTAACAATTACTCCCATTTTTTCCCCTACTTTCTAACAACCTCAATAAATAAAATGTTAAGTACTTGAGTACCACAGGAATAACCTGAATAAAAACTCAAGCATATAGATATATATGCTCTTAGGGGTAGAGGAATCACAAAGATCTGGATTTGCATCCCAACATCCCTTATCTGTGTAACTGGGAGCAGGTTACTTTAGCCTCTTTGAGCCTTACTTCCTTTGCCTATTAATACGGACAGTAAGTACCTCAAAGAATTACGGCAGGATTAAACGAAACAACGTAAAATGCCTAGCAGATCTTGGGCTCCTGATAAACATGCATTCCGTATGCAAACTCATACGACTGGTCAGAATATAAACTGGTATGACTTAAAAGAAAAAAAAAATTGTCATATATCAAGAATCTTAAATATGTGCATATTCTGTGTTTCCATAATACCACTCCTGGCAATAATCCTAGGAAATGACCCTGAAAACAGAAAGGGCTTTATTCACAAAAATGGTCATCAATGAATTATTAAAAAAGCCTAAAATCTGAAACAATTTCAATATCCAATGAAAGAAGAACAGTTAAATAAATTATCCAGGTTAAATAAATTACAAGATTTTCTTAGAATTTATTGCTTCCCTTTCAGGTACGAAAGCACCTGAAGCACATGTTATCTGTGGAAAATACAGAAAAGCACAAAGAAAATTAAAATCACCTATAATACAAAAGTTTTTGGTAATACAGGAAAATAATTGTCACATAAGTGAAAAGCAAAACTCAAAACTGAAAATACAGGGCTTCCCTGGTGGCGCAGTGGTTGAGAATCTGCCTGCCAATGAGGGGGACATGGGTTCGAGCCCTGGTCTGGGAGGATCCCACATGCCGCGGAGCAACTAAGCCCGTGAGCCACAACTACTGAGCTTGCGTGTCTGGAGCCTGTGCTCCGCAACAAGAGAGGCTGCGATAACGAGAGGCCCGCGCATCGCGATGAGGAGTGGCCCCCACTTGCCCCAACTAGAGAAAGACCTCGCACAGAAACGAAGACCCAACACAGCCATAAATAAATAAATAAATAAATAAACAAATAAATAAACCCAAAGTTAAAAAAAAACAAAACAAAACTGAAAATACAGTATGAATTCAACTTTTAGCAATTCTACAAAAAGATTAGAATATGTATCAAAACATAGCAGTTTTTTAATGGGTTATGACACTATAGGGGCTATTTTTTTTTACTTATATTTTTATTAAAATAATTTCTACATTTTGTATACTAGGCGCGTATTACTTGAGACTCAGAAAAACAAAACATCTAATGCTTCTAATCCAGCAACTCAGATGTAAATCACAAAAACCAATGGACAATGTACTTTGGATGGGGGTCCCAAATATAAATCCAAACATGTAAAGAAAAAAATTAGTAGTGAGTCAATATCAGTAAAAATATATAAAAGAAAAAATCTTAAAGATCAAGTATAAATACCTTATAACAGGGGGCCACAGAGTAGAAAATCCATAATAAATCAGAAGTGAAAGTTAACCTAATACTGGCTTCTAAATATGCTATTTCTTAAGATAAGGTGGTCAGAGAAGGATTGTAAAATAATAGTAAAAAATGCATGTGTTCCCTGTTCTTGATGAACTTAGAATCTAGTAGGGGAGATAAACTATATACCTTATTATGTATCTATATCAAGAAAAACTGTGATAAATATTCCAAAAGAGGTATCCACAAAGTGATAAAGGAGCAAAGCAAAAAACACTCTGGGGATTTAGAAAGGCTTTATAGAGGTGAAATAACCTAGAATGGACAGGCTTTCTTTTCTCTTTATAGGATTTCAATGGATGACAAAATCAAAAGCAAAGGGTAAAGGGGGAATAAAACAATGGAAGCCAGAAAGTACTAGGAAAGCAGAGGATCACCGAATCAGGACTGCTTGCTGTAAATATTCTTTTGGCAACACCCTACTTTCCTTGTCTGATTCTGTGCATGACAAGGATCTGTCTTATCTGTAATTTGGTCTCTTGAGGAGACCAGGAGGGGGTTCTGTGCAGATCTCTGGATAGGTTTATCTCCCACTGTAGATTAATAACCTTACATGTGGATTTACAAATCAGTCTCCAGAGTTTGGTTAGTGGGAATCAGTCCCCTAGAGCCTGATTACCTGTGAAGTCACACAAAAAACCCCCAGAACTCCTGCCTTTGTAAAACTGAGAGAGATAGCTGTATGAGTCACTACTAAACAATCAGGCAGGTTTTACCCAACTACAGAACAAGGGTAAAAGATACTTTGGCAGTAGGGATAGTGGGGTGAGGAGGGCTTAAAAACCACCAACCTGTCAAAGGCAGCGGAAAACTGAGAAGCAGCAACAGGTGTTGTGTCCCCCAGGCCTTGTGGAAGCAAAGCCTACAGGAACCCATTCCAGCTGTTGTTGAGAAAATCACTAACAGAAAACACCATGTTACTTACAGGAGCAACTAAGCCCGTGTGCCACAACTACTGAGCCAGCGCTCTAGAGCCCGCGAGCCACAACTACTGAGCCCGTGTGCAGCAACTACTGAAGCCCTCGCGCCTAGAGCCTGTGCTCCCCAACAAGAGATGCCATCGCAACGAGAAGCAGAGTGCAGGTGAAAAGTGTGAGTAGAGGGCCTCACACTTAAACGTTATATATTCTTTTGTACAATCTCATTTTTATTTCAAGTTCTCTAATCCGCACACTGATCCACAAAACATATTCTATTGACTTTAATAAACAGCATATGATACTATAATATTATTCAGATTTTTATTTAATTTTGGAATTATAAGCAAGAAAAGGACACTTAAGGATAATCATTAAAAGCCATAATTTCCTGTTTCAATTAGGGCTTAAATTCTGTGTTTGAACACAGGTTGAGAATAAATTATATTGGACTGTACACTGGAAACCTGACTATAATTATTACATTATATAGAAACAAAGTAGAGAGGTATTTTAAAGTCCACCTAATCTGAAACAAAGAGAGAACATTGGAGGAGGAGGTTAAAAAAAAAAAAAAAAGGCGGGTAGTCTTCCACTCCTCTTGGAAGACTCCCAGATGGAAGAAACACGGTACTAGCCCAGACGCTGCCACAATTATTACATTATCTCAAATCAAAGAAAAGGAGTATTTTAGAGACCACCTTTCCCCCAGATGAAGATAAAAGATTAAGGGATTAAAAAAATTAAGGCAGATATGCTTTTACTCCTGTTGCAAGTTCTGGACAGCTGAGATAGGTAAGATACACATTCAAAACAAATCAGTGCTACTAAAAGCATCATTTAATTCTATCATACAGAAAGAAAAGGATGGTTTATTTAATAAAATTGGTGCTGCCCCAATTGGTTACTACCCCGTAGGAAAAGTTAGATTGTCCATCACACATGCCACTTACAAAAATATTCCAGATGGACCAAAGATCTAAAGGTAAAAATAAATGAAACATTAGAAAGAAAAGCTGAAAAATATTTATATAGGCTCAAGGTGGCAGGGGGAGGTCCTCTTCCCAAGCAATTAAACCCTTCTTAGAAGCCATTTAGAAAGGTCTAAGAGATCTGATGATACATTTTATTTTTCTGTGCAGCAAAGCAACCCAGAAATAGTTAAAAGACAAATGAGAGAAAATACACACTTGACAGGTAAAGGGGTTAATGTGCCAAACATGCACAGAACTTGTACAGAATAAGAAAACTTCTTGTACAGAATAAGAAAACTTCCATTTTTTCAAATACGCAAAAGGTTGGCATAAATAACTCATAAAAAATGTAAGAGGCCAATAAACATAGAAAAAGATCAGTAGTCATGAAATGCTAGATACTATTTTTCACCCATCAGATTGCCAAAAACAACAAAGACCAATGACACCAGTGATGGCAAGGATGAAGGGAAACAAGCATTGCCTGAATGCTGGTGGGAGTATGAAAAGCTAAAATCTCATAGGAAAATAACCTGGCATTAACTAATAAAATAAAAAAATATACATGTACTCCTTAACCCAACAATCCTGGATAGCTAAACTACAGAAATAAAACCATGATTACACAAAGATATATGTACAAGTATATTAACTGCAGCATTGTTTGTAAGCGCCCCAAATTTTAAAATACCTTGAATGCCCATCATAAAGGGTACGTCCATTCTATGGAATATAATGTAGTTATCTAAAAGGATGAGTAAGAGCTACAGGTACTGATGCCCATGGTCTAATGTTAAATGGAAAAAAGAAAAGCAGGCTACAGATATTGTGCAGTATGATACCATTTGCTGAAAAAAAAAAAAAAGCAACCTTTTGTATAGAAATAAATGTTTTCATATTTTTTGTACCAGTATTGAGAAAGGCGCACAAGGCTTCTTTGATAAGTGGAAGCTGGTAAAGGATGGAGATTGTTGGCTTTCCCGTGTTTATGCTTGGCTGTTTGACATTCTGCAAAATGCAAGTTTTGCTTTTATAACAAAAAAAGAAAAATCCACTATTTTTGGTTTGTGTGTTTATTTACCATACGTATATATGTGAAGGTCCCAAGGTCTCTGCCACTTACATGGACCAATAATGAACCAGAAGCACAAGGAGGACACAGAGTTAGAAAAGAAGTTAGAGGTAAAGGCATAAAAATCCATTAAACTAATTTTGCAACTAGACTTTTTTTTTTTCCCACATAACAGGCCTATTTTGAAATACAAATAAAGCTACTATTCCATGAGGGGGAAAAAAGCTGTTTATCTACTTAATCTAAAAATCTCAGTAGTTATTTGTCAGCATAGCTTTGGTGAGGAAGATGCCCACCTAACAAATCCTTTTCAACAAAACTCTTGATCAACAAGATCCTGACTTATGGCTTTGGAACTGTTTTCCAAAAAAAAAAAAGGGTTCATTAATGGATCAGGACTACATTTTGAAAGATTTCTGGATCAAAAAGTATTTAGAAAGAGGATATTAATGGAGCTTAAAATTGCAAAGTGTTTTCAATCACTTCAAAAACTCATTCATTCAACCCTCAATTACTCATCCTTAACAGGGGGCGCCCTGCCATGCATTACTCAAAACTAAGCATGCCTGAAAACATCTTAAACATAACTGAATGAAAATCTGCCCAATCACAGGCCAGCTGCTTGCAAACTCCACCCTTGAGTACAGGAAGAACACTTTTGATTGGAAGACAGTTGTGTTTACTACGGGTGTGTGGTGCAAACTGGAAAGGCCCACATGCCTAGGGTCCAAAGGAAATCTCTTTAATGAAAAAGGAAAACAAACGGCCAGTTCTGATCCTTTATTAATTATTGTCATTAACAGAACCTCATCATCACAACAGCAATTCTTGAGCAATTTTGCAAGATGGTAAAAAATTTTAAACGCTCTGAGTTTTGTTGTGGCTGTTTTCTTAAATATGTCCCTTGATTATACACACAAGACAAGTGTAAGAGTATTCTTAAAACCAAAACTGCCTTTGTTTTTATATGCATAAAGCTCTATGCAAGACCTCAACACAGTTGTAATATACACTTTGCTTTAATTTTCAAGAATCACTGCAACTTTTTACTTGGTTTGAGAAACCAATTCCAAGGGCAGTGGTAGAACTACTCAGTATTTAGCTTAGTAGGTGTCCAGCATCTCAGTGAGCTTCAAAAACCTCTGCCCTTAGGGAGCCCAGCAAACAACAAAGTGAATGGGTAGCCATTTCAGGTGCAGAGCTCATTAGCAATTCATCTGATGGAGGAAACAACTAGAACATAAAACTTTGACTGAAACGCTAGGACAGACTAAGCCTTTGGTCAAAATATGCATATAATGGTGGATCTTAAGTTTTGCATTTAAGGGGGTAAATTACTGGATCTGAGAGGGACACCGCTCTCCTGTCCAAGCCTAAAAAGCAATCTTCTAAAGAAAGCGTAAAGGAATTTAAATCCAAATCCTCCTTGTTAATCATCGTCCTCACCCCACTATATTCCTGTTATCTCTACAAATTCGCCCCACTGAAGCCTAATAAATGTCCAAGCAGCCTTTTTCTTATAGAGCATGGAGAAAGATCAAAGTGAACGAACTCAAGTAGCAGAAGCCTAAGCCAGCCACAAGCAAAACAACCCATAAAGCTTGCGTATCAGGAAAACAAAAAGCCTAACACCACTGATCAATAGGTAGAAAAACGAGTATCAGAAACCTGCAATATTAATATCAAATCTTACGAGTTCCCGTTTACAGCGAATAAAATATCTGCAGAAGCAAGTTCATCAAGAAAATTTTCCTTCTGCCTGAACATCTATAACAATCCAAAAGAATCCCCCTATTTTTCACAGCCTTATCTCAACAGAGAAGCTAGGGCCGTTATCAGAATGAGGAACTAAAGAGGTTTGCCAAAGCTCAAAGGCAGTATTTTGCCGCCACCTTAACAAAAATAACACATCATGATCCCGAATGCTAGTTAAGTTCTATTACTGAACAACTTTAATCACAAAATACACCAAGACAAGTATTCAAAAGCGGCCGAGCCCCAACACAAAGTTTCAAAACAAAACCTCTCCCAAGGTTTGGGGGAGTAGCCCAGCTACGAGCAAAAAAGCACCACCCAACAGCCCCATTCGGCTGCCAAGACAGATCTCAAACTTATCAAAAACAGCTACAACGGCAGCTCCTGTCACCCAAAAGCGCAGAGAGAGGAGCCTGAAGAGAATCCTGAGAGCTGGCCTTTCTGGAGACCGCCAGGCCGAGCTCGGCTCAGACAAGGAGGAAGTAACTGCCAGCTAAAACAGCCCCGAGCAGCTCCAACTGCAGCCTCTCTGTTTCCTACAAGTGCCCACATTCCCGCCCCACTCGGGGCTCCAGGAAGAAGGGAACAGGGCGCAGGTCTCCCGGGAGAGGCTGGGGACTATAGGTCCGCGTCTTCAAGGAAGCAACGGCAGCACCGGCCGAACTCTGAGGGGCCCGGGAGCCCAGGGTGCGAGAGACTGCTCCGAAGGCGTGTTTGGCGGGGGGGGGGGGGGGGGAGGGGGGGCGGAAAACACTGAGAAAGGGGTCGCTCAGGAGGCGGGGCCTGCCGGGCGGAGGCAGTAGCTCCTAGTGCCCCGGCCGCCCCCCGGGGTAAACCGGGGCGCGAACCCCGACGCGGAAGCCATGCTGGCCAGAGCTCGGGGTGCTGAGATGCCGGCGGGGGGCGCTGAGGAAGTCTGGGGGCGCGGAACTGGGTCACCCCCATCCCACCGCCCCCTCACAAAGGCCCCCGGGGAAGCCGCCCGCAGGCCGTGCAACCCCGGCCTCGAGTGCCCGCCTCGGCCGCCACTCACCGCTAAGTCCTGGGGCACCGCCCCGCTCATGGCCCGCACCGTGCCGGCCCGCCAGGCCCGAGTGCGCAGCGCAGGCCCCGGATCTCCGCCCGCCGCCGCCGCCGCGGGGACCGAGGCCGAGGACGAGGCCGCGGTGTCCGCGAACAGAAGCAGCAGCCGCTTGCCCACCGGGGAGGCCGCCGCGTCCGCCATCGCCAGGGCCGGCCAGACCCGCGCTCCCGCCCGCCGCCTCCCACCACCTCCGCCGCCGAGCTCCCGATCCGCCCGCAAGGCCTCCCTCCGCACCACCCGCGGCCGCGGCTCCCCCCCCCTACCCCAACAGCCACCACCAACCACCGGCGCCGCGCAGCGCCCCCCGTGGCCGGGAGCGGAGCCGCAACCCGGGCCCCGCACAGCGCCCCCCGCGCTCCGGAGCGGGACGGCAGCTCCGGGCCCCTCGCAGCGCTCCGCCCCAACCTCCCCGGGGCCTGCAGTGCCCCCTGCGGCAGGGAGGGGAATTGCAGTTTCGGCCGGGGTGGGGAAGTGGGCGGGTCCTTCAGTCCCCCGTGGCACCATCCTGGTGCCATATTTCCTTCAGGGGGCCCCTTTATCTGAGAAGGCTTTGGCTTACCCTCCTCGGACACCAAAGACTTTTACTGGGCTGGGGGCCTGAGGGGCAAATTACCTAGAGAGTTGATATTTTGAGCTAAAAAGTTAGTGCCCCAATACCCCATTGATTTCCGAACCTGAAAATAGGCATTACCCCTCCTGTCATTATCTTTTAGGAAACTTTCTTCCCATTGGTCCAAGGGACACAATTATCTTTCTTCTCACTGGTCCATAACATGGTTCCCATTCTATATTACCAATACTTCATAGGTTCCTTTCCAATTGACCAATGTGTTACACACCCATTGTATGTAATAATGCCACCCTTTACATTGGCTGAAGGCCAGCATGCTTCCAACATCTCAGTATTTTGACATAACCCCATGGAGCTTCTTCCCCTTCCAAATCAGCCAACGTTATTAAGTCCAGGTGTTTCTCAATTCAACTTTCAGGGGAATTGGAAAGAGACCAGAAGTATATACATCTTACCATGGAAGTAGTGGGGCTGGGGACAAAGAAAACCTCACCACTCCTATCTGAATTCACAGGCATGGAAGATTGATACTCCTGTTAGAAAAGGGGCTGTAGAGAAGGGGAGATACAGAGATCTTTTTGCCTAGATTTTTATTCACACTGGGCAATGAGAAACCTAAGTCATTAATGTTGGTCATTTAGAGACTAGCACAAGTTCCATGGCCTTATGGATGCAGAGTATATGTGGAAACAGATATAAACCAGAAAAAGGTCCAGTATTAATGCATGATTACTACCGTAAAAGTCCCCATTTTTTTCAGTGATCTGACCTACAGACAGTTAAGAGCAGTAGAGTTCTTTCAAGACTTATGTGCCTACCCAGAAATTTGTCCATAGCCTTCTTTACCCTTGACCTACTTGTCTTCTAGCAAAAGTTGGGGGCAATAGGGAGGTACCAATTATTGACTTCAGTCAAAGTACAACATCCAGGGAAGTCACTCTAGAACTAACCCTGTGGAGCACCAAGGAAACATTTCCTTGGACTTTTTTTCTCTCTATTCATTATAACTTCCATTTCCCATAGCCAACCTGAGGACTGACTCAATGTTTTTCTGCGCCAAGAGACACCTCTTAAAGCACACGGCCCAAAAATTGTAGTTGGTAGGAGGGAAACAGGGGTGAATCCATACATGATCTAGCTGCCTTGCAGCTTTTCCATTAAAATTCACTGCTGGGATTTTCTCCCATATGGAGCTCTAATTACTGTCCCACTGTCCAAAGCTGGCTTCTCACAGCACTGACACAGAAACGTGCCTAAGCCCAGGGATGGGAAGGCAAAGGTAAAAAAATTAATTCAACAAATATGGCAGATACTTTTCATATGCCAGTAACTTTTCAAAGTGTTGGGACACAACACTGAATAAAACAAAACCTTTGCCCTCATGAAGTTTATATGCTTTCCTATACTTCAGGAATGGAAAATAAAATCACACTTGCCTTCACAGAAAATAAACAGTAGAAAAACCCAACAAAAAAACTGAACAGAAAGGAAAAAATGGAGAGGGAAGTAATTTTAGATGTTCAGGCTTTACTCCTGCTCTAACAGTAGGCGAAACAAAACAGCAGTCCTGAAGAAAGAACGAACCTATAATTCTGAGATTCTTTAACCACATGCTGTTGCCCTACCCCCTCAAAGCCCTTCTTCCTTTGTTTCCAGGGCAGGTGACAACTCCCACTCTTTTTAGAGTGCTTTTTTCATCCCCTCAAAGTTCCTGCTCCAGGTAATCAAGCCAATCCTGTCCCCTTGCACACTTCATTGGTATTCATTGATGAGTGCCACCAATTTGAAGCAGGAAACTGGGTTGGAGGCTAAGCAACTTGACTCTTCTTGCTGCCTGGCAAGTCAGCACCACAACTGGTAAAGAAAGGCTATGCCTTAGGGACAAGAGGCTCCTGCCTGGCTCTCTAAGCAACTATATTTCACCCACACACATTGGAAGAATGCTAACGTAGGGAGAAGAAAGGGTGGAATAGAAATGTCTAAAGAGAGAGAGAGAGAGCCATACAGCTTCTTTCAGCAAATGAACATTCCACATTGAAGCACTAGGGAAAATACCACCTTCTAGAGCAAAAGAGAAGCTCTGCTGCTAGGATAATTTTCCAAAATCAGTATTTTCAGGATGGAGAAATTGCCTAGGTCTTTGGAATCTGAATTCTGATGACTTTATCTCCATCTCTCCAGGACAGAACATGTGAAAACTCTGAAAAGACATTCCTGGTCAAGGCTCCTATCGTGCCTTCTCCCCACTTCCCAAAGCCTACAAACCAATCTAGACAAGTTTCTAACTGCACCATCAAGCATTTCTCAGGGAGCAAGAATGTATTAATACTTGACTTCACCCTGCTGGAAGTGAGTGACAGGAGGGAAGAGGAGATGGGTATAAGTACCAGGGAAACAAGAGATCAAATCAGACTGCCAGAAAGAACCAAGGCCTTAACAGAAGCTGGGCATAGGATGTAACTACTGTGGCCGCAAAGGGCCCAGCGACCAAATACTGCCCTCGAGGGGCAAAGGCCCAGCCATGTCATAGAAGAAGGGGCTGGAACAGTTAGGCGGCCTTCTCCCCGCTTCCTCCTTGCCTTTCTTTGTGAAGAGAGGAAGAAGACACTGTAGTACACAAGGTTGCTTGGGAAAATGGATTATTCTAATAAAACTTTATTTTTTCAAACACAGCCACAGAGGCAGGACCTCATGTTTAACGTACACAGACTTATGGATTTTTTTAAAATATAAAACAAAGTTTACGAAAAAATTTTTTTCCACTTTTTGTATTTGTAATCCCATTAGCACAGGGACTTTGGCAGCAGGTGGGAGTGAAGGGCAGCTGGAGCTGCCACTGGGCAGTCACCGGGCACAGGAGGAGAGCACCAGCCTGGGAGTGGCTTCACTCACACACGCAGGAATACTCACCTACTGGTCAGCCACACCACACACACAACACAGATGCAGATGTCTACCCAGGGTCAACCACAGCCCAGCAAAGGTGTGCTCCACTCTGGGTAAGCCCAATATGTGAAAATCCAAAGAGTCAAAACAGCTAAAGTAGAGGGAGTTTGCTTGCTTTACAAAAGAAGCAATCACAGGCTGCTTTTAAATGGTCAGCAGTCCAAATGCATTGGAAAACAGCATTTGGTTTACACAGAACTGTTGGAACAGATCTACTGTGTAAAGCAGAATAAACCACTTCTCGAAAAGGCTTGTCGCAGGGCCACAGGTACTTAGATTGGGAAGCAAGATGATAGCTCCAGCTAGTTTAACTTTCCAGATCTTAAAATAATGGAATTCAAATATGGCATCTACAGACCTTCTCCCCTAAGGATGGTGCCCTAGAGCTTTGGGGAACTCAGGGTGGAGGCAGAACTATTGCCCTCACTTCTTCAGCTTTGGGCCTGCAGAGACCCCACTTGCATTACCAGTGGCCTATTGTAAGCTGGCACAGCCCATCTGTAGCAGAGAGCCCAGGGATGAGGATGCCCCAGGAGGAAAAGAAGCTGGCACCAGGGAAATTATGGCCTAAAGAGGAAGAGCCAGGGGAGGGATGAAACCAAGGATGGGCAACTCCTGGGCTCATGGTTTCCTTGGATTCTCCAGAAAGCCTCTCTCTCAAGCCCCTACAGACCTAGTAGCTCACTGGTAACATGTGGTAACTAGCAGGAGAAGTGAAGGAGCCCTGGAAGGGTAGAACCTCTGAGGGCTGGAGGCTGAAAAAGAAACAGCCACCTCCTCTGGAGTGGAGGTGAGGAGGTTAGGGCCTCACTGATGCTCCTATCCAACATGTGGCAGACCCAGAAAATGACAGGTTCAATTCCATGAGGAAGAAAACACACAGACTTCGGTCTTCTTCCCTAACATGAGCAACTGGTTCCTTCAAAACCCGGGAAAAATGCCCTTCTTCCAATAAACAGGAAGGGCAGGTCCAATTTGGTCCTGCAGGGTCTAAGCAAAGCTGGACAAAGCCTCACAAGCTATTGTAGCAGCAGCTTCAGTAGGCATCTCCACTGGAGCCAGCCCTACAGGGCTTCTGCAGTCCTTAAACCCACCACCGTGGCCACTGAGACCCATTGCCCAGGCTCAAGTTGTGGGTGTGAAACAAAAAAAGAAATTCAATCCAACAACAAACTCCCAGCTGCTTCTCACAGTCTTTGCTTTACACATCCTCAGCCAATCCCTCGGTGAGCCTCAACCTCCCTGAGGTCTCTAAGGGCCAATTAGAGACAAATATACATTTCCTAGCAGGAGTGGAAGACAAGCAAACTAGTATATGCTGACATCCCCTTCCTCTTTCTCAAGCAGGTCAGAAAAGAGGCTGGGCCTGGATCTTATAACAACAGGTTTCTCTAAAGTTAGTGCTGGGGTGCTTGCTGGGGACTGAACACTACTTCTGCTGCAGGTCAGCCTCAATATAGGGCCTTCCTTCCTTGTTCTTGACCCTCGAAGGGCAGAGAGTAAGGGGGAAAAGGTCCCATCAGTAGGGAGGGAAAAGAAAGAGATGGAGCCCTTCAGCCCTGCCTCAGTTGCCCACATATGCCTGCATCTACTTAGAGAGTGAGAGAGGCAGGTTGTATACAGCCTAAGCAATCTGATGAGAAAAAAGGCCAGCTCAGAATCAGTGTGAAGAGCCCTCTCCAGCCAATACTAGATCTATCTAGGGGAGCTGTGGGCCTGAGGGAAAGACCATTAGCTGAGGTCATAGCACTTAAAAGACCCTGCTGTACCCCAAAACAGAAACCTCTGCAGAGCCATTGGTGCTAATGGATTACGAGCCTGGTTCCAGAGCTCCTTAGAACCTTGACTCCTTGAACAAGCCTGCTGTCCCGTAAAAACCCAAGATCCATGGTGCTCTGCTGTTAAGGAGCAACTGCCTTCCTTCCCTAAGGCTACCCAAACACACCTTTCCTCGAGCACTCTCATGCACGCACACACTCTCACACAATTTCTCGGAGGAGACTGAATGAACCCCCCCACCCTGGCCAAATTCTAAGACACAAGTGCCCTTTGAAGCAAAGGGGCTAGTGAAATTCCCCGAGCTGGGGTCAGGAGACCCCTTCCTTCCCTGCCCATTGCTTTCTCGGTGGCAGGGATACTCACACTCAGGGCCGCCATGGTAAGGGCCTGCTCTGGGGCTGTCCCTCCCGCCACCAGCTCCGTTTATCTTGTCCCGGCCAGTCTCTCGGCATGGTCGAGCTTCCTGGAGTGAGAAGATTTCCGGCTGCCCTGAGTCGGAGCCCTCCACTCACCCCCATTCCCAGGCTGGGCCCCCGGCCTTGGGACCTCGACACTTGTTAGTAGCCGTAAGAGAGTCAGTCTGTGTGGCCCCAGGAAGTAGCCTCTCAGTTTTAGTTCTCCTCAATCAGATTCAAGTCCAGGTCCCCAAAGTCCTGCTGGCACAATGTCCGCTTGCTCAGCGCCTGCCGGCCCCACCGCACGGACCCCTCCTCCTCCTCTTCGCTTTCACTCAGCACCTGGGAGGAATCCCCAATGGGGCTGCAGGAAGCAGAGAGGTGTGAGGGGCTACAGGCCATGAACCATGGTGGAGAGATACTGCTGCCTTCCCGGGCTGTTTCTTGGAGACAGAGACCTCCTGAGTATGGTTTCTGTCAAACAAACAAACAAAATTAAGGCAAAGAAAGATGCTAATTTCCCAGAGAACCCTGGCCCAAGTTGGATTTCAAAGTACCCCTCTTAGTTATCCTTGAAGGCAGGAGTCCTATCTGTTAGGGTGAGATCGTGAACCCCCTGATAAAATTTTGAAAATTTAGTGTATGTGCATATTTCTTTGAGGAAAGTGTCCATAGTTTCTATCAGATTCAAGATTAGAAGCATGTTTATAAACTTCATGTGGACAGGAATACTGTCTGATTGTCTCACTCCTGTATTGCCAGTGCCTAGTCAGAGCCTGGTACATAGTAGGTATCCAACAATGTTTGCTGACTGGTTGAATGAATGACTCTACAACTGCACTCACACTGGGAAGTCAAAAAACATTTGCTGAGCAGATGAATGATGCAGCAGCCTGTTTTGCTTAAGCCCTTACAGACCCACATGAAGCAGTAAAGGGCAAGTGACAAAACCAGCCTTGCATGAGGAGGGGTGGGGCACTGATGATGGGGCTTTTGTGGCTCATGCATTCTCAGAGAGGAGGGAAAGTGCCTCTAGCAGGACAATCTGGGATCTCTGTTGGAAGGTTTAACATGGGTCTCACCCCAAGTTTCTCTGGAACCCCCAGGACTGAGAAATTTCACAGGACATGGGACTTTCAATGGTAAAACCAGAATAATCCTGGGCAGATCGGGATGGTAGATCACTCTTAGCAGAAGCTCAGACAGAAAGGAGCTCCAAGGGAGGCCCTGCCAGGAGGGCCTGGAGCTAGAGGACAACTCACAGGTGAAAATGGAACAGTCCCCCTACTCCCTAGTCCTACTGGTCCCACCTGATTCATCTTGTCAAAGTCCAAGGAAGGCCGCAGCCGCCGAGGGTCCTCCTCGTGGCGCCGCTTGACCCCAGCTTTGCGGGCATCAAGATCACAAGGCTGTGAGCGGCTTCGGGGAAGATTGCGCAGGCCTCGAGGTCGCCAGGGCAGCTCTGGGGAGGATGCGGGGGAGCTCCGGGCAGAGGGCAAGAAGCGGCTTGCCTGTGGGCCCAGGCTGGGTGACAGGGAGAAGCGACGCTGGGGCGGGCAAGGTGACAAGGACTCGGCATCACTCTCCCAGGAGCCACTTTGTGGGGAGGTGGCAGAGGGACGAGAAGAATCTTGGGCCAGGGCCAGGCTGAAGAAAGGGGGGCTGTAGGGTCTGTGGGGTGGGGCACATTGAGAAGAGGCACTGGGAGCTTGGAGGAACCTGAGGCTGGAGACCCGCTTCGGGGGGCTCTGGTGAGGCACCTGCGGCCCACCCCCTCCACCACTGCCCCGGTGCTTGATGGGAGTCCACAGCTTGGAGGGGGCGGGCCGCCACACCGGCTGCCAGCGAGACAGGTCCACGGGCACTGAGAGTGAGCGGCAGTGCCTCTTAGATGGAGGGGCAGGGGGCACAGGAAGCTTTTCTGGGTCTGGGGGCTCAGGGCTTAGGACTTGGGAGAGGGGCTGCTCCTGTGGGGAATTTCCTGGGCTGGGTGGTCTGAGGTGCAGGCTCAAGCCTGAGGGGTGGTAGCTGAGATTGAGGCTGTCCTGGAACTCAGCACAGGAACAGTGGGGCAGGCCCCTCCAGGAAGCACCTTCTGGAAGGCATTCATAATAAAAATAATATTAATGATAGCTAATATATTTTTAAGAGCTTACTATGTGCCATACAATGTGATGAGCACTTTATGTGAGGTTTCCTGAAAACTTCATGAGTTAGGTACTATTACTACCCCCATTTCACAGATGAGAGAAGTCCAGTAACTTGCCAAAAGTCATGTAGGAATCAAATGACCAAAGCAGGGTTCAAAACCAGATTTGTCTGATGCTAAAGCTGCCTTTTAACCAGCATACTATATTGCCTCCAGCACGAGGAACCACCTGAAACTTAACATATAGTCTCACATACTGCCTGCTGCTCCCCCTCAAAGGTGGAACGAGTCAAAAGAAGCAAACGTGTGTGTGCCATGCTCATCCCTCACTCTACTCCACCGAGCTCTACTTTGCTCCCGCACCCCCCAGCCCGGAGTTGTGAAAAGTAGGCCTATGCTCTCTGTCCTTAGCCTTTCCCTTTCCTATGTGTCAAAGCACCAAGACAGGAGGTAGGTGATCAAGCAGGTAAGATATCATTTGTATTTCTAGGGAGGGCAAGTAGGGTGGGGAAGGCCTTTGACAATGGAACCCATGCTTGGGAAAAACCCTAAGACTGCTCGTGTTCCTTTGGGTCTGGCCACCCACAAGGAACATACTTATAGGGAAAGATCTTCTAGCCATATTATGGTTAGTTTAAAAAAAAACAAAAACTGCCAAATATACAGAATGCAACCTTTTGTGTTAAAAGCATGGGAATAAAAAATTTACATTTATATTTGCTTCTATCTGTATAAAGAAACTATGGTTGGATAGACAAGAAACTAATAACAGTAGTTACTTTTAGGGAGGTGATGGGAGCTGGGTGCATAGGAGAGAGGAGAGGAAGGGGGACTTTTTTCAGTATAACGTTTTTGCTGTTTAAAAATTTTGGAAATGTGAATGTATTGCCTACACAAAAAATTAGACTATAAAAGTTCCTACAAGACTAGAATAAGAGCAAACTAAACAGGTAACTTCCATGCTGGTGCAGTAAAATGGAGACAAGCGCCAATCTCAGAAGGTGATCCTGGCAAGAAAATTGTGGAGGCAGGCTAGCTAGTCCTGGTTACTGCAAACCAATGAAAGAAATGCGTGGATAGAGGCATGGGCATACACACAAATATACACATCATGTCTTACCAGACACAAGCTGGAAAGGATTCCCACAGTTGGAGATGTCTACATGATCAGGCAAAGGCTAAGAGACAGAGAATATCCATCATGATTCAGGATCAGGACAGAGTTCCAGGAAGCCCTCTTCAGTTCACCCCTGCAATTCATGGGCTATAGGGATGTTAGGAACTCCTAAGTGTTCTCTTCTTCTTGTCCTCCCAAAGTTAGTAAGTAAAATAATCCACATCTTCCAGTATCTCAAACCCTTTTCCACCCAAATTTTGGTGTCCCTTTTCTAACAGTGAAAAAAATCCCTGCCCCCTTCCTTTTGGGCTGGGTTTTGAGCCTTTAGTGGGCTCTTCCAGTACAAGTACCATGATTCACACAGCACAGGACAAGGGTGAAGTAGTAACAACAAACAGCCTCCGAAAAAAGGGGGAGGGGGTCGTAGAGAAGCAGGAAGACTGGTCTTTTACCAGGCTGATGCTGAAGCGAGTGCATTTCAGCTCATCCAGAGTCTGCTTCTGTAGCTGCTCAGTGATCAGGGTTATCATGATTCTCCCCGGAATTTGACTTGCACACTTTGGAGCAAATGATGGATGTCTTCCCTGTTGTTCTTCCAGACCTCACTCGTGAGCCGTCTTCTGCCACTGCAGCACCATTCTAGCACCATTGGGACTTCCCTCTCCAGTCATGCCTGCTGAGTCTGCCAATTACAGAGGGACCAGCCCCAAGTGATATGAGAGGTGTACCTAGTCCAGAGATGGAAAATGCACGGCACACATACCACAGCGTCCCTATGTCAGGCCTCTGGCAGACATCATTCACTGATCACAGCTCTTTCCTGCTAAGCCTAAACATAGCCTCAGAAACATTCTCAACCTGGCACTCCGGATAACCAGTAAAATGAAATGGAGTTGGCAAGCAAGTTGAAACCTATTTGCCACTCCTAACCTGGTTCATGCTCTGCTCTGCCTACCCAGAATACTAGCACCACTTAGAAAAGAGCTCAAATGAGAGAGATGCCCAAATTGTTATTTCCATCCTGATTAGTCCAGTATTTTCTTTATCTTCTAGTCATAAGCAAAGAGAGGTACCCTTTTCCTAAACTACAGAAAGAGTAATAGGGAACAGAGCGGTACAGTGGTTGTAGGAATGACTTTCTGCTTCAAACCAATCAGAATAAACAAGGTATTATGTTCTCCTTTAGCCTGAATAGCTGATATTATATTATTGTTCTCCAACAGATACTGTACATATTCTCTTATAAGAGGATAAGGAAATGCTACCGGGGTAATTCCATTTACATTTCAACTCTATAGAGTTTAACAACAACAACTCTGACTTCATTTGACTAAGTTTTTAGCCTGATTTGACTCAAAGACCATGAATACAATTAATCAAGACTCTTTCTCATGGTCAATTATAGTAGAAGCAAACTAATTCTATCAGAGGACAGGCTTCAAGCCCACAAAACTGCCTGAGGGGCCTCGCTCAAGGGAGGAGGGGAAGTTAACCTAACATTTCCATACTGTTCTGCCTATTCCCAGAAATGACCAGCAGGCAGACAGCACACCAGACAGTGGAAGTAGCACTTGCTAGCAGAGAGAACAAACTATCAAGAAATCAAATCTGGATCCGATTTGGTGTGATGGTCTTGGCAAATCATCAAACTTTTCTTTGCCTCAGTTTACGCTTACGAAAAATGGGCAGAATAATCTTAATATGTCACTGGGGGCTTCCCTGGTGGCGCAGTGGTTAAGAATCTACCTGCAGGGGACACGGGTTCGAGCCCTGGTCCGGGAAGATCCCACATGCCGCGGAGCAACTAAGCCCGTGCACCACAACTACTGAGCCTGCGCTCTAGAGCCCATGAGCCACAACTACTGAAGCCCGCGCACCTAGAGCCAGGGCTCCGCAACAAGAGAAGCCACCGCAATGAGAAGCCTGCGCACCGCAACGAAGAGTAGCCCTCACTCGCCGCAACTAGAGAAAAGCCCGTGCGCAGCAACAAAGACCCAACACAGCCAAAAATAAATAATAAATAAATAAATTTATTAAAAAAAATATGTCACTGGGACAATATAACACAAATATCAAAATGTAAAAAGTATACCACATGACCTGTACAAATCAGGAGTTCACAAACACAGCCATTTCTCACCCCTCCCATTTGTTGCTCTACAAAGCCTCAGAATGCCACAAGTGATAATATTAGGATGAAGAAGGCAATTGCGTTGATCTATTTGGCTGGATATCAACCTCCCTCACCTGCATACCAAGAGAAGCCCAAAAGGCTTGACCTTAAGGGCAGATAACTTTCTACCTTGGCAAAAAAAAAAAAAAAAAAAAAAAGAGGGAATCCTCTCTACCCAATTCCCACCTCAGAGGGAGGCAGACCACAAGGAAAAGCAAAGAAATACACCTCGGCGTACTTGGAGTTTAGGGAAAAACGCTGTAGAAGTCAATCATCACTATAGTTAAATAACATTTTCATGCATAATCATCATTACCACCTTGAACAAAGTTCCAGCTTCCTGAGTGCTCCCTTCAGCTGCTTCTCCTGTTCTTGTGGGAGAAGCTAAAGCTTATATCACTTCTGCTCTTGGTTTCTTAACTCTGCCCTCAAAGATCAACCAGAGAGGGAACTTAACTGCAGGCTTTTACCCTCAGAGACCCCAGGCCTCAGGCTGACCAGCCATGAGGAGCAGGGAGTGAAGCAAACTCTTTCAAGCTTTTCATGAGGCATCTGGCCAAACAGCAAACTTCCAGCCCTCTCTGGGATCAAGTGAAGAGAGTGATTTTGTGTTTTTCTGCATTTTAATTGTTGGGATGTGACCACACACGGCGGTAATTGGAACAATGCAGCTACCACCACGCAACTGATACTCTCAGTCTGAGTTTCCTAAAACAGGCCAGGCTGAGAGGGGGAACAGAACGGAAGCCATAAGGAATCAAACCAGGACACAAAAGAAGGCAAAACCAGCTCCGCGAGGGGCCTCCTCTTTCTCAAGCAGGCAGAGGAAAAAGTATAAGAAGCCCTCTCTTGCTGCCTTCCTTCCCCTTCCATTTTGTGTATCTGAGGGGCAGAGAGCCCAACGTTCACTAAGCAAGTTAAAACTTCTCAGCTTAACAACTGGCACGGGGGCTCAGCCCTACACAGAGCAGCAGGCCGCTAGGCCCTCCCCCAAACCCCACCAGGCCCAACTCTCAATCCAGGCTTTCTCTCCACCATCAGCACGACCCCCCCGCAAATAAAGGCTGGACCCCCACCCCACTGGGTGGCAGTAACCCCTGACATTACGGTTTCAGGGATGCTGAGGTTGTGCTGAAACCTCGATAACCTAGGATCAAGTCAGGCCAAGGGAGAGGAGAGTCACAAACCCCTGGGGACCTTCCCCCCAGGTCCCAGTCCCACAGCTCTGGGGGAGACTGAAGGAAAACATGAGGGAGGCATGGAGGTACATGAACAGGTATGTGGGGACCTAACTCCTCTTCCTCCATATGGCACTGAGGGGATAGGGGTGACAAGTGGGGAGCACCCCTCCCCCCACCCCAATGAAGAAGCAAAAGGCTAGCCCTCCCCCCCCCTCCAATCTTCAACCTCTCCCTTGGTTGCCCTGCCTGTCCCCGCGGGGTGGGGCATGGGGCGTCCGCTGGCCCCTGGGGGGCGGGGGGCGCCGGGGCACGCTTGGGGGGGGCTGTCGCTCGTCTCTTCTCAATCAGCTTCCATCACCTGGCCGCGGGAAGCGAACTCAGGACGCAGGGTATGGAGAGGGTCTGGGACTTAGCGCTCCGCCACCCCCTCCCCCACCAGGTCCCGTGCTCTCCCCGCGGAGGCGGCTAGCGAGGCCGTGCCTCGAGGGTGGACGGGCTGGGGGAGGGGAAAGAGGGAAGGAGGGAGGGACGGTCTAGGTGCCCGCCCCGAGGCCCCAGCGCCACCTGCCCTCCGCCACCTACCGCCGCTCCTCCAGCTCCCAGGGCCGCGGCCGGAGCAGCTCTGAGCGCTCGGTTCGCCCCACGGTGCCCTTAAAAGGCGCCGGCCCGAACCAACGGGCCACTGAGGAGAGTGGAGAGATCGCTCCGGTTCGCAGAACGCCCCTGAACCGTCCGCGGAGGCTCGAGGCCCGCGTCGTTTCTCTCGCAAAGTCTTTCTTGGAGAGCGCAGTCGGGAAGACGCCCGGCTCTTTGATTTAGCGATGAGGGTGGTTTCCTCCCTAGCGAGTCACCCCCTGCAAAATATTGCAGAAGGTGGACTGGCCCAGTTGGAGGCAAATCTCAAAACCCCCGGGGGAGGCCGTGTCCGTCGAAGGTAAACAAAGCGATCGCCCCTGCCCTCTGTTACTACATCGGCCCCTGTACAGCCCCCAACTCGGTTCCGGTGCGTAACAGAATTAGCCAGGGTTCCTCTCACCTGCTCTCTTATCCTCTAAGGCCGCCACTCTGAAGAAATCCCCCTTCCCCCAGCAGAGGACCCGTCCGCGGCGTGAAGGTTTCTGGGAAGTGTAGTCCAAGGGCCGATTAGGGCCTGCTCTGAGTCCCGGGAGCCCCTCTTCCAGCTGCCGGATGGGCTCGAACGTTATAAACCCAGGATTTACAAAGGTTGCGGGGCCGTTCCCACTTGGTTCTGTAATTAGCCGTCACCCAAAACACCGTAAATTTGACGAGGGCCCAGGGCGGTTCACTCCTTCTCCTCCCTCTACGCCCCCCCACCCCAGCAGGATGAGGTAATGGGATTGTGATTATGACATCATAGGCGGTTCAGTTGCTTGCGTGGGGGAGGGGGGAGTTCGGTGGTTACAGCTGGACCACTTTCCTTAAGACAGAAAGGGAGGGAGGAAACAAGCAGCTGGGGAAAAGATGTTGATGGTGCTATACTTCCTCTTCAGGAAGAGGAAACCACCTTTTATTAAATCTCCACCACTACCACCACCTCCCACCTCAGCCAAAGTTTAAGTCCTTTTTGAAGAGACTGAATGTAGCAGTTAGCAGGTGAAGAGGTTGTGGAACAGCTAGGTGGTTTCTGGCTCTTATGTAAATTTGAGTCTCAGCCAGCAAAGAAGGTTTAGAGAGAGGGTAAAATATGGGAAAAGGAGAGGTTTTAAACAATGCCTTCGTGTTATCTCTCTGTAGGACAGAGTTTTAGATCTTTTTTAATCGATTGTTAAGTAGAAGTAGTGCAAGTAATCTTCACTATTACATTCAGCAACGAGTCCCCTGAAAGACATGTTTTCCCTAAATATTTTGTGTCCCACTCAAGTCTGGGACAGTTAAGTAATTGTGATCAGCTAGAAGGTAGAGCCAGTGGTGGGGATCTTCCTCACAGAGCCAGGGAAGGGAGGAGGCAGGAGCCACCAAACTTGCAAACTGGAAAAGAAGAGTAGAGGGAAAGTGAGGTAGTATCAAGAAAATGGCGGGGGATGGGAGATACACTGCACATTTGTTTGCCCTGCACATTTCCCCTTGGCAAAAGAAGGGACAGGGGCCATGAAGTGTAGGAGACATGGTTTCCAATAATTGCTGCTATGGAGCACTTATGTGCCAGGCACCGTGCTGCATACTTTAAACATGTATTCTCATTTTTGTTTACAATCATCAAATGAGACAAAATCTCCTTATTTGATGGATTAAACAGCAGGAGAGGTTAAGTGACTGCCCGTGTGGTGGACAAAAGCAGTATTAAAAAGCAATCTGACTCACAACATTGTTAACCAACTGTACTCCAATATAAAATAAAAAGTTAAAAAAAAAAGCAGTCTGAGGCTCTAAAGCCCTTGGTCTTCACCACTTGGTGATCCCCCTTTTTATTTAATAACAAAATACCATGCTTACTAAAGTTAAGTGATTGAGAATAAGAAGTTAAGTTAGCATTGGCGCATTTGGAAAACACTGAAAGAAACTGAGACACTTAAAACAACCAAACCCTGCAACTCAGGTTTCATGTCTCCTTTCAAAGGAAGATGACACCCATTTCATCACATATAAAACAGCGCCCCCAGTGCAGCCCAACCTGTCCCGCATTACTAACTATAACTAGATTTCCTTATGCCACTTTTGGTTCAAGGTTTTTTACTCACGTCCTGCAATTTTTTCCTTCTGTCCCATTTTCCTTCTTTTGTTCTTGGGCTACTACCTTGAACCCCATCATAATGGTGACCTCCTGGGCCAGATCCCATCTCTGACCCTGCTCCAGTGGGTTTTAGCAGAGGATACTACCTGGGCTCCCTTCTGTTCTCCATCCAGATTCTCTGAGGGTTCCAGGGTCTGGAGCCAGTCATCCAAAGGGGAGGAATCCATTGGCTCTAAGAGATTGTCCATTCCCCACCTAGGAAGGCAGCAGAGTCAGAGGAACGTGCGGCTCATTCAGACTCTCCCTTTCAGCCAGTGAAAGCTAAACCTCTGCAAAGTGGGGAGAGGTAGGGCTTAGGCCACCACTCAGGGAAGGAACAAGGAATAGTAGTGCACACACCCCTCAGCCTGCAGAGGCTGGCTGGGGGGGTCCCAGGAATGTAGGGCTCTTCTCCACTGCCTGATCTGGGCATCCCAGGAGCGACGGCTGTACCTCCTGTTCTTGTTTGGTGTTTGAGGGTGAAGTCCTGGCTGTCGCTGTGCCCTGGCAACAACATACATGTCAGACCAAGGTCAAGGTGAAGGGGCACAGCTCACTGCTTATCATGATGAATTAGGAGACTCATTAGGGATTCTCTGATAATGAAGTAAGATCAATGCCCGCAATCCAAAGAAAATCTTTAAATTAGATTAAACATCAAACTTCCCAATTCCCTAATATTCTTTCTTCTGGGAAGGGTAAATTAGATATTCCAACTCCCTCAGAAGTCAAGATAGATATAAAAGAAAATATTTGACATCTCTTTAAAATACATTCTACCTTTTCATACATTAATTTGTATGTATGCGTGTAAGCTTACATGTAATTAGTCAAGTATGTTGTAATTAGCCAAGTCAGATGGAGGCATGAGGTGAAAATGGATGGAAGAAAAAAAAATTTCATTAGCAAACATGGATAGAGCTTTAAAAAGTCTTATGGCCCATGTATAACTTGTTCCATTTGAAAAAACACTTGGAAACTTATCTGGGGGGCTAGACTGCAGGATAATTTATTTTAGTAATGCTACAACTTTGTGGGAGCATTCAGATTCTAGTATCTTTCCATCATCTGACAGTGAACAAAAGCCACGTGGTTGACACTCTTGTTGTGACTACCCACAACTGCACTCACTTGGGGACCTGCTGCAGAAAGCACTGGTAACCAGGTGTGCACTTGCCATAATCTATCTGCTTTTGCCGCCGCTGTAGGACAATTGCATCTGTCTCTACCTCCCACCTGTGAGGAAGTAGACAGTGGTCCCATGAAGTGTGATGATGGTCATCAAAGCAGAAACCAACTCTTCCCACATTCCCTTAATCCCCAGCCTGATTGTCAAACTCACCTGGCATGGCAGGGCTCTGTACTGACTCCCACACTCACCATCTCTATCCTAGAGGATAAAGACTCTTCACGCACCTCCTTTCTGGGGAAGCAGATTCTACAGATGAAAAGGGTATTAGGATAAAACCCAGCTACTCTCAGCCACTACCACTACCAAGATCCTGACACCAGATAAAGGTTGTATTTCTCACTTACTGTCTCTCAAAGATAAAGGCTGCATTTCTAATTCATTTCTTAAAGTGTGGTCTGCAAGCCATCTGCCTGGGTAGCACCTGGGGGCCTTGATAATTCCTGGGCCCTACTCTAGACCTACTGAATTATCACTTTGGGAACATGTATTTTAAAGAGCTTCCAAGGTTATTTTAAACATTTTAATGGAAAATTTCAAATATATAAAGCGAATAGCATAATCCCCTGCAACTCAAAGTATGGTCCCAGTACCAGCTGCATTAGCATCAGCTGGGAGCTTGTTAGACGTTCAGAATCTTGGGTTCTTACCCAGATCTACTGAATCAGAATATGTATTTTAACAAGATCCGCAGGTGATTAGTATGCAGATAAAACTTTGAGAGCACTGATATCATGTACCCCCCTAGCTACCCATCACCCAATACTCACGGCCAATCTTGTTTCACCTATACTCACCACCACTCCCACAGGATTATTTAAAAGCAAATCCCCAACATTAAGAATAAATTCTTAGTATCACCTAGTCAATGTTCAAATTTCCATAAACAAACAAAGTTTGGGATCCTTTGGACTGTGATAAGGATTACGCCAAGAGATGATTCAACTCTCCTACTTTCCTTGAAAAGGAATTTCCTTTACCGCATATAACCTAGCGTCTCAGATGCTGCGCGCTTAAAAGGAACACCGACTCAGGAAAGCTCTTGGAAGGGGCCAGTGCTACTCATCATAAATACACGCACCTGTCTCGCCGCAACATCTGCCACACGGGCGGCAAATGTTCCATCTACAGGGGAAGGCTAGCAAAACTAAGAGGAAAGGTCCACGTAACGATACGAGAAAGAAGCAAGGGAAAAAAACAAAAACAAAAAACGTTTAAAGCACCCTCCCACCTAAATTAATTTCTCCAGGTATTATCCTAGGGAGTGGTGGACGCTAGCAAGGTGCAGTTTAAATGTCTCGGGGTTGGAGGGGCTGAAGGAAAGAGCTCACAAAGGGTGTGGTGATAGGCCAGAGGGAGAGCCAATGAGGCGCCAAACTCCCTGTGGGGCGGGGCTTAACTCGGGCCTTGCAGAAACCTGGTGGGCCAATCGGCAGCCCGCTGGGCTGCGGGGCGGAGCAAATCTCGCTCCTTCCGGAACAGTTCACGCCCCGGGGTGATGTACGAGGCAAACGATTGGCCGAGGAATGGGGGGGCGGGGGATGGTCTAGGCGGGTGCGCGGAGATTGGCTGGCGCAGCTTAGAGGAGAGCGGGATAGGTTATTGGGAGGGCGGAAGGTTTGAATGGTCAAGGCCTATGACTGTTGATCTTGCTCTGAGGCTGTAACTTCGACAGTCCGCTGAGAGAAGCGGAGAAGCCAGACTCCGGCCTATCTGGTCGAGAGGCATAGCTGTCGTCTGGTTAAATCGCCTCCTTTCACCAGATTTCCTTGAATTCTGCTAGAGTCTTCGCTTGTGTGTGATTCCCCGCCTACTTCTCTTCCTCCTGAAGGCAAGTCTCAGACTCAAACCTGAGGTAAGCCCAGAGCTGTGTCCTCCTTGGAATCACGGGCCTCGCAAACAGAGGTTAGGGGGACAAAACAGGCGTTATCGCGAGTTAGGAGACCTGAATTCCTTCCTGTCAGGAGTCACGAGCTGTGTGGCCCCTAACAAGTCCAGGTCCTCTTTTCATTCCATCTTTTAAGGTCCTGAGGTTGCCTTTCGGTAAATTCAGGTTCCGCTGGAAAGGCCAAGCCGCTTCGGGCAAGTGCTATTTAACCTTCAAGCCAAGATGTGGTTCACCGTTTAGGAATGCCCCCTCCTTCAATATTGATCCGCTTGGTCGCTGCTGGAAAGGGTGGAGGAGGTTCTGACAGCTAGACCATCTGTGATGTACCTGTGTAGATGACGTTCTCCCTCTCTTAGCTAGGTTTTTTTCTTAGTAGGAACTCGGAGACCATGTCTGCAGAATTCTTTTCATCTACAAGAGAGGAGGGAAGCCCTGGCTCAGGACCTAGTTTTAGGTCCAATCAGAGGAAGATATTAAACCTGCTCCTGGAGAGAGAGACTTCCTTTTCCATCAGTTCCGATCTCCCTAGAACTCCAGTGGAGAAGAAACTTTTTGGTGATTCTGTAAACCTAAGCATCTTGTCCGGGTAAATCCACTTTTTCTTTTCACACCTTATCTCCTTTGCTCTTTTAAACAGTTTTTGGGTTTTTAAAAATTATCCTGGCTCAGAGATCAGGGTTTAAGTCTTAGCTCTGCCCTTGACTAGCCATGTGACCGTTTTGAGTCTCAGGCTTCTTTTCTGTGACATAATATCTTACTATCTTACTAGGATCTTGTGAGAATCAAATGATGTGATGTCTGGGAAAAGTCTTTGAAAATTTTATTGCATTATATGAGTTTCCACTTTATTAGTACTACTGTTAACGTTAATGTTACTGTACTTCAAATTCTGGACATGCCATGCCCTGATGTGTCAGCTAGCCAACAAAGTTGGAGAATCAGAGTAGTACTGGAGACTCCAGGGAGAAATCAAATCTGTGTTGTTATGTTGCTCAGGGCAAAAGATGTGTGGTCAAGACCCACCTCAGCCAATTTTTAAAAATTACCTTGCCTCAATATGTTAGTGAGGAGAAAATGAGGTACAGATTATTAGAGTAGAGAAAAGGTGGGAGATTTTTCTCAGCCTAATCTGAAATATTTCCAAAAAACAATTAGCTTTATTTGGACACTGCTCAGATTATGTGATAGTCATTGAGGGGTGTTTCAAATGAAGAGGATAATGTGATCTTTGCCTTTTAAGGATATTACAACCTAATGGGAATCTTGATGTATTATTATGTCTCAACAGAGAAACCCCAAAACGTTGCCTTAATCTTTCGAATCTTAGCAGCGGGGAGATGTCTGCCACTCAGTTTACCACTTCTTCAGACCTTGATGAAACTGGTAGGGAAAAGGGAGGTAAAAGCCTCAAGGGAAGGAATAACTGTTAGGGGTGAGGACAGAGTAGTAGGATAGAGATGGAAGGTGGTAAAAGTAAATAGAGAGCCTTGAAGATGGAATTCTTTGAGTACCTAGAGGATTTTTGAGGAGAATGATTCAGCCAATGGGAAGAGAATTGACCCCAATAGGAGTCACTTTGCATTGAGAAAGTTAGACAAGAAGGAATATTTTGTTGACTGATTGTGGGAATGAAAGTGGTAGTTAAAGATGAAAAGTTTTATGCCCTAGTCTAATCTCAGCAGAGGCAAAGAAACCAACATAAAGAAGTACTTTGTCAGCTAATTCTTATGTGTTTTTATAGGGTGTGTACCCCAAAGGAATGTGTTTTACTAGTCAACCATTTTAGTATTTGTTCTGATTTCACATTTCCTGAGTGATAAGCTTTCCTTTCTACTCATGGAAAAAATCTCTGTAGGTTAGCATAATGCACTGCTTCTCAGAGTTTTTTCTTTCAGTGACACATGTAAATTCTTAAGTTTCCATGAACTTGTACCTTATACCATGGTACCTTGTACCATGAAACTGGTACCTATCAAGAGCCTTTGTGTTCACAAGGCCAGCTTTTGAAATTAATATGGCTCACTGGTAATGAAGAAAATGAGAAGGAAAGACAAAATGCATGGACAAGAATAACTCTTCACATCTGATTGCAGGTCACTTGGATTCTACAGGACCTGAGGAAATACAGTTAGCTGGGATGTAAGTTCTTTTGCGAAATGAACCCCATGCTAAAGCCTTTTCAGCACTGGCCTGGGGATTTTATCCTATGCAGACTCTGTAGAGTAGAGAATGTTTCACTTTAGATGTAAGTGGGCTTGGAGGCCTAGATTCTTCCCTTGAAATGTTTTTAAGTTTCCAAGATCTAAATTGTGTTGTGAAAATGAAGGCTATTCATTTTAACCATCACATACAATCAGTATTGTCTTTATTTATTTATTTACTTTTTAAATAAATTTATTTATTTATTTATTTTAGCTGTGTTGGGTCTTCGTTTCTGTGCGAGGGCTTTCTCTAGTTGCGGCGAGCGGGGGTCACTCTTCATTGCGGTGCGCGGGCCTCTCACTATCGCGGCCTCTCCTGTTGTGGAGCACAGGCTCCAGACGCGCAGGCTCAGTAGTTGTGGCTCACGGGCCCAGTTGCTCCGCGGCATGCGGGATCTTCCCAGACCAGGGCTCGAACCCATGTCCCCTGCATTGGCAGGCAGATTCTCAACCACTGTGCCACCAGGGAAGCCCCAGTATTGTCTTTAGAATGGAGGAGAATGGTATACTGCATTTAGACGGAGTATATATATCTTAGTGGTTGAAAGTGCAGAGTGCAGGCTCTGGAATCAGAGTGTCTGGATTCCAGTGGCTTACTATTACTTCACCAGCTGACTCTGACAAGTTTCTTAATTTCAAGGGACCTCAGTTTCTTTATTTGTAATAAAGAAATAATAATAATGGAGATAATAATAGCACTTTACATAAATGGCTGCTGTGAGGATTAAATGAAAATGTGTACCTAATGCATACCATACATTTTATAATGTTTATTATTATTACTGTTGAAGATTCTTTGTTGGAGATTTTTTAAATTAATCTATTAATTAATTAATTAACTTTTGGCTGCGTTGGGTCTTCGTTGCTGCACGCGGGCTTTCTCTAGTTGCGGCGAGTGGGGGCTACTCTTTGTTGTGGTGCACGGGCTTCTCATTGCGGTGGCTTCTCTTGTTGTGGAGCACGGGCTCTAGGCGCATGGGCTTCGGTAGCTGTGGCACGCGGGCTCAGTAGTTGTGGCGCACAGGCTTTGTTGTTCCGTGGCATGTGGGATCTTCCCAGACCAGGGATCGAACCCGTGTCCCCTGAATTGGCAGGCGGATTCTTAACCACTGAGCCACCAGGGAAGTCCCGTGTTGGAGATCTTTAAATGTTCAATCAGAGAGTACTCAGGACTGAAAAGTAACTTTAATTCAACTTATTAAATTTATCATAAATTTTCCATTTGACTGTTTTAATCTTTTTATAGTATTATTCTTCGATGTTTAGATGAATTAGGTGCCACTTTCATGCACTAGGGAAGGCTTTCCATGAGTATTTTTAATCAATACATGTGAAAATTTTACTTTATATTGCCTGTATTTTCTTTGAATTGTTTATATGTCCTAACCCAGGTAAACTAGATAAAATCTGGAAAAGGAGGATAGAAATTCATAAAAAAATAAATATTAACTCCCAATAGTCAATGCTGAAAAATTAGTAAATTGTAAATTATGTCTGCATAAGATGTAGGACAAACTCATCATCTTTGATGCATATCTATATATATGGTTATGCCAGTGAAATGAGGTCCTTATCCCCAGGATGTCACTCAATGTCTTGATATTTACCACAGAGAACACCCTACATATTGTTATTGGAAGAGACATATCAACTAAGTACAGGTCTCCTAGAATGGAAGAAAGGAAAAGTGGGATGTCCCAAGCCACTGAAGAATAACCAAATCCTATTTGGGGTTTAACTGACTGGCAGTTTTTTTTATCTACAGGAATTATCACCAACACCTTGTAAAATGCAGCCCAGTGAGTAACTCATCTTTCTTGGGTCTGAGTTTGTTTGTCAGGTGGGAAGCAGAGGGCTTCCAGCTCACCTGTGGCTTAAGGATGCTGAATGTTCTCAAAAAACAATCTCTTGTAGGCACAGCTGCTTTGTAGCACTCCGAATGCTTTGGACCATGGCCACAGGAAGAAAGATGCAATATGTAGCTCATCCGCAAATAAAGAGAATGTGAGTGTTTTAATGGAAACCTAGATCCATTAGCAGTTTTCTTCCTTTGAGTGGAGCAACTAACTCATCAGTATCATTATGAGACCTAGAGCTGTTTGTGCCTCAGTATGCTAGACAAGCAAATTGCATCACTATGGAAAAAAAATTCTTTATGGTTTGTTTTGTTTTTACCCTTTAAAGTTTGATCCTAGCTCCAAGTCTTCCACAGCAGGTCATCATTATTACTCACGTTCAGTTGATTGCAGTGTAAGGAATTTAGGACTTTTTTTTTTTTTTTAAACAGATAGGGATAACTTACGTAACTTGTTCACATATTCTTTGCATGGCTTCATATATAAGTCTAGGTTTCTTAATTTCTTCTTATTTCCCCCTTAGCCCAGCTTCTTAGCCCCTATTCTGAGGAAGTCATTGTCCTTTTTTGTCTGAGTCTCAGACCATCCTTCAGTTCCAAGTTGAAACTGGCCTCTGCAAAGCTACCTAATCGCTAAGATAATTCTCTAACTAATCCCTTCAACTAATCCCATTTTCTAGCCATCATTTTTCTTTTCCCCGCCTCCCATCCTTTCCCCCAGGTCAGTATCTATAAAAGATAGCTGCTGTTCTTCTTTGCTCACATTGCCTAAGTTATGCCCATGTTTTTGGCTGTTCTAATCAGCTTTTTCTTGGATTACAGTCCTTCTAATCTCCCTTTATAATCACTTTTTAAAAATCTCATCATTCCTTCCCCTGCCAGGCTCCCTTTTTCCTCCCTTCCTTTGGCTTGTGATCATAAAATTAGTACCCTCCAGAGCAGATCTACACACCATAACAAATCCAAACCATAATTTGTATTTTCACGGTACGTGGTCAACCTTGGTTACATGTACTGTGTTTCGTAAGGATTATTCATGGCTTCATCAGATGAAATGTTTTTGGCAGGGTCTGCTGACACTTCTCTTCCTCCAGCCAATGTAGTTTTTCTTATGCAGGAAAACAGCACTTCAGAGCCCTTGGAGTGGTGGGTACCCAGGAACCTGAGGTCTCCTCTTTTTCTACTGGTGAGTCACTGGACATCTTCCTCAAGAGTCTACCGAGGTATTGTGGGGTAGAGGATGATAGATCTGGATTTATGCCCCTTTGAATTTTTCAAAGCTGACTTGGGTGAGGAAAGGGGTTGGAGAAGCAACCTTTGAGGAGGCAAAGGGAGGAGATGTTCCTCTGATCTTTTTATTCATTTAAGTTTAAGGAGAAGAAAAAATTCTTAGGCCTTTTAAAAAATTTCCCCTTTATTCTTTAAGTGTTTCCGCCACCCCCCTTCCCTGATTTTAAAAGTACTATGTGCCCCTTGTGAAAATGGTATAAAAATATAGTAAAATATAAAAAAGAAAATAGCTACCTCATAGAGAAAAACCACTATTAACATTTTACCTAATTTCTTTCAATCTTTTAACCATGTGTACAGTTTTACAAAGTTGAGGTCATATCATATATATAACTTCATATCCTGTTATTTTAAGTTAATATTAAAACTCTTAGTAAACATTACTTTTTAAGGGATGCTTTTATTCTAACACCTAGGTACAATACTTCCTGATTGTTGGACACTTAGGAGTATCCACATTTTGCTTTTACAAATAATGCTATCATGTAAGTTCTTGAGCACAAATTTTTGCCTATGTTAAAAATTTTTTTATTTAGGATTAGTACCAAGACACATAATTACTGGATTAAAAGGTTTAAATATTTTTAAGATTTTTGATACATATTGCCAAATTTCTTTCCAAAAAAAGTTCTAAGAATTTACATTTTCAGGAGCAATCCATGGCTCATTTGGATAATTTGTTATCACTTAAAAAAATTGCTAATTAGATGGGTAAAATGTTTTATTTTATGTTAAAAATAATTAGTAATGATTTCATGTGACTGTTAGCCATGTATATTTTCTCTAGTGAATGATTGTGTCCTTTGTCCATTTTGCTACTGGAGTCTTAAGTTACCCAGGCACTCACTTGTTGTGATTTTTTTCTTTTTTTTTTAAATTGAAGTACAGTTGATTTACAAGGTTGTGTTAGTTTCAGGTGTACAGCATCACTTGTTTTTAATAGACTATGGACTTAAGATACTCCAGAGATTTGGATTCTAATCTCAACCCTTTGGGAAAGCCATTTTAACATATCCCATGCTAAGTAGATAAAGTTGATCATGTTTCAGATTTTTGATTTCTTGGAGTAGGGGAAGACTTGGAGCATGGTAAATTACTAGATAGTCTTCTGTATACGTGTGTGTGATTTTTTTTTTAATGTAGTAAAATATACATAACATTTACCATCTAAACCATATTTTTGTGTACAACCCAGTGGCATTAAGTATGTTCACAATGTTGTACAACTATCAGCACTATCCATTTCAGAATTTTTTCATCCTTCAAAACAGAAGCTGTCTACCCATTAAATAATAACTGCGCTTTTCTCCCTCTGGTAACCTCTAGTCTCTTTTCTGTCTCTGTGAATTTGACTACTCTAGGTACTTCATGTAAGTAGAATCATATAATATTTGTCCTTTTGTTTCTGGCTTATCTCACTTAGCATAATGTCTTCAAGGTTCATCCATATTGTAGCATGCATCAGAATTTCATTCCTTTTTATGGCTGGATAATATTCCATCGTATGAATATACTGCATTTTGTTTATTCATTAATCTGTTGATGGACATTTTGAGTTGTTTACACCTTTTGGCTATTGTGAATAATGCTGCTGTGAACATTCGTATAAAAATATCTTCAAACCCCTGCTTTCATTCTTTGGGGTATATACCAAGAAATGGAATTACTGCTCATATATGGTAATTCTATGTTTGATTTTTTTGGGGAACCACCATACCGTTATCCATAGCGGCTGCACCATTTGACATTTCCCACAGCAATGTACAAGGGTTCCAATTTCTCCATATCCTTGCCAACACTTGTTATTTTCTGGGGTTTTTTGTTTGTTTGTTTAATAGTAGCTATCCTAATGGGTGCAAAGTAGTATCTCATTGTGATTTTGATTTGCATTTCCCTAATGACTAGTTATGTTGTGTATCTTTTCATGTGCTGAATGGTCATTTGTATATCTGTGGAGAAATGTCTGTTCAAGTCCTGTTTGCTTCTGTTGTTATTGTTGCTATTGTTGTTATTGTTGCTATTGTTGTTGAGTTGTAGGAGTTCTTTATATATTCTGAATATTAATCCCTTATATGTGATTTGCAAATATTTTATCCTATTCACTTTTTTGATAGTATTCATGTGATTTGCAAATATTTTATCCTATGGGTTGCCTTTTCACTTTTTTGATAGTATTCTTCAATGCACAAAAGTTTTTAATTTTGATGAAGTCCAGTTTATCTATTTTTTCTTTTGTTGCTTGTGGTTTTGTGTAATATCCAAGAAATCATTGCCAAATCCAAGGCTGTAAAGCTTTCCTCCTATTTTCTTCTAAGAGTTTTATAGTTTTAGCTCTTACATTTAGGTCTTTGATTCATTTTGAGTTAATATCTGTATATGATGTAAGGTAACGGTCCTGGATAGTTTTTAATATTGTCAATATAATTCATAGGATAATGGAAACTTGGTGGAAAGTGAAATGAAACATCTGGACAGTCCCATTACTACAGTTTCAAAATTAGATAAAAATCCAGAGCTAGGAGAAAACCAGACAGAGGAGATTTCAGATGAGTTGATGGAGTTTTCTCTGGAAGATCAAGAAGAGGCCAAGGTAAAGTAGTCTCTGATGGTGTCTTTGCATTTTTCAAATTCCTTCATTCTTTTTAATTAATTAATTAATTTGTTTGTTTGTTTGTTTGTGGCTGCGTTGGGTCTTCGTTCCTGTGCGCAAGCTTTCTCTAGTTGTGGCGAGCGGGGGCTACTCTTCGTTGTGTGCTTGGGCTTCTCATTGGGTGGCTTCTCTTGTTGCAGAGCATGGGCTCTAGGTGTGTGGGCTTCAGTAGCTGTGGCACGCAGGCTCAGTAGTTGTGGCTCGCAGGCTCTAGAGTGCAGGCTCGGTAGTTGTGGCGCACGGGCTTAGTTGCTCCGTGACATGTAGGATCTTACGGACCAGAGCTCAAACCCGTGTCCCCTGCATTGGCAGGAGGATTCTTTTTTTTTTTTTTTTTTTAACATCTTTATTGGGGTATAATTGCTTTACAGTGGTGTGTTAGTTTCTGCTTTATAACAAAGTGAATCAGTTATACATATACATGTGTCCCCATATCTCTTCCCTCTTGTGTCTCCCTCCCTCCCACCCTCCCTATCCCACCCCTCTAGGGGGTCACAAAGCACCGAGCTGATCTCCCTGTGCTATGCGGCTGCTTCCCACTAGCTATCTATTTTACATTTGGTAGTGTATATATGTCCATGCCACTCTCTCACTTTGTCACAGCTTACCCTTCCCCCTCCCCGTATCCTCAAGTCCATTCTCTAGTAGGTCTGTGTCTTTATTCCTGTCTTGCCCCTAGGTTCTTCATGACCTTCTTTTTTTTTTTTTAGATTCCATATATATGTGTTAGCATACTGTATTTGTTTTTCTCTTTCTGACTTACTTCACTCTGTATGACAGACTCTAGGTCCATCCACCTCACTACAAATAACTCAATTTCGTTTCTTTTTATGGCTGAGTAATATTCCATTGTATATATGTGCCACATCTTCTTTATCCATTCATCTGTTGATGGACACTTAGGTTGCTTCCATGTCCTGGCTATTGTAAATAGAGCTGCAATGAACATGTTGGTACATGACTCTTTTTGAATTATGGTTTTCTCAGGGTATATGCCCAGCAGTGGGATTACTGGGTCATATGGTAGTTCTATTTTTAGTTTTTTTAAGGAACCTCCATACTGTTCTCCATAGTGGCTGTATCAATTTACATTCCCACCAACAGTGCAGGAGGGTTCCCTTTTCTCCACACCCTCTCCAGCATTTATTGTTTGTAGATTTTTTGATGATGGCCATTCTGACCGGTGTGAGATGATATCTCATTGTAGTTTTGATTTGCATTTCTCTAATGATTAATGATGTTGAGCATTCTTTCATGTGTTTGTTGGCAATCTGTATATCTTCTTTGGAGAAATGTCTGTTTAGGTCTTCTGCCCATTTTTGGATTGGGTTTTTGTTTTTTTGATATTGAGCTGCATGAGCTGCCTGTAAATTTTGGAGATTAATCCTTTGTCTGTTGCTTCATTTGCAAAGATTTTCTCCCATTCTGAGGGTTGTCTTTTCGTCTTGTTAATGGTTTTCTTTGCTGTACAAAAGCTTTTAAGTTTCATTAGGTCCCATTTGTTTATTTTTGTTTTTATTTCCATTTCTCTAGGAGGTGGATCAAAAAGGATCTTTCTGTGATTTATGTCATAGAGTGTTCTGCCTATGTTTTCCTCTATGAGTTTGATAGTGTCTGGCCTTACATTTAGGTCTTTAATCCATTTTGAGTTTATTTTTGTGTATGGTGTTAGGGAGTGTTCTAATTTCATTCTTTTACATGTAGCTGTCCAGTTTTCCCAGCACCACTTATTGAAGAGACTGTCTTTTCTCCACTGTATATTCTTGCCTCCTTTATCAAAGATAAGGTGACCATATGTGTGTGGGTTTATCTCTGGGCTTTGTATCCTGTTCCATTGATCTATATTTCTGTTATTGTGCCAGTACCATACTGTCTTGATTACTGTAGTTTTGTAGTATAGTATGAAGTCAGGGAGCCTGATTCCTCCAGCTCCGTTTTTCTTTCTCAAGATTGCTTTAGCTATTCGGGGTCTTTTGTGTTTCCATACAAATTGTGAAATTTTTTGTTCTAGTTCTGTGAAAAATGCCACTGGTAGTTTGATAGGGATTGCATTGAATCTGTGGATTGCTTTGGGTAGTATAGTCATTTTCACAATGTTGATTCTTCCAATCCAAGAACATGGTATATCTCTCCATCTATTTGTATCATCTTTAATTTCTTTCATCAGTGTCTTATAATTTTCTGCCTACAGGTCTTTTGTCTCCTTAGGTAGGTTTATTCCTAGATATTTTATTCTTTTTGTTGCAGTGGTAAATGGGAGTGTTTTCTTAATTTCACTTTCAGATTTTTCATCATTAGTGTATAGGAATGCAAGAGATTTCTGTGCATTAATTTTGTATCCTGCTACTTTACCAAGTTCATTTATTAGCTCTAGGAGTTTTCTAGTAGCATCTTTAGGATTCTCTATGTATAGTATCATGTCATCTGCAAACAGTGACAGCTTTACTTCTTCTTTTCTGATTTGGATTCTTTTTATTTCTTTTTCTTCTCTGATTGCTGTGGCTAAAACTTCCAAAACTATGTTGAATAATAGTGATGAGAGTGGGCAACCTTGTCTTGTTCCTGATCTTAGTGGAAATGGTTTCAGTTTTTCACCATTGAGGACAATGTTGGCTGTGGGTTTGTCATATATGGCCTTTATTATGTTGAGGAAGTTTCCCTCTATGCCTACTTTCTGGAGGGTTTTTATCATAAATGGGTGTTGAATTTTGTCAAAAGCTTTCTCTGCATCTGTTGAGATGATCATATGGTTTTTCTCCTTCAATTTGGCAGGAGGATTCTTAACCACTGGGCCACCAGGGAAGTCCCTGAGCTTTTCTTTGTGAGAAGTTTTTTTTTGTCATTGTTGTTGTTTTTAATTATTTTATTTTATTTTTTGGCTGCGCCGCGTGGCATGTGAGATCTTAGTTCCCTAACCAGGGATTGAACCCATGCTGCCTGCAGTGGAAACGTGGAGTCTTAACTACTGGACCTCCAGGGAAGTCCCTGTGAGAAGTTTTAAAATTACTAATTTAATCTCTTTATTTTTTGCAGGTCTAGTCAGATTTTCTGGTTTTTTTCTTGACAATAGTTTTTGTCTTTTTAGGAATTTTCCCATTTAACCTAAGTTTTCTCATTCATTAGAATATAATTGTTCATAGTATACCATTATGATTTTCTAAAATTAATTAATTAATTTATTTATTTTGGCTGAACCAGGTCTTAGTTGAGGCATGTGGGATCTTTTAGTTGCGGCATGCAGGCTCTTAGTTGCGGCATGCGTGCAGGATCTAGTTCCCCAACCAGGGATCAAACCTGCGCGCCCTGCATTGGGAGCACAGCGTCTTACCTACTGGACCACCAGGGAAGTCCCCATTATGATGTTTTTAAAACTCTATATGATTGGTTGTAATGTCTTCTCTTTCATTTGTGATTTTAGTAATTTGAGTATTTTCTCTTTTTTTCTTGGTCAGTCTAGCTAAAGGTTTATCAATTTTGTTGATTTTTTCAAAGAACCAACTTTTTGTTGTGTTGTTTTTCTCTATTGTTTTTCTGTTCTCTACTTCACTGAGTTTTGCTCTAATCTGTCTTATTTCCTTCCTTCTGCTTGCTTTGGATTTACTTTCTTCTTTAGTGGAGGTTAGGTCATTGACTTGAATTCTTCCTTCTTTTTTATTATAGATATTTACAGCTATAAATTTCTTCTAAGCACTGGTTTAGCTGCATTTTTACCTAAGTTTTTGTATGTTATATCTTCATTCTCATTCATCTCAAAGTATTTTCTGATTTCCCTTGTGATCTTTTTTGACCCACTGGTTATTTAGGAGTGTGTTAATTTCTACATATTTGTGAGTTTTCCAGATTTTTTTCTATTATAAATTTCTAACTATTCGATTGTGATCAGAGAACATACTTTGTATCACTTCAATCCTTTAAAATTTATTGAGGCTTTTTTTTTATGTCCTAGTATGTAGTCTATCCTGGAGAATGTTCCATGTGTATTAGAGAAGAATGTATATTCTACTCTTGTTGGGTACAGTATTCTATAGATGTCTGTTAGATCTAGTTGGTTTATAGTATTGCTTCAGTTTTTGAGCTTTCTAAAAATGGAACCATACTAAATGCGGCCATCACTGGCCTTGCTATTCTCACCAGGGCATTTGTTGTTCCTTCAGCCTGAAACACTCTTCCCCTGGGCAAACATGATTTTCTCCCTCATTTCGGTCTCTTATCTCCACATATGTCACCTTAACAGAAAGGCCTTTCCCGACAAACTTCTAACCCCAATATTTTTCCTATCTTTTATCCTTCTTTATTTTTTACTTACAGCACTTTTCACAACATGAAAGTACAGAGTATATTTATTTGTTTGTCTCTTCTACTCTCTGATTCACTGCTATGTTATCTGGTACGTACTTAAAAATTGTCAAACAGGTATGTGAATGTGGAAGTCTGGAAGTAAGAGCAGAAGTCTTGAGAGAAAAATTTGAGAGTCATCAGCATAGAGGGAAAGTTTAAATTCATGGGTAGAAAAAAATCACCTATGGCAAGAGTGAGGAGATTAAAAAAGGGCCAGGTCCTTGCCCTGAATCCAGCATCTGTTAGAGGTTTGGTAGGTGAGGAAGCTTGACAAAGAAGACTGAGAAGGAGCAACAGAGAGGTAGAAGCATCACAGTTCTTTTAGTAAACAGTTGTCTATACTAGAACTAAACTAAGAAACTAGGCTGTGCCATTGAAGCTAAATAAGGGATTAGCCAAGTCAGTGGAAGGCACTGTGAGCTTCAGGATGATACATGGCTAAAGAAGTGACTGTCTGATGTGACAACAAGAAGATTGTTGATAGCCTTGACAAGAGCAGTAGAGTGGTACAGACAGAAGCCAAGACTATGTGTGCTGAAGAGCATGCAAGCCATGAGGAAATGATGATGCCTCCTCAGTTTACAAAGTAATAATTATCCAATTTGACCTTTTTATAAAATTTGCAAGTAGAATTGAACTTTTCTTCTTGCTGGACTTTGCAATGCTCTAAAACTCCCAGATTTGGAAAGTGTTCATTGATTCCTTAAACAATGAAAGCCATTAGTTGGTAGATCTAAGACAGCTGGTCCTGGGATCTCCCCTCACCAGCTTCTGGTAACTGGGAAACTTCTAACTGGCTAGACAAATCTAAAGTATCATCATCATCATTCCTCTATGACCTAGCACTTATACTCCTTGCAATAAGTTGCCATTTGTTTTTATATAAATGTATTGGAAAGTATCTGTCAAAACAGTAGTGGCTGTTTCTGTTTGTTAAAGTAGTTTTTTGCTCTCGTTTATTTCTGGCTTCTTGTCCTTGGACAATATGAAACCCAAAGAGATGTTTATCACCTTCGTTATCACCATCATAATAGTTACCAAAAACGTAAAGCTTCAGTGCAACAGAATAGAGATTCGAGAAATAGACCCATGCATATATGGTCAATTGATAATAAACCAAGACACAAAAGCAATTAAATGGAGAAGGCATAGTCTTTTCAACACGTTGTGCTGGAGCAATTGAAAATCCATCTGAAAAACAAAAACAAAAACAAAAACTTCAATCTATACTTCACACCATATATAGAAATTAGCACAAAATGGATCATGGGCCTAAATATAAAACCTAAAACTGTAAAACAACTGAAGGAAAAAACATAGGAGAAAAATGTTTGTGACCTTGTGTTAGGCAAAGATTTCTTAGATGTAATGCTAATAAATGGATACATTTCACTTAGTAGATAATTAATTCAAACTCTTTAAAATGAACCCTTAGCTTAACAATTACAGTGTGTTCTAGAGAGGCTCTTTTGGTTAAAAGAAACAAAGATTGCACTAAGGCCAGCAAATTTGAAATTCTGATCTGGCTTCCTCCTGCATTCTTCTCAGGGCAAAACTGAAGTTACATGAAGGGAAGTCTGTCATGGAGGCTGGGTAGCCTGCTCCTCAGTTCTTCACCACATTTACTCTACCACCGTACCTTTGGTTCATCCATCCATTCATCATTGGCATCATGGCCTTGACTATATCTCTTGGCTTCTTCCTTTATTTTTTTATTTTTTAAAATTTTTTATTTATTATTTATTTATTATTTTTATTTTTGGCTGTGTTGGGTCTTCGTTTCTGTGTGAGGGCTTTCTCCAGTTGCGGCGAGTGGGGGCCACTCTTAATCGCGGTGCGCGGGCCTCTCACTATCGCGGCCTCTCTCGTTGCGGAGCACAGGCTCCAGACGCTCAGGCTCAGTAGTTGTGGCTCATGGGCCCAGTTGCTCCGCGGCATGTGGGATCTTCCCAGACCAGGGCTCGAACCCGTGTCCCCTGCATTGGCAGGCAGATTCTCAACCACTGCGCCACCAGGGAAGCCCGCTTCTTCCTTTTAATAAAGCTTTGGCTTCTGCTGCTGCCTAATTATTTTGATATTTTCCAAGTTAGACTCCCAGAGAGGGAACCTGATTGGCCCAGGTTATGTTTACATATTCTTGACCACTAAATAGGAGTGTTCAGTCAGCAATATGGTCCAGTCACCAGTGGCTTGGAGTAGGGTTGTGGAGACATAGGGAGATGACTGGCAGGGGTCCAAGGGAAAAGGTAGTTGTAGAATGTTGGTATATCAAATGTGAACTGTACCTTCAACTGGTACCATGAACAATGGAGTTTTCCTTAGGACCATGGGTGTAACAAACACTGTCGTGTAAATATAGTTATTGTAAAGTAAAATACTGATGTTCATATTTTCTTCTCCTAGAAACCATTTACTATCAATGTGTGTTCTAATTTTGGCTCTCTTATCTCTTATTTAGGAGGTCTAGCACCCTCCTAAATCAATCCATGGCAATTAGTGAGGTGAGTGTATAAAGAAGGAAACAGAGGATAAGAATCTTGGATTAGTTGAAACTTGCCATCAGAGGTCTTTTAATATATCCCCCTGCCTCTGGGTATATAACACACCTATCATGCCTTTCAAAGAGACAATTAGTCCATCCTCCTGTATTTAGTCTATTCCTGGGCCAGCAACTCCCAAGACTAGTTCTTCATGGTATTTAATCTATTTTTTTCCTGATGGGCTTCATAGTTTCAATCCTATAATGGTCATCCTGATATTAGATTCTAGTGTTTTCGTTTCCCTTGCATGCTGCTTATTTTGCTATATTTCTTCCCCATTCATCCCCTCCTAGAAGGCTGAATGACATTTTTTCTCTCTCACTCCACAGATTGAAAATATTTAAAAAAAAAAAATATTTTTCCCCAGAAAGTTCCAAAAAGTAAGCTTGAATTTGCCCACACAGGAAACTATTTACATAACATTTACATTGTATTAGGTATTATAGGTATTAGGTATAGGTATAGGTATTAGCTGTATTATAATCTAGAGATGATTTAAAATATACAGGAGGGACTTCCCTGGCGGTTCAGTGGTTAAGACTCCACACTTCCACTGCAAGGGGCATGGCTTTGATCCCTGGTCAGGGAACTAAGATCCCACATGCCGCGCAGCGCGGCCAAAAAATAAATAAATAAAATACAGTATACAGGAGGATGTTCGTAGATTATATACAGATACTACATAGTTTTAAGTAAGGGACTTGAGCGCCTCTAGATTTTGGTATCTGTAGTAGTCCTGGAACCAGTCTCTCACAGATACCAAGGGACAACTATATACTCTTGCTTCTTAGTACTTTTTCACCCAGGCTAACTTTTTTGGCTTGTCATCTTCAGTTTTGTCAGGGTTCTTAAATCTTGATTGTCAGGGTCTTGGACTTCCTTGGTGGCGCAGTGGTTAAGAATCCGCCTGCCAACGGAAGGGACATGGGTTCGATCCCTGGTCCGGGAAGATCCCACATGCTGCAGAGCAATTAAGCCCGTGCGCCACAATTACTGATCCTGTGCTCTAAAGCACACGAGCCACAACTACTGAGCCCTCGTGCCACAACTACTGAAGCCCGTGCGCCGCAACTACTGAGTTCGCATGCCACAGCTACTGAAGCCTGTGTGCTCTAGGGCCCACGTGCCACAAGTACTGAACCCATGTGCGGCAACTACTGAAGCCCGTGCGCCTAGAGCCTGTGCTCTGCAACAAGAGAAGCCACTGCAATGAGAAGCCTGCACACTGCAACGAAGAGTAGCCCACACTCACCGCAATTAGAGAAAGCTCGCGTGCAGAAAGAAGACCCAACACAGCTGGAAAAAAAAAATTGTTTTTTGATTGTCAGGGTCTTAGGATCCCATAGAGAAACTATCATATGACTGGAGGAACTAAGCTTGCATTTGCTTTCTTCTACAAGAATTGTTATATATAAGATGGTCAGGTTGAGAATTTGGCTGGATTTAAAACATCTAGGAGAGATGGAACATCATGCAGTCTGAGGAGAAAGATGTTAATGAGGAGGGGAAGACAGGTTGCTTACCTGGGGCATTGTTTCTCAAACTTGAGTGTTCCTAGGAGTCACCTGGGCATCTTGTTAGAGTGCAAATTTTAACTTAGCAGGTCTGGGGCGAAGCCTAACATCTGGGATTCTGCATTTCTAACAAGCTCCCAGGAGATGTTCACAGTGCTGGCCTGCAGACACACTTTCAGGAGTAAGAACCTTGGGGTTTCATATTTCCAAACAGGCATCTGTGAACAGGAGCTGCCTGTATCGCTCCTCTTCGTTGCCAGACAGTTTGAACAGTCCAAGACTGAAGCAGATGGTAAAATTCAAGGACAACACAATACCAGATAAAGTAAAAAAGAAGTATTGTTCTAGCCACAAAGAGCTCAGGAAGGTAAGAAACTTTTTAAGAAGACAGGCTCTTTAATCTTCTATCTCGTCTTCTCCACTTTTCTGGTATGGGGATTGCTTTAGTATATCTTTTGGTCTTCTTCCTCATTACTTTTACTTTTATCTCTTCTTTCCATCTTCCTGTTTTCTTTTCTACATCTGCATCCATATATAAAATATTTAATAATAAATATGTTATATTATATTATAATTTTGGAAATGATGTCATTGTATTGTCTTCCCAACCCTCTTTTTTAAGATCTGAGAGAGTACAAGGGAACTTTGATTGGTAAGGACATTTATTGTTGTTTTATATGCATTCTGAGAGAAGTAGCATCCTAGAGCACACTTGTTTGGTGGAAAGCAAATTCTGAAAAACTTAGCCCTCATCCCCTATACCTCCTTTAAAAAAATCTCAATACATTTGGCTATTTTATAAAATCAGTGTATGATGTTACAGAAAAATGGAAAATGCAGATAAGCAAAAAGAAGCCATTGCAAAATGCCCATAATCCCACAGGCCAGAGATAATTACTGTTAATACTTGATGTATAGTCTTTCAGACATTTTTTTAATGCAAATATGTTTTTTCTTTTATTAAAGTGGCATTATAAAGAACATGTTTTCTAACCTACTTAATGATATCATGTCATATTTTCATGTCAATGAAATTTACAACATACTTTTTATTCCTTAATAGTAATCTATAATGTGTGGATATGATTTGTTTAGTCAAGATCCTGTTATTGATCATTTATTAGTAATTTTTCTCTGTTGTAAACATCCTTACAGCCAAATCTTTGTACATATCTTTATTTTCTTAGTAAAACAAGTGGAATTATTAGATCAAAGAGTATGCATATTTTTAATGTCTCCCTCCACTCCTTCCATCCCATGGTTTTTAAACCTTTAACATGAGGACTGGGGGTGGGGGGAATCTTGTTGTCTTCAGGGCTTAGGTATAAAGAAAATGGCCTCCCTCTGTGACATTAATATGACTCAGATGCTGGAGGAAGATTCTAACCAGGGGCCTCTGATTGGTGATTTCTCCAAGGTGAGTTTGGTTACACCAATCCTATATTTCATCCTGTATTTTGGATCTGAATCTTCTCTGCTTGCAGAGGACACTAGGTTTAATTAATCATGCATCTTCACCAAGTACTCATTGATAACCTGAAAGTCCTGTAGTGGTAGATCTAGGCCCTAAGCCTTTCATGAGAAAGGATTCCTTATTCATTCTGGGAATATCCAGAGCAGTGGGGAAAATAAGAGGCTTTTTTTTTTTTTTTTTGGGCTGTACCGTGCAGCATGCAGGATCTTAGTTTCCCAACCAGGGGTCGAACCCGTCCGCCCTGCAGTGGAAGCACGGAGTCTTAACCACTGGACTGCCAGGGAAGTCCCGAGTATGAGGCTTTCTACTTTTTTTTTTCTTTTAATATATTTTAAAATTATGTAAATAATACTTGGTCACTACAGAAAAGATGGAAAATGAAATCTACCCTAAATCTTGTCAGAGTATTAGTGCTTTTATTTAATATTTTCTTGGTGTATATTCCTGCAGACTTTTTTCTGTGTATTTTCGCAAACACACATGCATGTACACAAATACATTTTTTGTTTTTCCATGTTTGTTTTGTGATCTCTTGAGGTTTTTATTCCCTCTCATTTGATGTATCAGGAACATCTTTTCATGTCAATAAACAGTTCTGCTTCATCATTTCATCACTTTTAATAGCAGCACAGTACTTCTTTCTTTCTTTCTTTTTTGGCTGCCCATAATTTCTTGATAAATCCTTTCTTGTAGGATATTTACTTCTACAATTTTTCCTTATGGACTATACCAAGGTGGACATATTTGTAGCTAAATCTGAAACTTTGTACACATCCATAATTATTTCCTTAGGATCAGTTCTTAGAAATGAAATTGCTGCATATACACGTTATAGAGACCATTGATTTCTGAAGGCATCTGAGGTTTTAAATGTCATTTGGAAAGGACAATATATGGGTCATGATCTCAAATTTGGGTATAGAGAACTTGCTGTTATTTCAGCTCTTGGGTATTTCTAGGTATGTGCGCTGCCGACCGTGTCAGGGAGACACCAAGATCTGAAGTACGTCAACCCAGAAACAGTAAGCAGATTTCTGGAGATGGTAACTGGTTACATAAGCTACCATCTGGTCTGTTCTGTCCCTAAAATCCCCACTTCCATTTGTATTTATTTCTGTGTTCACTCATACAGGCTCTTTATTCAACTGAAGCTGTATTAAAGGACTCTCTTTTATATGCACCTTTGTTTTTAATTAAACAAATGATATATAATTGTTATGAAAGAAAGGAAGGAAGGAGGAAGGGGAAAGGAAAAAAGTAAAAATCACCCAGTTAGGCTGAACTTACATCCTGGTTTACATGTTACAATCCCGTTTATGCCTATTAGTGTAGGGTAATTATTAATAGTGTTCTCTTTCACTCTCAAAAGTGTCCCAGTTTGTGCAGTAATTGTTTGGTCACTCTACCCATAACGTCACCACCAGAAATAAGCACTAGTAATACTTTCCTTATGGCCTTACACATTTTATTCTGGCATAAGTTTTACAAAAATAGGATCATAATAAACATGTAATTTTGCAATTAGCTTAGTAAGACATTGTAAACATCTTTCTATAGCAATAAAAAGATATCTATATTATCCTTTTAATGGCTATGTAATATTCTGTTATACTGATAATGTCTAATTTATTTAATTAAACCCCTTTTATTGAGTATTTAAGTTATTCATAATATTTTGATAATCTGAAACAATGGTGAGATGAATATTATTGTGCCCTATCTTTATGTACTTTTCTGTTTACTTAAGACGTTAGAAAAGAAATTGTTGAAAGTGTAATTGCATTTATTTTTATAGGTATTTACAAAGTCCCCTCCAGAAAGGTTGAACCAATTGACATAACTACACGAAGCTTAAGTTTCCTCTTCTGGATATCACCCCTTTCCTTCCATATCCCTTTCGGGAAACTTGCTGTCTAATTTTACAGCGGTGGGTGGGGAATCATTTCTCATTTCTTCTTGTAAAATCAGGAGCTCTAGCTGCTACCTGTGCCCTTACAGAAGTCCTTGGGTATCTTCTCAGAGGCTGACTGCAGCCATGCCTGCCTCCAAATAAGTAGCCTGAGTGTGGTTTTCCCTGATGTCCTGGCAATACCAGCTATTTTGGTTCTCCAAAAAGGCCATTTCCTATTTTATCCTCTTATGTGGGGTGGGGCTGCATCACTGCCATATTTCAACCATAGGGGGGACTTTGGAGGCTGGGTGTACGGTGGAATGCTGTGCAAATCAGGAACTGTGTGACTGGCTCTTCTCTCCCTCAGAAGAAGCAGGATATTCAATCATAGTTTCTGTGCAGGTGGCTGCCTTGCTTTTGGGGAAGTTCCAGGGTCTGATAGAGAAATTTTATATCATCGATTGCCGCTATCCATATGAGTACCTGGGAGGACACATCCAGGTAAGCTTACATTGAGGACTTAGCAGGGAAGGGGCTGGGGATAGCTCTTTATTGAGAAGTCTGGACAAAGGGTCCTGTGAACTCTAGAACCAGGGCAGATATTATACATTTGGAGCACATCAAGGCTGTTAGTCCTCATTCCTGTTCTAATTCTGTGTACTTTGAGCAATTTACTTTCCCTTTCCCTCTTAGACCAATCTCCCTTTTTTCTATAGGAGCCAAGAGCTCCTACCTGGAAGTAAAAACATTCATCCAAGGACTGAGAAACACTTTGCAAACACTTAATGCTTACAGACATTCCTCACAATGATCCCTACACTTCAGGCAGTTCCATTCTATAAACATGTATTGAGCACCTACTACATACCAAGCTCCATGCCAGGCCCTGGGGGTAGATACAGGTAGATTGCCTTTCTGAAAGTACTTATAGTCTAGCATTCCTGAACCAAATATTTCAAGATGGTATTCCAGTTATTTCTAAGTGTTGGCCCTGTTCACAGATCCTTAAGGAAATACTTAATAAAATTCTTTTACAGGGAGCTTTAAACTTGTACAGTCAAGAAGAACTATATAACTTCTTTCTGAAGAAACCCATTGTCCCGTTGGATACTCAGAAAAGAATAATCATTGTGTTCCACTGTGAATTCTCCTCAGAGAGGGGTCCCCGAATGTGAGTGTCTACACAGGGTAGGGTGGGTGATGGAAATGGATCTTGAGTAGGGACTTACAGCCAGGGAACCTTCCCAGATCAGTTCAGACAGAGACTGAATCAATGAATGCTTTCCACTGAAGTTTGAAGAATGTTAAGGAGGTGGAGGAAAGGGGTTTCTACAATTCAAAGGTTTGAAGCAGTGAAGGAAAAAGGATTGGGAATTAGGTACCAATGGAGCAAAGGAGAAAGAGTGGTGCCACTTGGACCTTGTTTTGCAAAAACAGATCTGGAGCTCCTTTTGAGGGTTAGCAAAAGTCTATTCTTCCTCCCCTTCCCCAGTGAATAGCCCATGGAATCCTGAACTCGCTTCTTTCCACCCCACCCATCCCTGGATTTTCTCTAAAGGTACCGCTCTCTGAGACAAGAGGACAGGGCTGTGAACCAGTATCCTGCACTGTACTACCCAGAGCTGTATATCCTCAAAGGGGGCTACAGAGACTTCTTTCCAGAATATATGGTAAAGGATGGGGCACATGGGGCAACCGGGGAGCCCAAACTCGGGGAAGCCTACTTTAGCATGCAGCCCCCAGGTCCTGCAAAGCCCTCTGAGAAGAAACTGCTGCTCCTTCTTAGCCACTACTTGCAGCATCTCTATTATACCTAGTAGGCAGACTGCAGGCATCAAGAGGATCCCTTACTCTGTCCCCTGCCTTTCAGGAGCTGTGCGAACCACAGAGCTACTGCCCTATGCATCACCAGGACCATAAGGCTGAGCTGCTGAGGTGTCGAAACCAGAGCAAAGCATGGGAAGGGGAGCGGCAGCTGCAGGAACAGATTGCCTTACTGGTGAAGGATGTGAGCCCATGATATCAGCTCACCCACTGGCTGCCTAGGACTCACCAAAAGACACTGTAGAAACCCTAAGCAGAAAGAGGCCATCTTCTATTCAGCTAAACCCAAGATGTTAAGAGATGTCAGCAAACCAACAGGCTGCCAAACTACTGAAATCCCAGGCCTGGGGACTGGTTAGGTGTCAGTAGAGCTGCTGGCTGGTGGGAAGTCCTGGAGCTGGCTCTGTAAGGCTGGAGCCTTGGGTTGCATAGAGATTTGTGTTGCTTCAGGGAGCTGTTGCATTCCTCTTCCTAACTGCTCGAGTCTCCTCAGAGGTCAGCCACATCTTTTTCCCCGTGGGCTTCTGGCTATGCAAGAGAGAGTTGCCCATCTTCTTTCTCTATATTTTCCTTCTTCGTCTCCCTCTCTCACCTTTTTTTTAAAATGGGAAAATAAACATTGAAGAATGAGAAATGCTATTGTGAGCCCAGTCTGTTCCTAGAAGATGTGTATAAGGAAGTAATCACCACATTAAACTCCTTTGGACAAAGATGTAGCCATCTCTATTCATAGCTGAGGCCAAGGTGCTTTTCTCCAGACCATGGTTCTCAAAGTTTGGGCCCTGGTCCATCAGCATCATCTGAACCTGCCTGAAATGCACATTTTCACAGCCCACTCCAGACCTACTAAATCAGAACATCTGAGGTTAGGGCCCAGAAATCTGGGTTTTAAAAATCTCCTTTTCAGGTGATTCTGATACATGAAAGGCTTGAGAACCACAGCTCTGGAATTAAGGAAAACCTTTTAAATTTCATTCTTTAGCAATGTTCCAGGCTTTCCTTTCCTAGACCATTCCATAGTATGAGTTGCCTAAAAGTGTGCCCCAGACTCAACACTCAATGGTATCAAGGCTCAGAAAACCAAAATAATTGCCATTCTCTAAGGCTAAGGGATAGGTCTGAGTTGGGCTCAAAAGGTTCTTTATCTACAGCCTCAATGGAGTTTTGACTTTTCCCATTTTCCAAAGTTTTTTTCTCCACTCCACTTCATGTCTCACAGAGACAAGTTTAGGATTTAGGATGGTTGGAAGTAGAGATCCGTGCTATATGAAGATAGGAATAAAAGAAAAGTACCAAGCAAGATCAGTTAGACTTCAGAAAGATATTTTAAATTGCATTCTTCAGTATTATCCCAGGCTTTCCTATCTTAGAGCTCTTTAAGGTGAGTAGGCTTTTGTCTGTGTAGTAAGGTACAGCCCTACTTGACCTGGGTGGCAGTGGAATTAATTGAACATTGTCTTCTCTGGCATTAACCTAGTAATAGTGATAGCTCAGGACTAGAAAAGGACAAAGGGCTCTGAAGCCTAGACTGACATAGAATGGAGACAAAAATGATATCTTCCCAGGTTCTGGAGCAGGGAGACTTTTTAAAAGTGAGTGGGAGGGAAGGAGGGCATTAGCCATAGGGCAGCCCAACAGTGTGCCAGAGTGACTGGATTGATTTTTGCAAGGTTCGCAAGTGCTATTCTCCCGGAATGCTGCGTGCTTGCCTCACAGCAGAGGGCACTGCTGTATTCTCTAAGCCAGCCACTGCAGCCTGCAGCCTCCACTCCTAGCTGGAGCCTGTCTGTCCAGAGGGAGGCTCCCTCTCTGACCTTCTGCCTAAGCCCTTGAGCTCAGAGCTCAGAAGGGCCGGGGGGGGAGAAAAAGGAGAGAAAAGCTGCTGCTACATTAGGTGGAGATAGCTGAGGGAAAGATGCTGCTTCCCTGTCCCACTCCACACACTTCCCCCCACCAAGCAGGAACTTCTAGTTGCCTGAGCAGGAAACTGCTGGAAGCACCTCCACTTCCAAGTGTGACGAGGGGTCCCTGACTCACTGCCTAGCCTAGTGGATCATTTCCTGATAATTCTCCCCAAAAAGGTAGAAGCAAGTCATTACCTGGGAAGAGACTGGTGCACAAATGTTCACATTTCAGTAATCTTAAACAGAAATTCTGAGCTGCAACACATAAAACTAAGGCTTAATCAGCTATCTACTTTGTGGAAAATTATATTTGCCTAAAAGGCAACATTTTCCCATATAGTTTCTTGTAATATCTTTCCACTGTATAGGTACCGTATCACTTAATTCATGTTATTTTCAGGAACAATAATAATAGTAGCTAACAACTTTTCAGTTGTTTACTGCATGCAAGACTTCATGAACTCATTTTATATATATAAACTCATTTTCACAAGAATCCTGAGGCAAGTATTCACTATTATGCATGTTTTACCAATAAAGAAATTGAGGAACAGAGGGATTGAGTAACTTGTTTTTTTTTTTAAATTTATTTTATTTATTTATTTATTTTTGGCTGCATTGGGTTTTCGTTGCTGCACGCGGGCTTTCTCTAGTTGCAGCGAGGGAGGGGGCTACTCTTCGTTGCGGTGCGCAGGCTTCTCATTGCGGTGGCTTCTCTTGTTATGGAGCATGGGCTCTGGGCACGCAGGCTTCAGTAGTTGTGGCACGCGGGCTATAGAGCACAGGTTCAGTAGTTGTGGTGCACGGGCTTAGTTGCTCCGCGGCATGTGGGATCTTCCCGGACCTGGGCTCGAACCTGTGTCCCCTGCATTGGCAGGCGGATTCTTAACCACTGAGCCACCAGGGAAGCCCAAGTAACTTGTTTAAAATCCCACAGTTAATGAATGGCAGAATTGGGATTTGAACCCAGGCCGAGATGGCTCCAGAGTCTGTACTGTTAATAGATTTTGCCGTTATCAAATCCTCATCAATGAACAATGTGTCTTTCTAAGTTGGCACTGTATTAGGTGTTACATGTGTAAGAGCCTCAATTGTCGGTTCTTGAGAAGTCAGGGCCATAGGGTTGCTGGGGTTTGAGAAATGAGGCTAAGGGCAGACACTAAGACCCCAGCCCAGGAACCTCCACACGAGGCTATATAGGGGGTTAGCTCTGCTCTGGTGTCCTTGCGCTGACTGGTATTCGTTCATCATGAAGTCAAGTAATAAAGAATGGAAACCTTTTGGTCTGAATACTGCTTCCTGTTTGATTCTCAGCCTCAGGACCTGGCTGACCTCTGCTACAGAGAGGGAAGCGTTTCCCTTTCCTTACCAGGCATATAAAGTGGGAGGCGTGGACGATTTTCTTTCCCCACTCAGTTCAGGCAAATGTTAGGGAAACACCAGTTTCTCTCTAGGGATGTCAATTCTAAGTACCACAGGCATTCAAATATGGCACAGTTCCTGCCCTCAAGGAACTGACAAGGTAGAAAATGATTCTTTTTGTTTCCACCCCTACAAGCACTCTGGCCCACTAGTATATTCAGCAAAAGGAAGAAGAACTAGCCTTAGCTCCAAAGCAGTAGGTCCGGTGGTAGGGGGTGGCTGAGTTCATAGAACAATTAACTCCTCCCTGCCTCCTGGGGTGATATCATTCCGTGTTCACTATGTGCCAGGCACTAAGCTAAACCCTTTACTCAGTGTATACTTGTTTAATCCTCACAATGGTTATATGAAGTAAATGCTGCTATTCATTTTACAGATGAAGAAACTGAAGCACAGAAAAATTAAGTGACATGCCCGAGATTACCCAGCATGTGTTGGAAATGGCATTTGAAACCAGGTAGTCTGTAAAGCTTGTTCTCTTAACTGTTTTTCACTAAACTGCTAACACCCTGGATTAGCTAAGGATAGCAACAGGAATTAAAGCTCAACAGTGAGAGAGGGCTTGATAGAAGGCAGAAAACCAAGATTACAAATGAAAGTGGAGTTAGATACAGAGTCTTTGGACCTTTGAGCCCCAATCAGTGGTTTGCAAGGCCCTCCCAGGGCAGTTTGTGTCTTAATCATTTCTGCACCTGGCACAAAGCTGAACCCATAATCAATCTCAAAAGACATTATTGAATTGAATGATGGCTGAGTAACATCTTTGTGGAAAGGATTGGCTCATTTGTCATTATCCACAAGGTTCCCAATGACAATGCTGCTTATCTAGCAGGTGTTGGCAAGTCACAGAGGACATGGTTGGTGGGGAGACAGTGTGCTGGAGGATCTGTCAATATTAGTCTTGGAGTCATATGTATTTGCAGAGGCTTCCGCAACCCTCCACTAGCCTTGGTTACCAATCCTCATTAAAGGCCCAGTGATGTCAAGCTCTCCACCGCAGTGCCCAGACCGGAGTATGCTCCAAGTATCTCATTTACTCTCAAAAAGAAGCTGGCCTTTTACAGGTGGAATTGGGTATTGCTTTCAGCCCATTGGCTTGACCTTGTTCCTGCCTTCCTGGTCCATTTTGTGGGGAGAACACTGAGTAGACCCACTGAGTAGGTACCCTGAGCAAATGCCTTTTCCAAAGTTACCCTCCTACGCCAAACTTGATTTGCCTTGGTTGCTGAAGGAGAGAGCGAGCAGAAGTGACACCCCTTGAACACCCCACATCTTTGTTGATTCATAGCACCCTTTCCTAGCATCCCAACCACCTGAAATTGTTACCTTTTGCCTTGTAAATCCCATTTTGAAACTATTGCCAGAGTGAAGTGGAAAGTGGGGGCTGTCAGCTCCCCAGCCACAGGTTTTCTAATCTTACTGGAGGGAAGGACTTGGGAAAGGTACACAGAGGTAGGGTGGAACTAGGGGGAAACAGGCCCTGTACAAAAGCTGAGGAGCCAGATGTTCACTTTCACAGCTCTCCTGTAAGACTGGCAGGGCAGATATAGATTAAAATGAAGCATAAACTCCATTTAAAGTGCATTACAGCTCAGGAATCAGCTCCCCCTGGGCAGGAGAAGGGAGAAAAGGGCACAAGAGGCCACATCAGTCTCCTTCCTTATCTAGGACCACATGTCTCTCTCCTAGCTTTGTGAAGGGTGATTTACACTCTGGCTGGAATGACTCTCTTTCTGGGCTGATTACATCGGCAAATGCCCCCCAGAGGCCACAGCAGGATGGCCATATTCAGAAGCAGCAGCCAATAAATCTCAGAGGTCTATATTGCACTTCTCAGTACCCTCCCTCCTGGCCCTCTGCCAGGTGGGCTGTGGAAGTAGGAGAGGGCTTGGCTGGAGGGTTAGGGGAGGAAACCCTCCAATTCCTTTCATTACCATCTTCTCTAAGTACTATTTAGTTCTCATTCTTCCAAGTCATTCTGCCTCTGTCTTTATCCTGGGAGCAGGTGGGAATCAGCTCAATAAATTAGTCTAATAAATACCCTTATCTTTATGAGTAGAAGTCCTGGGTTCTCCTAAGTATTTAATCTTGGTAGAGTAGCTTGGTCTCTTAACCATCATCTGAAAATGATGAGGCTCCTAAATGGTCTCTCTAGCCACCTTTCTCAGTGATCTTTTGTCCAGGGAAATCTCTACAATTTAGTCTGAGGGAAGTTTGATCCTTCCATCCTCCCTCATGACACTGAAAGGGCTGAATTTTGGAGGAGTCTAGTCTGGCAAAGGTCCTGGGATTTGGCCTCAGGTTTGTTCCCAGCAAAGCCATTTCACCTGTCTGGGACCCATCTTTGCAGAATCTTGGGGTTAATAACAACAACCGAATCTCACCCTTGAAGATATTTACGAGGCGAAATGAAATCATAGATGTGCAAATTCTAAAAGAAAAAATATACTTGAAACGCAAGTGCCCTTGTGCGTTTGTTCAAGTTTTGTTATTTCATTTGGGTTGGTTGTTCCTTGGTGGTAGAGGGGATTCCGGAAAGTGAGACAGGATTTTTTTTTTTTTTTTTTAAATAAATATCTGGACCCCAGAGATGGCGAGTTTCCATTGACAGCTTCCACACTGTCTTGGGTAGAAGTCCTCCTCTAAACGAAGTTGGCGGCTGACAGCATGTGGGCCGGCTGGGGTGGAGCACTCTTCAGAGCCAAAGACCGGCCGCTCCGGGGCGCGTGCCCTCGCTCGCCCTCACCCCCGCCTTGCCGGTCCAGTAGGAGAGTCGGCGTGGTGCGTCCGTCCACTTCGAAGTTGGAGGGCGGCGCCCGGGACCCTGGGTGGGAGCGTGTTGGCGCCGCGCGCGCGAGGCGGGGCGGGGCGGGGCGGGAGGCGGTGGTGGGAGGCGCCGGCGGAGGAGACCCGCTCGCAGAGCTCCAGCGCAAGGGGAGAGGGAACGCCGCGTCTGGTGCAGGCAGAGCGCCCTGGGACGCCGACAGTCGGCGTGCGCACCCCGCCAATGGCACGCCCCCCGAGCCCACGACCGCTGCTGCCTGCGCTCCTGCTGCTGCTGCTGCCGCTGCTGCTCCGAGCGGGTGAGTGTCGTCTGTGCGTCCGCGGAGCCCACTCCGGCTGGGGCGGGAGGGGGCGGGGGCGGGGGCGGGGGCTGGGGTGGTGGTGAGTGGTGGTGGTGACCGTGTAGGTGGGGTCCCGGCACCAGTGCCCAGGGAGGTCTCAGGCCCCGCACTGCTCCCTGGTAAGGGGCGTCCGTCTGTCCGAGCCGGGGGAACTGGAGGAGGAAGCCCAGGGTGTCAGGAAGGGGCTGGGTTCCACGCCTAGTCCAGTGACTGAACTTGTAGATTGAGTGCCAGCCATGACCAGGGCACCTAAGCATCTCTTCGCTCCTGGTTCCCACTCTTCCCCCTTTTGAGGTGCGTCTATACAGTCACAGAACAGCCAGCAGCCAGGCCACTACCACTACAGCATCTCTAGGAGGCGGGGAGAGTCAGAAGCAGGACTGCCTTTTGCTCCACGTGGGCTTCACCTCTTCCACCCCATATAAGGACTGCGGAAGTGGATAATAGGTACAGGTGAAGCTGGAGAAGTTTTTGTTAGGACTGACTTGTCATTGGGAACTCCCTGGCCGTCCAGTGGTTAGCACTCTGCACTTTCACGGAAAAAACAAACAAACACAACTGACGTCACAAACTAAGGTTGAAAACTGCTTCCCAGAACTTGCCAACATCATTATTTGGTTGTGTGAATATTGGTGAGAATATTGCTCACCATCAACAAACCCCCTCTTCAGGATATACTTTATTATTATTTTAATTGGAGCAGAAAACTCACTAGTGGGCAAGATGGCCTTTCCGTGCAAGCTGCCCAGCACAGTGCCTTGCCGTGTTATAAATCCACAATAGGTGTTTTGTGGAATACATAGTTCAAGGCCGGGTTTTAGAGCTATGCCATTCCCCCAAGGAGCATGCATGTGGCCTTTGGGAGTGGGATGGGTGCATGGAATCTCATTGTGGGGCTCCTGTCCAGAGCCTGCCTGGAGGGAATCGTGAGTCAGAGACCACATATCCTACACATGACCTCAGTCCACAAAGTAGGACTGCAGAAGTGCAATCTTGGCTGAGAGACAGATATGGAAGGAAGGAAGGAAAGTATTGGTCTGTCCAGACTGACTTCATTAGTAAATCAGAGCAGCAAGACATCACCGATCTGATTGGACTGCCCAGGAAATTTCACTAACCCTAACAGTATGGCTGTATGTCAGGATCAGGGGTAAACTTTAAATACCTTCCTCATGACCAATTTAGTGGAACAAGTTACCACCTGTTAATGATGAAACTTAACATGACCCCCACCTTCTTTTGTTGAGCTGCAATGCCCTTAAATCTACTACTACTCAGACTTGGTGAACTATCAGCTTAGAAATGAGAGAGGTTTACTTTTGAAAATTGTTACGACTCAATGTTTAGTCCAGTTAAAGCAATGAGACTTGGACCTGCTACGCTTCTTTCAGCAAGCACTTTCTGGGTACCTACCAGAAGTAACATCTTAAACATTCAGCATTTCTCAAACTGTTTAAATCCATGTCCCTTTTTGATAAAGATAAAACTCTGTCTTCCTTAAATAAATTTTGAAATTTCAGAATTTTTTTAATGATACAAATGAACTTACAGAACAGAAACAGACTCATAGACTTAGAGAACGAACTTATGGTTAGCAGGTGGGAAGGGTTGGAGGGAGGAATAGTTAGGGAGTTTGGGATTGACATGTGCACACTGCTATATTTAAAATGGATAACCAACAAGGACCTACTGTATAGCACAGGGAACTCTGCTCAATATTATTTAACAGCCTAAATAGGAAAAGAATTTGAAAAAGAATAGATACATGTATATGTATAACTGAATCACTTTGCTGTGCACCTGAAACTAACACATTGTTAATCAACTATACTCCAATATAAAATAAAAAATTTAATAAAAAAACTAGTTGCATTAAAAAAAGTTTTTTTGTTCATCTTCCACATATGAAATTGTCAAATATGCTTTTTTTTATGTGATTTTTTTTAACATCTTCATTGGAGTATAATTGCTTTACAATGGTGTGTTAGTTTCTGTTTTATAACAAAGTGCATCAGTTATACATATACAGATGTCCCCATATCTCTTTCCTCTTGTGTCTCCCTCCCTCCCACCCTCCCTATCCCACCCCTCTAGGTGGTCACAAAGCACCAAGCTGATCTCCCTGTGCTATGCGGCTGCTTCCCACTAGCTATCTATTTTACATTTGGTAGTGTATATATGTCCATGCCACTCTCTCACTTTGTCCCAGCTTACCCATCTCCCTCCCCGTATCCTCAAGTCCATTCTCTAGTAGGTCTGTAAATATGCTTTTTTGAACCACACGTTCCCTTTGGAAATTCTGATACACCCCCAAAAGGGGCCCATCCTCTCTCTTCCCCATCCCGTGCATTGAGAAACTCTGGTTTAATCCAACCCCCTTTTAAAAATCAAAATTAATACCAAAAATCGATTATGAACAAAATACCAAATTTTTAAATTAAAAGAGTAATAATGCCATGCTGAGGCATATTGGAACCTGAAGCAAAAGGAAAAATCAGTACTACTGATCCTGTCTTTTTTTACACATTGGATATGGCACCAATTCTCAAACTTTAGGTTACATCATTCTCTCCAGTAAACTTACTAAAATTCAGATTCCCAGGCTTTATCACCAGAGGTTCTGATTTGGTAGTTCGTGCTAGGGCTCAGAAATCTGCATTTTAATAAGTAATCTAATTGATTATTATGTGATTGGAAGAGAAGGTTGGACTACCTAAACTCAGAGGCCCCTCCTAATTTTGGGACTCTTTGATTATAAGTAAAGAGAAGGGGCCCAGAGAAGTTATCAGGGTGGCTCACAAAATGTCTCTGTTATGTGGTCATTTTTTAAATACTAGTAGGAGCTTACAAAGAACAAGCCCTGTTCTAGGCACTGGCAACAGAGTAGTGACAAGATAGACATGGAAGTCTAGCCGGGGAGATAATAAAAAATGAAGTAAAAAAATATCAAGTGGTGATAAGTGCTATGCAGAGAATTGGAACAACAGTGTGTTAGAGTAGCTGGGGGGCTATTTTACATTGGTTGGTTGGGGATGGCCTTTGTGAGATGACACTGAATGACCGGAAGGGCCCAGCCATGTGAAGATCAGGTGGAAGAGCATTCAAAACAGAAAGAAGGCCAGTGCAGATGGAGGGAAGTGGGAGAGGAAGAGAGAGCTAGGAGGTAAGATTAGAGAGGTAGGCAGGGACCAGGTCTTTACAAGGCTTTGTAAACCAAGGCACATAAACTAGATCTTAACCTAAGTTCAATGGAAGCTGTTGGAGGGATTTAAGCAGAGAAATGAGATCATCTGATTTGCAGTTTTTAAGAGATGATCCCATATAATGCTGGTCAGTATTAGAATTATGTTATATTCACACAATGGATTGCTATACAGCAGTGAAAATAAGCTATTTACAACTATACTTATCAGTGTGGGTGAATTTCAGAAACGTAATATTGAGCAAAAGAAGCCAAAACACCAAAAACACACGTTGTATGATTGAAAAACAGGCAAAACAAATTGCTAATGTTAGAAATCAGGATATTGTATTATATTTGCTTCGTTGGGAAGATGGTGACTGGCAGATGGCTTCTGGGGTGCTGGTAATGTTCTGGTTCTTTACCTGGGGATCTGGTTACACAGGTGTATATAATTTGAAATTAAACTATATACTTTTGATTTATGTATTTTTCTATATGTTATACTTTAATTTATTACCAAACATGATATACAAATGGCTAACAAACACATGAAAATATGCTCAATATCATTAGTTATTAGAGAAATGCAAGTGAAAACCAGAGTGAGATACTACCTCACACCCACAAGGATGGCTATAAAAACAGAGCAAAAAACAGAAAACACGAGTTGGCAAGTATGTAGAGCAATTGGAACCACCCTCATGCATTGCTAGTAGGAATGTAAAATGGGGCAGCCACTGTGGAAAACAATTTGGTGGTTCATCAAAAAGTTAAACATAGAATTACGTATGACCCAGTAATTCCACTCCTGCGTATACACCCAAGAGAAATGAATACAGGTATTCAAGCAAATACTTGTACATGATTCTTCACTTAACACTGTTCACTATAACCAAAAGGTGGAAACAACCCAAATGTACATCAACTAATGTTTAGGTAAACAAAATATGGTATATCCATACAATTAAATATTATTCATAAGAAAGAATGAAATATTGATATATGCCACAATGTGGATGAGCCTTGAAAACAGCATGTTAGGTGAAAGAAGCTACATACAAAAGAGTATATATTTTATGGTTCTATTTACATGAAATACTAGAATAGGTAAATGTGTAGAGACAGAAAGCAGACTAGTGGTTGCCAGATACTAGGGGAAAGGGAGAATGGAAAGTGACTGTTTAATGGGTATGGGCTTCCTATTAGGGTGATGAAAATGAATCGGAATTAGAAGTGATGGTTGTATAGCATGGTGAATGTACTAAATGCCATTTAACTGTACCCTTTAAGATAATTAATTTTATGTTGCATGAATTTTTTTCTTTCTCTTTTTCTTTTTAAAGTAAAGTTTGTACCTTTTGACTGCCTTCATCCAGTTCTCCCTCCCCACCCTCTGCCTCTGGTAACTGCAAATCTGATTTATTTTCCTATGAGTTTGTTTTTGAAGTATAATTGACCTACAGTACTATGTTCCTGGTGTACAACATAGTGATTTGCTATTTCTATACATTTCAGAATGATCACCAGGCATGAATTTTACCCCAATAAAAATGTTTTCCAACCTAAAAAAGTTCTTAAAAAAGATGAATGCAACAACAAAAAGAAAGGTAATTATGTGAAGTGAAGGATGTATTAATTTTAACACATCTTATTGTTAACACATCTAATCGTATTGTGGTAACATTTTACAATATATACATAAATCACCATGTTGTATACCTAAAGCTTAAACAATGTCATATGTCAATTATATCTCCATAAAGCTGGAAAGCAAAAAAAGATGGCTGAATGGTATGGTAGAATGAATTTGGAAGGTGGAATCACTGAGACCAATAAGGACTCTCAACTAGTTCAGACAAGGGTTGATGGTGGCTTGAGCTAAGGAGGTGGTGATAGATGTGGAGAGAAGTGGACAGATTCCAGATATGTAGTGGAGTTGACAGGACTTAATGGATTGAACATAGAATGTGAAGGAAAGAGAAGAATTCAGAATGACTCCTAGATGTTCTGCCTTGAAAAACTGGAGGATGATGGTGTGCTATTACCACTTGATAGGGACCCTAAGTCCTAGGGTGCAGGGCCTTTCTCCAGAGCTGAACTATAACCAACCTTGATATTCCTGAGTGAGTGACAGAATCTATAAAAGCCCCCCACCCCAACCCCAACCAGTTCCCACTGTAAGGTATTTTTAAGTGACTTTTTTTTTTTTTTGCCGCGCTGCGCGGCTTGTAGGATCTTCATTCCCTGACCACGGATCAAACCTGGGCCCCGGCAGTGAAAGTGCCGAGTCCTAACCACTGGACCGCCAGAGAATTCCCCTTAAGTGACTTTTAATGGAAGACTCAGAGTTGTTGCTAACTGTCATTTAGCACTCCCATGCACATTCTCAACTCTCTGGTTATGATGCTAGCCCTGTCCATGGCATAGCTCTGCTCAGGGCCCTCTTCCCAGTGCCTGGCTGGGCCATCAGGCTCAGCTTCAAATAATGTCCCCCTCCCCCTCCCACGAGGCTGAGCAGCTTGTCTTCATCAAACCCCCACCTCTTCTTGAGCCTGATCTCTTCTGTCCAGATTGTGACAGCTGCAGACCCTCTACTCCTACTGGACTTCTTTCTCCCCGCTAAAGGCCTTTGTGCCACCCCAAGACTTTCCTGCTAAAGATTTCATCCAGAATCCCCCCACCCTACCTTATGACTAGGTTCTCCCAGACAGCTACTCTGACCTTATGTGAGCCTCATTTGGTCTCTCTCCCTCCATAGGGGACCACCTCCCCACAGAAGGCCGGCTCATGAACAGCTGTATCCAGGCCAGGAGGAAGTGCCAGGCCGATCCCACTTGCAATGCTACCTACCACTACTTGAATTCCTGTGCCTCTAGTATAAGCACCTCATCACCTGCAGAGGAGCCTTTGGTCCCTGAGGACTGCATGGAGGCAGCACAGCAGCTCAGGAATAGCTCTCTGATGAGCTGCACATGCGATCGGCGCATGAAGAACCAAGCTACCTGCCTGGACATCTACTGGACCGTTCACCCTGCCCGTAGCCTTGGTGAGGCCCCTATCCTAGAGTGGGCTAAGCTAGGGAAGATGGCTCTTGGGAGTTGTTTTTTAATCCTGCTGGATATGGGCCACATGGTAGATTCTGACAGGGATGATAATGAAGCTCTGCATTTGACGTCAGTAAAAAATGGAAGGAGGAATTGGCAGTATGCTTTTGGGCCCCACAGTACTGCCCTCCCTTCTCACTACTTCCCCCTTTTTTTTAATCTGGAAACATGTAGCTGCCTCTTGGAAGGTCTCTGAACCAGGCTAAGGCCCAACATGGGGAGCTCCTGGAACAGACGGATATGGAGAGGAAATGGAGGGAAATGGTCTTAACTCATAAACAGACTGCAAATACAACATAATCCATAGGTTCAGAGAGACTGGGAGGCAGTGTCCTGGTCCAGCCTTTAACAGAGAGGATATTCATTAACCAGACGAGATGGTAAAAGACGGAAGGCACTGGAAGAGCCAAAGAGAGGAGCTTCCTCTGACTCTCGAGATCCCTTTCTGTATCAGTCAGCTTTTACTAGACTATGCTGCAGCAACACAACAGGGTCTTGTAAAACAAAGGTTAAGTTCTTGCTCATGTTCTGTCTTGGCTGTGTTATGTGTCCTCTTCATTCTGGGATCCAGTACAGCCTCTACCTGGGATGTTCCCTTCTCATGGCAGAGGGAAATGAGCAATGGCAGAACCATTTGATGCCTTTAAAAGCTTCTGCTCAGATGTTACATAAAATACTTCTGCTCACATTCCATTGACAAAGCAAATCACGTGGTCAAACCTGACATCAGTGGGAAGGGGAAGTATACTCTTCCCACAGGGGACACTGAAAATCACATGGCAATAAATGAGGATGTATAGTCTTACAGGGAGGACAAAAATAATTGTAAACAATAATGCAATCTACCATAGTCCACCAGTTGGTCATTCATTTCCCTCCCTTTCACAAGCAAAATATACCTACTCACTTTCCAAGGAAGGTGCCTAAGAATTCCATCTAAGCAGGACATCAGGCTCCAAGTCTAGGATCTTGTGATAATTTCTATATCAGGTCTGGATGTGGTTTCTCTTAATCTAGAAACCTATGCACTAAAAAGTCATCTGCTGGGCTTCCCTGGTGGCGCAATGGTTAAGAATCCACCTGCCAATGCAGGGGACAGGGGTTCGAGCCCTGGTCCGGGAAGATCCCACATGCCGCAGAGCAACTAAGCCCCTGCACCACAACTACTGAGCCTACACTCTAGAGCCCGCGTGCCACAACTACTGAAGCCCGCATGCCTAGAGTCCATGCTCTGCAACAAGAGAAGCCACGACAATGAGAAGCCCGTGCACCTCAATGAAGGGTAGCCCCGCTCTCTGCAACTAGAGAAAGCCTGTGCACAGCAATGAAGACCCAACACAGCCAAAAATACAGATAAATAGATAAATTAAAAAAAAAAAAAGTCATCTGCTTCCCATCTATACTCAATATATAGTAATGGAATGGGGACAGGAGAAACACAACAAACTCTCTCAGAAAGAGGAGTAATGGGAAGCACACAGCAGACGTTGATTCACAGCAGTTCTGAAGTCCTGCCACACAATTGTTGCAGGGGCCGTCTTCTCTGGGAGTAGGGATTGCTCTTTAATAAGGCCCTGCTTTTGCTCATTGGGGAGCAAAAAGCCCAGGAGTTTCCCAGCCCCCTGGGATGTCCTTCGTTTTCCATTATTTTCTTGGGCTACATCTGGAAAGGGCATTGGAGACTGTGACCTCCTTAGGGACTGAGTAGCATTCTCCACTTGCTTCCTACCTGAGGAATGTTGGAGCATCTTAAGTCTCAAATAGAGTCTCTTTTAATCCAGGCTGGTGGCTCTTAGCAGTACAACTCTCTCAAAACATAATTGCATTTTATGTCTGATTTCTGTCACCTCATGTGCCAGTAGCCTTTCCTATAATCCCTTTCAAGACATACATCTCTTTTGAGACCTAATTAGAGGTACCTTGCCCTTATCAAGCTTCTGTGGGAGAGCCACTATCTTAGTCTTTTTTCCCTGAGAACATTTGTCCAACAGGCAGGATTTATTGGATACTGTCTTAACAGAGAGATCTCCACAAAGGGCATGATAGCCACAAACTTGAATTGGTCTTTGCCCCAAGGCTGAGTTGTAATCGACCTTATTACTCAATGAATTTTTCAATTTTACCTTTTACCATTTGAATATGAGAAGGAGTTGCATTTCTTAATTTTGCAGGTCCTAGAATTTCTGTATTCTTTCTTGTCTGTTTCCTCTCTGTGTGTAAACTGGTCAGTTCTCTGAGCTTATATCTTTCTCCTAGTACCATGCCAAGTGTGGCTATCAGCAATCAAGACATATTAGTAATCTTCAGCTTCTCAGCTTCTTCCCCTTAAAGCACAAGCTCACTCAGTACATCATCTTCCTTCCAAGTTATTGCAGGCAACGATTTTACCAAATGCTTTGCCACTGCATAATGAGGGCTGCCATCTTCCCAGCCCCCGGTAACAGCTTATTCACCACCCACTACCTAGTCCCAAAGCCAATACCATTTATTTTAGATCTTTTTTTGTTACTTCAGCACTCCATTCCTAGATACCAATTACATTTTTTAACATCTTTATTGGAGTATAATTGCTTTACAATGTTATGTTAGTTTCTGCTGTATAACAAAGTGAATCAGCTATATGTATACATATATCCCCATATCCCCTCCCTCTTGTGTCTCCCTCCCACCCTCCCTGTCCCAACCCTCTAGGTGGTCACAAAGCACTGAGCTGATCTCCCTGTGCTATGCAGCTGCTTCCCACTAGCTAGCTATTTTACATTTGGTAGTGTATATATGTCAATGCTACTCTCTCACTGCATCACAGATTACCCTTCCTCCTCCCCGTGTCCTCAAGTCCACTCTCTATGTCTGCGTCTTTATTCCTGTCCTGCCCCTAGGTGCATCAGAACCATTTTATATTTTTAGATTCCATTATATGACCAATTATGTTTTTAATAAGAATTTGCTACATTATGCAACCAACCCCAAATCTCTGGCTTTCACCAACAAAAATATATCTTTTGTTCATGTTACATATCTGCTGTGGGCTTCCATGAGTTGGCTTTGGAGGACAATTTTGTTTTTTATTTATTTATTTATTTATTTTTGGCTGTGTTGGGTCTTCGTTGCGGTGCGCGGGCTTCTCATTGCGCTGGCTTCTCTTGTTGCGCAGCACGGGCTCTAGGCATGCGGGCTTCAGTAGTTGTGGCTCGCGGGCTCTAGAGCGCGGGCTCTAGAACGCAGGCTCAGTAGTTGTGGCGCACGGGCTTAGTTGCTCCACGGCATGTGGGATCTTCCTGGACCAGGGATCGAACCCGTGTCCCCTGCATTGGCAGGCGGATTCTTAACCACTGCGCCACCAGGGAAGTCCCATGAGTTGGTTTTGTCTTTGCTCCACCTGTCTTCTTCATTTGAGGATCCAGGATGGTAGATGGAAAAGAGCCAAGCAGGATCACATGATAGTTCTTGAAACTTAGAGGTGATTTTGCCTCTTTAGCTCACAATCCGCAGGCCAAAGCAAGTCACATGGCCAAGCCTTACAGTAGCGTGGGAAAGTACAGTCCTCTCATGGGGACCTAAAAGTCACAAGGCAACAGGTGAGGTTGTATAATCCTCCCACAGCAAGCAATTGGAAACAAACTCTCCTTGTTCCCTGATTTCCACTCCTCATCCTAATCACTTCTCTTTTAGAACTTCCACTGAGACTTCTCCCTGAATCCTCTTGTCTCCCCCTCTTTTCCCTTGGGAGCTCCCAGGTCTTTACAAGCATCCAAACCATCCTTTCCTGTTTGCTTGATATCATCTATATCCCTTCCCTCCTAAAGACATATTCACAAAGGCCTATTGGGTGACATCCCTGCAAGCTCACCTCTGTCTTCAACATTTATTGAGCACCTACCATGCGTATGAGCTATGCAGTGATCTTGTTTTTTTAATTGAAGTATAGTTGGTTAACAATGTTGTGTATGCAGTGATTTTATAAGACCTAGTGATTTTATAAGGTCTTAAGGAGCCCACAGCCCGATGGGGTGTTTGAAAGAGATGTGTTTCCTTTCAGATCATTTCTCTCCCTTCTCTGCTCTTCTCAGTCAGGTTCAGTTCCAGACCTAGTCTCATCTGCATCACCTCAGCATGCAATGCATCTCCATAGCCAAGTGGTCAGGCCTGGAACAGAGTCCACCACTGCCCCTTCTCCAACAGCAAGAGAAAACAAGACAGAGTCCCCTGGCCTGCTTATGTGCCTACAGGCAATATTTGTAGTAGTTAGGAGCAGAGACTGTGAAGTCAGGTAATCCAGGTTTCAAATCCCGGCTCCATTTACTAGCTTATGTGAACTTGAGCAAGTGCATTAACCTCTCTTATCCTCAGTTTCCCTTTACCTACCCAAAGACTTCTATGAAGACTAAGTGAAATTGTATGTATATATATATATTTTTTTTTTCCACTTGCACCATAGTGCCCAGTGCACAGTGTGCTCAACAAACAGTAGCTTTATTATTCTTATCGTTAAACTCAGTTTGTTTGTCAAGCCTAGCCTATACCTTTATGGCCCTGTTCTTTTTCTCTCCTCTGCCCAGCGTGCAGCTATTTAGGTAGAGACTGTGCCTTTTCTTTTTCTTCAGCAGCCTCAATCCTTCCTGCTCCCACCCCCAGCCCCATCCTCAGGATTCTGGTGCTCCCCATCTTGTCTCTAGGTGACTATGAGCTGGATGTCTCTCCCTATGAAGACACAGTGACCAGAAAACCCTGGAAAATGAATCTCAGCAAACTGAACATGCTCAAACCAGGTGTGGAAGGCAAGCTGGGGCTGGGATATGGGAGGGCCTGGACCCTGAGGGAAGGGTGGCTGGTGGGGAACACAAGCTGGGAGAATGAAGGGGGAGAGTTCTAGCCTGCCAGGTAGCTAAAGAAGCACTCTCAGGGTGAGAGTCTGAGCTATGCCGCATGATCTAGTCTCACAAGTCAACACAGAGCAATAGTTATTAGGGAGGTATTCCAAGAGAGCCCATTAGAGCTCCCTGGTTGCAAAAGGTGGATCTCTACAAAGGGTTTGGTGGGAGTGGCAGCAGTCCCAGAAAAAAAAGTGCTGAAATGGAGTATTTACCCTAATTCGAGGCAGCCAGGAAAGTAGCTTTTTGTCCCTGAAGACTAGGAAATTGCTTGTTCTCAACCATTCTAATGGGATGGGCGAGGTGTTGGGCAGGGAAAATGGTGAGAGAGAGTGTGACTCCTCAGGGGTGACTCAGGGTGGGGAGCCATCTGTCTGGCAAGGACTATGATGCATGTCTTTCAGGAAAGTGAGGCTGTTGTATTAATTGGAAAGGAACACACACATGCACTCTCTTTTTGAGAAAGATGTGAGCTTTATTGTACAGTCAGTACTGTATTAGAATTTTGAGAGAAAAGCATAGAGATTTATGTATTACAAACTCTAGGTTACAGGGAATCTGGGAATAACCTATTCCAGTTACTCCATTGTTCTGACTGCTGGAATATTCTGTTAATAGAAATATCACCATAATTTCCCAAGGCTCAGAGTATGGGGGGTTTTATGCATGCATCAATCAATGAAAGATGGGCAGAATAGACAGTTGCAGAACCAAAATCCTAAATAGAATTTGGTTGCATCTGCTGTGGACAATCCAGAAAGTACTTTTCTGCACCAGGAGGATTGCAGGATCCTAGTTCCCCCACCAGGGATGGAACGCTTCAGAAGTGAAAGTGGGGAGCCCTAACCACTGAACTGCCAGGGAATTCCCCAGAAAGTACTTTAGAATGTTGTAGGGCCTCTTGGTTACAGTTTCCACCATGGGATCTCACTCATTGCATAGGATTGAGGAAAGGGTTTGGTTAGATGTATATGGCTTTTTTTTTTTTTTTAAACCTAGGCAAGCAGAGGAGCAGGATGGGAGAGGCTCACGAATACCAGATACTGTTTGTGGGTAGAGGGAAAGGCCTTATTCGGGGCAGTCCTCCCTGATAGGTGTGCCTTCCCACTACCGTCCTTGTGAAATCAGAGGGTTGCCAGGATTCCTGGGGAGGCTGGGCTGCAGGTCTGCAGAGAGGACCGCTGACTTGGTGACCCTCTCCCCCCAGACTCGGACCTCTGCCTCAAGTTCGCCATGCTGTGCACTCTTAATGACAAGTGTGACCGGCTGCGCAAGGCATACGGGGAGGCGTGCTCCGGGTCCCGCTGCCAGCGCCACACTTGCCAAAGGCAGCTGCGCTCCTTCTTCGAGAAGGCGTCGGAGCCCCACGCTCAGGGCCTGCTGCTGTGTCCGTGCGCGCCCACCGACCAGGGTTGCGGGCAGCGCCGGCGCAACACCATCGCCCCCAGCTGCTCACTGCCATCGGAGGCCCCCAACTGCCTGGAGCTGTGGCACATATGCGTGTCCGACCCGCTGTGCAGGTGCCGGGTGCTGGGTGCGGGTGGATGGGGTGGACACCACTCCTTCCGCGCCTCCTTCCTGGGCAGGGCTGGGTCTGAACCACCCTCCCTGCCGCAAGGCACCGTGAACTGACCTTACCATGTAGTTACCCTGGATACTTTCTGAAACTCTTTTCTAAAAAAAATAAAATATAATAAAATAAAATTATATAGAAAGAGTGTAAAAACTTTAGGAAATATAAAACAGTGTTAAAATATCACTCAAAACCCATCACCTGGAGGTAATCTACCATAATTTGGGGAGCATTTCTTAACAGTCTTTTTTCTCTCCAGGTAAACAAAATCAGACACCAACCTTGTTTTGCAACCTGGTTCTACCACTTACTTCTCTGTAACCTTGGGCAAGTTACTTTACCTCTCTGAGTCCCACTTCCTCTTCTGTAAGATATTACATGGAGCTCTCAAAAATCATAATACTAACACTTACTGAGTACTTACTTACTATGGGCTAAGTACTATTTTAAGTACTTAACATCTATTAATTTATCTAAGCTTCACAAGAACCCTATAAGATAGTTGCTATTATTACTTTTTTTTAAAAATTTATTTATTTATTTTTGGCTGCATTGGGTCTTTGTTGCTGCACGTGAACTTTCTCTAGTTGCGGCGAGCGGGGGCTACTCTTTGTTGCATTGTGCGGGCTTCTCATTGTGCTGGCTTCTCTTGTTGCGGAGCATGGGCTCGAAGCACAGGCTTCAGTAGTTGTGGCACGTGGGCTTCAATAGCTGTGGCTTGCGGGCTCTAGAGCGCAGGCTCAGTAGTTGTGGCACACGGGCTTAGTTGCTCCGCGGCATGTGGGATCTTCCCAGACCAGGGCTCGAACCCGTGTCACCTGCATTGGCAGGCAGATTCTTAACCACTGTGACACCGGGGAAGCCCTATTACTATTTTTTTATCATCCTCAGTTTACAGATGAAGAAACCACAGCAGAGAAAGGTTAAATAACTTGCTCAAATTCACCTAGGTAGTAAGTCAGGTTTGTTAATGAGGTTTGGATTTCCTTCATAGGAAGTCTGGCCTAGAGCCTGTGCTCCTAAAGGCTCTGTTATGCTGCCTGTTATTATGCTGGGAGCTATGGGTTGGCCAAAAAGTTCGTTTGGGTTTTTATGTAAAAAACCCGAATGAACTTTTTGGCCAACCCAATATTACTATTACTGTTACATAACAAGTGCTGGGCTAGATGACTAAGATACTCTCCCTTCCTTCAAGGAGTTTGCAACTAAGTGGGGATGACAGATAAGTAAACCACCAATCTAACACAAGGCAAAATGTAAGGAAAAGTGCACAAATATACACACAAAAATATACTCATAATTCCATCCCCTGAAGATAACCAGCTTTACCTATTGTAGTATGAGTGTTAAAAATAATAATATCTAACATTTACTGAACACTCACTGTATACCAGGCACTGTGTTAAATGCTATACATGTATTCTCTTACTTCATCCTCACAGAAATCCACAAGGTAGTGTTATTTTCATCTCTATTTACTGTCAAGGAAATTGAGGCTAAAGAAACTGCCTGAGATCTCATAATTAGGGATTGTGGAGCCCAAATTCAAAGTGATATGCTGTGGAGGCTGGGGTGATGGTGCATTTAATTGTGACAGGAGCAGGCTTCACTGAGGAGGAAGCCAAGGGCCAGGCTCTGAAAAAGGCAGAGGCAGATTTGGCATGAAGATGGACATCTCAACTAAAGGGGCAGCAAGGTGACACTGTGGCAAGGTGAAGGCTGCAGGCCAGACCATCAACAGGGACTCTTAAAATTTCCCTTCTTCCAGATCGCGCCTGGCGGATTTTCAGACCCACTGCCATCCCATGGACATCCTAGGGACCTGTGCAACAGAGCAGTCCAAATGTCTGCGAGCATACATGGGGCTGATTGGTGAGACTGAGGGGCATGTTTAGGAAACCTACAGGTTGGCCAGCCTGGGGGGGTGAAAATGCTCTGGAGACTGAACCCCCATGGAGTGGTCCTGAGACAGGTGGGAGAGGATGGGAGCTGAAGGTAGGGTTGGCTTAGGCACTGACAATCCTCTTTTCACCCCATAGGGACTGCCATGACTCCCAACTTTGTCAGCAATGTCAATGCCAGTGTTGCCTTAAGCTGCACCTGCCGAGGCAGTGGCAATCTGCAGGAGGAGTGTGAGCGGCTGGAAGAGTCCTTCTCCCGAAACCCCTGCCTCAGTGAGTGCTCTCCACCTGCTCCCAGCCCCCATGGCTGGCTCAGCTTGACCCAGGGAGAGGGAAAGGGTCAGCTCTGTGGACCACTGGTTCCATCCATCTCCTGCAGACAGAGCAGCCCCCTCCTCAGCACAGGCTTACATCTCCCCAGCCTGGGCCTTTCTGCCTTCTCCCATTCTCTGAGTGACCCACCCCCATCCCCAGCCAAGCTGCCTCTTCACTTGCCTGGGCCCTAGGGACACTCTTCAGCTCAAGGAATAGCAAGCAGAATGAGATAATATCCCATTCCCAGCTGCCACCCACCCACCCTTGTATATCCCAGGGTCCCTGAGACATACCCTTTCCTTCTTTGGGAGCCTGAGAGATCTCCAGCATCTGCCTGCTTTCAGTCTTCCTTCTCTCCTCTCCTCAGTGGAGGCCATTGCAGCTAAGATGCATTTTCACAGCCAACTCTTCTCCCAGGACTGGACAGCCTCTACCTTTTCCCCGATGGAACGCCAGGTAGGGCCTCCTCTGTTACACCCCTCCTACCTTTACTGGACCAGCTGGGGGAAACCCAGACAAGGCAGGCAAGAGGTTGGATGGGGGCGTTGAACTCCTTGTGGTCATGAATCCTTTAGACCTCTAGCGGACACCTCAGGGGAGGAGGACAGGCCTTGACTGAGGCTAAGGTGGTGAAAAGGGTGGAGCTGACTCCATTTTATTTTTTCCACAGAACAAAAACCCTGCTCTGAGGCCACAGCCCTGGGTGCCCTCTCTTTTCTCCTTTACACTTACCTTGATTCTGCTCCTGAGCCTCTGGTAGCTGGACTTCCCTGGGGGCTCTCTTCCCCTCTACCACACCCAGCTGACCTGCAGCCTGCAAGGGGTGAGGAAAGGACAGCATCAGGAAGGAGGTTCGGTACACAGCATGGCAACCCTGACCCCACCCAACACCTCCAGTCGACTCCAGATTAGGCCACAGTAGAAGCTGACTAGCCTAGTTCTCATTCCCTTCACTTCTTTTTTTGTTTTGTTTTGTTTTGTTGTTGTTGTTTTTGGCCATGCCGCTTGGCTTTTGGGATCTTAGTTCCCCGACCAGGGATTGAACTGGGCCCTTGGCAGTGAAAGCTCAGAGTCCTAACCACTGGACCGCCAGAGTCATTCCCTTCACTTCTGACTCAGGCTGCCCCTCCTTAGGACTTTAGCCATATCTTCTGGTGGTGTCCAGCTCTACCAGGCTCTCTCCTTACTCCTTTCTTCTGCCCACCGGGATCACCCAGGCTCTAACAAATCAGTCACGCTTTCTTGCATTCTCCAGGTAGGCAGGGCTGGGTGTTCTGAAGCAACCTAGAAAGACATTCCTCATGGTGAGGAAAGCTGGAGCAAGACTCTTGGCCCCTTGTCTCCTCCTATGAATGGGGGATGGGAACCTACTGCCTGCCCGGGGATCCTACAGAACATTTGAGCCTCAGGAGCTGGAGCATATGGGCCTTGCTTTCTTCCTGCTACTGTCCCAAAGTCCCCTTAGCCTCTTGGATCATGATTAAACATTTTAACTTAAAACTTTTCTCTTTTCCCATTGTCTCATACTGTGAATTTATATAGAACTGGGGGTGTTACAGACACAAGAGCACAGGCCAGGTGATCTAGGAGACACAGCAACCCTGCCACCAGATGCTATGTGACCCCCAGGCAAGTCTCTCAGCCTCTCTGTGTACTTGACATGGAGTTGGAAGAAAAATAACTTATGTGAGGCTGTGGACCGGGTACCTGTTCCAGCTCCAGCCATTTTGGGGATGCTGCCTGGGATCTGCCACAGAGCTGAGGGGGGAGGGTCCATAGTCAACCACAGCATTTGAGCACCTGCTTGTGTTATCGGTCTGCTGCATACCATAATGGGGGCTGGAGGAAAGGAGAGACTGGTCCTTGAACTCATGTGCAATCCAGTTGGGATAAGGAAACAGCTACCCATCCAAAGTAGTTGGGAAAATATATTTATAGGGCTGTAGAAATTTGTCTGTTAATTCATTCACTCACTCTTTCCAAAAGCATCTGATGAGTGCTGGCTCTCCAAGACACTGTGCTGGATGTGGGAGATTCCAAGGTAATCCTATTTGCAGATCCTATTTTCAAGCCTTTTACACATCAGAGCAGGGGAACTGACAAGACAGTCAATAAGAACAGTGCAGTGTGATGAGTACTGTACAATAATTGTAATAATAACCCTCATTTACTGAGCCCCTACTGTGTGCCAAGTACTACTGTGCCCCTACTGTGTGCAAATACATTCATAATTCATTTAATTCTTCACTAGCTACGTGACCTTGGGCTTAACCTCTCTGGGGCTCACTATCTACATCTGTAACATGAAAAGGTGGAGCACCTACCTCACAAGGAATGAGATAATCCATGTGAAAGCATTGTGCCTGATAAATAGAACTCAAAAAAGTGAGCAGTTACAGCATATGGTTTTTGTAGAGAATTTGGACAATACAGATAGTTATAAAGAAGAAAATTAAAATCTTTAAAATCCCATTCTCAAACTTCCAAACTACTCCCTGTACATCTGTGCACATGAGAATCTATGGGTATGTATAATTTTATATAAGTGAGGTCAGAGACTGCTTATCAAAGTGTAAGTCACAGACACTTTTCAACGTCCATGAGTAGAGCTCAAAATACATTGTCCTTTTTATCAGCTGCATAACATGGACTTGTATGAATGTATATTCCTACATACATAGTTTATTTAACCAGTTCTGTATTGATGGGTATTTGGTTATCTTCCTGTTTTTCTCTGAGCCAAGTTTTAAGGCAGTGAGGAGGTGACTGGGGGTAGGATGTGCCGAAGAGCTGCCCGAGTGGTGGGTGGAGTAGGGAAAGCACCCCCTAAACATTCTTGTATCCACATACCCCACCCTGCCCCAGGAAGTGCCCAGCCAACCTGCTGTCCTGCAAACTTCAGTGTGGCACTGGGTGGACCTTCCCCTTCCTCCCCTCCCAGGAAGATCTCTGAACCGTCAAGGCCTCTCCATTTGCTTTGGCTCCATTATCCTGGGGCTGGGGGGGGCGGTGAATGGTACAGTCATTCCTTGCTAAGTGCTTGAATTAGACTAATAGGTCATCTGTGCTTTTCTCTGAAGAAGGTCCAAATTCCTGGTAAACAACCAGACCACTCTCCCAGCCTAGGGCCCAGAGCCAAGACTCGGGGTGGGGGCACACAGTGGCTGGACTGAAGCTTTTAATGGTATCCTGGCTGGCCAGGATGGTTAATGCCATTAGACTAGTTTCTGGGTAATGAGGTGGGAAGGGCTGCTGGCAGCAGTGATAAGCAGAGAGCGCTGAATTACAGGTCTCTGCATGGCCGGGGTGGAGCAGACTGTCTTTTAAACAACTATCTTCAAATTCACGCATTCAATCATGTATTCATTCAACAAACCTTAGCAATGCTCTGTTCCAGGCTGTATTTTTCAAGGTCTGTCCCTGCGCATTCATGAGCTACCATTTTGGTGAAGGGGCAGCCCAGGACTTTGGCAGCTAGACCTCAGCTTTAGGCACTTGGGACTTTTCAGTTATCCTGGTTGATTTGAACACTCAGCTGTTTGACCTTGGCAAATATTCTTTATCCCTCTGAGCCACCGTTTCCTCATCTCCAGAGGGATCCCAGTAGGAGTACTTAAAAGGTTGCAGTTTTTGTTTTGCTTTTGTTTTTAATAAATACAACATCAGCAATTTAATTTCAGTCAAAAAACAAATTAGCAATATCAACTAATGTTTATATCAATTTAAATGGTTTTGGTTGGCAATTTTTTTGGCTTATTTCTATAAAAGCTTATAAGCATGAGGAATGTATGTTCATTTTGATCTCCATGTATATTTATGTTAGATAACAGTAAAAATATTTAAAACAATCAGGGTTGTTTGAAGATTGGAAATAATTACAACACTTAACATAGTGCCTGATACAGGATGAACACTCAATAAATGGCAGCTCTTACTATTATTACTTCTGGGAGGGGATCTGTGGATACTATGTATTTTGCTCCCTGCCCTGGAACAGTGGTGGGTGATGGTGCTGGCTCTGCCTCCAACTGTGGGCTGAATTCTGGGTGGGGCTGGTCTGGGAGACTCGCTATTCAAGCTCTGAACTCCAGGATGGAAACCAGAGCTCTGGGTCTGTAGCTCAGGCTCTGAGGGACCTTGGACCAGGCATGGAATCAAAGACAGTCAGTGTCTTAGTCAAGGGTCTTTTGGCTGCAAGTAACAGAAACATTGGAATTACTTAGTAAAAAGGGAAGGTCATGCAACTGAATCCCAGGAAGTTCAGCTGGGCCTTGCCGGGAATAGGACTGGAAAGTCAGGAACCAGTCTTGAGCCCTGTCTGTTGAAGGCCTAGACATCTTGGGCCATCTACTTCATTCTCTCTGTAGACCTACTTCCTTTGCATGACCTTCCAGGGCCAGCATCTTCAACTAAATGACCTCCCATCCCAATTCCAAATTCATGGAAAATCTGATTGTTTGTGCACAGGTTCTAGATTGGCTTTCCTGGGTTAAGGGTCCATCCCAGGCTTATCAGCTGGGTAAAAGAAACATAGATCCACATGCTACTAAAGTAATTACAGGGCCCCAGGCCTGTTAGTGGAGGGCAGTTCTCAGAGAAGGCAGTGTGTCTCAGCAGGACTCCAAGAGCATAGACTCTTGGCAGGGAATTAAGGTAGATCTTAATCACCCAAGGTCCAGCTTTGCTTCTTTTGTGGCTTCCTTCCTAGTCTAGGAGTGTCTTCTCTGAGCTTCCTTCTTGGATGCCCTCAGGGATAGGAATGTAGGAACATAGGCCCTGTTGTGGCTCCTTTGGGTCTGAGAACCATCCTGAGAGCTAGATGGAGGTTCTTTATGGCTGCAGAAGGAGGCTTTGCTGCTGTGGGGCTTGCTAGATTTCTGGTCCCAACAGTTGAAGAGTAAGGCAAAGTGAAGGGGATCAGAATATGCCACTCCAAAATATGCCACTTTGGCATAAGGTTTATTTTTACCTGAAGGCAATTAAGAACCAACAGGAAGAGTTCTGTGCCCTTGCCTTACGTGCCTGAAAGGGCATAAATGAAGATGAGGAGTCAACACCAAGATAAGTTTGCATAGACAGACCTTACTAAAATAGCCCTTATCTTCCATTAGTTTCCCCCATATATTTCCTAGTCACTTCTGCACAATTTATTGTTCCTTGGGGCCCAAACCCTCTATCCTTTGTTAAAAGGGTATATAAGGCCCCTAGTCTAACCCCAAGTCCTATATGAGTTTTACTTCTTTTCTGTAAACTCCCATGCAGGTAAATATTAATAAAAATTGTGCCTTATCTCCTGTTAATATGTTTTTTGTTAGCTTAATTAACAGGCCTCCAGTTACTGACCCTAAGAGGGTAGAAGAAAAGGTTTGTTCTCCCCAACAAAAGCACTGCCACTTCCTTGGCTGATAACCCTCCATCTTTGCCTCTATATCCCATCTTACCAATAGTCATAGGCTCTCACTCTCATTTCCTCTCATGGAATCTTGGGTTCTCAGAAATTCCAGTCTCTTTTCAGCATCTTTGTTTCTCTCAGGAGGATGCCTATTCACATGGGAGATTTGGTCCAATAAAATTCCACCCTCAGGTGCTGAGCTGGTCAAGGGCTTATCTGACATACCGTGGGAGTTGTGGGAGTGGAGGAGACAATAATAATAACTAACATTTATTAAGAGTTTAATGTGTGCCAAGCACCAGGCTAATGGCTTAAAGAGCATTGTCTCATTTACTTTTCAGAAGTATCCTCTTTTATTTTCCTTGTTTTACAAGGGGATATAACAAAGCTAAGCAGCTTGTCCAAGGTTACAGGGCTAACAAGTGGCTGATCTAGGAATCAAACCTCAATCTCCCTGACTCCCAGGCGCAATCTTTGATCTACATCACGTCTGTCCAGTGTTGGGGTGAGATGCCACTACCTAAATTTCAACAGAGGCTGTGATGAGGAGTATGGGGTCAGAGAGATCTTTTAAGCTACAGGCATGACTTCCTAGAAGAGAAGGTATTTGGACTGGACCTGGCATGAGTAGGGTTTATCAGGCAGAAATTGGGGGAAGGGCATCCCAAAAATCAGAGTGGGCAAATGCAGACTAGAAAGGGCAGGGAGTGCTGGGAGGATGACAAGTAGTCTGTTGTGACTGGAGTTCTTTGAGGGGAGGCGTTGTCAGGTCTTCCTGTCGCTCAACTCCCTACCCCACTGTCCAGGGGGAGGGTTCTCCTCTGGGGACACACCCAACTGCAGAGCTACTGTTGTGAAAGCCAGGCCCTGTGGATCAGGCAGGAGTCCTGGGAAACTGGTGTGCAGAATTCTGGCTTGGCATGCTTGGCGTCCCTGGCCATGGGGAGCTCCGTGGCCTCTGGACCCCTCGGTGACGTCCCAGGGTGCAGAGATCAGCGTGTGGGTGAGAGGATGAAGTGAGTCTGTGTCTGGCCTGGAACAGCGACAAGCAGGAAGGGATAGCCTATCCCCCACAGAGGGATACCAGCAAATAGCCACTCCCTCCCTCCCCGCCCCCATGCTGATTTACCAGTTGCTGTGGTCAACTGAAGTGTCAGGGCGTTCGTTCCAAGAGTCCGGTCTTCCCAGACTTTGGTTGGCTTTGGGGTTCCCGTGGAGACTTCTTCCTGCTGCACCTACTGTGGACTGGGTATGGCAGCAGTAGGTTGGCATGGAAATGAAGACAAGTTTTATGGTGGAGATAGACAAACAAATAATAGACACATCATTTTTTGAGTACTTGATATGTGTTGAATGAACATTGCACTGAGAGCTTTGCATGTGTATCCTTTTTAAAGCTGAGTTGCCTCATGGGCTTGTCTCCACATGGTATCATCTGGCATCCATAATATTTGAAAAAAATTTTAAAATAACTATTGCACAGTCCTTTGAAAAAAGTACACAGCAAAACTTGAAATCCTCTTTCCCCATCTGTCTCCCTGTATTGTATACACAAAGCAGCCATCTCCACAGAATCTCTTCTCTCAACATGATCCTCAGAGGAGAGATTTACACCATGAATATATATAGTTAATATTTTTTCTTTGTCTCACATGCGTAAATAATCCAATTTAAACTTCCTCACGGTCCTCTGAGGGCATACACTATTATCCCCATTTTACAGATGGAGAAACAGATGTCCAGAAATGAATTATTGCCCAAGGTCACACAGCTAATCACTGGCAAGTGTTTTTGAAGCAGGATTTGTGCTTGTTGTGAAAGTGCATGTGATCTAGGGTCTGTGAGACTCTTGAGGAAGAGGCAGTTAATTCACTGTGGGGGGCTTCATGGAGGAGGCAGTGTTTGAGTAGAAACCTCAAGGGACAAAGAGAAGCTCAACAGATAGAAATGGGCATAGAAGTGTTTCTTAGGAAGGGAGGAAAGCCTGAGAGATGAGCGTATCGTATTGTGGGATATCAGAAGAGAGGCAGTCTCATTTCTCCACATCTCATGGCTTCCTCTCAGTGGTGGTGGGCCTGGCATTTAAGAGACTTGCCTCATTCCCCAACTTTGCCCCAGGCAGAGTCTGCCTGTGCCCTTTAAGAGCCTCCATCACAAAGCCTCCTTGTGTCTTCTGAAAGAGACCATCTAATTCAGGCTGGTTGCGTACCCTCCACTTCCCTCCCGCACATAGGAGAAGAGAGGGAGATGTGGTGAAGGAGCCCAGAAATGAACCCCCTCTTAGGCCAAATCAAATACACTTAATTCTTCAAGAATTACATGTCAAGAGTGTCTTAGGGAACACAGCTCTCTAGCTGTTCAATGGAAGCATGTTGTAGTGAAAAGAGCACAATGGAAAGTGGATTCAGCCTTTGCATCTCAGCAAAACTACTTATCAGCTGGATGAATTCAAGCAAATTGCTTTATCTTGCCAAGCTTCAGTCTCTTGATCTAAAAAATCATGGGCCCTATTGCCAAAAAGCCGTGTCTGGTAGGTTTGTCAGAGAGGGAGAAGAAATGGCTGTCTGGGGATATACTGATCTAATATTTACTTCAGTGTTGGGTGTCAGGGACTTGTTAAATCTAGTTTTCTCCTGCAGGAAGTGGACAGTATGAGATCTCAGGAGCTTGAGGTGGGAAGGTGACTCCCAGCAAGCAGAAGGAAAGAGAGGAGGTGCTAGATGAAGCATGGACAGAGACGTTTCTCTTGTTGCCATGCTGAAACAATTCTGTGAACCTCTCCCAGCCTCAGTTTCCTCACTTTCAAATGCCAATTCAACTTAATGAATATTGGCCAGACACTTGCATTGCTATTTCATCTGTTTAATTTTTTTTAAATTTATTTATTTTATTTATTTATTTTTGGCTGCATTGGGTCTTCTTTGCTGCGCTTGGCCTTTCTCTACTTGTGGCGAGCGGGGGCTACTCTTCGTTGCAGTGTGCGGGCTTCTCATTGCAGTGGCCTGTCTTGTTGCGGAGCATGGGCTCTAGAGCGCAGGCTCAGCAGTTGTGGCTCATGGGCTTAGCTGCTCCGCGGCATGTGGGATCTTCCTGGACCAGGGCTTGAACCCGTGTCCCCTGCATTGGCAGGCGGATTCTTAACCACTGCGCCACCAGGGAAGTCCCATCTGTTTAATTTTTAAATGTATTTTTTTCATATTCTCCTTCAGCCCAGAAGAGATTTCAGGTGGCTTATAAAACTACACAATACAGGGGCTTCCCTGGTGGCGCAGTGGTTGGGAATCTGCCTGCCAATGCAGGGGACACGGGTTCGAGCCCTGGTCTGGGGAGATCCCGCATGCCGCGGAGCAACTAAGCCCGTGCGCCACAACTACTGAGCCTGCGCGTCTGGAGCCTGTGCTCCGCAATGGGAGAGGCCGCGACGGCGAGAGGCCCGCACACCGCAATGAAGAGTGGCCCCCGCTCTCCGCAGCTGGAGAGGGCCCTTGCACAAAAACGAAGACCCAACACAGCCAAAAATGAATAAATAAATAAATTTATAGAGTAAAAAAAAGTACACAATACAACAAAGTGAATATAAAGGCACAGAAACCAAGGTGAAGAGAGAACAGTGAATGACAGCCGGATCATTTCAGTAATCTGTAATGCATGTGAACAGGTCCTGCCCAGATGAATACCATTGCCACAAAACCCCTAGTATATCATGCTTGCAGGTAGTAGGGCTTGGAAAATGTATCTTAGAGCTAAAGGTAACACTTCTGTTTTACAAATGAAACTGAAGTTAAGTCCTGCTCTGGCTCCAGCATATAATATGCATGTGCCTGAATGAGGGAGAGGGAGGAGAAACCCTTTGTAAATTATACAGAGTACAAAGTTTGGGTCCCCTGTGTTTGGCGAGAGACCACAGGCAGCTGCCTCTGCTTCCTCGGCTGCGGGGACCGCTTGATTGAAATGGCCAACCAGGAGAGGGGAGGCAGAAGAGGAGAGACAGAAATTAGCATTTCAATAAGTTATCCTGCCACTAAAATTGATTGAGTGCTTGTTATGTGTCAGCTAGTCTGCTCAGCACTTCGCATTTACTATATTTCCTATTTAGTGTAGTGTAAATTACATGTTGGAGGGTAGGTAGCCTAGGAGTTAAGGGCAAAAGCTTGGGTAGGAGGGGTGGGAGTCCTGCCTCCCTCATTTGCTTGCTACAATCCTTGGTTATTGCCTATGTTCCTTCACCTGCGAACCCCAATTTATCTGCTTCCTGGGTCGTGGTAGCGAATCAGTAAGCTAAAGCATGTTAAGTGCGTGGCCCAATGTTAGCACACAGTAAACAACAACATAAACAACAGCACACGTTTTTGAGTGATAAGGGCGGCAGGGGCGTCCTATCCTGAAACACTATCCACCCCACCTCCCACCCCCATAGCAGGTCTCTCGGTTTAGTTCGAGTGGTAGCCGGCGCGGGTTCTGCCCCGGCGCGGGCTCCGCGGTGGGGAAGCCGCAGGCGGCGTGCGGAGGAGGCGCGCCGCCTAATGCAGTTGTCAGTTAATTAGAGGAGAAGGTTATGTCATTAACGGCGGGATCGAAGCAAAGGGAATTAAGAGGCTCTGGCAGCGCTGCTGCCACGCTCTCTGCGCGGGCCGCAGGCCGAATTCAACAGAAATTCGATACGCATTAGCGCACTATCAGCGGCTGCCCGGGACGCGGGGCCGCCGAGCGCGGGAGCTGATGCGCCTGGGTTGGGCGGCCCCGCGAGGGACGCGGTGCCTTGCTGCGAAGGGCCTACGCCGCCCGCCCGGAGCCCCTGCGAGTGGTGGGGGGATGCCGGGCGTGGGATGCGGGATGTCCTCTCAGGCGAGTTTCGTGGCCTGACCCTGGGGAGGCTGGGGGCACGGTGGCTGGCTCCTCGCCAGGCCCCCTCACACTGACTTTAGTCACAAGGAAGCCAAGTTGACCTTCCCAGACTAGGCCAGGCCACGATGTAACCCACCCTTCCAGTATTGACTTCTTCATGGCCTTTATCATAGCGTCATTTCATGGTGGTCTGTACAACTTTCTTATCAATGTCTTTTCCCCAACCAGACTGTAAACTGCAGGAGGGCAGGGACTGTGGGAGTCTGCCTTGTTTATCTGCACTCACAGAGCCTGGCACATGGTAGGTGCTTAGTAAATATCAATATTTGCAGACAGAATGAATCTCCTCAGCAACCCAGTGAGTTGGTAGAGTGAGGAAATTGAGGCTCAAAGAAATGAAGTGACAGGCCCAAGATCACACCAGTTTCCGCCAAAGAAACCCCAAGCTCTTTCCTTAAGCAAATCACCTCATCTGTCTGAATCTTGTTTTCCTGTCTGGGGAAAATTAGTTAGACCTGCCTCCAAACTATGTGCCAGGGACTGTGCACTTCTTTTAGATTTGCTCCTTTAATTCTCACAACAACACGGTAAGACAGAAATTGTTTTATAAAGGTGGAATTTGATACTAGCAAGAACTGGGCCCATCATTTGCCTGTTTGCCCTCAGATCCATTGCTCCCCTTATGATACTCCGTGTCGCAAATGGGTTCCCCTGACCCCTCTACCCCAAACCCACCTCCCAGCAGGCAACATTTCCCAGGCTTCCTTGTCGCTGAATTTTGTTTGGGTTTGGCCAATGGGAGCCACTGGCTCGAGATTAGGGGGCTGAGGACAGGAGGAAACAGGGGACCCTCAGCCTTGGCAGCTTCTGGGCTCCATCTCCCTTACTTTGGACCCCAGACCAGGGATGCTAGTGGTTTCCTGCTCTTGCTAATCTCTGGGTCACCTCACTTTCCCCTGTTTGGCTTCTTGGTTCTTCCATTACCTGAGTGGCCACAGTATTAAATTCTCTGTATTAAATTCCCTCTGTTTGGATGGGGTAGGAGGGGAATATAGGAGATGTAACAGATAATAATAAAGTTCTTTTTCTTTTTTAAATAAATAAATAAATAAATCCCCTCTGTTTGAAATACTAAGAGTGAATTCATTTTCCTGATTACTCTTTTTTAAAAAAATTTTATTTATTTATTTATTTATGGCTGTGTTGGGTCTTCGTTTCTGTGCGAGGGCTTTCTCTAGTTGCGGCAAGTGGGGGCCACTCTTCATCGCGGTGCGCGGGCCTCTCACTATCGCGGCCTCCCTTGTTGCGGAGCACAGGCTCCAGACGCGCAGGCTCAGTAATTGTGGCTCACGGGCCCAGTTGCTCCGCGGCATGTGGGATCTTCCCAGACCAGGGCTCGAACCCGTGTCCCCTGCACTGGCAGGCAGATTCTCAACCACTGCGCCACAAGGGAAGCCCCTTCTTGATTACTCTTCAGAGCCGTGATTGGAATCCAGATCTGTCTGACTACAGAAGTGCACTTGAAGTTTTTTTTAACAGAAGATGATAGTGGGGCAAAGCAGTAAAAGTGATAACCATTTAACCACCCTGCCCAGAGAGCTCTTCCCAGGTCCCTTTTGTGAGAGAAATTAGTTTTAGAGATGATGATCCACTCATAAAGCCTATTCATAATTTATTATGTTTAAGAAATTCTGCTTTCCATAGCTAAAATATTGTTTATACCTGTAAATGAAGATATTAATAACATCTACTTACCAGAGTTGTTTTGATGATTAAATGAACTAATGTATGCCAAACCTTTGGTATGTGGTAGATGTTCAATGATAGCTTCAAAACCTGGTTAATTTTTAGTACCTTCAGTTTTCTCAGCTTGGTGATCCTGGAGTGTGGAAGACAGCTGCTCTGTCTTTCATTCCTTCGAATTCTTCTTATCACATTGTAGATTCACCTTGCCCATTGGACCAGTGAGTGAGAAGTAGTAATCAGATGGCTGGCCTGGCAGCTACAGTCCACAGTTGTGTGCAGTGAATGTTAGATCTGAGTGAATGCTTCTAAATCAATTGGACCTCCCTCGAGACTTGGCTGGCAATGAATGAGAGTGTGAGGTGCTTTTGACACACACATGCAGCATCTGATTTGAGTGAAAATGTCTGCTCAACAGTCCCGAGGGCAGTTTTCTCCTGATTGATTTGCAACTTTCGATCTTAATGGAAAAGAAGCCAAATGTAAAGGAGGTAGTTTTCTCAGTGAACAAGAAATCTTGTTGTGCTTTCCTTTCTGAACTTGAGGGTTTGGGGAGAAGTACCATCTCCTATTACCGGCAAAGGGGCTACAGAGGCCAAACTTTGCTAGAGAAAGGTGTTTAAAGGTGGGGGTGGGAGTTGGGGAGAGGAGCTTCTTAACCCACACAACTCCCAATGACTCGGGAGAACCAGGAGACCAGAAACTGCCCTTGATGCAGTCCAGTTGCAGACAGCAGATTAGGTCTTCAGCTACCACAGTCTAGAGCCTGGGGCTGGGAGTCCCACCTGTGCCCTTGGACATTTTCGCTCAAATCAGATGCTGGATGCGTGTGTCAAAAGCACCTCACACTCTCATTCATTGCCAGCCAAGTCTCAAGGGAGGTCCAATTGATTTAGAAGCATTTGCTCAGATCTAACCTTCGATGTACACATCTTCTGTGGATTGTAGCTGCCAGGTCAGCCGTCTGATTACTACTTCTCACTCACTGGTCCAATGGGCAAGGTGAATATACAATGTGATAAGAAGAATTCGAGGCCCTTCATTTGAACTTGCCCTGACTACTGCACAGGTTGCTAGGGACTCATATGAGTCATTGATGTAAATGCAATTTAAAGAAGTTTGTAGACCTTACAAATATATTTGAGGTTATGGTTTTAAGCTAGAACAGTAGCTAAAAAACTGCTTTTTACTGTAATAGCATAAGTCTCCTACTCCTAGAAGTTAAGAGCACAGGATTTGGAGTCAAATAGACCCAGGTTCCAATCCTAGCTCACCGTGATGTGACTACTCACTTAATCTTTCTGAGCCTCAGATTTCTCATCTGTAGGACAGGAATGATAATGCCTATCTAGAAGGGTTGTGAAGATTAAATAAGATACTAAGGTGAGAGCTTAAGAAATGGTAGCCATGATAGAATTGTTCACAAATTTATCTGCCAACTAATATTTTGGAAATAGGGAGTCTGGTCAACTAGGTCATTATAGTCTTCAGAACTCTCTAATATTCATACTGTGGTTTGTCATCTATGGTCCACTTCTCTAGGAACTGTTCCCACTCATAGTTCTTGCCAAATAACTAGACCTGGGCAGCCATGTTTGTGCCATATGACCCTGTCCCCTTGGCCATTTGTTGATTGGACCACGAGTGAACACTTAACCTAAGCTAGACAAATCAGATTCCTCTCTTGGGAACTGAAGCAGTCAATTGAGGGGAGTCATGTAGACTCCAGAACTAGTACAGCTGATGGATGAGCTGAGGAAACTGATACGGAGAAGTACAGAGAGATGTACAAAGAAGAAGCCATTTAGCTTTAGTCTATGTGAAAATGATGGGAATGGACTTGTTCCTGATGATTTTTTCAGTTCCATAAGGCCTAGCCATGCTAATTTCCTGTCCTTGAAGTCTATGCCGTCTACACACCCAACCATTAGTACTCACCTTTTCTTACACTAGCACGAGTGCCTCTCTTTTCCTTGCAACCCAAAGAGACTAGGATAAGGGCAATGTTGTCCCTTTATAAGGTAAAACACACTTCTTTAAAAACTCGAATGGTTTTCTTACAAATGAGCTTATATACTCAAAACACACCCATACCTCAGTTAACTAGTAAGCACAAATCAGTAAGACCAGTTATGAAGCAGAGTATCAACAAACTAGTTGAGAAACTTTTTTCCCCCATGTTTTCTTGAATATTTTGTCATTATATGGAAAGGCTCAAAATGTTTGATTTGCAACAGCACCTGGAAGTTCTCAAAAAAAATTGTATTATATGATCATGTAGTTTCTAAAGGGATATTGAGGACCTAAGGATGGGTGGGGTTAGAGGACTTACACTGAGCTAATTAAAGAAACAGGGCAGGGAAGGCAATTCCCTGGCGGTCCAAGGTCCAGTCGTTAGGACTTCACACTTTCACTGCTGAGGGCCTGGGTTCAATCCCTGGTTGGGGAACTAAGCCGCATGGTGTGGCCAAAAAAAAAAAAAAGAAAATTGTAAAAAAAATAAACAGGGAAAAGCTATCTGAGAGTATATAATTATAAATGTCTATTCTCCCCATCAGTAAAGTGGGGATAATAATGTACCCACTTCATATCATTGATCCAAGTATTAAATGAAGTAGTGCATGCAAATTCTTTGCCTGCTGCCTGGCATACAGATTAAAATCCATAAATGTTTTATTAGCTACAGTGATTATGAAAATGTGACAAAAGTTGGTGCTGGAGCCAGATTTTAAAGGAAAATGAGAGGGGGTATAGCTCAGTGGTAGAGCATTTGACTGCAGATCAAGAGGTCCCCGGTTCAAATCCGGGTACCCCCTTGTCTACTTTTCTGGGCTTCCCTGGTGGTGCAGTGGTTAAGAATCCACCTGCCAATGCAGGGGACATGGGTTCGAGCCCTGGTCCAGGAAGATCCCACATGCCACGGAGCAACTAAGCCCGCATACCCCAACTACTGAGCCCACGTGCCACAACTACTGAAGCCCACGTGCCTAGAGCCTGTGCTCCACAACAAGAGAAGCCACCGCAATGAGAAGCCTGTGCACCGCAACGAAGAGTAGCCTGCGCTCGCTGCAACTACAGAAAGCCCATGCGCAGCAACAAAGACCTAAAGCAGCCATAAATAAATAAATAAATAAATAAAATTTATTTTTTAAAAAAGGAAAATGCTCTAAAATTAAATTAAAATTAAAGTAAATGCTCTGATATCTACTCAGTAGCTTTGTGAGGGTAGGTACTGGGTCTTGATTGCTGTGGTTTTCATAGTGCTTAGTGCCTATTCGATAAGTAATTTTTGAATAATTACTGAGCCCTCAGTATGGTCATCACAGACTGAAAAGGAGTTTGAAAGCTTTGGAAAGTAAAATGGTGATTTTGAAGAGGATTCTAATTCTGGGGTAGAAGTATTGAAAAGTAGGTAGATGAGAAGGGTGGAGAGGAGGGGTTCATGGACTTAGAAGGTCAACATGAACACCCACAAATTCTTAAGTTTTTTTCCAGAGTTTAAAGTCATGAGCTTAGTCAAGAAATTCTAACATGATATGGGTTGAATTGCACCATCCCCCCAAATTTATATGTTGAAATCCTAACCTCCAGTACCTCACAATGTGACCTTAGTTGGAAACAGGGACATGGAAGTAAACTAAATATCCATCTACAGATGAATGGCTAAAGAAGATGTGTTTTATATATATATATATATACACACATATATATATACATATATATGTGTGTATATATATACATATATATATATATATATATGTATATATATACAGTGGATTTTTACCCAGCCATAAAAAAGACTGAAATAATGGTATTTGCAGCAACATGGATGGACCTAGAGATGATCATACTAAGTGAAGTAAGTCAGACAGAGAAAGACAAATATCATATGATCTCACTTATATGTGTAATCTAAAAAATTGATACAAGTGAACTTATTTACAAAACAGAAATAGACTTAGACACAGAAAACAAACTTACGGTTACCAAAGGGGAAAGGGGGGGCAAGGACAAATTAGGAATTTGGGATTAATAGATCTACACTACTATATATAATATAAAATAGATAAGCAACAAGGACCTACTGTATAGCACAGGGACCTATATTCAATATCTTGTAATAACTTATGGAATCACTTTGCTGTACACTTTGCTGTTACAGAAACATTGTAAATCAACTACACCTCAATTAAAAAAAAAAAAGATGAGGTCAAACTGGAGAAGGGTGGGCTTTGAATCCAGTACCTCTAGTGTCCTTATAAAAAGACAAAAACTGGACATAGACAAGCACACAGGGAGAATGTCGTGTGAAGATGAAGGCAGAGATCAACATGGTGATCCTATAAGCCAAGAACACCAAAGATGGCCAGCAAACCACCAGCTAGGGGAGAGGCCTGGAACAGATTCTCTCTCACAGCCCTCAGAGGGAACCAACTCTGCTGAAACCTTGATTTTGGACATCCAGCCTCCAGAACTGTGATACAATGAATTTCTGTTGGTTAAGCCACCCATTTTGTGGTACTTTGTTACCACATTAGTTTGCTACGCAGCTCTAGCAAACTAATGTATGAAGCAAACAAATCCAAAAATGCTGCCCCTCCGGCTCTCCCAGTGGTAATTTCTGCCTAAGCCCAGATAATTAGATCTATAGGTGCTTGCCCCAAACCACTTCTGTTACAACAGCTCCTGCCAAGTATGCTTCCAAGCAGCAGGCAGAATGATGTGGAAAGCCCTTGACCTATTAGTCCCAAGGAGCACAGTAGTCTTAAGTCCAATCAACTACAACCATGCAATTAAAAAAAAAAAATCCTGCTTAGATCTGAAGAGCTTTAAAAAAGTTTGCAATTTAGCTATTTCATCCTAACACTATTTTAATAAGTAATAATAATTGCTAAAAATTGATTGATTATTGTGGGTTAGGGAGTTTGCTAAACACTTTACAAACATCATTTCTTTAATCCTCTCAACAGCCTTAGGAGATAAGTACTATTATTTACATTTTATCAAGGAAGAAACTGAGACTCAGAGAATTAGCTTGTCTACAAATCCATAGCTAGCCAGTAATGGAGCTGACCTCAGACCCGAGGTGGCCTGAGCCCAGAGTCCATGATCTTTGTTACCACGCTCCTCTGTCTCCTGAGGGTACTGGGCCTCCATGCAGAGAAAGCTTCTGGAACATTAGATCCCTCCCCTTGTCTGACTTAGTCTCCTTGTAATTGACATAAAAGCTACTGCTTGTCCTGCCTGCATTTTCAAGCTCAAATTGAAACAAAAGTGACGGGCATATAGTAAGTGCTCAGTAAGTGTTAGCTATTATTGCTATTAATATTGCATTGTATGTGTTTCTCTCTGGCAAGGGAGGTGAATCCCTAGTCTATTGCTAACAATGAGTACTTAGAAGTGTTCCTGAATGAACAAGATGAGTGGAGTAGGGGCTTGGAAAGTAAAGTTGATCTAGGAAAAAAAATGAGAAGTGAGCGTAGGGAGCTTAGGGCTGGGGGAGGGGGCGAGGGACAGAGAAAGCAGTTGGCAGAAGGCCAGATACCACTTTGCCTTTGGTATGGCTGCCCCTGGGGGTTGAGAGGTGGGGGCTGTGTAGCCTTTCTTCTCCTGATTGGTCAGCTCACCTAGCTTTATCCTGTATTTTCTCCCCTTTATGGTGTTGGGGAGGCTGCAGCTTGTGGTTACGTAGAGCTTCCTGGAATTCTTCCAGGAAGAGGAGAAGTGCATGAGGTGCTGACAAACAAAGGTTCCAGGGGTGAAGAAGTGTGTGAATAAGAGTGATTGTGTACCGTCCATCTGCGTCATGGTGAGGCCGGAGGGCATTGGAATCAGGCAGATTTAGGTGGAAGTCCCAGCTCTCCCATTTTAGCAACTGTGTGACTTACCTTCCTGAGTCTGATTTTCTCTTCTATAATAAGGATGATAATGGTACCTACTGCATAAGCATTTAAAAGCCTAGTACAATGCCTAATAAATTATAGCGGTTGTTATTATTTTAAGTGTTAGGGTTTAATATCCTCTCTGCCTGAACATTTGAATTCCCAAGTCTCCTCCTCTCCCTCCTGTTCCCTCACTCCTGAAAATTTGAGACAAATTCCTCCAAGTGCCCCTTGATACCTCTGCTTTCCCCTGGTCCTTCCAGTGGGGCCAGGCCTTCAGGGACCCTTGGGCAGCCCTAGGACAGTGGAAAGCATCTCTCCATGACTCTGGGATGGTCCTTTTTTCCCCACAGCCTAGGAAGGGTTGATAAAAGCCTTATCTGAGTCACATTCCATTACAGGATTAAATCAGACTTGCTCTGGGGCCTTCTGTCTGCTACCCCAGGCTTGATGCCGGCAGCTCCTTGTTATTGCCTTTGGCCCAATCTGAGGTCATCACACTTCTTTGGGCCCAAGGGACCCTCAGAGGCAGAGGCTGAGGAGAGGCTCTGGCAGCCATTTGGGATCAATTTCAAGTAGCAAGGACTGACTAAGCATGGAAGCCAACAGCTAGGCACTCACTAGGCACCTTGGGTTGCAGACTGGGAGGAAGGATGCTCACCCAGTCATCTCCAACCTAAGGCAAGAAATGACAGGCTCCACGAGGGCAGTCAACAGGGATGCAGGAGATTAGCAAAGGAGAGTTAATGGGGCAAAGGTATCATCATGTAATTGCAGAGTTATGGGGCAAAGGAATAATTGTGTGATTGCGGGTGAGTTGCTAAATTTCTATGAGACTTAGTTTTTTCAACTCTGAGCTGGGAACATTAGCATTTACTACAAAAAGTTAATTTAGATCGAAATGTATGAGTTAAAACAACTAGGTTTTAGAGATAAACCTGAGTTTGGATTCTGGCTTGGCCACCCACTGACCTTGTGCCACACTGTTAACTTCTCAGACCCTGTTTCCTCATGGGTAAAAAGGAGGAAATAACACTTCCCTCCCAGGGTTGTACAGGTTAGAGAAATTTAGGCATAGCAGTTAGCACTTACTAAAGGCAAGTGCACTAGGGCAAGTGCGTACCCCCGTCCCCTGGCCCCTAGTGCTGCTCAACGAATGGGCACTCATGAGTCTTCTTCAGACAGTGTAGGTGGGAGTGCGTTTAGCCTTCTTGTCTACCTTCTCAAATTAGAGAAGCAGCAGAGAAGATGCATTTCTCTTGCCCAGGTTGCGAGTGTTGCAGGGGGGTGCGGGGGGAAGGTATTAGAGGATGGGATGCATGTCTTTGTGTGTCCCCTGGCAGAAAGAGCTGGGACTGAGCCAGATGCCTCCTCAGCATGAGGTCAACACTGTGGAGATGTGTTTACCGGACTTGGGTCAGCTTGGGACCAGCCTCAGCTTGGAGGGCAAAGCAGGAAGGAAGGGAGAAAGGGGGATTTCATTAGCCTCCAACAACCAGGTGGGCCTTGGAGTAGGCAGGTGCAAGCTGTGAGCTGTCTGGGAGGCTATCCAAAGACAGGGAAGGCCTAAATGCTCAGTGCCAGGCTGCCCCAGCAAGGGCTCCTTCCTGAGTCTGAGGTGCCAGCTCAGGACTCCCAGCTTGTACTTCACCCTCTCTCTGCCCAGATCTTTCATCTTCCTGGCTCCCTTCTTCTCCCTTACTTCTTGTTTTTATTTGCCACCACTCTGTAATTTTATTGTGATTGATCCTTTCCTGACCTGGACCCAGCAGGTAATCTGGCAAGTGTGAAGGGACACCGGACACCGTGCCTGTTGGAAATGCAACAATCTTTGTGTAACGACTGTCTGCATGGCATGATCTCATCTCATTCTCAGAACAACTTTATGAGCGAGCTTCTCTTAGTACCCTCCTATTCAAGTTGAGGAAACTCTCATTCTATGAGATAAAACAACTTGCTCATGGTTACTTGACTAAGAAGTGGCTGAAGCAGGACTTGTCCAAAGACTGAGTGACTTTTCCATTCCAACTCCAGATAAAGAGCATTCTCGGGTCTGAGCTGTGCTTTCTACACTCATGGACGCTGGGGAAGTGTGAGAACGGAGCTGTTTTTTCAGGGAGGGCCCGCAAGCTCAGTGGAGTGGCCACTGTGCCGCCAGAAACAGTGGGCTGGTAGAGGGTCCTCTGATGTCTTCCTCAGGGGGCAGGAGCCAGGCATTGAGCTCACAGGAGGGGGTATGCTGAAAGTGGAGATTATTCCATCCAAGTTTTAAAGGGAAGCCCAGAGGTTCCTGGGGAACATAATAAAATAAAACAAAAATGGGGGAGGCAGTAGGTTACTTTGAAATGATGCCAGTAGATGCCCCCTGCTATAGCAGTGGTTAGGCACATGAGCCTTGGAGTCTGGCAGATCTGGGTTTGAGTGCCACATTGGCACCTGCTTCTGTGGGTGACCTTTCGCAAGGCATTTAAATTCTTGAAGCCTCAGTTTCTTCATCTGTAAAATGGAGATGATAGGGGTACTTTGTTGTGAGGATCAAATGATATCATGTTTCATAAAGCTCATAGCCTAATACCTGAACCTCAGTCAATTAAAAAAAAAAAAAAGGTATTGGTAATAGAACTGGATTAAGAGTAAACACCTGTCAGAAATGTTCTTTACCTTGATCTGGGTGGTGGTTTTATGAGTGTGTGCATATGTAAAAAAAAACAAAACCTTGAATTGTACACTTAAGATCAAATTACTTTTCACATGTGAAAATGGGTACTTTTCACATTTTATTGTATGTATCTTATACCTTAACAAAAAAAAACAAGAACAAGAAAAACAAAAGGAAGCTCTTGTAAGTCAGGGTTGGTAAAGTGAAAGGGTTCAAATTAAAAAAAAAAAAAATTGCAGGCTAAAATGTAGGAAAAAATGTATTATGGAGGTATGTCAGGAAGTTAATTGATAAAAACATGTCTTCCCCCCTCGGATTTTGTAATGCTTATGGGATTTGTCAGGTTTTTTTTTTTTTGACCTCACCACGTGGCATTTGGATCTTAGTTCCCCAATCTGGGATCGAACCAGCGCCCCCTGCAATGGCAGCGTGGAGTCTTAAACCACTGGATCGCCAAGGAAATCCCTGTCATTTTTTTTTAATGTGTAATTTTGTATGATTTCTTTTATTATCCTAAGTAAATATTCACTTTTGTAGTGAAAAAAATGTGAATGACCCCCCTCTTCGGTAGTGCTTCGCAGTAGGACCCTCTTGGGATAGGAGAGAAAGCAGGAGTTGCTAGGTTGGATGAGGACAGAGCCACCCCCCTCCTGCCCCCTCCCTCAGCTGGTTGGAACCAATGAACAGCCTGTGTGTGGGGTCCCGTGGTTGTCCTGAGGGAAGCCTGCCTGATGGGAAGCCTGCTGTGATCAGGCTTAGCTCTTTGCCCCTACAGAAGGAGCTCCCACTGTATCATCTTCCCCATCGCAAAGAGAATGAGCAACACAGTGATATCAGCCCAGTCAATTCTCCCTCCTCCTAACAGTTCTCAGCATTGACCTTGGAGGTGAGGCATCCTTAGGGGGACCTTACTGAGTAATAGGGATAAAGAACACTGAGAAGGGGGGGTACCCAGGCTCTGAGCCCCCGATGAGCAGGGCTGGTAGCGAGGCCTCCCATTACATCCTGGAGCTATTACCTTGGGGAAATGGAATTGGACAAGCCTGCCTTCCCATTATGCAAAGAAAGGGCTTTTCAAGTAAATTTCCATTTAAGTATGAGCTGAGATCAGTGAAGATGGGGCCATAATAGCTTAGATGGTCATCACAGCTATTAAAAATACATTTTTTACCATGTGCTCAGGCTGCCTTGTCATCTTCATATCATTCATCCCCAGAAGACTGTGACTCAACCTTTTGCAAGCTTCTGGGAGGCAGGTTAATGTGCATCTGTATTTTCAACTTTTTAATTCTTTGACATACACAGTGGATGAAATTTACATGCTTGACACAGCCCATGGATGTATTCAGAATGTGATAAAAAGTCGGTCCAGGATGGAGATGGAGATGGGTGGTGGGTGGTTAGTAAATCACTTCACTTACTGGTCATTGCCTGCAATTCTGGGCTTACCTCTCTCTTTAGACCACCTTGTGCTGCCATTCCCTGCGTAGGACCTCAGACAAGCACAGTTCCATTTTTAGCTCAAGGCCTTCAAATGGTGGTCTCTGCTGCCTGGATACTCTTCCCCCATTCTCTACCAGGCTGACTCCCACTTATTCTCCAGGTCTCAGCTTGAACCTATGTCTTCAAGGAAGCCTGCCCTGACCCACTCCCCACCCCCAGACCAGGTTAGGGCCTTCAACTGGATTTCTGTCTTTGGATAACAAACTGCCCTTAACCATTTGCTCCTGATTCTGCAGTTTGACTGGACTCAGTCTTGCCTGGGTGACCTCTGCAGCTGCTGTCAGTTGTTGGGTTGACTGGCTGCTAGCTGTTCCTAGGTAGCCTTGCTCATTGTAAGGAGCCTCAGCCAAAATGGTGGAAACAGCTGGGACAGCTAGAGTGCCTGAGACAGCTAGGAGGCTAACCTGGGGCTTCCTTACATGGTGGCTTCAGGGCAGCAAGAGGGTGAGAGTAGAAGCTGTAAGGTCCCTTGATGCCTTCCTCCAACTCTCAAGCATTGGAAACTGGGCTTTCAGGGCAGGTGGCCCTCAGAGTACATCCCTTGAAGGTCCCCAGAAGTCATATAATGTCACTTCTACTGCATTTGTTTTACCAATAGGTTAAAGAAAGTCATAGGGCCAGCACAAATTCAACGGCAGAGAAATAGACTCACTTCTTGATGAAAAGTCACCTTGCAAAAGGGCATGTATCCAGGGATAGAAGGACTTACAGCCATCTTTGGCCATAGTCTAGCACAGGTCTAGTTACCTAAGTGTTTCCTTCGCTGCTCTTATAACTGTTGTTGACTAATTCCTTGTATGATTGTTTCTTTGTCATTTTTATCTCCCACTAGACAACAGGGTCCATGAATGTAGGGACTGACTATCTTGTTCATCACTCTAGTCCCAGAGCCTGGCACATAGTGGAAACTAAGTAGTTGTTAAATGAACAGATGGTTGAATGAATGAATAAATAAGGCTCCAGGAGTCCCAGAGTTGCAGCATAAGGCTTTGGAGATAGTCCTGGGTTTGAAATCTAGTTCTATCACTTCCTAGGTGTTTGACCTTAGGCAAGTTGCTTGATCGCTGAGCCTCAGTTTCTTTATCTTTAGAGATTAAAATAAACCACACCTGGGTACTTCCCTGGTGGCGCAGTGGTTGGGACTCCACGCTCCCAATGCAGGAGGCCCGGTTTCGATCCCTGGTCAGGGAAATGGATCCCACGTGCATGCAACAGCTAGGAGTTTGCCTGCCACAACTAAGACCCGGCGCAGCCAAATAAATAAATAAAATAAATATTTTAAAAAAATAGGGACTTCCCTGGTGGTGCAGAGATTAAGAATCCGCCTGCCAATGCAGGGGACATGGGTTCAAGCCCTGGTCCGGGAAGATCCCACATGCCATGGAGCAACTAAGCCCGTGTGCCACAACTACTGAGCCCACGTGCCACAACTACTGAAGCCCACGCACTTAGAGCCCGTGCTCTGCACCAAGAGAAGCCACCGCAAGGAGAAACCCGCGCACCACAACGAAGAGTAGCCCCTGCTCGCCGCAACTAGAGAAAGCCCGCGTGCAGCAACGAAGACCCAATGCAGCCAAAAATAATTAATTAATTAATTAATTAATTAAAAACAAAAAATAAACCACACCTCACAGTCTAATCCTAACCATGAGGGTTTCAACTCCACATTTGCTCTCTTCCCTTCTCTTTGTGACCCTCTTAGCTTTTCTTACTCAACAGGTGAGGGCTAGTTTCCTTGTTTTAAGGGCCTTCCCTCAACTCCCAAGCATTGGAAACTGGGCTTTCAGGGCAGGTGGCCCTCAGAGTACATCCCTTGAAGGTCCCCAGGAGTCTATTCTATATAGAACATTGCCCCAACACTATTAGTGGCTGCAAACCAGTGGTTCTCAACTAGGAGTGATTCTGCCCCACAGGGGACGTTTGGCAATGTCTGAGACATTTTTGGTTGTCACAGGCATTTTTGGTTGGGGAGGGGAATGCTACTGGCATCTAGAGGCTAGCAGCTAGGGATGTTAAACATCTTAGAATGCACAGGACAGCCCTCTCCCAGCCCCAACAAAAATCTAAACAGCCCCAGATATCCGTAGGGCTGAAACCCTGATGGGAACTGACTGTTTTTTCTGTCCTCACCAGTTTAGATGTAATAGATTCTTCCTGGTAGTAGTCAGCCCTCACCCTTCTTTAGCTCTGGTGTCTGGTCATGGCCACAGTTCTCCCATTCCTGGACCACACAGCTTTTGAGCAACAGCTTTTCTGCTTAGGCAGTTTGAAGAGAAGGGAGGGAGGAAATGGCTCTATCTGTTGGCCAGAGCTGGGATCACAGCAGGAGAAGACAATGGAGTTTTTTCTGGGAAAGGCCTCAGGTGTGTCAACCTTCACTGTATTACAGACCCCTAGGGCAGCTGGAGAATGTTAGTTGGGACAGCACATGACTGGATAAAGTTGTTACTGAAGCTGTCGTGTGTGACAAGCTTGGGGTTAGGGCCTAGAGTTGTATTCAGCAACTTCTTATTCTTTCTTCTTTTTTAGAAATTATTTAAAAAATTATCCCAGGGGTCCAGACCCAGGAATGGAGATGATCCTAGAACTTCATTTTCTCAAAGGGGGTTAGTGTCCTAGGCATAACAGCACACCAGCCAGGAAGGTGTTTGTAGCCACCTAGTGGGTGCTTGTTAAACACTTGCCAAACTGAATCCAGAGTTTAGGGGAAACTGCACAAGCACACAGCTGCTTTTAATACCCCTGTTGGGAAGAAAATTTACTCTATCAAAGAAAGAGGAAGAAAAGGAGAGAGGAAGGGAAAGGTTTTAACTGATTACTGGGTACTTTATGTGTCATTTCTTCTGATCCTCACAACAACCCTGTGTGGTCGATTACTGACCATTAGTATCATCACCCCCATTTTATAGATGGAGAGGTTTAGTGACTTGCATTAAGCCACTGCTGGTATATAATGGAACCACAATTTGAACCCAGGTCTCTATGACTCCAAAGGCCTATTTCCATTATACCACAGAATTCTTCCATCAGAGAAGAAATGATTTTAAAATAATAATAAAAATATAAACAACTGTTTATTGACTTCCAACCATATGCCAAGGTCTGTGCTAAGGTTTCACATAGATTATCTCATTTAACCCTCACACAAACACTATCTCATTCAATTTTACCACGAGCCTGTAAGGTAGGTATTGTTCTTATTATTCCCATTTTATAGATAAGGATACTGAAGTCCATAAGAATTAAGTATGTTGCTCTAGGTTTCATAGCTGTGAAATAGCGGAGTGCGGAAGGGAAAAAAAAGGGAATTCTTTAAAAGGAGGAGAATGGAAGAAAGAATGTACAGAGGGAGGAAAGGAAAAGAGAAAGAGCAAAGGGAAAGGAGGGGAGGAGGAAAGAAAGTGTCACTGGAGGGGCTTCTAAAGAACTGGTAATCTCTTTGGTCTTGGCCACAGAAGAGGTGAGGAAGGGGATGTCATCACTGGGAAAGCGTCACAGTAAGGTGCACACATTGTGCCGCCTCCCACCTTCAGAAGTCAACCTGTGGCAAATGTGGCTACCTGGCCAAGAGGAAGAGAAAGTATAATGGAGTGCCAAGGCTAAAAGACAAAATATCACCTTGACCAGTGAATGAGGCACCTAAAAATTGTATGCTGTGGATTCAGGCATGGATTCTGTGAAGGAGCAACACCTAAACCCAAGAGGGCAGCTGTTGCAGCATACAGTTCATCTTATGGGTTTCAATGGTTAGTCATGCATTAAGTGTTCTGGTTTAAAAAAAATTTTTTTTGTAAATAAATAAATAAAAATAAAGAACTGGTAATGTTCTTTAAAAAAATTTTTTTATTGGCATATAGTTGATTTACAATGTTGTGTTAGTTTTAGGTGTACAGCAAAGTGAATCAGTTATACATATACATATATCCACTTTTTTAGATTCTTTTCCTATATAGGCCATTACAGAGTATTGAGTAGACTTCCCTGTGCTATACGGCAGGTTCTTATTAGTAGCCATCTGTTTTATATATAGTAGTGTGTATATGTCAATCCCAATCTCCCAATTTATCCCTTCCCCCCATATCCCCTGGTGACCATAAGTTTGTTTTCTACATTTGTGACTCTACTTCTGTTTTGTAAGTCAGTTCATTTTTGTACCCTTTTTTTAGATTCCACATATAAGCGATATCATATGATATTTGTCTTTCTGTGTCTGACTTACTTCACTCAGTATGACAATCTCTAGGTCCATCCATGTTGCTGCAAATGGCATTATTTTGTTCTTTTTTATGACTAATTTATTCCATTGTATATATGTACCACATCCTCTTTATCCATTCCTCTGTCGATGGACATTTAGGTTGCTTAGGAACTGGTAATGTTTTATTCTTAATCGAAGTAGTGGGTCATGGGTGCTCTTTTAATTTCCTCCCTCCCTCCCTTCCTTCCTCCCTTCCTTCCTTCCTTCCTTCCTTCCTTCCCTCCCTTTCTTTTTTGGCTGCACTGGGTCTTCACTGCAGCATGCTGGATCTTTTAGTTGGGGCATGCAAACTCTCAGTTGTGGCATGCACGTGGGATCTAGTTCCCTGACCAGGGATTGAACTCGGGTCTCTGCATTGGGAGCACAGAGTCTTACCCACTGGACCGCCAGGGAAGTCCCTTAGTATTATTCTTTAAACTGTTCTTATATACTGTATGTTATGTATAAACATACTTATGTACTGTATCTGATATAAATGTATCATACCTGTAAAATAGGGATAATGATACCTGCTTTGCAGGGTTGTCATGCAAATTAGTGATCTGATATGTAAAGATCCCAGCAGAGAGTAAGTGTTCAAGAATATCTTACATGTATCCAGTGCTCATTGTGTTAACAATTGCTCTAAATATATTACATGGATTATCTCATTCAGTTCTTACCCCAACTGAATAGCAGGAATTATTGTTATGATCCTCATTTTATCATTGAATGACCTAAAGGACATAGAATAAATGCTATTCTCAAGATCTTGGGAATACTGGTAATGGTGGAGTTAGGGCTTGAACCTAGGTAATATGGCTTAGGGCCCATATTCTACAGCTCTCCACTCAACTGCCTCCAAGTAAAAAACTCATTATTACCACCATTGTACCCCTGGAGAGAGAAGAAATGTAAAAGGAGAACTGATGTCAGCTTGGAAATAAAACACCTTTGAACTGGGCTGAGATTGGTGGTGCTGGAAAGGCAAGGAAGTAGAGATCAGGAGTTCACAAAGGTGTTGGGGGGGGCGGTCCACATCATTAAAGGTGGTGATTATGGCTTTCATTTTTTAAACATTTAACAAATAAGATAATTATTAAAATATTTTCTCCTGATAAAAGGAAACAGTTTGGGTCTTGAGTGAATGAAAGAATGAATGTGAGGTGGTTCTTGGTGATCAGAGGAACATGAAACAGTTTACAGTGGACATCTGAACAACATGGGATTTAGGAGTGCCAGCCCCTGCCCCCCAGTCAAAAATCTGAGTATAACTTCTTTTTTTTTTTGGCTGCGTTGGGTCTTCATTGCTGTGCGCGGGCTTTCTCTAGTTGCAGAGAGCAGGGGCTACTTTTCGTTGCGGTGCGCGGGCTTCACACTGTGGTGGCTTCTCTTGTTGCGGAGCACGGGCTCTAGGCGCACGGGCTTCAGTAGTTGTGGCATATGGGCTCAGTAGTTGTGGCTCACGGGCTCTAGAGCGCAGGCTCAGTAGTTGTGGCGCACGGGCTTAGTTGCTCCACGGCATGTGGGATCTTCCCAGACCAGGGAAGCCCACATATATGTATTTATTGAAAAAATCTGCATATAAGTGGATCTGCGCAGTTCTAACCCATGTTGTTCAAGGGTCAGCTGTATTACTCAGCTGAACACTGGAAGCCTCCGTGGTGGATTTGACTGTTGTAGTGTTTTATTTTAAGTCATATATACTTTAAAAATTTACCCACAATGAGCTTCCCTGGTGGCTCAGTGGTTCAGAATCTGCCTGCCAAGGCAGGGGACACGGGTTTAATCCCTGGTCTGGGAAGATCTCACATGCTGTGGAGCAATTAAGCCCGAGCGCCACAACTACTGAGCCTGCGCTCTAGAGCCCGCGAGCCACAACTACTGAGCCCATGTCGCACAACTACTGAAGCCCATGCACCTAGAGCCTGTGCTCTGCAACAAGAGAAGCCACCACAACGAGAAGCCCGCGCACTGCAACGAAGAGTAGCCCCGGCTCGACGCAATTAGAGAAAATCCTGCGTGCAGCAACAAAGACCTAATATAGCCAAAAATAAATAAATAAATAAATTTATTTATTAAAAAAAAATTGTGTGACAATTATATCCAATTTATCTTTTCATTCATTGGGACAAAAGACTGGCTACACTAAAAATGTATTGTTTGTAAATAAGTGCTTGCCAAAAGCATATTGAAATCATCTCTATTTTCTTGTTATTTAAAAACAAAACATAAAATTATAGACAATTATAAAAATAAACAATAACATTTTGAAGGGCAAATATAAGAATTCTAAACAAGTCATAAAAGCAGTATCTATCTATCTATAATGCCATAAACAGTTACATTTCATTCTATGTGTCAGTATTTATTCAGTTTATATTCAGTATATATATACAAATACATGTACATAGATACACATGAGTAGATGTATGATATACTGTAATTTTTGTATTTGCTAACAAATCATTTTTTCTTAAATTATAAATTTAAAACAAAGTGTGCAACACTTATGAAACAAGAAAAAAGTAGAATTTTGCCTTCATGCACTGTATAGTATGTTGCGATAAAGTTGACTTCAGAATACAATCTTTAATAATACATGTTAATCTAAACAACATGATTTACTTAAAATCACTTCTATATAACACCCAAAGAATGGGTTCAAAACATTCCCAAGGGAGTTGGTAAAACCATATATTACTATGAAAGGGTTACAAACAAAACAAGGTTGAAAATGTTCATGTAGTGTTTAAGAACTCTGGGTTTTGGAGTCAGAGCTGGGTTATAATCTAAACACTCTCCTTGGAAGAGTGATGCAAACTCTCTGAGCTTTCGTTTTCTTCATCTGTAAAACTGGGATGATACAATATCATAGAGCTGTTTTAATGGTTAAACCAGATTATGTATGTAAAAGTACAGAACCTGTCACAAGGTAAGCCCTCAATAAATGTTAGTTACCCTCCCCCCTCCCCCGGGGTAAGAAAAAGGTGGGTAAAGAGGAAGAATTCTCCACCTGTGGCCATACAACTTACTTCTTTAAGAAAAAATCTAGAGGATACCAGACATCCTTGCTAGACACATACACCACTATGTCATCCAGCGGCACAGAATCTGCCCACGAACTACACTCTTATCTTTCGTCCAATCACATCATTCTGCACTCTCTTGCCCCTATTCCCAACCCTAGCTTCCCAAGCCACCTTCCCAATCACTCATTCCTCTCTGCCCCGCCCAGAAGTCGTGGCTATCCCCCCTCTTTCTTGTTCTAACTTTCGCGCCCCACTAGTTCTTCGCCAATCGGAGAAGTAATTGCCTCTTCCCTCCCCGCCTCTTACTGATGTTCCGAGAAGGAAGATTTCTGATTGGTTTTTCTGGAGCAAGAGCGTGCCAATAACAGATAGACTTTTTTGGAGCGGAGGGGCAGCCAGTATTTTCGCTGGTGATTGGCTGGGGTGGCCAAGACAGGAAAATGGCTGCCAGCTCCTCTGTAGTCCCGGTGGCAGTGTCGGCTGCTGTGGTCTCCGCCCTGTCATCGAGCGGCGATTTCTCAAATTTGCGGGAAATTAAAAAGCAGCTGCTACTTATCGCGGGCCTTACCCGGGAGCGGGGCCTACTGCACAGTAGCAAATGGTAAGATGTCGGAGTCCGAGGGGACCGGGCTTGGATCCTCGGCCTTGGGGGTCTTGAGCTGATTCAGTTTGTGTGGGTGTTCCAGGTCTGCGGAGTTGGCCTTCTCCCTCCCGGCGTTGCCTCTGTCCGAGCTGCAGCCTCCGCCGCCTATTACAGAGGTAAGCACGTCTTCACAGTGAGTGCTCCCCATCATCAGAAGAGATACTGAGTGCCCTGTCACCGGAAGGGAGCATACTGCTTAGCAGGGATATTTGTAGAGGAAATTCAAGCATTCAAAGAGCTGGGTGTTTTAAGCGATTTTATCTGTATGTTTTTTCTAAGCTTTGAAAGACTTAGTGGTGCTCTTACTTAAGCTGGAGAGATTAGTAAACAATCCTTGCTTAAGATTTCAGCCTTTTAGGTTTTCTAGCTCAACCTAGACAGTATTCATAACGAGGAGAAGCGTCAAAGGTTTGTATTCGATTGGCCAAAAAGTTCCTTCGGTTTTAAAATAAAAGTACAAATCACACATTTTGCATTTTCACCAAGAACTTTATTGAACAACGTATTCACTGTTCCACTACCTTCTCACATTTTTCAGGCAACTTCATAATTCCATCTTACCAAAACTTTTTATCTTTTTGAGCGAAGAACTGTTCCAGGTGCCTTTTACAGTCTTCCAGGGAATTGAAATTTTTTCTGTTAAGAGAATTTTGTAAAGACCTAAATAAATGGAAATCCAAAGGTGCAATGTCTGGTGAATACAGCAGTTGAATCAGAACTTCCCAGCCAAGCTGTAACAGTTTTTGCCTGGTCATCAAAGAAACATGCAGTCGTGCATTATCCTGATGGGAGATTATGCGTATTCTGTTGACTAATTCTGGAGGCTTTTCGTCAAGTGCTGCTTTCAGTTCGTCTAATTGGGAGCAGTACTCGTTGGAATTAATTGTTTGGTTTTCCGGAAGGAGCTCATAATAGAGGACGCCTTTCCAATTGTACCATATACACAACATCACCTTCTTTGGATGAAAACCGGCCTTTGGTGTGGTTGATGGTGGTTCATTTCGCTTGCTTCACGATCTCTTCCGTTCCACGTTATTGTACAGTATCTATCCGCTTTTCATCGCCCGTCACAATTGTTTTAAAAACGGAACGTTTTCATTGCGTTTAAGAGAGAAAACACATGCGGAAAAACGGTCGAGAAGGTTTTTTTTCCGCTTAACTTACGTGTAACCCAAACATCAAAGCAATTCACATAACCAAGCTGGTGCAAATGATTTTCAACTCTTGATTTGGATATTTTGAGTATGTCAGCTATCTCCTGCATGGTATAACGTTGCTTGTTCTCAATTAATGTCTCAATTTGATCACTGTCAACTTCAACTGGTCTACCCAACCATGCAGCCTCATCCAGTGAGAAACCTCCTGCACGAAACTTCGCAAACCACTTTTGACACGTTCGATCAGTCACAGCACTGTCTCCATACACTGCACAAATCTTTTTTTGCGTTTCAGTTGCGTTTTTACCTTTCTTGAAATAATAAAGCATAATATGCGGAAAATGTTGCTTTTTTCCTTCCATCTTCAATATTAAAATGGCTACACAAAAGTTCACCAGTTTTGATAAGTTTTTAAAAAAATTAACCTTGATATGACAGCTGTCACATTACACTCTAGCAAAATTGTTTCAAATGAAGTTAAAGACGACTAAGCACTACTAGAGCCATCTAATGGAAAAAACCAAATGAACTTTTTGGCCAACCCAATACAACAGCACAAAACTGATTTTGGATCCAGACAGCTCTGGGTTCAAATCTCAGCCATACTAGTGACTTTTGGCAACTTAATTAACCTCCTGAGCCACAGTTTCCCCATCTGTGGATAATAGTATTTACTTTGTGGGGATATTGAGAGAATTAAATGAGATAGGAATACATTTTATGTATGATCTATAGTATGTATGTTTACATAGTCTGTGTTGTCTGAAAGATCTTTATCATAATCCATTTTATTTTTCCTGAAGATGCCATTTCTTGATTACCACCCCCACCAATCACACACACACACACACACACACACACACGCACTTAAAAACAATGAATGTTCCTTAATCCAAAAGATACAATGCAGGTGAGAGAGGCAGGAGAAGAAATAAGTAAATGGTGAGTGTACGTGAAAAGGGCCACCAGAATCCTAAGCTGAATGGCCATATTTAGGACATGTTCATCCAATGAAGAAAATATTGAACATAATTTTGGTTCCAGTTTTGTGCTGGTAATATTTGGACATGAAGGATGAGGAGAATGAAATTACTAAAGTTTTAATCAACTTATCCTTAGAATTTGGGGGGAGTGTATGTTTTTACCTCAAATGTGCATCATTTCATTTTTTTTTTTTTTTACATAAAGAATTATAGCTGTGTTTTTTTGGTTTTTACAATACTAACATGTCAAAACTTTCTTGAATTACAAAAAGTATAAATAATTCCACAGCATGTTGCATTTATGTGGAAATTTAAAAGTCTGCCGAAGGAAAGGAATGTCAGATATTAATGCTAGACATTTTTCATGACTTTTTCACCTTCTCCTCATATCAAATCCGTATTACTGGCTCCATTTTACAGATGAAGAAGTGAATACTCAGAGAAGCTAAGTAAGTTCCCTACTAATGTCTTGAAACCAGGAAATCAAGGAGTCAGAATTTAAATCCAAGTCCCTAACACTAAAGCGTATGCAATTTCCCACAACATTTGCAGAAACAATAAAAGTTTCTGAGTGCATTGGTTTAGTTTTCTTAATTTTAATATTTTTCCCCAAGCTTTTATTTTGAAAAAATGTTCTGTGACCTTACTTCATAAACTAATAAATAAGTATTAGGTTTTTGGGAGGAGGAAAATAATTATTTTTTCTTACATCTTGAAATTAACGAATATTCTTGGATTTGAACTTTTGTTATCCTGTTCCTAACCACTTACATAAACTTGTCTCTTTTTTAGGAGGATGCCCAGGATATGGATGCTTACACCCTGGCCAAGGCCTACTTTGACGTTAAAGAGTATGATCGGGCAGCACATTTCCTGCATGGCTGCAATAGCAAGAAAGCCTATTTCCTGTACATGTATTCTAGATATCTGGTAAGGGCCATTTTAAGATGTCATTCTGCTGCAGCATCCATATTTAGAATCCCAGTAGCAAAAGTTTAATCTTCAAATAGTTTAGCAAAAGTCTACTTGGTGAATGTACTTTATAAATACTTAGCAATAATAAAGAAGACATCATAAGTAAAGTAAAAAAATAATGGTATGAAAGAAAATATAAAAATATTGGTAATATTCATTATTGACAAAGGTATGGGGCAGTAGACCCTCTGTTTCAGGAGTAAAAGTAGTTTGGCGTTGGTTTGGTTGGCGTGCCTGTGGGTGAGATTTGGCGCCCAGAACCACTGGGGCCTCAGCCCACCACCCACTCCTTGGTATGGGGAGATGAAACCCAGGCCCCGACATGTGTGGGCCGCTGCTCCGGGCAGATTATGTCAATTTGAAATACTATGCCCAAACAATTCTTCTTTAAGAAACTTAACTTGTCCAATAGAAATACTTCAATATGTGCACAAGGATATATATATGTACAGGGCTGTTCATTGAAGGGTTTTTTGTAATAGCCAAAAAAATTAAAAACCTAAATAACCATTAGTCAAGAAATTCATTGTTAATTTTTGCCTGAAGTATTCTTTATTATAATGTTGCAAAATGATGATTTTCTACTCCAGCACTCTTGAGTAGTAAATTCTACTCTAAGCAAGAGCCTGTCTTCCCCTTCTCCACTTATTTATGTATTTATCTAGTATCAGTATGGACTCAAGAATGCCTGTATTTTTAATTGTTTATAATTCATTATTTCACTTTATCATTTTGGTACTCAGATGATTCCAGATTTGGCCAGTGGGAGCCCCCGAATAGTTGTTTAAAATTAGTGACCAATAGTAGATGTCATTTTGGTTGGACTTGTACCCTTTAGGTCGAATCAGGCTGCTACAGGTTTCAGAATAAGCGGAAAAAAGACCTATTTATTGATTTTCTCTTACAGTCTGGAGAAAAGAAGAAGGATGATGAAACAGTTGATAGCCTAGGTATGAATTTCTTTCTCTTACCTTTTGGACTAAAGCAGAGGTTGCAAACTCTATAATGCCTGTAGGAGCCAGGCAGGTAATATAAACATGGGAAGTGGACTGAGGAGGAGTCTGCAAATTGGAGAGCACAACTGGCTGGTTGTCAGCCAGCTTCCTCTGAGGGTTGCCCGGTGGGAATGTGGGCCTGGTGTTGTCAGGGGCTTTCTTCCGCTGGCCCTTCCCTGTTCCCTGCAACCTGAACCTGGAAATTTAGATTTTTAGTTGAGGCTTCTGATTTTTAAACATTGATAATTAATTCAGATTTTTAAAAACCTGTGTGGGCCTAACAAAATATGACTGCAGACCAGTTATCAGTTGCAGTTTCTATAGTAAAGTAAATGGACTGTGTAAGATGTCATTGGCCGCTTGTGAGTGTTTGCTGGAAGTTCCAGGTGTAACTTTGGTTGATGCCAAAGGGAATATCTAGGTCTATGAAATGAAAAACAGCAGTCTACCCTTAGATAAGAAACTCTGTTTCTTTCCTAGGCCCCCTGGAGAAAGGTCAAGTGAAAAATGAGGCTCTTAGAGAATTGAGAGTGGAGCTCAGCAAAAAACACCAGGCTCGGGAACTTGATGGATTTGGCCTTTATCTGTAAGTGTTATAGTAATTTGGAACTTATGTGAGATATTCTTCTGAGTAGAGGGGAGATGTTATTAACTTCTGTGATCGTTCCCTTCTTTCCTAGGTATGGTGTGGTGCTTCGAAAGCTGGACTTGGTGAAAGAGGCCATTGATGTGTTTGTGGAGGCTACTCATGTTTTGCCTTTGCATTGGGGAGCCTGGCTAGAACTCTGTAACTTGATTACAGACAAGGAGATGGTAAATTGAGATGAGCTATGTGAAAAATCTTCTGCTTCAAGTCTTATGTAATTCTTTAATAATGGGGTAGGGGGAGAAAGTTTTGCTAAACCTTTCATTATAGCTACCTCTTTGCTCCTTCTCTAGTCTCTTTCACTGTTGGGATTTAGGTCTTTATTTGAAAGACTAATGTCTAGATCTTGTTTGGTAGTTGCTGTTGCATTTGCATTCAGTTGACTTAGAATATGTTTTCATATTCAAGTTTTACTGTAACTTGTTTTATAGACTAAATGTTATTATAGTTTCTCTCCTAATTCCAAAGATGCTATAGGAACAATTTCTCTGATATCAAGAATTGAATTAAAAACATTTTTAATGTTTCTTCTGAGCTGTCATAGGTCTCTGTTGAGATTTAGAGATTTGTTAATTAAGGAAATAATGTATATGAAATTGCTTTATAAACTGCATTGTTTTATTAGTCATTGTTAGAGAACATTGTCTACAAAGTTTATTTTGCTGTTCTTCAATAGTTAATAGAAGCAACAACACATTTCCTTTTGTTGGCTCTAGAGGACCAAGGGCTGGTTGATTTTCCCCAATAGTGATACATGCTACTACATTTGTGTCTGAAATCTTAATCTTGGCTTACTTGTATTTACCTATCTCTAACTGCCTACTAGACTTTCATTGAAAGTTTTTTTTTTTTTTAATTTATTTATTTATTTATGTTTATTTTTTTTGGCTGTGTTGGGTCTTCGTTTCTGTGCGAGGGCTTTCTCCAGTTGCGGCGAGCGGGGGCCACTCTTCATCGCGGTGCGCGGGCCTCTCACTATCGCGGCCTCTCTTGCTGCGGAGCACAGGCTCCAGACGCGCAGGCTCAGTAATTGTGGCTCACGGGCTTAGTTGCTACGCGGCATGTGGGATCTTCCCAGACCAGGGCTCGAACCCGTGTCCCCTGCATTGGCAGGCAGATTCTTAACGACTGCGCCACCAGGGAAGCCCTCATTGAAAGTTTGTTTTATCTCTGAACTCAGAATATGCAAAACCAAATTTCTCATCTTGCCTACCAAATTCTCTTTCTTCCTCCCAACTTGATGGACTCTCAGTTGTATCTCTGTTTCTCAGGACGCACCCAGTCTTGATGCCTCAGAGTCATATTTTGTCTCTTCCCTTTCTCTTATTTCCCTTTATCTAGTCAGTTGCGAGACATTGCCATGGTTACCTTCTTGTCTGCATCTCTTTCTCTTGGTTTCCTTTGCTGTCTTGGTTATCATCTCAAATTTGGATTACTAAAAAGTAATAAATACTTTCTATCTAGCTTTCCCATTTTTATACTCCCAATTCCAAGCCATCTGACATACTGTTTCCAAACTTCTTAAAGCACCCATGTCATCATGTCATTCTCCTGTCAAAAATTGCAGTGGTTTCCTGTTGCGTCCCATTTCCTGTTGCAGCATAGGACCCACCCTATCAGTTCAGTCTTATTTTTCCACTACTTCCCAACACATAGCCTCCCCTCAAACTGAGCTAGTTGCCTCATTCTATGTGGAGTGCCTCCACACTCATCATGATTGTTTTTCCTCTATTTTGTTGTCCTTACCTAGAATGTTGTCTTTTTTCTCTTCCTCTCCCTTTTTCTATTCAGTTTCTACCCATCCTCCAAGGCTCGCCTCAAATCCTGTCGTTTCTTTGAAGCTGTCCCCAGCTAGACCATTCCTCCCTATTCCTCCCTATTGTGCTTATAAGTCCTATTCACTTAATTGAACTGCCCTGTGTTCATTATTAGGTACCCTAATAAAATTTTGGTGATAAATTCTTTTAGACAATAAAGATAGTTCCTTGATGTTCATTTGGGAGAGAGGTCAAAGTATATTAAGTGTGTTCCTCTCTCTCCTGCTGCCAGCTGAAGTTCCTGTCTTTGCCAGACACCTGGATGAAAGAGTTTTTTCTGGCTCATATATACACAGAGTTGCAGTTGATAGAGGAGGCCCTGCAAAAGTATCAGAATCTCATTGATGTGGGCTTCTCTAAGAGCTCATATATTGTTTCCCAAATTGCAGTTGCCTATCACAATATCAGAGGTGAGTGAATAAGGACAACGAAATACCATCAAACCCTGAAGGTAGTGCTGTGTTGTTTTCTGAACTCTCTGTCTTCTTTCTGCAGATATCGACAAAGCCCTCTCTATTTTTAATGAGCTAAGGAAACAAGACCCTTACAGGATTGAAAATATGGACACATTCTCCAACCTTCTTTATGTCAGGGTGAGCTCCTTCCTTTGCTTGGACTTAAGCTCTTTTGTGCTTTTATCTCCTGGGTTGGATTGTCACCTAGTAACATTAGCTACGAGAAAAATTATGTAGGGGTTCCTTTTTCATGCTTAGATCGTCTTTCTTTTCTTTCAGAGCATGAAATCTGAGTTGAGTTATCTGGCTCACAACCTCTGTGAGATTGATAAATATCGTGTAGAAACATGCTGTGTAATTGGTAAGAGTCACCACTTTTTTCCTTTTTTTATCTTTATTGTAAGTAATCCAAATGTAAAAATAACAATAATATAAAAGTGTCAAAAGAAAAAAAGGGAATTCCCTGGCGGTCCAGTGGTTAGAACTCCGCGCATCCACTGCAGGGGGCACGGGTTCGATGCCTGGTCGGGGAACTGGGATCCTGCATTCCTGCATGCCTCATAGCACAGCCAAAAAAAATAAGTGTCAAAGGTAACAAAATTATATACAATATAATGTGAAGGATCACTGTAATCCCACCCCCAAGATTGGTGGATATGACTCCAGAATATTTTTCTGTGTGAGTACTATAAATGGTGTATGTGTGTGTGAGTACTAAAAATGGTGTATGTGTATGTGTATGGTTTGCTTGCAAAAACTATATCATTATACACCTGCTTTGTAATGTCCTTTTTTTTAACCTAACAATATATCTTTTCCATCTTTTCATGCTAGTACATGTAGAGTTGTATTATATTATTTTTGATGGCTATTTAGTATTTTATTATATAGATGTGCCATTATTTTTATTTAATCATTTTCTATTGTATAAGTTGTGGCTAGTGTTTGTTAACATAAAAATTGCTTCAGGAAACATCTTTGTATGTATATATTTATTTTTGCATGTTTATGCAACTGTTTCTGTATAATTAGTTCCTTGCAGTGAAAGGCTGGATCAAAAATGTGTGTATTTTTTATATATATATGTGTTTTTTAAAAATATATATATTTATTTATTTTATCTATTTTATTTTTGGCTGCGTTGGGTCTTCGTTGCTGCACGCGGGCTTTCTCTAGTTGTGGTGAGCGGGGGCTACTCTTCGTTGTGGTGCACAGGCTTCTCGTTGTGGTAGCTTCTCTTGTTGCAGAGCACGGTCTCTAGGCACGTGGGCTTCAATAGTTGTGGCACGCGGGCTCTAGAGCGCAGGCTCAGTAGTTGTGGCGCACAGGCTTAGTTGCTCCGCGGATGTGGGATCTTCCTGGACCAGGGCTCGAACCCATGTCCCCTGCGTTGGCAGGCGGATTCTTAACCACTGTGCCACCAGGGAAGTCCCTGTATTTTTAAATTATTATTTTATTTATTTATTTTTAGGCTGTGTCGGGTCTTAGTTGCGACACGCAGGGTCTTTGTTGAGGCATGCAGGATCTTCTGTTGCGGCGTGGGCTCTTTGTTGTGGCACGCGGGCTTCTCTCTAGTTGTGGTGCGTGGGCTCCAGAGTGCGTGGGCTCCAGAGTGCATGGGCTCTGTAGTTGTGGCGCGCAGGCTCCAGAGCGCGTGGACTCTAGTTTGCGGCACACAGGCTCAGTAGTTGTGGTGCGTGGCTTAGTTGCCCCATGTCATGTGGGATCTTAGTTCCCTGACCAGGGATTGAACCCGCGTCCCCTGCATTGGAAGGCAGATTCTTTACCACTGGACCACCAGGGAGGTCCCAAAGCGTGTGTATTTTAAACTTACTAATATTACTAAAATGTTTGTAAGCATTTCCAATCCTATGAAAAGAGATGAGAGTGTATCTTTTTCTGTATCAGGGTGTCTCACTCTTGGCTCTGTTGACATTTTTGGCTGATAATTTCTTTTGTGGGGGTCTGTCCTGTACATTGCACGGTGTTAGAAGTATACCCAGCTCTACCCACTAGATGTCAGTAACCTCCTTCCCCCAGTTGTGCGGATAAAGCCAAATAACCTCTTGGGGTCAGAATCATCCTTGGTTGAGAACCATGGCCCTATGTACTTGGCCACACTACTGTGGCCTGATAATCAGTTGACATAAATAGATGAATGGCCACTCTTGGATAAAAGTAAGCTTGGTTAGTTGTGATTGGAAGCCTAAGTTTCCTGGAGGTGAAAGGCCCTGTTCCTGGGTCTTTGGTGACACTGCATTGAGAACATACATTTATATGTTAGGATGTTGTTAATAAACTGATAGAATTTCAATTCAGTCGTTCAATAAATATTTCCAGCCCTTTAGGAAGTTGTAGTCTAGTATGGGAAATAAATATTAAAAAAAGAAAAATCCTATGGGAACATAGGTAAGAGGAACAAATGATCTTTTCAATATCAGAGCATTGTGAATGAAGTATAAAGTCCGTTAAAGTGAGGATGGAACTCCAGTTTATGCAGAAAACATCTTTTGAACATCTTCTGAGTGCCAGATACGGTGGTTTGTGTTGCAGTACCTACCCCATTACCTACTGAGGAAGACCAGTGAGAAACAACTATAATATAGTGGGTTGAAGGTTATGATTGAAGTAAACATAGGATGCTAAGAGAGTACATAGGAAAGGTAGCTAATCCAGTCTGATTAGGGAAGGCTTCTTGAGAAGGTGATACCTGAAGGATGGGCAGGAGTGAAAGAGTTCACTAAAGGAGGAGATGGATTGACTTGGGAAGGGTATTGCAGTGCAGAGGCATTGAAGTGTGAAACAGACAGTGATCCTGAAATAGTTTAGTGTCCTGGTAAGCATGGTGTAGGAGGAGGGACTGTATGAACGGCGCCAGATCTTGAAGAGCCTTTTGTGCCTTACCAGAAGTTTGGATTTTATTCTTAAGGCAGGAGAAGTCTTCTGAAGGATTTTAAACCAGAGAATGATAAATGTTTTTAGATTTTCATTGTCACATGATAACTGGAGACAGTGTGCTGGGAGGATTAGAAAAAGAGCAAGACCAACAAGGAGGCTTTTGCAATAATCCAGTCTAGAGATGATGAGAGCCCAAGCTGAGGTATCGGCAGGAGGAATGAAGAGAGGCGATTAGATTTAGAAGATATTTAGGAAGTAGAACATACAGGAATTGGTGAATGGGTAACCAGATTGATAACACTGTCCTTCACCTGAAGAAAGGAAACAGAGGTAGGGGAGATAATGAACTGTTCTTTTTTTAGCCTACTAACTTAAAGCCAGTTAAAATCAAAGGATACGTACATATGAAGAGTAATGCTTTAGGAGTTTCTGGTTTTTTATTTTATGTATTTATTTATTTTTTGGCCATGCCTCGTGGCTTGCGGGATCTTAGTTCCCGGAACAGAGTTTGAACCCGGGCCCTCGGCAGTGAGAGTGCGGAGTCCTAACCACTGGACTGCCAGGGAATTCCCATCTGGTTTTTTAAATAATCGTTTGATTGGTAAACTTCTTAATGAACTGTTTTTTCTTCAGTGTATCTGTAATGCTTAGCAAAGTTCCTGACATACGGTCAATAAATGTTTGTTGAATTCAGCCCACCTATCTTAAAAATCAAAAAAAAGGAACATTAGATATGACAAAAAATATATTTCAGCTTTCACAAAGGAGAAAGGGTGGAGAGAGAAGAGAAGAAACTGAGGACCTGAAAGAGAATGAAACAACTTAAGAATAGAGTGATGGCAGGAATCTCCTACTTGTTTAGTCCTTGCTTCTGCAGTTACGTCTTGATGTGAATTGAATGCTTCCTTCTGCATCTTTTCTGGAGGCCCAGTCTCTGAGAGGCAGCTTTACACACACACACACAAATACATATATGTATGTGTATTTATATAGGTATATATTACAGTATAGCATGGTTAAGATTTGGACTCTGGAACAAAACTGCACAAGTTTAAATCTTGGTTTTGCTACTAACTAGCTGTGTGACATTGGATTTAACTTCTATGTGCTATACTTTCCTCATCCATAAAGGGATAATAACAGTAGAACCTTCTCCCATGTATTCGTTGTGAAGAGTAAGTAAATTAACATATACAAAGCACTTATAACAATGTAAGTTGCCCAGCACATTGTAATCATTCAGTACATTTTAGCTGTTCCAACTGGTCAGAAAATCTCATCTACTTAATCTTTGTCCAGAACTTGCCTGTTCTGACTTCTTTAACATCTCCTTTGTCATCCTGACTCCTTTACCAGCTAAAGCTTATACCCTTGCTACTACTACTTCACTTCTCCTATTCTATTACAGAAGTTAACCTTTGGACAATATGTCTAGGGTTTGTTTATTCCTCTGTCTGTGGGTCCGAGTCAGTGGCAGAAGCAAAGGTATCCTTTTATAGGACATAAAGCCCTCCATCTTGCTTTTTTCCCAGGTGAATGTGAACTTGAATGATCTTAAGTGATACAGACAATTGTTATAAATAATTTCTCCTGAATCAAACTGACAGCTGAATCTAGACAAATTAAAAGCAAAGACAAACACATATATAGAAATCTTATTACTTGTTTTTTACCAAAGTGGAATCGTATAATTTCTCTGCAATTTGCTTTTTCCGTTTGACAGTATATCATTATCTCTGTAAATTAGTATATATACATTTAAATCCATCTTTTTATCTAGTTTATGCACATGCAATTTATACATAAAGGAGATTTTTTTAAAGTGCAGGGTTTTTTTCCCTCACTGCACCTTTCCTCCTTTAAAATACTTGTGTTAGCATGTCCCATACCACATGAAAAGTACACATACACACATGCAGGGTTTAATGGGCTGTTTGCTTACAAAAATAGGATCATATTACACACATTTCTCTGTATTTTACTTTTCTCACTCAACAGTCTCATGAAAAATCCCTCAAAGTCTTGGTATATCTCGAATTGTTTTTTCTTCTTTTTTTATTTTTTATTTATTTTTTATTTTTTTTAAATGAATTTATTCATTCATTTAATTTTTGGCTGCATTGGGTCTTCACTGCTGTGTGCAGGTTTTCTCTAGTTGTGGCGAGCGGGGGCTACTCTGTTGCGGTGTGCGGGCTTCTCGTTGCGGAGCACGGGCTCTAGGCGCACGGGCTCAGTAGTTGTGGCTCATGGGCTTAGTTGCTCCACGACATGTGGGATCTTCCCGGACCAGGGCTTGAACCCGTGTCCCCTGCATTGGCAGGCGGATTCTTAACCACTGTGCCACCAGGGAAGCCCTCTTCTTTTTTTAAAAATTGAGGTATAGTTGATTTACAATATTAGTTTCAGGTGTGCAACATAGTGATTCAAGTTTTTTATAGATTATACTCTGTTTAAAGTTCTATAAAATATTGGCTATATTCCCTGTGCTGTACAATATTTCCTTGTAGCTTATTTATTTTACACGTAGTAGTTTGTACCTCTTAATCCCCTACGCCTATCTTGCCCTCCCCACTTCCCTCTCCCCATAGGTAACCACTAGTTTGTTCTCTTTATCTGTGAGTCTGTTTCTGTTTTGTTATATTCATTCGTTTGTTTTATTTTTTAGATTCCATGTATAAGTGATAATAGATAGTTTGTCTTTCTCAAACTGACATTTCACTAAGCATAATACCTTCCAGATCCATCCATGTTGTTGCAAATGGCAAAATTTCATTCTTTTTAATGGCTGAGTAGTAGTCCATTATGTATGTATACCACATCTTCTTTATCCATTCCTCTGTTGATGGACACTTAGGTTGCTTCCATATCTTGGCTATTGTAAATAATACTGCTGTGAACATTGGGGTGCATGTATCTTTTCAAATTTGTGTTTTTGTTTTCTTTGGATACATACCCAGAAGTGGAATTGCTAGATCATATCGTAGTTCTATTTTCAGTTTTTTGAGGACTCTCCATACTGTTCTCCCTAGTGGCTGCACCAATTAACATTCCTACCAACAGTGTACAAATGTTCCCTTCTCTCCACATCTTCACTAACATTTGTTATTTGTGGTCTCTTTGATGATAGCCATTCTGACAGTTGTGAGGTGATATCTCATTGTGGTTTTGATTTGCTTTTCTTTTTTTTTAAAAAAAATTATTTATTTATTTATTTTTGGCTGCGTAGGGTCCTTGTTGCTGCACGTGGGCTTTCTTTTAGTTGCAGTGAGTGGGGGCTACTCTTCGTTGTGGTGTGCGGGCTTCTCATTGCGGTGGCTTCTCTTGTTGCGGAGCACAGGCTCTAGGCGTGCGGGCTTCAGTAGTTGTGGCGCATGGGCTCAGTAGTTGTGGCTCATGGGCTCTAGAGCACAGGGTCAATAGTTGTGGCACATGAGCTTAGTTGCTCCACGGCATGCGGGATCTTCCTGGACCAGGGCTCGAACCCGTGTCCCCTGCATCGGCAGGCGGATTCTTAACCCCTGCATGACCAGGGAAGCCCCATGATTTGCTTTTCTGATGATTAATGATATTGAGCACCTTTTCATGTGCCTATTGGCCATCTGTACGTCTTTGGAAAAATGTCTATCAGGTCTTCTGACCATTTCTTGACTGGGTTGTTTGTTTTTTTGGTATTAAGTTGTATGAACTGTTTATGTATTTTGGATATCATTTGCAAATATTTTTTCCCATTCAGTAAGTTGTCTTTTTGTTTTGTTTTGTTTTGTTTTAATTAATTTATTTATTTTTGGCTGCATTGGGTTTTTGTTGCTGTGCACAGGCTTTCTCTAGTTGTGACAAGCAGGGGCTACTCTTCGTTGCGGTTCACAGGCTTCTCATTGTGGTGGCTTCTCTTGTTGCGGAGTACGGGCTCTAGGCATGCAGGCTTCAGTAGTTGTGGCTGTGGGCTCTAGAGCGCGGGCTCAGTAGTTGTGGTGCAGGGGTTTAGTTGCTCCACAGCATGTAGGATCAAACCCATGTCCCCTGCATTGGCAGGCGGATTCTTAACCACTGTGCCACCAGGGAAGTCCTTGTCTTTTCGTTTTGTTGATGGTTTTGTTTGCTGTGCAAAAGCTTTTAAGTCTAATTAGGTCCCATTTGTTTATTTTTGCTTTTGTTTTCTTTGCCTTAGGTGATGGATCCAAAAAAATATTGCTATGATTCCTGTCAAAGAGTGTTTTGCCTCTGTTTTCTTCTAGGAGTTTTAATGGTTTCTGGTCTTACATTTAGATCTTTAATCCATTTTGAGTTTATTTTTTTATATGGTATGAGAAAATGTTCTAATTTCATTCTTTTACTTGTAGCTGTCCAGTTTTCCCAGCATCACTTATTGGAGACTGTCTTTTCCCCATTGTATATTCTTGCCTCCTTGGTCATGATTAATTGACCATAAGTGCCTGAGTGAGTTTCTGGACCAGTACCATACTGTTTTGATCACTGTAGCTTAGTAGTATAGTCTGAAGTCAGGGAATGTGATGCTTCCAGTTTTGTTCTTCTTTCTCAAGATTGTTTTGGCTGTTCAAGGTCTTTTGTGTTTCCATACAAATTTTGGGATTATTTGTTTTGGTTCTGTGAAAAATGCCATTGGTATTTTTTTTTAATATTTATTTATTTATTTGGCTGCTCTGGGTCTTAGTTGCAGCACACAGAATATTCATTGCCGCGTGTGGCATCTTTGTTGTGGCATGCGGGATCTTTAGTTGTGGCATGTGGGATCTTTAGTTGTGGCATGTGGGATCTCGTTCCCTGACCAGGAATTAAATCCAGGCCCCCTGCATTGGGAGCACAGAGTCTTCACCACTGGACCACCAGGGAAGTCCCACCGTTGGTATTTTGTTAGGGATTGCATTGAATCTGTAGATTGTCTTGGGTAGTATGGTCATTTTAACAATATTAATTGTTCAAATCCATAAACAAGGTATATCTTTCTGTTTGTGTCTTCAGTTTCTTTCATCAGTGTATTATAGTTTTCTGAGTACAAGTCTTTGAACTCCTTAATTAGATTTACTCCTAGGTATTTTATTTTTTTGGATGTGATTGTAAATGGGATTGTTTCATTAATTTCTCTTTCTGATAGTTTGTCATTAGTGTATAGAAATGCAACAGATTTCTGTATTAACTTTGTATTGTGCAACTTTACTGAATTCATTGGTGAGCTCTAGTAATTTTTTGGTGACATCTTTAGGATTTTCTGTGTATAGAATCATGTCATCTGTAAACAGTGGCAGTTTTACTTCTTCCTTTCTAATTTGGATTCCTTTTATTTCTTTTTCTTATCTGATTGCTGTGGCTAAGACTTCCAGTACTACATTGAAAAAAGTGGCAAAAGTGGGCATCCTTGATTTTTTTCCTGATCTTAGAGGAAAAGTTTTTAGCTTTTCACCATTGAGTATGATGTTAGCTGTGGGCTTATCATATATGGCCTTTATTATGTTGATGTTCCCTCTATACCTACTTTGTGGAGAGTTTTTATCATAAATGCATGTTGAATTTTGTCAAAAGCTTTTTCTGTATCGAGATGATCATGTAATTTTTATTCTTCATTTTGTTAGTGTGGTGTATCACATTGATTGATTTGCAGATATTGAACCATCCTTGCATCCCTGGGATAAATCCCACTTGATCATGATGTATGATCCTTTTAATGTATTGTTGGATTCAGTTTGCTAATACTTTATTGAGGATTTTTTCATCTATGTTCATTAGTGATATTGGCCTGTAATTTTCTTTTTTTGTGGTGTCTTTGGTTTTGGTATCAGGGTGATGCTGGCTTTGTAGAATGAGTTTGGAAACATTTCTTCCTCTGCAATTTTTTGGAATAATTTGGAAAAGACATGTGTTAGCTCTTTTCTAAATGTTTGGTAAAATTCACCTGTGAAGCCATCTGGTTCTGGCCTTTTTTTGTTGGGAGTTGTTTTATTACTGAGTCAATTTAATTACTGGTAATTGGTCTGTTCATATTTTCTACTTATTCCTGATTTAATCTTGGGAGATTATACATTTCTAGGAATATGTCCATTTCTTCTAGGTTGTCCATTTTATTGGTATATATTAAAAATAGCTTTATTGAGGGATAATTTACATACCATAAAATTTACTTATTTTAAGTTTACAGTTCACTGAGTTTTTGCTAATTTATACAGTTGTGTAACCATAATCCTAATCCAGTTTAGAACACTCCGTCATCCCAAAAAGTTCCCTTGGGTCTATTTGCAGTCAGTCCTACTCCCAATCCCCAGCAGATCTGCCTTCTATCTGTATAGTTTTGCCTTTTCTAGGAATTTCATATAAGTGGAATCTTGGAATATTTAGTCTTGTTGTCTGGCTTTTTTCACTGAACTCATTTTCGAGGTTTGTCCATGTTGCAGCATATGTCAGTAGTTCTTCTCTTTTTACTGCTGAGAAGTATTTCGTTGTCTGGATATATACTACATTTCGTTTATCCATTTACTAGTTAGTATAAGAAAGATGGCCTTTATTCCCTTTCTTCAAATAAAATTTTTTATAGAATCTTAAAATCTTTCATATATTCTTTTTTTTTTAGATTTTCCTTAATTGGATAAAGAATGCTTTTATTTTTTAATAATCTTTTTTTAATATATATATATTATTTATTTATTTATTTATTTATTTATTTATTTATTTTTGGCTGCATTGGGTCTTCGTTGCTGTGCGTGGGCTTTCTTTAGTTGCGGCGAGTGGGGGCCACTCTTCGTTGCGGTGCGCAGGCTTCTCATTGCGGTGGCTTCTCTTTTTGCACAACACGAGCTCTAGGTGCGCAGGCTTCAGTAGTTGTGGCGCACGGGCCTAGTTGCTCCGTGGCATGTGGGATCTTCCCGGACCAGGGCTCGAACCCATGTCCCCTGCGTGGCAGGCGGACTCCCAACCACTGTGCCACCAGGGAAGCCCCCTTTTTTTTTTTATTATTTTTTTTTAACATCTTTATTGGAGTATAATTGCTTTACAATGGTGTGTTAGTTTCTGCTTTATAACAAAGTGAATCAGTTATACATATACATATGTTCCCATATCTCTTCCCTCTTGCATCTCCCTCCCTCCCACCCTCCCTATCCCACCCCTCTAGGTGGTCACAAAACACTGAGCTGATCTCCCTGTGCTATGTGGTTGCTTCCCACTAGCTATCTATTTTACGTTTGGTAGTGTATATATGTCCATGCCACTCTCTCACTTTGTCACAGCTTACCCTTCCCCCTCCCCATATCCTCAAGTCCATTCTCTAGTAGGTCTGTGTCTTTAGTCCCGTCTTTTCTTTTTAAGACCAATGATAATAGAACTTCGTTGATTCTTGTGGAAGAGGGGAGTTCAGAGTGCTACCTTTTTAATCCTTTAGGTACCTCCTTAGAAACCTAGGAAGGTAGTTGGAAAACCACCAATCTAAAGCATACTCTAGGAATTTCCTACCCTTTATTAAGGAAATATGTGTATAAATGCTATATCGAGAGGAAATAAAATGAAGAAAACCTTTGTGGTGTTAGGAAACCTTTTTTTTTTAAAAAAACAAAATTTGTGATAGATAAAAAAAATATTTTCCAAGGGAATGATGATATTGCCCATATGTAGAATTTGGCTTTTCTGCAAGGACTTTGGGGGAATGGGTTATGGTTCATGCCTACTCTGTGGAATGCTGCCTATTTTAGTGACTTATTTTTGCCTTTCTAGTTATTTATATATTCTGTTTGTTTGTTTTTCAATTAGGCAATTATTATAGTTTGCGTTCTCAGCATGAGAAAGCAGCCTTGTATTTCCAGAGAGCACTGAAATTGAATCCTCGGTATCTTGGTGCCTGGACACTGATGGGACATGAGTACATGGAAATGAAGAACACATCTGCTGCTATTCAGGCTTATAGGTGAGCATTTAGTTGGAGAGGGAGATGGAGCAGATTGTTGTGATTTTAGGAGTCTCTACTGAGCCTGCAAGTCGCTAACTTTGATTCTGCTCTCTTACCAGTCTCTCTTCCATTTCTTAGGCATGCTATTGAGGTCAATAAGCGGGACTACAGAGCCTGGTATGGCCTTGGGCAGACCTATGAAATCCTTAAGATGCCATTTTATTGCCTTTATTATTATAGACGAGCCCACCAGCTTCGGTAAGTCGGGCCACTTGATGATGTGTTTGTTGTGGGAAGGACTGACACTTTTCTTTCTCTTTTGATAGCTATTGAAGAATCACAGTGAATGGTTTTGACTCTTAGAGACCTAAGTTTAAACATGCCATATGTTGTTTGGTCATTTTTATGTAGTGTATTCTACTAATGTGTTAATAGTATAATTGTGAACACAAAATAATATAATTACATGAAGTATTGGATTAAAGCCCATTCCCTTCATAGCTTTGAAATAGTGGTGGTGGTTCCTCAAGGGAGGACTTCAGTTTTTGCTTGGATTTCCTATTTCTCTTCCCTCTCAGGCCCAATGATTCTCGTATGCTGGTCGCTTTAGGAGAATGTTATGAGAAACTCAATCAACTAGTGGAAGCCAAAAAGGTATCTGAAATTGGGTCCTGGAGAATTTGTGTGGAAATCTGCTGTTTGGATGAGGGGTCGAGCTATCTGTGCTTAATTTTCCTTCATGTGGATCTATCTACATAGGGAAGTCTGAATATTTATAGGCACATAGGGTGTATAAAGCAAAGTGGGGCTGACATCATTAGTGGGAATGTTAGTATGTAGCCTGGACCTATCAAATCTAGTAAAAATGCTTTGTATTCTCCAAGTCTGAAATTCTGGGAGGCTTGCAGGACCTGAGTCTCTATGTGATTAGTCATGGCACATGGGTCAGTGGTTGAAGTGACCAGTTTATTTATTTTTTTGACAGTGCTATTGGAGAGCTTATGCTGTGGGAGATGTGGAAAAGATGGCTCTGGTAAAACTGGCAAAGTGAGTGAAAGAGTGACACGCTAGTGATATTTCTGTTGGCTTCTCTGGTGAGGTGGTCCTGCACATTCTAGAGCTTCCCATCCATCATCTACATGAATGAGGGGATGTAGCACAGTGTATGATTACTGATCTGGAAATTTAGCCATCTTGACTCAAGAGACTGCTGCTTCTCTTTGAAGAGGAATTGTTTTCCTATTTGGAAAATTCAAGAATGAATTGAAAGAAATGAGATTTTTATGTCAGAGCAGTCTAGGAAAACTACTTTAGGTACTAATCTCCTCCTGATAAGGCCCAGGAAAATAAGGAATAACTCAGAAATGATAAGGAAAGAGGTTCTTAAATGCAATTTCATTCCTGCCAGTTCTTTTCTGGATTCTTACAAAAAATCTGAATTGCTTGGTATCTTTTTTAATCTCACTCAGGGTATTACCAGGGAATTTTTGCAATGGTATGTTATCCAGCTTAAGTGTTTACTAACTTTCCCTCCATCACCAGTAGCAGAGTAATGATTCTAAGCTTTGATGAAGTAACCACCACCTCTGGGCACTAATGCTATTCTGGGTCCCACTGTGTCATTTATGTCAAAATTTGTACTTGTCTATGTATTATCATTTTTTTATCTTAATTGTGTGATTTTACTTTTTATCACTAGCTTGCTTTGAGATATGATTTATACTTAAAGACCAATTTCTTTTGTAGGCTTCATGAACAGTTGACTGAGTCAGAACAGGCAGCCCAATGTTACATCAAATATATCCAGGATATCTATTCGTGTGGGGTATGTGTCATGAGCATGAGAATTGGGTTGCTGATCTTATTCTTGTCACCTCAGTCATTCCTGATTTCCTTATCTAGGAAATAGTGGAACACTTGGAGGAGAGCACTGCTTTCCGCTATCTGGCCCAGTATTATTTTAAGTGCAAGCTGTGGGATGAAGCTTCAGCTTGTGCCCAAAAGTGCTGTGCATTCAATGATGTGAGTATCAGTTCTTTAGTAAAAGGTTTGGATTTTAGGTTCGAGCACATGACTTTACTATGATCTGGGGGTGGAAAGTGGAAGGTGGTTAAGAGGGTGAGTGGTTTGCATCCAATCTGTAGATTGCTTTGGGTACTATAGTCATTTTCACAATATTGATTCTTCCAATCCAAGAACATGGTCTATTTCTCCATCTGTTTAAGTCATCTTTGATTTCTTTCATCAGTGTTTAATAGTTTTCTGAGTACAAGTCTTTCGCCTCCTTAGGCAGGTTTATTCCTAGGTATCTTATTTTTTTTGTTGCGATGGCAAATGGGATTGTTTCCTTAATTTCTCTTTCTGATTTTTCATTGTTGGTGTATTGGAATGCCAGAGATTTCTGTGCATTAATTTTGTATCCTGCAACCTTACCAAATTAATTGATTAGTTCTAGTAGTTTTCTGGAGGCATCTTTAGGATTTTCTATGTATAGTATCATGTCATCTGCAAACAGTGACAGTTTTACTTCTTCTCTTCCAATTTGTATTCCTTTTATTTCTTTTTCTTTGATTGCTGTGGCTCAAGAGGGAGGGGATATGGGGACATATGTATGCATATGGCTGACTCACTTTGGTATACAATAGAAACTAACACAGTATTGTGAAGCAATTATACTCCAATAAAGATTTAAAAAAGAAAAGAAAACACGGTGAGTGGAAAGGCTACCTTGTTCTGTGGAACTTTGTATGTCAGTATTTTAGAAACTTTTTGAGAAAAGCCTTGGACATATTTTGACACATTTGCCTGACTTTGTTTCAGACCCGGGAAGAAGGTAAGGCCTTGCTCCGGCAAATCCTACAGCTTCGGAACCAAGGCGAGACTCCCTCCACCGAGATGCCTGCTCCCTTTTTCCTCCCTGCTTCACTGTCTGCTAACAACACTCCCACACGCAGAGTTTCTCCACTCAACCTGTCTTCAGTCACACCATAGTTGGCCACTTTCAAGCCAGCACATTGCCAGACCCATATTAAGCCTTACTTCCATGTAAAGAACAGCCACGTCTATTCTTCCAAGGACCTTAGTTCTTTTTGTTTGTACACATGGAAACAGGTCCTTGGGGACAGTTTATAGAATCACCTGCAGAGTAGACTGACAGAAGAATCCTGGCAGGAACAGATACTGTCTTTGCCAGTTTGAAGCACTTCTATCTCCCTTTTGTTCAGAGTGGCTATAGATCTTGGCCTTTTTCCCAGACCTTTTTGCCCCCCAAAAACATCCCTTTAACAGCACTTTAGCACAGGCAAGGCTACAGGGACAAAGTTTAAATGCTGCTGGGAGTGGGAGATTTCTTTAGAGAGGCAAGGAAGAAAGAAGGGAGAAAAGCTTGCCACTCTACCCTCTGCTGATAGTAGGGCACTGGATACCCTAGGAAGGTCAGGGCACTGGATAGACATGACTCATCATTCTTTGATTTGCTGAGCATGACTATACTGATGTCAGAGATCAGGCTTAAATGGGGTGAAGGTATACTTTTGTTCTTACTGGGGAGACATTCTGCCAAAACATGGTTTTGAGGCGTCTCCTAGAAGCTTTCAAATTGGAAGTAACTTACTAGAGTTGAACAAAAGAAGGGGCAAAAGGACTCTCACTGAGTGTGGAACTGCTGATGGCCCCTACTAAGGGGAAAAGATGTCTATAGAGTTAGCTATACCCCCTACTAAAGCAGAGCAAGGAGGCAGGGTTACAGAGAGTTTCATGGACATTTGGGTGTGATAACTTCTGTGACTGACTGTACAGATAAGAATAAACTCTTAGAGTCGGTCTGTTTTAATAAATATTTTGCCATAATTGTCTCTCCCCCCCACATCCCCCCCCATCTCCAAAAGAATTTTTTTTTCTAGCCTTCTTCTATTAGACAAGGTAAAAGTAATCATTCTTGCTATGCTTTTGGGAGAGTTTCAGGCCTGTGCTTGTGTATTCAGTAGGAGGCAATATGCTATGACTATAATGCCTGCTGTAATGAATTTGTACAGTAGATGCTATGGGTTATTCTGAGCTCAGGGCCCAGCCTTCCTTTATTTTTGTTCCAAAGCAAGTTTGTTACCCATTCATGTCCTAATGTATGACACTTCATTTTATTTTATTTTATTTTTTTATGAATAACTTTTTTATTAACCTTTTAATCATTTAGTTAATTAAACTGTTTTTGGTTTTTTGTTTTTTTTAACATCTTTATTGGTGACACTTCATTTTATATTAAGGAAGGTTTAAAATATCTAATGTCCCTTGAATTAATTTCTTACCAAGCTTTCTTGGGTTACCTGTGCACCAGTTGCTGCTCTGCACTGCCATTCCTGTGCAAAGTTCCCAGGGGCCCGAATGATATTTGATTTTCAATTTTTCTGCCCCTTTTATAATTTACTTCAATGATTATGCTAAATTTAGAATTCAAATTTAAAATGTGAACAATATCTTTATTTTAATATAACTTTTGTGTGCATAGAAACCATATAAGTAAAAAAGTGTAAGATTACATAGGTGATTATATTACAAAAGGGAGAAAAACTAGTGTCTGAATATTGCATTCTGGATAGAGTTCCAGGTGTATATATATAGTAAAGCTTTAAAGAGACCTATTTCTTAAGCTGAGCAGCTGACCCACCTCAGGGCAATGCTCTCTCCTTCTCACAACTTTAGTATTTTTTGCCAAAAGGCCCAGATTTGAGTAAAGGGGAGCACCGTGAGCGCAGGATCCGGGCATAAGGGCTGCAGTCTGTTGAGCTTTGGCAGGTGGGTGTTCGGGGAAGTAAGTTACGAAGAAATGGTTTCTTCCCTGGGGGCTGTTGGTTTGGTTGCTGGTTTTCCTGGTTGGCACCGAGGCGCTTTTTGGTAGAAGCCTGGCCTTGGAGTTTCAGCACAGTATGATACTGCTCTGCGATGCATGCTGCCTTCTTCCGAAGGTCCAGTTTTACTAGCATCATGTTATTCTGTAGCTCAGCCAGGGTCTGATCCTAAGGAAGATCAACAAAGTTATAGAAAACATTTCTGTCTAATCTATTAGAGAAACAGGAGGGCAAGGTAATACACACGATCCACTACTAGTTACTAAAACTGCTTTTTACAAAGACTAACTCTGTATGGTCAGAGCTTTTAACTGAATAGGAGGGTATTTTCTTTAAGACCCAAACAAATAGCCCTGAATAGAAGGACCTTTTCTAACACATCAGGTGGTATGAGCTTGAATAATTTTACTTAACCTCCAAGAGCCTCAGTTCCTAGGTATCAAATTAGCCTAGGATGGTTTTTTTTTTTTTACATTTGAATCTGGAATCAGGATGCATTTACTGATGACAGTGTCATAGCTTAATTGTTAGTGTTTTGTCTTACAATTAATTGTTTCTTATAATCTAAGCATCTTGAATGAAATATGATAGTATCTACCTCTCTAGGGTTGTTATAACAGAAAAAGCCTACAAATAACATAATGCCTTGTACTTACTGAATGGTTATTTTGCAAGGAAGAGAAACTCCCCTCACTATAAGATTAGCCTAAAAATCTTTACCTTTCTGTTTCTCATGTATACTCTGAAGTGGGCTGATGGGAGAAAGTGGTATATAGGCTTCCCTAACCTGTTTGATTAAGATGTCATCACATGTGGCCAAGGCTTGGCGAAGTTTTCCTGCTCCAGTGCTATGGCAACAGGCTCTTTCTGCTGACTGGAGAGACTCACCAAGTTTCTGAAGCTCTGTCCGCAGCAGCCTTATATTCTGAAAAAGGAGGAGTAGGAACCAAATTGTGGCCAAGATCAACCAGTGATCTGGAGGAGTCGGAGAACCATTTGAAGAGAAGTAAAACTAGAAAGGCTAGTCATTTGAATGAAGTAGCCATTCTCTAGGACTGCAGAGAAAACATCTTGTCCTCATATGAACCAGGGATATAGTGCTGGAAATTGCCTTAGGTGAGAGCTTTGGTAACAGAGAAAGGTAATTACCTTCTGGCCCTCCTCTAACTTCTTGTCCACATCAACGATGAAGGGCTTGGCTGAGGGTGGTGGTTCTAACATTTTCTGATATTTCTGCAGCTCTGAGAGAAGGAAACAATAACCTTACATGTGTAGGCTTTCTAGCCTTGGACTTAGCTCTTTAACTGAATTAACAGTAGCTTGCAGCAAACATAACAAGTGATGCCATGTGCATCCTAGGATGAAAGGTCAGGGGGATGTAGCTTGGAGTTGAGGAAATTATGTTGGAGCTGGCACCAGAAGGCCCAAGTTTGAAGAACAGCTCTTCCCTGAAACTGTTATGCTTCCTGCCCTGTCTGCTTCCTCACCTTCAGTGGTGGAGTTTAGCTCTGCTTTGCATTGTTCCAGTTTAGCTTTAATCTCCTGGAGCTGCTGGGTGGAGGCAGAAGCTGCCAACCTTTGTGACCGCCGTAGGGACAGTTCAGACCCTGATTGTTGATGGGCCACTGGCTGCTGTCTGGCTTCCTTCAAGAGAGCTTCTAGCTCTTCAATCTTCTCATCCCGCTCCTAAGAAGGAAGCAGAGAGCACAATTCCATTCAGAGTCAGACGAATCCTACAGGAATAGATGACTGAACAGTGAACAAAAATTTCCCTGGTACATGGGCCTCAAAATCCTGTTTGTTAGCACTTACACCATTTCCTGGCCAATCAAACTCTTAATCAATTAATCAAACATAGACTGACACGTACAAAGCACTAAGGAGACTATAGAAAGGTGAATTACATATTCCTACCCCTATGAGAGTTTATATAATCTGTTTATCTCAGGCAAGCTAGTGATGGGAATCTGAGCAGCTAGTTGGGACTGGTTCAGGGCAACTCACCTGAAGTTCTTCTTGGTAAAAACTTGTCAGTGATTCCTTGAGGATCGTTAGTTTCTCTTCATACATTTCCTCTAGTAGTTCCTTTTGGGTGTCCAAATGTTCACTGTCAGAGGAGAAGAGAGAAGTGAGTGAAGATGCTGAGGAGTGAGCTTGGAGAGCAGATCTTGAGGCACTACTCCATCCTAGTTTCTGCTTCCTACCCTCAGGTCTAGGTGACAGAACAAGAGGGGTTACTCAGCTGGTACCTGCACCACTGTTCCCGTTGTTGCATCTGCTCCACCATCTCATTGCAAATTTCATCACGGAGCTGCATCTCCAGCCTCAACTTTTCCTGCCGTTCTTTCAAAAGCAGTGCTTTCATGGCTCCCACCACCTGTAGAAGCTCCTAGGAGGGAAACACAGGTCAGAGGTCACTAGAAGCCTATGCCCTAAAAAGGCACAGGCCCACCTGGAAGGTAGCATGGAACATGTATAGCCATCAAGCTGCTGCACCAAAGCTTTCTTGCATTCTCACCTCCTTGCCATATGTGGAGATGTCAACTTCATTTTCAATATCATCATCAAGGCCTGGGTCTGTTTTAGCTCCAGTCTCTAAGCTGGGAGATGCCCGCAGACTGTGTTCCTTGATGAATGAATGTAGCGATGGGAATCCCAGTTGCACAGGTGGAGCATGCACAAGCTAGTGAGGGGGAAAAATCTTAACTGAATCCATTACTAGTCCCTAGTAGCTTCCTTAAGTACAGGCACCAGCCCAAAGTGAGCAGTCATCACACCTATAGCTTCTCACCTGGCTAGTAATGGCTGAGAACTTGGCCACATGAAGGGTCTCATCATAGGTAGATGCACAGGGATTCACATTGACAATCATGCAAGAGCGGCCTCGGCCTGTGAAGAAGCCTTGGAACACTCGAGTCAACTTGCTGTCACGGAAGGGAACCAGGTTCTGCTTTGACCTGGCAGGGAATCAGAGAATAGAGCTGTGAGCAGAACTCCAGCCCTTGGGGGTATCCTAGCACTAGCCCCAGTGATGACCAGGAAGTCTCTTAGCAAACTGCAGAGCTCCAGGCCATCCTGGCTTGCAGGGAAAAGCTTACCGGTTCTGCTGGTTTTGACGCAGGGCAGTAATACAGCGGCCCAAGGTGTGCAGAGAAGTGTTAATGTTTCCTGCTTCCTTCAGGCGCTCACCACTCTTTTGATCTTTGCAGCGCTCCAAGCCAGCCAGATCACAGAGTGATAACCTTGAATGATGGACAGGATCTGACATAAGGACCCCACATGTTATGAGCTTTCTAGCCCTTTTTATAGTTTTAGGGAGGGGAGGACCCATGAAGAATCTCTGTACCCAAGGAAGGAGAGCATGCATCTAACGGAAGTAATTCCCCAGAGGACCGCTCTCGTCCCCTCTCCCAATTACCATTTATGGCCAAGAACCCAAATTTCTAAATGGAAAAACTTACTCGCTAATCTTGGGGATTATATCCCCTTCCCCCTGAAGGTGCAGGATCCGGACTGAGAAGATGCTATGACTGGAAGTTAAGAAAGAGAGAAAAGTCACTGCATATCTTCTATGACCAGGTGGAGGACTAATGTTTCCTGGAACACAGTGAAAGGCTGACTCATAACCCACTAACCTGCGGCTGGAGTTCTGGTTCAGGTGGGTGCTGGCAAAGCTCTGGTTTTTACGACCCACTTTCAGGAGTTTCCAGGCCTCCTCAGCATCCTGAACATGAATCCAATTGAGATCTGAGAGGCCAAGGAAAGAAGGGCATACATAAGAGGGGAGCACCTAACTCTTCCTAGTCTCTCCCAAGGTCCCCTCCAGGGTTCATGCCAGCCTCCCTGCTTTCCCATACCTTTCACGTAGGGATTGCCATTCTGATCCTCACACAGCCGCAGTGTCTGCCTCTTGCGCTGCTGGCTATGTGGTTCTAACAGGTCATAAAGCAGTTCATTGTAGATCTCAAAGAAGGAGATCCAGATGGAGAAGCGAATATCTGCAGGGACACTTACTGGGGCAGTGTCTGGCTGTGCCCATTGGTGACTCATTTCTGGGGAAGAAGCCAATGTACAGAGCATCAACTCAAGAGTAGTCCATCTCTCCTTTGGCCTGCAGGGGCCTCAGAAGGTGGAGCTCAGGTTGCAACCTCTGGTCTGTACCCCTGGAAGGTTTTGGGAGTAGAGAATAGGTTCCTACTCTTACTTGGCACAGAGCCCAGTCACGGTACATACCATCCAGCTGGCTACTGCTGGTAAACTGACTGGTGGAGGAGAGCCCGGCAATGCCACTGTCAAAGCTGGTGCTGGTACCCATCCGACTTTCAATGTAGACATTCTTCTTCAAGGAGGTGGACAGCTCCTCCTGGAGGGGTCCAGGGATAAGATAAGCACAAAACTTTCTGGAGATTTTGTCCCCCATCCCTGCCTCTGTGAGCACCAACACTTTACCTCTTGGAGGCCTCCATTTAGCAGGGCCAGTTTCTTCAATTCCTCCTGCCGGATCTGCTTGCTGTCTAGCCACATTACCTCATTGGAGAGCACAGGCTTCAGATCAGGTGTTGGATAAAGTTGGCCTTGGAGACTATTGAAAATCAGAGCCAGGGACCGGGGCAGGATCCCACCATCCTTGATGGTACCTGGAGGCATGTGAAAGGTGGACAGCTGTAGTAAGTGCTGTTCCCCAACTCAGAGCATCAAAAGGCAAAGACAGGGGCTTCCCTGGTGGTGCAGTGGTTGAGAATCTGCCTGCCAATGCAGGGGACACGGGTTCGAGCCCTGGTCTGGGAAGATCCCACATGCCGCGGAGCAACTGGGCCCGTGAGCCACAGTTACTGAGCCTGCGTGTCTGGAGCCTGTGCTCCGCAACAAGAGAGGCCACGATAGTGAGAGGCCCGCGCACCGCGATGAGGAGTGGCCCCCGCTTGCCACAACTAGAGAAAGCCCTCGCACAGAAACGAAGACCCAGCACAGCCAAAAATAAAATAAAATAAATAAATTTATAAAAATAAAAAAAAAAAGGCAAAGACAGTCAGCAGTTCTGTGAGGCCTATTACTCACCTTGAATTGTGTGGGTTTTCCCTGAGTTGGTGACTCCATATGTATAGATGAGCCAGTTCTGTCCTTTAAGTACATCCTTGACCATCTCCTTCACGGTCAGGTTGAAGAAAGATTCCTGGCCCACTTCTGGCCCAAAGATCTAGAGACACACCCAATTTCTCAGAGGCCCATCCTTCGTCTCCCACTTTTCTCTGTGCAGAGCCAGCAGATACATCCCTTCCTGGGTGGTTGGCTCTGGAGACTACTCAAGCAACTTCTTCCTGCATTGCTGCCAGCTGCTGCCTAAATACTCTCTGCCAGTCCATTTTTCATCCAAATCAACAAATACTTATGGAACGCTATCCACTAAGTCCAATGCTGCACACAAAATGGAACAACATAATGGTCACAAGCATGGGCTTGAGAGATAGATGGATCTAGACTCAAGTCCTAACTCCACCAATGACTAGCTACATGGCTTCAGCAACATTATACTCACCGAGCCACAGTATCCTTACCAGGAAATTAGGGACAATGATGATAATAATAACAATAGAGTTGTTGGGAATTAATGCACACAAAGTACTTGACACACTGGCTAGCACATAACAAGGGTCCCCCAGATTGTAGACATGCATATATAAGGAGTCACAGTCAAGTAAAAAGCTTTCCTTCTAAAGAGGGAATAAAGTTGCCCCTAGGTGTTGGTCCCTTATTCACATGTCAGTAACTCCATACCTGGGAAAAGGTGAATCTGTGGGTGGCCTGTCCAATTCCTCGCTCATTGCTCTTCTGGGCAAAAGAGTCCTTGGGTGCCTGTAGGGCAAGGGTCTCTATATTCTCAATACGGACACAACCCTGAGAAAGGGGAAAACACAGTTGTCACAGAAGCAAACATTCCTGGGAACCTCTACTGTACTGTATCATTCCACCTTGAATCCTCCCTCCTCAGAAACTTACCTGATCCTCCTGTCGTTCTAACTCTGAAGATAACAAGGGTCTGACCCTCAGGTATACTTTCATCTTCTCTGTACTATCTTCAGATGGAACCTGTGGCAGAAGTTCAGGCCAATATCACAGATTAATCTCAACAGTTACTTCTGAGCAGATGGGCAAATATAGCATATTTCCTGGGAATCATTCTAACACTACCTCTATTCCACCTCAAATGACTCTGTGCCATTACTCTGGTTCCATAATCATTCCAACCCACATGGAGTTTTTCAGTACTTAATCACCCTTCACTTGTCTCATCACCACAGATTATCTGAGTCAGAACTAGTTGACTGGTATGAAAATCAGTGTGTGATATAGCAAAAGACAGTAGTTAAGCACGTTGGAGGCAGACATACCTGAATTTGAGTCCCAATTTCATCATTTAATAACTATGAGATCTTGAACAAGTTCTTTAAATTCTTTTCACCTCAGTTTCCTCATCTGTAGAACGGGGTTAATAATAGCACCCACCACGTTCATTCAACAGATATTTAGGGATCTGTCTACTCTGGCCCAGAAATTCTAAGAGCTCTGGTAGTCCACAGTGAAGAACATTAACAAGGCTCCTGCTCTCATGAAACTTCTACAAAAGGGGAGACTTCTGAGTAGAGTTGTTCTCAACCATGGCCATTTCCCTTTCAAGGGACATTTAGTAATGTCAGGACAGGTTTCCTGGTTGTCACAAATGGTAAGCAGCTACTGACATCTAGTGGGTAGAGGCCAGGAATGCTGCTTAACGTCTTACAACGCACAGGACGGCCCCCTATAACAAAGAATTATCTGGCCCCAAACATCAATAATGCTGCAGCTGAGAAACCTCCTTAAATGGAAGCTGTGGTCGATATTAAAACCTGAATGTACATTCCACCTACTTAATGGCAATATGACCTTGTGCAAATTATTTAAAATGTCTGGGACTCATGGTGAAGGAGACACAACAATTGCCTTCCCTCATAGGATTAAAAGAGTATGCATTTGAGGATGTTTCATTAATGCAATGCAATTAATAGTTTTCTTATGGACATACAACTGTACATTTTTTACTTGTCATGCTCTTAATTTTGAGTTGATCTCTCAAACCCTAGGATTGCTGGATTTTTTACCTCATGCTACTCTGTATGGACAACTAGTAGGCTGAGGATATCACTTTCTGTCCCCAAGCCACTCTTCAACTCCTTTACCTGCTGCTTGTCTTCCAGGGAGGTGGAGATGACAGAGCAGTCCGACAGCAGGTCCTTGCGTACCACAGATCCCAAATCTGCAGCTGTGGACTCAAACATGGGGGAGACTACGACCTCCTCATCCGACAGCAAGCCGGTTGGTGGAGAAAGGATCCCTTGCGACATTTCAGCAGGGGCAGTTTAGGTCTAAAAAGAGACAAGAGTGGGTAGAGAGGAGAACCTTAAGGGATAAAAGGGGCTGCAAATTCTGGGTAAGAAACAATTCCCTGGCCCCAGGACAATCTAGTCTCGCTGCCTGAATTCTTACTCCTTTTCCCCTTAAACTACCAGCAAAGGGGAAAGGAATGAGAAAAAGAGTTAATCATTTAATCCAATCTGAGGCAGCATTTCGGACCGCGAACAGGAATGAACAGATATCCGGCTCCGAAAGCATACGGTCACGCTCCAAGTAGGGTGCCTCGCTCAACGGTGTCGTGGAGGCGGTGTCAGTAGCCCTAGGCTCCTGCTCCAACCTCGCCCCCCAGGCCCACAGTGAGGACAGTGGTATTAAGAAAAAAAGGGATGGCGGCAGTTCCGCTTTCTGAAAGCCGAATCCGCCAGGGCAAAAGCAAGTACCCCAGCTGGGCTCGAGCACAGCCGCACACTCACCCGAAGACGCCACACTTCTCCTACGGTACCGGCTCACTCTCACTCCGCGGCCGAACCTGGACTTTCCTAGCCTGAGAGCACAACTCCGCCCACGAGGTGCACCTTTGTTACTGATACAATGTTTTAAATTACGCGCTGCTTTCGTTCGGCCAATCAGATAGCGAAATCTGCACCTACCAATCGGCGCAAGGGGGCGGGCGAGACCGGGAAACTGCTACGGCTTGACGTCTCTGCTCTAATGCAGGACGGGTTACCAACTGTCGGAGTTTGGAGTTGGGCCCACTGGAAATCCGGTTTATCAGTTTTACTTGAACCCTAGGCATTTCTTTTCTAAGAAGCCTAAAGGCAATCCTTAGGCTTCAGTCGCCATCCTCTCACAGGAGACCTAGTTTAGGGCGCTTGTTCATCCTGGGGTTGGGGCGGGGTGGGGTGGGGGACTACATTTCCCATGACGCACCGCGAACAAACACCGGAACTCGATTTCCCAGAATCCCGCGGGCTTTAGCCCTACCAGAAGGTCTTCCTTCGGGGGTTGGAGACTTCGGGGCCAAGATGGCGACAGGAACGGGCAGTAAGTAATTGTGCTGCTCTTGTGTGGAAGGTGTTTGTAGAGCCAAGGCCAGGCAACAGATTTCTGTCACACTCTTAGAGAGTAGGAGCAATGATTTGCCTGAGGGCCCAGGGCTGTCAGAGACCTGCGCTCGACCGGCGTTGTGAAGGCCAACGGTTGGGGGCCTAGAAGCGTAGAGTCTTGTGTTTCAGTAAGGCCGCGGAGTTTTGAGAGAAGCACCTCAGGGAGTCCTTGTATGTTTGGGAGCTCCGCGGAGTGAGAGGAAAAAAGGTGCCTCAGAGGCTCGGGCGTGTGGACAGACATGTTGTCCACACAACAGCTATATGGAATGGCCGGCGTCTCAAAGAGTCGTTTTCTGACGAACGTTTGTGAGGCCCGTACTCAAAGAGAAATGGGGTATCTTAACTGTGAGCTTTTTCTGCCACTGGGGGAAAATTGCATTTCGTGCATCTCAGCCATTTCCCCCTGTTTCACGGATTGAAAAGGTCTTTTAGACCCAACAGCTAAAGGGGAGTGGGTGTTCCTGAGAGAAGTAAACAAGTTTATGCTAAGAAGGAGGTGGGGCAGTGCGGGGGCGGGGGGGGGTCATTAGCCCTTGGAATCCTGGGAAATAGCCCTTGCGTCCAAATTGGAATAAAGCATTCTTGTTTGGCTACGCCGCGGGGCACGCAGGGTCTTGGTTGCCCCTATCAGGGATCCAGCCCGTGTCTCCTGCAGTGGAAGTGCGGAGTCTTAACCACTGGACCGCCAGGGAAGTACCTGGAATAAAGCATTCTTAAAACTGGGTCTTTGGGGAGAACTGCTCTAAATTAATGACTCTTTTAAAAAAAAAAAAAAACAAACATAGAGTAACCATGGCATTTGAAGAAAAAATGTTTTGCCATATACTCAGTGCAGTTCTCATGCAATGAATAGGCATCACCCTAGTGGTGGTGTTTACTAGAGAGGTGAAAATCAAGATTCGGTGATAGTGTCTCACTTTGTCCTTACAGGTTGGGATGTTTTGTGTTAGGCTTTTAGTCCTCCCTTTGGGGCTTAGAATTAGTGTCTCAGTGGTTGTCTCCAAGTCTTCTCTCCTTTCAGAACATAAGCTGCTGAGTACTGGCCCTACAGAGCCATGGTCCATCCGAGAGAAGCTGTGTTTAGCGTCTTCCGTTATGAGGAGTGGAGATCAAAATTGGTAAGGTATCTAGGATGTCTGCTTTCTTGGGTATTAGAAACTGTCGGGTATTTTTTTTTTATACCGGTGGATTCCAATAGTTAACCTTTAAGCAGCATTTGTTTTTTAACAGCTTTATTGAGATATAGTTCACATACCATAAAATTAACCCAGTATATTCACAGAATTTAGTATATTTGGAATTGTAAGACCATCACTAGAGTCTAATTTTAGAACATTTTAAATACCCCTGAAAGAAGCCTCTTATCCCTTAGCAGTTATTCTACAATCTCTTCTTTACCTCTCTAACATCTCCCCTACCCCTTCCCCACCAACCACTCATCTACTTTGTCTCCCTATAGATAACTTATTTTGGACATTTCATGTAGATGGAATCATATAGTTTGTGGTTGTCTGTGACTGGCTTCTTTCACTTAGCATAGTGCTTTCAAGGTTCATTCATGTTGGAGTATGTATCAGTACTTTATTCCTTGTTTTTGTTTTTTTTTAATATTATTTGGCTGCATTAGGTCTTAGTTGCAGCATGCGGGATCTTTCGTTGTGGCGCGCGGGCTTAGTTGTCCCACAGCACATGGGATCTTAGTTCCCTGACCAGGGATCAAACCCTTGTCCCCTGCATTGGAAGGCAGATTCTTAGCCACTGGACCACCAGAGAAGTCCCCTTTATTCCTTGTTTTGATTAAATAATAGTCCCTTGTGTGGGTATGCCACATTTTGTTTACCATTTGTCAGTTGATGAACATTTGGGTTGTTTCCATTTTTCTGACTATTATAATTAATGCTGCTATGAACATTTGTGTACAAGATTTTGTGCAGACATGTTTCCAGTTGTCTTGAAAGAGTGGAATCGCTAGATCATATTGTAATTCTCTATTTAACTTTTTGAGGAACTGCCAAACTAGAAAGTGGCCCCACTGTTTTACATTCCCACCAGCAATAAATGAGGGCCCCAATTTTTCTGCATGCTTGACAACATTTATTGTTGTCTTTTTTTGTTATAGCTGTACTAGTGAGTATGAAATGGTATCTCATTGTGGTTTTGATTTGCATTTCCCTGATGACCAGTAGTGTTGTTGAGCATGTTTTCATGTTCTTATTGGCCATTTGTATGTCTTTTTTGTAAAAATGTCTGCTCAGATCCCTTGGATTATTTTTCATTTTATTATTGAGTTTTAAGAATTCTTTATATATTCTGGATACAAATCCCTTGTTAGATAGATGATTTGAAGATATTTCTCCTGTTTTGTGTGTTGCCTTTCTTTGGTATTGTTGATATCTGTTGGTATTGTCTACAGCACAAAAGTTTTTAGTTTTGATACGAGTTTATTTTTTCTTCTGTTGCTTGTGCTTTTGGTGTCATAGCTAAGAAACTGTTTACGTCTATATTTTCTTCTAACAGCTTTCGACTCTCCACATTTAGGTCTTTGATCCATTTTGAGTTAATTTTTGTGTAGGTTGTAAAGCAGGAGTCTCTTTTGCATGTAGGTATGCAACTGTCCCAGGACTCAGTATTTGTTGAAAAGATTATTCTTTCCCTATTGAATTGTCTTAGCACTCAGTATTTCTTTTAAGTACCAGAAAATAGGACTCTGTGTGGTTTCCAGTCTTTTTTGCTACCAGGACATAAGCTTTCATTTTTAACATTAGTCCTTTTTTTAACCCCCTCTTTTTTCCCTCAGGATCTAAGGACACCTTTTAATTGTCTTAAGTGTTCAGATTACTTAATATACAAATTTGCATTTGTATGGTATATCTCTACTACTTTAACCATTCAGATGAGTTTACCAAAGCAGCATTGCTGGTCACACTTAGCACTTATACAATTTTATGTATTTTTCAAAGAAGTTTTCAAAGATGAAACCAGGATCTTCCAGGTAGCAGCTGTTCTCGAGCTGGTAAATCCTGTGACAAAACGAAGCACACTAATTTGGTAAATCTCAGATTGAACTTAAATATAACTCAAATATAAACTGAACTAATTTTTAAACAAAATACCAAGTAAACTGAATTGAAATAGAATCTAATCTGTATATTTTCTTACATTTTTTATTAAAAAAATAGTAGAAGAACACTTAAGTAAAACTTTAAAATTTTAAATTGTATTTATATTTTGAGGAGGTACTTAAATCATAAGGTTCAAAATTCAAAATGGTTGAGACTTCCCTGGTGGCTCAGTGGTTAAGAATCCGCCTGCCAATGCAGGGGACACGGGTTCGAGCCCTGGTCCAGGAAGATCCCACATGGTGCGGAGCAACTAAGCCTGTGCACCACAACTACTGAGCCTGCGCTCTAGAGCCCGCGAGCCACAACTACTGAGACCGTGTGCCACAGCTACCGAAGACCGTGCACCTAGAGCCTGTGCTCCGCAACAAGAGAAGCCACCGCAGTGAGAAGCCTGCGCAGTGCAACGAAGAGTAGCCCCCACTCGCTGCAGCTAGAGAAAGCCCGCGCGCAGCAATGAAGACCCAAAGCAGCCAAAAATAAATGAAGAAGTAAATAAAAATTAAAAAAAAAAATGGTACACAGTGTTTTCCTCCCATCACTGTATCGTATCTCCCAGGGTTAGTAGTTTCTTGTGTGTTTCTCTGCCATTAAATTTGTATACATGAACAAATAAATATTTTCTTTTCCCCCCTCTTTTTTAAACACAACTGGTTATTTACTATGCACAGTGTTCTTTACCTTGTCACTGCTGCTTTTTTTTTCTTTAACTTAGTACTGTATCTTATAGATCCTTGTATATCTTTATATGAAGATCTAGCTCATTTTTTTTAACAGCTGCATGATATTGTTTTATGCAGTACCATAATTTATTTAACTAGAACTCTGTTGATGGACATTTGCTAATATAAATATAACCTTGCATGGTTATATATGAATTGTATCTAAGATAAACTGAAAGTAGAATTATTGAGTCAAAGAATATATATGTTTATAAAATTTGGTAAGTATTTCAAATTGCCCTACTCAGAGATTTGTTTCAATTTATACTCCCATTGGCAATATGTCATAGTACCTGTTTTTCTATGGCCTGGTTCGTAGAATGTGGTGTTATGTATTTTTGATCTTTGACAGTATAAGATCAAACTTTGAAATAGTTCTCATATCTTTCATTTGCGTCTATCCTATGATGAGTGAAGTTAAATATCTTCTTGTGTTGAAGAGCCACTTGTATTTCCTTTTCTGTAAACTGCTTTTTCCTGTTTTTCTATTTGACTATTAGTCTTTCTCTTTGACTGGGGGTGGGGGTGGCTCCTTATATATTAGGGAGATTAGCCATTTGTCTATTTTGAGGAGCATTTTTTTAAACCACTTTGCTATTTGGCTTTGCTTAATGTAATATTTTTACATGAAGAGTTTTAAAATGTAGTTTATTAATAATTTTCTCGGATTTTGTGACATAATTAGAAAGTTCTTGCCTAGTCTGAGGTTATAAAATAATTCTCCTTTGATTTCTTCTAGTACTTTTATGGTTACATTTTTTAAAATATATAAATCTTTGATTGATTTGGGGGCTTTTCTTGGTATAAAAAAAGGTGTAAATTATGGATCAAACTTTAGTTTTTACTGATAGCTATCCACATAACAATGTTAAAGTAAATTTTTTATAAAAGAAAAGAACTCTGAAACCATTATCCCAACACAAAATTCAAAACTTTGTTTTTAAAGTTGTGAAATACTTCAGCCACATAGAAAAGTAGGGAGAATAATACAGAGTGCCCATGTATCTGGTACCTGGATTTAAGAAATCTTAACATTTTGTCATGTTTCCTTCAGATCTTTTTAAAGAAATAGACGCAGTTGAAGCCCCTTCACACTCTTGCATCAAGCCATTTCAGTCTATTTTCATTTTTGCCTGTTTCTTCCTTTGTCTTTATACCTGTAACTTTTTAAAAAGTCATATGAGTGCATCATAGCAGAAAATTGTGTCACCTTTTTTCAGTTAATATTATGTTATAAATACATTCCGTATCACCATATATATTATATTTCATAGTTATTTTTATGGGTTGTTTAATATTTTCTAGAGGTGAAGTGCCATAAGTTAAACATCCTCTTGCAGGCATTTAGGAAAAACCTAACTGTTCATCAGTCTGGTCAAGACTACATGGTGCGTGCTTCCTGGTGCTTGCTTCTTTTGTTATTTTCTTATATTCCTAAGAGCTGTATTAATAGATCAGAAGATAACTTTTGGGGGGCTGGAATATTTTACAGATTGCTTCGCAAATGACAGATGTTTTCTGAAAGAACCAAGATCAACATAAAAATATTTTCCCAAATGAACAAATGATACTTTACTAGGTCCTAGTAGCTTCACTTCACTCAGGAAATACATCATGTAGGAAAACTGTTTAGCAATGACGCTTTCCCTCTAAAATGACTTTTCAGTAGCTGTGTCATTTTCCATAGTCACATATTCCAGAATATTTCCCAGTGACAATTTTTTTTTTTTAATTTTTATTTATTTATTTATTTATTTATGGCTGTGTTGGGTCTCCGTTTCTGTGCAAGGGCTCCCTCCAGTTGCGGCAAGCGGGGGCCCCTCTTCATCGCGGTGCGCGGGCCTCTCACTCTCGCGGCCTCTCTTGCCGCGGAGCACAGGCTCCAGACGTGCAGGCTCAGCAACCGTGGCTCACGGGCCTAGTCACTCCGCGACATGTGGGATCCTCCCAGACCAGGGCTCGAACCCGTGTCCCCTGCATCGGCAGGCAGATTCTCAACCACTGCGCCACCAGGGAAGCCCCCCCAGTGACAATTTTTTACTCCAAAGTTTGTACTCTAAACCTTGAACTCTCAGTATACCTTCTCTCTTTTTTTTTCAATTTGGTATGTGATAAGGTTTTTCTAATTTTGTAGGGTATCAGTTAGCAGAGCAATCAAGCCCTTTGCAGAACCTGGCCGCCCTCCAGACTGGTTCTCTCAAAAAGTAAGTTCCCAAGTAAGTGTTCTTTTAGAGCACTTTTTGAGATGTGAAGTGGGTTCCCTTCCAGGTCCTGCCTTTTTTTTTTTTTGGTCTTTAAGTATCTTGCTTATTTATTCTTATGTTTATTTCTTTTTTAAATTTTATTGAAGTATAGTTGACTTACAATATTGTGTTAATTTCTGACCAGCAAAGTGATTCATTTATACATACATATATTCTTTTTCATATTCTTTTCCATTATGGTTTATCACAGGATATTGAATATTGTTCCCTGTGCTATACAAAAGCACCTTGTTGTTTATCCATCCTGTATATAATAGTTTGCATCTGCTAATCCCAAACTCCCCATCCTTTCCTCCCCCACACCCCCTTCCCCTTGGTAACCACAAGTCTGTTCTCTATGTCTGTGAATATCATCTTTATCCATTCACTTGTCGATGGATATTTAGGTTGTTTCCATGTCTTAGCTTGGTTATTGTAAATAGTGCTGCTATGAACATAGGATTGCATGTATCTTTTCAAATTATAGTTTTGTCTGGGTATATGCTCTGGAGTGGGATTGTTGGATCATATGGTAGTTTTATTTTTTGTTTTTTGAGGAATCTCTGTGCTGTTTTCTACAGTGGCTGCACCAATTTACATTCCCACCAACAGTGTTAGAGGGTTCTCTTTTTTTTCCACACCCTCTCCAACATTTATTATTTGTAGACTTTTTAATGATGGCCATTCTGACCAGTGTGACCAGGTCCTGCCCTTTTAATCACAAGGCTTTTGTACCATGAAGAATAGTTTGAAAATACTTTTCCTTTTTCTCAATATTTGCCAATCCATCCATGTATGCCCACACTATTACAAACTATTCTTGTCAGTGTAGCATAACAGTTAAAAGGCCAGTCTTGTACATTAGATGGATCTGGGCTTAATATGACTCTACTTGAAAACTTTGAACCATGAGCCTCAGTTTTCTGATTTGTAAACTAGGGATAAAAGTTGATTCAGGATTGTTGAAAATATTTAGTTGAGGTAATACCTAGAAAGCATTTAGCACAGTGCCTTGCATACGGTAACTACTCAGTAGATATTAAATATAAATATTGGCTCTTAGCTTGTCTTTCCTCAAATAGACAAACTCCAGGCCAGAAGACTTCCTTTTCTGTGTTATGGTATTGATTATTTTGAACTAATTTGATTGCAAAGTAATTTGTCCTCCTAGAAGCTACTCCTACCTTAAATATAGCTCCCCTGTGTAAACCTTAGTCTAATATGTTGAACTTTGAAAGGTCATTCCTTTTCAGACTTGCTCATCATATTTTCACTTTTTTCCATAGCATTGTGCTTCCCAGTACTCAGAGCTCCTAGAGACCACTGAGACCCCAAAGTGAGTACAAAGCCAGGCACTTGAGCCAGATCTCTTTAGTAGAGAATATTTACTGTGGAAGTCTGGTTTTTTTATCTGTTTATATCATGGTGTGATAAAAGTTAGAAATTATCTCTGGTTAGATGGTGGAGAAGGCTCAAAGAAAGCAAGTGGGAGTAGGAAAAAATGTTCTCTTATTCAAGTGTGTGTCTGGTCTTTTTTTTGTTTTTGTTTTTTAAATTTTTGCATAGACGGAAACGGGGTGAAAAGGGAGAAGTGGTAGAAACTGTTGAAGATGTCATTGTTCGGAAACTGACTGCTGAGCGAGTTGAGGAACTAAAGAAAGTGATAAAGGAAACCCAGGAAAAATATAGGTACTTATCAGAGAATGCAAAATGGTTGGGAGAGACAAATCGGGCTGGCTTATACTAGTCAGAATTTTTAAAATAGATTAAAAAACCCAGTCTACCTACCTCTCATCCTACAGACGGCTGAAAAGAGATGCAGAACTAATTCAAGCTGGGCACATGGACAGCAGACTGGATGAGCTTTGCAATGACATTGCGATGTGGGTTATATTATACTGTTCTTCCATCTGTACTCCTTTTTCTCTTTTTACCCTCTTTACTTCTTAAGTAATCTGGCTTATTTCCTACATCTGCCATCCCTTTAGACTTGAGAGATTCTGGAAAGGGAAAGCTGCAGAGTGACCTGGTGGCTGGGAGGGGGTAGTGAGTCCTAGAAGGTAATGTGATAGAATATTTCAGTGTGAAAACATAACTTAGTTCTAACTTAAATGTGGCTCTAGTTTGCCTGGGTAAAGAACTGGTAGTTAGGCAGTATACTGAAAACTCCCTATTTTGCTGATAAAGATTTATTTTTTAGATTTTTCCTCTAGAAAGTGCTAGCCTGGCAAAAAAATTTCCTTGTGAGGGCACTGTGAAGGAGCTACAGCCGGCTAGGATCTAACCCTTATTTTCCTCTTTAGGAAAAAGAAATTGGAGGAAGAGGAAGCTGAAGTAAAGAGGAAGGCTACGGATGCGGCTTATCAGGGTAAGGTGAACCTAGTGACTCTGTTTAACAATTTGACTATACACTGCTGCATGACGATGACAGTTGAAGACTGTTAACACAGAATCTACTAATTCCAATTGCACGCTTTTCTCTGTCATCTTCTCTTTTACCAGAATAAAAACGTCTCTTTATGTCCAGGAAGAAACTCTTAGAAAGTGAGCTCTGCTGAGATCTCACTAGACCTTTGTGTTCTTTTAAGACACAAAAGCCTGATAATAACATATTGAACATAAACAAGGTTTTAGAAGTCAAAGCCTGTAAAAAGATTGAGAATAACTTAGTCATTGGATAAGGGGAGGAACTTAAGCATTTGTAATTCTAGGAATACATGCTTTGAGCCATTGAGGTCTTTCCCTCTTGTTGAAAGCAGAATCTTAAGTTGTTGAAGAGGATATTGAGGGATGTTTAAACTACTTTCCTACTCCAAGGACCTTTAGGGTACACAAGTTTGCTTAGGGTGAGAATTGCTCATAGGAAAAATTAGGCTAAAAACTTGTAAAGAAAGCTTTCTAATCCAGATTCTTAATGCTGCCTTAGTAATGTAACATCCCTATTTGTCCTTTATTATATAATAGCAGAGTCTAGCTTTATTTATTTAATCTTGAAGACAGAGATTGTTCTTTTGTATGTTCTAGCCCGTCAAGCAGTAAAAACACCCCCTCGGAGGTTACCTACTGTGATGGTTCGCTCTCCTATAGATTCTGCCTCCCCAGGAGGTGATTATCCACTTGCCGACTTGACTGCAACCACTATGGAAGAGGCCACCTCTGGGGTGAGTATATTTCCATCCACAGGAATTGATCAGCAAAGGGGCAGTAAGCCAGCAGAGAGCTGAGTGATGAGGAAACCACTTTTGGCTTAGAGGCAATTTCCTCTCTTGGTCTGAATGCTAAAGACGTAATTTACCATGTTCTGTGCTCTAAGATAAGAATGGACCTAAAAACATTGAGGCTTTTGACATTTTTAGAGATAAGTAAAAGGCTAACTTAAGGAATTACTTGTAAGTGTACTGGTCTTACGAAATTCCTGCTGAAATATAGGGTGATTCTATGTAAATATAATATTAGTAGTGGGTAAGGAGTTTATAAAAGGCAAGTTGGGTGGAATGGTTGAGTCGCTTTGGGTTTGAGTGAGTAGAAGAGAAAAAATTGTGGGGAAGAAAGGTGTGGTTGAGAGCAAGACGGGTAGAGGGTTTCTGGGCAGTTCCACTCAGGACTAATAAAGTAATAGGTAGACACACTAACCCATCCAGATTAGTAGGGAACCTTCCTGAGTTTGAGAAGTCAGATAAAGGTTCTCTGTTGTCTCTTAGGTAACCCCTGGGACTTTGCCGAGTACCCCAGTCACCTCGTTTCCTGGAATTCCTGACACCCTTCCTCCAGGCTCTGCACCCTTAGAAGCCCCCATGACCCCAGTAACAGATGATTCACCCCAGAAAAAGATGCTTGGACAGAAAGCAACTCCACCCCCCTCCCCTCTGCTGTCAGAGCTCTTGAAGAAGGGCAGCCTCCTGCCTACTAGCCCCAGACTGGTATGGAGACTTCTGTGGGTGTTTGAGAGCTGTGGTGATTAAGTAATTTGGAAGGGAGTGCCTGGGACCTAAAATATAACATGGAAAAAAAGTTCAAAAGAGGAAGAGCTCTCCTAGTTAAATGTTAATTTCAAAACAAAACAAAACAAAATAGTTGATAGTATCCTTGGGTCCTGAGGTATCTGAAACATAATTATTTTGGTTCTCTTCTCCAGAGAACTCTTGTCAATAAGTTTTGAAAATCAGAGTTTCCCTTGGGTCTGAAATCATTTTCTTTGGATATTAACTTTTAGTTTCATGAAGTTTAGCCAACTGCTGGAGCTTTTTTGGGAAGTGGTAATAAAGGAAAGCTTGAGTGTAGCCTTCACCTCTATTCTTCCCTGGTAGGTCAATGAGAGTGAAATGGCTGTGGCTTCTGGCCACCTGAACAGTACAGGTGTCCTCCTGGAGGTAGGCGGGGTCCTTCCCATGATACATGGTGGGGAGATGCAGCAAACACCCAACACTGTTGCAGCCTCCCCAGCTGCCTCAGGTAAGTCACTACTTTTCCGTTGTCGACTTTATTTTAGAGATGTTGAACATGGCATTGACTGCCCTTGGTTTCTAGGCTTTGTTATTAAGCAACTGTGAATCCTAGATTTAAAGCCCAACCTTGGAGCTACTTTACCTGTTAAACCACATGGTGCTCAAAATTGTAAATCCATTTCATCTTCAAAATACTGATTGTCCTGGATGACCACAGCATAGATACTGATTGAGAGGAATAGTGAAGTTAATGGTGAAGGTGCAAAAATCACAGAAGGGTGCTAGGGATACCTGAGACTATAGCATAGGCAGACAAGATTTGGAACTAGAACACTAGACTTAAAGAGTCTCAGGCCTGCCACACACTGGTTTTGTGACCTTGGATAGGTAACTTAATTCTTGAGCCTCAGTTTCCTCTTTTATTAATTGCAATATATATACTTCACAAGGATGTAGTGAGAATTAAATGAGGTAGAAAATGTAAAGAAAAAAGAGTTTTAAAAAATGCCAAACATTCGATTTTGGTATTTGAGTGGTGTTAAATTTGGGTGGTTTATAGCATGCTTAACTTAAGTAGAAGGGACAGATTTATTCATACCTTTTTTTAAAAAATTACCACTCATTTTTCATGTGAGTTGTGTATTCTAGTGCTTTGAGTCATTCCTAACTTGGCAGAAGATCTTAAGTAAGGTTTGAAAAAATAAGGATATAGATAATGAGCTTATTTCATACAGGAGTTACTTTCATCCTTTGAGACTAAAAATTTTCTTGGTTGAGTCTTAAAGTGGCTATTGTTTGCTTCTTGCTCATGTGCTTTCTTCTTACCTCGTTTGTGTACCTCTTTGTCTGTTAGGTGCTCCCACTCTTTCCCGGCTTTTAGAAGCTGGTCCTACACAGTTCACCACACCTCTTGCTTCCTTCACTACTGTTGCCAGTGAACCTCCAGTTAAAATTGTGCCACCCCCTGTAGAGTCTGTGTCCCAGGCTACCATTGTCATGATGCCTGCGCTGCCAGCACCATCCTCTGCTCCGGCTGTCTCCACTCCTGAGAGTGTAGCTCCAGGTGCGTCCTTGACCCACGCCCTGAGCAGCAACTAGATCCAAAATTTCATTTTGAGCTTCAGTTAGAGAAAGGTGACCAAGAGCATCAGCTTCTGTTCTCTGTGGACATGTGCCGTCTTTATTCTTACAAAAACAAGGATGTGAGAAGAAATGGGTGGGCATTTATGTGTTGGGGCAAAAGGGCTAAGTGTACATATATGAATGGGCTTGAGAATGTGTTTTCACCTTTCTAGATAAAACTGAGGAGAAGAAAACATAGACTGATGTAAGATAACTTTTACTGAGCTTAAGTGTATGGGTGCTTGACATCTGTCCACAGCTTTGGTGTGATCTCCAGGTGGGCAGTTGGTACCAAATAAGCTTCTGAGATGGTTTTCTTTTCCTGTTATTCAGTGAGTCAGCCTGACACCTGTGTTCCCATGGAGGCTGTGGGGGATCCACATACTGTGACTGTCTCCATGGATAGCAGTGAAATCTCCATGATCATCAATTCTATCAAAGAAGAGTGTTTCCGGTCAGGGGTAGCAGAGGCCCCTGGAGGATCAAAGGCTCCTAGCATTGATGGGAAGGAAGATTTAGATCTGGCTGAGAAGATGGATATTGCTGTGTCTTACACAGGTGAAGAGCTGGACTTTGAGACTGTTGGGGACATCATTGCCATCATTGAGGACAAGGTAACTATTCAGCAAAGCCCCAAAGAATGTCTCATGGGTCCTACATAGGCTTCTCTCCTTAGCCTCTCCTTGCTTCTTGTAGTAAGAATTACATAAACAAACAACTCTCCTGCTTCTTCCCATCTCCATCTCTGTAGTCCCAGAGCCCTTTGATGCTGACATACTAGTCATCTACCCAGCCTTTCCTATGTTACTGGTTTGCACCAGACAGGTACCTGTCCATTGCTTGCTTCTGCTACATGGAGAAGATGGAGAGAGAAGCTGCAGATTCAGGCCATCTCGTTTGGTGCTAATGAATTGAGGGGCTTGGGCTTCTTTTTGTGACTTCAACAGTGTATGTATTATGGGACAGGTAGATGATCATCCTGAAGTGCTGGATGTGGCAGCAGTGGAAGCAGCACTGTCATTCTGTGAAGAGAATGATGATCCCCAATCCCTGCCTGGCCCCTGGGAGCATCCTATCCAGCAGGAACGGGACAAGCCAGTACCTCTCCCTGCACCAGAGATGACAGTCAAGCAGGAGAGGCTGGACTTTGAAGAAACAGAAAGCAAAGGAATCCATGAACTGGTGGACATCAGGGAACCCAGTGTTGAGATCAAAATGGAACCTGCAGAACCAGAGCAAGGCATTTCAGGGGCTGAAATAGTATCTGGAGTTGTTCCAGCCATGAGTATGGAGCCACCAGAACTCAGGAGTCAGGACTTAAATGAGGAACCCAGAAGTACTGCAACTGGAGAAATTACTGAAGCAGATGCTTCCAGTAGGAGAGGCGATGAAACTCCAGTTACAACAGTGAAGACAGAGGTATTTAAGATCGGGGGCTTGGGGGATGGGGGCGAGGGGTGGAGGGTTATATCTTAGGTAAGAAGTGACATTTTAGGCCTTTGGTGTTCCTGTTGCATGCCTGAGTTCTGACATGTTGATGTGTCCAAAGCCCATAGGTATGATCAGTGCTATATATACTTACCCTGTTCTATTAAGGTGACCATTAGAATCATATTACATGGGTAGGAGGACTTAGAATTTCTTGTATAGTCTCATTATCATTGAAGAATAATGTATAAGCTGTAGTGATTTACCAGGACTTAAGGTATTTGTTCTTTTTGGTCTTCAGGCATCCCCTGAAAGCATGTTGTCTCCATCACATGGCTCAAATCCCATTGAAGATCCTTTAGAGTCAGAGACTCAGCACAAGTTTGAAATGTCAGGTAAATAATAAAGCCAGGAAATATGTACTCTATAACTAACTTTAAATCATTTGCTTTGGCTTCTGAGGGCTTTGTGGGTTGTGGGCAAGTAGAGGAGGTAGAATAGGTCAGCATGGAAAGGAGAGCTGCAGGGGACTATTGTCCATAGGAAGGGGAAGGCTAAGGTGGAAAAATCTTCAGGTAGTCTTTCTCTCCTCTGCAGACTCATTGAAAGAAGAATCAGGGACTATTTTTGGAAGCCAGATAAAGGTATTTCAGATTTTTCTTTATTCCTCTTGCTGTGTGACTAGATTTCCCTATAGCACTACCTTTTTAATGAATTTCAGTAAACTCGCATCATTATTCTCTGAGATGAGACTGGTTAAGGAGTTGCATGGGGAAAAGCTGCAGTGGACAGTTAGGCATAGTGGGAGTACTGTGGCAACAGGTGCTTCCTATTTGAAAGAGTTTGTGAAGCTTTGATACATCCAGAGAGATTTGGAGTGAGTAGGGATATCAGAGCCAGGGAGAGCATATAGAAATCAGATTATTAATTATACTATTCAGAGAAAGTCATCCAAAGTTTTCTTATTAGAATTACTAAAGCAGTAGTAACAAACAGACTTAATGCGATGTGAGCTTGCTCCATCAGATGAGACACACAATAAAAACTATTTTTGATAACTTTGTACCCAGGGTCAGAGTTCCTCTCAAGAGCAAGGGGAAAGAAGGAACGCCTCTTAGCTTAGTCTTAAGTAAGTAGCTTTTTTTTTCTTCCTTTTAAAAAGATCCTGGGTCTTATTCTTTGTCCAGGTTCTAAGTTACTTGATCAGTCAGTATCTGTAAGTAGATGGTAGTATAAGTGATAGAGGGCTCAGTCAGGAAACAGTGTGAGGTTATTTTCTAGAACTGATCTAACCCAAAAGACAGATCATGTTTAATGATGCTTTGCTGGATAGCTTTGCTCTCCTTTCCATTTGTTGACTGGAGCACACTATGTCTAAGGATGCCCCAGGTGAGGATGAGGAGGAAGATGGAGTCAGTGAAGTGGCCAGCCTAGAGGAGCCTAAGGAAGAAGATCAAGGAGAAGGCTATTTGTCAGAAATGGATAATGAGCCCCCTGTGAGTGAGAGTGACGATGGCTTTAGCATACACAATGCTACGCTGCAGTCCCACACACTGGCAGACTCCATCCCCAGCAGCCCTGCTTCTTCACAGTTGTGAGTATCTGCGATTCTTTCTTTGAGGTCAAGGCAGTGAAGGTGAGAAGTAGGAGAGGATCTTTTCTTTAGTCTTACTTTTTCATCTTCTGTTTCTTGGCCTGGAACAAACATCTGACAAAAATAATCAGGAATCTTTTTTTTTTTTTTGGACTTATGCCAAGTGGGACTCTCATATTTCTTTTATTTCAGCTCTGTCTGTAGTGAGGATCAGGAAGCTATTCAGGCACAGAAAATCTGGAAGAAAGCCATCATGCTTGTATGGAGAGCTGCAGCTAATCATAGGTGAGTGGGCTTTACCAAGTAGTAGGAACATTTTCTCCTGCTCCTCCTCATTGTTGGTAATTAGAAAAAAGTCTGAGTACGCTTATACAGGACTGATGGCATTGGCTCTTACAACCTTCAGCCGCTTAGATCAAGTTCCTTCACCTGTGCTTCTTGGAGGATAAGTCAGTAATTGCACCACATTCTTTTTGGACAGGTATGCCAATGTCTTCCTGCAGCCTGTTACAGATGACATAGCACCTGGCTACCACAGCATTGTACAGAGGTAAGCCATGATCCATTCAGCATGCTGACTAGGCCTGAATTGTAAGTTGTCCAGTCTTAGTGGACTTTTGCTTTAGACAGAAAGTTTAAAGCAGGTGTTTTTGATGTAAGTATGACCAAGTGCTAAACTAATTATTTCACTGACTGGATCACTGAGTCTAAAAGAATTAACCCCCTTTATTACCTTTCTCAGTACTTATTATACAGGCTGAATTTGGTTTTGGGGTTAAGTACTTGTTTTAGGGCTTGGTGTTTGAGTCCTGGCAGCTGGGACTAAAGGTATAAGGAAATGCATACAGTAATAATATATTCGGAGATCCAGTGGAGTCCTTTTCCCCTCTATGCTCCCATTTCCCCCTGCTCTGTTTTTTAGGCCTATGGATTTGTCAACTATTAAGAAAAACATTGAAAATGGACTGATCCGCAGCACAGCTGAATTTCAGCGTGACATTATGCTGATGTTCCAGAATGCTGTGATGTATAATAGCTCAGACCACGATGTCTATCACATGGCAGTAGAAATGCAGCGAGATGTCTTGGAGCAGATCCAGGTACTTTGAGGATCCTGAGAATTTTAAAATACTCAAGAGAAGGATTTGTATTGATGTTAGGAAGGGGTGTTGTGGTTTTTGCTTGGAATAGCCATCAGGGACACAGGAAGATACAATTTTGTTCTTGCTGGATTCATGTTGGTTTTCTCATGTTGGTTTGGTAAAAGAGTTGTGAGAGAATATTCTGCCTTTCTTGGGAAAATATCTTGTTTCCTGAAGTTTTTTAATAAAATTTTTGTAAAATGATGAATGTATATATATATATATATTTTTTTTATGAATGTATATTTTTAAGTGATGTGAATTATGTACATGGTAGACGATCCTTTTCATTGCAGGGAACCTACTTCTATCCTGTAGTTACATTACCAGGCACCCTTTGGGATATTGAACTTGGAGGGATGTTGTCTATCTCTGCAGAGTCTGCCAAACTACTTAAATTGCTTACTGATTACTTAAATTGCTTCGGTTCATCTAGTTTTATTCTCTCTCATTCTCATTCTTAGAGCACAGAGATTTGTTTTTTAGGGTTTTTTTAAAAATTGAAATATAGTTAATTTACAGTGTTGTGTTGGTCTCAAGTGGGCAGCAAAGTGATTCAGTTTTATATCTATTGGGTTGGCTAAAAAGTTTGTTTAGGTTTTTCAGATAACATTTTACAGAAGAAAATCCAAATGAACTTTTTGGCCAACCCAATTTTTTATGTATATTCTTTTCAGATTCTTTTCCATTATAGGCTATTACAAGATACTGAGTATAATTCCCTGTGCTATAGAGTAAGAGCATAGAGATTTTGATGCTATATTATAACAACAACAAAAAATTAGAGCTATTTGGCATTTTCCGATTCCTTAGCATGCACAACTAGAATTAAAACCTAATGTGCTAAAACTCCTAATCATTCAAGACGTATTTGAATGCTGTTTGCAGAACAGTACTGTACTCCTATTTACAAAGCCTAAGGTGTCTTCATTTTTCCTTGATGGATCAGGTCTCTAGGGCCAACTCTGTTTCTTCTCCCTACAGCAATTCCTGGCCACACAGTTGATTATGCAGACATCTGAGTCTGGGATCAGTGCTAAAAGTCTTCGAGGGAGAGATTCTACCCGCAAACAGGATTCTTCAGAGAAGGTGAGGAGACCAAGGAAGAGCCTGTGTGCCAGTGTTCCAGTGATAGAAGTTTGAAGCATCCAAGGAACCTTATGTTACTACTTGGTACTTCCAGGCTTCTACATTCCAATGGTATACAGACATAAAGATTTTTAAATGGTAGTTGTTTGCTCCCATCCAAACACTGAAGAAACCTGCTGTGACTGGAAGACCCAGTCACATGGGGGAAATTGTGAGCTGAGTGCATGAATTATTATCTCCTCTTGGAGAGTGCTCACAAGGTGGGAGAAATGACTTAGCTTGCAGCATTTGGGGACCATCAGTTCCTATTCCAGAGGCATAATGGCCAGATTGCTTTTGGATCTCTTTCCTCTTATTCTTGAGTTTTAAAATTTTTGTCTTTGTGTGTGTGGTGCTTGTGTCTCTGTCCTGAGGTTTGGGGTGCTTGCAGCTGAGAGTTTCCGTGGAACCTGATCAGTGTTTGTTTGTCCTCTAACAGGACAGTGTCCCCATGGGCTCTCCTGCCTTCCTTCTCTCTCTCTTTGTAAGTATTGAATGGCTGCAAGGGGTGGTGTTGCCACAGAGATTCTCAGCTCTTGCTGGGGGTGGGTGGCAGAGGGAAATCGAACATGCAGACTGTGGCAATGTCTTAAACTTCTGTTTATTCAAGTCATCGAATAAGAAACTCTATCTTCTGCACTCCTGTCTTTCTGCATGTGTGTGTGTGTGGGCTGGGTAGGGACTATTTATGACTTCACTGAGCTGAAATGAGGGATTATTGGTAAGGATCTAGGATGCACCTGCTCCTCATTTCTTGAGTGCACCTTTTGACAGTTCTTTTCTTACAAACAGAAGATTGCTCAGAGCAGCAACTGCTAGCTGGCTTTTAAAAAGTGTTCCTCATACCTACAGATACTCAGTACATGAGTTTTTCCTTTTCCCCTAATATTAAGTTGCAAGAGTGATGACTGATACACAAACATTCAGTAAAATTTAAGATAAAGATCTCAGTAACAGTGACCACTACATACAGTAGTGGCTGGTGGAATTAGAGATAAGCTTAGTAAAGCTAGCCTAAAGACTTCTATTCTTTTCCTCTGTGATTTGAACAATACTCTGACTCTTTGTTGTTCATTATGAGGCTCTAAGTCATGATGTAATGGAAGGATATCAGCCTAGAAAACCACGTGATCTTAAAACTCTGGATTATCTCTTGGAGCTTTGTTTTCCTCATCTGTGTGATGGAGGTAATATAATGAGGTGCCTGTCCAGCGTACCTCACAGGGATGGTGTGAGGATAAAATGGCTTGGAAAAAAAAGGAAGTGTTATACAAATACAAGGGTGGTATTTTTATACTTACTGTTGCCTCAAAGGCAACTTGTGTTCATGAGCTCTAAGAATTTTAGAGTCCTTGCATGTTAGAAATGTAAAAATGGCCTGGCCCAGCAGAACTGTTCACTAGCTCACCTTACCTACAGGCCTTAGTCCGTACCACAGACAGAACACTGTAATCTCCGTTCTTTCCTACTGGCCTGCAACAGTGACTCTGGATCCCCAAGCAATTGGCTGGTTGTTGCAAGGCTGGTTAATAGAATCTTTTATCTATTGAAGACAGCAAAGTATTGCACAAGAGGAAGGAGCTGGGCTGCAGGGAGAGAGCAGCAGATGGAAAGAAGCCTTCTGATTGTCCTGATCTCATGGAAAACAACTCAGGAGGTGCTAGGGAGCTAGTGCCAGGGTCAGTCTGCAGGAAAGGCCTTTCTTATAGGGATCAACAGCTGGACAGGTATGTTAGCCAAGAATCTCACTATCCACTGCCCTTTCTGACTCTCCCACCCATCTTTTACTCTTCCTGTTCCTTTGCACATGATTTGGGGCCTGGGTGGGATGACTATAGTCATTCTGTGGGACCCCAGGTGAACTCCAGTGACCTCTATGGTGGGCAGAAGCAAGGTACTCTGTCCTACATTTCCTCTCACACACTACTACCAGGTGCTTTTTAGCCCACTCTGTGGGAAGACAGATAAATGCCCCTCATTTCCTGGATTTTTCTGCTGATTCTCCCCCCTCTTCCCCCAAAAAACCAAATCCCCAGCATTCTTGTTGCACCTTTTCTCTTACCTCATAGCTAACTCACTCATGCTCCGTTTCTTTGTCTGCCTGTCATCTAGGATGGGGGAACCAGGGGGCGCCGCTGTGCCATTGAAGCAGATATGAAGATGAAAAAGTGAAGCCGCAGAGTATCTGCACTGAGCTGAACATGAAATAGAAGTAAAGATAGAGCTTGGGCTTGTGGAAGTTCCAGAAGTGGAAGTTACAGAAGAGGAGGTGTCTGGGCCACATGACATGAGCTGGAAAAATCTCTCTCAGAGAGTTGGAGTAGCACAATTGCCTGTTTTAGGGCAAAAATCATGGGATGTGTTAATGTCCTGATGTGTTGCTAGCAGATTGTAGCTAGTTTGTACTGTCTTGTGAAGTGTACAGACTTAAAAAAAAAAAAAAAAACCTGTGAAGTGTATGTGTACACAATAAACTCTGAAAGAAAAGAAAACTAGCCTTTGGTGTGTTCTTTGAGTGTGTGAATGTGTGTGTGAAACTTGTGATTTCTTCTATATGGAAACTTCTGTCATTTGTGGGAATGAGATTGTTGGGGGGAAAGTGGTCTTATGATATGAACTGTTCTACTACAGGTCAGAGAAGGTAAGTAACCAAGATTGAGTTTATAATGTTTAAAAGTACTGCATTGTGCCGTAAGTACTGCCTTATTCAGCCTTTCTTTAATGTTTGGTAAAACTTAAGGTTTTCAGAGTTCTCTGTTCATGGCATTGCTTAAAGAAGATTAAAGCATGGATATAGGTAGCATCTTTATCCTTGGCATTTGTTCTACTTATACTGTCTTTGCACATGGTATTTCTTGAATAGTATATTATTATTCCTTTCTATTTCTATGTGTAGGGTTCTTGTGTATTTTAGAATTCTTAACATTACTATTGGAAGGCTAAACTCAGTTATCAAGTTTATCACCTGAGTTTATTCCAACTTCTGTTACTAAATAAAAACTAAATCAGTGAAGTGAACTAGTGAGCTTTTTATTAAAAAGAGATGGAGATTAATAGGGTGTTGTCTAGTATTTTGAGCCTTCTTGAGAAAGATATAGAACTTTGTGATTGGAAGTCATGGATCTTTTTGGCTTAAGTAAAACTAGAAAGCTTGCTAGGATCCTAAGGAAGTAGAAGATACCGTCTTTGTGAGTGATAGTTCAATCAATCCAGGAGTTAGAAAATTAAATACAATTACAGTATATTCCCAAAGCAGTCTGCAAACATGCATGTGATATAAGCAACGGAGCCCTAAAAGTTGGAGAAGTTTGTGGAGGAAGAGGTCCATTAAAGGACATAGATTTTGGGTTGGTAGAGAAGGTGATTTATAAGCTTAGCAAGCTAAATTTAAGGTATAGGCATCTGAGGTGGGGGAAATAAGGAGACTAATGTAATGAGAAATCATATTAAGGAATAGTGAATTACAGGTACCAGGCTAAGGGGACAAAATAGAGCTTGATTTATGGAGGGCTTTGAGTGACATTGAGAAATTTGAGGTGGTAGCTATTGTAAAGCATTGAATAGGGAGACTCTATTCAGAGCAGGTTGGATGAAGAATAGAGAAACTGACCAGGAGGCTATCATATTTATTCAGATATAAAGGATGGGCATTGAGAAAAATAATTGTGGAAGAAAATTGGGAAGTGGACTTGTTTACTGAATATAAGAGAAGAAAGAGTCAAAACAGGACTAAGAAAATAGTGTTGATGATAGGCATAAGGAATTTCGGGAGAGCAAATTTTTGGGAGATGTTCAGAAAGAAAAGTGGTTTTAGTTTTATAAGTGTTGAGTTGAAGGAGATGGTAGGGCACCTAAAGGGAGTTGACCTTTGGGTACATGGAGAAATGAGACCAGAATGCATATAAAAAGTAGAGGTTGAGAGATTTGGAAGCCACCTTAATAAAGATCGAAGTTGAAACCTCAAAGTAGCTGCATTTTTTTAAGGATGTGTTAAGGAAGCAGAGGCCCAAACAAGAATATAGAAGATGGATGTATTAAAGTTGTAAAAGGGAGAGGACGAAGGGATAAGAAAACCAGGAGTGCAGTGTACTGAAAGCAAGGAAAGATATTTTTAAAACTTGATTTGCAGTTCTCTTTCTGAGAAGTGAGAGCTGGATATGACCAGAAGGATGCCACAGGTATTTTAGTATGCATTGAGGATTTAATGGTTGATAGATTCAAAGTGTCTATATGCTGAGGAAAATATCCCTTGTCCATCAAAATTGTTGCCTTGCAGTTGAGTTTAAGGGTGGTTTGGGATAGAGGAATTCATTTCAGCTAGCAATGCTCCAGTTTTTTCTCTTTTAGAGTATGGGGAAATCTAACAACAAATAATTATTGGGTGATAATTCTATTACACTATTTGACATAGGGCTTTTTCTTTATTCCCAATGATGGATCACTTTTTCTCCTGATGTCCCCCTTCAGCTAGTTTTTACTCTTCCTAATGTTGAGTCGAAAAACATTTCTGACCCCTTATCTTTCTACCAAAATTGGGAGATGGAAATGCCTTAGGAATATTGATTTGAGTGAATTTAATGCATTTTTTTTCTGTGTATTTACAGATGGGGCATGAATGGGTTTGGTTGGATTCTGAACAAGACTATCCCAATGACTCTGAGTTGAGCAACGATTGCAGGTCACTCTTCAGCTCATGGGACTCCAGTTTGGATCTTGATATGGGCAGCTGGAGGGAAACTGAGGAGCCAGGGGCTGAGGAACTAGAGGAAAGCAGCCCAGGGAGAGAACCTCGTGAGCTGCTTGTGGGGGACGGAGGCAGTGAGGAATCTCAGGAAGAGGTGGAGCATGTCAGTTGCCAGAACCTCCTCCACTTTCTCTCTGAGGTAATGGGGAGCCATTATTTCCAAAGGTGGGAAGAATCTCAACTTCCTAAGAGAATGTTTACCCATACATACATCTACCACTCTCATTATTGTTTACTAAAATATAAGGTCCACATTGTCAGGAACTGAGTTCATTTCTGTCTCCAGCACTTGGTACTGATACAAAACATGTGCCAAATATGTACTTTTTGACTGAATGTTCTAAGATCCCAGTCGTTAGGAGCCTGATCATAGGAAGTGGGATTTCTGTATATAGGCCTATCTTTAGGAGTATCCTTGCAATTCATTCTTTCAGAGTCTTGGGAGGTGACACTTGCCCAGACTCCCCTTGAAGCTTATAATGTTAAGACTTCCAGGCAATATTTTGCAGTGTTCATATTTCCCAAGTGAAGGGCTGAGGACCAGAAATAAAGAGAATTGGACAGAGTTTATATTTATGTGGCAATTCTACACATTCAGTAGAATCTTAAGTCAAGACCAGCAAGAATCTGGTCTTGCCAATTGTTCACATATTGCCAATTCTATCTGCATTGTTTGTGGCAGACAAAGTTTTCAGCAGTTTTTTAGACAGTCGTTACCAGTTGATTCGAGTTGACACTTGAGATGAAAAATTAGAACATAAGCTCCTTGAGGCAAGAATCATGTCTATCTTGTTTACTGTTAGGTCCCTACCAATTAGCCCAGTACCTGTGTATATAAGATATTTGATAAATTTAAAATGACTGAATGAATCAATTAACCCTTACCATCTCAAACTTAGTCACAGTGGCAGTGTAATGATGTGGCATTATTGATATGTAGATGATGATTTCCACTGGTGTTCTTATACATGTAACAGTAAACTATGATTGCAGGTAGCTTATTTAATGGAGCCATTGTGCATTAGCAGCAAAGAATCAGGTGAAGGCTGCTGCCCTTCATCTGGCACCAGACAACAAGAGGCGAGGGGAATTGAAGCTACTGAAGGAGAGGGGGAGCCCTGCAAAGAGCCTGAAGAGCTTTCAGCCAAGGTAGACCCCTTGGTAGCTGAGAAGTCATTACTGGGAGAAAATGGAAGGCCAGAGGTGGCTCCACCTCCCTCAGATATTTGGGCACTTCAGGAACAACCCACAGAGAGTGAAGAGGTAAGTGAATAACTTAAACCAGCTGTCTGATCAGTCCTCTGCACAAAGAGGCAGAGCAGTATGGTTAGAGCACATAGGCTAACTCCAGAGAGTTCAGTTACCTGGGTCTAAATCCTGGTTTTAGCATCAGCTGTGTAGGCTTAGGCAGGTTAGTGAACATTTTAGAACCTCAGTTTTCTTTGCTGAAATGGAATAATAGTGCTCTACCTTATAGGTGTACTGTGAGTTTTAAATGAGATAATTCACGTGCAGCACTTAGCATAGTCCCTGGCTCATAGTAAGCAATCAGTAAAATTTAGAATATCATTATCATTAATATTATCTGGCCAGCTAGACTAGTCAGCTCCAGGGCCACAAGTAATAATGACAGTTTTAAAAGAAAACAGCATCTATCTAGAATAGAGTATATTGCTTTTTTCATTTTTTCTTGGGATACAGAGTTCTCTAAGAATTCTTTGTCTTAGGTCTCGTTAAGTCACCTTTCTCCAACTTATTCTATAACTTTATATAACTGGCCTATTCTTACCTTAAGGTCAGCCTTGATTTACCCCATGCAGGAAAAATTACCTTGAAGGTAGTAAATCTCTTTCTAAACATTCCTTTGATTCCTGGCATTCCCAGGGGGAGGTTCAGCAAGAATCCAAAGAGGAGGACCAGAGTGAAGGGTATGTGTCAGAGATGGAAGACCAGCGTTCTTCAGGTGAGTGTGATGAAAGCTTCAGCATCCAGGAGACTCCTCTGGTGGATATCCTTTTCAGCCGTGCTACCTCATCAAAGCTGTAAGTATAGACTTTTATCCCATGTTGTTAGCATTAATACTTTTACTTCTGTTTACGCCTATTTGAATTTGTTGCCGCAGACATTGATTACTTTTGTAAATTGAAAAGTAGAGAATTAGAGCTCGAAAACACTAGAAATAGAATTAAATATAATTTTACTGTATAAATAGAAGTCTATATGCTTTCATCTTATAAAACAAGACTTTTATCAACATTAAGAATCTCTTTCATAAGTAATCCTCTCTATATTTATTCAGGAAATGTTGCTGAGTCAGATTGTCACTCAAGTCTAATATTATACAAACTATACTTTTAAAAATACTAAAACATCTCCTATTAACTTGAAATTAAAAATTATTTTTAAGTTATTATCACCCTTGTTCCTTTTTCACACATCTTGGGAAATTGTTTATATAATTGTTTTTTTTGTTTTTTGTTTTTTTTTTAATTTTTAATTTTTGGCTGTGTCGGGTCTTCGTTTCTGTGTGAGGGCTTTCTCTAGTTGCGGCAAGCGGGGGCCACTCTTCATCACGGTGCGCGGGCCTCTCACTATCGCGGCCTCTCTTGTTGCGGAGCACGAGCTCCAGACGCGCAGGCTCAGTAGTTGTGGCTCACAGGCCTAGTCGCTCCGTGGCATGTGGGATCTTCCCAGACCAGGGCTCAAACCCGTGTCCCCTGCATTGGCAGGCAAACTCTCAACCACTGCGCCACGAGGGAAGCCCCTATATAATTGTTTTTAACATAAGTAACTATGGAGCCAGAGGGCACATTTTAGAATCTTAATTTTTTTCAGTAAAGTGAATTTCTTTTTAAATCAGAAAAACAAAGTTATTTTTGTTATGTAACAAATAGTTCATCTTCTGGGCCTAGTCTTGTGTCTAAGTATTGAGAGAAGATAGTGTGAACTGTTTTTTTTTCTTTGCTATATCCCAGATCCACCCACATTATCTGTGGGAAGGCAAACCAATAATTATTTTAGCCTTCTTTTGTTTAAGGTATACAACTGAACCATGCATATATATTTTTGTAAATAGCCTTCTTTTGTTTAAGGTATACAACTGAACCATGCATATATATTTTTGTAAATAGCAGATTTCAAATTTTCGTTACACAAATAGAATACAGCTAAAAACCTAGCTTGTTGAAGAATTGCTTCCTTTGCTTTTCTATAACTCTGTGAGTATGAGCAGATGGCATATGATGACTATCCCCAAAACGGGAAATCTCTAATAATCTGGGATGTTTTATCTCATGACATTTCAGCATCTTGAAACGCAAACACCACACTCTTATCTTAGAATTTAGCTTAAACATGAAATCTTTATTAGAAAGCAGTAGATATTAGTAATTGAGTCTGCTTGGCTAGATAGCTTAAGGGGAGATAGGCATTTGAGTTCTTGTGCTATCATTAGGGAACCTTAAAACTACTTTGAAAGATAGACATTCCCTAGGCCCCTCTTTTCTGGCTTCTTCTTTAGTCTGTACTGACTCTCAGGAGTAAAGTGGAACCTTTGGAGTACCAGTCTAAGTCTGCATATCCTTTCCACTCCCACACTGTTACTTGTAGTTGCTTGGCATGCATTTCCAAATAGATGGAAATAAAGGTAAGCAAGGGATTGTTTCTTAAAATATTGCAAAGGTGATTGATTATGAAGTTACAAAACCTATTGTAGTACCTTTCACGTAATGGAAACAATAAATATCTGTTTTGTGGCTATATGAACAAAATTGCATCAGTACCAAGGACCTATTGTTTATTCTGACTGATCAGAGACAAAGGAAGAGGTTTGCTTTGGGCTTTAAGTCCCTTGTTCTTGTAGGGTTCTGGGCTTAAGGAAAAATTGATTTTTGTGGTATGTAATTTAGATACAGGTGAGATAGTGCATCATGAAAATGAATAGTTATGTGGAGCTGTTCAAATTGGAGAATGATACGGTATGAGTTGTGCTCAGATGGATGCACACAATGTGGTACATAAAGCAAAACGAGGGTGTGAAACCTTAGGTGTGAAGAGAGCCTGTTTAGAGAGAATAATGCCGTGAATAAAGTGTGAAGTGTAACATGTTTAACTTTGGGGTAAATAGAAAACTTGCCAACTGGGAAAATTATAAAATGAAATAAAACATTGAGCAGTTGCATCTCTAAAGAAAAACTAAATAAATTAGGCAGTTTAGCCCAGAGAAGGAAGGACCATGAGGAGAAATGGATTTTTCTTGGTATTTTAAAGATTACTATACGAGGACAGTGAAAAGGAAAAATATTTAAATTGTATAGCATTCAGATGAAGTGTAAGAGAATTCCTTGGGATATGAAACCAAGTATTTTTTCCTCTGGAAGTATGGGAGAGATACTTCTTAATGTGGCATATTTCTGCATAAAAAACAGGACCAGATTCATTTATCAAATACTTATTTGAGCACCTAGTATGTACCAGGAACTTGGGAGACATCAGTGAACAAAGACTACTTTTATAGACCAGTTCTTTAGAGTCACAGGTGCTAAAGGGCAAATTAGCAAGATTCCAAAAGGCAAAGGCAGTTGCCTATTTTTAGTACACTTTACAAGAATGTAACCACTTCATTTGATAATACTGATCAGTAAGAGAATATTTATAGAGTCTGGGGTCCTTTATGAAAGCATGTTTTCATTCCTGTGGTATTATTTCCTTCAGATGTTAACTAGGAGCACTATGTGTTGAGGAAACCTTATCAAGCATCTAGGGGGAACAGAATACCATTTGTGAAGTTACTGTTTCTTTTCTGCTCTGCTTTATCCTGTAGTTCTGATCTAGGCCATAGTGACCCTGTTCAGGATCACTTGCTATTTAAGAAGACTCTCCTGCCAGTCTGGAAGATGATAGCCAGTCACAGGTAGGACTCCAAGCCACTCTTGGTATTCACAGCCACTCTTCTCATTTAGGGTGACTTTCCAGGGTTTCTTCATCCTCTCTGGGTTTGTCCCTTAACAGGTTCAGCAGTCCGTTTCTGAAGCCTGTGTCAGAAAGGCAGGCCCCAGGATACAAGGATGTGGTGAAAAGGTCAGTGGAAAAGGGGTCAAGAAAGGTTGGTTGCTTTTATTTCTGTCTTTTCATACTTTATTTCACATCTGTTAGATTGTTTCTTTATTTCATTTACATTACTTAAGCTCAAGATATATTTTACAGCTGAATAAGTTTATAAAGTTATGGTAAGCTCAGTCCTCATTTGAGAATATAGGGAACAAAAGGATGAAGAGTTTTTTATTAGTATTGACTTTTAAGTAATATGATCCATTTATTATAATCTTACATTAGCCTTTGGTAGTTTTTGACACTGTTATTTCAGAGCAAAACTTTAAAAGGAACACTGTATTCATTCAGGCAGTTATAGGTATGCTAAGGCAAAGATGGTAATCCAAATGGATGTTATAAACACTGATTGATTGCAGTATTTTGGATTTTTATAGCATAGTTCATCTAAAATGCTGTCATAAACCAGTGTGTGTTAGTAGTATATAAAAGATCAGAAAAGAACCTTTGGATACAGACTCCTTAATTCTGTAGATGAGGAAACTAAGACTCAGAGGTGGTCTTGACTTGTCTGTGATCAACAGTGAATAGCAGAGCTAGAACTAAACCCCAGAGTCTTACCTCCCAGTTCAGTCCTCTTTCTACGCTGCTGTGCCTTCTCTTATATACCCACTCTCTGTGTCGCATTATATAATATTTACCTTAATATTCACTTGATTCTCTTTTCATCTCCATGAAAGAAGAAAAAAAAACTCTGAGCTTTTGATTATACAGTAAAAACAGTTGATTAAATACCTAGTATATGACTACACATTGTAAACAATCGGTCAGTAACTACCCTGTGACAAACTGATCATTGGAGCTCTTTATAACTTTGATACCTCCAATTGTAAAGTGAAATGGCTGGGCCTGTGGGCTCTGGAGTCAGGCTGTTTCTGAATTGGAAACTAAGCTGTGTGACTTTGGGCAAGTACCTAACTTCTTTGATCTCAGTTTCCTCATTGCCAATTGTGATAATGGTACCTACCATATAGGTTTATTGAGAGGATCAAGTGAGTTCATATAGAAAGTACCTAGCATAGCACTTGGCTTATTGTAAGCAGTTGTATGTTAGCTGCTGTTGCTATTTTATTATCTGATGGGGATTGTTATCTTTACTACTGTTTTCATTAAGAGCTGGTTAGTTCTTCAGGAGAGCATGATAGGTCACCACATGTTCCACATGAAGGTTTGATTTCCTCTGGTTTCTCTTGGCCACCTGTAGACCCATGGACTTAACTAGCCTGAAAAGGAATCTGTCTAAGGGACGGATTCACACAGTGGCTCAGTTCCAGAGGGACCTGATGCTGATGTTCCAGAATGCTGTGATGTACAATGACTCTGATCATCAGGTGTACCATATGGCTGTGGAGATGCAACGAGAAGTCTTGGAGCAGATTCAGGTACTGTAGGTAGAGAGCTTCAGGAAAAAAGAATGTAGTTTCTGGAATCTGATTTTAGAAAGTCTGTGAGAATAAGGGTGATGTTGAAGTGACCTTGTGTTCCCAGAGTTTATGTTCAGAGGTGATTCAAGGACCTGAAGGACTGACATTGTACCTGCTGGTTTGGAAAACTCTGAGCCTCTGTGGGACCAGCTTTAATAGATAGTGAAGTAAAATAGTCTAGGAAGGCAGGCAGCAGTGAAGAGCTCTTAAGAGACCTGGGGATAGATAAATAATGGGCGCATCTGCTTCCAGAGCCTCAAGTCAGAGGGCTAAACATGCAAACCAGAGGCTGGAGTCACTGTCCATTTTTTGGTTGCTGTACCTGTTGGTATTAATATATGTTCACATTGTCCTATCTATAGGAGATAAGATATGGTAGCCAGAAGAAGACATTTGAGGGTTTCTTTTCTGGGCAGCTTCTTACTTTAAAGAAAAAAAGTGTAGTCGAATCTCTGCGGAGAAAGAAATAAAACTGCTTTCAAACCTCCATAAAGATTCATAGCTTGCTGTCTGCCTTGACCCTGTAGGTGCTGAGTATTTGGTTAGACGAAAGAAGAGACTTAAATAGTCTGGAATGAGAACTAACCAACCCCATGGAAGATGGGAAACCTGTTTTGCTAACTTGGAGCTGCTACCCTGAACTTTTATGGAATTTGGATCTTTGATTGAGACTCCGACCTAGAGAAGATCCCAGTACTTGTTTACCACTTCTCTGTTGTCTTTTCCAATAAGAATAATGCCTTAACTTACAACCAAAGAATTAAAGGTGCCCGTGGACATAATATAAAGAAAACACGGAAAGCTGAGATTTGGGGTTATGCCATATATGTTGCCCATGTCTTTGTTCCATAGGCTTAATTTAGAGGTAAATAGATTAAACCTCTTTTACTGCTCTTTAAATAAATGTTATTTCACAAGTCGAAGATTGCCTTTTAATGTTTACAGAAGCTGGGAATAGAGGGGATAGCATTATTTGGTGAAATAAGGAAGGTATTTGACATGGGTTTTCTTACATACACTGTCTGGAAGGGGCTGGGGTAGGACGAGGGAAAGTGTGTATGATTTGTCTCATCATTTATAAAGTGGAGATAATTGAAGTGTCCTTCGAATGGCTAGGAGGATGAAGTAAGATAAATTATGAGGAAAATGTTAGAAAACGTCTTTTGCTTTTAAGATTTGCAAGGGGAATAAAAATGCCTGTGGCTGGTTCCCTTTCTTGAGGAGCTAGCCAAAGGCTGCGAAGCGCTCTGCTGGAATTGGGCCTTTGCAGCCACCGTCTCTAAGCTGGGTTTCCGGTCTCCTAGCAACAACATGTGGTGACTCTCAAGGAGCCCGGGCTGAGGTGAGTGTCCAGATGAGGGTCGGATTCAGAAGGAATCTGGGGGTGCAGCCCACAGGGGGTCAGGGATTCTGCTTTCCAACCGGGCCTGACGCTAAGCTTCCCGGGGGGGTGGGGGGTGGGGCGGGCCGCTGAGCGGCGCGGAGGGTTGCAGACCTAGTCTCCTCCTGGGCCCCCGGGGTCCTAGGCTTTCGGCTTGCTCCTTGGTCTCTCCACCTCTATGAAAGTGCTTAGGAAAACCCATGGCAGGACTTAGACGCAGAGTAGAAATCTTATTATTGAGACGCTGCTTGTTGAAAAAGGTATGACAGTTTCCAGCTTTATAAATTAATAAAATCAAGCACCTGTTAATGCTATTTAGTCACAATTACATTAAATTTGGGGTGGGGGGAATGCCTGTTATTGCAGTTGATACCAGTCAAGAATCTCTTAACTTGTACCCTGAAAAGCCAGAATGGAGCTATCAATGCCCCCTCCTCAGATCTATGTAGAAAAGACTCTGGCCATTATCAAACCAGATATTGTTGACAAAGAGGAGGAGATACAAGATATTATTCTCAGATCTGGATTCACCATTGTTCAGGTAACTTCTGGGCCGGATGATCATGTTTTTTTTCTCTCTAGTGAATTAGGCTTTTCCTCCTTAGCTTTTAACTAAAATAGAATTTAAAATTCACTTATCTTAAGTAGAACATATATTTGGAAACTCTTCTTAGGCATAGGGTTATATCCCTAAACTGTTATTTTAGATTACCTTATTTTTTTTTAATTAATTAATTTATTATTTTTATTTTTGGCTGCGTTGGGTCTTCGTTGCTGCACACGGGCTTTCTCTGGTTGCATTGAGCAGGGACTATTCGTCGCGGTGCGTGGGCTTCTCATTGTGGTGGCTCCTCTTGCTGCGGAGCACGGGCTCTGGGTGCGCAAGCTTCAGTAGTTGTGGCTTATGGGCTCTAGAGCACAGGCTCAGTAGTTGTGGCGCACGGGCCCAGTTGCTCCGCGGCATGTGGGATCTTCCCCGACCAGGGCTCGAACCCTTGACCCCTGCCTTGGCAGGCGGATTCTTAACCACTGTGCCACCAGGGAAGTCCAAGATTACCTTTGATTTTACCTTTTAAAAATGTTTATGTAAATGTGTCAGCCCATTTAGATCCTTAGTATTTAGCATGAAATTTAGGTTTATTCTTGTAAGTATAAGAGTTATATGTGATAATATTAACAAAAGTTTTTTCACATTTCAAAAGGATATAAAATGAGAAGTAAAATTTCTTTTTCTTCCATCTCTCCTCTCCCAGCTCAAGTCCTAAACTCCAGAGAGAGGCAACCACTTAACACTTTCCTGTTCTTCCAGGATTTCTTTTATGCATTTACAAACATTTTTCCCCCATAAAGTAGGACAGTCCCCTTCCCTTGACCCCCTTTACAAAGTCCCTCAGATAGCATTCCAGATCATTACATCTGAATCTATCTCATTCTTCCTAACTTCTGTGTAATACTCTTCTGTACAGATGAGCCACAGTCTATTTACTTGGTCTTCTCTTGACTGTTGGGTGTTTTTTTTTTTTTTTTTTAATTAATTTATTTATTTCTTTATTTTTGGCTGTGTTGGGTCTTAGTTTCTGTGCGAGGGCTTTCTCTAGTTGTGGCAAGTGGGGGCCACTCTTCATCGTGGTGCACGGGCCTCTCACTATCGTGGCCTCTCGTTGCGGAGCACAGGCTCCAGACGCGCAGGCTCAGTAGTTGTGGCTCACGGGCCTAGTTGCTCTGCGGCATGTGGGATCTTCCCAGACCAGGGCTCGAACCCGTGTCCCCTGCATTAGCAGGCAGATTCTCAACCACTGCGCCACCAGGGGAGCCCTGTTGGATGTTTTTTTTCGGTTGGTTTTATTTCTTTTTTTCAGTTATTTACGAACGTTTAATGTTTTAAGCCTTATACTTGTTCTGCAGTTGGTAGTTTTGAAAATGAATATAGAGTGTTGTTAAACATTATCAAATTAAAAAAAATCAAATAGAATGGAATTTTTTAAAACATCTTTATTGGAGTATAATTGCTTTACAATGGTGTGTTAGTTTCTGCTTTATAACAAAGTGAATCAGCTATACATATACATATATCCCCATATCTCCTCCCTCTTGCATCTTCCTCCCATCCTCCCTATCCCACCCCTCTAGGTGGTCACAAAGCACCGAGCTGATCTCCCTATGCTATGCGGCTGCTTCCCACTAGCTATCTATTTTACATTTGGTAGTGTATATATGTCCATGCCACTCTCTCACTTTGTCCCAGCTTACCCTTTCCCCTCCCCATGTCCTCAAGTCCATTCTCTATGTCTGCATCTTTAGAATGGAATATTTTTAATCTTCCTTTTTTCTCTACCATCCTTATTTGAAATTTCAGTTTTTTATTCTCTAATAAATATACAGTGTCATATTGCCTATTGAATCTTTTTAAAAATAATAAAAGGAGAAAACTCGGGCTTCCCTGGTGGCGCAGTGGTTAAGAATCCACCTGCCAATGCAGCGGACATGGGTTTGAGCCCTGGTCCGGGAAGATCCCACGTGCCGTGGAGCCACTAAACCCGTGCGACACAACTACTGAGCCTGCGCTCTAGAGCCCGCGAGCCCCAACTACTGAGCCCACGCGCCACAACTACTGAAGCCCGTGTGCTTAGAGCCCGTGCCCCACAACAAGAGAAGCCACTGCAATGAGAAACCCATGCACTGCAACAAAGTGTAGCCCCCGCTCGCCGCAACTAGAGAAAGCCCGTGTGCAGCAACGAAGACCCAACACAGACAAAAATAAATAAATAAATAAATAAATTTATTTTAAAAAAATAATTTTAAAAAATCTAAAAAAATGTCTAGGTACCGTAAAGGAAAAGATTGATAAAAGTATAAATATAAAAAACTTGCACATGGCCAAATAAACATAATAAGCAAAGTCAAAACACAAATGACAAACTGGGGAAGAAGATTTGTAATTCATATCACAAAGGCTAATCTCCCTAGTATATAAAAAGCTCCTAGAACAGGATAAAAATTCAGTTGAAAATGGGCAGTACATGTGGATGGTCACAGAAAAAGAAAAACAAATGCTTCTGAAACATAGGAAAAGATGCTCAATCTCTAAGCAGGAAAAAAGCAAATTAAAATGACACTGAGATACCATCTGGCAAGAATATAAAAGTAAATGACATAACCCCTATGGAAGGGGATCTGGCAATTATCTATCAGTATTACAGATGCATATACCCTTAAACCCAGCAGTACTCTTCTGGGAATCTCTCCTATAACCCATGTATTAATATGAAGTGACCTATATCTAGGTTATTTTTTGCAGCATTATTTATTTACAAGCAAAAGATTGAAAACAACCCAGCATTAGAAGATTGGTTAAATTGACCCTGGCGATCCACCAAATTGAATACTATGCAACTAATTATAAACCTCTCTGTGTCCTGTTATGGAAAAAAGCAAGATGCAGAACAATGTGTAGCTACTTTCTATGATAGAGAAAAAGTAATATATATTCATGTTTGCCGGTATTTGCAAAATGAAACTAGGAGATAAATAACCATTAAAAAATGGTTGCATATTGAGGGTGAGGAAGAACAGGCTGGGTTAGGACAGGGATGGGAATAAGATTTTTCATATAAGCCTTTTTATATTGCTTTGAATTTTTTAGCCCTGTAAGTATATTACTCATTAATTTGAGAAAAAAAACAAAGTATACAGGTAATATAAAGTTTCTAATTTGTCTTTTAAGTCCATATTTTGAAAAGAATTAGTGAAAAACTTAATTAAGGAGTTAATGATAACTATAAATTAAAACTTAGTGTTAAAAAAAAAAACTTAGTGTAAATGCTAATATTTAACACTTGCCCTAGTCAGCAAGAAGTTTCAAACCAAAGAACGCCTTGCTATATTGTATGCTTCTTTTTTGTTTTAATTGTGATAAAATATGCACAACATAAAATTTACCTTTTTAATCATTTTTAAGAGTACATTTCAGGGGCATTAAGTACCTTCACACTGTTGTGCGGCCATCACCACTATCCATCTCTAGAACTTTTTCATCATCTCAAACTGAAACTCTGTACCCATTAAACACTAACTACCTGTTTAGCCCTCTCCCTACCCCTGGTAACCACTATTCTTTCTGAGAGACTTTCTGTCTCTATGACTTTGCTATTCCAGGTGTCTCATGTCAATGGAATCATTTGTCTTTTGTATTGTATGCTTTAAAAATAGGCTGTATTATAGGTGGGAGTTCATTGAACTTGAGGCTTTCTTGTTCCATCTAGGAAAAACCTCCTAAAATATGATGTATTCTTTCAGTAGGTGGCAGTCTTTCCTGTGTTACAAACTAATGACTCCTCTTTGTGAAAATATTTTTTGTTGTTGTTTATTTCTATTTATTTATTTTTTGGCCGTGGCTGCGGGATCTTAGTTCCCCTACCAGGGATTGAACCCATGCCCTTGGCAGTGAAAGCACAGACTCCTAACCACTGGACTGCCAGGGAATTCCCTCTTTGTGAAAATATTAATCTAAATTCCAAAAAAGGTTTATCTGATCTAATTTTAAAGCAACTGATGGAATCACTGATTCAGTGTCAACTTTAGTTTAAGATGAGCCCTTAATTTTTAAAATTACGCTGCATTAGCTAGCATACCTGCAGAATATAGCTTCCCTTGCTTGTTAAGGGGCATATGGCAGATAAGGGCTTAACAATGCAGCAAAAAAAGCACTCAAATCAATATGCATAAGAATCACAAATACTGGCATATCTTAATTTTAAATAATAGAATCAAGGATTATACTAAATCAGGCACTGTTATAACTTCTCAAATTTCTTCTATTTCTTGACTATATGAATTTTAATATGAGAATAGATGTCAGCACCTTTTTTTTTTTTTACAGTACTGTAACTGATCCTTGACTAGTGAGAATGTTATGTTTGTCCAGTAGAGCCTGTTTATAGCATTGCTGACCTACCTAGTAAGCATCTCTACAAGATTCTTGCTCTGGGCAGTTTAGATCCCTCTCTACAAACCAAGCAATTTTATCAAGTTTCTGAAACTTGAAGACACATGATAGTTTTGGAAGGGACTTTAAGAGGTAGGTCACTTGGTAAAATTCACACTGTACTCTCAGGAAAATCTAACCCATTTTATTTTATTTACTTATTTAGTTAAATACATTTATTTATTTATTTTTGGCTGCATTGGGTCTTCATTGCTGCGCTTGGGCTATTCTTTAGTTGCAGCGAGCAGGGGCTACTCTTTGTTGCAGTACGCGGGCTTCTTATTGCGGTGGCTTCTCTTGTTGCGGAGCATGGGCTCTAGGTGGGTGGGCTTCAGTAGTTGTGGCACACAGGCTCAGTAGTTGTGGCTCATGGACTCTAGAGCACAGGCTCAGTAGCTGTGGCTGCTGGGCTCTAGAGCGCAGGCTCAGTAGTTGTGGCACACGGGCTTAGTTGCTCTGCGGCATGTGGGGTCTTCCCAGACCAGGGCTCAAACCCATGTCTCCTGCATCGGCAGGCAGATTCTTAACCACTGTGCCACCAAGGAAGCCCTCTAACCCATTTTAGAAAGATGGATATCTGCCTCAATCTTGGAGATTTTTAGCCTTCACCTAGTAATTTATCTCCATGTCTCATCATCCTTACTCCAGTGAGAAGTTTTCCTTGATGTCTACTTTGAATCCCTCTATTATATTTTGAGCCCTTTCCCTCATGATCTATCTTTAATGGATTGGTAAACAGTAGTAATGGAGTGATTTTTTTAAAAAATGTACTCAAGGGACCTCCCTGGTGGCGCAGTGGTTAAGAATCCACCTGCCGATGCAGGGGACACGGGTTCGAGCCCTGGTCCGGGAAGATCCCACATGCCATGGAGCAACTAAGCCCGTGCGCCACAACTACTGAGCCTGCACTCTATAGCCCGCGAGCCACAACTACTGAGCCCACATGCCACAACTCCTGAAGCCCATGTGCCTAGAGCCTGTGCTCCTCAACAAGAGAAGCCACCACAGTGAGAAGCCTGTGCATGGCGACGAAGAGTAGCCCCCTCTTGCCACAACTAGAGAAAAGCCCACGCGCAGCAACGAAGACCCAATGCAGCCAAAAATAAATAAATAAGATGTACTCAAATAGTTGCTCTTAGGGAAAATGTGATGCTTTCTAATTGGAAGAATGACTGACTCAGCTTCTATGGTTTTTAAAATTTAATAATTCATTCATATAGTTTCTCATTTGTGAACAAAATTAACATTTATTTGTCCCAAACATTTCACATTCTTTCAAATTAACAAAGTTAATGCTAACTAACTATTCTTAAGATCATAGTGAATCAACATATTTATGGCAGAACCAGAATAAAGAATATACAACTTTCACGTTCAAGTGAAAAACTTGTTTACTGCATCATTATACTGCGTACTATTTCTAAATACCATAATGAGACCAGCTCCCTAAAATATGTAGGAAAATTTCACAATGAATACGAAAATATCACAAATAGGGAAAGATGAATTTGGAATATTCTAAAGTCCAATTTTGTTACTTTATACAAAGTATGTATTAACAGAATATTAATGATTGGCGTGTTTTTACTTTAAGAAGGAGGTATGATGAATTTGTCATTAACATACCATATGTTGAAAGAGGCTGCCCAACAAGAATAGTTTTTCTTAAGTAGGTTAAATAATTCTTATTTACAGCCTACATTTAACTTTCTTATCTTGACCTTTGCTCCTAATACAAAAATAAATCTCAAATTTGTGGTCAGATTGGTACTAATTTCAAGTTATTAATGACTTAATGAGGTATTATTGAACTGTCAATAATGCTTTTGTTGATTTTGTTTCTCTTTTAGAGAAGAAAACTGCATCTCAGCCCTGAGCACTGTAGTAACTTTTATGTGGAACAGTATGGGAAAATGTTTTTCCCCAATTTAACAGCTTACATGAGTTCTGGACCACTTGTTGCCATGATATTAGCTAGACATAAAGCCATCTCTTACTGGAACGAACTCTTGGGACCAAGTAATAGCTTAGTAGCTAAGGAGACACACCCAGACAGGTAACTTTCCTAGGGGAGAAATGGAATCCAACTATGAAAATGAAAAAAAAAATCTGATTTCATTGTAATAGGAATTTCCTTTAATTTGAAAGTTTTCCTAAATAACCTGATTTTTTTTGGTGGTGGTGGAGGGCTGGGTAGGGGAGGTCCATTTTGTGTTTTAACTACTTAAATGTGTATTTTAATATCAAATACCACAAAAGGTCTCAGAGAATTTTGATTTATAACCATAAATATAACCACTAGCCTTATTTTTCTCTCATCCTTGAATTAAACTGCCACTGGTGTAGGATTTTTCATGGGAAAATTGGTATGGTATTTTATAGAATATTGGTAACACAGGACCAGAAACTCAGGTTTTCAGCATTATCATTAATGTCTGGAAACCAGAGGGCATTGAGTTCTTGCACTTTGAAAATGCATTGCTTTTTCAGTTGTCACAAAACAACACCTCTTTTTCACCCAGATAACTCTTATTTTTCCAGTGTATCCCTCCCGCAGATTTAAATATACTTGACCCTCATGTAGATAGATTTATGCTTAAATTCAAAATAGATTAAAACCTCCATATGTGAGAAGTGGTGATGCTTCTGTAAAATTCCTAAATAGAATGCATATGTAAAAAGTAAAGAAAGTATGTCAGATTGGATGGTCATCATCTCTAACTTGCTTTTAGTCTAAGGGCAATTTATGGCACAGATGAGCTAAGGAATGCACTTCATGGAAGTAATGATTTTGCTGCAGCAGAAAGAGAAATGCGATTCATGTTTCCTGCAGGTGAGTTACAGATGAGTAATTAGTCAATTGTATCTACTTATTGTTTGCTTTCTCTTTTATTTTGGAGATATAGCTGGGAAGGAAGATAACAGGGATTTTCTCCAGTATATTCTGTCATATTTTCAAGTTGTAGTTACTTAACTTGAAGCCAAGAGTAGAAAACATTTTTCTCAGAACTAAATTGTGACCTCTAGGGAATCTTTTGAGAAGAGTTTACTTTTTTTTCTTTCTTTTCTCTTGGGTTTTTCTTCTTCTGTGTTGTAATTCCTTTTAGTTATCCCTAAATGCATCAGTCAAATTTGTTACACTTGAAAAAAGAATCTTCTTTGGAAATTATGACTGATTTGCCATTTTCTCTAACAGTTTACTCTTTGTCTAACAAACACTCATGGTTTTATGAAATTAATAGTTCTGAGGCCCTTTTTTTGTTTCCAACCTGTTATGAAAGTTATAAACCTTGTATAAGTGGGTATAATAAGGAGCAGCACTGAGGTTTTTAGTTTATTTTCAATAATATTTTTAGAGCAGAAAGGAATTTTGGTGATTTTTATTATAAAGAAAAGTCAAAGCATTGGGCAATTTTGAATTTTTTTTTTCTCTAAGTAATTTAGACCTGTTCCTCAGTATTTTCTGCTGAAGATTTATTCAAAGAAAACTGAAAATTGTCTTGGAGATTTAAAAGTTCAGATTTTTGAACAAAAACTGTTTTAAATATATCTGTACACAAAAGGATTTGCCTACTACATACTTTATTTCTGTGACAGAAATTTCTGTCATATCCATCCCATTAAGATATCTTTTTCATTGGAACTGTTTATTGTGGAATATTTACACAAAAGTAGATAGCACAGTATAATAAACCCCTAATGAACCCATCACCCAGCTTCAACAATTTTGGTCAGTCTTTTTTTTTTTCTAATTGAAGTATAGTTGATTTAGTTCAGTCTTATTTCATCTATAACCCCTGCTCCTACTTTTCCTGCTTCCATATTATTTTGGAGCACATCTTAAACATGAGATGTTTTTTTAATGTGGTAGATCTTTAGATTTAGTCCTACTAGTGAATTAGACTTTTCCTCCTTAGCTTTTAACTAAAATAGAGTTAAAAGCTGATTTATCTTAAGTAGAAGATATTTTTGGAAGCACTTCTTACTCATAAGGTTATATCCCTAAACTGTTATTTTAGATTGCCTTTGATTTTACCCATTAATTAATCCTCTAGATACAGTTAGACATTTGAGAAGCAGCAGTTGTAGGATAAATATAAATGATTAATTACCTACTACCTTGCAGATCTCTTGCTATGAGAATGTGAAGTTCTTGAGAGAAAGTTCTCAGAGTTTATGATATGAGCTCCCTCTTGCTTAGCAGTCAGTCAGGAACTATATGCAAAACCCTATATGATGAAGAGTCACTAAAGCAAGTTACAAAGATATTCTAAAACATATTCCTAATCCTTGAAAAAGCTAGTGCTCTTCCCTTCCCTTTTAATAGGGATGGCTGATTCAAAGCTTTGCTATATTCCATTCATTCAACAAATTTATTGAGTTAACTACTGCGTGCCAGAAATACAAAGATGAATAAGATGTCTCTGCTCTTTTCAAGAACACTATATTTTAAAAGTCTATAAAAATAAATATACAATGCAGTATATAAATTATGCCATGAAAAAGCTTTTAAAAGTATATTGAAAGTTTATCTATGTAAGAAACATGAAAACACTTTTTAGTTTCCCATTAATTCATCCAGCCCAATTGTCGAAAATCAGTTGGCCATATATGTAAGGATCTACTTCTAGATTCTCAATTCTGCTTCGTTGATCTTTATTGTCTATCCTTATGTCAGTACCATACAGTCTTAATTATTGTGGTTTCATAATAGGTTTTGAAATCAGGTTAGTGGAAGTCCTCCAACTTCCAAATAATAAGTGGTCAGAGACAAATAATAAATGGTCAGCAAAAACAGAGTAACAAACAATCCAAAAATGAAGTTAAGAAAACAGTTTTATTCACAGTAGCATCAAAAATAAGATATTTAATAATAAATTTAACAAAAGAAGTGAAATTCTTGTGCACTGAAAAGCACAAAATGTTGCTGAGAGAAATTCAAGAATATCTAAATAAACAGACATCCCTTGTTACTGGAAGAGTCAATATTGTCAAGATGGCAGTTCTCTCCAAATTGATTGATAAATTTAATACAATCCCTATCAAAGTCTATGAATGCTTTTATGTAGAAATTGACAAGCTGATTCTAAAATTTATATGGAATTGCAAAGGATCTAGAAGAGCTAAAACAATTCTGAAAACAAAGAACAAAGTTGGAGGACTTCCACTAACCTGATTTCAAACTCTGTTATGAAACCACAATAATTAAGGCAGTATGGTCCTGACATAAGGGTAGACATAAAGATCAGTGAAGCAGGGCTTCCCTGGTGGTGCAGTGGTTGAGAATCTGCCTGCTAATGCAGGGGACATGGGTTCGGGCCCTGGTCTGGGAGGATCCCACATGCCACGGAGCAGCTGGGCCCGTGAGCCACAATTACTGAGCCTGCACGTCTGGAGCCGGTGCCCCGCAACAAGAGAGGCCGCGATAGAGGCCCGCGCACCGCAATGAAGAGTGGCCCCCACTTGCCACAACTAGAGAAAGCCCTTGCACAGAAACGAAGACCCAACACAGCCATAAAAAAAAAAAAAAAAAAAGATCAGTGAAGCAGAATAGAGAATCTAGAATTAGATTCTACATTTATGTACAATTGATTTTCGATAAAAGTACCTAGACAATTTGACGGGGAGAGGGTGGTCTCTTCAACAAATGGTGCAGAGACAACTGGATATCCACATGCAAAAACAAACAAAACAACTTAGACCCTTGGTTCACACCACACACAAAATTTAACACAACATGGATCATCGACCTAAACATAAGAGCTAAAAACATCTAGAAGAAAATATAGAAAATCTTCATTACCTTGAGTTGGACAAAGAGCTCTTACATATGACATCACAAGTATGATCTATAAAGGAAAATATTGATAAATAGGACTACATCAAAATTCAAAGCTTTTCTTCTTCAAAAGCCATCATTAAGAGTATGAAAAGGGGACTTCCCTGGTGGCACAGTGGTTAACAATCCACCTGCCAATGCAGGGGACATGGGTTCTATCCCTGGTCCAGGAAGATCCCACGTGCCATGGAGCAACTAACCCCGTGCACCACAACTACTGAGCCTGCACTCTATAGCCCGTGAGCCACAAGTAGTGAGCCCACGTGCTGCAACTACTGAAGCCCACACGCCTAGAGCCCGTGCTCCGCAACAAGAGAAGCCACTGCAATGAGAAGCCCGCGCACCACAGCGAAGAGTAGACCCCTGCTCGCCACAACTAAAGAAAGCCCGCGCGCGGCAACAAAGACCCAACGCAGCCTAAAATAAATAAATTTATTTTGAAAAAAAAAGTATGAAAAGATAACGACAGACTGGGAGAAAGTATTTGCAAATCATATATCCGGTAAAGCACTTGTATCCAGAATATATAAAGAACTTTTACAATTCAATACTAAGACAAACAACTGAATTAAAAACTGGGCAAAAGAATTGAATAGGCATTTCACAAAAGAAGATGAATGGCTAATAAGCACATGAAAAAGTGCTCAACATAATCATTGGGGAAATGCAAATTGAAACAATGAGATACCACCTGCATACCCACTAGAATGGCTATAATCAATGGCAAGGGTATAGAGATACTGGCATTCTCCATACGTTATTGTAAAATGGTACAGCCACTTTGGAAAACAGTTTGGTGATTTCTTAAAATGTTAAAACATCCACGTAACATGTAAGTCCACTAGCAGTTCCACTCCTGGCAGCATCTACCCACACAAGAGAAATGAAAACATAACTCTACTTAAAAAACATATGTGAATATTCATGGTAGCATTATTTAATACAGCCCCAAACTGGAAACAATCCAACTGTTCACCAATGGATAAACAGCATTTAGTATAGCCACACAGCCATACATTGGGATACTACTCAGCAATTAAAAGGAACAGACTCCTGATACATGATACAACATGGATGAACTTCAAAACATTATGCAAAGTAGAAGAATCCAGGCACAAAAGACCATATATTATATGATCCATTTATCGGAAATGTCCACAAAAGATGTTTTTAGAAACAGAAAGAAGCTTAGTGGTTGCCAAGGGCTGGGGGTGGGAGTGGTAGTGGGGAATTGCAAATGAATACGAGGAAACGTTTTTGGGATGATGGAAGTTTTCTAAAACTGGATTGCAGTGAGGATCACACAATTATAAGTTTATTAAATCAGTTGTATACTTCAGTGGGAGAATTTCATGATAAGGGAATTATACCTCAATAAAACTTAAAAAAATAAAATTATAAAAAATAGATGAGGTTTCTGCTCCCATGGACTTTATTGTTTAGTGTTCAAAAGATAGCCATTAAACAATAATTACCTATATAATTGCATAGTTATTATCTAACAGTTGCATAGTTCTTGTGTGGTAAGTACTATACAGCAATTAGAGGGTATCATGAGAGACTGGTAACAAGACAGGCCCGACAGAGGAGTGACGTTTTAGTTGAGATCCAAGGGATAAATAGTGGTTAACCAGAGAAAGGGAAGAACATTCTAGCAGAAGAACAGCAAGTGCTCAAGTGATGAGTAGGAAAGAATATGGCACATGGCACATATATAAACTGAAAGATGTGGAGGAAGACACACTAAGATGAGGTTGAAGAGGTAAATAGAGGTCACATAGTGTAGTCTGTGGGCCAATATATGGAATTCTGTCTTGAATATAAGTGCAGTAAGGAATCAATGAGGCAAGAAGCAAGAAGAACTACAGTCCTGCAGCCTGTGGAACAAAAACCACATTCACAGAAAGACAAGATGAAAAGGCAGAGGGCTATGTACCAGATGAAGAAACAAGATAACACCCCAGAAAAGCAACTAAATGAAGTGGAGATAGGCAATCTTCCAGAAAAAGAATTCAGAATAATGATAGTGAAGATGATCCAGGACCTCAGAAAAAGAATGGAGGCAAATATCGAGAAGATGCAAGAAATGTTTAACAAAGACCTAGAAGAATTAAAGTACAAACAAACAGAGATGAACAATACAATAACTGAAATGAAAACTTCACTAGAAGGAATCAATAGCAGAATAACTGAGGCAGAAGAACGGATAAGTGACCTGGAAGGCAGAATGGTGGAATTCACTGCTGCAGAACAGAAGAAAGAAGAATGAAAAGAAATGAAGACAGCCTAAAAGACCTCTGGGACAACATTAAACGCAACAACATTTGCATTATAGGGGTCACAGAAGGAGAAGAGAGAGAGAAAGGTCCCGAGAAAATATTTGAAGACATTATAGTCGAAAACTTCCCTAACACGGGATATAGCCACCCAAGTCTAGGAACCACAGAGAGTCCCATACAGGGTAAACCCAAGGAGAAACACACCGAGACATGTAGTAATCAAATTGGCAAAAATTAAAGACAATGAAAAATTATTGAAAACAGCAAGGGAAAAACGACAAATAACATACAAGGGAACTCCCATAAGGTTAACAGCTGATTCCTCAGCAGAAACCCTACAAGCCAGAAGGGAGTGGCATGATATACTTAAAGTGATGAAAGGAAAGAACCTACAACCAAGATTACTCTACCCGGCAAGGATCTCATTGAGATTCGATGGAGAAATCAAAAGCTTTACAGACAAGCAAAAGCTAAGAGAATTCAGCATCACCAAACCAGCTCTACAACAAACGCTAAAGGAACTTCTCTAAGTGGGAAACACAAGAGAAGGAAAGGACCTACAAAAACAAACCCAAAACAATTAAGAAAATGGTAATAGGAACATACATATCGATAATTACCTTAAACGTGAATGGATTAAATGCTCCCACCAAAAGACACAGGCTTGCTGAATGGATACAAAAACAAGACCCATATATATGCTGTCTACAAGAGACCCACTTCAGAACTAGGGACACATACAGACTGAAAGTGAGGGGATGGAAAGAGATATTCCACGCAAATGGAAATCAAAAGAAAGCTGGAGTAGCAATACTCATATCAGATAAATAGACTTTAAAATAAAGAATGTTACAAGAGACAAGGAAGGACACTATATAATGATCAAGGGATCAATCCAAGAAGAAGATATAACAATTATAAATATATATGCACCCAGCATAGGAGCACCTCAATATGTAAGGCAACTGCTAACAGCTATAAAAGAGGAAATCGACAGTAACACAATAATAGTGGGGGACTTTAATGCTTCACTGACACCAATGGACAGATCATCCAAACAGAAAATTAATAAGGAAACACAAGCTTTAAATGACACAATAGACCAGATAGATTTAATTGATATTTATAGGACATTCCACCCAAAAACAGCAGATTACAATTTCTTCTCAAGTGCACACAGAACATTCTCCAGGATAGATCACATCTTGGGTCACAAATCAAGCCTCAGCAAATTTAAGAAAACTGAAATCATATCAAGCATCTTTTCTGACCACAATGCTATCATAATTAGAAATCAATTACAGGAAAAAAACGTAAAAAACACAAACACATGGAGACTAAACAATACGTTCCTAAATAACCAAGAGTTCACTGAAGAAATCAAAGAGGAAATCAAAAAATACCTAGAGACAAATGATAATGAAAACACGATGATCCAAAACCTATGGGATGCAGCAAAAGCAGTTCTAAGAGGGAAGTTTTATAGCTATACAAGCCTACCTCAAGAAACAAGAAACATCAAACATCTCAAATAAACAATCTAACCTTACACCTAAAGGAACTAGAGAAAGCAGAATAAACAAAACCCAAAGTTAGCAGAAGGAAAGAAATCATAAAGAAAGATCAGAGCAGAAATAAATGAAATAGAAACAAAGAAAACAATAGCAAAGATCAATAAAACTAAAAGCTGGTTCTTTGAGAAGATAAACAAAATTGATAAACCATTAGCCAGACTCATCAAGAAAAAGAGGGAGAGGACTCAAATCATTAAAATTAGAAATGAAAAAGGAGAAGTTACAACAGACACCACAGAAATACAAAGCATCCTAAGAGACTACTACAAGCAACTCTATGTCAATAAAATGGGCAACCTGGAAGAAATGGACAAATTCTTAGAAAGGTATAACCTTCCAAGACTGAACCAGGAAGAAATAGAAAATATGAACAGACCAATCACAAGTAATGAAATTGAAACTGTGATTAAAAACCTTCCAACAAACAAAAGTCCAGGACCAGATGGCTTCACGGGTGAATTCTATCAAACATTTAGAGAAAAGCTAACACCCATCCTTCTCAAACTCTTCCAAAAAATTGCAGAGGAAGGAACACTCCCAAACTCATTCTATGAGGCCACCATCACCCTGATACCAAAACCAGACAAAGATACTACAAAAAAAGAAAATTACAGACCAATATCACTGATGAATATAGATGCAAAAATCCTCAACAAAATACTAGCAAACAGAATCCAACAACACGTTAAAAGGATCATACACCACGATCAAGTGGGATTTGTCTCAGGGATGCAAGGATTCTTCAAGATACGCAAATCAATCAATGTGATACACCATATTAACAAATTCAAGAATAAAAAGCATATGATCATCTCAATAGATGCAGAAAAAGCTTTTGACAAAATTCAACACCCATTTATGATAAAAACTCTCCAGAAAGTGGGCATAGAGGGAACCCACCTCCACATAATAAAGGCCATATACGAGAAACCCACAGCAAACATCATTCTCAATGCTGAAAACCTGAAAGCATTTCCTCTAAGATCAGGAAGAAGACAAGGATGTCCACTGTCACCACTATTATTCAACATAGTTTTGGAAGTCCTAGCCACAGCTCTCAGAGAAGAAAAAGAAATAAAAGAAATACAAATTGGAAAAGAAGAAGTAAAACAGATGACATGATACTATACAAAGAGAATCCTAGAGATGACACCAGAAAACTACTAGAGCTGATCAATGAATTAGGTAAAGTTGTAGGATACAAAATTAATGCACAGAAATCTCTTGCAGTCCTATACACTAATGTTAAAAAATCTGAAAAAGAAATTAAGGAAGCACTCCCATTTACCATTGCAACAAAAAGGATAAAATACCTAGGAATAAACCTACCTAGGGAGACAATAGACCTGTATGCAGAAAACTATAAGACACTGATGAAAGAAGTTAAAGATGATACCAACAGATGGTGAGATATACCATGTTCTTGGATTGGAAGAATCAATATTGTGAAAATGACTATACTACCCAAAGCAATCTGCAGATTCAATGCAATCCCTATCAAATTACCAATGGCATTTTTTATAGAACTAGAACAAAAAATCTTAAAATTTATGTGGAAACACAAAAGACCCCGAATAGCCAAAGCTGTCTTGAGGGATAAAAATGGAGCTGGAGGAATCAGACGCCCTGACTTCAGACTATACTACAAAGCTACAGTAATCAAGACAATATGGTACTGGCACAAAAACAGAAACATAGATCAATGGAACAGGATAGAAAGCCCAGAGATAAACCCTCACACCTATGGTCAACTAATCTATGACAAAGGAGGCAAGGATATACAATGGAGAAAAGACAGTCTCTTCAATAAGTGGTGCTGGGAAAACTGGACAGCTACATGTAAAAGAATGAAATTAGAACACTCCTTAACACCATACACAAAAATAAACTCAAAATGGATTAGAGGCCTAAATGTAAGACTGGACACTATAAAACTCTTAGAGGAAAACATAGGAAGAACACTCTTTGACATAAATCACAGCAAGATCTTTTTTGATCCACCTCCTAGAGTAATGGAAATAAAACGAAAAATAAACAAATGGGACCTAATGAAACTTCAAAGCTTTTGCACAACAAAGGAAACTACAAACAAGACGAAAAGACAACCCTCAGAATGGGAGAAAATATTTGCAAACGAATCAACGGACAAAGGATTAATCTCCAAAATACATAAATAGCTCATGCAGCTCAATATTAAAAAAACAACAACCCAATCCAAAAATGGGCAGAAGACCTAAATAGACATTTCTCCAAAGAAGACATACAGATAGCCAAGAAGCACATGAAGAGCTGCTCAACATCACTAGTTATTAGAGAAATGCAAATCAAAACTACAATGAGGTATCACCTCACACCAGTTAGAATGGGCATCATCAGAAAATCTAGAAACAAGAAATGCTGGAGAGGGTGTGGAGAAAAGGGAACCCTCTTGCACTTTTGGTGGGAATGTAAGTTGATACAGCCACTACGGAGAACAGTATGGAGGTTCCTTAAAAAACTAAAAATAGAATTACCATATGACTCAGCAATCCCACTACTGGGCATATACCCAGAGAAAACCGTAATTCAAAAAGACACGTGCACCCCAATGTTCACTGCAGCACTATTTACAATAGCTAGGTCATGGAAGCAACCTAAATGCCCATTCACAGATGAATGGATAAGGAAGATGTGGTACATATATACAATGGAATATTACTCAGCCATAAAAAGGAACGAATTTGAGTCATTTGTTGAGACGTGGATGGATCTAGCAACTGTCATACAGAGTGAAGTAAGTTAGAAAGAGAAAAACAAATATCATATATTAATGCATATATGTGGAACCTAGAAAAATGGTACAGATGAACTGGTTTGCAGGGCAGAAATTGAGACACAGATGTAGAGAACAAATGTATGGACACCAAGGGGGGAAAGTGGCAGGGGAGGTGGTGTGATGAATTGGGCGATTGGGATTGACATGTATACACTACTATGTATAAAATGGATACCTAATAAGAACCTGCTGTATAAAAAAAAAACTGAGAAAAAGAAGGAATCAGTGAAGCATTTTAAGGATGGAAGTGACTTAATCAGATTTTCATTTTTATTTTTTAATTTAATTTATTTTTATTTTTATTTTTTTCAGATTTTCATTTTTAAAATACTATAAAAGGACCTGGGGCCAGTGAACATGATAAACATGGTCTTAACATGGTCTTACAGAGTAGAAGAGACAGATGACAAATATTTATATAATCAAAATAAAACAAAATTATTACAGTAATCAGTGTAATAAAGGGTACTATCATGAGACTAATAGGAAGGGAACCTGTTAACCAATACCTGTGAGACTTCTCCCAGCTCTTCATGGCATCCTGGCAAATGACTCCCATTGTTAGTCTTTGTCTCACTGAGACTGAGCCTATACACATATACATACAGTCATACAGAAATTATCCTCCCACCTTCCTTTGCCTTGGGCCAATGAGGATTTAGATCTGAACACATGAGACTAGTAGCTTTGCTTTCTTATCTTTATCAAAATTAGCACATTGGGACTTCCTTTGTGGCACAGTGGTTAAGAATCTGCCTGCCAATGCAGGGGACGTGGGTTCAAGCCCTGGTCTGGGAAGATCCCACATGCCATGGAGCAACTAAGCCTGTGAGCCACAACTACTGAGCCTGCGCTCTAGAGCCTGCGAGCGACAACTACTGAAGCCTGCACGCCTAGAGCCCATGGCCTGCAACAAGAGAGGCCACCACAGTGAGAAGCCCGTGCACCTCAACGAAGAGTAGTCCCACTTGCCACAACTGGAAAAGGCCTGTGTGCAGCAATGAAAACCCAGCTCAGCCAAAAATAAATAAATTTATTACCCAAATAAAAACCACATTGATGGAGATCAACCTCAAACGATCTATGAAGACTTACACATTTCTTTCTGGTAGAAATATATTTTTTGTTGTACTGCAAGTCTGGTTCACCTACATAGTGTTCAAACAAAGCTGAAAACACTAAAATTTCCCTAAATCTTACTTTATTTATTTTAAAACCTGAAAAATAAGAGCAGGAATATTCATTCATACTATTATAGAAATAGGTTTTATGTGTATATTCAGTAGTCGGTAAGAGAGCAAGAAACATGTATTATTCACTGTTGTATCTGTAACACTTTGCAAAGTGCCTACCATGTTGACAGGAGTTAATTTTTGTGATGAATTAATCTTATACACATTCTTCATATTTTTCTTTTTCATAACATTGTCCATTATGTATTTACTGTAAAAAACATGGAAATGTAAATGCAGAAAAGGAGATTGTTGAAAACATAATCAGAATCTTATGAGCACTATAAACATTTTGATGTTTTTTTTTGCCAGTCTTATGAGTCTTATTATTTTCTGTATGTGTGTGCTTGTGTGTTTTTGAACAAACTATTATACTATGTATATCGTTCTGTTTCCTTTTTTAAAAAAATAACTCTTAAGTATTTCTTATGCCATTACAATTTATTTGAAGGTGTCCTTTTTAATGATTGTATAATATTTCTTCATTTATATTATCTTTAATCATTTGTATTTGCAGTGATTGTTGAGCCCATTCCAATTGGACAAGCTGCTAAGGACTATTTAAATTTGTATGTAACGCCAACTCTGCTTAAAGGACTTACAGAGCTTTGTAAGCAAAAACCAGCAGATCCTTTTGTAAGAAATTTTTTTATTCATACTAAAGAATATTGTCTATAGTTTTCATAGTTAAAATATTATATTCTTTGAAACATATTGAGAGTCATTTAAAAAACTTTTTATATACATTTTAGATACTTCATTTTGTATAACTTTTGATTATAGTTGACCCTTGAGAGTGGGGGTTAGGGGCACTGACCCTTTGTGCAGTCAAAAATCTGGCACATAACTTATAGTAGACCTTCGTATCCTCATTTCCTCTGTATCTGTGATTCTGCATCCTGGGTTCAGCCAGTCATGGATTGTGTAGTACTGTAGTATTTACTATTGAAAAAAATCTGCGTGTAAGTGGACCCCCCGCGGTTCAAACCTATGTTGCTCAAGGGTCAATTGTACTTACTTTCTTGCTGTGTTTTAACTCTTAAAAAAAATTCTTCCTAAGTACATTTTCAATCATTGCATCCTTTCATTGCTGAGCATTGTTTTTGTATATAATATATATAATCAAATGATAAAATTATTTACTTGAATTGTGTTCAACATTTTTGTTTCTCATGCTATCCAAATGTTTTTAATAGAAAACATATTTATTCACATACCTAGAGGCCTCAACATTGCTCATTCAGGGGGAAGAACGGTTGAGTATGAGGACCTAGGATGATTGTCCAGGGCCAAGTGTCAGCCGGGGTCCTTCTTTATAGATACTCCCACCCATCTGAGATAATCAAGGAAGGTGATTTTAATACCAGCCGTACCAAAATAATATCTCTAGGCTTTGTTAGCATTCTCAAAGGGAATCACCTTTGGAAGACAAAAGATTTAATCTTTCCCACTAACATTACCACTTTTACCAAAAAGAAAAAGATTGACAGATTATTTCTTTAATATGTTTTTTTCATTGTGAAAATAGTATATTTTCATTTAGTAAGAAACCTGAAACTACTGAAAAATGTAAAGAAGAGAAGAAAAAGATACTCCTGGTTCCATTTCCTAAACATGGTCTCCCAAATCATCTTGCTTGGATTCAGCTCTGACTCCAGACACCTAACCTCTCTCTGAGTCTCTTTATTCTCATCAATAAGATATAGGTATATTGGCACCTGCCTACCTAGTAGGGATATTGTTAGGATTAAATGTATTAGTGCATGTAAAATTCTTAAAGTGCTTGGTGCGTAAGTGCTCAAACGTTAGCTGCTGCTATTACTGGTTTTGTTTTGGTTTGGTTTGGTTTGGTTTTTAAAGCCTGTATCTCCAATGAAACTAATCCTGTTTAGTTTCAAAAAAACTAGTCCTGTTTTTTTGTTTTTCTTTGCCCAGGTTTTATTTTTTTATATCACTACATATAAACACATATCCCATAAATATTGCTATATTTAAGTATATATTTTATAGAGATTATTTTAATAGTTACATGATGTTTCTTTTTTTTTAATGGCTTTGAGCAGGGCAAGCATGGATATTAGTAAGGAGGTTTTTTTTTTTTTTTTTGGCTGTGTTGGGTCTTCGTTTCTGTGCGAGGGCTTTCTCTAGATGTGGTGAGTGGGGGCCACTCTTCATCGCGGTACGCGGGCCTCTCACTGTCGCGGCCTCTCTTGTTGCAGAGCACAGGCTCCAGATGCGCAGGCTCAGTAGTTATAGCTCACGGGCCCAGTTGCTCCACGGCATGTGGGATCTTCCCAGACCAGGGTTCGAACCCGTGTCCCCTGCATTGGCAGGCAGACTCTAAACCACTGCGCCACCAGTGAAGCCCCATGATGTTTCTTTTGTTACCTTTACCATTCTTTTGCTGTTTGAGTTGTTTGCTATTATAAATACTGTAACAATAAACATCTCTGAGTATAACGCTTTTCACACATTGAGATTATTTCATTTGGAAAGAGATCAAAAAGTCAAATTATAATTCAAAACATGAAATTTTTAAAAACTTTTTATCCCTTAAAGAACTTACTTATTTTTTAAGCTGTTTAATTTTTTGAATAAGCAATGTTAGAATATGGTATAAAATTTAAAAGTTCCAAAAGGATATATAGTGAAAAGTAACTCTCGTTTCCATTCCTCTTCCTCAGCTACCCAGTTGTTCCTTGGAGTTGATTATTGTTACCAGCTTCTAGTATATCCTTTCAGAGAAACTCTATACATATATAAGCATAAAATAAAATACTTATTATTTATATGTACTTAAAAACACGTATAGATACAAATGCTAGCTACTAAACACACTATTTGACGCTTTTTACCTTATATACTTAATATGTATTATAAATTATTAAATAGCACCATAAACAAAATTGCCCCATTTTAAAAGAACAGCTTATGGCATTCTGTTTTATGGATTTTCTACAAATTTTTAAATTATTTTTTGGCCACGTGGCTTGTGGGATCTTAGTTCCCTGACCAGGGATCGAACCCATGCCCCCTTCAGTGGAAGGGCAGAGTCCTAACCACTGGACTGCCAGGGAATTCCCTACAATTTATTAATTAGTCACATATGGATGGTTGTTCAGGTTGTTTCCACTCTTTTGTTATTATAAACTGCTACAGTGAATATCTTCATTCGTCAGCATACCATTTATTTGTAGAATAAATTCCTACAAATGAAAATACTAAGTCAAAAAGTGTTATTTTGATGTTTTTGATATGTGCATTTTTAATTTGGATAAATATTGCCAAATTACCTTTTGTAGTGGTTGTACCATTTTATACTCTGATCAAAAATGAATGAGAGGGGACTTCCCTGGTGGCGCAGTGGTTAACAATCTGCCTGCCAATGCAGGGGACACAGGTTCGAGTCCTGGTCCAGGAAGATCCCACATGCTGTGGAGCAACTAAGCCCGAGAGCCACAACTACTGAGCCTGCACTCTACAGCCCACGAGCCACAACTACTGAGCCCACGTGCCACAATTACTGAAGCCTGCACGCCTAGAGCCCATGCTTCGCAGCAAGAGAAGCCACCGCAATGAGAAGCCTGCGCACCGCAACAAAGAGTAGCTCCCGCTCACCACAACTAGAGAAAGCCTGCGCACAGCAATGAAGACCCAACGCAACCATAACTAACTAACTAACTAACTAACTAACTAACTAACTAACTAACAGTCCAATTAAAAAAAAAAAATGAATGAGAGGGCTTCCCTGGTGGCACAGTGGTTGAGAATTGGCCTGCCAATGCAGGGGACAGGGGTTCGAGCCCTGGTCCAGGAAGATCCCACATGCCATGGAGCAACTAGGCCCGGGTGCCACAACTAATGAGCCTGCGCTCTAGAGCCTGTGAGCTACAACTACTGAAGCCCGCGTGCCTAGAGCCTAGGCTCCGCGACAAGAGAAGCCACCACAATGAGAAGACCGCGCGCAGCAACAAAGACCCAATGCAGCCAAAAATAAATAATTAATTAATTTAAAAAAAGTGAATGAGAGTACCTGATGTTTTTTCAAGTTTTGTGGGTTTTTTTTTTTTTTTTTTACCAATCTCACAGGTGAAAAATGGTTATCTTGTAACTTAATTTGTATTTCTTTTGTTATGAGTGAGTTTGAGTATCTTTTAGTATATGCTACTTAAAGCCATTTGCATTTCCTTTTCTGTGAACTTCCTACCCCAGGCCTTTGTCCATTTGCCAGCGCTTGGTTGTCTAGGTCTTTTTCTAACTGTATTGGTACTCTCTATGTTTAAGAAATTAAACATTTTAACCAACATATTTTGTTCGTTAGTAGATTTTCTCAGTTTATCACTATTTCCATGATAAATTTTAATTTTTTGTACTATATTTGTTGAGCTCTTTTATGCCTTCCAGGTTTCTGTTATATTTGAAGAAGGTTTTCTGTTTTAAGATTATAAGTAACATTCTCTCATTCTGCCTTCTAGTACTTTTTAATATTTCCTTTTTCTCCCCCCACGTATATGTCTTTGATCATCTGGAATATTTTTTTGCTGTAGGGAGTGAGGTAGAGAGCCACGTTTTATTTTATTTCCACTTGGTTACTCAATTGATGAAAACCATTTATTGAACGGTATGTACTTTCTTCATCGATTTAAAAATCTACTGTTAATATATACTAAGTTCTTACATGCATTTAGTGGGTTTTTTTTTTTTTTTTTGGTTTGTTAATTTCATCTGTTCATTTGTAAGTATCACACTGTTTTAAGTATTATAGGTTTGTAATATATTTCAAAATCAGATAGTTCTAAACCTTTCAATTACTCTTTTTTTTCAGAATTTTCTTAATTTTGTTTTGCATTATTATTTCTAATGTGAATATTTTCAGTCACAATACATACTCTCACATTGCTTTCTTAAAGGGCCATCCCAAGTTACAGTGTGATCACCAATGTATAATTTCCATTTCACCTCATCCACATAAGTATTAGATATAAGTTAAAAACACGAGTGGGAGTGGGACTGATTTGATAAGAGGAAAAATAGATTAAAGATGGTAATTCAATTGTTTTAACTTCCATTCAATTGTTTTAACCTCACACAATGGTGAGGTTAAACATTTTCCCCTCTGTTTAGTTGTATATCCTCCTTTGTGAATTATCTGTTTATCTTTTGTCCACTTATCTGTTGGAGTTTTGTATGAATTCCTTTTTTATTACTGACTTATAATTAATCTACAGCACTATGTTAGTTCCAGGTGCATGACATAGTGATTTGATATTTCTGTACATTACAGAATGATCACTATGATTAAGTCTAGTTACCACCTGTCACCATACAAAGTTATTGAAATGTTGTTGACTATATTCCCCGTGCTGTACATTTCATCCCTGTGACATTTATTTTGTAACTGGAAGTTTATAACTCTTAATATCCCTCTCCTCTTTCACTTATCCCCAACCCCCCTTCTCTCTGGCAATCACCTCTTTGTTCTCTCTATCTGTGACTCTGTTTCTGTTTTGTTATGTTTATTCATTTGTTTTGGTTTTTAGATTCCACACATAAGTGAAATCATATGGTATTTGTCTTTCTCTGATTTATTTCACTAGTATAATACTTTCTAGGTTGATCCATCTTGTTGCAAATGGCAAATTTTCTTTTTTTACCGTTGATTAATATTCCATTTCTGTGCGTGTGTGTGTGTGTGTGTGTGTACATGTATCACATCATTTTTTTTTAATTTTTGAATTTTATTTATTTTTTAATACGACAGGTTCTTATTAGTCATCAGTTTTATACACATCAGTGTATACATGTCAATCCCAATCGCCCAATTCAGCACACCCCCACCACCACCACCCGCCGCTTTCCCCCCTTGGTATCCATACGTTTGTTCTCTACATCTGTGTCTCAGTTTCTGCCCTGCAAACCAGTTCATCTGTACCATTTTTCTAGGTTCCACATATATGCATTAATATACGATATTTGTTTTTCTCTTTCTGACTTACTTCACTCTGTATGACAGTTGCTAGATCCATCCACGTCTCAACAAATGACCCAATTTTGTTCTTTTTATGGCTGAGTAATATTCCATTGTATGTATGTACCACGTCTTCCTTATCCATTCATCTGTGAATGGGCATTTAGGTTGCTTCCATGACCTGGCTATTGTAAATAGTGCTGCAGTGAACATCGGGGTGCATGTGTCTTTTTGAATTACGGTTTTCTCTGGGTATATGCCCAGTAGTGGGATTGCTGAGTCATATGGTAATTCTATTTTTAGTTTTTTAAGGAACCTCCATACTGTTCTCCATAGTGGCGGTATCAATTTACATTCCCACCAACAGTGCAAGAGGGTTCCCTTTTCTCCACACCCTCTCCAGCATTTCTTGTTTCTAGATTTTCTGATGATGCCCATTCTAACTGGTGTGAGGTGATACCTCATTGTAGTTTTGATTTGCATTTCTCTAATAATTAGTGATGTTGAGCAGCTTTTCATGTGCCTCTTGGCCATCTGTATGTCTTCTTTGGAGAAATGTCTATTTAGGTCTTCTGCCCATTTTTGGATTGGGTTGTTTTTTTTTTTAATATTGAGCTGAATGAGCTGTTTATATATTTTGGAGATTGATTGATTCCATTGATTCATTTGCAAGTATTTTCCATTGATTCGTTTGCAAGTATTTTCTCCCATTCTGAGGGTTGTCTTTCGTCTTGTTTATGGTTTCCTTTGCTGTGCTAAACCTTTCCTTGTTCGTCTTGTTTATGGTTTCCTTTGCTGTGCAAAAGCTTTGAAGTTTCATTAGGTCCCATTTGTTTATTTTTGTTTTTATTTCCATTACTCTAGGAGGTGGATCAAAAAAGGTCTTGCTGTGATTTATGTCAAAGAGTGTTCTTCCTATGTTTTCCTCTAAGAGTTTTATAGTGTCCGGTCTTACATTTAGGTCTCTAATCCATTTTGAGTTTATTTTTGTGTATGGTGTTAGGGAGTGTTCTAATTTCATTCTTTTACGTGTAGCTGTCCATTTTTCCCAGCACCACTTATTGAAGAGACTGTCTTTTCTCCATTGTATATCCTTGCCTCCTTTGTCATAGATTAGTTGACCATAAGTGCGTGGGTTTGTCTCTGGGCTTTCTATCCTGTTCCATTGATCTATATTTCTGTTTTTGTGCCAGTACCATATTGTCTTGATTACTGTAGCTTTGTAGTATAGTCTGAAGTCAGGGAGTCTGATTCCTCCAGCACTGCTTTTTTCCCTCAAGACCGCTTTGGCTATTCAGGGTCTTTTGTGTCTCCATACAAATTTTAAGATTTTTTGTTCTAGTTCTGTGAAAAATGCCATTGGTAATTTGATAGAGATTGCATTGAATCTGTAGATTGCTTTGGGTAGTATCATCATTTTCACAATATTGATTCTTCCAATCCAAGAACATGGTATATCTCTCCATCTGTTGGTATCATCTTTAATTTCTTTCATCAGTGTCTTATAGTTTTCTGCATACAGGTCTTTTGTCTCCCTAGGTAGGTTTATTCCTAGGTATTTTATTCTTTTTGTTGCAGTGGTAAATGGGAGTGTTTCCTTAATTTCTCTTTCAGATTTTTCATCATTAGTATACAGGAATGCAAGAGATTTCTGTGCATTAATTTTGTACCCTGCAACTTTACCAAATTCATTGATTAACTCTAGTACTTTTCTGGTGGCATCTTTAGGATTCTCTATGTATAGTATCATATCATCTGCAAAAAGTGACAGTTTTACTTCTTCTTTTCCAATTTGTTTTCCTTTTATTTCTTTTTCTTCTCTGATTGCCATGGCTAGGACTTCCAAAGCTATGTTGAATAATAGTGGTGAGAGTGGACATCCTTGTCTGGTTCCTGATCTTAGAGGAAATGCTTTCATTTTTTCAGCATTGGGAATGATGTTTGCTGTGGGTTTGTCGTATATGGCCTTTATTATGTTGAGGTGGGTTCCCTCTATGCCCACTTTCTGGAGAGTTTTTATCATAAATGGGTGTTGAATTTTGTCAAAAGCTTTTTCTGCATCTATTGAGATGATCATATGGTATTTCTTCTTCAATTTGTTAATATGGTGTATCACATTGATTGATTTGCGTATATTGAAGAATCCTTGCATCCCTGAGATAAATCCCACTTGATCATGGTCTATGATCCTTTTAACGTGTTGTTGGATTCCATTTGCTGGTATTTTGTTGAGGATTTTTGCATCTATATTCATCAGTGATATTGGTCTGTAATTTTCTTTTTTTGTAGTATCTTTGTCTGGTTTTGGTATCAGGGTGATGGTGGCCTCATAGAATGAGTTTGGGAGTGTTCCTTCCTCTGCAATTTTTTGGAAGAGTTTGAGAAGGATGGGTGTTAGCTGTTCTCTAAATGTTTGATAGAATTCACACGTGAAGGCATCTGGTCCTGGACTTTTGTTTGTTGGAAGGTTTTTAATCACAGTTTCAATTTCATTACTTGTGATTGGTCTGTTCATATTTTCTATTTCTTCCTGGTTCAGTCTTGGAAGGTTATACCTTTCTAAGAATTTGTCCATTTCTTCCAGGTTGCCCATTTTATTGACATAGAGTTGCTTGTAGTAGTCTCTTAGGATGCTTTGTATTTCTGTGGTGTCTGTTGTAACTTCTCCTTTTTCATTTCTAATTTTAATGATTTGAGTCCTCTCCCTCTTTTTCTTGATGAGTCTGGCTAATGGTTTATCAATTTTGTTTATCTTCTCAAAGAACCAGCTTTTAGTTTTATTGATCTTTGCTATTGTTTTCTTTGTTTCTATTTCATTTATTTCTGCTCTGATCTTTCTTTATGATTTCTTTCCTTCTGCTAACTTTGGGTTTTGTTTATTCTGCTTTCTCTAGTTCCTTTAGGTGTAAGGTTAGATTGTTTATTTGAGATGTTTGATGTTTCTTGTTTCTTGAGGTAGGCTTGTATAGCTATAAACTTCCCTCTTAGAACTGCTTTTGCTGCATCCCATAGGTTTTGGATCATCGTGTTTTCATTATCATTTGTCTCTAGGTATTTTTTGATTTCCTCTTTGATTTCTTCAGTGAACTCTTGGTTATTTAGGAACGTATTGTTTAGTCTCCATGTGTTTGTGTTTTTTACGTTTTTTTCCTGTAATTGATTTCTAATTATGATAGCGTTGTGGTCAGAAAAGATGCTTGATATGATTTCAGTTTTCTTAAATTTGCTGAGGCTTAATTTGTGACCCAAGATGTGATCTATCCTGGAGAATGTTCCGTGTGCACTTGAGAAGAAATTGTAATCTGCTGTTTTTGGATGGAATGTCCTATAAATATCAATTAAATCTATCTGGTCTATTGTGTCATTTAAAGCTTGTGTTTCCTTATTAATTTTCTGTTTGGATGATCTGTCCATTGGTGTCAGTGAAGCATTAAAGTCCCCCACTATTATTGTGTTACTGTCGATTTCCTCTTTTATAGCTGTTAGCAGTTGCCTTACATATTGAGGTGCTCCTATGCTGGGTGCATATATATTTATAATTGTTATATCTTCTTCTTGGATTGATCCCTTGATCATTATATAGTGTCCTTCCTTGTCTCTTGTAACATTCTTTATTTTAAAGTCTATTTATCTGATATGAGTATTGCTACTCCAGCTTTCTTTTGATTTCCATTTGCGTGGTATATCTCTTTCCATCCCCTCACTTTCAGTCTGTATGTGTCCCTAGGTCTGAAGTGGGTCTCTTGTAGACAGCATATATATGGGTCTTATTTTTGTATCCATTCAGCAAGCCTGTGTCTTTTGGTGGGAGCATTTAATCCATTCACGTTTAAGGTAATTATCGATATGTATGTTCCTATTACCATTTTCTTAATTGTTTTGGGTTTGTTTTTGTAGGTCCTTTCCTTCTCTTGTGTTTCCCACTTAGAGAAGTTCCTTTAGCGTTTGTTGTAGAGCTGGTTTGGTGATGCTGAATTCTCTTAGCTTTTGCTTGTCTGTAAAGCTTTTGATTTCTCCATCGAATCTGAATGAGATCCTTGCTGGGTAGAGTAATCTTGGTTGTAGGTTCTTTCCTTTCATCACTTTAAGTATATCATGCCACTCCCTTCTGGCTTGTAGGGTTTCTGCTGAGAAATCAGCTGTTAACCTTATGGGAGTTCCCTTGTATGTTATTTGTCGTTTTTCCCTTGCTGCTTTCAATAATTTTTCATTGTCTTTAATTTTTGCCAGTTTGATTACTATGTGTCTCAGCGTGTTTCTCCTTGGGTTTATCCTGTATGGGACTCTCTGTGGTTCCTAGACTTGGGTGTCTATTTCCCGTGTTAGGGAAGTTTTCGACTATAATGTCTTCAAATATTTTCTCGGGACCTTTCTCTCTCTCTTCTCCTTCTGTGACCCCTATAATGCGAATGTTGTTGTGTTTAATGTTGTCCCAGAGGTCTCTTAGGCTGTCTTCATTTCTTTTCATTCTTTTTTCTTTCTTCTGTTGGGCAGCAGTGAATTCCACCATTCTGCCTTCCAGGTCACTTATCCGTTCTTCTGCCTCAGTTATTCTCCTATTGATTCCTTCTAGTGTAGTTTTCATTTCAGTTCTTGTATTGTTCATCTCTGTTTGTTTGTACTTTAATTCTTCTAGGTCTTTGTTAAACATTTCTTGCATCTTCTCGATATTTGCCTCCATTCTTTTTCTGAGGTCCTGGATCATCTTCACTATCATTATTCTGAATTCTTTTTCTGGAAGGTTGCCTATCTCCACTTCATTTAGTTGTTTTTTGGGGGTTTTATCTTGTTCCTTCATGTGGTACATAGCCCTCTGCCTTTTCATCTTGTGTATATTTTTGTGAATGTGGTTTTTGTTCCACAGGCGGAAGGATTGTAGTTCTTCTTGTTTCTGCTGTCTGCCCTCTATCACATCTTTTTAATCTGTTCATCTGTTGACTTAGGTTGCTTCCCTATCTCGACTATTGTAAATAATACTGCAATGAACATAGGGGTGCATATATCTTTTCCAATTAGTGTTTTTATTTTCTTCAGAAAAATACCCAGAAGCGGAATTTCTAGATCATATGGTAGTTCTGATTTTAATTTTTTGAGGAACCTCCATATTGCTTTCTATAGTGGCTGTATCAATTATTTACATTCCCACCAACAGTGCACCAGGGTTCCCTTTTCGCCACATCCTTGCCAACATTTGTTATGTGTTCCTTTTGATGATAGCCATTCTAATTGATGTGAGGTAATATCTCCTTGTGGTTTTGATTTGCATTTCCTTGATGATTAGTGATGTTGAGCATCTTTGCATTTGTTTGTTGGCCATCTGTTTGTCTTCCTCGGAAAAATGTCTATTCAGGTTCTCTGCCCATTTTTAAATTCAGTTTTTGTTTTTTTGATTTTGAGTTGTATGAGTCGTCTGTATATGTTGAATATTAACCTCTTATCAGGTATATTGTTTGCAAATACCTTCTCCCATTCAGTAGGCTGCCTTTTCAGTTTGTTGATAGTTTCCTTCGCTGTGCAGAAGCTTTTTAGTTTTATGTCGTCCCATTTGGGTTTTTTTGCTTTTGTTTCCCTTGACTGAGGAGATAATATTCAAAAATATATTGCTAATAATACAACATTGTGAATCAACTATAGTTCAATAAAATTTTTAAAAAATATATTGCTAAGACTGATTTCAAAGTGCATAATGCCTGTGTTTTCTTCTAGGAATTTTACGGTTTCCTGTCTGCGTTTAAGTCTTTATTCCATTTTTAGTTTATTTTTGTATATGGTGTGAGAGAGTAGTCCAGTTTGATTCTTTTGCATGTAGCTGTTCAGTTTTCCCAAAACCATTTATTGAAGAGACTGTCTTTTCCCCATTGTATTTCCTGTCTCCTTTGGCGTAGGTTGATTGACCATATAAGTGTGGGTTCATTTCCGGGCTCTCTGTTTTTTCCATTGATCTATGTATCTGTTTTTGTGCCAATACCATACGTTTTATTATTTTATTTTATTTTATCTTTTTTGACCATGCCACATGGCATGTGGGATCAAACCCGTGCCCCCGGCAGTGGAAGCATGGAGTCTTAACCACTGGACTGCCAGGGAAGCCCCCAGTACCATACTGTTTTGATTATTCTAGCTTTGTAGTATGGTTTGAAATCAGGGCATGTGATACCTCCAGCTTTGTTCTTCTTTCTCAATATTGTTTTGAGTATTCAAGGTCTTTTGTGTTTCCATACAAGTTTTGGAATTATTTGTTCTAGTTCTGTGAAAAATGCCATGGGTATTTTGATAGGGATTGCATTGAATTTTGTCTTGGGTAGTATGGTCATTTTAACAATAATAATTCTTCTAATCCATGAGCATGACATATCTTTCCATTTGTGTCTTCAGTTTCTTTCATCAGTGTATTATAGTTTTCTGAGTACAGGTGTTTTACCTCCTTAGTTAGATCTATTCTTAGGTTTTTTTTTTTGATGCAGTTGTAAATGTGATTGATTTCTTAATTTCTCTTTTTGTTGGTAGTGTATAGAACACAACAGATTTCTGTATTAAATTTGTATTGTGCAAATTCACTGAGTTCATTTATTAGTTTTAATTTTTTTTTTTGGTGGTATCTTTAGGATTTTCTCTGTAGAGTATCATGTCATCTTCAAACACTGACAGTTTTACTTCTTCCTTTCCTATTTGGATTACCTTATTTTATTTTATTTTATTTTATTTTATTTTATTGTCTGGTTGTTGTGGCTAGGACTTTTAATACTATGCTGAATAAAAGTGGCAAAAGTGGGAATTCTGTTATGATGTTAGCTGTGGGCTTGTCATGTATTGCCTTTATTATGTTGAGGTATGTTCCCTCTATACTCACTTTGCTGAGAATTTTTATTGTAAATGGATGTTGAATTTTGTCAAAAGCTTTTTCTTCATCTAGTGAGATGTTTGTATGATTTTTATTCTTCAGTCTGTTAATGTGGTGTATTACGTTGATTGATTTGCAGGTATTGAACCATCCTTGCATCCCTGGAATAAATCCCACTTAATCATGGTGTATGATTCTTTTAATGTATTGTTGAATTCAGCTTTCTACGTTTTATTGAGGATTTTTGCCACTACGTTCATCAGTGATACTGACCTGTAATTTTCTTTTTTTGGTGGTGTTTTTGTCTGGTTTTGGTGTCAGCGTGATGCTGGCCTCATAGAATGAGATTGGAAGCATTTTTTCCTCTTCAGTTTTTTGGAAGAGTTTGAGAAGGATAGGTGTAAGAATTCTTTATATATTAGTTACATCAACCTTTGTCATACTTGCTGCAAAATTTTTTCCCTTTTTGTTTAAATTTTAATTTTGCCTTTTAAATAATATTTAATAAGTCAAACCTTGATTTTTTTCTTATTGTGAGTTTTACTTTACCATTTAAGTTTAGGAAGTTCTATCCCATTGAAAGTTTTGCTAAATATTCACTATTGTATTCTTCTAGTTTTTTTATATTTAACTTTCCTATGCATCTGGAATTTACTTTTGTATAAGTTACAAGATGAAGATCTAAATTGATTTTTTTCTGACCAGTTGTCCTTGTACATTGATTTTTGAAGCCTCATTTATCACACATTAAATTCTATACATGGGCACGTATTCTGTTACATGGATCTGTATGTTCTAACAGTACCACAATAAACAATTGCTTTTAACGTCATTTTCAGTACTTCTGTATATACTTCACAAGTTTTTTGGTGATAAATATAAATAAGATAAACTTTGCCATTTTAAGCATTTTCTTTCTTTCTTTATTTATTTTTGGCTGCATTGGGTCTTTGTTGCTGCACATGGGCTTTCTTTAGTTGCGTTGAGCGGGGGCTGCTCTTTTTTGCAGTGCGTGGGCTTCTCATGGTGGTGGCTTCTCTTGTTGTGGAGCACGGGCTCTAGGCACGCGGGCCGCAGTAGTTGTGGCTGACAGGCCCTAGAGTGCAGGCTCAGTAGTTGTGGCACACGGGCTTAGTTGCTCTGCGGCATGTGGGATCTTCCTGGACCAGGGCTCAAACCCGTGTCCCTGCATTGGCAGGCGGGTTCTTAGCCACTGCGCCACCAGGGAAGCCCAACCATTTTCAAGTGTACAGTTCAATGGCATTAATTATAATCACAATGTTGTGGAGTCACCATCACTATCTATTTCCAAAATTTTTTCATCACCCTAAACAGAAACTCTGTAACCATTAAGCAATAACTCCCCATTACTTCCTTCCCCCAGCCTTTAGTAACCTGTAGTCTATTTTCTGTCTCCATAAATTTGCCTATTCTAGATATTTCATATACGTGGAATTATATAATATTTGTTTTTGTGTGTGTCTGGCTTATGTCACTTGGCATAATGCTTTCAAAGTTCATTCATGTAGTAGCATGTATCAGAATTTCATCCCTTTTATAGTTGAATAATATTTGATTATATATGTATATATCATATTTTGTTTATCCATTCATCTGTTGATGGATACTTGGGTTGTTTCTCCCTTCTAGCTATTGTACATAATGTTACAGTGAACACTGGTGTATAAGTATCTGTTTGAGTACCTGTTTTAATTTCTTTGGGGTGTATACGTAAGAGTGGATTTTCTGGGTCATATGGTAATTCTAAGTTTGGCTTTTTGAGTAACCACTAAAATGTTTTTCACAGCATCTGCAACATTTTACATTCCCACTAGCAATGTATGAGTGTTCCAGTTTCTCCATGTCCTGGCCAATGCTTGTTCTTTTCTGGTTTTTTTGTTTTTTGTTTTTAAATAATTGTAACTGTCCTATTAGACGTGAAATGGCCTATCATTGTGGTTTTGGTTTACATTTCCCTAATGACAAATAATGTTGACCCTCTTTTCATGTGTTTACTGGCTATTTGTATATTTTCTTCAGAGAAATGTCTATTCACGTTCATGTTCTTTCCTATTTTTAATTGTTTTTTTGTTGTTGAGTTGTAGGAGTTCTTATATGTTGTAGATTTTAAACCCTTATATGATTTGCAAATATATGCACCCCTTCTATAGGTTGTCCTTTCACTTTCTTAATGATGTCCTTTGACACATGGAATTTTTGAATATTTGACAAAAGTCTAATTTATCTCTTTTTTCTTTTATTCCTTTGCTTTTGGTGTCATATCTAAATCCACTGCCAAATTCAAGGTCGTGAAGATTTATTCCTATATTTTCCTCTAAGATTTTAATGGGTTTAGCTCTTATATTTAGGTTGTTGATTAACGTTGAATTAATTTTTGTGTATGGTGTGAGATAGGGGTCCAACTTCATTCTTTTGCATGTGGAAATCCAGTTTCTTAGTACCGTCTGTTGAAGAAACTATATCTTCTCCACTGAATGGACTTGGTACCATTGTCAAAAATCATGTGGCCATATATATATGGGTTTATTTCTGGCTCTCAATTCTATTCCATTGATCTATATGTATATCTATATGCCACACTGTTTTGATTACTGTAGCTTTACAGAAGATTTTGAAATTGGGAAGAACAAATTCTCCAACTTGATTTTTTATTTTCATGATTGTTTTGGCTATTTGGAGCTCCTTGAAATTCCATATGAATTTGAGGATTCTCTTTTCCTTTTCTGCAAAAACAACTTTTGGAAATTTGATGGGGATTGTGTTGAATCTATAGATCACTTTGAGTAATATTGACATCTTAGCATCTTAACATTATTAAATCTATCCATGGACATGGGATGTCTTTCCATTTATTTAGGTTTTTTAATTTCTTTTGGCAATGTTTTATAATTTTCAGGACACAAGTTGGTTAAATTTATTCCTAGATATTTTTTTCAAATCCATTATAAATGAAAGTGATTTCCTAATTTCCTTTTTGAATCATTCATTGCTGATATATGGAAACACAACTGATTTTTGTGTATTGATCTTGTAACCTACAACTTTGCCATATTAATTTATTAGCACTAGTAGTTTTCTTAGATTCTTTGGGATTTTTAAATACAGGCATACCATGGAGATGTTGTGGGTTAGGTTCCAGACCACCACAATTAAGCAAGTATTTCAGTAAAGCAAGTCATACAAATTTTTTGGTTTCCCAATGGGTATAAAAGTTATGGTTACACTATTCTGTAGTCAATTAAGTGTGCAACAATACTTTATTGCTAAAAAATGCTAACCATCATCTGAACCTTCAGCGAGTCATAATTATTTTGCAATAGTAACATTAGAGATTCCTGATCATAGACCACCATAACAAATATAATAATAATGGAAATATTTGAAATATTGTGAGAATTAGCAAAATATGACATGGAGACACAAAGTGAGCAAATACTGTTGGAAAAATGGTGCCAATAATCTTGCTCAATGCAGAGTGATCAAAAATCTTCAATTTGTACAAAAAAAAAAATGCAATATCTGCAAAGTGCAATAAACCGATGGAGATCTGCCTATATATAATAGGGTCATGTCATCTGTGAATGGACATAATTTTACCTTCCTTTCCAATTTGGATCTATACTTGACAATATTGCCTAATGTAAAACTTATTGTTTTAATTTTATTTTTTTAATTTATTTAATTTATTTATTTATTTTTGGCTGCGTTGGCTCTTTGTTGTTGTGCGTGGGCTTTCTCTAGTTGTGGCGAGTGGGGTCTACTCTTCCTTGTGGTGGGCGGGCTTCTCATTGCGGTGGCTTCTCTTGTTGCAGAGCACAGGCTCTAGGCACGTGGGCTTCAGTAGTTGTGTCACACACATGCTCAGTAGTTGTGGCTCACGGGCTCTAGAGCGCAGGCTCAGTAGTTGTGGTGCACAGGCGTAGTTGCTCTGCAGCATGTGGGATCTTCCCGGACCAGGGCTCAAACCCGTGTCCCCTGCATTAGCAGGTGGATTCTTACCCACTGCGCCACCAGGGAAGCCCCCTGTTTCAATTTTTAATGGTCATTTTCTTATTATTCTTAAAGTGATTTTGGAAACTGTTTTAAATGGAAATAGTATATATTGAAGAAATATGTAAACGTTAATTAACGTAAGGGTTTTTTTTTTTCCTTTTTCCATAGATTTGGCTGGCTGATTGGTTGCTGAAAAATAATCCCAACAAACCCAAACTTTGTCATCATCCAATTGCAGAAGAACCTTATTAAAATAAAGCCCTCAAAGAACAAATCACGAGCTATCTCACTGTAAAAGGCATGCTTCTACTTAAGAAAGAAGTAACTCCTAAGGGTTTAAGTAACTACATGTGAAATAAATTATTTCTTTTTAAAAAAAATTTTTTTTAATTTTATATTTGGCTGCATTGGATCTTCGTTGCTGCACGTGGGCTTTTCTCTCGTTGCGGGGAGCGGGGGCTACTCTTCGTTGCGGTGCACAGGCTTCTCATTGAGGTGCTTCTCTTGTTGTGGAGCATGGGCTCTAGGCACACGGGCTCAGTAGTTGTGGCTCACGGGCTCTAGAGCACGGGCTCAGTTGTTGTGGCACACGGGCTTAGTTGCTCCGCGGCATGTGGGATCTTCCCGGACTAGGGTTTGAACCCGTGTCCCCTGCATTGGCAGGAGGATTCTTAACCACTGCACCACCAGGGAAGCCCCTAAATTATTTCTTAAAAATAAATTTTAAAAGAATAACTATTTCGTGCAGCAGATAACATTATCTAAAATAAAATACTGGTTTAGGGTATGATTTTTTTTCTAATAAGAAAATTGTATTAGAAGCATTTAGAATGTCAACAAAACAACTGCAACTTTTTATTTTTACAGTTACAAAGTGGTATTCAGTTAAGAGAACAACAATTCATATAGGATGCATCAGAGACAACTGAAGATAATAAGATACCATTTCTATATATAACTGATTTTTGCTGTGCACCAACAAGAACCTACTTTGAATTTCTCTGCCAATTTACAACCCCCATAATGTACTAGGCAAGGTTAGTAGCTATTGAAAATACCACCAGGACAGGGGTAGCTGAAGACACATTTGGTAGTATGTTAACTATACACAGAAGACACTATACAGTTTAAAAACAAGTTTTGCACAGCTTTACAGTGCAAGACATGGTCCTCCATCTCTCTGAGGACATTTGGAAAACTCTGAGAAGGTGACTGGGTACTTCTTGTGCTCCTTCTGGCAAGTTTGCCCAAAGAATGCATATGATGGTGCTTCTTGGTCTCTTAGGATATCCTTTCCCATATTTAGTTATTTTTCCTCCGTGAGTCACAGTCATCCAGTGCCCATCTGGCTCTCACTTGCCCTGGTGCTGTCTCTGTGGAGCTCATTGTGTTACAATGGCTGTCGATTTAGGATATGATTTTAACAATGATGTAAGCATTAAGTAATAGAAGGCTGATGTAAGATATTGCTTATTATTTTTTAATTTCGAGAAGTAAGATGTGGAATTTTCGTTATATTTTCCCTAGCCTATATTCTATATCTACATGCATAATTAATGCATAGTTCGGACAGCTGAGTTTAAAAAGTATAAGTATATAAATAATTATGGGTTTTTTCCGCTATCCAATATTAGAGCGTTCCTATGAAACCTTTCATAAGCTGAAAGGGTGTAATGTGAAGAATCAGTTACCTTAATTCGCAAGTTGCTAGCAGATGCACAGAATAAATTGGGATAAAGCCCAGATGCTCACTGACAGTTCAAAGCTATCACGGCTTGATGCTGAGATGCTGAGTGTAGTTCCCTAGGAACGGCATTGGTGGTGCTACTCTTGTTGCTCGGTGTGCGCGCTGCCTCTGAATTGGCTCATTGCAAAACAAATAGTTCTGTTTTGCCTTTTTGCCTTTTACCATAAAAGCAAAAATCCTCTTCAGATTTCTTTTGGTTAGTGAAAACAGATACGAATGCAGGTCTTTTGTAAGAACAAAGTGGCATCAAGTGAGCATTCAGAAAGAGCGACTACCTATATTTAGTAAAATGAAAATGGTTAGAACTCAATTATAGTTTTAACCAGTCATATATAACTATTTCCTCAACATTAATAAGTGCCCTACAAGGGTGACCAGACAGTAGCATGACAACTCATTTCTGGTTGTATCACTGAAAGTCCTGCGTCCTGTGAGACCCCTTAATCCTTCACAAAATGGAATGATTGGTCCCTCTACCAAAGTCTTTAGGTTAATATTTCTCAATTATGTTTTTGTGATGAAGTTCTAGTTTTCAAAAAATGAAAAATTCTCAGTTATTAAAGAAATTTTAATTTACTTTAAAAAAGATCCAAGTTGTAAAAGACTTTTATTAAGAGTAAATAATTAAACTGGCCTCATCTCTTCAGAAAGGCAATGTCATTATAAAACAAAAAATAGAAATAGGGAAGACCAAAGAAACACCTTAACCAAAAGAAATGAGTAGCTCTTGACTAAAAAATCATCTACAGAAGACCTTTGGGGGACACTTAAGGAGATTTAGATATGGACTAAATATTAGGTGATATTAGGGAATAATTGCTAAATTTCAAAGGGTCAAAATGATATGGCCATAAAAGGAGAATATCATGTTTAGGTGATGCATTCTGAAATTCTTAAGGGTAAATTTTTTGATGTTTGCAACTTATTTTCAAATGGTTCAGCAAGAAATATTTTTATACATGTAAAGATAAAGCAAAGTTAGCAAAATATTAACAATTGTTCAGTCTAGGTGGTGGGCACTCTAGTGTACTATTCTTTCAACTTTTCTGTGCTTTAAAACTATTCACAAATGAAGTTGGGGAAAAAAGATCTGTATGTTATTATCAAAAGCTGGTGATCAGTTTTCCACATTGTTGATAGGGAAACATTCAGATACTATATAGCTCTTGATTTGATATAAAAATGATATATACTAATCATCTATGATGTGTTTTAGCCAAACATGTGTACCTTAAAATTATCAAGCCTTTAGGCCCACCTTCCTGCTTACAGTTGTAGGAAATAATGTGGCCATCTGAACGATACCATAAAGAAGCAAAAATTTACAAGATGGATGTTCTGTAGGACAGCTGCCTTGGTCTTCCAACAAATTGGTGTTATGAGAAAAGGGACTCTTTTAGATTAGCAGAGATGTGAGATACATAATCAGAATCAACACTAGTTTCTAGATTGAACCCTCATTTATGCAGACAAGCTGCAAAGGACATTTTTGAGGTAACTGGGAAGATTTGAATCTAGAATGAGTATTAGATACAATGAAAATGTGTTGTCTTGGAACGTAAAGATTGTTAACTGAAAAGACGTTACGAAGCAATATGTACGGTGAAATCTTACTTTTTTAAAAATAAATTTATTTTATTTATTTTATTTTTGGCTACACTGGGTCTTCATTCCTGTGTGCAGGCTTTCTCTAGTTGTGGCGAGCGGGGGCTACTCTTTGCTGCGGTGCGCGGGCTTCTCCTTGCCATGGCTTCTCTTGTTGTGGAGCACAGGCTCTAGGTGCGCAGTCTTCAGTTGTGGCTCATGGGCTCAGTAGTTGTGGCTCACGGGCTCTAGAGTGCAGGCTCAGTAGTTGTGGCGCACAGGCTTAGTTGCTCCGCGGCATGTGGGATCTTCCTGGACCAGGGCTTGAACCTGTGTCCCCTGCATTGGCAGGTGGATTCTTAACCACTGTGCCACCAGGGAAGCCCAGTGAGATCTTACTTTGATAAAGAAATACATATGTGTGTATATGTGTGGAATAAGATGTAGAAGGGCGCCCACTCAAATGTTATTATATAATCTCTGGATGGTGGGAATACACTGATTTTTTTTTCTTATTTTTGGTTAGCTGTATTTTAATTTTTCTACAGTGTTCATGTTACTGCTTTTGTCATTTTTTTAAGGGTTTAAAAAGACAAATGTCTTAATGGTTGTCAACATTAAAAGGGTTAGCAACACTTCCTTATTAATAGACTATCTTTAAGCTATCTAGAGCCAAGATGTTTTACAAGTTCTCAGTCATGGTGTTTATATGAATTTTTGGACATATTCCTCCTGGGACTGGTGTGCCCCCTGTATTTCAAAACACCTTTAACATTGTGTTGGGAAGACAAACTAAAATCTTAAAAACAAAGATAAATAGTGGATGGCTATATTTTGAGCAATGGTCAAGAGCATATGGGAAAAAGCAAATAGTTTTTACAATGAGATTCCAGCTTCAGGAGGTCATTTCCACCACAAGAGCCTCCTCTTGTGCAAAAAAGAGGCAGCATTGTGTATGGCAGAAAAATTCTGTACTGGAAGTCAGCTTCAGTCGCCAGACCTGCCATTTGTTTTTGGTCTTTTTTTTTTAAGTGGAAGAAAAAAATAGAGAAAACAGACTAATTTGAGATATATTTTGGAGAAAAAATAGATAAAAATACATGCAGATGGAAAACAATGTAGTTAGCCATAGGATTTTTAAACTTGGGACACATTTGAGGTCATTATTTCATGGGCCAGAACTGGAAAGTACAGCATAGAATGAATAAGAAAATGAGAAGACTGCCTTCTGACATAACCTGTCAGGTGGTATCAAAGTCCTGTGTACACATTTGTTATTGTTAAGTAGTGGTGATTTAATGCATTTCTCTTGCACTGAATGATAGTGTGGTATTCTGGTTAATCAAGATATACCACTTCATTTAGTTTCTTTCTCTAGGACTCAAAGAGATCATAGAAAAAAGGAAGCAAGCATGCAGCTCTCTTATGACTTGGGACTAAACAGAAGAAGATTAGATTTTTCTTTACTTCTTTAGAAGTTTAGATCTGGGATGGCATGTAGAAGCTCCCCCTCCCCCCATTTGGAGAACCCAGGGCAATAGTTTATCTGCCCTGGCTTAAGGGTGCCACAGATTAGCTTGATTTGAAAGTGTCACAGATACTTTCGAGAAGTACTTTTCCATCTCAGAAATACTGCCACTTCTCTCTTGTTGTTAACTCTATATAAGAACTATTTAGATTAAGCTTTGAATTTTCATTCAGAGATGGCTCAATTCTTCTTTGTTTGCTACTTCTTTGACTTTAGGTGCTTATCTTGGGTTCTTTATTTTTGTTAGTCCCCTTACTAATAATATTCACTGTACTAACTTTGCACCTTCATTTATTTTACAGAAGTTAACTAAATCTCAGAAACTCCCTGGCTTATGAGAGCCTTTAGTAGAGAAGTTCACTTCTAAAGGTGGAGTCCAATGATTTTTGGCAATTTCAGATAAACACTGTAAGGGAGATAGCTTTCTCCCACCTCACTGAAGGACATGACTAAAGAAAAAAATCTTTGTGGAGCAGTCCAGCATAGTTTTCCTATTAAATTAACTACATACTTTAGTCCATTGGAAAGGGGAGATGACTAAATATGATGTCTGTTCCTTTCCTGCTTCCAGGATGACCCAGAAAGTTCTCTCCCCTCATCCAAATCAAGGGTTGATGACACTGCTGTGATTGATGCCTTTTGTTCCCAGACCAAATTGTTTTTTATAGCCCACCCCCTGCCAGCACTTTCCAAAGTGCCACTGCCATCAGCTCCAGAGGGAGCCCCTTCCTCAGGCTTCCTGGCCAGCAGCTGCACTGTGATGGCAGGGAGCTCGGAATGGGAGGAGAAAGCAGCTTGCAGACAAATGGGCAGCTAATCCAACCAACAGCCCATCACTAGAACCATAAAAAAAAAAATCCTTTTTTTCCCCCACTTGCCTCATCTGCATTTCTTGGCTGAGATGGCGATAGAATGCTCCTTGGAAAAGTTATGGCTTCACATAAAGCAATCTCGAATTTCCCTCCCTTTTTTTTCTTTCTCAAACAATTCTACTTAGCCCAATATTGTCAAATCACTACAGACCTTACAAGTAGTAAAAGGACAATAAGGGAATAGTAGGAACAACTTTATGCCTATAAATTTGACAAATTAGATGAAATAGACAAAGTCCTTTAAAGACACAGCTACCAATGATGTGTCAACCTAAACTACAATTTCTGGATCCTTCTTTAAACTTCCTGTCATCATTGTTGGGCTCTCTCAGTGCTCAACTTTTTAGTTTTGAAGCAGCCCTACTGAACTTACTTAGTAAGCATTCTCAACTGTTCTACTAAGATCTAGTTACTTTTCAGCCCAAGTTTTCTAATTTTGGGATAGAGAGGGTAAAGCTATTTTTTAAGAATAAGCATCTCAGGGGTTAGTAAATCTTATTTTAATCAGGATTATAAAATCCTGATCCTTCTGGGTGGCCTTTATGTTGGGGCCAGAATGACAGCCTCTCTGGTCTTTATCTAGTGTTCCTAGTCCTTGCCAATGTGAGAACATTTCAAGGCGTCTTTAACATATATATGTGGTTAGAGCCTCTTGCACCATAAAATGGTTAGCCACGGACCCACATAAAACAGTCAGTCTACAATGAGGTTGAAGCTTTGGAAACAAGCACATCCTTTTCAGTGGTGCTTGCTTTTATAATGTGTCATTTAGCAAATGAACTGTGAAGAATTAGTCATGCCAAACTTCTAACCATCTGATTACTAGCTACAGACTAAACATCCCAGATGAAAATTTTTAGATTTTAAAGCTTCAGTCTTTCAAAGTTCAATTAAAATAAAATATCTACTAGGACCCCCAAGTTCTAGTCTAACTTGTTTGCACCTTTCAGAGATACAAGTTCAACACGTAAGTAGCAAACCATTATGAGTTTCTTCATGCCTCTCAGGGATGGTTTGAGAAAATGGATTATTTGAAACCATTGTAATCTTTGTGGTAAGAAACACGATATACTAAATTAAGTCAAAATGTAATGTTGTTTGGCACATTAGTGAAATCACATTGTTATATTCCTCTTTCTGTTGCTAATATTGTACATCCAACCTGAACACACTCTTGTATTTAGGAAGCCAGACCCTTTGTCTAGCTTCCTGTAGGTCTGGGTGCCCTTAACCTGTCCTCAGCTCTTCAGTAGTTACCTAGGTCTGAGGCCTGACCCTGGGATCTCCTATGCCATCTGAGCTGAACTTTTCACTGGATTCCATGCCCTGGTATCTTCTTAGAATACTCTTCTTCCTTTTTAGAGCTCTATTAATTTAAAAGTCTACTCATCTTTTTTCCTGTCCTCATCTTGATCATTTCCCTTTGTCAGTGAGTTTAGTATTCTTGACCATAAGCTGCTATAAAGATTTTGATATGTCAGTTATATTGCAATATGATTTTTAAAAAGATTTTGAGATTATGAAGCACATCACAGAGTGAAAGAGTTAAAAAGAGTGTGCCAACATGTTTTCTTCCTATTCAAGTTGGTCAGGGGAACCCAAGTTGAATAGACATTGTCCGTATAGAAAACAGGTTTCCTACTTCCATGGGTAGCTGTTTGAAATTAATGTTCACTACTTTGTGACAATCAACAAATACTTATTATCTTGTATATACATAATATGCTGGAAAAATATTTTATAGTTGTTAATCTGGCATTCAGGGCTCCCACAGACTGGTCAATGCTTATCTTTCCAAACATATATCCCCAGAACCTGCCTTATGGACACTGTTCTAGCTAGAGTGGTCGGTTTGCTCGCCTTGCTCATTCCTAATTCTGTTCATTTGCTAAAGCCATTCTTTCCTTTACTCTGCCATCCTATCTCACAAACACTGAAGATTCTCCTATTCTTTTATGCTTGTATAATTCCTAGCCTAGGAGACAATTTCATATAGTTTTGCTCTAATACAGCTTAATTGCTGACTTATCTGGCACTTAATAATATACTCCTTTGACATAATGTACTGGACATATGGTGAAATGGTTTAGCATTTGGCCTTTGGAAACAGCAAAGCAGTTTTCTATCATAACTCCATGACTTCCTAGCTCTGTGACTGTGGGAAAATTTGCTTAACCTCTCTGAGTCTGTTTCCTCATCTCTCTACTGGGGATACTGATAGTACCTACCTTACAGGGTTGTTTTAAGGATTAAATGTGTAAAAGTACCTAACAGTGCCTTGTGACACAGAGTAAGCACTCAGTTAGTTAGCTATTATTTTTTACCTCAGGTCTTTTTCTTTAAACTTATATATGGACTCTCTTTGCATCATTAATGGAAGGATTACTATCTGTTGTTACCTATTATGTGCCAAGCACTGTGCTAAGCACTTTCACTTATGTTATCTTAATCCTCACAACAATCTTGAAGTTAAAGCGATTTGATATAGAGGCCATATCTGGGAATTATTAGAGCTGGGGTTTTGAACTTAATTATATTTGGCTCTAAAGCCTTTCCATTACTTAATGGTGGTTCTTCATAGACATGGGAAACTTCTTGTTTTTCTCATAGGGCCAACTGAGTGTTGTGTACAAACCAAGTTCATTCATTTAATGGATTTATTGTGTATAAATTAATGAAGTGGGACTTGGGGCTTTACTCCATTTATGGTATTGCTTTTTGTAGCTGACACTCATAGGTTTTCTTCCTTCTTCACCCAGAAAGTGCTTCCAAACCCCTTTTCATTCTCCGTATTGCTAAAGGCACTGATACCTTTATTTACACTTAACCACTACATGCTCTTGCACATCAACTTTAAAAAAAAAGAAAAAGCTTTGCTAATTTTATTTATTTATTTATTTAAAGGGAACTTTACTTATTTATCTATTTATTTATTTATTTATTTTTGGCTGCGTTGGGTCTTCATTGCTGCATGTACTTTCTCTAGTGCGGTGAGCAGGGGCTACTCTTCATTGCAGTGCATGGGCTTCTCATAGCAGTGGATTCTCTTGTTGCAGAGCATGGGCTCTAGGCACGCAGGCTTCAGTTGTTGTGGCACGAGGGCTCAGTAGTTGTGGCTCACAGGCTCTAGAGTGCAGGCTCAGTAGTTGGGGCGCATGGGTTTAGTTGCTCTGCGGCATGTGGGATCTTCCTGGACCAGGGCTCGAACCCATGTCCTCTGCATTGGCAGGCGGATTCTTAACCACTGTGCCACCAGGGAAGCCTGCTAATTAATTTTAAACCACCTAATCAACCCCTTTATTTATAACTGAAGCAAACAGGCTCAGGGTAGCTAAGAGACATGCCCAAGGTCACACATAAAGCTAATGGCTGATGATCCATGTTCTTGGCTCATACCCAGAGTGCTGTTCATTATACCAGGAACCCCTTGAGAAGAAGCACTTGAAAATATTATTGTCATAAGCAGTTAAAAACCTCCACCTGCCATCTTAACTTGTGGTGATAATTTAATAGTAAATCCTTGTAAAATATAACGTACAAAGAAGCTTCCTTCTGCACTAAATTCAAATTAGTAAAATCTAATCATAAGACTCTGTGTACATGAAGAACATCTGACTATTGCTATTTTACAGGCTATATGTTTCTTGAAACCAGAAGGGGTTCTAATTTATTCTGTATGGCAATTGGCATGGGACATCTTATAAAGGCCAGAACTGTCAGGATAGAAAAATTTAGAGGCTCAGAATAGAATTTTAGAATTTGAAAAAAATTTTGTGAATATCTAATGTAATCTAATCAAGTTCCCTTCTTTTTTATAGTAAAGATTTTGAAGCACAGAAAGTGATTTGCATGGCTTTACAGTAAAATCTGTGGCAAAATCAGCAGCACTTTTCCCACAATACTAAATTACCTCTCTTGATTACCTCAAAATTAAATTGTGTTGATTGTCACAGAAGATTGCAGGAATAAATCCTTTTGGAAAAATGTAAGACAACCTTCAGGGAACTAAAATTAAACATTACCTTAATCTCCTTTTGGAACATGAACCCCATTATTATTCAGGCAACTTCATTGCATGTGCAGATTTTCTTGGCTTTTTGATAGTCCTTATGTGTTACTGGCAGAATTGTTTTTTCACCAGAAACATCAGACTTCAGAAAGAGAGAAAAATGGAATTATTTCAGCTAAATGGGAACTTTGAAAGTCTCCAGATTGTGATCTATTCTAAAGTGGCCTCGATTTTTCAGCAACTTTCTGGACATGGAGAGGAATCAGAATGGGAATCATTCTCTAAGAGGATCAACGATTCTTTTCTAATGTCTTAGCCATAGAGACAGCAAAACTGTCTGGCTGTTCAGTAGAACTTTAACAAAATTTTCGTCCTTGCTGTTTTCTTTAGGTTGTGGAGTGAGTAGGTACACCTATTGGAGCCCAGAATTTGAGAGAAATTTTGTATTATTGTCAGGTTTTAAAGAAAATTTCATTCTTCCCAGTTTGTGCTCATATAGATTCCTGCCTGTTTTTTTTCTGTCACACCATACTACCCAGTCTGCGTCTAAAAAATCAAGATGAGAAGATGACAATCAACATATGGCACAATGGGGAAATGCATCCATACTCTCAGCTCAGCCCTGTCCTTCAAACTCTGGAGATTATTTAGAGTCAACCCCAGGACACTGGTGAGTGTGGGAAGCTCTTGGAGGGGTGAGGAGTGGGAGGGTGCCAGGGGCCTGAAAGATCTTATGAAAGCTCCCTGCCTAGCTGGCCTAGGATTAACCCGTCGTCTCCCAGCCAGAGCTAACCCAGCTGTTTTGCTTTCCAGGGGTCTCTCATGTTAATCTATGGAATTGACCAACTGAGTTTGACCGTGACTGGCTTTGTTTTGCAAAACAAAATTGGTAAGGCAGGCCTCATGCTGACTGACTGAATGGTGTCATCAACCCAATTCAAGGGGTGCCACAAAAGCAAGGAAATGAAACTTCAATTTCCTCCTCATGTTAAATGATAGCTTATCATACCAATTATGACCCTTATGCAGCTCAGGGCAAAGTATTTTATTGCTTTTTTTTTTTTTTTTTTGTGAACAGCCATAAACCACTCTCTTCTTCCACTTTTTCCTCTAACCCCTACCCCCACCCCACACCTTAAGGCTCGTTGGAAAGGGCTAGTCTCTGTCGTCAAAGGACAGAGAGCCAAAGCCTCCTTTTTTACCCCTACCAACCTGTCATGATTTTACCTTGATTCTAGGAAGTACGAGATTTGTTTTAAAGCAAAACAGAAACAAACAGGGTGCAAGGAAGCCTTTCTGGCTTCAGAGCACCCTTTTAATGTTCAGCTCCTCTCACTACTTGGATGAGTTTGCCTCAGTTTTGGGCCAGGCAGAGATTGGTTGCTTTCATCCCTATGTTCCTACTGCCCCTGTACACACTTTTATTAGAATATTTATCACACCACGTTTTTATGGGCACAGGTGTGCTTTCCTTCTTGATTGGGAGGGAACGTGTCCCTTCGTGTTTACCTCCCAGACAGGCACCTAGCACAATCCATCATGACCCATAGAAGACATTTACTGACTGAATAGATTGATGGAGGCCCCCCACAAAGATTAGCTCTTATATTTCCCTACCTGCTGGCAAATCTGTACCCATCTGTTCCTAAAATCAAAAAGAAGCTCAGTTGCTCAGGTTATTCAATAGGCACTTGTGGATGTCAATGGGAGAGGTGTGGTGCTTCTTTGGACCTGTGCCCTCTTCCCTTCACTTCCTACTCCTTTTAGGAAATCTCATTTACTCCCATGGCTTCAGAAACTCTCTCTGTATTGGCGACTCTTAAATTTGCATCTCCATCTCACATTTCTTCTCTAGTTTATTTAGTATCTTTCCCAGACTTAATAGCCAATTGCCTGCTTGATATTTCCACTTGAATGTCCCAGAAAAATTTCAAAGTTAATGTGCTTGAAATGGAACTCTTGATCCCCATCTTCCCATTAGCCCTAACCTGGTCCTCTCATTTTGCCTATGTCCATAAACAGCACCACCTGCCACTCAGTTACTAAAGTTAGGAAACTGGAAGTCACCCTAGATCCTTCCCCTTCTCTCACCCATCACATCCAATGCATCAGCAAATTTTATTGGTTCTACCTCTTTTATACGTACTGCCAATCTTCCTTCTTCCCTCTGTTCACTTTATCCCTACCTTAGTCCAAGTCACTATCAGCTCTTGCCTGTCTTAATACAACTGCCTCCTTGTCTTCAGGCTTCCGCGCCCGACTACCACCAGATAACAGCCAGTTTTCTTACAAGGTAAATAGGATCCTGTCATCCCCTAGCTTAAAATCTTTTAATGGTTTTCCATTTCTCTGGAACAAAATTCAGACATTTTACTGTGACCGACTGGGTCTTCAATGATCTGACCCCTGCTTACTTCTCTAAGTTCATCTCATGCCACCACATGCAAAGCATTCTCCAGTCATATCAAACTTTTATCAGTTCCTGGAATTTTCCAAGCTCTTTTCTGCTTTGGGCCTTATTGCTTGTTAATGCTTCTCTCTGAAATATATTTTCTTGAAGCTCTTATAACTAGTTCCTTTGGGTATAACTTTAAATGTCAACTTCACAGAGAACCTTCTCTGACCACTTTTTCTTAAGATGTTGCCACCTTATTATAAGAACCCTACTATTTCCATCATGACACTTATCTCAATCTGTAATAATCTGTTTTTTAACTTGTTCATTGTATGTGTCCTCCATGAAAATGCTAGTTCCATGAGGGCAGAGACCTTGTCAATGTCATGAACTTCATCTCTCGCATTAGTGCTATGCCTATAACAGAGTATGTGGTCAAGAAATGTTTATTGAATGGATGAAGTGGGTTATAAATAGGAGGACTATATGATTGCCATCAAACAGTACACTTTTTGGAGTGAGAGGAGGCACAATTACAATTATACTTGGGACAGCAGGCATAAACCATGAAGCAATAGGAAGAGCACTGGATTTCTAGAGATATCAGCATCCAAGATGACTCTGATTTTGTGCCCTTCAACATTTTTATTCAGGTGAAGCCAATTTAAGGGAATACGGAGGAAGGGGAAAAGGGGTACATGCCATGAAGTGTAGTGCAGCAGGGGGAATGAATGGGCTGACTTTTTCCTTTGCTTTGGGCTCAAGTGGTAATGGTATGTTTGGGAACCTCAAGTGTTCTCTTTAAACTTAAAAAATTTTTAATATCACATACCATATACAAGCCCTCCCCCATCAGTTACCTGTCTGAGTTACTGCCTAGCTGATTGGTCCTGAGAGTATTTTGGGCCACTCCCACCACCCCCAAGAGCAGAGGTCCTAGCAGTTGCTTGAACGTGGAATTAGGAGACCTGAGGTCTATCCTCAACTTGACCTTTAACTAGGCAAATGACCTTGGGCAAATGTCTTTCCTCTTCTGTAAAGTGAGAGGTTTGTAGGAGATGAATTCTAAGATCTCTTCCATCTCTGAAATTCCATGACCTGTACACTTAACACCACCTTTGGGCAAGACTGGCTAATGTCTGGAGAGCAGTAATCACCCACCAAATGCAGAGTGTCGTGAGAGGCTTGCAGAGGCACCAAGGTGGGTAACATGGCCCTACCTCCAAGGAGGAGACTTGTCAGCTCTATTGTTGAGGCATAGAGAAATACATAATGCCTAGATATCATAGGCAGTGAAATTTAGATTCTTTCAAATAAATGGCAGGTCATTTCAAAGAGCAGATAGACGTTAAGGAGGGAGTATTTGAAGTTGAGGAGGCAAAGATACCTCAGGGAGGGAGATGGTCTCAACTGGGATACAGAAATTGCATGGGAATGGCATATACAGAGAATTGTCATAACCTGGTCTAGCTGGAACTGAGGAAGCAAGGGATAAAATTGGAAAAGCAAAATAGGAACAATTACCTCTGGGGAAGGCAGTGAGCTGGGGGAAGAAGGGAGTGAAGGTATTATTCACTTTTTGGTCTGTTCTAAATTTTTTGGATTTTTATGAGATTATATTCATAGAGAAAAATTTTTAATGTTTACAATAAGATGGTGTCAAGTTTAGGAGACTTGAAATGTCAGGCCAAAGAACTGGAATTATATTCTCTAGGACATTGCAGGTTCTTTGTTTTTTGTTTTTAATCAGGTAATGATGAATTGAATGTAGTGTACTAGTAACATAAGTATGGTAGCATTGTGTTAGGTGGAGAGTTGAGGGGCAAAATATCAGTTACTGAGTTAGTGCAAAATTCAGGTACAATATGAAGAGTTGAGCAGAGAGACAAGTGAGGGGTGACTCATTAGTAAGCCTTAGTCACTCAAAGTTTCATTAGATTACTGATGGAAGCAGAGGAATCATAGAGAAAATCAATTCTGTCACTCAAGTTGAAACAGCCCGTGGAATATTAGAGCTGTGGTGCCTAGACCTTGCACAGAAGTGGGGATTTGGGAATCATCAGCACAGAAATAAAACTGGAATTTTAAAGTAGCTAAATGCTTCATGGGTGAGAGCAGAGAAGGAAGTGTGTCCTGTCAGTTTCATGTTCTTGCCCCTGCACTGCCTGCAAGCCTCTAGCACAGGAGGACCCTGATGATTGAGGTTCCAGCTGATGCAGCTGGGAATCAAGGCCACTTGGCTGAAATGGAGGGGTTAGAAATGAACTTGGAAAAAAAAAAAAAAAAGAAATGAACTTGGGCCATGGAGAAATTCAAGTGGGGCCTGATGGGGCAATCAAAGCTCTGTGACAGTCAAGAATAGGCAGATTCTTCAGATACTTGAGGGCAAAGAGGTGATGACAATTGAGGTTTGAGAAGGGTTTCTGGCTCACACCCTCACAGAAACCCAGAGCTGGTGTGCATTTGAAGACGGTCTAAGAAAAAGTGTGTGAGAGAGAATTAGTGAAAAACTGAAGTAATTAGGGTTATTCGGCTTGGAGAAAAGGAGTGTTTTGAAGGCCTCAATCCATAATGAGAGGTCCTAGAAGACTTCGTAGATTTAAAATATAGCAGTGCTTACTCAGCCATAAAAAGGAACGAAATTGAGTTATTTGTAATGAGGTGGATGGACCTAGAGTCTGTCATACAGAGTGAAGTAAGTCAGAAAGAGAAAAACAAATACCGTATGCTAATGCCTATATATGGAATCTAAAAAAACGGTACTGATGAACCTAGTGTCAGGACACAAATAAAGATGCAGACATAGAGAACGGACTTGAGGACACGGGGGTGGGGTGGGGAAGGGAAAGCTGGGACGAAGTGAGAGAGTAGCACTGACATATACGCACTACCAAACGTAAAATGGATGGCTAGTTGGAAGCAGCCGCATAGCACAGGGAGATCAGCTCGGTTCTTTGTGGCGACCTAGAGGGGTGGGTTAGGGAGGGTGGGAGGGAGGCTCAAGAGGGAGGGAATATGGGGATATATACATACATATAGCTGATTCACTTGGTTGTACAGCAGAAACTAACACACCATTGTAAAGCAATTATATTCCAATAAAGATGCAATAAATAAATTAAGTAAGTAAGTTAAGTAAATAAATAAATAACTAAAATATAGCAGTGCTGATTCAGGTTAGGCATGCAGCAAATGTCCTAATAGGCACTTTATCCCAGGTAGGGAAGTACTAGCTTCTCCCTCCCTCTCTGATGGTCTTTCAACACAGTGTAAAATGTGCTCCTCTTCCTTAGGCCTTAGATTAGGAGCTCTCCTGTTAAGAAGCAGGTAGCTGAATCAAGTGATCTCTTATAGATTGCAAGAAGCTCCTGATGAAGAAGTGGCAAGGGACCATTTCAGGATCCCCTAGTCCTATCATAGGTCTAGGCAGGTATCTGAGAATCTGAGAGGATTGCGCACCACCTTTCCCTTACCCACATCCCACCCACCCCCTACCCATATTCCACTTGTCTTACCCACAGCCTCCCTCCTCCCTCACTGACCAAGTGCAGTCTGAGGCTTCCCAGAGCCTGGGCCTAATTTCTTCAGTGCTTTCATTGGTCATCATACATTCATTTCCTGATAAAAAGGGCAGCCTGGCAGGGTGGGCAGGACACCAGCCATGGAGAGTGTTCAGGGCCCTGGAGTCTAACGTTCAGCTATCTCACTTGGTGATACTGGGTGCGTGGGAACTTTCCTCCTTTAAACCTAGCTTACCTCCTGTGGTAGGGAATGCAACCGAATTAAAATGGTATAGGGCACTAGTCCTACCCGAAGGTCTTTAACTTCTTCTGGAAGTCTTTGCTCTGGTCTTTCTTTTTGTTTCATCCCCCCACACCCCAAACCTCTTTATCTGGACCCTTGGTCACTGTCTTTTGTGATCAATGCTATGAGTAGTTTGTGATCTGGGGCTAGAAATTTGTCTTTCTCAGGATCCTGTATTTTTTTTCCTCTAGCCTCTAAAATAAACACCCCTCTTTTGACATTCCTTTGAAACTTTGACCTCTAATGTAGACCACAATGGTTAGCCTTTTTCTTTGAGTACCCCCTGGAGAACCAGGATTCTGCCCTCCCAAGTCAGCAGGAGCCAGGCTATCTGCTTTATCATTCTAAGGAAGGCCTTTGCAAGTCAAATGTTAGGTTTCTTCTTTCTGGAGAAGGGCTGAGAAATGTGACTCTTCTACTTGTAGAAGAGGGAGGAAAAGGACACCTTTCACTGCATATAAATGGAGTCATTCTACAAAGCTGTCATGACAGCTGGAGAATGTCGCAAGAGATCCCTGGGGTCCCAGAGTGTAAGTGGTATAAAGGAAGAGTATAGATTTACGTGGTAGTAGGTCTGAATTCAAATCTACCTCCATGTGTTTAATTTTAGGTTGGGTGCTTAACTTCTCTGAGCCACAGTTTCCTCAGTAGTAAGTGGGGAATAATTGTAACTCTTTAACTGGATTGTTCTGAGGATTGAAGGAGATAGTATATATTAAGCATCTGACACTTAGTAGGTGCTCAGTTACTTCCTTTCCACCCTTGTGATCACCCACCAGCAAGCCCTGAGGAGACTGGCAGGGGACCATGGGAAACTCTGGGAATAGGCCTTAGGGTTTTCTTAATTCTGCCCATGGCAAAGATCAGACAGGAAGAAGAAGGAGAAGGAAGAGGAGGTGGAGGAGGAGGAGGAGGAGGAGAAAAAGTTTGGTAGGGGCCTGGCAAGCATAGACTGAGAAAATACAGGCTTCTGTTCTCCAGACAATGTGAATCAGTGCCTGGATTTACTGAAATGTGGGACTAGGCTCATGGACAGGTTTCTCTCATTGAGTCGATTCCTTTTTCAGCAGCTTTTCAAGATCTACTATCAGATTGTGGCTGCCAACCTGCCTGTCTTGGGCCCTGGACATATCGAACACGGGGTTTTACTGTTCTGTCACCTTAATGATAGCCAGCTTGTTAAGGATGAGCCAAAAGGGGAGGAGTGTAGGGTTGTAACTAATGAATCTGAATGCCACTGTAATGCCTTGGAATGAGTCCTTGACAGGAAGGTGATGGATGCAGAGAAATCCAAATTCCTTTAGTTTCTGGCCCAGGGTCCATGTGGGAAGATTGGTTGATGTGATTGATTGCCATGAGGGTAAAATGAATGAGGTTGGAAGAGGCTTGGGAGGAGTGGGACTATGAGCCTTTTGGGGAAGTAGGCAAACTTTTCATGGAATTCCCAATTGTTCTGTTTCATTAGTGAAAACCTCAGATACAAACCCGTAGAAAACACAAGGCATGTTCTCCATGAATGACAGTTTGTACCAGGCATCAGGGATGACTTTGTTTCTGAAAATCCCCCATAAGATTATTTGGGAATGTCAACAAGGTCCTGGAGAAAGAGTCAAAGCATCAGATACCTGGGGTCTTTGGATGGAGATTCAGTTACGAATAAAGAGAAAAGTCTATAGTTTGTTCAGTTCCTTGGCAGTGTCACAACTCAGGTTTCATGAGTAATTTGGCATCTGTGTTTATTGTCTATGTTTATTGAGGGTTTTGAGGGTTTAACATCAAGCTAGATAATTTTGTTTTTTATTTTTTTGTCTGAGCCCCAGGGAAATAATCTTTTCTTTTGGTTGCCTATTGCTTCACCACAATTTTTGTGCTTAGATGGTATCTCTTCCATTCTCCCTTCTACCACTGCCACCACCACCATCACATACACACACACACACACACACACACACGCGCGCGCACACATACACACTTCTTCGTTGCTAACTGCAGTGTGTTTTTTTTAACCTTCCTTAGAAGGAGGGAGGTAGAGGAAATATTCCGTTTCCTTGACATAGGCTGCATTTTTATGGATTTCTCCTTATCTCTGGCGTCTGGCATCTGTGGTAGTTTTAAATGCACAGAAGTAATAGAGACCAGGGTAGACTTTCAAGGCACCTGCTTATGGTTTCTCCTGAGATGCCAACTTCCTTAATGAACATTTCACCTTCCTTTTCACTCAAACAAACAAAAAAGTGGATTGATTATTCCCTGCTGTCATTAAAAAAATAACTTACTATTAACTTTTTTGATGACAAAAATATTTGTTTATTGTAGACAAATATAAAAATACAGAAAAACAAAAAGGAAAACAAACCACTCTATTTTGGTATTACATGATAGCTAATATTTTCCTATTTTTAAAACAAAATTGGGTTCATCCTGAACATGCTGTTTTGTAATTAACTTTATTCACTTAATTATATCATGCATGTTTTTCATGTTACTAAATATTTTTCAGAATATTATTTTAATGGCCAATATTCCATTGTATAGCCATGACTTAACTAGTTTGCCCTGATGTTGAACATTTAAATTGTTTTTTAATTTAAAACATTAAGCTAAGAATGTTTCCCCACTCTTGGTGACCAGTCATTTTACTTGTTTATTCAACATATTTGAAATACGTCCCCCCTGCAGGGTGCTTGACCTTTGCAGAGAGGGGAGACTCCAAAGGCCAAGATGCTCAGATTTAGGAGACCAGTGGTTGAGCCCCTAGGGCTCTCTTTATGGGAAACTACTCCTCCCCCAAAGCTTACCAGTGGAAGATGTAGAAGTGTAAATGAGGAAGGTAGAATCCACAACTTTCCTAGTCTCTTGCCTTGGGGCCCAGGTTCTTGGTGTACAGACACCCCAGGAAGTCCAAGTTAAGAGAGCAAACACACTTTGAATATGATTCAAGTTCGAAGGGCTTGCTTGTTCCTCAAGTTGCTTAGGTTGCATTAAAATAATACTTTCCAAATCCAGAAATCTGGATTCTTTTCCTATAGGCCAGTTCTTGGGTCTCAATTTTATTATCTGTCAAACACTGATATCAAGGAGGTTGGATATTTCCAGTTTCTCCTTTAGCCTTGTGTATAATTGGGATATAGAAGCAGGGTTTCTCATTCCCTTTCTGATCCTAAGGTTTCCAAGGAGAGAAATAAAAGGTCTCAATTAAATATATATTCTAGAAGCATTTATTGCAGAATGAAGATGAGTTCCCAATCTGGGAAAATAACAAAAGAGAGTTGTTCTACAGCTCTTTGGGGGAAAATCCCTCTTGGGGGGCCTTGAACAGGTAAGTTGTAGTCATCTGTCCACTTACTGTGACCATCCCTTCTCCATGGCTCCAGAGATAGTTTCTGAGCTGGAAAAGTCATCAGGTTATATTGGGTACTGGTTTCCCCAGGGTTGGGTGGGGTGAACTTTTCAAAAGTGCATATTGAGGTAAAAAACCCAACACCTTAAATACCTCCCTCTAGGCAGGTATGTAGCCTCTGCCCCACTTATCTGTATGAACTTGTAGTTGGTCTTTCTGGAGCTTGCCAGAGTAGGGGAAGGTTGCTCCTTCAGGAGTCTGGACAGAACTCTCATTTTTGGCTTCCATTCTCTGATTCTCAGCCACACAGCTGGGTTGGACATGGTCTGAAACTCCAGGGGCAAGTACTTTGAAGGTCTTTTTGGATATGGACCCCAAACCAAAACTCCCCCTTTAGCAAGCTGCAAAATTACAGGCAGAAAGACCAGGAAGTAACTTGTAGGAAAGATGAAATGGGGTCTACCCAAGTTAGGAGGCCCAGATTCCCATTTTAGCTCTGTCAAGAACATGCTGTATAATCTTAGGCCTCCATTTTCCCATGTACAGCAGATATCAAGAGGACTACAGATCAACCCTGTGACTTTCCAATTGCTTTTCTTTTCTCTCCCAGAGAAAAGCTGTGTCCCCCCTCCATTGTCATGCAACTGAGCAAGTAAGTTCCTGTGGGGTGCTATCGTGTGCTGCCCTTGCCCTGGGACCAAGCACTGCCTGGGGAGCGCGTGCAGTAGTACTTGCTCACCACATGCCTACACTGGTCACACTTGACCGTGCAGCACCACTGGAATTTGCAGTTACAGCTGCTTATAGCCTCAGTTCTCTTCTCTTCCACCTGCAGGCCACACTCTGTACACAAGCGCCCGCAGCTGCATTGCTCCCACCTGGATGTATTGTGGCTGTTCTGCAGACACTCCCGACCCTCTGTGCCATAGATGCCCAAGCTGGAATTGCGGGTACAGTAATCAGGCGATTCCTCTAAAAAGATCAGCTCAGCTTCTGCACTAGGAAGGAAGGCCTCAGTGGGTGCCCAGTGGCCCTCGGCACTGTTCCCAGCCCTTAGCCGCCGCTTATCCATCTCAATTTTCAGTGCCCGGTCATACTTGGCCTTTAGGTAGTTGCCCATCTCCCGGAAGTTAGCCAGCTGCAGCCAGCATGTCTGGATACTACAGCTCCCCGAGATGCCATGACATTTGCAAGTCCTTTTCATGGTGGCTCTCACTGCCTTCACAGAGAGAGAAAGAGGGAGGGAGGACAAAAGGAGATTGGCTCTGGATAGAGAAGACCAAAGGCTAGCAATTAATGGAATATTTTAGAGTTGTGCTTCTTAACTTTAGAGTACATTAGAATTACGAGGGAGGCCCGTAAGAAGATCTGGGCCCTACCTCATATCTTCTCAATTAGGAAGTTCAGAGGTTTAAAGGCCATGGTATTGGTGATTTTAACGTTCCCCTGAGTGATTCTTATGGAAGAAGTGAGGCAAGTGTTGAGAAGGTTACTGAAGTCAGGAAACCTAGGCTGAAGGCCCAACTTCATCACTTGTGAGCTTGTTTCTCTTTCTGCCCATAAGAATAAGAATGATCAAGAAAGTACCTTGTAAATTAAAAATGAAAAACATGATCATTGGCACTGTTATTGTGTTGAAGCTGGGGGCTAGAGTATTTATGGGTATTTGGATTTGTCTTTTGGGCCCTCTCCCAGAGGGAAGGAAGCTCTGGAGTCTGAACCCCTACCCCCAAGGTGATTACCCATGGTTGTAATTGCCTTGAAAACCTCTTCTCTTTGCCATGGACAACCAGGACATCTAGGTATAGGTTCAAAGGGAAATTTCTATGCTCTTAGCTCTCAATACAACTAGACTCCAGATTTCAGTTCAGAACACTCCAAGGATTGCTACCCCACCAGAAGTCTTGGGGGAGAATAGACCTTCCAGAGAAGCTTAGATCAGTTCCCAACCCCTCCAAGCCCAGAAAGACATTAGGACATAGGTTGTATGATAAACCCCTGTTAATTTCCTAGAAATGCAGTTGAAATGGTTAAAATTTTAAGTCATGGAAGCAAGGCCTTTGTTCTGTATTGTTCTGTGTTCTCAGAAACCTGCCTGTAGAAGGAGTTAGCATATAAGGTTTAGTGATAAAAGGACTAGGCTAGAAGATCTGTGTTCATTGCCTGGTTCTGATACTTATTAGTTGTATTGCCTTGGCCAAGCCACGCCTCTGCCTTAACTGGCTTTGTCATCCAGAGAATGGGGGTAGCTATCCCAGTCCTGCTGGGTGGTGTGAGGATGAAACATGTATGAGACAGCTCTTGGTAAGTTGTGAAGGTCTGTATGGATGTGAGGCTTTTGTAAATAGCTCTTGGTAAGTTGTGAAGGTCTGTATGGATGTGAGGCTTTTGTAAATACTGAGCCTGTTGGCTCATTGGTCAACTCTTATACGTACCAGCCTGCCTGCCCTGTTGTTATGAAGATTCATCAGGGCTCTGGCATCCTTCCCCTTCTCCAGGCTGTCCACGAAGAGTTTGGAGATTCTTTCCCCAAACTCTACATTGTCGCTGCAGCCTCCCCAGATCCAGCCATGGCCTCCTACACATAAGGAAAGAATAAGTTCTGCGTATAGCTTCCTGCTAAGTCCCTGGAGAGGAGTCAAGGTCATTTTAGCTGACATAGACAAACCATCCCCAAGAGTCCTAGAAGTGTGTAAAGCTATATCTAAAGGTGAGACAGGGAGAGAATTCCCTGGTAGTCCAGTGGTTAGGACTCCGCACTCTCACTGCCAAGGCTGGGGTTCAATCCCTGGTCAGGGAACTAAGATCCTGCAAGCCACGCAGGGCGGCCAAACAAAAAAAAAAAAAAAAAAAAGGAAAAAGAAAAAGGTGAAACAGGGAAATGGAGGTATTTTGGGTGGGGGTGGGGGGGAGTCCTATTCCCAAAGCCAACTAGAGGATCTCAAATGTTCACTGCAGTTCAAACATTCTAGAATTCTGTACCATTATGCTACAGTAGTCTTGTTAGAGCCACCTCCTCCCTCATTAGTGACAAATCTAAGTCTCTTAGGCTGTCTGCAGATAATTGTGTAGCTCTGGATTATGGACAAGTCATTCTAAGCCTGAAATACAAGGGTTAGTTTTAAACTCTCTTTGGCCTCCTCCTTCCTAGATGCCTTGTTGGCTTTAGAGCTTGGTGCTACTTGCTGATCCTGGAATCATGGATCCAGCTCAGTTCTTAGGAGGGTCTAGATCTAGGAGCTCCCACCAATGAAGCTGCTGCTAGAGTCTAGGGGTTTGAAGAAGCTGTGTCCCTCAGCCTTTCCCTGGAAGAGTTTAGCCTACGCTCAGCTCTATACCCCTCACCTCTTCCCACCCCCATCAGAGAGCACAACTTACCTGTTTTTCCATTTTTTGACTCATCACAGCCACAGTTTTCAAAGTCGCCCATGCTACAGTTCTTGGTGATGGTGTACATGACTCCAGCAGAGCTGATAGCATGAATGAAGGAAGTCTCCCTGGTGGCTTTGGAAAGAAAGAGGGGGCTGGAAACTAGGACCCTGATGACCCAAAGCAGAGGTTTTGGAAAAGCAATGCCATTTCATTTCTCTCTCCTGTCCCCCTCCCTCTTTGGGTTTATTAAGAGAATGCTCTTCTACTTGAGAGAACAGTGCATGCCTTTCCAGCATCCTTACTTCATCCAGGCAGGAGTGAGCATCCCCATGCTACAGATGAGGAAAGTAAAACCCAGAGATAAAGTGATGAGACCAAGGCCACTCTCCTCACCAGTTATGGTGTTGAGACCAGGACACTATCCCCCTTATATCCAGCCTAGGCCTCTGTTCATTAGCCATTGCTTCTTGTCCTTAGGCAGTGAGGACTCAGAGCTATGAGGCTAGCTTATGAAAGAGAGAAGGGTATTTTCTTCTCTCTGACACGGAGTTGGAGCCATGTAATAATCATCATGATAATACCTACCACTTACTGAGCTTGTATCTTCCTAACTCTTTATAAACATTGTCCCATTTTACTTCTCATCCTATTTGTATACCCCACAGGAAGATACTTTTTTCCCAATCTTCTTTACTCCCTTCCCCTCAGCTTTTCTCAGGCAACTCTTCATTAATAGTTTCTACATAAACAACTTTCATGCAAACTACTATACATAGTTACAAACAACTGCACACACACACACACTCACCCTGAAGCATAGCTCAATGTGTGATCTCTCAGTTTCTCTGTTGTTGGGATTTTATGACAGTTGAAACTCCCTCAGGGGCTGTAAACACAGAGCCCTTTCCCCATTTTTGTTTCATGCAAAGCAGTACAAGATAAGTGTGTACAAACACAAATACAGGCATGCATTAAAAAATAGAGTAATTACATTTCTATAGAGATACCTTTGTATTCACCTCATTCAACCCTCACAACACTCCTGGTGAGCTAAACAGCTGACCTTATTGACCCAAATGACAACACTGAGGTTGAGAGAGGGAGAAGTAACTCACTTAAGGTCACACAACAAGGAAGTGGCAGATCACTGATAATTTTTTCATTTCACTGTACACATACATGTTACACATACATATATACTTCAAGCCCAACTTCATGGACATATACCCCCTTGTACAGGTGCACAAACTTACCACTTCTCAGCCTGTTGTGAGTGGAAAGCTGGAGAGCATTTTCAGGGCAGTTCCAGCGTTCCCAAGCAAATTGGAACTTACACTCCTCAATGCCACTCTGGGCACCCAGGGCCACACTGGTGGTGTAGGTCAGATAGGCCTGGCAGAGGGAAAAGGATGTGAGCTTCAACCCTGGCTCTAGTCAGGTCGTCTCGGTCGGAGGGTGCAGGCAAGACTCAAATGGGTTAGCTCTCCATTAGGGAATAATCAATCATAGGTTCCTCTGGGTGGGTGACTTCTGGCACTATCTCCCCTCCCCTCTTTTCCTTCCCCAGAAGAGTTCCCTTAGGAACCTGGATGGGTAAAAACAGGAGCAGGAGATCATCCTACCTTGGGACCTGTTATCAGGAAATTGTTCACTGACCTACCAAAAAGAGAAAAAGTGAGGCAATGGTGAATGGGGATGAGGTAGTAGGAGCTTCCTTGGTGAGGAGGGGGGGTGGGGGGGAGGGAGAGAGAAGGACTTACCAGGCAGAGGCACTGAAGGTTGCATAGCATATGCCCACAGCCACCCTGAACATAAACAAGTCCCCCATGGCCCTTCCCACCCCCAGGGGACCGAGTCTAGCCCAGGGCCAAGTCCAGAGAAGTGAGGAGAGGGCAGGATCTTTCTCAGTATTTATGTAGGGAAATGCTGAATGGCCAAGGGGGAAAAAATCAACAGCTCTTCTCATTTGTCCCTCACTGGCAGGGCTGTAGGAGCCACTGACCCAATGGGGGACCAGGGAGGAGGGACTCAGCCCAAAGCCTCCAAGGGAAGCCCCGCCCTGCCCCGCCCTGCCAGCCCTTCTTCCCTCCCAGGCTGACAGATGGGCTGAAGCCTTTCCCTACCCAGGAGGTTTCTACCCTCTATAAGTCAGACTTTTGTCTCTTCCTGCTTGAGGGCTCATTTTTCAGAATCTTGTAGCCCAGAGCAAGCAAGTTTCCTAACTCTGCTAATTCTAAAGATAGGTCATCTATCCCTCAAAGTTACGGTGTCCTCACTCGTTAATGAGACCCCACTCCTTACCCTGCCTTCCTCCTCAAGGTGTTAATAATTATAGAGGAACTCTACTTGGGGCCCTCTCCTACTCATTTTATCCAAGTAAGAAAGTGCACCATTCCTACCTCCTCCCTTGGTGACTGTAAAGTCACGTGGGACCCTGGAGCAGACACACTTCAGAGGCCACCTCTCAACAGTCCCTTCTACCATATTCTACCAAAGTAAGTTCTGGTAAATTTCCTTCATTCCTAGTAGGTCTACCATTTTATATTTGTTAGAGCTCTAGTTTGTTAACTGCTTGTATATGTGAGAATCAACCTTTGGGCTACCCAGGGCTATATTTAAGAAGACTGATGCCTTTCTTTCTGATAGCACTTTGTTGCTAGGACATAAGCTCCTTAGGCAGGAATCTGTCTTTAAGATTCACTTTGTATTCTTAGTGCTGAAGAAGATGCCTGGATGAATGAACAAATGAGTGAAGGAATGAATGAATAAAAGAACTTGTGGCCCCTAGGAAGAACCCGAGGCAATATTAGGTAGGGTTGGGGACTGCAATGAAGGGGTGGAGATCTTCCTTGGTTGGTGAAACTCTTTTCTAAGGCTGGGGAAGGCAGGCTAAAGAGATGCAGAGGAAAGTACAAACAGGAAGTTACAGTCCTAACTCATTACTCTGTGACCACAATCCAGATCACTTCACAGCACCCTGAACTGGATTTGGATGAGAAAGGGAGCTCAGAAATCCCCCCACCAAAGGAGTTCCAGGGGCCAAGGAGTCCCCAGGCCTTTTTAGAGCAGTGAACTCAAAGTGTGGGCTGGGCTTAGTGTCAGCCTGCAAACTATTATCTTTATGTGAGAAGATAAGTACAGAAATGAAAATGTTTAGAAATTTTTATAGCAGTTCGACAGAGTGATTTTAGATATGTTGAAATCTAATAAGAAATTTGGGCTCCTATTCTGTGTCTTTTTTTGTGTTTCATTTTTCTAGGAGGATGGGTATGAATGTCTCAAATGCAAAATGTCCTTAATGGACTAAAGCTCTGGCTCTCGGCCCAGCAAGCTCTCTTCCTTTCCTTGCTTGTGGGTTTCTCTCCTTGGGGAAGAGAGGTGTCCCACACTGAGTTACTTGGGAAAAGCGCACTGAGTTTTGCCTCAGTGGCCTTTTCTCTGTTTCCTACTTTTCCCAATCAAGAATCTAATATTTACACCTGAAACTGATTTAATATTGTAACTGAATGATACTTCAAAAAAAAAAAAAAAGAATCTATTGTTTAACTTTCACTTCTTAAGACAGCAGGGTTGATTTCCATGCCACTGACTGTGTGATCAGAACAGGGGTCACATTAGACCCGAGGAATCTCCCACACCCCTTGAAAGAGTTTTAGGAGTGATCCCACATTCACTTCCTGTGTATGAGTGACTGGGTCTTATTCTTCTGTGCTCCCCATAGCACTTGGCATTTAGTTGGTACTCTACAAAAATATTCTTTAATTTTCTAGGAAGGAGAGGGGAAGGTGGTGAGCTTTTTGTGTGTAAACTTTGTGCTTGCTCCTGCTCACATTCTCTAAAGATCATATAATTTCTCTAAAAGGAATTTAGGATGTTAAAGAAAGGCCTCTGCTCCAGGTATAAGGAGTCTTGGATGTTGGCCACTAATTTATTATGTGACGCTGGGCAAGCTATTTACTGTCATGTGGGCTCAATTACTTCATTTGAAAAATGAGAGAGTTGGGAAGATGTTGAGTGTTGAATAACCTATAAGGATTCTACCAGCTCTCTTACATGCTATAATCCTAATTTTATGATTTACAAAATTTATTAACCCCAGAGGTGATTGTAGGCCAGAGATGGGAAAGTCTTGTCTTCTCCAGCTGTCAGCATGGGAATCTTATGTATCTTTAAATCCTTCAGTTGGCCATCTGGATAAGCCTGTAAGATGGATACCTGGAGGGCAACCAATGGCTTCTTCAGAGTCCTTTGGGACTCTGTCTACATAAGACCGCTGTGCTGGACTGATCATAGTCATTCATTGTGGTAGAGGGTCTCCTGGAGGGAGAGAAGAGCCAGAGATAAGTACTCCACACTTAAGTCTACACATCATCTACAGCCAACTTGTGCATCCATTTCCTTAACCTCAGCTCTATTATCTCATTAGTTTTTAAGTGACAATTCAACTCTTTCAAATGTTGGTTTCTCTCTTCTGGGAATGGAAATCAGGAACTGAAGACCAGAGTAGAAGATAATAGTGGAGGTAGAGTGGGCCTCTGACCAGACAGACAGAATAGTAGTATATCTGAGCTAGTGATGTGCTGGTAGATATTCAACAACAAGTTTCAGTGTGACAGGAGACATGATTGGTAGTGTTTGCTGATTCACATGGTGTAAATACTTCCACCATGGCTGATTTCAAACTACCAATGTGGACATGGGAAGAGATAAATAGTGGCACATCATTATACAGTATTTTTATCGTAGGTATAATAGATGTAAGTAACCTTAGGGTATAGATAATAGTAAAATCTAGTAAAATAATTAGGAAGTGATAAATTTTGACTACTTATCTTTGTTTTTGTTTGGCTGCGTCATGCAGCTTATGGGATTTTAGTTCCCTGACCAAGGATCGAACCCCAGGCCCCGTCAGTGAGAGCACTGAGTCCTAACCACTGCACGTCCAGGGAGTTCCTTTTTATTTTCCCCTTTGTTTTTAATATAATTAATTTATTTATAAGTTTAATTGTAAGTTTATATAATTTAATTTTAATAACAGCTGTGTTTAACAACCAGTTTGCAAAATTCCTAAAAATTTCACAATAGATTCTCTGAGACTGGACAAGCTGCCTCCCACCACACCTCTGGATCCCTGTATCCTCCCTCTAGGCCACTGGGAGGTAAAGTGCAAAAGATTTCTCTGTAGAATTTAACACCAAATATTTGTTTGTTCCAGTTACGTGCAAGACTTTAACCTTTCCTGAGCCAAAGTCTTGCTACCTGCCCTCAAGGAGCTTAGTACCTAGTAAAAAGGAGATAAGGTCTGTATCTAACTATAATGTAGGGCATCAAGTGGTAAGTGGAATGCAATGAATAAATGCACTGTATTCCACTGGAATGGTATTCATAGAGCTAGAGAGGAGTAGGACAGGATAATCCTGAAGGCCCCTTCCACCTCATGTTCCAGGATGTTGAGATACCAAGAGTCTTAGGGGAACACTGGGGGCAGTAATCAGTGAGGAGTAAGCCAGAGTCACCCTTGCTGTGCCCAGCTTCAGGAAATCTAGAGGCCATTTATAGAGGCATAGAGTGAGCTAGAGGCTCCCATTTTTACAAGGATATAACTGAGGCCCAGAGAGAGAGGATTTACTCAGGGTTACAGAGTGAGTTGGGGCCAAGAGAGCCTGGTTTGCCCAGGACTGAGGTGTTTCCCGTGGTATGGGACTTTCAGTGCTTAATCCAGAACAGTCTTGGGCAAACCAGGATGGTTGGTCACCCTGCGGTGATGATGGTGTGCATCCTAAGCTAATGCTTCTTCCAGATGTGCATTCTCACTAAACTCCCCAGATCCCTGGTTCCTCCACATTTCTTTTCCAGGCTCCTTTTCCAGGGCTCTGAGACTAGAGGGGCTGCTTAGACTATGAAGCAAGTTGGGGGGTGTGGGAGTTGAGTGAGAGGGTGGAGAGAGGGTGGAGATGGCTGGAGAATGCCAGAAGAGAAAGAGATAGGATTTCTGACTTTTAACACTCCTCTGCTAATTAGATAAGGGGTGGAGATGGGGGGTAGAGAGAATGAGCCTCTATGCATATTCTTCTGAGCAGTGACACTGAGCAGAGCTCAGGAATTTTTAATCTCTGGTCTCCACCCCTCCTCCCTGGAAGCTTGTCTCTTCCCACCCCCTGGTGACTCCCAGTCCAAATGCCACAGCTGTTTGAGCTCCTGACCCTCCCTTTGACCCCCCAATTTAGCCTCAATGATTTGCAAATTTCCTCAACAATATACCCAGGGAAGGAAGAGGAGAATACTTCAATTTTCCCTTTGAGATCTAGCGTTCCAAGTGTGGGGAAGAAAATAGGCCTTCCTGTGTGGAAAATGGGAGCAGTTGCTGGAACACATGGGCCTGTGAGGGCTGGGGTACATTAGAGGGGATAAATCTGCAAGCCACGACTAGCTGTTTCTTGCTTGAAGGTATATTTCCTTCATCAGTTGGGAAGCTCCTTAGGGCTTGGCCTTGTCAATCCCAACCACACAGGAATCTCTCCAAGGATAGCAGCATATTCTCCCATCAAACTGAGGTGCCCAGGTGGCAGAAGCTGCATCATCATTAGCCTAGAAAAGTTTGGAGTTGGAGGGGCTCATCCAAGGAGAGATTTCGGTTGGCTAGAACCCCTTTATTATATTTTTTATTCTCTCACTGTTCAAAACTCCCATCTCTGGACATTAGATAGGACACAGACGTTCCAAGTTAATGTTTCTCGATTGATTGTTGTTGAAGAAAGTATGGAGATGATTGTGGAATTTTATTAGTTTTCAGAGAAATATGCATCCATCTATCCATTTGTTTATTCTAAAAATATTTACCTACTTAGTTCAGGCTAGTATTCAACACTTATGGGTCTAAGATGAATTATCATTACTTGTTTTTATCCTGGAGGAGCTCTTAGTCTGGTCTGAGAGAGAAAAGCTTAAATAATTTATAACAATACAGTGAGATAAAGTACTCTGGAAAGGTTGGAGGGGGAGTAAGGATAATGAGTAAATCTCCATAGACAAGGACTTCTGATAGAGACCTGCCATCTGGTGGCGATGAATGGTACAACATGCTCTTTGTTGCTCTGATGTGGGATTCAGTATTGCAATTTCAGCCTTTATTGAGCACCTGCCCAATGGGTAGCCAGCCCAGTGGTTGGCACTGCGATGCATATACAGTAAAGCTTCTAAGATGACATTGGTCCTTAAAAAACTTGCAGTGTGCTTGTGGCTATAAAGTATAATTGAAAAAGTTATCAAGCAAACAACATTATATTTGATATACACACATGAACAAATACACCTTAAAAATATGTAAATAATTAATACTTGTTACCAAAAAAGTAAACAAAATGGAAATATGTAAAGTAAAAAATGAGAGTCTTAAAAAAATAAAAATAAAAATGAGAGTCTCCCCCGTCCCACTCCCTGTGAGTAACCATTATGAACAGCTTAGTGTGGATTCTTTGCATGTACAAATGTTTGTAAATACATACATAATTTAAAAAATAGAATTGTGTTGTTATTCCTCAATTTGGTTTTTAAACTTTTATATCATGGACCCCTTTCTGTGATACTACATATTAATCTAACTTGTTTTCTCTTAATTTTTATATTAAATAAAAAATTAAGCATGTTAATATGAGTAAGTAGTCTATAAGGTTTGTTAAGAAAAGCAGCAGCCTCAACTATACCTGCACCGTCCTCTCAAGAAGCAACAACTTTCAATTCTTTTATCTGATGCTATTAGTGTTATCTCCATGTTTCTAAAAAACCTATTCGTGTCCTATTTATTGTTTTTTTTTTTTCAATTTTAGGTATTATTTGTTGACTTCCCACCATGGATGATGAGGATTGACCTCTCTTTTCTTTTCCCACTTACCAAATACAAATGCATCTTTCTCATCTTTCCATCTCCTCGTATAGTTAAATTTACTTAGGTCAGTATTGAATGTTTACATTATGATCATGTATACTATTTAGAGGAGAGTCATGTAATAAATCAGGCTTACTTTTCTTTCCCTACATGTCTTTTTGTTTTCCCTGGAATTAATAATTATCTGTTTTTGTTGTTGTTTGCTTAGTTTTCTATGTAAATTCTGCCCTTACCCAAAAGACCTCTTATTTAACTCTCAGACTTGCTCCAATCTGGCCTAGTTACTTCTCTGCATATGCATAGCTGTCATCCTAGTGTGTTCTTTCACCATCAGGATGAGGGTTCACTTTGCTTCTCCACTTTGTTGCACATCCTGTTTCTTAAATCTTATGTCTTTTTATCTCTGTTTACTCCCTCATTTTGGTAGATAACATTTCAGTAGCTTCCTGAGAAAGGGTGCATAGGAAGCAAATTTTTTGAGACCTCACATATCTGAAAAGTTTTATTCTACTCTCACTTGATTGATATTTAAAATTTTTAAATTACTATTTTGGTAGGGTATAGAATTGTAGATTGGAAATAATTTTCCTAAAGAATGTTGAGGTAAGTGTTCCAATGTCTTCTAGTTTCCAGGGTTGCTGTTGAGAAATCTTATGCTGAATTGAATGCTAGTCTTTTGTACGTTACCTGTTCTTCTTCTCCCCACCCTCCTTAGAAGCTTTTAGAAACTTTTCTTTATCCCCAGTACACTGAAATTTCGCAATGACGTGGCATTGGTGTAGAACTTTTTCATTTCTCATGTTTAGTACTCATGAACTCTTTCAATCTGTAAACATGTCTTTTTGGACTGGTAAACTTTCTTATATTATTTCTTTGATAATTTCTTTCATTTTCTATGTTTTCTTTTTCTACAATTATTTTTTGTGTGTGTGTTTGGGGAGGCGGAGTTATTGAGCCTCCTGGACTGATACTCTCATTTTATCTCTTCTTTCCTGTTTTCCATAGTAAAAAATTTTTTTCGTTGTTTTATTTTCTAGGAGAAAATAAGAGTTTTCTCATATTCTTTGTTCTTGTTTCATGATTGCAATAAAAAAAAGTTTCTCAAGACTTTTTTTCCTGGTTTCTCAAGACTTGTAAACTCAGCTGCTTTCCACCTTTCCGAATTTTGTTTTCCCTCTACTTTTGGCTGCTCTTTGACTTTGGAGTTGTGCTTAAAAAAATCCCTTTACTATTTTGTGAGGAAGGGACAATAAATGCATGTATTCAACCTGCAATGTTTAACTAGAATACACATGCTTGTTGTTTTATGTCAGATTTCTTAAAAATAAAATTTAAATTGGGGAAGTGAAATGCAACTGGGATGGTCTGAGTAAGATCAATTTCTGCCAGTGCTTAGCAGGGGCTATCTTCCAGCAGCTGACTTCATCTCTCCCTGCCCAACCCAGGAAATAGAACCAAGGAAAAATCAGGACAGATAATGAAAGGACCATTAAGTACTTAGAACTATTAAAAAATGGAAGAGCAGATTTAACATTTTAGTTTTAACATTATAGTGAACAGTGCTTGTTTCTAAATGTTTACAAACTTCTCTTAACTTTTTCTTTCACACTCACTGTTCCATTGAAACTACTTTAGATTACCAGTGATCTCCACATTGCCAAATCCAGAGTTGTTGTAGATCATTCACTCTCCATCTTGTAACTTTCACTTCTTTCAGCTTCCAGGACTCCAGAGATGATTGGTTTCCCTTTTACCTCTGGCCACTCTGTCTCAGTCTGCTGGTTCCTCCTCATTTCTCTGACCTGTTAATATTGGAGAGCACTGAGGCTCATTCCTCAGACATCTTCTATTTTTTATCTGTATTTACTCCCATATGGTGACTGTCCCAAAATTATATCTTTTTTTTTTTTCTTAAATTGTCCTCTTGTGCGTTTAAGAGCCAACCCTATTCTTAGGATGGCCCTCCTAAAATGAGAGGGAGATTGCTGCATGTCCTGCCAGACTCCAAAATTATATCTTTAGTCAGACCTCACCTGTGCTCCAAACTTGTATATCCAGCTGTCTGCTGGACATCCTCCAGGAAGGCCTAATTAGCTATCTAGCAGGCATTTCAAATGTGACATGTCCAAAACAGAGCTTCCCGGTCTCTCCCTCTTCACTCTCAATCTGATCCTCTAACCCGTCTTCCCATCTCAATAAATGGCAACTCTGTCTTTCAATTGTTAAGGGCAATTCTAGGCTCCTCTTCCTCACACCCCATATCTACTCTGATAGCAAATCTTACCAACACTAACATGCTAGATATTTTACATATTAATCTTGTTTATTGTCTGTTTCTCCCAACAGAATATAAACACCATGAAAACAGAATTTTGTCTATTTTAGTCACTGTTGTATCCCCAGGGCCTACAATAGTACCAGGCACGTAGTTGACATGCAGTAAATATTTGTTCAATGAATTTTTTTTTAATTAATTAATTTTTTGGCTGCACTGGGTCTTCGTTGCTGTGCGCGGACTTTCTCTAGTTGCATTGAGCGGGGGCTACTCTGTTTCAGTGCGCTGGCTTCTCATTGCAGTGGCTTCTCTTGTTGTGGAGCACAGGCTCTAGGCGTGCGGGCTTCCGTAGTTGTGGCACATGGGCTCAGTAGTTGTGGCTCATGGGCTCTAGAGCGCAGGCTCAGTAGTTGTGGCACACGGGCTTAGTTGCTCCGCGGCATGTGGGATCTTCCCAGACCAGGGCTCGAACCCGTGTCTCCTGCATTGGCAGGCGGATTCTTAACCACTGTGCCACCAGGGAAGTCCCCTGTTCAATGAATTTTAAAAGATATACATTCTTAGAAATGTTTAAAGGTCAAATTTAGTAAGGCATAACTTACATACAGTAAACTTTATCCTTTTTAAGTATATAAAAATTTTGACAAATATATACAGTTATGTAGTAACCACCACAATCAACACACAGAACATTTTCATTACCCCAAGTTCTTTTGTGCTCTTTTATAATCAACCCCTCCCCCATCGCAGCTCCTGGCAACCCCTGATCTGATTTCTGTGTGTGTATATTTGTGTGTATATATGTGTGTGTGTGTGTATATATATATATGTAATAGCTTTTAAAAACTTAATTTTCTTAGAGCAGTTTTAAGTTTACAGCAAAATTGAGAAGGAGGTACAGAGATTTCCCATATATCCCCTGTCCCCATACATGTGTAACCTCCCCTGTTATCAGCATTACTCACCAGAATGGTACATTTCTACCTACACTGACCCATCATAATCACTCAAAGTCCATAGTTTACATTAGGGTTCACTCTTGATGTACATTCTATGCATTTGGACAAATGTATAATGACATGTATCCATCATTATGGTATCATACAGAATATTTTCACTGCCCTAAAAATCTTCTGTGCTCTGCCTCTTCATTCCTTCTTCCTTCCTGACCCTCCCACCCAACGCTGGCAACCACTGATCTTTTTACTGTCTCCATAGTTTTGCCTTTTCCAGAATGTCATGTAGTTGGAATCATACAGCATGTGGCCTTTTCAGATTGGCTTCTTTCACTTAGTAATATTCCTCCATGTCTTTTCATGGCTTGATAGCTCATTTCTTTTTAGCACTGAATAATATTTCATTGTCTGGACATACCACAATTTATCCATTCACCTGCTGAAGAACATCTTGGTTGCTTCCAAGTTTTGGCAATTATGAATAAAGCAGTCCAGGTTTTTGTGAGGACATAGGTCTTCAGCTTGTTTTGTAAGAAACAGCCAAACTGTCTTCTAAAGTGGCTGTACCGTTTTGCATCTCCTCCAGGAGTGAATGAGAGTTCCTGTTGCTCCATATCCTTGACAGTATTTGGTGTTGTCAGTGTTTTGGATTTTGGCCCTTCTAACAGATGTGTAGTGGTACCTCACTGTTGTTTTATTCATTTTTTAAAAAAATATTTATTTATTTATTTGGCTGCATCGGGTCTTAGTTGTGGCATGTGGGATATTCAATGAGGCATGCGGGATCTTTCATTGCGGCGTGCAGGCTATTCTCTCTAGTTGTGGTGCGTGGGCTCCAGAGCATGTGGGCTCAGTAGTTGTGGCACACAGGCTCTCTAGTTGTGACGTGTGGGCTCTAGAGCACGCAGGCTTAGTTGCCCAGTGGCATGTGGGATCTTAGTTCCCCAACCAGGGATCGAACCCACATCTCCTGCATTGGAAGGCAGATTCTTATTAGAAGGTCCATTCTAACCACTGGACCACCAAGGAAGTCCCCTCACTGTTGTTTTAATTTGCAATTCTCTGTTAGCATATTGATGTGGAGCATGTTTTCATGTGTTTATTTGCCATCTGTATATCTTCTTTAATGAGGTGTCTGTTAAGGTCTTTGGCCCATTTTTTAATTGGGTTTTTGTTTTCTCATTGTTGAGTTTAAGAGTTCTTTGTATATTTTGGATAACAGTCATTTATCGGGTTTGTCTTTTGCAAATATTTCTTCCAGTCTGTGACTTGTCTTCTCATTTCCTTGATATTACGTTTTTTTTTCAACCACAGTTAATAATAATATAGTGATTATTTGTTCCATGAAAGTTTGATAGAACTCCCCAGTAAAACTCTCTGAACGTGGTACCCTCTTTAAAATAGAGATTTGAGGGCTTCCCTCGTGGTCCAGTGCTTAAGAATCTGCCTTCCAATACAGGGGATGCGGGTTCGATCCCTGGTCAGGGAACTAAGATCCCACATGCCACGGGGCAGCTAAGCCCATGCACCACAACTACTGAGCCTGCACACTCTAGAGCCCGTGCACCACAACTAGAGAGCCTGTACGCCACAACTACTGAGCCCATGCACTCTAGAGCCCACACGCCACAACTACTGAGCCCATGCACTCTAGAGCCCACACGCCACAACTAGAGAGAAGCTGCACACTGCAACAAAAGATCCCACATGCCACAGCAAAGATCCCGCATGACACAACTAAGACCCGATGCAGCCAAGTAAATAAATAAATAAATATTAAAAAAGATAAAATAGAGATTTGAAAACTCTTGTAGTTTCTTCTATGGTAATTGATCTTATAAAGGTTTTCTACTTCTTCAGTTTTGGGAATTTACTTATTCCTCAAGAATAATTGATTATGCCATAAATAAAATTAAAAGACAAATGAAAAATTGGGGGAAAAGATTAACAATTAATATTACAGAGAAAGGTTAATCTACCTAATATACAGTAAGCCTAGAAACTGAGAAAAGATCATAACTCAATAGAGAAATTGACCAAGAACATGGATAGACCATTCATAGGCCAAGAAACAAACATGGCCCTTCAAAATATGAAAAGGTGCTCAAGCTCAGTCATAATAAGAGGAATGCGGGTAGAAACTACACCATTGTTCACCAGTCAGACTAGCAAAACTCCAAGAGTTTGATAACATTCTATGTTAGCATGGCTGTGGAGAAATAGTAAGACCCATTTGTGTTGCTGAAGGGAATGCAAAATGCCGTAACCCTTGAGAAAGGAATCTGAAGATATTGGCAAAAATTATAGATGCATTTACCCTTTGATCCAGAATTCTGCTTCTGGGAATCTATCTGCAGACACAACTTCACAAGTATTAAATGATACATGTACAAGATTATTCATTGGAGTATTACTTATAATAGCAAAACATAGAAACAAATCAGTAACAGGGAATGAGTAAAATAAACTATCCACACAATGGTATACTCTGTAGCCCTAGAATAGTAATATCTCCTCTCTATGTACTGTTTTGGAGAGATTTCCAGGATACACTGCTAAGTGAAAAAAGTGAGGTACATAGCCATGTGAAGAATGTGTCTCTTTTGTATTAGTACAGAGAGTAAGAAGAATATATATTAATATTTTTCCACATTATCATAAAGAAACAGGAATAATACATAAGAAACTAATAAAAGTTGTTTCCTGTAGACTCAAAGATGAGATAGGTAGGATATGGGTAGATGTGAACAAGATGTAAGGAAGACTTTTCAAATCTTTTTATATTGTTTTGATTTTCAAATGTGAATTATCATTAAAAATTATTACAATTTAAAAAATATATTCATTAGCTTTATAAATGGTATTTTAGGGACTTCCCTGGTGGCACAGTGGTTAAGAATCCACCTGCCAATGCAGGGGACATGGGTTTCAGCCCTGGTCCGGGAAGATCCCACGTCCCGCGGACCAGCTAAGCCTGTGCACCACAACTACCGAGCCTGTGCTCTAGAGCCCGTGCGCCACAACTACTAAGCCCATGCACCACAACTACTGAAGCCCGTGTGCCTAGAGCCCGTGCTCCACAACAAGAGAAGCCACTGCAATGAGAAGCCCACGCCCAGCAACGAAGACCTAACACAGCCAAAAATAAATAAATAAATAAATGTATTAAAATAAATAAATAAAATAAAAGGTATTTTAAAGGGTTGTACAAATGTAAATTGGTCTAGTGAGCTTGCTGCAATTCAGGATATAAAGAATGGTTCTTGTTCTCAGAAGAAACTTTATATCTGGAAAATAAAACAATATGCATAAAACATTTTAAAAAATTGACAATATTGAAATAAGGAGAGGATCTGATAAGTACTGAATGATGGCTCTGACCCTAAGTTCTGTGGGGCAGGAGTGATTTCACTGGGCTCGGCCTCAAAGAGGAGGTGATATTGGCAGAGCTTTGAAGGACAAACAGGAAGTGGGTAGAGAGGAGGACACAGGTCACTCCAGACACAAACTCAAGTGTAACCTTGTATTTGGGAGACAATAAGTAGTCCTCTGATATTTCTCAAAGTACTTAGGGGTTGGGTTAAAAGTGAAGCAGATTTTTATTTATTTATTTATTTTGGCTGCACCGTGAGGCATGTGGAACTTCCTGCCTGCACCACCTGCAGTGGAAGTGTGGAGTCTTAACCACTGGACCACCAGGGAAGTCCTGCAGCAGGTTTTTAAAGAGAAGAAGTCAGCCATGCAGAGAGTAGAGGGAGAAGGGCCCCTAGCAGCAGAGGACCCCCAATGGCACGTGCTCTGAGATCTTGATGGAGTCCAGGAGAGAGAAAGCTGAGGGGTGAAGGGAGCAGCAGGAGCCAGATAACCTGGACCCTTTATTTTAGGTGCAATGGGAAGTCACTGCAGGACTTTAAGTGTATGTATGGGAGTGAGGGGAATCTGACTCACTTTTTAAAAAGATTACTCTGGTTGTTGTGTGGACAATGAATTGGGGGTGGGTGGGGAGAAAGATTGAGAGATCTTCTCAAGAAGAATTGACTATGTCTTTGTATTGATGAAATAAAATTCGCATTTTAAGGCAAGACAAGAAAAATTTAAACATAAAATTTTTTCCTGCTCCTTTGGGCCTCCTGCTTCCCCTCCAGTGTGCGTTGTACATCTGCCTTATGAGTTAACCAGACCTCCCCAATGACAGAAATGCCACTCAACTGACTCAACTGTAAAGATCAATTTTTCTCCTGGTGCCAGCCATGTAATTACTTAGAAGGTAACATTCCTTTCTCAATTCTGGAAGGGGTCACGATGACCTACCACTTGCCTTGTATGTGCAGACAGCTTTAGTGAACTTTATGTACAATGCCAATATATCATTTCCCTTAAAGATAGCAATTGGTGCAGGACAGACTGGTCACATGACCGGGATAGATACTGGGCCACACCTAAAGGAAGTTCTTAGCTGAAATACTTACTTATGATCTTATTAATGGTACTAGCTATATTACTTGTATTCTGCCTATTTTATAAGATTATTGTTTCTTGCATTACCAAATGTGTGACTGAGCCTCAGATAAAATTAATAATGATTAGGTGACTACAAACAATTGACCACTATAAATACATAGTTCTATAAGATCAATGAGTGTGATAGTGTAACTCTAGATATGTGAAGAAGCAACAAAAGGGAACCATTTCCTGGACCATAACAAACTAGTGAGATAGGCAGTCCAGAGGCTTTTGGTTACTGTTAACAGGGTCTAGTCCAGTAATAGCACGTTGAGTGGACTGTCAATGAAATCCTTGCCTGACCTGAGAATCCTGGGAATCCTTGCCTAGCATCCCTAGTGCCGTGGGACAAATTGGTCATGAAATGCCTCCCAGACCTTGGTTGAAATTACAAGAGATGTGTGCTTGATTACAGGTAACTTTTGCCTGTCGCATGTATACTGACCTCCTCCCTTATTCTTTGGAACCATCCTCATAACTCTCTGAGAGACTCTCTCCCGGGTTATAATCCTCAGTTTGGCTCAAATAAAATTTTCCATTCTTTAAAAAATTATTTATTTATTTATTTGACTGTGCTGGGTCTTAACTGCAGCATGCAGGATATTCATTGTAGCATGCGGATCTTTAGTTGCAGCATGTGGGATCTTTAGTTGCGGCATGTGGGACCTTTAGTTGCGGCATGTGGGCTCTTAGTTGCAGCATGCAGGATCTAGTTCCCCGACCAGGGATTGAACCCAGGCCCCCTGCATTGGGAGTGTGGAGTCTTAATCACTGGACCACCAGGGAAGTCCCTCCATTTCTCTCTAAGATTGCCTATTGATTAATTTTGTTATTGTTGTTGATAGTACTTACCTTTCTCCCTCATCCCTAATGTCTGCATTTTCCACCCTGTGTGACTGGGGAGAAGGGTGATAGTAACACCTGGGAAGTCAGGGCTTCATTTGGTGAGAAAGGTGATGGCGCAGAGCCCATTTCCAACTACCAATGTTTCACTGGTAGTTGGAAATTTGACTCAGGAGCTGGGGAGAGAGGACAGAATTTTGAAGGTCTAGATTTGGGATTCTACCGTGGAGAGGAAATAGTTGAAGCTGTGAGATTGTATGAGGCATCAGAGAGAGGGAACTGAGAGAAAAGAGTAGAGGGCCAAAGAGATTCTCAGCAAAGCGACACCAGCAAAGGAAGCAAGGGGATGAAGAGAGTAAGGTTGCTGTACCAGGGCAGTGTGGAATCCCAGGACAATTTAAGTTGAGGGGTGGAATGCCAGTTGAATGATGAGTGTAGTAGCTGTGTGGCACGGGAGGAATCATGATGGGGTGTAGTACTCAGGAAGGCTCCTGGCAGAAATATGACTTGAAAGATGGATAGACTAGGTGGATGGAGATGAAGGCAGGGGGCTTCCAGAGTAAACAGTACAAGAACCAAGGTGCAACAGGCAATTCTGACCACTGAGTGTATGTGCAAGTTCGGGGGGAGTTGAAGTTTGTGAGTGAAGGGTTCTAGCCAGGAAGTCTGGGGTGATAAATGCATGTAGAAAGAGTTGAATCAGTTAGTTGATCAACATAAGTATTTTTTGAGCCCTTCTGTGTACCAGGCACCAGATTAGGTGCTGGGAATATAGCCATGAAACTACTTACCAAGGCCCTGCCCTCTAGAGCATACCTTTTTAGCAAATCAGACAGGTCTTCACAAGTAAGCAGAGGAGCTTAGACTTTATCCTATGGGCCACTGCTCTCATGTGGCCCTATAATGGGAGCTGGATGGAGAGACATCCCCAGGCTGTGGGGGACATAGAAGGGAGTGTATGCAGAGGAAATGCAGACTGTTGGAGAGCTGGGTCTTCCACAACTTCATGAGCATGTGAGCCTGAACTGTATACACAGAGACCAGGATGAGTGCATTAGAAAGCAGAAAAGTGGTCAGAGTTTCTGAGGAAGTTGTTCATTTGGAGAGATTGATCACTGATTTATTAACCTTTGCAAGGGGAATTCATTTAATAAGCCTTTGTTTGGCTTAAGCTGCAGGGATGAAACTCTGATGATGGAATTACTGGCTTGAGTCATTAGGAAGAAGAGGTATTTATTTGGTGGAGAGGGCAGGCAGAGCCATCCCTGGCTGTGAAATCCCACCTTTTCAGGAGCTGTCTACCTACACAGAGGCCAGCTCTCACCTTCCATGGGTTGTGAGGGACACTGCTTCACTCTCTGGATATCATTTGGACCATTCAGGTGCTCTTGGATTTCTAAAGATGAAATCATTCCTTCTTAGTTTCTAAATGACTATCACCCTGCTTGCCCTGCAAACTCCACTTTCCCAGAGAAAACAAGAGAGAGGGGATGAAGAGAAATGGGCAATAGGCAGGAGGATACAGTCTTAAAAATTCTGTATGAAACTCGAAAGGGAAGTCAAAGGAAACAGACAAAGGTTCTTCCCAAGCTTGGGACCAGCAGGGAATGATGCAGCATCTTGAAAATATTTTTAAAAGCAGTGGATAGCCAGAACTAAGAGTCAGAGTGACCAATTCATTCTGTTTCTCCCTCCAGTTGCCCTATTTTAACACTGGAAGTCCCACGTTTTGGGGAGATTTGGGACAGCTGATCATCCCATCAGGACACCTGGGCTCTAGCTTTGTATCTGCCATTAATTCCATACCCCTCTGAGCCTCAGTTTCCTCCTGAAATGGTAAAGTAAGGTACCTTGACAAGACGATATCAAAGAGCCCCTCCAACCCTGATGGAGCAATCTGGAAATTTGCCCAGGCTGCCCTGACATCCAGACTTTCTCTTGGAACTTGCCCTGAGCTTGGGCAGAACCAATCTCACCACAGAGAGTGCATCTGAAGGCTCAGGGACCAGCAAGTTCCTATACAGACTCTTCTTTCTTACAGATCCTTCTGTCAGTGACATAAGTTAGTATCAGCGTACAATGTACATCCCTGACTGGTTCAACTTAAGATTTTTCGATTTTATGATGGTGTGAAAACGATATACATTCAGTAGAAACTGTACTTCGAATTTTGAGTTTTGGTCTTTTCCAGGGCTAGTGATAACGCGTCTCATGATGCTGGGCAGCGGCAGCGAGCCACAGCCCCGAGTCAGCCACGTGGTCACAAGGCTAAACAACTTACAACCATTCTATACCCATACAAACATTCTGTTCACTTTCAGTACAGTAGTCAATACATTACATGAGATATTCAACACTTCATGATATAGGCTTTGTGTTAGATGATTTTGCCCAACTGTAGGCTAATGTTGTGTCCTGAGCATGTTTAGGGTAGGCTAGGCTAAGCTGTGATGTTAGGTAGTCTCGGTGTATTAAATGCATTTTTGACTTACAATATTTTCAACTTATTGGGATGTAACCCCATTATAAGTTGAGGAACATCTGTATTATAATTATTAGTTGTCACCTACAAAATAAAGTGTAGGTGATTATTCTAGTTGTCAGATTGTTTCAAGAAATATGTAAACCCAAAATAAGAAACTTAGTAAGAAAAATAAATTTCTTAAAGCTCCCAACTGGCACTATATTCATTTAAGTTATAGTCTATACAATCATGCTGGAATGAAATGTGGTTATCATTTCTATTTAGAATTTCACTTGGCTACTGAAAGAATGATTTCTCTTTGAATTTCTATTAACATAAAATAGAAAATGTTTCTTTTGTAAATCTTCTAAGTACATACTGTTCTGAAAGTGGCCTTTTATGTTAGCTTTACAAGGTCATCATGTTTTGGCAAGAATTTCAAAACCAATAAGTTTGAAAGTAGTTCCATTGGACTTTTCCAGAGTCAGTGGTGGCATAATATAAGAGCCTAGCCCCTGAAGCCAGAATGCCTGGGTTCACATCGCAGATTTGTAACAAGTACAACTTGATGTTTCTACACCTCTGTCTTCAGCTGTAAAATGGGAATGATGTTAATAGTACCTACCTCAAAATGCTGTCATGAGGATTAAATGAGTTGATATGTCTACGAGTGCTCAGACCTCTGCTTGGCACAAGGTAAGCACTAAGTAAGTGTCCCATTACAATGTAAGATCCTTCAGTCCAGGGATTTTCATTTGTTTTGTTCACTTATATATCCCTAGAACCACGTGTTCTATGTATGCCTAGAGCCGTGCCTGGCTCGTAACAAGCATTCAATAAATATTTGTTGAATGAAGGTATATATCTTGGTAATAGGTATTCAATTTGTGGTTTATTCATGAGGTTTTTAAAGTCCATGGGATTTATCTGTTGTAAACCTTTAATTTATACAAAGGAAAATTGAGGCCCAGAGAGAAGGAATCTTCCCAATGTCACATGAGCTTTGCTGGCAATAAAATTAAATACCAAATATTTGTCATAAGAGAAACACACTAGACAGAACCTCTGTTTCACCACCTCATTTTATCTTTTTTACATGTGCTCCTGTCCCAACATTTATCAGAGCTGCTTATGTAGAGACACTCAGCTTTCATCTGAATGAATGCCATGGTAGCTGAAGGCACAATGTCCATTGCAGCAGGCAGAATTGGCTTTCTCCCATGGGAACAAAGTGGCTTGCCCTGAAAGAATAAAGGTAACTATGTTCATGCTGTGTTCCTGGCTTCTGCCTGCTCCTCTTTCCTCTTCAACAAGCTTGGGACTCAGTGTGTGTAGCCAAAACTCCCACAGCCACTCCAGAAATCAACACTGCACTGGTTTTGCATTAAGACAAACCTGGTTTCAAATCCCATTTCTGCTACTAACCTACCTATTGTACTACCTGTTACTACCTGTGACCTTGTTCTGCAAATTATTTCACTTCCATAGTCTGAGTTTGTGCATCTCTAAAATGGGTATGCCAACATACTCATAGCAGAGGTAAATGTTACCAAGAATATGGGGCCTACGGATTTGTTCAACATGATGAATGCAAACAAGACCCACAGCAAGGCATGTTGTAGTTGCAAGTTGGGTTCTCTGGGAAGAAACTCTCTGATGAAGGGTAGCAGGCAGGATACTTAGGAGAGAGCTCTTGGGCTCAACACATGTGGAAGGAAAGGGAAGGAAAGGGTAGGGGAAGAAGTTGGGCAGTGGTGCAGGCCCAGTGAAGACCTCAGCTGACCTCTCATGGGGAGCTCTAGAGCTGGGATGGGTGTGCAGAGTTGTTGCCAGCTGAGGTGAGGAAGCTGGGCCTCCACCCCTCCCCTGACCGTGTTGTCAGTTATTCTATACAGGCTGGTCCTGGAAGTTTTCTTCAGCCAAGGCATTCTCCAAAGAGGGCTGCCAGCCGAGGGTCATGGCAGCATTCCCGGAAGTTGGGGGAGTAACTGCATTCCTGAAGGGGCCTCTGGTTGGTGCTGCACAGCACCCATCACGCCCAAACGCCAGAACCAGGCACAAAGAAAAGATCCTGAAAGCTTCCGGATGGGAAACACAGGGCATCCACAAAGGGACAGGGATAAGAATGACATCAGAAGTCTCAAAAGCACCATTAGGAAAGGCAGTGGAGAAATGCCTTCAAACATTTCCTAGAAATCAATTTCTAAACTAGAATTCAATTCTGAGCCAACCTATCTATCAAATTTGAGGATACAATATAGACATTTCAGACATGCGGTTTTGCTTTTGACTTCCCATGCACTGTTCCTTAAGGAGGAATTGAATAAGGGATTCAGGAAGTAGAGGATCTTCCAAGAAGATGTGCAGGGCAGTCTAAGTAGAAATGCTGAGCCGCAGCCTAGAGACAACAGGGGAGCCTGGAGTGGGAGGCAGGGCCCTGGAGGGAAGCTGTTAATGGTCAAAACCACATTTTATTTATGGCTCTGTCAACAGTTGGTAAATTTGTAAAGAAAAATGAAGAAATGATGATTATAAAAGTCAAGATATAGTTCACCTCTAAAACGGAAAGTGAGGGCTGTGACTGGGGGAGGAGCTTCCGAGGTGGCAATGTTTTATTTTTTGATCTGGGTGATGGTTACATGGGTATTTGCTTTATAATTATTGGTATAACTACAGACACATATACATATATGCTTTATTTATATGCTTTATGCCATTTTCTTTTTTTTTAAATAAATTAATTTGTTTTATTTATTTATTTTTGGCTGCATTGGGTCTTTGTTGCTATGCGCAGGCTTTCTCCAGTTGCGGTGAACGGGGGCTACTCTTTGTTGCGGTGCGCGGGCTTCTCATTGCGGTGGCTTCTCTTGTTGCAGAGCACGGGCTCTAGGCGCACGGGCTTCAGTAGTTGTGGCTCGCGGGCTCTAGAGCGCAGGCTCAGTAGTTGTGGCACATGGGCTTAGTTGCTCCGTGGCATGTGGGATCTTCCTGGACCAGGGCTCGAACCTGTGTCCCCTGCATTGGCAGGTGGATTCTTAACCACTGCACCACCAGGGAAGCCCTATGCCATTTTCTATGTATATATTATATTTTAAAATAAATTATTTAAAAATATTATAAGAAAAGAAATAATAAGTGTAAAGTTCTCAACACAGTGCCTGGCCTGGAGCACATAGTACAAGTCCAGTGAATGTTAGTTGAATATCATCATCATCATCATCATCATCATCATCATCATTCTGACCCTGCCATCCACTCCTGAACAAGTACTTTCAGTTTTTGGTTTCTAGAGAAGAAGGGTGTGAGATATATTCCAGAAGAGCATGCAAAAGGGGGGAGGATTAATATTTGGCCAGGAAATAGTTTTATGTTTGCACTGACAAAAAAATTGAATCCAGAGCTTCCTGTTCTGAAAACATATCACTAGCAGAGAGAAAATTAAGATATTTTCTATTTCCCCTGCTTCTTCTATAGCTGTCAAGTGGGCAGTAGTTTGGGAAGAGTTACCTTCTGCTTTCCCGACAGCAGCCTCTAATCTTTGGGGGGCACATCCTTTGCCTCTGACCAAACGTGAACCCCAACATGGAAACCCCTTATGGGGCAGATATGTCTTGGGGACACTTTTTCCCTCCTCTTACACTCATCTATTAGGGAATCAGCCTGATGCAGTGGAAAGAACTCTAGACCAGGAGTGTGGGGGCCTGGGCTCCAGCTCTGCCTTTAAGCAGTGTGTGTCTTGGTCATCTGTAAAACCAGAGTTCTGGGACTAGGTCATCCCTGAGATCCTTCCAGCTCTGATAGTCTATGATTCTAATACCCTGCAAAGGTAGTGAGAGAGGAGAAAGGCAGCATGGCTAACAGGAAGAGCATGTGGGTTTTGAGTCAGGCAGACCTAGATCCCAGTGCTACCACCTACTAGTTATGTGAACTTTGTAAATTATTTAACTGTCCTCAGCCTCAACTCCCACATCTAAAAATTGTAGTACCTGCAGTGCAGAAATGTTGTGAAGATAAAATGAAATGGCGTATGTCCATGGTTCCCAAACTGTGTGTTGAGGCACCCTAAGGCTCTGCAGTGAACTCACATGGTTACCACAGTTGGATATTTCAAAAATTTGAGGGAAACACAGTGATGTACATTGGGTACCAGAGGTAGTTAAGAGTTTCAAAATTAGATTGTGCTACCTTCTGTCATGCCTTATGTTTGTATCTTCACAAAGCTGGGTTTTCAGTGTGATAAAAAGCAAGTACCATGTAAAAATCAACATGGAACACTAAGTAAGGGTGGTGGTGTCCAATGTGATTAAGAAGTTGAGCAGTGTGAAATAGGTGCACACATCTCGTTAATAAGTAATTGTGGTTATTTAAGAATAAAATAGAAATAATAGTTTCCTTTCAATTTACATGTATCATTTTTTTTCAAACAACTACTAGATCCTTAGTATATAAATGCTTCTTGTTTCGATCAAATTATTTAATGAACGGAGCTGTTAGGTATTTCTTTTGGCCTAAAGGAATGGTGGAAAACTTGCTGAGACACGGTGGGCTCTGAGAAAAGAGAAAGTTTGGGGACCTCTGACATGTGGAAAAGTATTTGGCACACAGTAGGTGCTCAGTAGATGGTAAAAATTATTGAGGAACCTTGCATAAGGGAACACTGAGCTATCTTTTAAAGTTTATTTCTGGTAGTGGTGGGAGCCAAACTTGAATCAAGAGGAGCCTGACACATCTTTATAATAACAGCACGTAGGAGGCACTGAATAAAGGTCAGCTGAATGAGTGAAGGTGTCAAAGATAAAAGGTTTTACAAAGCACCTGGGACATGACTACCAAAGTGAATAATCATTTTTTCAGTGTTCTTTTGGGCCCTCCTCATGGCCTATACCCTGCATAATTTATCCCCAAGGATATCCCCAAGTCAGAATCCATTCTCTCCAGAGAATTTTGGTCTTTAAACATGGTTAAATTGCTGCTGTAGAATTCCAGTTTGAAGACTGCCACAGATTCCAACATGCTTGGAACCTGATGACTGCAGTCTGGGCTGGGCTCAAAGTAGGCCTGGCTACAAAGCAGAAGGAATCTTGAGTGTGAATTACATTGTAGCAATAGTAAACTAGTCATTGGTTTAGACTACTTCACTAAAAAATAGCTGTTTTAAAGCCCTTTGGAAAGCAACAACAAACCACAACAAATCTGCTCCCTATATCCTGTCAATTTTAAGTTTAAATCAATTTAGAATAAAAGATATAATTATGTTCCCAAATAGCCTCTGCCTCTAATATGGGAACAGAACTCCCTTCTCAAATAGTCAACTCTCTAAATTTGAAATTAGACTTGTTTTCATGCCTTTTTTTGCAAATCAGTTCTTAGGTGACAGCTAACTTCTTTTTTTTTTCAAGAATTAAAAAAAAATTTATTTATTTTATTTATTTATTTTTGGCTGCATTGGGTCTTTGTTGTGGTGCATGGGCTTCTCATTGCGGTGGCTTGTCTTGTGGTGGAGCACGGGCTCTAGGTGCACAGGCTTCAGTAGTTGTGGCACGTGGGCTCAGTAGTTGTGGCTCGCAGGCTCTAGAGCACAGGGTCAGTAGTTGTGGCACACGGGCTCAGTTGCTCCGTGGCATGTGGGATCTTCCCGGACCAGGGCTCGAACCCGTGTCCCCTGCATTGGCAAGTGGATTCTTAACCACTGAGCCACCAGGGAAGCCCCCTAGACAGCTAACTTCTGTGTGATAGAAACAAGTCTGTCTTAGGAGATGTGCCTTCCTTTCCCTTTAATCACTAAATGCAAACAGTTTCTGAAGCACACATAAAACAAACTTTTGTTCTTGGTTCTGTCAAATATGGGGTTTTGATAGTGGGAAGACAGGTTTACTGAGAGCTTTATTCATTACTGTATTTAAGTCACAAACTAGAAATTTGCTGCTTATATTTATTTGCTTTAAAAAAAACAGGATAACTTTTGGCAGTTTTCATTAAAAACAGAAGCTGTAGCTATGAGGATAACTTTAAGTTGCAAAACAAGTCAGTGTCTTGCCATCTGCTCCAATGTGTTTTGATTTTTATTATTCTTTTTGTTTCTTTGTCCCTCTGATAGTTCCACTGCAGGTTCAGAACACGACTGATAATTCACTCTTTTTGCCTCCTCCTCTCCAACTTCCCTCACCAATCTGTTGCAGGTGGCCCCCTTTTTTTGTCCAAAAGGCACTGAATAATAATTTTTGGGGAGAGAAGATCTAAACCTTCTCACGACCATGTATGCTTATGAAAAATGTTAGGGAATGGTCTGTTGTTCCCCATCCACCCCTTTTCTTAATTTAAAAATAAGAAGCAATAGGGGAGGAAAATGGTCCCTGGGTGGGGTGTGAGTTCCTGACAAGCGTTCATTTACTCCCATGAAAGCTTTATCCAGAGTAATTTCAGCTAATGGGAGCTCACCCTGATGAGGTAATGCTTTCATCCCACACTTGATTGGTTGGTTGCTCTTCTCCTTACTTGGTGTTCTCCCAGAGGCTGAGAAGTGAAGTGGGCTTGTTTTAGGGATAATGCCAGCTTTTCTCTCTGGCCATTCACTCGGCTCCACTAAATCTTTTTGTAGCATGGCTGGTGCAGGGAGTTGCTGAAAACAGGCGTTGCTTACAGAAATGCTTAGAGCCACTGGGGAAAATCTCAGGTTCCCCTTCTCAAGCAATTAGATATCCTGCAGCTTGAGCCAGCTCTTCTACCTGGGGCCGCAGGGGTGTCTTCTAGTCTGGCCCTTTCCCAGCAATGAGAAGATGAGTGAGATGAGAATGATGCTAGACTATGAGGAGCTGAGAGAAAAGCCAGCTAGTCCTGGGACATATATATCCCATAATGCTTGTCACGCACCGACTATGGGGCCCAGCAGTGCTTCACTTCTTAATGCTCTTTGGCCTGGGAGCAGTAGTGCTGTCCGTGAGTAAGGCTGATTGCCTCTATAGCTCCCGCACAAAGTTGGAGGGATGAGATTAGGGGAACTGGAGCTTCTTTACAGCCATCTCACCTCTTTCTGTTGCCTTTTACTCTGTCTACTTCCGTTCTGGGAAATTGTGTTGTCTGCATTATAGTAGCTGGTGTAGATCTTTTTACAAGCAAACAATTGTCTACCTGTGTCTCTGAAAGAACTTGGAGAGCCCTTGGCTCTGCTTTTGTATCAAAATTTGTCTAAACTTCCTGGGAAGGAGGGAAGAAGCATCTGACTCTAGGCTGTGTGCAAATAGGGAAACTGAGGCTAGAGGATGAAGTAATTGTGGGTGCAGTAGGGATAATAGGTGAGTGCTTGTCTCTGACAACCAGGCTAGTCTTTGTGCATAAATTCATGCTCCTTTTCATACACTTAAGAATTAGACAACAAAAAAGCAAGAGGGTATACCCAGTATGGCTGAACTCTCTGAAGTTTTTCAGGGCTAACTGGTTAAAGAAGGAGACATTTGTACACATGTATAGGACCCTACAACCACATGGAGGAAAATTAGTGGGGAGAAGCTTCTAAAAGAGAATTGAACTGGAACACATTCTGTGGACTCTGAGAGCTGAGGGTGACAGCATTCCAAAGGTAAATGCATTACTTGGGGAGCTCTGTGGAGCAGGTAATCAATCTGATTTTAAACATAATTTAGTTGTAAGCATCAGTCCTCTGCCCTTCGTGGTTGAGCTTCACGGAATGAGATTCTTGGAGTCAAAGGGAATGAAATTTTACTCCATTTTGTTATCTAATCCTGGGAGAGTAGCTCTTTTTCTGTGACCCATTTTAACAGTCTTCAAATAGGAGTATCAACCTGAATTCAAGGAAGGATTTTGTGAGTGAAAGGCTCACCCTAAGTATTTAAAAGGGTGGAGATGGCATTTAAGATTCTGATAATATTGTCTGAAGCATCCTGAAACTAACTCCACCCAGGTCCTTAACCACAGGATAAATAAAGGTCTTTTCCTTATCTCACTGACCTCTCCCACCCCCAACCACTATCCAACCTGTTAGAGATCTGGCCCTCTTATTGCAGAGAACAAAGACCAGGAAGAAAAGGAAGTATAAAAAGTAGGAGGCTTCCAGGTTGAATTTGTAACTATAGTATGTTTACAGGATAAATCAGCTAATACATGTGAAAGTGCTTTGTAACACGTAACATGTTAACATGGTAACGGAAGGGATTACTGCTCCTCAGAAGAGTAGGAACTATGTTCTACTCGTTGCTAAACCTTCAGTACCCAGCCCAGTGTCTGACACATAGGCCTTTTTTAATTTTTTACTATTGGAAAATTTTAGTTACACAAAGCTAGAAAGAATGGTTTAATGCATCTCCATGTACCCAGTTTCAAACTGTTATCAATTCATTAGATAGACATTTAGTTAATGATTTTGAAGGAAGGGATTCTGGAAATTTCTTAGACTTAATTTATCCCATCCTCCTTTTCTTGAGAAGTTTATGATCAGTATGAAAAATAATATCAGAAAATCATATTTCCTATAGTAGTTCTCATTACGTGAATCACATCTGAGGAAAAAAGGGCGAAAGTCTTAGGAACACTTTTCATTCTGGGTTATTTGATAAAAGGATTATAAAATAAACATCTTGATTTTATAAAGAGCAGAACCTCAAACTATCTGCTACTAATGCTTGTGATCAATAGTTCGTCCAGCTTCAGAGTTTTAAAAACATTTTGGCATGGTAGGTGACTGAAAACCATACCAGGACTGACTTGTAGGGTCATCAGCTCTCTGCTTTGACTGTGATATGGTTGGAATGGGACTAAAGTCTCCATGTTTCGTGGTGTTTCTATTTTATTTATCTCCGAGCCTTGTTCTGTGGGTTCTTTATCTTGAAGGACACGGATAACAGGCCGCGGAGTCTAATATGTTTGCTTGAACAGCCTTTTGGCAGTTTTCAACTTAGTTTTCTGGGAAGACCAGAAAAAAGCCCACTAGTGGTCCGGATTGTGGTGGGCATCCTAGCTACGAGACCGTGAGTGTTCGGGTGGGTTTCTTCCCTTTGGGGTTTCTGTTTCGGTAAAATGAGGCTTTTTGGTATAGTGATATAGTGGAGAAAGTGCAGCCTTTAGAGTAGAAGAGACCAGTAAAAAAGACCAGGGTTTGAATTTCCTCTCCATGTTTTTTATATTTCTCACCTGTAAAATGGGTTGTTTCAAGAAAAAAAACTATTTTAAAGCACCGAGTGCAGTGGCTGGCACATAGCCAAGTGCTCAATATATTGTGGCTACTCTTATGATCAAAATGAGGAAGCTGCAAGCAGAAAAATAGGCAAGGGAAATGGATAGGTAATTCACTCACTAAGAAATATAACTGGCCAGGAAGCGTATGCTCAGCCTCACTTGTACCACTGTTTTTGCTCATCAAATTGACAAAAATAAAAATATACATAATATCCATTGTTGGTGAAAGTTTAAGCCAATAGGCATTCTCCTATACTGTTCATAAAGCCTCTTCTGAGGTAGTTTTGGTAATATCTATCAAATTTTAAATGCATTGCTCTTTAACTCAGCAATTTTGTTTCTAGGTATCTGTTATATATAAATAAACACATGAGTATACAAACATTTATTGAACTATTGTTTTTAACAGAGAGAACTGTAACAATATAGAACATTATAGTATGATCCTATTTATGTTAAGAAAGATAACTGAGTGTGTGTATTTTATAAATGTATAAAAAGAGGTCTGGGAGGATATACTTCATAAGATTACTTTTAGGGAATGGAGTAAGATTAGGGGATAAAGAGAAATTTTTACTTTTTATTCTTTATTCTTATAAATGTTTTGAATTTTCCCAACGACTATTATTTTTTATTTGAAAAAACAATTTAAAAAAATGGTGGTGGTGTGAGTTAGACCATCCCTCAGCCCCACGATGAGTACTTGTTTAGTTCCAAGTTTATAGTTGGGTAGAGCCAAGTACTTCTTAGATCTGGAAGGGTGGGCAGAGCTTGTATTTAAGAAGCAAAACTTCCTCTTTATGGTTTGGGGTTTGGATTGTTGGACCATTGAACCCAAGTGACCCCTTCTGAAGACAGCAGGACTGCATGGGAGTGAGGAGAGGTGTTTCAGGAATCTTCTGTCCTACCCAAAGTGCTCTGTTTAAAAAAAAAAAAGAAAGAAAGAAAGAAAGAAAGAAAGAAAGAAAAAGAAAGAAAGAAAAGAAACAAAGAAAGGTCTTGGACTCTTTGGAAGAGTCAAGGCAATCTCATAGTTACAGCACCTCAGAATCCAAGACTCCTGGGCTGGCAGAGAACCTTCCAAGTTCATCTGTCTCTCTGCTTCCTCACAGGTCAGCATGTCAGATTTTATCAGACATGCCAGATCCCGAATAATGAAATTTCTCTTCAGGTCTTAGGGAGCTTTCTTGGATTACAGGTGCCCACCAATTTCTCTGTGGTTGCACATTTAGTTCCTACCACTGTGTGAAATACCAGGGTGAGAAAACAGATAAAACCTCTTATTTAAGATAGGGATAGGAGCTGAAAGAAAGGGAATCCTGTTTTCCTGCTCATCAGTAACTTGCCCCAACTCTGAAAAGAGGTACTCGGGGTTAAGAAAAGCATCACTCTAATATCCTTCAGAACTCCCTGATTTTAGATTGTACACAGAGGAGGAATGGCACCAAAGTACTGGCAAAGGTCTGCATAGGGTGCGATTGTACTACATTTCATTACATGGCTAAATATTTTAACATTTAAAAAAAACTGCAAACAACATCTATATAAAAGAGAGTGTATAAAAAATATATAATATATAAATCTAAAAACAATTTGAAGAGTAATTATGAAAAGTAAATCCCATGTACCCTTCACCCAGATTGAGAAGTAGAATATTATAAAACTTTGGAAGGTCCATGGTGGGGCTGCCAGCACTGTGGTACAAACTGAGCACTGCACAAAGGTCTTTGCCAAGGTGGGGTAGATTTCCTCCTGGAGGATGGGGGCCTTTCCCTTGGGTACAAAGGCTCTTGGCTGCTGCTAGGCTGTTGGCCCACAGAGAATGATCCTTTTTCTCTTTCCCAAAGAGGCCACTTACCGTCTTCGGCAGCCCTGTTCCTGGGGGGCATTGCACCTATGTGTTCCGTACCCTCTACTAGAAGGAACAATTACACTGAATTTTGGATTAATTGTTCTCTTATTGTTCTTTAGCATTTTACCATATGTGTATGTATCCCTAAATTGTCTACCTCTCTTCTTTTTCTCCTAAAAATGCCATTCGCCATTGTATTCATTTTTGAGTATTGCTCTAACAAATTGCCACAAACTTAGTAGCTTAAAACGACACAATTCATATGTGGGGGCAGGGGGTATATGGGATGCCTCTGCACCTTCCACTCAGTTTTGCTGTGAACCTAAAACTGCTTTAAAGTATATATATATATTTTAAAAGGGCATTAATTACTAGCATAAGGGGATCTGGGAACTCTCTGTTCAGTCTTTGCAACTTTTTGTGTAAATCTAAAATTATTCTGAAATAAAAAGTTTTCTTATAAAAACAAAAACAAAAACAACCAACCACTATCTTAACAGTTCTGTAGGTCAGAAGTCTGACTTGGGTCTCGCTGGGTTAAAATCATGGCTCTAGGGGAAAACCTAGGGGCCTCTAGAGGAGAATTATTTTCCTTGCCTTTCTCAGCTTCTAGAAGCTGCCCACATTCTTGGCTCGAGGGCCCCTTCCCTCCTCAAAGCCAGCAATGGCGGGTTGAGTCAGTCCCACATCTAATCATTCCAACCTGTCTCTTCTGCCTTCCTCTTCCATTTATAAAGGCCCTGTGATTACACTGGGCCCACCCAGATAATCCAGGATAACCTCCACGTCTCTGGGTCAGTTGATTAGCACCCTTTATTCTTCTTTGCCGTGTAACCTAACATATTCACAGGTTCCAGGGAGTAGAGTGTGGACACCTTTGAGACATTGTTTTTCTGCCTCCTACAACTACCTTTGCGCACTCCTTTGTCACATGCTTGTCCTGCCCACCATCTAAAACACTTTTACTCTTTTGGTTCTTTTTTACAAATACCTCACTCCATATTTGAGTCGTTTTCTGAACAAGTGAAAAAAATAAATACTCTTAGTTTCATCTAGTGACAGCGTTTGGACACAAAGTAACATTAAATATATTCTCTGGATGTTAAACTCTGGGCATTTATCAATACCTTCAAGTTGAACTTGAGGAGCAAGTAAGGTAATTCAGATACTACCAGTTAAGCTCCCTGTTGTTTCCAACTTTTTAAGTTGTAAAATGAACACGTTTAAAAAAAAAAAGAGCAGAAAACATAAATGTACAGTGTGAAAAGAATTCTAAAGCAAACATCTGTGTAACCAGTGCCCAGTTCAAGAAATAGGACATAGACAGCACCCCTTCCCCAAAGTTCCCCTCATGGTCCTTGTCTATCACTTACCATTTCCTCTCCTCTTAGAGATAAACCACTACCCTGACTTTTATGGCAATAAGTTGCTTGCCTTTTCTTTATAGCTTTACCACCAAAGTATGTACCTCCAAACAATATAGTTGAGTTTTGTCTCATTTTAAACTATATAAAAGAGCCATACTGTATGTTTCTTTTGTATTTATTTACCTTGTGTATTATAAAATTCAGCCATGTTGTTATCTGTAGGTTTAAGTCTAGTTCACTCATTTTTTCATTGCTGTATGTATTTCATTGCATGGTCCATTCTTCTGTGGCTGGAATTTTGTGTTGTTTCCATTTTGGGGCTATCACAATCACTGTAGCTGTGAACATTTTTGCATATGTATTCTGGTACTACATGCACATAATTATCCAGGGTATATACTCAGCAGTAGAAAGGATTAGTCAGAGTTTTTTGGTCTTCAACTTCAGTGGATAATGCTAAATTGTTTTCCTGCTGTTAGTGAATGACAGAATCTATTGCTCCACATCCTTGCTAACACTTGGTATCGTCAGACTTATTAATTTCAGCCATTCTGATGGGTATATTGTGGTGGATGTACAGTTGTATTTCATTTTAGTTTGCATTCCCCTGGTTACTAATATGGTTGAATATTATTCATATATTTATTGGCCATCTGAATTTCCTCGTATGTGCAGAACCTATAAAAAAGGTTTCTTTTGGTGCAATTTTATATTGGATTGTCTGCATTTAAAATTTTTTATTTGATTTCTGGGAGTTCTTTATATAACATGGATAATACTCCTTTTTGGGTTGAATTCTTTGTAATTAACTTTTCCAGTTCTTGGCTAGTGTTTTCACTCTTTTTATGGGTCAAATATAATGTAGTTGAATTTATTACTCCTTTCTCTATGGTAACAGAATTTGTGTTTTAAGAATCATGAAGACATTCTCCTATAATTACTTTTCCTGAAGCTTGTTTTAAAGTATTTTTATTGTGAAATATTCATACAGAAAAATGCCCCAAACTAAGATATACAGAGCTCAATAATAATTTAGTACAAACACCCATGTAACTACCACTCAAATCAAGAAATAGAACATTGTTTACAACACAGATAACCCATTCTTGCTCCTCCCTCCCAAAGGAACCACTACCATGACCTCCATGTTAATCACTTTTTGGCCTTTTTTAAATAAATAGCTTTCCCACCTCAATATGTATCCCTAAACATGATGATTTAGTTTTTTTCTTTTTGGAAAAACACTGTTATATTTAGCTTTAATTTTTAAAAATGTAGGGAGCTAATTTTTACTTAAGATTTTTTTCAAGTATAAAGTACATATAGAGAAGCATACAAATCATAAGACAGCTGGATAAATTGTCCCTAAGTGAATATACCCATATAATCACCTCCTAAGTTAAGACATAGAATATTTCCTCATAACTCCTCTCCCAATTACTGACTCCTTCCTTCCCCCAAAAGGTTTCCCTCCTTAAACAAAATCCTGATTTCTAAAACCATAGTTTAGTTTCCCTGCTTTTGAAATTTTTTAAAATGAAATCATACAGTCTGCATTTGTGTCTGGCTCCTTTCATTTAAATTATTTTTGTGGAATTCATCATGTTGTTGCTTGTAACTATAGTTTGTTCATTTTCATTGTTGTATTGTATCATATGGTATAAATACACCAGAATCTGTCATTCATTATTCTATCATTGACAGCTACTTGAGTTTCCATTTTTTTGCCATTATGAAAAAAGCATATATGCACATTTCTAAGTATGTCTTTCAATGCCTATGTGCACATATTTTATTGGGTATGTGTGACATTGATGAAGTTTAGAGTACATGTATATTAAACCAGTCTGAATATATATATTATATATATATGTGTGTGTGTATATATTATATGTATGTATATATATAAAATATATATACTTCTAATCTTTTTAAAAAAGTTTAACTTTTCTGTGTTCTTATGTTTTAATTATGTTTGCAGTAAACAGCATTTAACTCCATTTAAAAAATTTAGTTTGACATTTTTTGCCTTTTGAGAAGTTAATATAGTTACATTAATTGTAATCACTCAAATATTTGGATTTGTTTCTGCTAGTTTTTTACTATTTGTCCTGCTTTTAAAACTTCTTATCCTTTTTTTGAATTAAGTTCCCTCCATTTCATTTTATCCCCTGTAATCAATTGGAAGTTATACATACTGTTTTATTTATTTTAGTGATTACATAGAAATTTTGACATGCATATCTAATACAACAAATTATATATTTAATACATTTAGCCTCCTCTAAACAACACAAAGCCTTATAATACTTTAACTCCTTTCATCCTCTTCCAGTATATGTACAATTATTCAGTAATAGTTGAATTTAGACATTATTGCTATTATTTTGTTATTATTATTATTATTTTTTGCTGCATTGGGTTTTTGTTGCTGTGTGTGGGCTTTCTCTAGTTGCGGCAAGCAGGGGCTACTCTTTGTTGCGGTGTGTGGGCTTCTCATTGCGGTGGCTTCTCTTGTTGCGGAGCACAGGCTCTAGGCGTGCAGGCTTCAGTAGTTGTGGTATGCAGGCTTCAGTAGTTGTGGCACACGAGCTCTAGAGCGTAGGCTCAGTAGTTGTGGCGCATGGGCTTAGTTGCTCATGGGATCTTCCCGGACCAGGGATCGAACCCATGTCCCCTGCATTGGCAGGTGGATTCTTAACCACTGTGCCACCAGCGAAGTCCCATATTGCTATTATTTTGGACAGTTAGTGTTTGTTTAGATTTACAGAATGTTTACAATTTTCTTTGGTCACCATTACTTCTTGCATTTTGGAGCTTCCTTCTGGGATGACTTTCATTTTTCCATATGTACATCCTTTGGCATGTCCTTTAATGAACATCTATTGGTAGTAAATTCTTTTTTTAAATCTGAATTTTATCTAATTTTTTCAGTTCTTATATTGTTTATCTGAAAATGCTTTTGTTTTGCTCTTATCCTTAAAATGTTTCACTGGATTTGGAGTTGATGGCAATTTTCTCTTAACATTTTGAAGATACATTCCAATGTCTTCTTTTTTTTTAACATCTTTATTGGAGTATAATTGCTTTACAATGGTGTGTTAGTTTCTACTTTATAACAAAGTGAATCAGTTATACATATACATATGTTCCCATATCTCTTCCCTCTTGTGTCTCCCTCCCTCCCACCCTCCCTATCCCACCCCTCTAGGGGGTCACAAAGCACCGAGCTGATCTCCCTGTGCTATGCGGCTGCTTCCCACTAGCTATCTATTTTACATTTGGTAGTGTATATATGTCCATGCCACTTTCTCACCCTGTCACATCTTACCCCTCCCCCTCCCCATATCCTCAAGTCCATTCTCTAGGTCTGTGTCTTTATTCCCGTTTTGCCACTAGGTTCTTCATGACCTTTTTTTTTTCCCTTAGATTCCATATATATGTGTTAGCATACAGTATTTGTTTTTCTTTCTGACTTACTTCACTCTGTATGACAGACTCTAACTCCATCCACCTCACTACAAATACCTCCATTTCATTTCTCTTTATGGCTGAGTAATATTCCATTGTACATATGTGCCACATCTTCTTTATCCATTCATCCGATGATGGACACTTAGGTTGCTTCCATGTCCTGGCTATTGTAAATAGAGCTGCAATGAACATTTTGGTACATGACTCTTTTTGAATTATGGTTTTCTCAGGGTATATGCCCAGTAGTGGGATTGCTGGGTCGGATGGTAGTTCTATTTGTAGTTTTTTAAGGAACCTCCATACTGTTCTCCATAGTGGCTGTATCAATTTACATTCCCACCAACAGTGCAAGAGTGTTCCCTTTTCTCCACACCCTCTCCAGCATTTATTGTTTCTAGATGTTTTGATGATGGCCATTCTGACCGGTGTGAGATGATATCTCAGTGTAGTTTTGATTTGCATTTCTCTAATGATTAATGATGTTGAGCATTCTTTCATGTGTTTGTTCCAATGTCTTCTGACTTCTGTTGCTGTTGAAAAATCAGCTGTCAGCTGAATTGTCATTTCTTTGAAGATTAATTTGTCTTTTCTTCTGCCTAATTTTAAGATCCCCTCTTTCTCTGATGTCATGAACTTTCACTATGAGGTGACTAAGTGTGGATTTCATTTAAATTTTTTGGCATAGAAATTTTTGATCTTCCAGAATTTAGAATATTTATCATCAATTCTGGAAAATACTCAGCCATTATTTCTTTGAATACTGCCTTCCTCCATTCTCTCTATTATCTCCTTCTTGAATTTTAATTAGATATTTGTTGAATCTTACCCTATCCTTCATGCACCTCAACCTCTTATATTTTCCATTTCTTTGTCTCTCTGTGTTATATCTTGCAGATTCTTCAGGCGATCTTTCAGAACACGAATTCTCCCTTCAGCTGTCAAATCTGATGGTTAACTTTCCTTTGGGTTTCTAATTTCAATTATCATATTTTTTAAATTTCTGTAGGTTCATCTGGCTCTTTTTCAAATCTGCCTGATCAATTTTGATAGTTTCTTATTTCTTCATTATCTTTATTTCCTCTAATTCCTTTAAAAATATTAAACATTCTAATGGAAAAACTGTTTCTATACTCATAACACTTTTGACACCAAATGTGTGGGTTTTCCACACAAAACAATTCTCTAATTCTCTGCAGACATCAACTGGGTGTCCTACAATTTTAGTCAATTCTAACACTACCTGGAGTTAACACAGACTCCATAGGTTAAAGGCTCAGTCCCACAAGACTGCTCCCCTCCCTTAAGATACCAATCACAAGTAGTGGGTCCTCAAGTTACCCACACTTTTGTCTTAACTGGGTACAAATCAGGGGTTCCCATGACCCTCTTCTTAAGTTTGATAATTTTCTATAATGGCTCACATAACCCAGGGAAACACTTTATTTTCTATTACTGGTTTATTATAAAGGATATTATAAAGGATGCAAATGAACAGCCAAATGAGGGACCTAGGGTGGGATCCAGAAGTGTCCTGAACTTAGGAGATTTTTGTCCCTGAGAAGTCTGGGGTGTACCACTGTCCCAGCTCATTGATGCATTCACCAATCCAGAAGTTCATCAAATCTTGTTGTTCAGAGTTTTTACAGAGCTTAATTTCCAACTCCCTTCCCTTCACAAGAGGTCAGGTGTAGGGTTGAAAATTGTAACCCTCTAATCCTTTGGTCTTTCTGGCATCAGCCCCATCCTGAGGCTATAGGGGCCCCACCATAAATCACCTAATTAGCATAAACTCAGGGATGATGGAAAGGGACTTGTTATGAATAACATAATACAATTCTCTAATCCCTACCACTTAGGAAATTACAAGGGTTTTAGAAGCTCTGTGCCAGAAACTGTGGACAAAGACCAAATATATATTTCTTCTTATGTCACAATATCACAAATACACTTTCTTTATATATGATATTTGATAACTAGAATACTTGCAGTCGTTGCAGGTATTATTCTGAAGTTCATTATTTCCTTGTGTTTTTAGTGATATTGTAATATGAGATCATATTTCTACAGGAACTTTACCTGTAGGATTTTTAGAGAAGATTTACTTTTGCTTACACAAGGTGCCTGGGGCACTAAAGTGATCACCTTTATGGTTTTCAGCTCAAGGTTTTCTGGGTCACACAGGTAGTGTGAAATTCTAGCCCCCCACAATATGTTTGCAAACTTGTTTAGGAATTCTCAGAGGGGAGTTGTTTTCTTTTTTTTCTATTCCATCCACAGTTAATGTGGAGACAGTCAGGTATCCTTACCCTTTCCCTCTGTAGGTCAGGTTTTGTCCTTAATCTACTACTGAGGATGTAGCCCTTCAGTTTTGGGGAGGTCTTAGTTTAGGGGAGGTTGCCAGTGTGATATATGGGCAAGATGACAGGGGCCCAGAGAATGGGGATGTCTTATTCAATCCAGATGAGGTCATAGACGCTGCCTAGGTAAGGTGACACTTAGGACACTTAAACTGAACTCAGGCTTATTAAACAATAAATGGGAGTTTGCCATGCAATGGGCATAATTACACTGTGTTCACCACAAGGCAAGAATCATGTCCAATGTGTATACTGCTGTGTCTCCAGAACTTAGCATAGTACTTTGCACATACTAGGTGCTCAATTAATGTACTTAAGTGTATCAATGAGTAAGAAGTATCAAAGTATTCCAAATGGAGGGAAACAATGCATATAAAGCAAATAAGAAGAAACAAATAACAAAACTTTATTAAAAATAACAAATTTGGTTAAACCAAGGGCCATTTCTTGTTTCAACAAGTGTTTTTACAATAGTTGTTTTTGGTAAGACACTTATTTAGCATACAGACAGTGCCACACTCTAATAGGGATAATAAGACACATGCATAATAACTATAACACTTCTCCCCTGTGTACACAGTTTAGTTTCTCTCTCACTATGAAAGGCTAAAATAAGGGTATGAGGCTTCATGCTTCAGAGCCTCTCTGCTGATGACCTTGGGGATTGGGAAAACACTAAATGCTTCTACAAATCATTATACCCTTGTCTTTAGTGGAAAAGAGTAGTCAGGTGTAAATGTTTGGCAAAATGTGGTTGTAGTTTGATTACAATCTGCAAATATTTGTGCTGTCAGTTTGCCACAGAAGGTGTGGTCCTCATGAAAGGACTTTGAGGAACATGGCTGGTCAAATGGTATGAAGGCTTAAAAGCATAAAGCCTCTAAGGAAGAGGTAGGGTATGCAGAATGAGAAGACCTTCCTACCTGAATTTCTGGCTAAAGGGGCAGCAGAAGGCCCATGGTATTGTAAAGGCCATGGTCTTTTCTGTTTCCTTTACATGGATATAGGGAGAGGGAAGAGGAGAAAGGGATATTAATTCTTTAAAAAAAAAAAAACACAAAAGTTCCCACTGTGGAAAAAATATTTATTTAACTATAGAAATTTAATTAAGAAACCAAAACAACTTAGTCTTATAGCTGATGATCTCATTGGCTTATACCATTGTCATACACTGAATTCTGAGTTATCAGGCCAAAAATGTGGACTTGGCAAAGATGAGAGTTACTGTCAATTGTTCCAGCTCCCCAAGCTGGATGGCACCAGTGGCTGTGTGAGTGAATACAGAAGTTGAAATCAACATCATGTTAACTTTGGTTCCATTCTGAAAACATTCTATTCCAGAGATATGTAAGATGAAGCTTTTTTAGGGCAGAGATCATGGTTACATCCCCCGGTCCTTAATAGTTGCTCAGGAAATATGTGGTGAATAAATAAATGCACAAAGGTTACCCTGGGTTGCTAAGATCAGAACAGTATTTGCCATTATTTTGGAGGTTGGCGTGGGATTCTTACACCCTGGAACAGTTTCTTCTCTTTGCAGCTAGTAATATTTTTTTTGTTTATGAAGAACAAGCATTCTTGCACACTGGCACAATGGTCCTGGGGAAAGTGACACAGACAGATTTCCACTGCATTCCTCAGAAGACCCAGCAATACCACTCTCCAATGGTGAGTGTTTCTTTATCAGATTTAAATTTGAGGGGTTTAGTCTTTTCTTTTTTGCCAGTAGTGGTGAGTACTTCAAGAACAAAAAAATGAATTGGCCAAGTTTGATTGAATTTGATAGCATTTTACTGCTCTGCAGGAGTCAGGGTAGTTACAACCTCATCTCCCTGTGCAGCAGTTTTTCCCACACACAAAACTGCAAGTATCTTCTCATCCTTATCTACATTTATGTCTAATGCTATTAGTGGGCACTGTAAATATGTTTCTCATTAGGGAGGAGGTATGCTTGTATTTATTGTAATTCCCAAGGTACAAAAGATGTTAAAAACAGTATCAAGAGTTTGGGGTTTTTTGGTGGTTCTTAGTTTTCTCTTAAAAATAAATAGACAAGTATTTAGCAACTTCTGCCAAGAAAAATTTCCACATAGGGCCTCATCCCTAGCAATAAAAACCCAGATATGGCAGCAAAACATTTCCAGATACTTCTTTAGGTCTCTGAAAGCAGTATGGGAGAGAGGAGTAAAAAAATTATAGTATACAGCTTATAAAACACTTTATGCATGCCAATTCATTTCAGTATTATTTTTCCTATTTCTCCAATGGGGACTCTAAGGTACATTTAGCTTAAGTACCTTGACCAGAGTCACATAGCTAGTAAGTGACAGGGCTAGAACTCATATGTAGGTTTTCTTATTACAAGTTCAGTGTTCTTATTCCAAGCCCAACATTCATAAGTATTGAATGTTTGTTGTGTCTATTTTCCTTTCTAAGTAATAGTGTTGATGGGGTGTGGGGGAGGTGATGGGATATGTCTTTTTGGCTCTTGCTGGCTACTGTGGCTCCAGTTTCTTATGAACATTGTACTAAAAAAGATAATAGCAGCCTTGACTGAACAAAAATTAATCTATATGCTAGTACTTAAATAGCCTTGGTCAGAGATGAGATCAGTAAGGGTGAGGAGGACAGCTAAATAATGAAAGTTTCCTTATTGATGGCACAAGAGATGGGCTCAACAGTCTACTGCATCTGAAACAGCTGAATTCAATCAAACTAATCTAGGTAGGGTTGGGGGGTGTGGTGGGCAGGAAAGAAGTCTGTTTGCATTCTCTTTGAATAATAAGGGTATCTGTTGTAAAGTGACTACCGAGACAGCTACTGCCTGACTTCAAGTCTCATCCCAGTGACACTGGTGACCCTAGGGAGGCACACATGCTGAAGTCTTTCCTAGTATCTAGGACATGGTATGGGGTTGTAGCAAAGATATTTCTTTTATAGTGATTTGACCTAGGACTTGACTTCTGAGAAGCATAAAGCCTCTGCTCAAACTGGGTAAAATGTTTGTTTCCCTGGGCTATGAAAGTCATCTTGCAAAGAAATAACTAAAAAATCTCAACTCAAGTAATAATTTTCCTGGCAGGCCTCACCTCCAGAAGTCTTAGAAATATACCAGTCACTTCTCATCCTGGCCAAACAGCTATCTGAAATGCCGTTTCTAACACTAGTTATATATTAAATTGTGACCTCTACGTCTACTGGTAAAGCATTTGTAGGAAGAATGAAGAAAAAGTGATGTAATTTTAAAGTATTCTCTTAGTGACTCCCAAACGTAGAAATTCTATTTGTTACAAGATATTAAATCTGAAGTTACGTTATCAGCCAGATAATTCTTTGTTGTGGGGAGGGCTGCCCTGTACATTGCAGGATGTTTAGCAGCATTCTTGACCCCTACCCGCTGGATGCCAATAGTACCTCCTGAGTTTTGACAACCAAAAATGTCTTCAGACTTGGCCATAAAAATTATCCCCAGTTGAGAACTATTGTTTTAACCAAAGCACCAAGATATTACAGAAAAAAACGACTCCCTCCACCCCCTCCAAAAAAAACACCTCTAACTAAAGTGAGTTCTGAAATGGACTATCCCTAGAAATGAGAGGATTTAGACAAAATCAGGTAGATAACTAACTCTGAAAACTCACAAGTTATAAAAGGTCAGGTGAGAATTACTGAGGAGTATTTCTTTGGAGACTGTTGCTGGTATGCTGTGATTCTTACCACAGACACTTGGCTGCCTCTTACCTCAAGCCGAGTGAGAGGGACCTTCAGTGGAACTACTCAGAGTACTTGTACTTGGGATGTGTCTCTTGCAGTTAAAGGGGCACAGAGGACTTGCGTCTGTCTCCTGCCTGAAAAATATAGAGGACAAGACAGGCTGGCAGCTGTTCTGGCAGCAGAGCAGAGGAATGCTGAAGCTGCACTGGGATTGGCCTATATTCCCAAGTTTCTTTGGGCAAGAAGTGGATGAGAGCTTCGCGTGGACCAGGTGTGGATAATACAGAGCTGCCGCTAGCCTAAACAGCACCATCAGAAAAAAAGCTGTCCCTCGTCCAGACACTTCACTTCCATCTGTTGGAAAATAATCTAATTTAGTTTGGACAAAACACTTTACTGCCACCTGCTGGAATACTGTCAAAATAAATACATAAATCCACAAGGGTGATGTGAATGGCAGGCACTCCCTAGGGTATGGAGTGCATAACCTTGCACAATGTGGGGTGGTCCCAGAGCCATTTACAAATGGGCCACTGTGAGAGCTACCTTAGAGTCTATCTGACAGGTCCTTACTGAGAAAAACAGGTTTCAAGAGATAAGAAGTTGGAGGTGGACCACCAGATTCTTAGGGACTGAAAGAGTAAAAAAACTGCCAGAATCAAATGCTTTTGCTCAGACCAACCAAGGTTACTATGGGTGAGAAACCACCAAAGAATGGGGATGGTGGTGGTTTCTGAAAAATCTTAAAAGCATCCATCAGAAAAAAAGGCAGCTTTAAACATCTACCAGGCCGAGTATGAAACCATCACATGGAAGTAAAAGTTACAAACGTTCCTGCTCCCCTTTCTTTTCCTCTCTCTCCACCCCTTTGGTTCTGGTTGGTAAGCTGGGAGAGAACAAGAAAGACCAGGCATGATGCCTCTCCAGGGCAAGCAGTTAGCCAGCTGTCCCAAGCTGGTGAAGAGGGAAGTTTCACTCTTTCTGACTCAATAACCATAGGACTTTCTATTCCTAATAGGGACCACAGAATTCATGGAATCTGTCTGAGTCAGGTATATGGCACATTGGCTCCACTGCACAGGTTTAAAGGGATGAGGAAATTAAAAAATAAAGGTTTTTTGTTTTGTTTTTTAAAATTATACCCCTGAATCCTGTATGTTGAACATACTGGTTACATATTATAAAGCAGGATCTGGAAAAGATATCTTCCAAGGATATGTTGTTGAGTTTTACAGGGGAAAATGGTATTTGAATCAATTCGTCTGTTGAGAGCCCATACTTTGGGAGTAGGGCACATAAATGCAAGGGAGTCTCTGTCGTCTGGGAGCTTACAGTCTTGGGTTTCATACTCAGAGTAATGTAACTATTACTGTCAGTTATGTCAACAAGAGCCTGTGTTGCATAGGCAGGGCAGGTTCAGAAGGGTTTTTACTCTAATGATTTCCTCTCATGATATTTTTACTCGCTATGATTAAGCTTTAGAAGCGACATGTTGCCCTGTTCTTCAAGCAAGGAATCACAGGTAAAGCTTCCATTTAAGACGTTTAAAGAGAGGTGCAAGGCTGAATGCATAGGTTGCATCTTGATTGGGCTGCTTTGAAACCAGAGTCCGTCTGGTCCTCAGTTTGGCAGATTCGGACAGTTACATTTCACTTTATTCAGGCTTAATCAGGCTCTGAGAATTTAATTTGGGTAAAACAACTTTATAATTCAACCCAATGAACAGAAGCTGATTTATGAGCCATGATGTGAATTTACTGAGAAAAACTGTATTGCTTGTATAGAACTAGTACCAGTCATGTGCTTTGGACAATTGCTTCTTACTGTGTGTGTTGATTTAACTGAGAGCCCTTGAGTGATGGGAAGACTACCTGATAAGTGTGGAATCAGAGCATGGGTCTTTGTATGTTCTTAAATGATATCTAGAATTTAAGTTTACTAGGATATAAACTCACTGACAGGGATCTTATTTGCTGATATATCCTAAGAGACTAGAACATGGTAAGCATTCAATAAGTATTTGTTGAGTGAGGGACTGAATCTGAACTAAGTTTTTTTAAACTGTTCTGATAATGGATGGGTATTGGTCCCGGTCATTAGAATCAGCCTCTCTCCTAGACAGAATGAGAGCCCACAGTACATTCTTATTCAGATTCTGCTGGTTCTAGACTCTTAATGGACCCCACCCGTCTCTTATGACAGCATCAACTAGGCATGTGACACTTAGGTTACAGATGATGTATTTTACTCTGATGAAATCTGGGAGCCACCTTGATCTCTGTAACACATTTACAGATCATCTCATAGGGTGACTTTCTTTTCTTTTATTTCTTTCTTTCTTTTTTTTGGGGGGGGGAATAAATTTTGTTCCAAGTTCTATGAGGGTTCTTGTCTTACATTTTCCAGGTTTCTGACTTCCAGCTCAGGCATGTAGGGGACAACTGAACTGTGGTAGTTTATATTTTTACAGACACCCAGAGTTCTTTGTGCAAGTGTGGATCTATACCCTCCATCAAGGAGTCTAAAGGCAGAACACTGCGTTTTACTCAATGGGAGATCTCAAAGCCCTTAACAAACTAAAGCAAAAAACGAGATTGTATGAATATTCATACCTTTGTGAACGCGTGGGAGCTGCACGGTCGGTCTGGGTGGCTATGCAAGCAAGTACAGACACCCCAGGCTCAGAGAGCTCCTCATTCTTTCTGCCTATCAGCTCTGCCTCTGAAATTCTGGTTTTGTATAGGAAGCTCTCTGTAAGCATATAGCCTGTTGACTTTCATTTTCCCAGATGCTTTCGGCACCAGAGGCATCTGTGTTCTCTCTGGAGTCTAGGTCTTGTCCTTAGGTGAAGAGGAAGGGTGGGGGGCGGACAGGGTCCCCCATCTAACCTCCGTCGCTGAGAATGGGAACGTGACTCACCGGTTCAGTCTGCCCGGAGGTTTCTGTTAAAGGTCTCCGCGCTCCTCACCTAGATAACGGCACCCGGGTTTTTCTGGCTTCCTGCAGGTGGGCATGCTCCCTCCGCAGAGACCAGGAGTGACCTCGGGCTGCCGGATTTGCCCTTCATGACACCTACGTCCTCTCCCCACTTTCCTCTATCTTCTTTCCAACCTCCCCAGACTGAGGACCCCCAGACACCTCCCTCAGGCCCGCGCCCTGCTTCTCACACCGTAACTCAGGGGACCAAATTTGGTGTGGGAGAAGCCTGGCGGTTCTAAAGCCCACGGACTCGAGGGCTGCAGCCGCGGGGCTTTGGGGAGCCCCGCCCCCGCCCGCGGGCCCGGCCCGGCCCGGCCCGCCCCCTCCGCCCCTCCCACGTACGTCACGTCCGGCCCAGCCCCTGCCAGCCCTCCGCCCTCCGCCCTCCGCTCTCCTCTCGCTCGCCGTTAGGGAGGCTCAGCGCCTCAGCTACAGCCTCCGTCTCCGCTCCCGCCCCATCCTCCGTGTCTCTGCCGCCGCCACCGCCGGGGGCATCCGGGGGTCGCCTAACGGGCTGGCCCTGCGCCACAGTCGTCGCTTCAGCCTTCCGCCAGTGGCGGCCACAAGAAGAAGCTCGCTGGCCGCGGAGCCACTTGGGGCCTCAGTTCTCGCCCTCTTTCAGTTGCCGCGGGTTCTGGAGAAGCGGCCGCGGCCGGGGAACTGGGCGTCGAGGTTCCAACGGTAGGTGAACGGGCGGGTACCCGTATCTGCGCATGCGCTGGTCCCAGTAGCCGCGGCCCTCCCCCTTCTGCCTTCCCCCAGCTCCGTGTCCCACCCGCACCGGGTTCAAGGGCTTTTCACCTCGGGGTGCGGGGGATCCCGGGCAGTGCCGTTGCAGGTGCGGCATTCCATAGAGAGGGCCCCCTTTCTCCTAGAGCAAGAGAAGGTGAAGATGTGCCCCTGGCAGCCAGGGGGTGTGGCAGTCTTCGATTTTTCAGCCGCTGCAGTGCGCGTGAGCGGGTGTGCCTTCTCACCTAGCTCCCCCAAAGTAGAAGGCACAGCTCCCCACCCTTGTTTGCTAGCCTTCCCTGCACACCGGACCTGCGCCGCCTCCCTGCCCTTTTCCTTAAAGCTGGGCAGTGAAGTTGATGCAGAAAAAAAAAAGTGTGGTTTAATCCGGGCTCAACTGCGCCCCTTTTTAAGATCACGTGAGATGAGTGGTTGCTGACTTCCTTAGATCGTTCAGAGAATATAGCCAAAATTGGGCTGTTGGTGCACTGGGGACTTGTCTAGAATGCATTCTGCATAGGCCAGGCTAGAGAGGGTACAGCGCTGTTTCAGATGAGGCGCCTGGCTTCCGAGATACGGTATTAGTAAATTGAATCAGTTGGCACACTTGCCCAGTGGGAAGTTGGTAAACTTCAATTAAAAATCAATTAAAAATCAAACTGACTTTTAGAAAGGCATTTCGTTCGGCTCCCCATTATGCCGTCTAATCAATGAAAAAAGTACCTAAGATTGGGCACTTACCTTATTTTCAAGTTGATGATAATCTAAAAATGGCAACCGGAACCACAGTAATGCAGATTATGAACATTAAATAGCTGAGATGCACTTACTTTTAAAAGTGGGCATTAAAGGATGGTTTTGAATTATTGACTTTCTGGGTTAATGTGAGGCTGTGTCTTCAACTTTCCTTTTTGTAACCTTGCATGCAATACGTGTTGGCCTGGGTGTCTCTCAGGTACTGTGCATTTAGTAAGTGCGTACTAGCTGAATGGAATTGAATAAACTGGTTATTATTTGTATATCTATCGGGAGCTCCTTCTTACTTTCTTAATCTCTGCTGCTTTTAAAATTTGGGCAGTATTTTTAACAGTTTTAATTGTGTTACCAGTTAGGGATCTGGAACGCATCTTAAATGCTTGGAAAGATGTAGAAAGGCTTATCAGTGTCATAAAATTCTTCCTTAGGTGAAGTAAATGTTACATTGTGTGTGTGTTTTTAACTGTATATGTAGTGTTTTATTTATTAATATGAGTGTATAGAATTCTGTTATTTTCTCTATCTTTAAAATTTATATTTATTTCAAAAATTAATAGGCAATATTTAGAGAAGTTTTAGGTTCACAAAAAAATTAATCAGAAAGTACAGAGTTGCTACATATCTCCTCCCTCCCTGCATGCAGTTTTCCCTTTTTTTATATCTTGTATTAGTATGAAGTGTGTTTTTATTAGAATGCCATTGTTTTAGGACAGAGAAAATGACTGAAATGGATATATTGTGACTTGTCAGTTTTTCCCCATCAATAAAATGACAGCTACTTTTATTATCATTTCTGAATAACCTTAGTCTATGCATGGCTCCCCTTTGTTGTACCCTGACTTTAGTATTGGGAAACATAATAGGATAAATTGTAGCTATACTTTGAAAAAAATTGTGATAAATATACATAACGTAAAATTTACCATTTTAACCATTTTTAAGTGTACAATTCAGTGGCATTAAGTACATTCACAGTGTTGTGCAACCATTGCCACTGTCCATTTCCAGAACTTTTTCATCATCCCAAACAGAAACTCTTAGACAGCAATTCCCCATTCCCTGTTGCTCCTAGCTCGTGGTAACCTCTATTCTACATTCTGTCTCTATAATTTGCCTATTCTAGGTACCTCATATAGGTGGAATCATATAGCATTTGTCCTTTTGTGTTTGGCATATTTCATTTAGTTCATTTTCAGGGTTCATTCATATTGTAGCGTGTATCAGAATTTCCTTCCTTTTTAAGATTGAATAATATATTCCATTGTGTGTATATACAACATTTAGTTTATCCGTTCATCTCTTGATGGACATTTGGATGTTTCCACATTTTGGCTTTTGTGAATAATGCTTCTATGAACTTTGGTGTACAGGTATCTGTTTGAGTCCTTGCTTTCGATTCTTTTGGGTATATACCTAGGAGTGGAATTGCTGGTAATTCTGTGCTTAACTTTTCGAGGAACATCTAAGCTGTTTTCCAGGTCTGCTGCACCATTTTACATTCCCATTAGCAATGCACAGGGGTTCCAGTTTCTCTACATCTCCCCAACAATTGTTACTTCCCTTTGTTTGTTGGTTTGTTTTTTTGGTTTGTTTGATAATAGGCATCCTAATGGGGGTGAACAGGTATCTCATTGTGGTTTTGATTTGCATGTCCCTAAGAGTGATGCTGCACATCTTTCATTTGTGTATCTTCTTTGGAGAAATGTCTGTTTAAGCCCTTTGCTCATTTTTTAAATTGGTTTTTGTTTCTTTGTTGTTGAATTACTTAAAAAAAAAAGTTACTTTAAAAAGTTATTCTGTACGTGCATTAAATCTTTTATCTGAAAACCTTAATGGTTCTTAAAATGAATGCAATACTGAAATTTAAAAAATAGAAATTGGGGTAAATTCCCTGGCGGTTCAGTGGTTAGGACTCTGCACTTCCACCACAGGGGGTATGGAACTACCCGCATGCCCCGCAGTGCGACTAAAAAAAAATTAAAATAAATAAATAAATAAATAAAATAAATAAATAAATAGAAATTGAAAATTTCTGTTTTACACATGGATAAACAAGAAAGAGATTTTACATCTGAAAAAGGTTTCCAATTATTTAGTAAGTCACACTATATTAAGTTCTCAATTAGGTATATATCAATACTGAGAACTTATTTCCATAACCTCAGCATTACAAAGGTGCATGCATTAAATGAAGATCCTGTCCTCACCAATGAGTAAGATTAATGCTCCTGAACTTTCCTTTGTTTATAAAGTATTTTGTTAACATGGCTAGGAGCAGAGGAGCGGATTACTGGATGGAGAAAAAGGAAGTGTAGTATATACACATGAACTTGACCTGAATCAGTGTTCCCCAAGTGGCACAGAAGGCCAGTATGTGAGGAGGTTCACTTTGGGGCCTTATAGAAGAGCCAATTTGATTGGACATGGAAATAATGAAGGATTTTTGGAATGGAATGTAATAAAGGCAGGTTTAATGCACCAACTCGTACTCACATGACATATTAATAGTAATGGCATTAAGAGTAACTCATTATCAGATTTATTTATTCATTCACTGGATATTTATTTTTCTCCTTATAAATGTTAGAGATACATGAAGGAGCAAAACCCAAGCAGTTACTTGGTGATGGTTGCATAACTGTAAATTTACTAGACATTAAATTATACACTTGAAAAGAGTGAATTTTATGATATGTAAATTATACCTTAATAAAGCTGCTTTAAAAAAAAAAATCCCACCAGTGGACTTTAAGGAACTTATACTCTGTTGGGAGAAAGAAACTTTAAACAAACACAGAAAGGACTATATAATAAAACTTGTGATGAATGTTTTCGAGCCAAGGAATAACATGTCCTAAGAAAAATTGACAGGGGATATCATTAGGTTGGATGGGTTGGAGAAGGCCCCTCCATGAATGGGACTTGAGTAAGAGTGGAAGATGAGTAGGAGGAAGTGAGGGGGAGAGTGTTTGAGGCAAATGAACCAGCACATATAAAAGTCTTAGGTTGAGGAAGATGCAGTGGCTTGACAAGATAATTTAATGAAATTTATTGGATTTCTACTAGAGAAGGAAATACCCTAAATCTTTTCAGACAGGTTTTTACCTAGCTTTAGTGTATATTTTCCTTTTCTTTTGTATATGATGTGTAATAATTCTTAAATTTTTGGTTTTAAACAGTTTTCAGAGAGATGTCTGGTTTCTATTATTGCCCTTTTCTGGAATAGAAAAATAGAAAAACTTGAGTTGTTTACTTATTCTTAAAATATGTATTTTTGCTTTTATGTATCAAGCTGCTGTTCCATGTAATTGAAAAGTAAAAGTAAAAATAAAACTGAAAAACACTTGTTGATTGACATAGTAGGTGCTTAATATTTGGGGGGAAGGGTGGGGGGAGGTCCTTTTTGGACACCAGTCATAGTGGATTAAAAATTTGGAAAGGTGAAGGAGCTCAAATTTAGGATCAGATAAGATGGGAGAATTTTTTTTAAATTAATTAATTAATTAATTTATGGCTGTGTTGGGTCTTCGTATCTGTGCGAGGGCTTTCTCTAGTTGTGGCAAGCGGGGGCCACTCTTCATCGCAGTACGTGGGCCTATCACTATCGCGGCCTCTCTTGTTGTGGAGCACAGGCTCCAGACGCGCAGGCTCAATAATTGTGGCTCACGGGCCCAGCTGCTCCGTGGCATGTGGGATCTTCCCAGACCAGGGCTCGAACCCGTGTCCCCTGCATTGGCAGGCAGATTCTCAACCAGTGCACCACCAGGGAAGCCCAAGATGAGAGAATTTTTATAGCAAAAGCAGACCATCTTGTGGTTCATTATAGAATCACTTTTGAAACTAATGATTTCAAAAGGTATATATTTTTTCTGTTAAGGAGTATTCTAGTGTTTGAATAATGATTTTTGATTAGCAAGTACAGAATATTTAAGTGTTTTATGAATCACCTTTACGAAGTATCGTTTCATACATTTCAGTGAAATTTCAAACAATATTTTCAGTTTTGGTTGTAGTCATTGTTGCCTGAAAGAGCATCAGCCTAAAGGGCAGCAGACTTAGAGTTCTGCTCACTAGTTTAGTGACCTACTCACTAGTTAAGTGACTTTAAACCAGTTTCTTCAGCTCTCTGAGATTTTTTTTTTTCTTTTCTGAGAAAAAGTGATAATCTGCCATGCTTATCTCACAGGGGATGGTTGTGAGGATTCAGTTGGATAGTGAACTAGAAAGTATATCAGAAATGATAGCATCATTTCAGATACTGGAGTTCTGCTGTTGTGTAGTGTTCACAACCCAGGAAATAAAGATGAAATCATAATTTTTGCTCTCAAAGTTTATAATCAAGTGGGAAAGACAGATACAAAAAATAAGTATAGTCAGTGCTTTTTTGTTCATATCCCAGGTTCCTTTCTTTTCCCCCCCAGAGCAGTTTTTACACAAGTCAGTGCAAAAAGAGAATGTTGTTCTCTCAAGGGACCCATTTGGCTAGAACAAGTTGTGGAATTACCTCCAATGGTAAAAAAGGAAAAAAAAAAAGAAAAAAAAGTGTATTGTAGTTTTGTATTAAAAAGCAATAAGAAATGATATGCTAGTCTTCTTAAGACTGTAATCATTAGTGGGCCCTAGGTGAGCATGTTTTCAATGGAGAAACATGAAAGGTGAAAAGTTACCAGAATAGAGGAGTCTTGAAGAGTGAACATTTGTCAAAATTGAGATTATATGCATGCATATAATTGACTGGAATATGTGCTGTCTTTACGTATATATGCTTTCTCAGGTATTTTGTGTCGCCCTCTAAATTGTAGAGCTGTTTTTTTGTGGGGGGCCAGTCATTGTGTTGGTACTTAGTGGAAAGAGCTAATTTAACACATAACTCACTTTGACTTAATAGAAGATCATGCTAAAGTAGTGACCAGTGACCTTAGAGTGAATGTGGGGTAAAGGAACCTGTTGGGAGCCAGCTTGCTCCAGCACATCACAGGCTTACCCTTTCATCAGGAGACAGCATTTAAAGTGTCACCTTTTCTCATACTTTCATGAGTAAGATTAAACATCTCTCTACCACTCTTACCTGTTTTTCATGCACTGATATGTGAACCTTCAAAAACTCTAGATCTCACCGATAAATATCTCAGAAGGTCATCCTTCATCCTTTGGGGAAGTTTATCTACCTTGGAGACTAACTTCAGGTACCTATGGTTTCCTTGGCTTTTTGAATCAGAATTGTGGCTGATTTACAAGTAAATGTGAGAGGAAGTCTTTTTGCCTTTGTAATACTGCTCATTTTATTGTTCTGGTTTCTTAAGACTTAAATTACTGTCATTAGAAAGATTTGCAGTTAGATCCAGCAGCACATTCTAGCATCACCATTTACAAATTTTGAAGTTTAGCTCAGTGACATGAGGCTCACAGTACATGTAAAAGGGGAATAGTGCCTGCCTCATAGCATTCTTCTAGGTATGAGAAATAACTTGTGAAGTGCTTATAGATATTCCATAAATCATAGTTCCTTTCCGTAATTTTTTAAAAATTATAGTTGATTTACAATATGATTAGTTTTTAATATTATTTACAGTATTATTATTATTATACATTTCAGATGTACAACATAGTGTTTCAATATTTTTATAGATTATACTCCATTTAAAGTTGTTATAGGGGCTTCCCTGGTGGCGCAGTGGTTAAGAATCTGCCGCCTGCTAATGCAGGGGACATGGGTTCGAGCCCTGGTCCGGGAAGATCCCACATGCCGCAGAGCAACTAAGCCCATGCGCCACAACTAATGAGCCTACGCTCTAGACCCCATGAGCCACAACTACTGAGCCCACGTGCTGCAACTACTGAAGCCCGCGTGCCTAGAGACTGTGATCCGCAACAAGAGAAGCCACTGCAGTGAGAAGCCCGCGCACCGCAATGAAGAGTAGCCCCAGCTTCAAGCAACCAGAGAAAGCATGCGGGCAGCAATGAAGACCCAATGCAGCCAAAAATAAATAAATAAAGTTGTTATAAAGTGATTTCCTGTCTTGATTTGATTATTTTTGGTTATTGCTGGGAGTAGATATGGCAGCCACTTTTGATGTTTTTTGTTTTTTTAAAACATCTCTATTGGAATATAATTGCTTTACAATGTTGTGTTAGTTTCTGCTGTATAACAAAGTGAATCCGCTATACATATACATATATCCCCATATCCCCTCCCTCTTGCATCTCCCTCCCACTCTCCCTATCCCACCCCTCTAGGTGGTCACAAAGCACGGAGCTGATCTCCCTGTGCTATGCGGCTGCTTCCCATTAGCTAGCTATTTTACATTTGGTAGTGTATATATGTACCATGTATACATAGAAGTGTATTTATTTAGTTTTTAATCACTTAAGGAGGTGTTCTCCTCTTGTTAATCTTCTTAAATTTGAATAGTCAGTATTATTTGCTTCTTATTTATGTCTTTATTCAACATATATTTAATTAATTTATTTATTTTGTTGCACCAGGTCTTAGTTGCGACAGGTGGGCTCCTTAGTTGCGGCATGCATGTGGGATCTAACCCAGGCCCCCTGCATTGGGAGCACAGTGTCTTAACCACTGTGCCACCAGGGAAGTCCCTCAACATATATTTTAAACATTAAATTATGTGTTAAGGATTGAGGCAATACAAAGATGATACAGAGGTGATACAAAGATGAAATGACAGGGTTCCTACCTACAAGGATCCTCTCTTTTGAAAAAGAGATAGACATATTTTTAGATTCTATGGGATGTTTGCTAAAAAGGTAAGAGATACCCTAGGAGCAAAAGGAAGGAGAACTGTCTGCTTCAGGAAGTCAGGGAAGGTTTGACAGAGGAAGCTGGAGTTGAGACTTGATGGTGGATGGAAGTTTGGTGAACAAGATGGAATTGGTCATGGTGTTGAGTTAGGGCTCCAAGACAGAAAACAATGTGCACAGCTTGGGAGATGTGGATTGTGAATTTCAAGTAGTTAAGTATTCTTGGAGAGTAGAGTGAGGTGTAAGAGTGACAGGAAAGAAGATTTTACTGGTAGGTGAAGTACTTGTACACCACGTAATAGAATTTGCAGTTTACTGTGTACGTCAGAGGTTCTTAAAACTTTGTATGTATTATAATCACCCAAAGAGCTTATTAAACATACAGAGAGCCCAGACCAGGCTCTCATGGATGCTAGATTGGGGCTGTGGCTGTATATTGAACAAAACTTTCCCCATCCCCAGATGAAATTAGGAAACCAGTGCTATAGGTCACTGGTCTCAAAAGTGAGGTGCTGGCACTTTGAATGGGCAGGATGACCTATTAAAATGTGTGTGTAGGTGGAGGAGTAAAATTTATGTTTCTACTTATTTTTTATTTTATTTATTTATTTATTTTTGGCTGAGTTGGGTCTTTGTTGCTGCGCGCGGGCTTTCTCTAGTTCCGGCGAGTGGGGGCTACTCTTCGTTGCGGTGCGCAGGCTTCTCATTGCAGTGGCTTCTGTTGTTGCGGAGCACGGGCTCTAGGCGTGCGGGCTTCAGTAGTTGTGGCTTACGGGCTCTAGAGCACAGGCTCAGTAGTTGTGGTGCACGGGCTTAGTTGCTCCGCAGCATGTGGGATCTTCCTGGACCAGGGCTCGAACCTGTGTCCCCTGCATTGGCAGGCGGATTCTTAACCATTGTGCCACCAGGGAAGCCCTGTTTCTATTTATTTTTAATGTTCAATTTTTTTTTTCTTTTGCCACGCCATGAGGCATGTGGGATCTTAGTTCTCCAACCAGGGATCCAACCCGTGCCCCTTGCAGTGGAGCCCTAATCACTGGACTGCCAGGGAATTGTTTAAATGTTATTTTTCTGTATGTTTATTACGTGCATAATATACTAAGGTATTCATTATTCTACTTTAGAAATACACATACATGCATGAGAGGTATGCGCATAATCTTTTTCCTGTTCAAAAAATTTAGAGCCCAGGGCTCCAGGCATTGGAAAACAGTTGAGGAATTTTGTGCAGGGGAATTCAGGTTAGATTTGATGAGGATATCAGTGAGGAGAATAGATGAAGGGACTTAGTTACAGGGGATTTTATCTCCCTTTGGCTTTATTACTTTTGTTTTGCTTTGAAAGCTTGAAATCATGGGGGTTTATAAAATAATTGACTGTGGCCATGAAACCCTTGCCTGAATACTTTGCATAAAAGAGGGATAAGTGAGCTGTCTCAAGGTGAAATGTTTTGTTTAGTGAGTTGTAATCTGTAAAATATATGTGCTGTATCTAGTACCATGATTTGGGGAGTGTAGTTATACAAAATATACTTGATTCATTGCTCATTGTAGTTTTGTGGAATCACCATGGAGGAGGATTGTTCCCTCAACAAGTATGTTAAAGTGCACACAGGTGAACAAATCCTCAGGCACAGGGGTAATAATTGTTCCGATAAATACTTTATAATCTTTTTTTGTTTTTTAAGGCAAAGAAATTCCTCACCTTTTGAGTATTAGAGCTCTCTTTAAAAACTTTCTAGTCCTGGGACCTCCCTGGTGGCGCAGTGGTTAAGAATCCACCTGCCAATGCAGGGGACATGGGTTCGAGCCCTGCTCTGGGAAGATCCCACATGCCGCGGAGCAACTAGGCCTGTGCGCCACAACTAACTGTGCCTGCGCTCTAGAGCCCGCGAGCCACAACTGCTGAGCCCACATGCCACAACTACTGAAGCCCGCGTGCCCTACAGCCTGTGCTCCACAACAAGAGAAACCACCACAAGGAGAAGCCCGCGCACTGCAACGAAGAGTGGCCCCCACTCGCTGCAACTAGAGAGGGCCCGTGTGCAGCAATGAAGACCAAACGCAGCCATAAATACATACACACATATATACATACATACATACCAACGCAGCCATAAATACCTACATACATACATACATACATAAATACCAATGCAGCCATAAATACATACATACATACATACATAAATAAGCAAACAAGCAAGCAAACTTTCTAGTCCTGAATTCTCCTTTAGTTAGATATACTTTGATAAATTACTTAAGGGCAAAGTCAATATGAATTTATTTATTTTTTAACTTTTAATTTTATGTTGGAGTATAGTTGATTAACACTTGAGTCAGTTTCAGGTGTACAGCAAAGTGATTCACTTACACATATACATGTAACTATTCTTTTTCAAATGAATTTAATAGTAGATTTAAATGACTTGGTATTTTCCTGATCAGAGTAGCATCTATAGACATTTGACAGATAAGTTTATATGCTGTTGAGATGTTTAACTTTTCTGTTTGCTTGGTACTGTTAAGGATTCAGACAGATTGATGCCTTGTCAGTTTCTCAGGCCAGGAGGGAACCACAGATTTAGCATACTGGCAAATTTTGTAGTACCATCCTTGTTCAGTCAGAATGAAAGAAGTGCCTTTTCCTTTGTTTGATAAATTGCTTAGAGCTTACTAATGAAAAGATGAATGTATGGAGCAGGGGTACATTATCTCTGTTCCCAAAGTTTACCATCTTTATTGAGACTCAGCTCCCTCTTGGCTTTTCCCTCTTTTTGTACTAGTGATAGCACTTTTTTAGGTTTTGTTTTGTTTTAGCAATTTTTTAAAAAGTATTTATTTGGCTGTGCTGGGTCTTAGTTGCGGCATGTGAACTCTTAGTTGTGGCATGTGAACTCTTAGTTGCAGCCTGTGGGATCTAGTTCCCTGACCGGGGATCGAACCCAGGCCCCAGCATTGGGAGTGCGGCGTCTTAGCCACTGGACTACCAGGGAAGTCCTGTTTTAGCAATTATTGAAGATGATTGAGGTAGCTCTTTTAAACTTTTCTGTGTGAATTGTATCCCTATTTTGTCAAAAGCATTTTGGGCAAAAGTGACTTTTCTTTTTCCTTTCTATTCAGTTTGAAGGTAGAACATTTTTACATGAAAGTGATAATTTATTTTTGCAGATACCCCTCTTAACCACAGGTTGTTTTATTTGTAAAATGATGAAAGTTTATTAGTATATTGCAGATCTACTCTTATTACCATTATACTGTTTTGTAAAATTATTTGCTCTGAAAAGACTTTCAACTAGTGTTAAAATTTATAAAGTCTTCAGCGTTTTATCCCTTTTTTTTTTTTTTTAGTTATGCTCTATAGAAATTGTAGTAATTTCTGGATGTGCTAGATAGCATAGAAGGGCCAAACAGGATTGGTTCTTGAAATGTGGTTAAAAAAATATTATATTTTTGGGGACTTCCCTGGTGGTCCAGTGGCTAAGACTCCGCCTTCCAATGCAGGGGGCCTGGGTTTGATCCCGGGTCAGGGAACTAGATCCCACGTGCTGCAACTAAAGATCCTGCGTGCTGCAACTAAAAGATCCCGTGTGTGGCAAATAAATCCCGTGTACTGCAACTATAAATAAATAAATAATTAGTTTAAAAAACCACAACAAATACATTTAAAAAAAAAAGAAATATTTTATTTTCCTTTTGTGGATGGAAAAGCATATTTTAAAATGTCATATTTTATAATAAAAGTTTAATATTCAATAGTTAATATATTAAAATGATGCTATGCCTTTATTCATGTGAGTTTTCTCTTTTTAATTTTTCCTGCTTTATTGAAGTGTAATTTATATACAATCACATTCACCAATTTAAAATGTTTAGTTTAATAAGTTCTGACAAATGTATTAAGCATGTAACCACCACTACCACAATCATGACATAGAACATTTCCATCACCCCCAAAAGTTCTCAGTGCTTTTTAATTTTCTCATCAGTGAAATGAATATAATGAAAGTATGTACTTCCATAGGATTGTTGTAAGGATTAAATGAATTAATATATTTGAAGCCCTTAAGGTAGTTCCTGGCTCAGTAATAGCTCAGTTAATGCTATCTGCTGTTATCCGTGGTATTGATGTTGGTGTTACATCCTTTAAAAAAAACTGTCACTACTAATTTTATTAGAAACTTAAGACTTTTCTTTTTAAACACATTTTAAAATTTATTTTATTTATTTGTTTTTGGCTGCGTAGGGTCTTCGTTGCTGCATGTGGGCTTTCTCTAGTTGCAGTGAGTGGGGGCTACTCTTCGTTGCGGTGCGCGGGCTTCTCACTGCTGTGGCTTCTCTTGTTGTGGAGCACGGGCCCTAGAGTGCAAGGGCTTCAGTAGTTGTGGTGCGTGGGCTCAGTAGTTGTGGCTCACAGGCTCTAGAGTGCAGGCTCAGTAGTTGTGGCGCACGGGCTTAGTTGCTCCGCGGCACGTGGGATCTTCTGGAATTAGGACTCGAACCCGTGTCCCCTGCATTGGCAGGCAGATTCTTAACCACTGCACCACCAGGAAGTCCTGATACTTAAGACTTAAAGATTCTTTGCTGTTAAGAAAGGTGTGTTTGTTGCTGTCATGTATATCAGCGGTCCCCAACCTTTTTGGCACCAGGGACCAGTTTCGTGGAAGACAGTTTTTCCACGGTGCAGGGGTGGGGATGGTTCAGGAGGTAATGTGAGTAATGGGGAGCAGTGGGGAGCGGCAGATGAAGCTTCGCTCGCTCGACTGCCACTCACCTCCTGCTGTGTGGCCCGGTTCCTAACCAGGGTTGGGGACCCCTGATATATATGTGTATGTAACCATATGTATATGAATAGAGTGTAGAAGTATTTTGAGCCTTCGCAGAACTCAGGTTGATAGCTAGTATATGAAGGTACACTTTCCTGAATGTACCCATTAGTCAGCTTATTGATAATTGGTATTTAATTGCATTATTTTTTATCACTCTTGTCTCATGGTAAAGTATGTGATATAAAATTCAAAATGGTTTCTTATTTGTTGTCAGTACCACCATGCTAGGCAACTGTCACTTGTATTTAAAATGATTTTGCTGTTTTGATTTATAATAAAATTATGCTTTCAGAAATCCTTGGTTATTTTGAAAGTCTGCACATTGTATTCTCTTGTGTCAAGCCTTTAATTAACTGCTTTGTTTGCATTTTATTGACTGTATCTGTTCAGACATTTCATCAGATCTCTTTGGCATATTTTTCTGTGGTACCTGACCTGCTGCTATTTTCTTTTCCATTTTTCTTTTCTTCAAAAACGGGATATTGTAGTTTAGATGTTGCATTAGTTTTCTAGGGCTTCCGTGATAAATTACTAAAAATGGGGTGACTCTAGAATAGTAGAAAAATTTCTCTCACAGATCAGGGGGCCAGGAGTCTAAACTCAAGGTGTGGGCAGGGCCATGTTCCCTCTGAAGGAAGAATTCTTCCTTGCCTCTTCCATCTTTTGGTGGCTCCTGGCATTTCTTGTCTTTTGACAGCATAACTCAATTTCCGCCTTTGTCTTCACGTGGCCTTCCTCCCCTCTGTGTGTCTCTGTGTGTCCTGTCTCCTTCTTATAAGCACACTAGTGATTGGATTAAGGACTCCCCTAAATCAAGGTGATTTCATCTTGATATCCTTAACTAATTACATTTGCAAAGATCCTGTTTTCAAATAAGGTCACATTTTGATGTTCCAGGTGGACATGAGTTTTGGGGAGACACTTCAACCTAGTACACATATAAAGGAAATATTTACATGATTTAAGCTCTGAAAAGGGACAGGAAGCAGTACTAAATCATGTCAGAAACAACTTTGCATTTTGCAGGAATGTTATTTTGGGCCACTCTAGTCTGAATGCCTTCAGCAGTGTTCTCTGGATAGAGGTCTGAAGTGAATAGTCGTTGGCTGCTAGGGCTCGGAACATAGGCATGCTTTAAAAGTGCCTTTTAGCAAAATAACAACAACAACAACAACAAAACAAACAAAACAAAACAAAAGTACCTTTTAGCAGGCTATGAATGAATGACCTCCTAAAATATGTATGACTCTGGTCAGTTTGAGAGATAAAATGTGAGAGTCTGTGGTACTTTAAATCGTCAGAATTTACACGGAGTGATAGTATAGTATAGTAATAAAGAGCAAGGACTAGGAGTTACACTCCCTGGATTCAGATTCTGCCTCTGACCCGTATTAGCTGGGTGGATTGTGGTTAAATTGTTGAGCCTCTATGCAGTGTCTCATTAAAATAAGTCATAATACTGTATCAATACGTGTATAGTGCATAGAAATACCTGGCACATAGTATCAGTAATTGCTCATTTAATGTTCGCTGCTGCTGTTTTCATCATCGTGATGATGCCCTTTGTTTTTCCAGTAGTAAGGATGAATTTGTACTGATGAACTCATGGATTCCTACCCAGCATTGCCTTAGGAAAGATGTGCTTTTCAGATTGTTTGCTTAGAGGTTGGGAGTAGTAGAGAAGACAGGATGAGATAACTGGTTTCTGGTTTCACTAAACAAGTACACTAAACCTGAATAGCCATTTTCGTGATATAGAACTTGCCATTTAAAAAAATATATTTATTTATTTGGCTGCGCGGGGTCTTAGTTGCAGCACGTGGGATCTTCATTGAAGGCATGCGGGATCTTTAGTTGCGGCATGTGGGATTTAGTTCCCTGACCAAGGATCGAACCCAGGCCCCCTGCATTGAGAGCGCGGAGTCTTAGCTACTGGGCCACCAGGGAAGTCCCTAGAACTTGCCTTTGACAAAGTCTTCTAATGAGTCTTCATTTATTGTACATCAAGCAGATCCCCTTTCCTTTATGTCATGAGGGTATCAACCTGACTTTTAATGTAAGTTCATTAAACGTCTTATCCCTGAAGTTAACCTCCCTAAAGGATCTTATATAAACTTTGAAGTTGTTTTTCACATGAATAGACTACATGTTTTAGTAGGCATTTCAGGATGTTTTGGAAGTAATCATCTACTAAAGATGTGTTGTGGGAATGTGGTTTTCCTTCCCCTCGGTTTTTAATGTTCTTCCTGGAGGTATATGTAACTATTAAGACATTTTTGAAAACCACACTGAATGATAATACTCTTCTGCTTACCTGAAGCCTCTTGAGAAGAATCTTGCAGTTTACTGAGCTTGTTAGATTTTAAATAGATTATTAGAATTTACAGAAGATGAGACCAAATATTAAACATACTGCCGAACAGGTTTTCGCCTCTCTCCTGTCTCTCCTCGGCCTGTTTTGCTGGTCTTTTAACATTATGTAAAGAAGAGAAGGAAACTGATTTTCTTTCTAATGCATGCATGTATTTTCTCAGTGAAATGTAACATGTGTTTAGGTGTTATTTTATATAAGGAAACCTGGGCTTAGAGACATGGAAGCTGTTCAGGATCACATCTACAGAATGATGGAGTTGATACTTGAATATGTGCCTTTCTAGTTCTTTTCCAACATGTGCTATTGCCTCTCTAAATTAGAAAGCTCAGACAACTATGTTCTTGTTAACAAAATATTTGTTGTATACAAAGAAAAGAGTAATGTATATAAGTTTAGTTCCAAGCTTAACTCATGTCTTCCTCTCTTTGACCTAAAAATGCTTCCATGTTTAGTTCTGAGTATATGAGGATGGAATAGAACTGGGTGGGATATGTGTGTGTGTACAAATGAAGGGTCCATTGAGGAAAAATGGATTATTAGAACGGTGTAGTCCCTGAAGATGTGTACTGTCAGAGATTGTCCTGTGCGGTTCCTTTATTTGTTTATCTTTAGCAGAAAGATTCATACCCGGGTTAGCCATTATAATTTCAAAGCTTGTGCAAGGTTTTGCCTGTGACTAGGTCACAGACAGATCTTTGAGGCAGAAGAATGCTTTTCATTATAGGGACCTTCCTCAATGGACTTCACTGCTTATTCTAGTCTCTTCTCACAGTTAAAGATGTTGTGGGAAATTAAAAGAACTGTTTTTTTCTTCTAGATTAACTGCTGAAGTACTGATCGAGTTCTGTGTTTCTTCAATGAGGAACTACAGGCTGATCTTCTGCCATAATCTCAAACAACCATAAATGACAAAAGAATGCTTGCTCATTGAGGGTAGCTGGTGCAGAAACCATTTTTTAAACTTAGGTGTTTAAGTACTCAAAGGTAAGTTTCCGCAATGGTAACTATCCCATACTTATATATCCACAGAGATTTTGGAGTTTATCTACTATTGCTGCTATTGGATTATTAACTTAAGGTTTTGTAGTTATTAGCGGGCATCAGTTGTGTTAAAGAATGGATTTTGCTTGTCTAAAACTATTTAAATTTATGGCATTTTGCTGCCCCTAAGTTAATTTCTACTGTTTCTGTAAGTTAGATGGATTTGTTTTCCAGTCACGATGTCTCTTGATCCAGTGGGTACACCTGTTATACATATGGACCTTATTTGTATAAACTTTAGAATATTGAGCTTTTTTTTTTTTTTCTGCTCTGTTATCTTTCTCTTGTAGTATGAAAGGAATTGTTTCTCTGAGGTGATGAAAAAAGCCCATTTTGTTCATTATCAACTTTTGAAAAAAGTTTTCCATTCCTTTAAAAATACTCCTTTCTCCACATAAAATAATAAATTATTATTTTATTTTATTTTTATTTATTTATTAAAAAAATTTTTTTGGCCATGCCGCACAGCTAGTGGGATCTTAGTTCCCCGACCAAGGATAGAACCTGTGCCCCCTGCAGTGGAAGCGTGGAGTCCTAACCACTGAATCTCCAGGGAATTCCCATAAATGATTATTTTAGAAAATGAATTTTTTTTGAGATTACTGTATTTGTTCTTTGATGCTTCATAAATTGGAAACATTGTTTTCTCCCACTGCTTCTTTATTGATCACAATTCCTGCAAAGACAAATTATTTATTTCTTCTGAACTAGCCGGGCTATGGAAGTTTTTCTTTTGAATAATTATGAAACAGCAGGATTGATAAAAGAACATTTTCATTGAAGGTTGATGACTAGAACTGAAAAATTTCCTTTGTTTATAAAAACATATTATGGCTGCTCTGTCATGTAGAAATAAGAACTGGTTAATCTTGTCCTTATTAGCCCATCATTTTTTAAAAAATGATTCTCTCCTCTTTGGATGCTTATGAATTGAGTGGTTAGATGACCTTCATAGAGCAGAGTCCAGAAATGATTAGGTTTGGCTTTTTACTTGTGTGGTTAATAAACTTGGTCAGTAAGGTCCTGTTAGAGCAGAATTTGCCCCTTACTTTGTCTTTGAGATACTAACGTCCTCTGCGAAGTTTAATGATCAGTTTTGCCATTGTTTGGTAAATATACAAACACTAAAGAGAACATTCAGAACTAACTTCACATGGTAGAGAAAATGCTTAGATGATTGTATTGAGCTTTATTTGTAGAACACACTATGGGCCTGGTAACTGGAACATATTTAATAGACGAGAACACATTCAGGTGTAAAGCCTTTTTCTTTAATGTATTTAGTCATATTGCCACCTGTTAATCATTATAGTCTTTTTTTTTTTTTTTTTCTTTTATTTGGCAGAAAAGACAGCTTTGATTTCTGGCTGCAAAAAAGATATGAGGAAGAGCTCCTCCCCTTCCTTGAATAACTGCAACTCCGTTCTTGCTAACAAAATATTTGGAATTCCACTTGATGAGCTGCAGCAGGGAGGACATCCAGACAATGAGGTTCCGTTCATAGTCCGCCACGTAGTGGACTATATTGAGGAACATGGTATACATTTCCTTACTTTGAGGGCTAGCCTTTGTTTTAATAAACACAACTTATCCATTTTTGACCTTGGATTTTTTTTTTCGGTATTCAATGTCCAAAATATAGTGAGGAAAAACAATGGAAATTCTTTTTAACATTTCAGTGTGTCTTTATTACTTAAAAATCATATACTCAAAAATGCCCAGTTTAGAGCATATTTTAGTGGGAGGGGTGATAGTAATATTTTTAATGGATATAAAGGGGTGGGATAAAATAGAATATCCCTCAGGACAGAGATAGTATACGTTTCTAGATGTGTAGTTTGGAGGTGGTTAGCCCAATCAGGGGAGCCAAGAACGGCTTTCCCAAAGTATGAGTATATTAAGTTGATTGGAGAATGAATATATATGGTAGTTGAAGTTGAAGCTTATTTAATTTTTGCCTTGAAATAATGTAGGAGGTCTGGAGCAACAAGGACTTTTTCAAGTCAATGGAAATGCTGAGACAGTGGAGTGGCTTCGGCAGAGATACGACAGTGGAGAAGAGGTGGATTTGGTTAAGGAAGCAGATGTTCCCTCGGCTATTAGTCTTCTTAGGTTTTTCCTTCAAGAACTTCCTGAACCTGTTATCCCTGGCAGTTTGCATATTCACTTGATGCAGCTTTCTCAAGGTAACATAATTTGAATCTTATCAGTCAGTCGCTTAACATTTAATTTCAAAGTCTTTACCTTTTAGAAATCTTGACATATAAGCAGTAATTATAGTAATTCTGAGATTAATTTCTTAAGTTCCCATTTGGGGACATATGCCCTTTGGGGCTATATTATCTAGTTAAGGGAATTGCAACCTCTTAGATTCCTGTAGTGCTATTTACTTTTTATGATTGGTCTTAGTAAGCCTAAGATACATAGTGATAAGGAGAAGGAGGAAAGGCAGGAGACAAGAACAAAGAGTAGGAGGGAAGAGGAAGAAGAAAAAATATATGTGTGGCAGAATGACCCATAATAGTCAGTGGTGTTGGTTAGTGGTGATGTTACTATGTTTATCCTTGGTTTGATAGAACATCCTAGCAAAAACCAGAAGACAGCTTTGATTCTAAGTTTGGAATATACCTAAAGCTTTTCTTGGACACCTGCCTGAAGGAAATAAAATATCAAATTGGACGTCAGACTACAAGCCAAATAAAGAAAAAAATTGGTTTGTTTCTGTTGGGTTAGTTTTTTGGTGGTGACTAAAAATAGGGCTTAGCTGGGATGGACAAGAAAAATAAAGGTAGAGGTATGCAGAAAGGTAAAAGAACCAAGAAGTGAGGAGATGCTTCTTTTCCTTGAGCCAGATGGTATTCACTGGTATTCATGTGTACATAATGGAGTGACATGCTTCGTTATATAGGAGAATTTATGAAGTTGGCATATAATACAGTTGACTTTTGAAAAACATGGGTTTGAACTTACATACATATTTTTTCAATAAATTTATACTACAGTACTACATGATCTGCAATTCGTTGAATCCACACATGCAGAACTGTGTGGAGGGATATGGAGGGCCTGCTGTAATGTTATACACAAATTTTCAGTGGTGTGGAAGGTCGGCATCCCTAACCTCTGTGTTCAAGGGTCAACTGTATAATACATTTCTTGGATTTTAAAATTATTTTTTCTGGCTTTTGTGTTATGGAATCTCTTTAATTTTTTGAATTGGGGCTTCTACAGAAATTCAGTGATGTTAAAAAAATTATAACTACTTCCTTAATCCCTATCACTGTCAGAGCTGGACTTTTTGTATGTTTGTGTGTATCCTTAAGCAGTGTATGGGCAGAGAAGGAGGATTTCCTTTTGAGAGTATTTATCCATCTTTTTCTTACATTTAAACATGAGCCTGTATTAGTGGATGCCTCTTATTTGTGTGTAAAGGTCAATACAAAGATATTTTATGATCCTCTTATGTATGTTTTCCTCTGTACAGCTAGATAATAAGGCTCACTTTGTACTTGCTCTATTCAGGAATGGTTAGCCTGATTCAGTTTTGTTCTTTTATTGTGCCACCTGGATCAAAGAACAGGTTTCAAAATGAAGTGTCATCAATAATGTCACCTTTCTTTCTTTTTTTCTCTCAACAAATACTATATTTTTTTGTTCTGAATTTCTGAATCCATTTCAAATTTCTTTTCTTAGGAGTAGGAATTTTTTCAAATGTTTATATTCAGTCACCTAATAAGCACTTTGCATTCATTAAATATATAGTGAAACTGATGTGTTAGAGTTTTTTGAGCCCTTTTTGTGTCTCTAGAGCCATTCATTTTGTTTTTATAGTGTTAGGGTTCCATTTTCCCTGTGTTAGCAAATTGTAGACAAGTCTTTTAAAGTTCCAAGAATCAGATAATCTTTCAGTTTTGATTGAAAATTTATAAATGAATAAGTGGAATAAGATTTAATGATGATAAAGTTACTGCCTCTCATTGATGCTACCAATCAGAAGCTATTTTGTCAGTAAGATTGTCATTTTGATTGGTATTCATTTAAAAGTATGACAGCATCATGCACTGTGTTATTTATGGAATTGCAATATATATCTTACTAATTAATTATTCTTATGTCAGCATTCACGTGTGAAGGAATTTAGGCATGCAAAAATGCTTGTGGCCCATTTGTTATAAGGAATCCACCATTCTCCTCCATTCCCCACTTATATAATCATTAGCATGGGTATGTATGCATGCACACACACCCGTATATACACCCGTTTCTTTAATAGCTATGCAGATAGGTGTGGCAGTACTTGAGGTGATATTTGCATTTCTGTTGTGGTAAAATCTATGTCCTCATCCTTCAATAATTCTTTTGGGAAGGTGTCTAGGTCTCTGGAAAAGTTCCTCTCTCCATTTATTGTAGGCAACTATAATGTTAATATTTTAATTGACGTTCACAAATACATGAGATTAATGCTTTTAAGATCATAGAGGCAGCATGTAGTTGCATTTGAGTTAGTGTTCTTTAAAAAGTGGTTTTCATTTTCTGTGGTAGCAGGACATTGCAAAGTGGCATTTCTGGTGTGGTTTGATCTTTTATTTAGACCAGGATTTCACAGCCTTGGAACTCCTGATATTTGGGGCTGGATAATTCTTTAGTATAGGGGTTATCCTTGAATTTTAAGATATTTAGTAGAATCCCTGGCCTCTGTCCACTAGATAGCACTAGTACCCCTTTCCCCCAAGTTATGACAGCCATTCGATTCATTGTCAGATGTTACCAACCATTGGTTTAGCCCATGATAGTTTGTCCATTTACTTATACATTATGTTTTGGTAGAAAACACAGTTCACAGTTCTGTGAATTTGTTGTAAAATTTACAGAAACTGTTAAAATGCTTGAAAGAATTCTTAGGGGAATCTTCTTTGATACCTACATATATTTTTCCTGGTTATGATCGAACTAGGAAGTAGGCCCAAAAGGAAAAAAAATTTAAGCGGGTGTGTTTTTAATACAAACACACACACGGAAATGCTCCTCTGCCTTATTTGAAGACTGGTAGGTATAAATATTTTAGAAGGAGGCTGGTAGGTATAAATATTTTTGAATACTAGAAGTGTTCACTAACAAAAGTAAAGCAGCATGAACAGTATTTCAAGTAAAACCAGTATAGCCCACGATCTTACCACCTCATCAAGGCAGCATCTTTTTCAGTTATTGTGTATTTATTCAGCTTCTTCAACTAACTTATAGAACCCCTGCTGTGTGCCAGGCACTGTTCTAAATTCTGGGAATGCAGAAGTGAACAAAACCGGCTAAAAATCTCTGCCATCATAGAGCTAAAAATTCTAAAAGGGCATAAGGAGAGTTAGAGGAAAAATAGATGATAAGCAAAATAAATACAAGGGTATGTTAGATGATAAGTGCTATGTAGCTAGAGAGGATGTTATGTAGAATTTGTCATTGTTGATGTAGTCATCATTTTGATAATATTAATTGCATATATTTTTTGAGTTGATACATGTGATTTTTCTTAAATAATCCTTTTCTGCTAAATTTAGGTTGTTAAAAATTTCCACCAATTGTAGTCGCGGTAATCTAAAAAACATTAATTCAAGGACTGTTCCAACCAATTATAAAGTCAAAGTACCTGGGCAGTTGGTAATATTATGAAATATTGAAGAATTCTTATTGGTTGCATTTTAAATTTTAAGTAAAACTCGTGTGACTATAGCCTTTTCTGTAAACATCTTAGAGTTGTGTTATTTTGCAGAGATGGCCAATATTAGGATCATAACCTTTTACCAAGAATTTTTTTCCCTCAAGAATTAATTTTTAAATTAATTTTAAGAACCTCGAGAAAAATAAAGAATGAAATATAATTGGGTTAACTTTCTCTGTTGGAGCAATAAGTTACTTTATTTTCAGGGTAACTCTGAGAAATTACTTCTCCTAAGTGGGGCCCTCACCAGTCAGGGAGTTGATACAGGCCTAATTTCTGTTAATGAAAACTCATTGACCTAAACACAGGGCCTAGCTTCTGGTAGTTGAAAATTCATTTGGTAAACAGAAAACAACATCAACTTAGAGGAGAAAAACAACTTAGAAGTGGAATTCGTACTTATTTAGTTCTGTTGATATTGCTGAAATTAATTGTTCTTTTCAGAATGTTAAAAGAAGAAAGTCTGTCTCTTATTCTGTTCCTTCCTTGTTTTTTCTTTCATTCTAATACTATTAGCTGTTTAAATTGCTTCTCATCTTTGCTTGTTAGTGGTTGGTGTTGACTGATATTGGCCAGTGCATTTTGACTTCTTAGAGTTGGCACTAATTTGGAAACACAGGTACAGTCATGCAAGAGACAGTATGATGAGAATTTAAAAAAATAGAGAATTGGGGCCAGTGAGTAATAGATGAGGAAAACATCCTCCAACAGTTGAAAGGTTGTGTACCTTCTCAAATTCTTCCAGTTAATAAGTGAAATGCAAAGCCCTGAGGGATTTGGCCTCTAGTAGAGGAAGTGGTTTATGTAATTGTTATAGTAAAAGGGTTATATGGGTGTAGCAGTGTGAACCTGGCAAAATATCTGAGCTTTGCTTTTACTTCATTAAAGAAACCTGTCATTATGTTTTATAGATTATAATAACGAAGATGAATTTGGAAGAAAGTTGAGGTTCCTCTTGCAACAGCTTCCACCTGTTAATTACAGTTTGTTAAAGTTTCTGTGTAGATTTTTAGCCAATGTAGCATCACATCATGAAGAAATTTGGTCTGCAAACTCTTTGGCTGCTGTCTTTGGTCCAGATGTCTTCCAGTAAGTTTTTTCACAAATTTTTGTTTGATTAAAAAAATATATATATTTGTGAAATAGAATCATTGTACTGTCTCCCAAGGGTCATAGGTTGCTTGATGAACCATTATTTTTTATAGTAGATCTGATTAATCCTTCCAGCATTTCTGTGAACAGGGTACAAGTTAGGTAGGCTTTACAAATGGGAAAACTGAGGCACAGAATGATGGCATAAATCGCTCAGGTCTATAAAGTGACTCATTGCTTGTCTTCAGACTTTACCTGTGATTGATTTAAGAACTCTCAATTCAGTTTGGACTTTTATTCTTAGTATTTACACAGATGTGGAAGATCTGAAAGAACAAGAAATAGTGAGCAGGATAATGGCTGGACTTCTGGAAAATTACTGTGATTTTTTTGAGAATGAAGAGGAAGATTTTTCATCTAATGATTTGAGTTCAATTACTGAACAGGTGAGAATATTTAAAATATACTTGGAGGGAGTTTTTGTTGTTGTTGCTTTTTAAAGAATTTGCTCTTAAGGGCTTGGCCCAAACTTAGGTGGAATTTTTAAGTACTAAACTGGAAGTAATTTTCTTGATTATTATATGTAATCATAGGTGATATATCCATGTAGTATATGAATGTGATCTTTTTTCTGAACAACTTCTTGTCCTCAATTTGGATATGGAAAAGTAATTGAAACCAGAGTGTATGGTAGAGCTTTTGTGGACGTTTTTGTGTTTTTCTTCTGTTAAATTAAGCATTGTTTATTTTGTAAGAATAGTGTGCTTTTGTTTTTGCAAAGAAACTGCTTGCGTAGAGGAATGCAGGCAAAGGTTGAGAATTAGAAGGTAGAGAGAAAGATTGAATACAAAGTTGACAGAAACTTAAAAATGTTTTTCTTGATTGAAGTACCAAGTCAGTATAGCAGTGCAAACATTGTCATTAATGGGAAGCATCAAAAGAGTAATAGTTTAGATTACAGATAATGTTTTAAATCTTGTGACTCTCGAATTTAAAACCCATTTCTCAAACATTATATTTTGTTGTTACTGCTATGCCTTGATGGTTGAGACTGCAGAAGGATCCTAGTTAGTTTCTTCTTTTTTACAATTAATTAATTAATTAATTTTTGGCTGCGTTGGGACTTCGTTGCTGCGCGCGGGCTTTCTCTAGTTGTGCGAGCGGGGGCTACTCTTCTTTGCGGTGCGCGGGCTTCTCATTGTGGTGGCTTCTCTTGTTGCAGAGCACAGGCTCTAGGCATGCGGGCTTCAGTAGTGGTGGCACGCAGGCTTAGTAGTTGTGGCTCGCGGGCTCTAGAGTGCAGGCTCAGTAGTTGTGGCGCACGGGCTTAGTTGCTCTGCAGCATGTGGGATCTTCCCGGACCAGGGCTCGAACCTGTGTCCCCTGCATCGGCAGGCGGATTCTTAACCACTGCTCCACCAGGGAAGCCCCTAATTTCTTCTTTATAAGAAATGATAATATTGATTCTGACTAATTGTAAGTGACTGTAAAGCCACATTAATTCAGACTTCTCAGGTTTAGAATTTGTGATATAGATCTGGAGGTTTTTCTTTTGTGCTTAAGTGAAATGATTTGTCAAGCAAACTTTTATATTAAAGCCTATGATGTATTTTGAGTGTGGGGTGGGGCTGCTACCTCTTTTTAATGACTAATAATTCACCTGGTTAAAAATAAACAAGGTAAAATACACAGTAAAATGTCCTATTCTTACCCATGCCCACCCTCTTCCTCTCATTGTTTTTTTATGTGTTTTCCAGAATTTCTTTATGCAAATATAAGTAAATATTTCCTCTAAGTATTTTTTAACAGGAAAGTAGCATACCATATACACTATTCTGCACCTTATTTTTTTAAATCAGTTAACAGTGTATCTTGGTGATGTTTTATTGGAATGTAGAGAACATATTCGTTTTTTTAAACATCTGTGTAGTTCCCTATTGTATGGATGTAACATATAATTTATTTGATTCATAGTACCTGTATCCACTTGAAAAGGTGATAGTATATCCCGGTTTTCTCAGAGTAGTCCTAGTTTATATTTGCTTTCTAATGTAATTATTAGTTGCTCCTCTTTTCACTCAGATGTATCCAGGTTTAGATGATTAATTATATGGTTATGCTATTTATTGATGGACAGTGGATTACATCCCTTCATTTGTTCTTAAACTATAAAGTAGCATCTCTTGAAAGTTTATCATACAGATTTTCATTCATTCTCATAGGTGTTGGCTCAGATTATATGAATTAGGAGTTTTATTTCCTGTGTAGCCCAGCTTTTATTTAAAAGGGTTTCTATACTGTTGTGAACTTTTATAGATAAGTCTTTTTAATATTTGGGGGTTATACCTTCCTTAGGTTGGTTGGTTGGTTTTGTTTTTTATTGAAGTATAGTTGATTTACAATATTGTGTTAGTTTCAGATGTACAGCATAGTGATTCAGTTATACATATATTTATGTAGCTATTCTTTTTCAGATTCTTTTCCCTTATAGGTCATTACAAAATATTGAGGATAGTTGCCTGTGCTATACAGTAGGTCCTTGTTGGTTATCTATTTTATGTATAGTAGTGTGTACATGTTAATCCCAAACTCCTAATTTATTGCCCCTCCCCCCCATTGGTAACCATAAGTTTGTTTTCTATGTCTGTGCGTCTATATCTGTTTTGTAAATATGTTCATTTGTATCTTTTTTTTTAAGATTCTACATAGAAGCAATATCACATGATATTTGTTTTTGTCTGGCTTACTTCACTTATGATAATCTCTAAGTCCATCCATGTTGCTGCAAATGGCATTATTTCGTTCTTTTTTTTTTTTTTTTTTTTTATAAAGTATTTTTTTTTTTTAATTTTTTTTTTTTTAATTAATTAATTTATTTATTTTTGGCTGTGTTGGGTCTTCGTTTCTGTGCGAGGGCTTTCTCTAGTTGTGGCAAGCGGGGGCCACTCCTCATCGCGGTGCGCAGGCCTCTCACCGTCACGGCCTCTCTTGTTGTGGAGCACAGGCTCCAGATGCGCAGGCTCAGCAATCGTGGCTCACGGGCCCAGTTGCTCCGCGGCATGTGGGATCCTCCCAGACCAGGGCTCGAACCCGTGTCCCCTGCACCGGCAGGCGGACTCTCAACCACTGCGCCACCAGGGAAGCCCATTTCGTTCTTTTTTATGGCTGAGTAATATTCCTCTGTGTGTGTGTGTATGTGTTTATCACATCTTTATCCATTCATCTGTCAATGGACATTTAGATTGCTTCCATGTTTTGGCTATTGTAAATAGTGCTGCTATGAACATTGGGGTGCATGTATCTTTTTTTTTTTTTTTTTTTTTTTAAAATTTTTTTTATTTATTTATTTATTTTTAATTTATGGCTATGTTGGGTCTTCGTTTCTGTGCGAGGGCTTTCTCTAGTTGTGGCAAGTGGGAGCCACTCTTCATCGCTGTGCGTGGGCCTCTCACTATCGCGGCCTCTCTTGTTGCGGAGCACAGGCTCCAGACACGCAGGCTCAGTAATTGTGGCTCACGGGCCCAGCTGCTCCGCGGCATGTGGGATCTTCCCAGACCAGGGCTCGAACTCGTGTCCCCTGCATTAGCAGGCAGATTCTCAACCACTGCGCCACCAGGGAAGCCCGCATGTATCTTTTCGAATTAGAATTTTCATCTTTTCCAGATACATGCCCAAGAGTGGGACTGCTGGATCATATGGTAACTCTATTTTTAGTTTTTAAGGAACCTCCATACTGTTCTCCATAGTGGCTGTACCAATTTACATTCCCACCAACATTGTAGGAGGGTTCCTTTTTCTCCTCACCCTCTCCAGCATTTATTTCTTGTAGACTTTTTGATGATGGCCATTCTGACTGGAGTGAAGTAATACCTCATTGTGGTTTTGATTTGCATTTCTCTAATAATTAACGATGTTGAGCATTTTTTCATGTGCCTGTTGGCCATCTGTATGTATTTTTTGGAGAAATGACTATTTAGATCTTCTGCCCATTGGTTCTTTTTTTTTTTTTGATATTGCACTGCATGAGCTGTTTGTATATTTTGGAAATTAATCCCTTGTCGGTTGCATTGGTTGTAAATATTTTCTCCCATTCTGAAGGTTGTCTTTTTGTTTTGTTTATGGTAAGTTTAAGTTTAATTAGGTCCCATTTATTTATTTTTGTTTTATTTCCATTATTCTAGGAGATGAAGCCAAAAAGATACTGCTGCGATTTGTGTCAGAGAGTGTTCTGCCTGTGTTTTCCTCTAAGAGTTTTATAGTACTGGTCTTAACATTTAGGTCTTTAATCCATTTTGAGTTTATTTTTGTGTGTAGTGTTAGAGAATGTTCTAATTTCATTCTTTTACATGTAGCTGTCCAGTTTTCTCAGCACCACTTATTGAAGAGACTGTCTTTTCTCCATTGTATAGCCTTGCCTCCTTTGTCATAGATTTTTTTATTGTTTATTTTTTGTCTGTGTCGGGTCTTGGTTGTGGCACAGGGGATCTTTGTGGCACGTGGGATCTTTCGTTAGGGCGTGTGGGCTTCTCTCTAGTTGTGGTGTGCGGGTTTTCTCTCTCTAGTTGTGACACATGGGTTCCAGGGCACGTGGGCTCTGTAGTTGTGGCGCATACGCTCCAGGGCGTATGGGCTCTGTAGTTTGCGTGCTCAGGCTCTCTAGTTGAGGCGTGTGAGCTCAGTAGTTGTGGTGTGCGGCCTTAGTTCACGTGCGGCATGTGGGATCTTAGTTCCCTGACCAGGGATCGAACCTGTGTCCCCTGCAGTGGACAGTGAATTCTTTACCACTGGACCACCAGGGAAGTCCCTGTCATAGATTAATTGACTATAGGTCAGTTCCTTAAGTTTTTTATGTTTTCTTCATGTAAGCATTTTTATCTTTGCTGACTTTCCTTCCCTCTTTTTCTTCTTCCCTCCTTACCTTCCTTCCTCTCCTCTCTCTCAAGTATCAGAAACTTTTAAAAAAACAGTAAAAGATGCCAAATTGTAACTTATAGTTTATGAACTGAGGATGAAATCAAATGTGTGTGTGTGTGTGTGTGTGTGTGTGTGTGTGTGTGTGTGAGGTAAATCAAGTGAGTAGAATTTGTAACCTGAATCAGTGATCCATGGAACTTCTGGCATATTTTTTGAAGGTTTCCAACTATCATATACAGTACCTGACTTAAAAAACTTGGTTAAAATAAAGAACTGACACAGCTGTTGAAAAGTATTTTTGCTTAAAAGAAAATGACAAGAAGAGGACAAGTAGATATATATGCCTTAAACCTTTAATGCTTTTTCATACCCATAAGAAATCCCATCTTTGGGGAACTCTGTGTGCCACCTTTCTTTCCTTTATATTTTAGTTCAGCAGTTTATTTTTTTAAATAAAATTAATGGCTGCTGAAAGTGAAATAATATACATACGTTTGTGTTATTCATTTTCTACTTTTCCAAGATGATTTGACTTGTAAGAAACTGATGATGCCAATTTGATCTAATGTTTATATCTTGACTCCTCTAGTCTGTAGGGTATATCTTGATTTTGTTTTACATTGTGGTGTAATTCTCTGATATTTGTATTATTCTGCAGCTTCCTTATGTAAACTGAAATATATTCATATCTCACATATATTGCATTTATATTTCTGTATTTTTTAAGCACTACAAAAACTGACTTAAAATATATTGTGCTTTACATTAAATAGAATGATGGTTAATTAACACCAGGAAATAATGTTGAATTCTGCAGATTTGTCTGTGAATAGAAAAGAGGATGTTAGCATATTGAACAGAATATTCTCAATAAACATGGTAGTGCAGTGAGTCCTGAGAGACAGTGATGTATATTAATTACCTTGGCTCATGTTGCTAATTGCCAGTATCTATTTTCTTATCTATTTTTATTACTTTTTTGAATTATAACTGGGTTGCAAGTAATAGAAGAACAGACTTCTGAAAGTATTTTTTTAAAGCAGATTTTGTAACTTCATAACTTCACAAGTTAAAACAGATTTCATAACTTCACAAGTCAAAATTTGACTTGTGAAGCTGAATTGATCAGGTATTGAGTGAAAGTAAAATCTCAAACTCAGCACAATGTGGTTGTATTTTAAAGTTGGTGTAACTTAAATGCTGCTAATTTGTTATCCACGTATTTAAAAAGGTAGGCAGACCTGGTCTGTCATGGCAGTGCTTTGATTTTTCCCCTGATTTTGATACTTGAAGGAAGCAAAGTTTATTTAGCACTCTCTACTTTTAGAGTTTCATCCCATTAATGCAAGTATTTGGCCGTTAGATCCTTTTCAAGGTAGTAGGTTTTTTTTTTCTTAATAGTTTGAGAGATGACTGGAGATGTTGAATAGGGAGTGTTTGAGAAATGACCCAGAGTTAGAGAATAGGTTGTTTGTATGGCATCCTTGAATGATTGCGAATCCAGTAGAGTGGTTTGAAGATGTAGGTGATAATTATGTTTCTTTATACATTTGAGAAGGCAGGTAGCAGCGTTCTCCACAAGCTGGAGTCTGGAGAGCAGGCATTTCACGAGGCCCTAGAGAAGGGAATTACAACAGTCAAAGAAAGAAGAGATGTAAGTATGGCTGAGGGTTTTCCATAAGTGGAGTTGAGGCAGCTGCATATGTAGGGCAGGTTCAGAATAATTTATGAGCAGAATAGAGTGTTGATAAGCAGAAAGTCAAGTTGACAAGAAAAAGATCAAGAAGAATTTTTGAAGATAAGTGTGGGGTGAGAGGGAGAGCATTTTTATATAAGTTTATAATTTTTACTCTTACCCAAACCAATTTAGTCAATTCTTACTGCAGGAAGTTAAACTGGAAGGCCTGGGGGGATGGGGGTGGGGGTGGGAAGAAAAATCCATAGGCCATAGACTTTGTTCACGTCATATCTTAGTTGATGGTTTCTGGTGAAGATACTAGGGAATGTCAATTAATTTACATAAAGCTTATTGAATCGAATATAATATATTCAGTATAATTGAGTATAAGGCTTTTGTAGTTACTAAGAGCTATTGACTGTAGGCATAAACTGATTTTAAAATGTGTAATGTAACATGTTAAAATTGCAGTACTTCTTTACGAAATTTTTGTGTACTGAATAAATATTCCTCTATTCTCAGTTTAAATAGCCATCTTAATTTTTTTTTTTTTCCAATATTCTACTCTTGCACCCAAACCTGAAAATGATATTTTCTTGCCAGTTTTTTTTTTCTTGGCTTGGATTACCAGGTAGCTATTGATTAAATACATTCTTGATTTTCACTAATTTATTAAATACATAGAGAAAGAGAATAATTTTCCATTTGATCCAGTTTAAAAACTGACCTATCATTTGAAATTTTCACCTTTGTGTATAAATCTTACCTCTCAGTAAATAACCACTTAGGCTAATGATTTTCAGTACTCGTTGATTAGGAATTGGTAGAGTATCACAGTGTAATTACCTTTCTTCTGGTTGAAGTTTTCATTTCTGAGAGTCCTCTAGCAACTGTATTTGCCTGTGTGTCAGGAAAAACACCACTGTTACATGTAGCAGTAAATTTATTCTAGGTATTGCCAGCATGTTTGGCTAGGATGGACAAAAGTACATGTTTACTGCTTAATGTTTTTAATGACTAGCGTTAATTTATAAAAAATGTTAAGACCATTTATGGCTAGTTTCTTCTATGGGATAGCTTAACAAATGTTTCTCATTTGAAAATATTTTATTGGTTTTCGTTCTCAGATATTTGTGTCTTTTTATTAGAGTGATTGTTTACTTATGTAGCCAGTTTGATAAAAGAAAATGTTTTATAGCCCCTGCCAGAAAGAGAGTTATAACCTTGAGTTGTGCTTAATGGTCAAAACAGTGAGTTCTTTCTTGTTGTAAGGTCCATTCTCTTCATGAAGAATTCAGTTGAATCATTTAGAAGTTAGCTGTCATTTTCTAATGCATAGTTAAAGACCGTAAGGCAAAATTTCTGTGCCCTTCTTTTTTCACACTTATTCTATATTAAAATCACTTGTTCAGTGCACTTGGAAATTGGAGAGATCAATTGAAGTCTTTGTTGTAGCTGATAGGTTTACAAATCTGATTGGTTAGAAAATGAAGCTTTCTTAATGTTAATTAACTACAGCATGCAGGCTTTTTCATAGTTTGCAGTCTTATTCATATTCCTAGTGATATAGTAATGTAATCATTACTTCCTGCTTTAAAATGTTATGTTTGGTTTGATATTTTACTCTAATATGGAGAAGTTGGCAGCTGTTTACTTTGTAAGAGAAATTGGTCCTAGGAAATGAAGTGAAAAATGAGTTGTATTTAAATTTTTCTTAGAATAGTATGTCTTTCTTAGAATAGTATGTCAGTTAACAGTTTCATTAAATTTTAATTCTCATTTAATTCTATCTATATAGGTTAATGAACTTTCTGAGGAAGAAGAGGAAGATGAAAAGCTGGAACATATAGAAGAACTTCCAGAAGAGGGTGCAGAAAAATCAGATGACATGCCAGAGGTGGTACAGTTAAGGATGACTGAAAACATCCTGGAACCAAATAGTGTTACAGCATCAACAAGGTAGTATTTCAGTTGAAAGGACTTTAGTTTTGAGCATTTCATTCTAGATGTAAGTTCACTCAAGCACTAAATCACACAGATTGTAATGGTATATGAAAGATTAGTTTGTATATGAAAAAGAACAATAAGAAAATTTTAAAGAAGCAACCTCGTTAAGGAGTTTTCAGTTATTAGCATTTATACCTTTCTTTAAAAATATAACCTCATATGTATATTTCCTCTTAAAGTTTATTTGTTTTTGTATTATTAGTGTATTAGTTGGGTTGGGTAAAATTTCAGAACCTTTGGAAGTAGAATTGCTAGAGAAAGATACAGTGGTTGAGTTGACTATATTTACAGGTCCTAGTCTAGAACTAGATTGAACTAGGCTGTAAGGAGAGGACTCTGTGATCCTTTAAGATAGTGCTTTCCAATCCTTTCCATGTATAAAGTGATATTTATAGGGCATATTGGGTAAACTTGGTAAATGTGGTAAGCTGGAGGCACTATCCTAGCACATAGCTGGGACTATTGGACACACTGTTTAGGAAGCATTAGAGAATTTAAGAACTCCCTGTAGGTGGCTCTAGGTTTGCTAAATTCTGTCCTTTTCTGTAAAGCTCCATGGTTTTCTAATTAGGGGGACAGTTATTTGTTTAGGCCACTAGATATTTTTCATTAAATTTGTGTTCAATAGAATGGTGGTTAAAAAAGCAGAGGAAATAATTTAAGAGTCAGACAGCAAAATGTCATTTAAAAATAAGTAGTAATTTAAGGGAAGAACTATTCAGTGTCATTTAGAAAAATTATAAAGTAGTTTAAAATGTATACTTCTAAACATAGCTATTACATTTCTCTATGGGCCTCTAGATTTTTATATTATGTATAGTTTCTTCAGATGTGATTATAGTTATGGTATATTAACAAGTTTATTCACTCTTTTGCCCCGATTTAGCTTGTTGTTTGTGCTTTTCTATGTTTACATGACATTCTTTACTATATTTTAGTTATATATTGCAATATTTATAAGCTATATGTTAAATTATTTAACTGTATCTTAATTATATATTTACTGTCATTCTTTTTTCTGAACTTTGAGTTATTCCATCTACCTTGTCATTGCTATACTACTATACAACCTTTGTTCTTGGGTCCGTTTTTCCTTCTTTTGACTTATTTGGATAAATTTATTAGGCTCAAAGAGTAAATTTTTCAGTGGCTTTTGATAAGTATTTCCAGACTACTTAAAAGACTTGGCCATTTTGCATTACCATTAGCAATATTTTCTTGAGCACCTGAAAACAATAGATTTAAATTGGGATTCTTTATTTTGTTAATTTAGAGTTATGCCCTCCAATAAGGTAACCATTAGCTAGCTACATGTGGCTATTTAAATTTAAACTTAAAACAATTAAAATTAAATAAAATTTAAAAATTACTTCCAGGGACTTCACTGGTGGCTCAGTGGTTAAGAATCCGCCTGCCAGTGCAGGGGACACTGGTTCAATCCCTGGTCAGGGAAGATCCCACATGCCATGGAGCAACTAAGCCCGTGCGCCACAACTACTGAGCCTGCGCTCTAGAGCCCGCAAGCCACAACTCCTGAAGCCTGTGCGCCTAGAGCCCATGCTCAGCAACAAGAGAAGCCACTGCAGTGAGAAGCCTGCACACCACAACGAAGAGTAGCCCCCGCTCACTGCAGCTAGAGAAAGCCCATGCAGCAACAAAGACCCAATGCAGCCAAAAATAAATAAATAAATTTATTTAAAAAAAAAATCACTTCCACAGTTGTACTAGCCACATTTCAAGTGCTCAGTATAGCCATATATGATTAGTGGTTACCATATTGGACAATGCAGATATAGAGCAATTCTATCATTGTAAAAATTTCTTTTGGATAGTGCTGATTTAGAGAGCAAATTCATTAAATCTTTTTATATATTTAATTACCAGCAAGGTTAAATATTGTTTCAAATGCATGATGCCAATAGTTTCTTCTTTTTGATCATCTGTCTAGCTTTGTAGAGGATCCTTCTTCCCTCCAACACAGTCATTTTTTTTTTTTTTTAATTTTTAAATTTATTTTTGGCTGCACTGGGTCTTTGTTTTTGGGTCTTCATTGCTGCACACGGCTTTCTCTAGTTGGGCTAGTGGGGGCTATTCTTTGTTGTGGTGGCTTCTCTTGTTGCAGAGCTCAGGCTCTAGGCATGCAAGCTTCAGTAGTTGTGGCACACGGGCTCAGTAGTTGTGGCTCACGGGCTCTAGAGTGCAGGCTCAGTAGTTGTGGTGCACGGGCTTAGTTGCTCCGCGGCATGTGGGATCTTCTCAGACCAGAGCTCGAACCTGTGTCCCCTGCATTGGCAGGCAGATTCTCAACCACTGTGCCACCAAGGGAGTCCCAAACACAGTCATTTTTAATTATTTATTTATTTATTTATTTTTCGTTTCTGCCCAGTCATTTTTAGATGGAATCATTAGAGATTGGTGGTAATCAGGATTCCTTAATTGCAAGTTGTAGAAACAGATCTTGGTTAATGGACAGAAAAAAGGTAATTTATTAGAAGAATGCTGGATAGGTCCCAGAGTTGAAAGGAAAAGCAGAGAGAAGAACATGGCAGCTTTGGAGAATTTAGTAACAGAGGGTCATGGAAGAATCTCTTCAGCATGTGGCTGTTGCTGTGAGATTTCCAATTACTTCTTTTCATCTGTCATTCTGCTCAAGAACAGATTCCTGTGGGATAGCAGGGGAGAAGGTCTGGCCTAAATTGGGTCACGTGCCCATCCCTGGCCAGGGTAGAGCTGGGTCATTGTTATTTTTTTTTTTTTTTTTTTTTTTTGTGGCACAGGGACTTAGTTGCTCCGCGGCATGTGGGATCTTCCTGGACCAGGGCTTGAACGCATATCCCCTGCATTTGCAGGCAGATTCTTAACCACTGCACCACCAGGGAAGTCCCTGGGTCATTGTAATTTATGCATGTACCAAAAGTATTGGATGGAGGGAGGAGCTAGTTTGCCATAGAAAAATGGGGCTAATACCAAAAGAAAGGGATAGGGATGTGAGGCAACAAATATAGATGTGTCTGTCACAGTGGTCTTCTAGATTTAGTGTTGATATCTGTAAATTTCAGTTAATATTTATACATTAACATTTTATTTTATTTTTGGCTGATTGGTTGCATAAAGGTAAAAAATACATTCTTTGATATCCACCTTTGATGAAAGAAAGGTAGGGGAGAAATATCCTAGAATGCACAGGGTCTAGAAAATAGGGAACGCTTAATAAATTCATTTTAGGGAATTAGTGGATACTGTATTACATGAAGCTAGAGATTGACTTTTTGCTAACTTAACGTTTTGTCTCTTTGAGTTTTTCTCTCAGGTTGCTCGCAAACATTTTCTGGAAATATTAGGTAGCCTACTTTGTATTTCTGTGGGAAGATATATTAGAAACCTAAGGGAAATAAACATTAAGTGACAGTTTAGCGGTTCTCAAACATTTTGGTCTCAAATGTTATACTCTTACAAATTATTGAGGACTCCGAAGACTTTTGTTATATTGATTTTATACCTCTGGTTATTTACCATATTATAAATTAAAACAGCATATTTAAACTGCTGGGAGTGTTCTTTGTTGAGTTGTACTTTGGAAGACGCTTAGTATTTGTAGCTGAAATATAGCTATTTATGATCTAACAGGTTTTTTTGTTGGTAGATTTCTCCTCCTTTATTAGTTTTAATTCATCGATTCTCAAACTTTTTGGTTTAATTTGAGGACTGCAAAGAACTTTGTTACTGTGGGTTATAGCTATTGGTGTTTACTCTATTAGGAACCAAAACTGAGAAATTTTTTTAAAGTAGTAATGAACTCATTACATGTTAATGTAAAATTTTTTAATCAAAAGTAACTTTTCCAGAATCTCTCAGAAATTTTTAGTGAGAAATTTTTTAGTGGCATTGTTTTACATTTGTACAAATCTCTTTAATGCCTGGCTTACAAGATGGTAGCTAGATTCTCACATTTTCTTTTGCATTTAATGTGTTGCCATATGTTATTTTGGTTGAAGTAATGTGAAGACATTCTAGCATTACACAAGTATGTAGTTGGAAAAAGGTAGAGAATTTTTATAGCCTTTTCAGATAATTGTGGATATTCTTCTTTGACAATACACCAAAACTTGGTAAGTGGTAGTTTCTTAAAGGTTATTTGTAATGTGGAACCTGAAAGCATATCTGAATTTTTCGTACTCTGATCCGTCAGTCTGTTTTGTACTTTGAGAGAATCTTTTATCATGCTTAATTTTGTGATATGGTATATTGGTTATTTGGAAAATACTGCCTTACTGAGTTATTCAGAGCTTCCAAATAGTGATATATTCTGTTATATAATATCAAAATGTATATTCTTTAATATCATTATTGATTGTGTCAAAATATCTTTAAGTATTGGGATGCTGTTGAGCTTATGGTAGAGGATACAGGTTTTCCAGAATTCTAATTTTTGCTTGAAAACCCAAATTTTATCAGTACTGTTAGTCTTGCTCATTTTTGAGAAAATTTCTGCCGGATATTCAAGTTGGAATAGCCATAGTCTGTCAGTCAGTCTTTCAAGTAAAAATGGGTATTCCATGGTAAAAGTTCATTTCTCAACTCAAACAAGACAAGCATTGTACTAAGCTGTGCAGCAGAGTTGCTTTGTGTGTACTTCCTATTTGTCACACCAGATATTAAAAAGAAGTGTACTCAAGGGCTGAGATAAAATTATTAATATGTATTACTTCTTCATCAAGGACTGGCTCCTTTTTAAAAAAGATCACAACTGGGTAGTGATGAAGAATGCAATGGCCATGGTATAGTTTGATACTACTTGCCTGGACTTATGCTAAGACCCCAAGGAATCTTTTTCTACCATTGATTTTGTATCATCAAATATCAGCACAGTGAAAAAGGCAAATGTTATGAAAACAGTTTTGGTCTTTTGTTTCATGGAACACCCTTTGAGAACCAGTGGTTTAAATATTCATGTATGAGTTGTATTGATTGACTTATTTATGCATCTGTTATTTCTATACATTGTTTGCCATTAGCCATATTTTGTTAAGATTTGACCTGAGTTGAGTGGAAAAAATGGTGGAATTTAGAGTGTGGGTAGCCTAGGGTGCATAAAAAGCAGAAGTTTTGGTTGCTTCTGAGGCTCAGTCTTATCCATGAAGTTCATGGAAATCTCAAGCTTGCTTCTAAAGTGCCTTGTATCTGTAGATGAAAAATTATTGCTTTATATTCACATGTTTATCTAGTATTTGGCTTTATTTACATACACAAATGTTAGGGGAATCTTTACCTTTTAAAAATTTAAAGAGAGATTGGAGAGTTCTTAAAGAGTTCTTTATTTTCCCTGTGCTTTTCACCATCTTTTTCCTAGGCTGTATTGGAAAGGTTTATTTTGGCTTGAGGTTAGTTAATTTTTAATTTATATTGCTTCCAGAACTACAAATAAAAAACCAGTTAATTGACATTATTATTAAGTTCATTTAAAGTTGTGCTTTTAATTTAATGCCTTGCTAAAACTTGGAATTTAGAAAGAATGAAGAATTTGATACTATCTTTTATGTACTGTTGATGCTAGGGCTTCATTTTGGTGAGTTCATTAGCCTATGATAGTTTGATTTTAGGTGTGATGCAGGAAAGAAGGTGTAGTGATTAAGAAAGAGCTCTGAGTTGAGGTGAATTGGTTTGCACTTCGTTCTCTGGATACCTTATTGTTGAAGAAGTATGCCTTCAGCTGACTATAGGGGCGAGAGAAATGTAGTAGTAACTTTTTCCTTTAATCTGTTAAATAAGCAGTTTGCAGAATATTTCAGTTGACAATCAATTCACCACATTTTCGCTAGCTAGATTCCACTTAAAAGTGCAAAAAGGGGCTTCCCTGGTGGCGCAGTGGTTAGGAATCTGCCTGCCAATGCAGGGGACACGGGTTCGAGCCCTGGTCTGGGAGGATCCCACATGCCGTGGAGCAACTGGGCCGGTGAGCCACAACTACTGAGCCTGCGCGTCTGGAGCCTGTGCTCCGCAACGGGAGAGGCCGCGACAGTGAGAGGCCCACGCACCGCGATGAAGGGTGGCCCCCACTCGCCGCAACTGGAGAAAGCCCTTGCACAGAAACGAAGACCCAACACAAACAAAAATTAATTAATTAATTAATTTTTTTAAAAAAAGGTGCAAAGAGGAGGGAAATGTGCTTTGGTGGGAGTATCAGAAATGTTGGGTGGGAAAAAGTAGAATTTATGCTTTGGGTCATAAGATGATTTTATTAAAGTAAAACATTTTTTGAAGTATCAGAGCATAATAGATATTGACAGGTTCTCTTCCTCCTTCCTATTGCCCTGAAAATTATGCATTTGACATTTTAAAGACTTGTGGTTGTTATAACTTACTGACTAACTTTCTAATAGTGAGGCATCTTTCCAGTTTACTCTTATCATAGGTATAGGGTATTCCCAAGTTGATGGGGAAAGTGAAGAAATACGTTTTGCTTTTGACTGGAAGGGGATATGTGGTTTGGGGTTGTTTTTTGTTTGTTTGTTTGTTTTTTTGTCCGTGTCGCGCGGCATGTGGGATCTTAGTTCCCTGACCAGGGATCAAACCTGTGCCCCCACCCCTGCCTTGGAAGTGCTGAGTCTTAACCCCTGGACTGCCAGAGAAGTCCCTGTTTTATATATTTATTTTTCGAAACCACAGTTTTGTTTTTTTTTTTTAATTTTATTTATTTATTTATTTATTTATGGCTGTGTTGGGTCTTCGTTTCTGTGCGAGGGCTTTCTCTAGTTGCGGCAAGTGGGGGCCACTCTTCATCGCAGTGCGCGGGCCTCTCACTATCGCGGCCTCTCTTGTTGTGGAGCACAGGCTCCAGACGCGCAGGCTCAGCAATTGTGGCTCACGGGCCTAGTTGCTCCGCGGCATGTGGGATCTTCCCAGACCAGGTCTCGAACCCGTGTCCCCTGCATTCGCAGGCAGATTCCTAACCACTGCGCCACCAGGAAAGCCCGAAACCACAGTTTTTTGAATGGTCGTTTTAGTGGGGCTCTGGCATGAATTATCTGGAAATTATCCTAATTTTAGATTTGAAAAATTAACCATTAATGCTTTTCTGAAAATGGATGATGAGTGAACAATAGTTCTCTACCTATTGTGCAGCTCTTTCAGCAATGTCATATTTGTCATAATTTATAACTCTTGATATAGTGTGATTAATGAAAACAGACTTTTTTTTTTGCTTTACACTGGGTTAGGCTTAAATATTTTTATAGGCGTTCCAGCCAGATTCAAAATGTTGTCCCCCTTTCCCTATCTCCCACCAAGTTGCTTATTTAGTACTTGGGAAAAGATTTGTGGACTGTTGATTGGGTCCCTCCTTGTCAGTAGTGACCTCATGTTGCAGCCTGCTTCCGTTTAGACTGCAGTTCTGATTGCTCAGCAGTTTTTATAAGCCTGTCACCATCCTTTATGATATTTGAAGTCATTTTACCTTATGTTTTTGTTAGGAGATGCCACAGTGCCTAGAATGGCTTGCAAGGCTCTGTTACACAGGTAAAGTGATCCTTATCAGATTTAATTGAAGCAGAGCTACAGTACTTTTATTGAAGTATTATTTGTAATATTAAATATTTGCAATTGGGAAATTAAAATAATAGTAGTTCCCTATGATAATTGTATTTGAATTACAAAAAAATAGTAATTGGAATAAATGGCTGCAAGATTGATTTTGTGTTCTCAAGAAGATTATGTGATTCTAGACAGATTTAAAAATAGAGTTAACAGCAGAAGGGAGAAGAAGGTCAGAATGACTACAGTCTTTAACGTTATACTTGATTGAAGCCTAAAATACGTGTGACCCTTGTGATTTATCGTTTGCCCTTTTCGTCTGGTGGTTTAATGAAAACAGGATTTTTAAGTGGTCTTTATGGCATCTGTCTATAGTACCTAAGTAATTTGACCTTGAATTTGTCAGCATTTATTTTTTGTGTGTCTTTATTAATCAGAACTCACATTCTTATGATACTTATGTTATTTTGCTTCTGCAGATGCATAACTATATTGATAAATCTTTTTTATAGCCGTAGGTGTATGTTAGCCTTGGTTTGTACATAAGTGCTTTATTCCCCACAGAACTTGGCAAAAGTCTGAAAATAAAGAATAATTAAATTCCTTGAAATCTGAAAACTGAATCAGTCCTTTTTCCTTCAGAAATTCAGAGAACAGTTTTACAGTCAACTTTGTAGCCTCAGTGTGACTCATAAAGTACAAAATCTATTTATTTGATTTGTTTACTATAGCTTTTCGGGGTAGGGAGAAGGTCCTTATTGAAAGCAGCTGGTTATTTGATTGTCCTAGCCTATTCTTTAGGGCCAAAGAATCTTTACTTTCATACTAATAATCTAGCTTGCTGATGACTACTTTTATATATTTTAAATTTAATTCCCATAGCACTTAAAAGGGATAGGAAACTGAAAGATCAAATCCTCTGCCTACCCATCGAATTTTTTTTTTTTATATTTGTTTATTTATTTTGGCTGCGCCGGCTCTTAGTTGCAGCACATAGGATCTTCGTTGTGGCATGTGGCATCTAGTTCCCCCACCAGGATTTGAACCCAGGCCCCCTGCATTGGGAGTGTGGAGTCTTACCCACTGGACCACCAGGGAAGTCTCTACCCATCGAATTTAAGACCATTAGAACTTTTGTTCTGTTTGGCTCCTTTGGATAACTGGAAAATATTATTATTATTTTTTTTAATACTTATTTATCTTATCTATTTATTTTCTTTATGTTTTTGGCTGTGTCGGGTCTTAGTTGCGGCACACGGGATCTTCGTTGAGGCATGCAGGATCTTTCATTGCGGCACATGGTCTCTTTGTTGCAGCACTCAGGCTTCTCTCTAGTTGTGGCATGGGGGCTCCAGAGAGTGTGGACTCTGTAGTTTGCGGCACGCGGGCTCTCTCTTTGAGGCGCTTGAGCTCAGTAGTTGTGACGTGCGGGCTTAGTTGTCCTGTGGCATGTGGGATCTTAGTTTCCTGACCAGGGATAGAACCCGCGTCCCCTGCATTGGAAGGCAGATTGTTTACCACTGGACCACCAGGGAAGTCCCTGGAAAATATTATTAAAGTTTAATCTTCTGGAAGGCTAGATATAGATCTCGGCCAGTGTTTCTTAAGTTTATTAGTATGGATAAGAATCATCACTGGTGCTTATTAAAAATGTAAACTCTTGGGTCCTACCTCAGAGGTTTAGGGAGGGACCGAGGAATCTGCTTTCTTAAAGTTTGTTTTTTTTTTAAAAAATGTAAACTCTTGGGTCCTACCTCAGAGGTTTAGGGAGGGACCGAGGAATCTCCTTTCTTAAAGTTTGTTTTTTTTTTTAAACTGGGAAAGAAATCATACATACAGAAACTAGCATAAAACAAATGTATATCAAAACAGGTTAGTAAAAAGCAAATATCCAAATATCCCAGATCTAGAAATAAGCACTGAAAGCACCCTGGTAGCTCTCACAGTCCTGATCTCCTCCCTCTCCACTAAAGGTAACAACTATGCTGACTTTTATGCCAATCACTTTCTTATATATTTCTGAGCTTTATGAAAATTAAACTTGCTATATGTATTTTTTGATCCAGCTTCTTTCACTAAACATGGTATGAGAATTTTATCCATGTGGTCACATGTCACTGTGGTTTGTTCATTTCACTGCTGTAAAGTATTCTATTATATGATTGCACCACAATGATCCAATTTACTGTTGCTGGAAAATTGGATTATTTTTATTTTTGACTATTGTGAGTAACATTGCTGTGTACATTGTTGTACATATCTTCTGGTGCACACATGCATGCAAATTTACTGTCTTTCAACTTAAGTAACTATTGCTAAATTGTTTTCCATAGTGCTTTCTCCAGTTCTCATTCTAACAGTGTGTGAGCATTCCCATTGCTTCACATTCTAGAGTACTTCATTGTCGTTTTAATAAGGTCCATCCCTTTTTCATATGTGTGTTGGCCAATTTCTTCTTTTGTGAGATGCCTGTTCAAGTCTGTTTCCTATTTTTTATTGGGTTATCTTTTTCTTATTGAAAACAAAGCCCTTTTTTAGGAGCCCTTTAAAAATATATGTTGTAAATGTATTTTCCTCATTGTGTGTTATGCCTTTTCCTTCTTGTATTGTCTTCTGATGAATAATTCCCAATTTTAATCAAGCTTATCATTCTTTTCCCTTTGTGATTAATGCTTTTTGTGTCCTGTTTAAGAAATCTTTTCCTAAATACACACCCCTGTATTATCTTCTGAAACTTGTATCATTTCACCTTCCTTGTTTAGGTCTGTAATCTACCTGGAATTGATTTTTGTCTGCAGTGTGTGACAGAGGTTGCCAAGTTACCTTTTTCAGTATGGATACCAAATTGTTGCAGTACTCATTTTTGAAAAGACTGTTCTTCCCCTGCTTTCCATAGTAGCATCTTTGTTCTAAATCAATCATGGGTCTGTTTCTGTTTTGTATGTCTATTCTTGTGCCAGTACCATACTATCTTATTTACTTTGGTTTTATGGTATTTGAGGTCTAGAGTAGGGTCAGAATCTCCAATAAAATAACGCTGTTACTTCAGGAGAGTCTGATATAGGTGGCCCTAATTTATCTCTCCCCTTCTCCCCTTTTCCCCTTTCATAACCATAAGTTTGTTTTCTGTGTCTGTGAGTCTGTTTCTGTTTCGTAAATAAGTTCACTTGTGTTATTTTTTTAGACTCCACATATGTGATATCATAACAGTATTTGTCTTTCTCTGTATGACTTATTTCACTTAGCATAATGCACTTCAAGTCCATCCGTGCTGTTGCAAATGGAAAATTTTGTTATTTTTTATGGCTGAGTAGTATTCCATTGTGTGTGTGTGTGTGTGTGTGTGTGTGTGTGTGTGTGTGTGTGTATAAACACATACACCACATCTTCTTTATCCATTCATCTGTTCATGGACCCTTAGGTTGCTTCCATATCTTGGCAATTGTAAATAATGCTGTTGTGAACACTGGAGTTAATGTATCATTTTGAATTAGTGTTTTTGTTTTTTTTGGATATATACCCAGGAGTGGAATTGCTGATCGTATGGTAGTTCTATTTTGAGTGTATTTGGAAACATCCATACTGTTTTTCATAGTGGCTGCACCAATTTACATTCCCACCAACAGTGTACAAGGTTTCCCATTTCTCCACATCCTCACCAACATTTGTTATTTGTATTCTTTTTGATAATGGCCATTCTGACAGGTATGAGGTTTCTCATGGTTTTGATTTGCGTTTCCCTGATGATTAGTGATGTTGAGTGATTATTTTTCTTTTGTTTATTTGATTCTTTGTAAAGTGTCTTGTGTCCATGTATCCACTAGCGTTTTATTGATAATCTAATAAAAAAGGGTGAGAAAATCCCTCTGGGAGAATGAGTAGATGGCTAACAATGGCAAATTTGAAAAAGAACAGAGAGGTGATGTAAACCCTATGAAAAGTTAAAACATGATAGAAGGCTTTAGTAACAGACTGATGGAGTATGTAGTTGAGAATTGGAACTTTTTGAGAATTTGTTGTAAGATACAGTAAAAACTCACCAGAAATCACAAATTAAATGGTGACAAGAATGATGTTAGATGTATATATTTTTTTCACACCATTCAACATACTACTGTCAGTGGATAACGGTATTAAAAGTAAAATGAATGTTTCTAAGTAGGTAACAAATTATCTAAACTTAGCGACTGCTAAGTTACTAAGGAAAATATACCAGATTTAACTTTTATAATGAAATAGCAACCTATAACCAAAATTAAAAATATAATCAACAAATCATTGTAGCAAAATATCAGAAAAAGATCTAATATCCTAGTTGACATTTAAACACCCTTTGGGGAAAGCCTCATTTATCATTTTTTGTATTTTGTATTTTTCTGCAAAAGTCAGTAAATATTTAACTCTCAGCTCATCTGAAACTGCTAGAAATAGACTGATGGCTACACTGTTTTTTTGTGCACATATATGTGATTTTTCTCCCCAGCTTTTCCTGATTTCAGAAATGAAAATGATTTCATTTAAATATGAAAAAATTTTTAAGTACTTTCCTTGAGCGTATCATCATGAAAGCATTTAGCTAAGAATAACTCATTCATGAAAACTAGTATAATATTGGCAGTTAAAAAAATTTTTTTTTAAAGCTAGAGAGGTTATGTGTGCCAAACCAGGATGGCTTACTGTTGTCTGATAAAGCAGTGGTGCAATTTGCTACTGATGTGTTTGCTTAAGGGAGACCTGCTGAAGATTGTTGGATGAATGGTAAATGGTGTTCATTTGGTTTCCTACAGAGAATCCTGAGACTATTAACCTGATAGACATTCTTCCTCATGTTGGTTAGAGTATGTGTTGGCACATTTTACAGAGGATCTTCATAAAACTAAATTTACTTTTTAAAAATGATTCTTCTTATTGAAGAATCATTTGCATACAGAAAAGTTCACAAGTCATAAGGCCACTGAATTATCAAAAAATGAATTCAACTTGTATAACCACCACCTGGGTCCCTGCTCCTGTCCCTTCTCAAATGCTACCAATCTCTCTGTTCCCCCAAAGTAGCCACTATCTGACTTCGATTATTGTAGATTAGTTTTTTTCTCTTACTGATTTTTTTCCTTTGAAAATCAACTTTACTGAGATGTATTTTTCACACAATAAAATGTATTCATTTTATGAATGATGAACACATATACATATATATCTGTTAACAACCATGGCAGTCAAGATAGAGACTGTTTCCATCACTTCATGTGCTTCTTTACAGTAATTCTCCCCCTGACCCCCGCAGTTTCTGGCCCCAGGCAATTACTGATCTGCATTCTGTCACTATATAGATGAATTTTGCCTGTTTTAGAATTTCTTATAAATGGAATCTCATAGAATAGGTACTCTGTGTCTGGCTTCTTTTGCTTGTGTAATGGTTTTTGAGATTCATGTTATTGTATGTATCAGTTGTTCAAGAATTTTATAGAAAAGTGCTAAGTATATTCCATGGGATATCCATAAGGATATTCCACACTTTGTTTATCCATTCACCTGTTGGGGTTGATTGCCGTTTTTGGCTATTATGAATAAAGCTGCTATGCTTGTGGAAGTCTTCCTATGGACTTAAACTTTCATTGCTCTTGTGTAACTACTCAGGAGGACAATTGCTGGGTCACTTGGTAGGTTTTATAAGAAAACTACCAAACTGGCTTCCAAAGTGGTTGGAACATTTTACATTCCCACCAGTATTATGTGAATGTGCTATTTGCTTCACATCCTCACCAACACTTTAATTTTAAACATTTTAGTAGTATCCATATCTCATTGTGGGTTTTAAGTTGTACTTTCGATAACTGTGGTAAAAATGAGTCTATTGTCTGTTTTTATAAGTATCAGTAGATATTGTGGTACAAAATTTGCTAGGGAAAGTCTGTTACCAGCACAGTGAATGATATGGCCTGAACTTTAGTTTCTATTTTACCTCTTATTTTTGTAGCTTGAGAATATCCTCTGAGTAGGAGCATGTGCTATTACTTTTGGCAAGGAGTACAGGGCCAACATTGAGGCCTCCATACTGTCCTAGATGGGTACTTTTCTTTGGCCCAGTAGTCAGTTTTTTTCCCTTCAGGCTTGGAATAAGGTCAGTGTTCCTTCCAGGTAAGCGCCAGATGAAGTAGTTGCGGCCCCTCTCCCCTGCACTACACACACACACACACACACACACACACACACACACACACACATCACACACACCACAGAGTATGTATTATGTGAAAAATAATTTCTTTAGAAAATTAGAATAATAAACTTAGTGCATGTTCTCCTGGGTGTATCAAGGGTAGTGTAAATGTGGCAGTTTTCACCACATTTTATAGTCATTTAGTATTGAAAATTTTATAGCTGATTTCTTTCTTTGATTACAGTGCCCATATATCTCCTATCGGCATCTTACCAGCCTCTGCAGAGTAAGTAGTATACTTACAGAAGACAATTTAAAATTTTTTAAAAAATATTACTAAACTGTAGAAATTAAAATCATGTATTTATTGTACTTACTTTAGAGGAAGGATTGTACATAAGGCAGTGAAACCAGTATTTTATGTACTTAGGTCAGAACAAATGAAGAAGGAATGAATTACACTCACATACAAAATAAAGATGAACTTTTTTTCAGATGTTTTTTTTGATCTTCTGAAATGATTGAAAATATCAAAAGAGCTTTTTTATGAAGTTTTTTTTTAATGGCTGCTTTATTTATGTATGTATGCATGCATGCATGCCGTGGCACACAGCATGCGGGATCCTAGTTCCCCGACCAGGCATCGAACCCGTGCTCCTTGCAGTGGAAGCGCGGAGTCCTAACCACTGGACTGCCAGGGAATTCCCTGAAAAGTCTTTTTAAATGGCTTTATATGTATTAAGGTGAGGAGTGAATTACTGGGACAAGTGATCATTCATGCCTCAGTAGTAATAGTGACATTATGATTGATTTGTATATCTTATTTGGGCAAATTTCATTTTAAAATTTAAGCCAATATTATGTTTTCCTATTTCTTTTTCCCCTCTAGCCTGTTCATTTAAATACCATTATAAATTTTTTTTTTAATTGGTTGTACATTTTAAAGTTTGTGTTTATGTGACCAAATAACTAGTTAGGGTGACTGCTTCTCACTAAAATGTGTTCTGTTTTATAGCATTTTAGAAAGAACAATTAGAGCAGCTGTGGAACAGCACCTTTTTGATCTGCAGAGCAGCATAGATCATGATCTTAAGAATTTACAACAACAAAGTCTGGTGTGTAATAATGAAGCAGGAAGTGTTAATTGTGATGGGGAAGGATCTAATAACCAGTAAGAAACTTTTAAAACATTTTACTGTTATTTATTGAGCTATAAAATTGTTTTTTCTTTTAAAAAACTGTATCTTTTCTTAAATGATGGGGTGTCATCTTACTTGAGCATTTCTGAAAGTCAGTGTGAAAAGTGACTTTGTATATACTTGCATATAAATTGTGTATACTTCTTAACATTGAAAATCTCATAAGTCTTCCATTAAGGTAGTAGGCATTAAGTCCAACACAGCCTGTGAACACCAGATGAAGTAGCAAGCTTACTTTTAGGATTCATGTTATATGAAAAATAACTTTAAAAAAAGTAGAACTATATTCTGTTCTCCAGATGGTCACACCATGGCATGCAGTTATCTAGACAGATAGGTACAGGGACAGCAGATTGACATCACTCCTAGTGCACATGGTCATTGAGTGAAATGGTAGATGGAATCATCCTTTGCTATTTAGCTTATCACCTGCCTCCAGCCTTTGCGCTTCCTACATGCTGTTGTTTTAGGTTAGCTGTTAATAATTGAATTTGTGTAAGTTAGAAGTACTCTATGTACTGTGTGATGTGTGATGTTACTCCACTTTTCAGCTGACTTGTTACCTCTAAATGACAAAAGCTTCATCTCCTTTCCTATTACCTCAGCCCTGAACTTTAGGATATATAGGTTCCTTTCTCTGAGACCACAGTGCAATGATTTCATAGTTTACATTGATCAGTTTTTGTTTTGGGGACAGGTCTACAGAGCAACATCGATCATGATCTTAAGAAAGATGTACCCAAATTTGGAGAATTCATAGGAAGGCAAAAAAAATTGATGACTGGGTAGAATTCTGTTTTTTTTGTTAAGAATTAGATTTTTAAAAGGCCAAATGTGTCAAGTATACTAGACTAGCTATCAAATATGAAATGAAACTGAAAAATTAATGGATATAAAAACCAATGCTTGGAATATGTTTGTGGAATACCGTATTGTACAACTGCAGGTGTGCCATTGTAGTCTGCATGGATGGCATCACCAGCCTGTGCAGCTCGATATGATGGCCCTGATTTATGTGCTTTGAAGGCATGATTTGAACTATACACATGGATCTGTAGGGAGTATTTGAGTTGAATATGAAGGTAAGAAGCAGTATCTAAAAGTTGGAAATAGTAGGAAAATGTTTCAAAGGATATAATATAAGCAGATTTCTTGGAGTTTGCCCTTAGGTTAGCTAGAGATGCTGAAAACCTGTGCCCATGCTCAGGCAGTATTATGGAAATAACTCACATTCTCATTGATAGTGGTATCATCTTTGTAAACAAAACCCTGCAGTGTTGTGCATATTCTAAATTATATAAGATGAAAAAATATGCAGTAGGAAGCTATTCCTGTTTACTTGATAAGGTGTTGGACACTCTGGTACCTAGTGCTAGACTTGTATTTTAATCAGTAAACAGGTCATTATTATGATTTAGAGTATGCATTTATAAGGGAAATCATTATTTTGGCACATAAATTATTTTTAAAACCATTCATTTGCTTTTGAAAATATTCAAAGTGGATAGCAAACCAGGTAGGTTCCTCACAACATCCCATGGAGAGACAAAAATAAACTTTGTACACTTAATAATCTAACTTGGCAAGATAAAGAAACTGTGGCTCTTTATGAAAAAGACAAATTTTCTTTGACAAGGAGAATTTGCAGATTATTACTTTTATTTATTTATTTTAAAGGCATTACGTATTCAACATGTGGCCTGATCTGACTTTTTAATCTTCATTACTAGGGTTGATATTGCTGATGGTATTATTAATGCCAGTGAATGTAACAGAGACTGTTCAGAACCTGTGGCTAGCACTAATTTAGACAATGAAGTTATGCAGCAAGATTTTGTATTTGAGGATGAAGAAAATAACCAGGTAAGAAATGCTAAGACTTAAAGATCTCTGTGTTAGGTGTACTAGATTACAATTGTGATTGCTTCATGTTTCCTTTGATACCAGAAGCCATAGTTCAGTATCTTTGCTGTTACACATGTTTGTCTTGATTATAAGTCCCAGGAACATACATACTCTCAGTAGAGGTCAGGAACCATCATTGAGTAGAGAAGTAAATATAAAACACCTTATTTTAAAATACTTTTCTGGAAGGAAACAAATTACAATGTCAGCTAAGGTGGTTGGTGGTATTATGGTTGAATTTTGTTCTTTTTAAAAGCCCTGTATGTCCCAGATATTTTCCTGAAGAACATAAGATCTTTTCATAATTATGGAAAACCCATGAACATCATTTAAAAAGTAAATTTTCACTGTCACAATTTTTAGTAGTAACGTTGTTTTTAAAATAATTTCAATAAATATACAAAGCAACATTTTTCTAAGACATGTTTCAAAGTTTAGTTTTGTTAACACTTTTTATTCTTATTTTTTTATTTTTAAAAAATATTTATTTATTTGGCTGTGCCAGGTCTTACTTGTGGCACACGGGATTTCATTGCGGCATGCGGGATCTTTAGTTGCGGCATGCGGGATCTTTAGTTGCGGCATGTGGGATCTAGTTCCCTGACCAGGGATCGAACTCGGGCCCCTTGCATTGGGAGCACGGAGTCTTAGCCATTGGACCACCAGGGAAGTCCCTTGTTAACACTTTTTAAGATAATATACTTAATGAATGAGGAAATTTTCTTCAGCATGTTTTCATTCTAAATCATAAGCTAACATACCTGTAATAAGGAATTTATAGAGATTTGTGTTCTGGCTTTGCCTCTTAATAGCAGTGTGACTTTGACCAAGTTACCTAACTTCTCTGAGTTGTTCTTTGCTTTTCTTTATATAAGTGGGAGGTCATACCTCTGTTACAGGATTGTTATAAATATCCAAAGAAGTAAAAGTATAAAGTTATTTTATAAACTGGAAAACATTTTACAAAAGTTAAGCTGCTGCTGTTACTTTTACTGGACTTGTATATTACTTGTGTATTAATATTCTTACTTCCACTGATGTATTCGATTAATCTCTTTTCATCTATTCTTGGTTATTGCTTCTGTTGTTGTCTCTTTGCTCTTTCCTGGTTTATTGGTTTCTGCCTGTCTACTGGATCATTCCCATCAGTGTAAAATATTTTGGCTGTTACTTTTCCCATGTTTAGGAAAAAACCCTCTCTTGACCCTTCTTCCCACTCTAGCTACACCACCATTTTTCTGCTTTCCTTTATAATAAAATTACTTGAATGAATTGTCTGTGTCTGTTTAATTTCTCTCCTTACATTCTATCTCGAATCCACTCCATGCAACCTTTACCCTTAACATTCCTCTGAAACTGTTCTTGCAAATCACTAATTATGTCTTTTGCATATTTTACTTGACCTAAGAGCACAATTTGATTCAATTAATTATGCCTACTACCTGGGTACATTTTCTTCACTTGGCTTTCAGGATATCACACTCCTCTGGATTTTTTTTTTCTTCTTGACTGGCTGCACTATCCCTTTGCTGATTGCTTTTCATGTTCTCAAATTTAGTATGGCCCAGGGCCCAATTCTCAGGTCACTAATTTTCATTCACTCCCTTGGTAATCTCATTTAGTCTAATGGTTTTAAATACCATACAGACAATGGAATACTGTTCAGCACTAAAAGGAAATGAGCTATCAAGCCACAAAAAAACATGGAGGAACCTTAAATGCACATTACTAAGTAAAAGAAGCCAATCTGAAAAGGCTACATACTATGTGATCACAACTATGCTAAAGACTCCCAGGTTTCTGTCTCTAGTCCAGATCTCTCTCTTGAACTTTATAGATTCCTATACCCAGCTGTTGTACTCAACATTGAATATCTTACAAACATCTTAATATCTTAATAAACATCATATAAACATTTTATAAGCACCTTAACATGCACCAGACTGTACTTGTAATCTTGTTGACACATGTGTTCTTCCTTTTGTCTTTAAAATCTCAGTAAACAGCAGTTTCTCCTTCCACATGCATAGGCCAAAAGCCTTGGGTCGTCCTTGATTTCTTTCTTACTGCACATCTAGTCCGTTACAAAGACCTACTGATTGTACCTTTGAAGTTTATATAGAGTCTGACCATTTTTAATGTTTCCGTTGCCACCACACAGGTCCATTCATTTCACTTAGATTAATACAGCCTCCTAACTGATCTTATCTTTTCCGCCCTATGGTCTGTTCTGAGCAGCAGCCAGAGTGATCCTTTTAAAATGAAAATTACATAATGTCAGTTCTCATCTCAGAACCTTCCAGTGCCATCTAGGTATAAAAATATAGCAATAGGCAGTAGGGAAACCCGGACTGATGGACAGTTATGATTGAGACAGTTCAGTCTTAAGGTGCTGTCTGGATTGCTGTTTGCCCAGATATCCCTATGGCTTGTTTCCTCATCTGATCCTGCAGATTTTTCCTCAATTTTACCTTCTCAGGCCAAATCTCATTACTCTCTATGTATTAGCAGGCCCTCTCACTGACCTACCCCCATCCAGTCTCTGAACTTTCTGTCCTTCTTCACTGTCTGCCCCCCTTACCCCTTAATAGTTCTGTCACCATTGCACATATCTATTATTAGTTTTGTTTCCCATCATTAGACTGTGAACTTCATGAGGGCTGAGATTTTCATCTGTTTTGTTTATTATTACATCCCCATTATCTAGAACACATAGTATGTATTCATTAAGTATTTGTGGACTATATGACCAAACAAATAAATGTCACCTGGCAGATAGTAGGCAACTCAGTAGATTTGCTGAATGAAGTTGGTGTATTAGTTACTTTAAGAAAGCAGGAATTCTTTTTCTTTTTTAAGAGACTATTTTTAGAGGTGTTTTAGGTTTACAAACAAAATTGAGAGGGAGGTACAGAGATTTCCCATATGTTCCCTGCCCCCACATATGCATAGCCTCCCCCATTATCAACATCACTCACCAGAATGGTACATTTCTTACCAAGAGTGAACTTACACTGACATACCATAATCACTCAAAGTCTAGTTTACCTTAGGGTTCATTCTTGGTGCTGTCTATTTCATGGGTTTGGAAAAATATATAATATACCGAGTTTTTTAAACTGTGCTCTGCCTGTTCATACCCCATCCCACCAGCAACCACTGATCTTTCTATTGTCTTTATAGTTTTGCCTTTTCCAGAATGTCATATAGTTGGAATCACATAGTATATAGCTTCAGATTGGCTTCTTTTACTTAGTTATGTGCATTTAAGGTTCCTCTGTGTGTTTTTTGTGGCTTGATAGCTCATTTCTTTTTAGTGCTGAACAGTATTCCATTGTCTGTATGTACCACAGTTTATTTCTCCATTTACCTACTGAAGGACGTCTTGGTTGCTTCCAAGTTTTGGCAATTATGAATAATGCTGGTATAAACATCTGTGTGCAGGTTTTTGTGTAGACTTAAGTTTTTAACTACTTTGGGTAAATACCAAGGAGTGTAATTGATGGATCATACAGTATGAGTTTTATAAGAAACTGCCAACTGTCTTCTGAAATGGCTTTACCAATTTGCATTCATACCAGCATTGTATTAGCGTACCTAATGCTCTCTAACCTCACCAGCATTTGGTTCCAGATTTTGGCCATTCTGATAGGTATGTAGTTGTATCTCAGTGTTTTAATTTGCATTTCCCTGATGACATATGATGTGGGGGCATCTTTTCATATGCTTCTTTGCCATCTCTTATATAAAGAAGTATATCTTCTTTGGTGAGAAGTCTTTTTTTTTTTTTTTTTAATTGGGTTTTGTATTCTTGTTATTGAGTTTTAGTTCTTTCTTTCTTTTGGCTGTGCCACACCGCTTGTGAAATCTTAGTTCCCCAACCAGGGATCGAACCCCAGCCCCTGCAGTGAAAGTGCCAAGTCCTAACCTCTGGACCGCCAGGGAATTCCCTGGTGAGAAGTATTTTAAGGTCTTTGGCCCAGTTTTCAATTGGGTTGTTTCTTTTCTTTTTTTTTTTTTGAATTTTTGAATTTTATTTTACTTATTTTTTTATACAGCAAGTTCTTATTAGTCATCCATTTTATACATATTAGTGTATATCTGTCAATCCCAATCTCTCAATCCATCCCCCCACCCCCCGCCGCTTTCCCCCCTTGGTGTCCATATGTTTGTTCTCTACATCTGTGTCTCAAGGGTTGTTTCTTATTATTGAGTTTTAAGAGTCCTTTGCTTTTTTTGTATAACAGTCCTTTATCAGGTGTGTCTTTTGCAAGTATTTTCTTCCAGTCTGTGGCTTGTCTTCTAATTCTCTTGATATCAAATTTTGCAGAGCAGAAGATTTTAATTTTAATGAAGTCCAGCTTATCAGTTACTTGTTTTATGGATTGTGTTTTTGGAGGTGTATCTAAAAAGGCATCACCATTCCCAAGGTCACCTAGGTTTTCTTCTGTGTTATATTCTAGGAGTTTTATAGTTTGTATTTTACATTTAGGTCTATGATCCATTTTGAATTAATTTTTGTGAAGGGTGTAAGATCTCTGCCTAGATCCATTTTTCTGCATGTGGGTGTCCATTTGCTCCAATTCCGTTTGTTGAAGAGACTGTCGTTGCTCTATTATATTGCCTTTGCTTTTTGGTCAAAGATCAGTTGGCTATACTTATGGGGGTCTATTTCTGGGCTCTCTATTCTGTTCCATTGATCTCTTTGTCTATTCTTTCATCAGTACCACACTGTCTTGACTCCTATTCCTTTATAATAAGTCTTGAAGTCAGGTAGTATCAGTCCTCCAACTTTGTTCTTCTCCTTCAGTATTGTGTTGGTTGTTCTAGGTCTTTTACCTCCCCCCATAAAGATTAGAAGCAGTTTGTTAATATCCATAAACAACTTGCTGGGATTTTGATTGGGATTGCATTGAATCTGTACATTAAATTGGGAGGAACTGACATTTCGACAATATTGAGTGTTCAATCCATGAAAATGGGATATTTCTATATTTATTTAGTTCTTCTTTGATTTAGTGCCTCAGAGTTCTGTAGTTTTCCTCATATAGATCTTTTTAAAAAAAATTAGTTAATTAATTAAAAATTTTTTTGGCTGCTTTGGGTCTTCATTGCTGCGTGCGGGTGTTCTCTAGTTGCAGCGAGCAAGGGCTACTCTTTGTTGCGGTGCGCGGGCTGCTCATTGCGGTGGCTTCTCTTGTTGCAGAGCACAGGCTCTAGGTGCATGGGCTTCAGTAGTTGCAGGACGCAGGCTCAGTAGTTGTGGCACGTGGGCCCTAGAGTGCTCAGGCTTCAGTAGTTGTGGCGTGTGGGCTCAGTAGTTGCAGTGCGCAGGCTCTAGGGTGTGTGGGCTTCAGTAGTTGTGGTGCACGGGCTCAGTAGTTGTGGCTCACAGGCTCTGGAGCGCAGGCTCAGTGGTTGTGGCGCATGGGCTTAGTTGCTCTGCAACATGTGAGATCTTCCTGGACCAGGGCTCAAACCTGTGTCCCCTGCATTGGCAGATGGATTCTTAACCACTGTATCACCAGGGAAGTCCCCCTCATATAAATGTTATACCCAAATATTTCACTTTTTTGGGTGCTAATGTAAATGGTATTGTGTTTTAATTTCAGAATGCAGTTGGTGTATAGAAAAGCAATTGACTTTTGTTTATTAACCTTGTATCCTGCAACCTAATAATCACTTATTAGTTCCAGGAGATTGTTTTTGTTAATTCTTTCAGATTTTCTACATTACATAGACAATCATATCATATGTGAACAAAGATAGTTTTATGTCCGCCTTCCCAATCTGCTAACCTTTTTTCCCTTCTCTTGCCTTACTATATTAGCAAGGACTTCTAATACAGTGTTGAAAGGGAGTGGTGAGAGGGGACATCCTTGCCTTGTACCTGAACTCATTTGGAAAGTTTATAGAGTTTCTCACTCTATAAACTCTATAAATAAGTATGATGTTAGGTGTAGGTTTTTTGTAGACAGTCATTATCAAGTTGAAAAAGTCCCCTCTATTCCTAGTTTACTAAGAGTTTTTATCATGAGTGAGTGTTAGATATTGTCACATGCTTTTTCTTTCTTTTTTTTTTTTTTAAAGTACACAATTCAGTGGTTTATAGTATATTCACAGACTTGTGCAACCAACACCAGAACCAATTTTAGAACATTTTCATCAACACAAGAGATAATCCCACCCCCCCAATAAGCAGTCATTCCTCATCCTGTCACCCCAGTCCCTGGTCACCACCGCTCTGCTTTCTGTCTCCATGGATTTACCTCTTTGGGTCATTTCATAGAAATGGAATCATTCAATATGTGGCCTGTCATGTCTGGCTTCTTTCAGTGAGACCATGCTTTCAAAGTTCAGCCATGCTGTAGTGTGTGTCAGTATTTCATTCCTTTTTTTTTTTTTTTTTTTAGTATTAGTGTTTCTGTTTGTTTGTACTGCAGGTTCTTATCAGTCATCAATTTTATACACATCAGTGTATACATGTCAATCCCAGTCGCCCAATTCAGCACACCACGATCCCCACCCCACCGCGGTTTTCCCCCCTTGGTGTCCATACGTTTGTTCTCTACATCTGTGTCTCAACTTCTGCCCTGCAAACCAGTTCATCCGTACCATTTTTCTAGGTTCCACATACATGCATTAATATACGATATTTGTTTTTCTCTTTCTGACTTACTTCACTCCATATGACAGTCTCTAGATCCATCCACGTCTCAACAAACGACTCAATTTCGTTCCTTTTTATGGCTGAGTAATATTCCATTGTATATATGTACCACAACTTCTCTATCCATTCGTCTGTCGATGGGCATTTAGGTTGCTTCCATGACCTGGCTATTGTAAGTAGTGCTGCAATGAACATTGGGGTGCATGTGTCTTTTTGAATTACAGTTTTCTCTGGGTATATGCCCAGTAGTGGGATTGCTGGATCATATGGTAATTCTATTTTTAGTTTTTTATGGAACCTCCATATTGTTCTCCATAGTGGCTGTATCAGTTTACATTCCCACCAACAGTGCAAGAGGGTTCCCTTTTCTCCACACCCTCTCCAGCATTTGTTTGTAGATTTTCTGATAATGCCCATTCTGACTGGTGTGACGTGATACCTCATTGTAGTTTTGATTTTCATTCTCTAATAATTAGTGATGTTGAGCAGCTTTTCTTGTGCTTCTTGGCCATCTGTCTGTCTTCTTTGGGGAAATGTCTATTTAGGTCTTCTGCCCATTTTTGGATTGGGTTGTTTGTTTCTTTAATATTGAGCTGAATGAGCTGTTTATATATTTAGGAGATTAATCCTTTGTCCGTTGATTCGTTTGCAAATATTTTCTCCCATTCTGAGGGTTGTCTTTTCGTCTTGTTTATGGTTTCCTTTGTTGTGCAAAAGCTATGAAGTTTCATTAGGTCCCATTTGTTTATTTTTGTTTTCATTTCCATTACTAGGAGGTGGATCAAAAAAGATCTTGCTGTGATTTATGTCAAAGAGTGTTCTTCCTATGTTTTCCTCTAAGAGTTTTATACTGTCCGGTTTTACATTTAGGTCTTGAATCCATTTTGAGTTTATTTTTGTGTATGGTGTTAAGGAGTGTTCTAATTTCATTCTTTTACATGTAGCTGTCCAGTTTTACCAGCACCATTTATTGAAGAGACTTTCTTTTCTCCATTGTATATCTTTGCCTCCTTTGTCCTAGATTAGTTGACCATAGGTGTGTGGGTTTCTCTCTGGGCTTTCTATCCTGTTCCATTGGTCTATGTTTCTTTTTTTGTGCCAGTACCATATTGTCTTGATTACTGTAGCTTTGTAGTATAGTCTGAAGTCAGGGAGTCTGATTCCTCCAGCTCCGTTTTTTTCCCTCAAGACAGCTTTGGCTATTCGGGGTCTTTTGTGTCTCCATACAAATTTTAAGATGATTTGTTCTAGTTCCATAAAAAATGCCATTGGTAATTTGATAGAGATTGCATTGAATCTGTAGACTGCTTTGGGTAGTATCGTCATTTTCACAATATTGATTCTTCCAATCCAAGAACATGGTATATCTCTCCATCTGTTGGTATCATCTTTAATTTCTTTCATCAGTGTCTTATAGTTTTCTGCATACAGGTCTTTTGTCTCCCTAGGTAGGTTTATTCCTAGGTATTTTATTCTTTTTGTTGCAATGGTAAATGGGAGTGTTCCCATAATTTCTCTTTCAGATTTTTCATCATTAGTGTATAGGGATGCAAGAGTTTTCTGTGCATTAATTTTGTATCCTGCAACTTTACCAAATTCATTGATTAGCTCTAGTAGTTTTCTGGTGGCGTCTTTAGGATTCTCTATGTATAGTATCATGTCATCTGCAAACAGTGACAGTTTTAATTCTTCTTTTCCAATTTGTATTCCTTTTATTTCTTTTTCCTCTCTGATTGTCGTGGCTAGGAGTTCCAAAACTATGTTGAATAATAGTGGTGAGAGTGGACATCCTTGTCTCGTTCCTGATCTTAGAGGAAATGGTTTCAGTTTTTCACCATTGAGAATGATGTTGGCTGTGTGTTTGTCGTATATGGCCTTTATTATGTTGAGGTAGGTTCCCTCTATGCCCAGTTTCTGGAGAGTTTTTATCATAAATGGCTGTTGAATTTTGTCAGAAGCTTTTTCTGCATCTATTGAGATGATCATATGGTTTTTATTCTTCAATTTGTTAATATGGTGTATCACATTGATTGATTTGCGTATCTTGAAGAATCCTTGCATCCCTGAGATAAATCCCACTTGATCGTGGTGTATGATCCTTTTAATGTGTTGTTGGATTCTGTTTGCTAGTATTTTGTTGAGGATTTTTGCATCTATATTCATCAGTGATATTGGTCTGTAATTTTCTTTTTTTGTAGTATCTTTGTCGGGTTTTGGTATCAGGGTGATGGTGGCCTCATAGAATGAGTTTGTGAGTGTTCCTTCCTCTGCAATTTTTTGGAAGAGTTTGAGAAGGATGGGTGTTAGCTCTTCTCTAAATGTTTGATAGAATTCACCCGTGAAGCCATCTGGTCTTGGACTTCTGTTTGTTGGAAGATTTTTAATCACAGTTTCAATTTCATTGCTTGTGATTGGTCTGTTCATATTTTCTATTTCTTCCTGGTTCAGTCTTGGAAGGTTATACCTTTCTAAGAATTTGTCCATTTCTTCCAAGTTGTCCATTTTATTGACATAGAGTTTCTTGTAGTAGTCTCTTAGGATGCTTTGTATTTCTGCGGTGTTGTAACTTCTCCTTTTTCATTTCTAATTTTATTGATTTGAGTCCTCTCCCTCTTTTTCTTGATGAATCTGGCTAATGGCTTATCAATTTTATTTATCTTCTCAAAGAACCAGCTTTTAGTTTTATTGATCTTTGCTATTGTTTTCTTTGTTTCTATTATTTCATTTATTTCTGCACTGATCTTTATGATTTCTTTCCTTCTGCTAACTTTGGGTTTTGTTTGTTCTTCTTTCTCTAGTTTCTTTAGGTGTAAGGTTAGATTGTTTACTTGAGATTTTTCTTGTTCCTTGATGTAGGCTTGTATAGCTATAAACTTCCCTCTTAGAATTGCTTTTGCTGCATCCCATAGGTTTTGGATCGTCGTGTTTTCATTGTCATCTGTCTCTAGGTATTTTTGGATTTCCTCTTTGATTTCTTCAGTGATCTCTTGGTTATTTAGTAATGTATTGTTTAGCCTCCATGTGTTTGTGTTTTTTACGTTTTTTTCCCTGTAATTGATTTCTAATCTCATAGTGTTGTGGTCAGAAAAGATGCTTGATATGTTTTCAATTTTGATAAATTTACTGAGGCTTGATTTGTGACCCAAGATGTGATCTATCCTGGAGAATGTTCCCTGCGCACTTGAGAAGAAAGTGTAATCTGTTTTTGGATGGAATGTCCTATAAATATCAATTAAATCTATCTGGTCTATTGTGTCATTTAAAGCTTCTGTTTCCTTATTTATTTTCATTTTGGATGATCTGTCCATTGGTGTAAGTGAGGTGTTAAAGTCCCCCACTATTATTGTGTTAATGTCGATTTCCTCTTTTATAGCTGTTAGCAGTTGCCTTATGTATTGAGGTGCTCCTATATTGGGTGCATATATATTTATAATTATATCTTCTTCTTTGATTGATCCCTTGATCCTTATGTAGTGTCCTTCCTTGTCTCTTGTAACATTCTTTGTTTTAAAGTCAACTTTATCTGATATGAGTATTGCTACTCCAGCTTTCTTTTGATTTCCATTTGCGTGGAATATCTTTTTCCATCCCTTCACTTTCAGTCTGTATGTGTCCCTAGGTCTGAAGTGGGTCTCTTGTAGACAGCATATATATGGGTCTTGTTTTTGTATCCATTCAGCAAGCCTGTGTCTTTTGGTTGGAGCATTTAAACCATTCACGTTTAAGGTAATTATCGATATGTATGTTCCTATGACCATTTTCTTAATTGTTTTGGGTTTGTTTTTGTAGGTCCTTTTCTTCTCTTGTGTTTCCCACTTAGAGAAGTTCCTTTAGCATTTGTTGTAGAGCTGGTTTGGTGGTGCTGAATTCTCTTAGCTTTTGCTTGTCTGTAAAGCTTTGGATTTCTCCATCGAATCTAAATGAGATCCTTGCCGGGTAGAGTAATCTTGATTGTAGGTTCTTCCCTCCCTTTCATCACTTTATCATGCCACTCCCTTCTGGCTTGTAGAGTTTCTGCTGAGAAATCAGCTGTTAACCTTATGGGAATTCCCTTGTATGTTATTTGTCATTTTTCGCTTGCTGCTTTCAATAATTTTTCTTTGTTTTTATTTTTTGCCAATTTAATTACTACTTGTCTCGGTGTGTTTCTCCTTGGGTTTATCCTGTATGGGACTCTCTGTGCTTCCTGGACTTGGGTGGCTATTTCCTTTCCCATGTTACAGAAGTTTTCGACTACTCTCTTCAAATATTTTCTCGGGTCCTTCCTCTCTCTCTTCTCCTTCTGTGACCCCCTATCATGCGAATGTTGTTGCGTTTAATGTTGTCCCAGAGGGCTCTTAGGCTGTCTTCATTTCTTTTCATTCTTTTTTCTTTAGTCTGTTCCGCAGTATTGAATTCCACCATTCTGTCTTGCAGGTCACTTATCCGTTCTTCTGCCTCAGTTATTCTGCTATTGATTTCTTCTAGTGTAGTTTTCATTTCAATTATTGTATTGGTCATCTGTGTTTGTTTGTTGTTTAATTCTTCTAGGTCTTTGTTAAACATTTCTTGCATCTTCTCGGTCTTTGCCTCCATTCTTATTCCGAGGTCCTGGATCATCTTCACTATCATTATTCTGAATTCTTTTTCTGGAAGGTTGCCTATCTCCACTTCATTTAGTTGTTTTTCTGGGGTTTTATCTTTTTCCTTCATCTGGTATATAGCCCTCTGTGTTTTCATCTTGTCTATCTTTCTGTGAATGTGGTTTTTGTTCCACAGGCTGCAGGATTGTAGTTTTTCTTCCTTCTGCTGTCTGCCCTCTGGTGGTTGAGGCTATCTAAGAGGCTTGATGGGAAGCTCTGGTGGTGGGTAGAGCTGACTCTCACATGCTTTTTCTGCATTTCTTGATAAGATCATGTGATTTTTCTTTTTCAGCCTGTTGATGATAGCTTACATTATATGATTTTCAAATGCTGAACCAGCCTTACATACCTGGGATAGATCCTACTTGGTTGTTGTGTATAGTTCTTTTAGTAGGTGTTTAGGTGCTTGATTAGCTAATATTTTGTTGAGGATTTTTGCATCTATATATTTTTTCTTTTTATTGGAGTATAGTTGCTTTACAATGTTGTGTTAGTTTCTGCTGTACAATGAAGTGAATCAGCTATATGTATACATATATTCCTTCCCTATGGACCTCCCTCCCACCCCCCCACCCCCATCCCCCCATGTAGATCATCACAGAGCACTGAGCTATACAGCAGGTTCCCACTAGCTATCTATTTTACACATGGTAGTGTATATATGTCAATCCTAATCTCCCAATTCCCTCCCTGTGTCCACACCGCAAGTCCGTTCTCTACGTCTGCATCTCTATTCCTACCCTGCAATAGGTTCATCTGTACCATTTTTCTAGATTGCACATATATGTGTTAATATACGATATTTGTTTTTCTCTTTCTAACTTAATTCACTCTGTATGAGAGACTCTAGGTTCATCCACATCTCCATAAATGACCCAGTTTCGTTCCTTTTTATGGCTGAGTAATATTCCATTGTATATATGTACCACATCTTCTTTATCCATTCATCTGTTGATGGACATTTAGGTTGCTTCCATGTCCTGGCTATTGTAAATAGTGCTGCAGTGAACATTTGGGTGCATGTGTCTTTTTGAATTATGGTTTTCTCAGGATATACGCCCAGTAGTGGGATTGCTGGGTCATATGGTAGTTCTATTTTTAGTTTTTTAAGGAACCTCTGTGCTGTTCTCCATAGTGGCTGTATTTACATTCCCACCAACAGTAGAAGAGCGTTCCCTCTTCTGCACACGATCTCCAGCATTTATTGTTTGTAGATTTTTTGATGATGACCATTCTGACTGGTGTGAGGTGATACCTCATTGTAGTTTTGATTTACAGTTCTCTAATAATTAGTGGTGTAGAGCATTTTTTCATGTGCCTCTTGGCCATCTGTATGTCTTCTTTGGAGAAATGTCTATTTAGGTCTTCTGCCCATTTTTTGATTGGGTTGTTTGATTTTTTGATATTGAGCTGCATGAGCTCTTTGTATATTTTGGAGTTTAATCCTTTGTCCGTTGTTTCATTTGCAAATATTTTCTCCCATTCTGAGGGTTGTCTTTTCGTCTTGTTTATGGTTTCCTTTGCTGTGGAAAACTTTTAAGTTTAATTAGGTCCCACTTGTTTATTTTTGTTTTTATTTTCATTACTCTAGGAGGAGGGTCAAAAAGGATCTTCCTGTGATTTATGTCCAAGAGTGTTTTTTCCGATGTTTTCCTCTAGGAGTTTCATAGTGTCCAGTCTTACATTTAGGTCTTTAATCCATTTTGAGTTTATTTTTGTGTATGGTGTTAGGAAGTGTTCTAATTTCATTCTTTTACATGTAGCTGTCCAGTTTTCCCAGCACCACTTACTGAAGAGGCTGTCTTTTCTCCACTGTATATTCTTGCCTCCTTTGTCAAAAATAAGGTGACCATATGTGCGTGGGTTTATCTCTGGGCTTTCTATCCTGTTCCATTGATCTATATTTCTGTTTTTGTGCCAGTACCATACTGTCTTGATTACTGTAGCTTTATAGTATAGTCTGAAGTCAGGGAGTATGATTCCTCCAGCTCCGTTTTATTCCCTCAGGACTTCTTTGGCTGTTTGGGGTCTTTTGTGTCTCCATACAAATTTTAAGATTTTTTGTTCTAGTTCCGTAAAAAATGCCATTGGTAATTTGATAGGGATTGCATTGAATCTGTAGATTGTTTTGGGTAGTATCGTCATTTTCACAATATTGATTCTTCCAATCCAAGAACATGGTATATCTCTCCATTTGTTTGTATTATGTTTAATTTTTTTCATCAGTGTCTTATAGTTTTCTGCATACAGGTCTTTTGTCTCCCTAGGTAGGTTTATTCCTAGGTATTTTATTCTTTTTGTTGCAGTGGTAAATGGGAGTGTTTCCTTAATTTCTCTTTCAGATTGTTCATCATTAGTGTATAGGGATGCAAGAGATTTCTGTGCATTAATTTTGTGTCCTGCAACTTGATCAAATTCATTGATTAGCTGTAGTAGTTTTCTGGTGGCATCTTTAGGATTCTCTATGTATAGTATCATGTCATCTGCAATCAGTGATAGCTTTACTTCTTCTTTTCTGATTTGGATTCCTTTTTATTTCTTTTTCTTCTCTGATTGCTATGGCTAAAACTTCCAAAACTATGTTGAATAATAGTGGTGAGAGTGGACAACGTTGTCTTCTTCCTGATCTTAGAGGAAATGGTTTCAGTTTTTCACCATTGAGAATGATGTTGGCTGTGTGTTTGTCATATATGGCCTTTATTATGCTGAGGTAAGTTCCCTCTATGCCTACTTTCTGGAGGGTTTTTATTATAAATTGGTGTTGCTGTTGTTGAAAGCTGTTTCTGCATCTATTGAGATGATCATATGGTTTTTCTCCTTCAGTTTGTTAATATGGTGTATCACATTGGTTGATTTGCATATATTGAAGAATCCTTGCATTTCTGGGGTAAATCCCACTTGATCATGGTGTATGATCTTTTAATGTGCTGTTGGATTCTGTTTGCTAGTATTTTGCTGAGGATTTTTGCATCTATGTTCATTAGTGATATTGGCCTGTAGTTTTCTTTCTTTGTGACATCTTTGTCTGGTTTTGGTATCAGGGTGATGGTGGCCTCATAGAATGAGTTTGGGAGTGTTCCTTCCTCTGCTATATTTTGGAAGAGTTTGAGAGGGATAAGTGTTAGCTCTGCTCTAAATGTTTGATAGAATTCAGCTGTGAATCCATCTGGTCCTGGGCTTTTGTTCGTTGGAAGATTTTTAATCACAGTCTCAATTTCAGTGCTTGTGATTGGTCTGTTTGTATTTTCTGTTTCTTACTGGTTCAGTCTCTGAAGGTTGTGCTTTTCTAAGAATTTGTCCCTTTCTTCCAGCTTGTCCATCTTATTGGCATAGGCTTGCTTGTAGTAATCTCTCATGATCCTTTGTATTTCTTCAGTGTCAATTGTTACTTCTCCATTTTCTTTCCTAATTCTATTGATTTGAGTCTTCTCCCTTTCTTTATGAGTGTGGCTAATGGTTTATCAATTTTGTTTGTCTTCTCAGAGAACCAGGTTTCAGTTTTATTGAGCTTTGCTATTGTTTCCTTCATTTCTTTTTCATTTATTTCTGATCTGATGTTTATGATTTCTTTCCTTCTGCTAACTTTGGGGTTTTTTTGTTCTTCTTTCTCTAATTGCTTTAGGTGTAAGTTTAGGTTGTTTATTTGAGATGTTTCTTGTTTCTTGAGGTAGGGTTGTATTGCTATAAACTTCCCTCTTAGAACTGCTTTTGCTGTATCCCATAGGTTTTGGGTTGTTTTTTTTCCATTTGTTTCTAGAATTTCTGATTTCCTCTTTGATTTCTTCAGTGATCTCTTGGTTATTTAGTAGTGTATTGTTTAGTCTCCATGTGTTTGTATTTTTTACATATTTTTTCCTGTAATTGATATCTAGTCTCATAGCATTGTGGTAAGAAAAGATACTTGATACGATTTCAGTTTTCTTAAATTTACCAAGGCTTGATTTGTGCCCCAAGATATGATCTATCCTGGAGAATGTTTCATGAGCACTTGAGATGAAAGTGTATTCTGTTGTTTTTGGATGGATTGTCCTATAAATATTAATTAAGTCTATCTTGTTTAATGTATCATTTAAAGCTTGTGTTTCCTTATTTATTTTCGTTTTGGATGATCAGTCCATTGGTGAAAGTGGGGTGTTAAAGTCCCCTAATATGATTGTGTTACTGTTAATTTCCCTTTTTATGGCTGTTAGCATTTTTTTTTTTTTTTTTTTTGCCACTGTACCCTGAAACTTTCCCAGTCCTAACATTGCTCAACTTCACTAGAACTTTTAAGACCCCAAGTTCTGGTAAAGAAAAACAACTTCCCAAAGATGTTACAGACCTAATACTGCTCTTAAGATGGAATAGTCAGTCATTTCAGATCTATCACCCACTGTGTGTAGCGTTAGCCTTCCTGCTCAGACACTCTAATTGTATCTCATAGATCCAAGGTCTAAAACAAAAAGGCTTACCTCATGTGAACACTGAAAACAAAGGGGAACTTAAAAGCCAGGACCTTCCATGCAGCTTCCCAGGATGGGCATGGGGTGTTTCAGCCTCTGGAATATTTCCTGTCTACAAAGGCCAAGTATTCGCCTTTCTTTAGGAAGAAAAGATTTGTCTTCCTAAAATTGATAGCAGGAAACCTTTAATGAAGTTTACTTATCCAATTTTACTTGGGTCTTTTAATGAAAGCTTCAATTCACATGTGAACAGAGCTAGTTAAAGCACAGCACAGCAGGCTTATAAGTTTAAATTCCTGAAGACTATTAGAATCACATGGAGGGCTGCCTCAAAAGTTTTCCCTTTTAAGACCACCTTTAATCTTTAGAGTATACTTTGGCCAAGGCAGGGGAGGGGAAATTAGTCTAGAGCCCAACCTTCTTATTAGCTTATTTCCATTTTACAACCATGGAACTACTATACATTCATCACCACTTGAGGTCTAAGGCCCAGAACACTCTATAGCAGTATATTTTAACAAAATGAGCACTTAAGGAAAGTATCAGATTAGGAGTAAGAGTATTGAGGTGCTCCTATGTTGGGTGCATAAAGATTTACAATTGTTATATCTTCTTCTTGGATTGATCCCTTGATCATTATGTAGAGTCCTTCTTTGTCTGTTGTAATAGTCTTTATGGTAAAGTCTATTTTGTCTGATATGAGAATTGCTACTCCAGCTTTCTTTTGATTTCCATTTGTATGGAATATCTTTTTCCATCCCCTCACTTTCAGTCTGTATGTGTCCCTAGGTCTGAAGTGGGTCTCTTGTAGACAGCATATATATGGGTCTTGTTTTTGTATCCATTCAGCAAGCCTGTGTCTTTTGGTTGGAGCATTTAATCCATTCACGTTTAAGGTAATTATCGATATGTATGTTCCTATGACCATTTTCTTAATTGTTTTGCATTTGTTTTTCTAGGTCCTTTTTTTCTTTTGTGTTTCCCACTTAGAGAAGTTCCTTTAGCATTTGCTGTAGAGCTGGTTTGGTGGTGCTGAATTCTCTTAGCTTTTGCTTGTCTGTAAAGCTTTTGATTTCTCTATCGAATCTGAATGACATCCTTGCTGGGTAGAGTAATCTTGGTTGTAGATTTTTCCCTTTCATCACTTTAAATATATCCTGCCACTCCCTTCTGGCCTGCATAGTTTCTGCTGAAAAATCAGCTGATAACCTTATGGGGATTCTCTTGTATGTTATTTGATACTTTTCCCTTGATGCTTTTAATAATTTTTATTTGAATTTAATTTTTGTTAGTTTGATTAATATGTGTCTTGGTGTTTGTTTCCTTGGGTTTATCCTGTATGGGACTCTCTTCACTTCCTGGAATTGCATGGCTATTTCCTTTCCTATGTTAGGGAAGTTTTCGACTATAATCTCTTCACATATTTTCTCAGACCCTTTCTCTTTCTCTTCTCCTTCTGGGACCCCTATAATTCGAATGTTAGTGCATTTAATGTTGTTCAGAGGTCTCTGAGACTGTCCTCATTTCTTTTCATTCTTTTTTCTTTATTCTGCTCCTCAGCAGTTATTTCCACCATTCTGTGTTCCAGCTCACTTATGCATTCTTCTGCTTCAGTTATTCTGCTATTGATTCCTTCTAGTGTATTTTTCATTTTAGTTATTGTGTTGTTCATCACTGTTTGTTTGTTGTTTAGTTCTTATAGATCCTTGTTAAACATTTCTTGTGTTTTCTCGGTCCATCTCTCTATTGTATTCCTGAGATTTTGGATCATATTTACTATCATTACTCTGAATTCTTTTTCAGGTAGGTTGCCTGTTTCTTCTTTATTTATTTGGTCTTGAAGGTTTTTACCTTGCACCTTCATCTGTAGCATACTTGTTTGTCGTTTCATTTTTTTTGGTGGGTGGGTCTCTGTTCCCATCTTACCGGTTGTTTGGCCTGAGGCGTCCAGTCCTGGAGTTTGCAGGCAGTTGGTTAGAGTTGGTGTCAGTGCCAAGATGAGGACCTCCAGGACACCTCACACAGATTAGTATTCCCTGGGGTCTGAGGTTCTCTGTTCATCCAACAGTTTGGACTTGGTGCTCCCACCACTGGAGCTGAGGCCTGACACCTGACCTGGGAGCCAAGATCCTGCAAGCTTTGAGGCGCCGACGGGGGAAAAAAAAAAAAAGAACAGAACAATAACAAAGAATAAAAAATAAAATAAAATTAGAAAAATAAAAAATGTATTCAAAAAAATAAAAATATAAATGAAACAACAATAAGGCAAAACACAACCACAATGGCCAAAAAGCCAGAAAAGGCCCTGGGTGGGGGTGGGAGTGGTCGGCTTACGCTCTTTGTGGACGGAGGGGGCCGCAGAGGGCAGAGTCTCAGGCCCAGGACCCCAGCAGGGTTGCCGGGGCCCAGGTGGGCAGGGTAGACACTAGCCTTGTTCCCCTGTGATCCACCGATCCCCCAAAGGTCTCTCCCCATCCCCACTGATCCATGCACCGTTGGTGTGTCCCTCTGATCGTGGGAACCCCTCCCTTGCCCCAGCTGCCCCTCAGGGGTGCCAGTCCCATCCCGCCTTCATTTTTCCTCTCCCTTTCCTTTCCCCCATGTCCTACCCGGTCGTGCTGGGATTCTTCCCATCCCTTTGGGTGTTGGAGGTCTCCCACCAGACCGGGTAGGTGCCCTAGTTGTGAGGAGACAGGAACTCTGTGTCCTCCTACTCTGCATCTGTGTTAATGAGAGATACTAGTTTGTTGTTTTCTTTTCTTATAATGTTTTTCTTAGGTTTTAGTACAGGCATACCTTGGAGATATTGCAGGTTCAGTTTCAGATCACCACAATAAAGCGAGTATCACAATAAAGTGAGTCATGCAAATTTTTTTGATTCCCAGTGCATATAAAATTTATGTTTACACTATAGTATAGTCTATTAAGTGTGCAGTAGCATTATGTCTTAAAAAACAATGTACATACCTTAATTAAGAAATACTTTATTGCTAGGAAATGCTGATCATCATCAGAGCCTTCAGTGAGTTGTTGTAATATTTTTGCTGATGGAGGGTCTTGCCTGTTAATGACTGCTAACTGATCAGGATGGTGATTGCTGAAGGTTGAAGTGGCTGTGGCAATTTCTTAAAATAACACAGAAATGAAGTTTGCCGCATCAATTTACTCTTCCTTCCTGTAGCATGCAGTTCTGTTTGATAGCATTTAACCCACTGTAGAGCTTCTTTCAGAGTTGGAGTCAGTCTTTCAAAGTTGGAATCAGTCTTCTCAAACCCTGCCAGCGCTTTGTCAACTAAGTTTATGTAATATTCTGCATCCTTACTTGTCATTTCAATGATCTTCACAGCACCTTCACCAGGAGTAGATTCCATCTCAAGAAACAACTTTCTTTGCTCATCCATAAGAAGCAGCTCCTCATTTGTGAAAGTTTTATTTTGAGATTGCAGCAATTCAGTCACATCTTCAGGCTCCACGTTTTAAAAAATTTTTTAATAAATTTATTTTTTGGCTGTGTTGGGTCTTCGTTACTGTGCGTGGGCTTTCTCTAGTTGTGGCGAGTGGGGGCTGTTCTTCGTTGCGGGGCACAGCCTTCTCCTTGTGGTGGCTTCTTTTGTTGTGATGCATGTGCTCTAGGCACGTGGACTTCAGTAGTTGTGGCTTGTGGGCTCAGTAGTTGTGGCTCGCGGGCTCTAGAGCACAGGCCCAGTAGTTGTGGTGCATGGGCTAAGTTGCTCCACGGCATGTGGGATCTTCCCAGACCAGGGCTCGAACCTGTGTCACCTGCATTGGCAGGCGGATTCTTAACCAGTGCGCCACCAGGGAAGTCCCTGAATGCCCTTTGATGACATCTAGAAAGGTGATTTCTTTCCAGAAGATTTTCAATTTATTTTGTCCAGATCCATCACAGGAATCACTATCAGTGACAGCTATAGCCTTATGAAATGTATTTCTTTTTTTCTTTTAATACATCTTTATTGGAGTATATTGCTTCACAGTGTTGTGTTAGTTTCTGCTGTACAACAGAGTAAATTAGCTATATGCATACACATATCTCCATATCCCCTCCCTCTTGAGCCTCCCTCCCACCCTCCGCATCCCACCCCTCTAGGTCATCACAGTGCACGGAGCTGATCTCCCTGTGCTATGCAGCAACTTCCCACCATCCATCCATTTTACATTTGGTAGTGTATATATGTCAGTTGTACTCTCTCACTGTGTCTCAGCCTCCCCTTCCCTCCCGTGTCCTCAAGTCTTTTCTCAACGTCTGCATCTTTATTCCTCCCCTACCACTAGGTTCATCAGTACCATTATGAAACGTATTTCTAAAATAATGGAAAGTCGAAATCACTCCTTGATCCATGGGCTGCAGAATGGAACTTGTGTTAACAGGCATGAAAACAACATTAATCTTGTTGTATATCTCCATCGGAGCTCTTAGGTGACCAAGCACATTGTCATTGAGCAGTAATATTTTGAAAGCAGCTTGTTTTTCTGAGCAGTAAGTCTCAAGTGGGCTTAAAGTATTCAATAAACTATGTTGTAAAGAGATATGCCATCATCCTGGCTTTGTTGTTCCATTTATAGAGCACAGAGAGAATAGATTTAGCATAATTCTTAAGGAACCTAGGATTTTCGGAATGGTAAATGAGCACTGGCTTCACCTTAAAGTCATCAGTGGCAGTAGCCCCTAACTAGAGACTCAGCCTGTTTTTTGAAGCTTTGAAGCCAGGCATTGACTTCTCCTCTCTAGCTATGAAACTCCTAGATTACGTCTTCTTCCAATATAAGGCTGTTATGTCTGCCTTGAAAATCTGTTGTTTAGTGTAGCCACCTTCATGAATTTTTTTAGCTGGATATTCTAGAAAACTGCAGCTTCTACATCAGCACTTTCTGCTTCAACTTGCACTTTTATATTATGGGGATAGCTTCTTTCCTTAAACCTCATGAACCAAGCTCTGCTAGCTTCAAACTTTTCTTCTGTAGCTTTCTTACCTCTCTCAGCTTTCATAGAATTCAAGAGAGTTAGGGCCTTATCTGGGTTAGGCTTTGGTTTAAGGGAATCTTGTGGCTGGTTTTATCTTCTGTCCGGATGACTGAAACATTCTCTATATCAGCAATACGGGTTTTTCGCTTTCTTATTTATTTGTTGTGGAGTAGCACTTTTCATTTCCTTCAAGAACTTTTCCTCTGCTTTCAGAACTTGGCTAACTGTTTTTTGCAAGAGACCTTGCTTTTGGCCTGTCTTAGCTTTCAACATGTCTTCCTCACTAAGCTTATTAGTCATTTCTAGCTTTTGATATAAAGTGACATAGATGTAACCCTTCCTTTTACTTGAATGCTTAAAGGCCATTGTAGGGTTATTATTGGCCTTATTTCAATATTGTTGTATCTCAGGGAATCAGGAAGCCTGAGGAGAGGGAGAGAGATGGGAATGGCCTCTCAGTGAAGCAGTCAGTACATACAACATTTATCAATTAAGTTTGGTGTCTTCTATGGGTGTGCGCATTTGTGGTGCCCCAAAACAATCACAATAGTAACATCACATATCACTGATTATAGATCCCCATAATAAATATAATAATAATGAAAAAATTGGAAATATTGTAAGAATTACCAAAATGTGACACAGACTTGAAGTAAACAAATGCTGTTGTAGAAATGGTACAGATAGACTTGCTCACTGCAGGGTTGCCACAGACCTTCAGTTTGTAAAGAAACTCAATATCTGCAAAGCACAATAAAAGAGGAGATATGCCTGTATTAGGGTAATACAGGCCTCGAAGAATGAGTTAGGAAGTATTCCCTCTGCTTCTATCCTCTGAAAGAGATTGTGTGGAATTGGTATAATTTCTTCCTTAAATGTTAGGTAGAATTCACCAGTGAACCCCTCTGCACCTAGTGCTTTCTGTTTTGGAAAGTTATTAATTATTGATTCAAGTTACTTAATAATCTGGCCCTATTCAGGTTGTCTGTTTTTTCTTGTGTGAGTTAATTTGTATCCTCTCTTATTTTTTCTTAGTTAGCTTGACTAGAGGCTTATTGATTTTATTAATTTTTTCAAAGAATCAGCTTTCGTTTTTGTTGATTTTTCTTTATTGATTTCCTGTTTTCAATTTTATTTATTTCTACTATAATTTTTATTGTTTCTTTTCATCTTTATACTTTGAATTTAATTTGCTCTTCTTTTTTGTTTCCTGAGATTATTGATTTAGATCTTTTTTTCTAATATATGCATTCAGTGCTATACATCTCCCTAGACATTGCTTTGCTGCATCCTACAAATTTTGATTAGTTGTGTTTTCATTTTCACTTAGTTCAAAATATTTTAAAATTTCTCTTCAGATTTATTCTTTGACCCAAGTGTTATATAGAAATGTGTTGTTTAATCTCCACATATTTTTGGATTTTCCTGTTACCTTTTTGTTATTGATTTCTAGTTTAAGTCTGTTGTGGTCTGGAATTAATTTTTTTATTTAATGGATTTTAGGAAACCTTTATGGATGATAGCTTCTTGTCCAGAAGAGAAAACTAAGATACAGACTGATTTTCTTCTTATTGTTGGTATAGGTCACTTCACTTGAGCATATATTTACTTAATGCAACATGTAATATCTGTTTACTTGGATGAATAAACAGAAAAATACCAGATTTAAATTTTCATTGACTTGATAATCTAGGTTGTAAATGCACACAATTTATAATACAGAATATAACTGTGTTGTTAGAGGTAGAAATGAAGTGCTACAGTTTTGCAGAAGAGAGGAAAGAACGTCTGGCCAGGGAAATTATGGAAGGCTTCTGGGAGGGAGGGGGATTTTTGAATGTGACCTTGCAGTGAGTTGGCTTTTGTTAGGTATTTGCGGAAGAGACTAAAGGAACAGTATGAGTGAAAATTACAGAGAAATGTTGAATGTTAGTGAAATAGTGCTAGTCACAGTGTTAGTGGTATTGTGGAGAGGGTATGTTGTGGAAGATAATTCTGGAAACGTTAATAGATATGGATCATGGCTAAAGGTTGGAATACTATCTTAAGCACTGTGGGCAGGCAGATCAAGATGGCGGAATAGAAGGACATGGAGCTCACCTTCTCCCACAAATACATCAAAAATAAATCTACATGTGGAACAATTCTCACAGAATACCTGCTGAACAGTGGCAGAAGATCTCATAAAACCAAAATTATAAGAAGGATCACCATGTAATCTGGTAGGATGAAAAAAGAAAAAAAAAAGGAATCAGGATGGGACATGCGCCGCTGGGAGGGAGCTGTGAAAGAGGAAAGGTTCCCTCACCCTGGGAAGCCCCTTCACCTTCTGGGAGATAAGCTGGGTCAGAAGGGGAGCTTCAGAGGCTCGGAGGAGAGTGCAGCACCCAGTTTGCAGTGAGCAGAACAGAGAGAGACCTGCACAGAAGGTCTTGGCCATCACTCTGCAGTCCCTAGCCCAAGACTTTCATCTGCTGGTGTGCACAGAGGCTGGGTGGTGAAACTCGGGCTTCAGAGGACAGACCAGGGGTTGGCTGCTCGGAGACAGCCTGAAGGGACTGGAGAGTGGTCCAAGGCGCAACTGGGGGTGTGCACAGGAAGGAGTCCGCATCTGCCATTGAAGCCCTGTCATTAACGCTCATGAAAGGTGGGGCAGGGCCCACCTTAGAAGCTTTATTCTTGGTGTGCTTACAGCAGACTTGGCTCCACCTCTGTGAGTTCTGGGAGCATGCAAGTGTGGGCGGGTTGCTCACACTTGGAGTCAGGGCTGAAATCTGAGCCAATCCCCAGGGGCTGCACGACTTGGAAAGCAGGGCTGAAATCTGAGTGTCTCAGTGTCCCAGTGGCTGTGTGATCACAAATGTACACATGGCAGGCAGCTTTGTAAACTCAGTGCCTGCCCGACATCCGAGTGGATTGCTGCAGACACACACATGCAGAGGTGGAGCTGGGGTCTGGGCTGACTCAGTAGTTCCCAGGGCAGGTCCAGGTGTGTGACTGTGGCCGTCCTGGTGCCTGACCTCAGTGATTCTGTGCCAACAGATGTGCACTAGTGGCTTTGTGAGCACAGTGCCTAGGGGACACCCAGGCCGATTGCCTGAATTCCCACGGTTGAGGCAGGGCCAAGGGCAGTGTGAAAAAAACTGTACTTTGTGAGCCTGCACAATGGGTGACAGGCAACACCACAGAGTACACTCCCTGGTGGACAGCTCCTGTGGAGGAATACTCAGCAGCTCCTCTCCCAGTGGGAGTGTTCCACTCCTGCCTACCTCACACCGCAGTTCAGAAGTGGATCTGGGGGCATCTACTCCAACAACTGGGGAGCAGATCCTGCCCCCAACAGGGCTTTGACAACCATAGAACAAAGAGGAGGCCCCACTCAACATCCAGTGCAGGCTCTGGTCACCACAACAAAAATCACACCCCCTACCAAGGGGAAAATGGCCAACACACACTGAAGAAAGACGTGGCAGGCATCCGTACTAAAAACAGCCCTTGCACCAAAAATATTAGACTCACAGAGGCTACACAGGGACACTCCCGCATAAGGACAGCCCTTCAAGACCACAGTAGATAACTGTTTCTCCTAAACTCATAGAGTCAGAGAAATATTAGTAAAATGGTAAAATGAAGAAGCAGAGGAAGCTCTCCCAATTAAAAGATCAAGAGAATTCCCCTGAAAGAACAATGAAACAGACATCTCCAGTCTACCAGATCCTGAGTTAAAAAAAGAGGTAATGAAAATGACTGAAAGAATTAAAGTCTATTGATATAAATACAAATTACCATGAAAAGGAACTAGAAACTATAAAGAGGAGCCAATTAAAATTAGAAAGCTCAATTGCCAAGACAAAAGCTGAGCTAAAGGCAATCAATAGCAAACTGGATAATGCAGAAGAACAAGTAAGTGATCTGGAAGATAGAATAATGGAAATCACCCAACCAAAACAGCAGACAGAAAGATGAAAAAAATGAAAGTAATATATGAGACCTATGGGATAATATAAAGCTTCCCAATCTATGCATAATAGGGATCCCAGAAGGATAAGAAAGAAAAAAGGAGGTTGAAAATGTATTTGAAGAAATTATGGCTGAAAACTTCCCAAACCTAAAGAAGGAAACTTATATCTAGGTACAGGAAGCACATAGGGTCCCAAACAAGATGAACCCAAACAGAACTACACCAAGACATATTGTAATTAAAATGGCAAAAGTTAAAGAGAGGATTTTAAAGGCAGCAAGAGAAAAACAAAGAGTTAATGACAAGGGAATGCCCATAAGTCTATCAGCTGATTTCTCTACAAACGTTGCAGGCCAGAAGGGAGTGGCAAGATATATTCAAACTCCTGAAAGGGAAAACCTGCAACCTCAGATACTCTACCCAGCAAGATTATCATTTAGAATAGAAGGAGAGGTAAAGAATTTCTCAGACAAGAAAAACTAAAAGAATACAGCAATACTAAACCTATCCTAAAGGAAATATTGAAAGGTCTTCTCTAAATAGAAAAGAAGTAAGAATCTGTAGGAAAGAGAAATTACCATTGGATCGTAAATCACTTAAATAAGCCAGCACACAGATTAAAAAAAATTTTTTTTTCTTCTGAAAGCGATAATAACTACAATGAACAACAATAGGATAAACATGAAGATGTAAAAGAGGACATCAAAATCATAAAATGTGAGGAGGGAGAGTAAGAAAATGTAGGGGTTTTTTTAAGAATGTGTTTGAGCCTATATGACTACTAGTCTAAAGCAAGTAGATATAGTAATGGGTTAACATACTTGAAAAACAGGGTAACCACAAATCAAAAACATAAAATAGATTCACAAAAACCAAAAAAGAGAACACAAGCATAGTACAAAAGAAAACCATCAAACCACAAAAGGAAAAACAAAAAGAAAAAGGAACAAAGAAGAAATACAAAGTTAACTGGAAAACAAGGTTTAAAATGTAATAAATACATGTCTATCAACAATTACCTTAAATGTCAATGGACTAAATGCTCCAATCAAAAGACATAGAGTGGCAGATTGGAGAAGAAAACAAGAGTCTGCAAGATGCTGCCTGTAAGAGACCCACTTTAGGGCAAAGGATGCACGTAGATTGAAATTTAAGGGCTGGAAAAAGATATTTCATGCAAATGGAAATGACAAGAAAGCAGGGGTATCAATACTCATATCAGACAAAATAGACTTTATTTTATTTTTTTTTAAATTTAGTTTTGGTTGCGTTGGGTCTTCATTGCTGCACGCTGGCTTTCTCTAGTTGCAGCGAGTGGGGGCTACTCTTCATTGCAGTGCGCGGGCTTCTCATCGCAGTGGCTTCTCTTGTTGTGGAGCATGGGCTCTAGGCACGTGGACTTCAGTAGTTGTGGCACGTGGGCTCAGTAGTGTGGCTCGTGGGCTCTGGAGCACAGGCTCAGTAGTTGTGGTCCATGGGCTTAGTTGCTCCGTGGCATGTGGGATCTTCCCGGACCAGGGCTCGAACCCGTGTCCCCTGCATTGGCAGGCGGATTCTTAACCACTGCGCCACCAGGGAAGTCCCAAAATAGGCTTTAAAACAAAGGCCATAAAGAAAGATAAAGAAGGGCACTATATAATGATAAAAGGATCAATACAGGAAGAGGATATTATGCTCATTAACATATATGCACCCAATATAGGAGCACCTAAATACATAAAACAAATATTAACAGACATAAAAGGAGAAATTGACAGGAATACAATAATAGTAGGAGACTCACATCAGTGAACAGATCTACCAGACAAAATCAGTAAGGCAATAGAGATCCTAAATGATAATAGAACAGTTAAACTTAATTTGTATTTTCAGGACATTACATCCAAAAAAACCAGAATACACATTCTTTTCAAGTGCACTTGGAATGTTCTGTAGGATTGGCCACATACTAGGACACAAAACAAGCCTCAACAAAAGGATAGAAATTATTTCAAGCATCTTTTCTGACCACAACAGCATGAAACTAGAAATCAACCACAGAAAGAGAAATGAGAAAGAAATGATTACATGGAGACTAAAACCATGCTACTAAAAACCAGTGGGTCAACAATGAAATCAAAGAGGAAGTTTAAAAATACCTTGAGACAAATGACAATGAAAACACAACCATACAAAATCTAATGGATGCAACAAAAGCAGTTCTTAGATGGAAGTTCATAACGATACAGACCACCCACACAAAAAAAGAAGCGTCTCAAACAACCTAAGCTACCACTTGAAAGAATTAGAAAAAGAAGAACAAACAAAACCTGAAGTCAGCAGAAGGAAGGAAATAATAAAGATAAGAGAGGCAATAAGTAAAATAGGGATTAAAAAGACCAAAGAAAAAAATCTAGACCAGGATGCCCACTCTCACCACTTCTATTCAACACATATTGGAAGTCCTAGCCACAGCAATTGGACAAGAAAAAGAAATAAAATGTATCCAAATTGGAAGAGAAGAGGTAGAATTGTCATTATATGCAGATGACGTGATACTATATATAGAAAATCTTAAAGACTCTACAGAGAAATTACTAAAACCAAGAAATTATAAAACCAAGAGCTGGTTCTTTGAAAGGGTAAACAAAATTGACAAACCTCTGGCTAGGCTCATCAAGAAGAAAAGGGAGAGGACCCAAATAAAGAAAATAAGAAATGAAAGAGGAGAAATAGCAACGCATACCATAGAAATACAAAAAACTGTAAGAGAATACTATAACAATTATATGCCAACAAATTGGACAACCCAGAAGAAATGGACAAGATTCTAGAAACATACAGCCCACCAAAACTCAATTCAGGAAGAAATAGATAATTTGAACAGGCTGATCACTAGAAGTGAAATAGAATCTGTTAAAAAAACAAAAACAAAAAAAAACTCCACACAAACAAAAGTCCAAGACCAGATGGCTCCACAGGTGAATTCTACCAAACATACAAAGAAGAACTTATACTGATCCTTCTAAAAGTCTTCCAAAAGATTGAAGAGGAGGGAACACTCCTAAAGTCATAATGTGGAGCCACCATCACCCTGATACCGAAACCAGACAAAGAAATTATGAGAAAAGAAAATTACAGGCGAACATCTTTGATGAATATAGATGCAAAAATTCTCAGCACAATATTAGCAAACCAAATCTAATAACACAGATTCTAATAAAAAAGATGATATACCACAATCAAGTTGGATTCATCCCAGGGTCAAAGGGATGGTTCAGCATACACAAATCAATGTGATACACCATGTCAACAAAAGACAGTACAAAAACCACATGATCATCTCAATAGATGAAGAAAAGGCATTTGATAAAATTCAATATCCTTTCATGATGAAGACTCTTACTAAAGCGGCTGTAGAGGGAACATATCTCAACATAATAAAAAACTATTTGTGACAAACCCCAGCCAATATAATACTCAACATTGAAAAGCTGAAAGCCTTCCTGCTAAAATCTAGAAGACAAGGATGCTCACTCTCACCACTTCTATTCAACACAGTATTGGAAGTCCTAGCCACAGCAGTCAGACAAGAAAAAGAAATAAAAGGTATCCAAATTGGAAGAGAAGAGGTAAAATTGTCATTATATGCAGATGACGTGATACTATATATAGAAAGCCTTAAAGACTCTACAGAGAAATTACTAGAACTGATAAATGAATTCAGCAGCGTAGCAGGATGCAAGATTAAACATACAGAAATCTGTTGTATTTCCTTACACTAACAATGAAACATCAGAAAGGGAAAATAAGAAAACAATCCCATTTAAAATCACATCAAAAAATAAATAAAATACTTAGGAATAAACCTGACCAAAGAGGTGAAAGACTTATATGTTGAGAAATATAAAACATAAAGGAAATTGAAGATGATTCAAAGAAATGGAAGATATCCCATGCTCTTGGAATGGAAGAATTAATATTGTTCAAAATGGCCATATTACCCAAAGCAATCTACAGATTTAATGCGATCTCTATCAGGTTACCCATGACATTTTTCACAGAAGTAGGACAAATAATCCTAAAATTTTGATGGAACCATAAAAGACCCAGAATTGCCAAAGCAATCCTGAGGAAAAAGAACAAAGCTGGAGGCATAACCCTCCCAGCCTTCAGACAGCACTACAAAGCTACAGTAATCAAAACAGCATGGTATTGGCACAGAAACAGACATATGGATCAATGGAACAGAATAGAGAGAGCTCAGAAATAAACCCACGTACCTATGGTCAATTAATCTTTGACAAAGGAGGCAAGAATATACAATGGAGAAAAGACAGTCTCTTCAGCAAGTGGTGTTGGGAAAGCTGGACAGCCACATTGTAAATCGATGAAGTTAGAACACACCCTTACACCGTACACAAAAATAAACTCAAAATGGCTTAAAGACTTAAATATAAGACATGACACAGTAAAACTCCTAGAAGAGAACGTAGGCAAAACATTTCTGACATAAATCTTACCAGTGTTTTCTTAGGTCAGTCTCCCAAGGCAATAGAAATAAAAGCAAAAATAAACAAATGGGACCTAATCAAACTTACACACTTTTGCACAGCAAAGGAAACCACAAGCAAAATGAAAAGACATTTGAATTTATTGTTGTGTAAGGTATGAAGAATGGATTTAACTTTTTTCCTAGATGTTTACCTAGTTTTCTCAATATATGAATTTATTGAATAATCTATCTTTTTCCACACTGATTTGAAATGCCACCTTTGGGAATTCCCTGGTGGGCCCTCACTGCCAAGGGCCCAGGTTCAGTCCCTGGTCCGGGAACTAAAATCCCACAAGCCACGTGGTGAGGCCAAGGAAAAAAAAAAAGAAATGCCACCTTTATTATAAATTAAATGCTTGCATAAATTTGCGTGTGTTTCCCTTTCATTCATCAGCAGTGAATGAGAGCTCCTGTTGCTCTACATCCTTGCCAGTGTTTGGTGTTATCAGTGTTTGGGATTTTGGCGAGTCTTGTGTTATCTCGTTGTTTTAATTTGCAGTTCCCTCATGACATATAATGTTGAGCATCTTTTCATATGTTTATTTGCCATCTGAATATCTTTGGTGAATTCAGGTCTTTTGTTCATATTTTGATCCGGTTGTTTTCTGTTGAGTTTTAAGAGTTCTTTATATATTTTGAGTAAGTCTTTTATCAGATATAAAATATCAGGTCTTTTGCAAATTAGTATTTTTTAAAAGGTACTAATGAGTTCTGTAGAAAATACCTAGGATTTTTGTATTGATATGACGAAATCTATGTAAATTTTTAAAATAGGTACAAGCTGCGTAGTAATTTGCACTGTTTTGGGGTTGGAAACTGTCTGCAAATCAGTCGCCTGATTAGAATTCACATCAGAATACGGTCTTATCAGTGAATTTCTCATGAAATCAATCCATTTCAGGATTAGCAGGACTCTGTTGCTGGCACCCTGCCAAATTTGCAATTATTTATATCTTCCAAACCCTGAGAAACTTCTGCAGTATAAGTACCTCCTTTCAGAAGTGGAGGCCAGAAGTATTTGGGAAACTCTAGCAGACAACCAAGAGGAAGAAATGGCTGTCAATTTGAGTTGTACTATTATGAGACTCCACTCTTTTTTTTTTTTTTTTTTAAACACGCAAAACCTCTGACAGGCAACAACCATTCAATAATGCTTTTTTTTTTTTAAGTCACAGCGTTTCTTTTTTAAATTAAAAAAAATTGAGATATAGTTGACACATAATATTACATTAGTTTCAAGTGCACAACATTTGATACATGTATATATTGTGACATGATCACAAGTCTAGTTAGTAGCTATTACCACACAGTTAAATTCTTTTTTCTTGTGATGAGATTTTTAAGATCTACTCTCAGCAACTTTCAAATATACAATACAGTATTATTAACTATAGTTACCATGATGTATATTATATTTCTAAGTCTTATTTATTTTTATAACTGGAAAGTTTGTACCTTTTGACTACCTTCACCCATTTTACCCCCCCCCCCCACCTCTGGCAACCATCAGTATGTTCTCTATATCCATAAATTTGATTTTTTTCTTAAAATTCCACATATAAGTGAGATCATATGGTATTTGTCTTTCTCTGTCTAACATATTTCTCATAGCATAATGCCTTCAAGGTCCATCCATGTTGTTGCAAATGGCAGGACTTCATTCTCTTTTAAGGCAGAATAATATTCCATTGTGTATATGTATACACACACATTTTTTCTTCATCCATTTATCTATTTGGGGACACTTAGGTCATTTCCATATCTTGGCTACTGTAAAATAATGCTGCAGTGAACATGGGGGTGCACCTATCTTTTTGAGTTAGCATTTTCCTTTCCTTCACATAAATACCCAGAAGTGGAATTGCTGGTAATCATATGGTAGTTCTATTTTTAATTTTTTTGAGGAACCTCCATACCATTTTCCATAGTGGCTGCACCAGTTTACATTCCCAGCAATTTACATTTCCATCTCTAGGACACTAGGGTTCCTTTTTCTCCACATCCTCACCAGCATTTGTTATGTCTTGTCTTTCTGATGATAGTCTTTCTAACAGGTGTAAGGTGGTATCTTATTGTGGTTTTGATTTGCATTTTCCTGATGGTTAGTGATGTTGAGCACCTTTTCATGTACCTGTTGGCCATCTGTACATCATCTTTGGGAAGATATCTATTTAGGTCCTCTGCCCATTTTTTAATTGTATTATTTGTGGGTTTTTTGCTATTGAGTTTTATGAGTTCTTTATATATTTTGGATATTAACTCCTTATCAGATATATGATTTGCAAATATTTTCTCCCATTCTGTAGGTTGCATTTTCATTTTGTTGATGTTTCCTCTGTTGTGGAGACCGCATCAGTTTTGACCACATTAATTCAGTGGAAGAAATTGGGCTAGATTGAAGTACATTTAATGTATTTTTATATAACCTTTAAAAATTGTGAATCACTATGAGGTGTACCTGAAACTTATATAATATTGTGTATAAACTATACCTCAATTAAGAAAACATTTTTTAAGCCTCCATAGTCTAACTGATACAAAAGTATAGTGAGTTGGCAGCCCATTTAAATGGAAAGCTATTGTTAATCAAAATTGTTTTCTGCTTAACACACAGAATTTTGCTCCAATGTGTTTTTATGTCTGTTGAACTAAAAAATAAAATCAAGTTGCGGACTGCAGTTTTATTTTTCTGGGTATAATCTGCTATCTGTTGGTTGAAAATGTTTTAGTAAGAGTTTCTAAAAAGCAGATGAAATGTGGAGAATGAAGTGGGGATGTTTAGCCTATCTAAAAGAAGTAGCTAGCATACTTGAGCAAAACTAGGTGGAGATGGGAAGATGCGGACTAAGCTGTGTGAAAGCATCAGTTATGGATGGCTAAGGAATGGGTGGAGACCAAAGGAATTACTGGAAATGCCCATCAGTCTTTAGTTCCTGGCAGTAAACCCTGACAACCCCTAAGACATTGGCAATATGATTGTGCTGTAGATGCTGCTCCCACTATTACTACCACTGCCACCACCACCACCAAAGCTCTCTAGCTTACCTGAATTGAGACCAGAGTGCCTTAGACGTCCTTTGTGAGGACCCTGACGTTTGTGGAGAAAAGAGGGAAGAAAGTATGGGCTATTTTGTTCGCTGATATTTTAGGAAAAAAAATAGGCTCTTCTCTACTTGTGTACAAAGAATTGAATGTTTTATCTAGAATGAATTCTGAGGAAGTGAAATTTCTTTAAGTGATGAAGTATATTTTAGTTTCTAAACAAAGTATTGTGTATTTCCCTGTGTGTTAAATTGAAGTCTGGCCATATTCTAACCTGACTCTAATAACTTTTATTTTTCTTTGTCCTGGGGTATCATATAGAGCACAGTTCTGCACAAGACTCTGAATTTCATCTGCCTTCTCCACTGCTGGGCTGTCAGCTTTTGCTACTGTCACTGCATCTTTTATTACCCCTAATTGGGTTTTTGTTTAGTACTTTTCACTATTTAAGAATTATGTTGCCTAACTCTGGCTGGAGGGTATGTGGGTATTAGTTATATCAGCCTTTGTACTTTGTTTCAATTATTTCATAGTAAAAAGAATTATAGGTTAAGTAAGAGTTGGTCATGTAATAGTATGCTTTTGTAATAGAGCTTTATAGTTTTTCTTACGAGTTATTTCTTTTGATTCTCTTATAGTAACTGTAAGATAAGCAAGTAAGTGATTGTTATTTTCTTAATTTTCATGAGAAGGGAGGAACTGGGACTTGAATTTGGTTCTTTGAGTAAAAGAAGAAAGCTCATTTTAAATATTGGGTCTCTGTAATGGTTTTTCATGGTCCCCAAAACCTTCATATTTAAGAATGTAAAACTATATTCCAGAGCATAAAGGTTGCTGAAGTCTGATTTCTAGGTCAGTGGTTCTTACACTTTGGGTCCCAGGACCTCTTTATACTCTTCAAAATTACTGAGGATCCCAAAAAGCTTTTGTTTACATAGGTATATCTATCGATATTTAGTATATTAGAAATTAAAACTGAGCAATTAAAATGTTTATTAAATTACTTAAAAATAACAATAAACTCACTCAAGGTAACATACGTAAGGTTGTTTTTTTCTTCTTAATAAAAGCAGCTATTTTTTTTTTTTTGGTTTAAACTGAGGATATTTATTTACTTATTTATTTTCAATTTTTAAATTTTATTTTATTTTATTTTTTTGTACAGCAGGTTCTTATTAGTCATCAGTTTTATACACATCAGTGTGTAAATGTCAATCCCAATCTCCCAATTCATCACACACCGCCCTCCCAACCGCTGCGTTCCCTCCTTGCTGTCCATATGTTTGTTCTCTACATCTGTGTCTCAATTTCTGCCCTGCAAACCGGTTCATCTGTACCATTTTTCTAGGTTCCACATATATGTGTTAATATACAATATTTGTTTTGCTCTTTCTGACTTACTTCACTCTGTATGACAGTTGCTAGATCCATCCACGTCTCAACAAATGACCCAATTTCGTTCCTTTTTATGGCTGAGTAATATTCCATTGTATATATGTACCACAACTTCTTTATCCATTCATCTGTTGATGGGCATTTAGGTTGCTTCTATGACCTGGCTATTGTAAGTAGTGCTGCAGTGAACATTGGAGTGCATGTGTCATTTTGAATTATGGTTTTCTCTGGGTATATGCCCAGTAGTGGGATTGCTGGATCATATGATAATTCTATTTTTAGTTTTTTAAGGAACCTCCATACTGTTCTCCATAGTAGCCGTATCAATTTACATTCCCACCAACAGTGCAAGAGGGTTCCCTTTTCTCCACACCCTCTCCAGCATTTGTTGTTTGTAGATTTTCTGATGATGCCTATTCTAACTGGTGTGAGGTGATACCTCATTGTAGTTTTGATTTGCATTTCTCTAATAATTAGTGATGTTGAGCAGCTTTTCTTGTGCTTCTTGGCCATCTGTATGTCTTCTTTGGAGAAATGTCTATTTAGGTCTTCTGCCCATTTTTGGATTGGGTTGTTTGTTTTTTTAATATTGAGCTGCATGAGCTGTTTATATATTTTGGAGATTAATCCTTTGTCCGTTGATTCGTTTGCAAATATTTTCTCCCATTCTGAAGGTTGTCTTTTCGTCTTGTTTATGGTTTCCTTTGTTGTGCAAAAGCTATGAAGTTTCATTAGGTCCCATTTGTTTATTTTTGTTTTTATTTCCATTACTCTAGGAGGTGGATCAAAAAAGATCTTGCTGTGATTTATGTCAAAGAGTGTTCTTCCTATGTTTTCCTCTAAGAGTTTTATACTGTCCGGTCTTACATTTAGGTCTCGAATCCATTTTGAGTTTATTTTTGTGTATGGTGTTAAGGAGTGTTCTAATTTCATTCTTTTTCATGTAGCTGTCCAGTTTTCCCAGCACCACTTATTGAAGAGACTGTCTTTTCTCCAGTGTATAACCTTGCCTCCTTTGTCCTAGATTAGTTGACCATAGGTGTGTGGGTTTATCTCTGGGCTTTCTATCTTGTTCCATTGATCTGTGTTTCTGTTTTTGTGCCAGTACCATATTGTCTTGATTACTGTAGCTTTGTAGTATAGTCTGAAGTCAGGGAGTCTGATTCCTCCAGCTCCGTTTTTTTCCCTCAATAGCTTTGGCTATTCGGGGTCTTTTGTGTCTCCATACAAATTTTAAGATTTTTTGTTCTAGTTCCGTAAAAAATGTCATTGGTAATTTAATAGGGATTGCATTGAATCTGTAGATTGCTTTGGGTAGTATCGTCATTTTCACAATATTGATTCTTCCAATCCAAGAACATGGTATATCTCTCCATCTGTTGGTATCATCTTTAATTTCTTTCATCAGTGTCTTATAGTTTTCTGCATACAGGTCTTTTGTCTCCCTAGGTAGGTTTATTCCTAGGTATTTTATTCTTTTTGTTGCAGTGGTAAATGGGAGTGTTTCCTTAATTTCTCTTTCAGATTTTTCATCACTAGTGTATACGGATGCAAGAGATTTCTGTGCATTAATTTTGTATCCTGCAACTTGCCCAGGTTCATTGATTAGCTCTAGTAGTTTTCTGGTAGCATCTTTAGGATTCTCTATGTGTAGTATCATGTCATCTGTTAACAGTGACAGTTTTACTTCTTCTTTTCCAATTTGTATTCCTTTTATTTCTTTTTCCTCTCTGATTGTCGTGGCTAGGAGTTCCAAAACTGTGTTGAATAATAGTGGTGAGAGTGGACATCCTTGTCTTGTTCCTGATCTTAGAGGAAATGCTTTCAGTTTTTCACCATAGAGAATGTTGTTTGCTGTGGGTTTGTTGTATATGGCCTTTATTATGTTGAGGTAGGTTCCCTCTATGCCCAGTTTCTGGAGAGTTTTTATCATAAATGGCTGTTGAATTTTGTCAAAAGCTTTTTCTGCATCTATTGAGATGATCATATGGTTTTTCTTCTTCAGTTTGTTAATATGGTGTATCACACTGATTGATTTGCGTATATTGAAGAATCCTTGCATCCATGAGATAAATCCCACTTGATCGTGGTCTATGATCCTTTTAATGTGTTGTTGGATTCCGTTTGCTAGTATTTTGTTGAGGATTTTTGCGTCTATATTCATCAGTGATATTGGTCTGTAATTTTCTTTTTTTGTAGTATCTTTGTCTGGTTTTGGTATCAGGGTGATGGTGGCCTCATAGAGTGAGTTTGTGAGTGTTCCTTCCTCTGCAATTTTTTGGAAGAGTTTGAGAAGGATGGGTGTTAGCTCTTCTCTAAATGTTTGATACAATTCACCTGTGAAGGCATCTGGTCCTGGACTTTTGTTTGTTGGAAGATTTTTAATCACAGTTTCAATTTCATTGCTTGTGATTGGTCTGTTCATATTTTCTATTTCTTCCTGGTTCAGTCTTGGAAGGTTATACCTATCTAAGAATTTGTCCATTTCTTCCAGGTTGTCCATTTTATTGGCATGGAGTTGCTTGTAATAGTCTCTTAGGATGCTTTGTATTTCTGCGGTGTCTGTTGTAACTTCTCCTTTTTCATTTCTAATTTTATTGATTTGAGTCCTCTCCCTCTTTTTCTTGATGAGTCTGGCTAATGGTTTACAAATTTTATTTATCTTCTCAAAGAACCGGCTTTTAGTTTTATTGATCTTTGCTATTGTTTTCTTTGTTTCTATTATTTCATTTATTTCTGCACTGATCTTTATGATTTCTTTCCTTCTGCTAACTTTGGGTTTTGTTTATTCTTCTTTCTCTAGTTCCTTTAGGTGTAAGGTTAGATTGTGTATTTGAGATTTTTCCTGTTTCTTGAGGTAGGCTTGTATAGCTATAAACTTCCCTCTTAGAACTGCTTTTGCTGCATCCCATAGGTTTTGGATCATCGTGTTTTCATTGTCATTTGTCTCTAGGTATTTTTTGATTTCCTCTTTGATTTCTTCAGTGATCTCTTGGTTATTTAGTAATGTATTGTTTAGCCTCCATGTGTTTGTGTGTTTTACTTTTTTTTCCCTGTAATTGATTTCTAATCTCACAGCATTGTGGTCAGAAAAGATACTTGATATGATTTCAGTTTTCTTAAATTTACTGAGGCTTGATTTATGACCCAAGATGTGATCTGTCCTGGAGAGTGTTCCGTGCGCACTTGAGAAGAACGTGTAATCTGCTGTTTTTGGATGGAATGTCCTATATATATCAATTAAATCTATCTGGTCTATTGTGTCATTTAAAGCTTCTGTTTCCTTATTAATTTTCATTTTGGATGATCTGTCCATTGGTGTAAGTGAGGTGTTAAAGTCCCCCACTATTATTGTGTTACTGTTGATTTCCTCTTTTATAACTGTTAGCAGTTGCCTTATGTATTGAGGTGTTCCTATGTTGTGTGCATATATATTTATAATTGTTATATCTTCTTCTTGGATTGATCCCTTGACCATTATGTAGTGTCCTTCTTTGTCTCTTGTAACATTCTTTATTTTAAAGTCAATTTTATCTAATACGAGTATTGCTACTCCAGCTTTCTTTTGATTTCCATTTGCATGGAATATCTTTTTCCATCCCTTCACTTTCAGTCTGTATGTGTCCCTAGGTCTGAAGTGGGTCTCTTGTAGACAGCATATATATGGGTCTTGTTTTTGTATCCATTCAGCAAGCCTGTTTCTTTTGGTTGGAGCATTTAATCCATTCACATTTAAGGTAATTATCGATATGTATGTTCCTATGACCATTTTCTTAATTGCTTTGGATTTGTTTTAGTAGGTCCTTTTCTCCTCTTGTGTTTCCCACTTAGAGAAGTTCCTTTAGCATTTGTTGTAGAACTGGTTTTGTGGTGCTGAATTCTCTTAGCTTTTGCTTGTCTGTAAAGCTTTTGATCTCTCCATCGAATCTGAATGAGATCCTTGCCAGGTAGAGTAATCTTGGTTGTAGGTTCTTTCCTTTCATCACTTTAAGTATATCATGCCACTCCCTTCTGGCTTGTAGAGTTTCTGCTGAGAAATCAGCTGTTAACCTTATGGGAGTTCCCTTGTATGTTATTTGTCCTTTTTCCCTTGCTGCTTTCAATAATTTTTCTTTGTCTTTAATTTTTGCCAATTTGATTACTATGTGTCTTGCCGTGTTTCTTCTTGGGTATATCCTGTATGGGACTCTCTGCGGTTCTTGGACTTGGGTGGCTATTTCCTTTCCCATGTTAGGGAAGTTTTTGACTATAATCTCTTCAAATATTTTCTCAGGTCCTTCCTCTCTCTCTTCTCCTTCTGGGACCCCCTATAATGTGAATGTTGTTATGTTTAATGTTGTCCCAGAGGTCTCTTAGGCTGTCTTCATTTCTTTTCATTCTTTTTTCTTTATTCTGTTCCGCAGCAGTGAATTCCACCATTCTGTCTTCCAGGTCACTTATCCGTTCTTCTGCCTCAGTTATTCTGCTATTGATTCCTTCTAGTGTAGTTTTCATTTCAGTTATTGTATTGTTCATCTCTGTTTGTTTGTTCTTTAATTCTTCTAAGTCTTTGTTAAACATTTCTTGCATCTTCTCCATCTTTGCCTCCATTCTTTTTCCAGGGTCCTGGATCATCTTCACTATCATTATTCTGAATTCTTTTTCTGGAAGGTTGCCTGTCTCCACTTCATTTAGTTGTTTTTCTGGGGTTTTATCTTGTTCCTTCATCTGGTACATAGCCCTCTGCCTTTTCATCTTGTCTATCTTTCTGTGAATGTGGTTTTTGTTCCACAGGCTGCAAGATTGTAGTTCTTCTTGCTTCTGCTCAAAAGCAGCTATTTTTAAAAATAGTTATTTTGAGGCATGGCATTGTTATACATATCTACAAATCTTGTTAATGTCTGTTTGACTTAACTGTAGTTAGCTGGATTCTCATACCTGCTTCTGCATTCTGTCTGTTCTATAGGTTCTTTTGTTTCTAGTGCATGAGGCCAATTTAGCTTCACAGAGATAAGTAGTCGGAAAAGAGAGAAGTATTTTAATAGCCTTTTACAGACTGTCTTTCATATTAAACAGAACTGCACAAGTGGTAGTTCCTTAAGAAGAATCTAAGAAGATCAAAGCTTTTGTTGATTTCAGAGGTGATCGTCAAAGACACTAAAAAGTTTACATAGTTTGAAGTAATGCACAAGGCATTTGTATTAGACTTGGTAGGTATTCATTTTAAGGGAGGAATAAGCGTGGGATGATGTCACTAAGCCCATTGGAAAATGCAGGAGCCTTCTCTTGTGTTTCTGAGGTTCAGAGGTGTTATTTCAATTACGTGTAATAAAGGGATCTGGTGAACTACATGACTCCTCTGTTACCTGCTAGGAAGTTAACCAACCTGTATGTTCATGGCTGAGGAGAAAGAGACGTAGCAGACCATCATTTTCAGAGGAGAGAATTCTAAGGAAGGAAAAAGAATGTGATAGTAGTAGCAGTACTTATTGCCCACTGGGGTAGCAAGAAATGCAGGGTCCTCATTTTATACACACGCATGCAAACACACGTAAGACTCGGGTTTTGAGGAAGATAAATTACTCTCTGTAAAAAGAGATGCTAACGTCTATAGACTGTTATAAGTAGCAGTTAAAGAGGGACATTTGACCAACTTGTAATCTAATATACTAATTTAGATCGGAAACTTCCTCTCATATGTAAGTGATGGGAACTCCATTAATACGGTGTGTTCTTTTTGTCAGACTGTAGGTATACTGTTAGAGCCATGCAGTGACCGTGGTGATGGTGAAGATGGCTGTCTTGAGAGGTAAGCATTTTCTCTTGTTGTTGCTAATTAATTATTCATTTTGAGAACTGGAGTTCTTTACAGATTCTGGGGTGAATTTTTTAGATGAAGCTATCCATTATAACATACATTTTAGATGATCTAGAAAACCAAATGTCTTGTTTTGATGGTAAGTATAAAGCATATTAAATGCCCATAAATATTCAGAGTAGATGCAGGTTCAGACAGACATTAGTTATAACTTAGAAAACGTTCAGAAGGAAGAACACAGCCTTCTTGGAGACACTTAAAACTTTCAGCTGATTTGTAGAACAATTTGGGAGTTTATTGATATTCTGAATACATTTCAGTGAGTTAATTCATAGTCTTGGAACTATGGATAGCTAACTGAAAGTTTGTAACATAGTTGCATCAACAAATATGTAGGGATGTTTTTGTTCCCCTTCTAACTACTCCTCCGTGTGTCCCAGTACAGTCCTATGCAGTTGGTGCTTGTTTATGTCCTTGGCCAGCAGTAATGGAAGGGGGATCCCTGAGGCAATGAGTATTTCAGCCATATGTAGTCCCCATAGATACTCGAAAGATAAAGTCCCTTTAAACAGAAGCTTTCTAGAATGTTTTAAAGTAGGTTTTAGGTGTCGTTACTCTTTTTATGATTCTTTAAGACATTGCTAAGAAGTGTGTTATAATTTTCTTCAGGATGATGATTTGATATTCTAAAAACACATTAGTAATGAAGTTGGAGACTAGATTGTAAATACTGAGAAGTCCCATACAGCATTACTAATTTGGTGATAGCCTGTTGGCAAGGGTAAACTTGCATTAATGCCATTGTCTCTCTTAATTGTGGGTAGGAAACCTGTTCTCTGAGGGCACGTAAATTCTTTGGAGCCATGTCTCTGGAGCGTCCCCATACTCTGAAGGTCCACAGATTTCCTGCTTACAGCAGTTCCTTGTGCTTCCTTTCAGGAGGCAGGAATGATCTTCTTCCAGCCCAGGGAATATTGGAGCTATGGGCTGAAGATAAAAGATTAACAGCATTAACAGGCATCCCCAGAATGATGACATCTGGATTTGGTAGAACAATAAGGATCCATTTAGTGAGGACTCAATCTTTTTCAAGAAAGCTCTTTCCCCTTCAACTTATGTGTAGGTTAGCAAACTTGTTTTTAGACCCAAAGATTTTCTTGGTTAAGTGGATTACATTTTGCATGTTTAACACTCAATGTTTCTCAAATTTAGGTGATTAGGTCTTTTAGTCTGTTAGGGTAGAATTTAGCTCATCCCCCCATTTGCTTCCACTCTAAGCAAAAGAGGGCCTTTGCTTCCCAGGGAATTTAGTTTGTTTCTCATGCTCAGCAAGAATCCATATTTAGATCAAGACCTGTCTTCTTGCAGTTCTTTTATGCACACTCTTTTATGGCAGGGTAGGAGCAGCACCAGTGAGTATCTTTGTAAATTGCCACAGTGTCTTTGGGGAGGAGAACTTTCCCGCAGTCGGCATATTGATAACCTACTATGATACTAGATACTGTGTTGACTGGTCAAATAGGTAGAGATCATTTGTGACAGCTTGCTTTAACACTTGTTCTATATGGGGGTTAATTTTTATGGGGGAATAAGTGAATTGAGATTTTATAAATTTCCTTTTTACATGTTACCATTATGTTTTTAGGAAGGAGAGGTTTAGAAGTAGTAACCTTGTTTTGATTGTAATAGAATACCATCAGATTTAAAATATAGGTACATAGCTATACCTTTAAAAAATCTTTAAAAAGGAAAAAAATGTCCCAGAGTGGGAGAGAATAAAGTTATTTGGTTAAAACTAATATTTATTTTTATAAAATCTTTTCCATTATACATTCAGTTCTTTTGGTTTTTATTTATTGTGGATTATATTTTTCCTTTTAAAGTGTTTTTCGTTTGGGGGAGTGACTGTGTAAGGGGGTGGTAAATGTTACTTAATTTTTCTAAACCTGAACTGATTCTGTGGATCTTTTCAGTAGTGTGTGATTTTCAGATAATAAGGCTCCAAAGAATGGGCATATGTCCAGTTGTTGTTTTATTCTCTCACCCTGTAAATGCTAACTGTATGAGGAAGAGAGGAATCTAGGTAAGAGATATGCAATGATAGTAACCAATTTATTCTTAAAAGACTAATAACTTTACTTGATTTTTAGGAAAGAATATTTGTCATTTGACAGTGATAAATTGTCACACTTCATTCTGGTAAGAATTATTTTTCACTTATGGTTCTTAAAAGTTCGACTAGGTTTAATCTACCAGTTATTGTATCTGACCTTTAGCTCTTGGGTTTAATAGGTTTAAAGGAGATTGAAATGTAAATACTCTTACCAAATGTTTTACAGTTAAGCAGCAACTTGATTTGCCACTTTTGTTTTTTTGTTTGCTTTTGTTTTTGTTTTTGTGTTATTTGCCACTTTGGGTTACAAGAAACTTAGTTATGAAAACAGTTTTCTCAATTTGGGATCCAAACTTTGTCTTCCAGTAAGATGTATTATAAAACTGCACATTTGTATTTGAAAATAGTTTGAATGGTGGGAGTGGGACAGTTAACTGTAGGCACAGTAAACTAATGAAGACTACACAGGATATATGCTGGTTGTCTTTAAGCTGGGTGTGAAAAGCTTCTTGGTTGTGAAATGTATTCTTTATTTTAAAATACAGGATTCTAGTAGCAAGATATGTGATTTGAATGCCAACACTGAATCAGAAGTGCCAGGAGGTCAAAGTGTTGGTGTTCAAGGGGAGGCAGCATGTGTCCAAATTCCACATTTAGATCTGAAGGATGTTTCTGACGGTGATAAATGGGAAGGTAATTTTACCCACACACATTATTTTCCTGATAATGTTATTTGTAACTGAAATTACCCAAGGCAGTAATGAGATTACTGCCCTTTTCTTAGCAACCTTATTCATTTTTATTTGATTCATATAAGAGTGAGTTACTATTTTTACTCAAATGCACTAACGAAATTATGGGGCAACTATCTCATTGAACTAAAAGTTCTTATTTTATCCATTAGCTCTGAAGATGGATGTTAAAACTGATGAAAAAAATAAAATCAAGGATAGGATTTTGTTAATTGTTAAACCAGGTGCTGTCTCCCAGTTTTTGAAAGTCTGGTATGTTAGGGCTTGGGGATCTCACCACTTTAAACAGAGGGCTTATGTATAGCTGCCTTTTCTTTATAATCATCAGGAATACATTTAAAAAGAAATTATCTTCAAGGTTATTTGTAAGCACATATTGTACTGTATCCCTGTATCTCTGTGTTAGGTTATGAAGGTATGGCAGCAGGGTCCTAACAAATTTTACAAAGAAGAGAAATTTTAATTTTAATTTAAAAAGGCAAGCCACATGGGTGTATGTATTTGTCAAAACTCAGCAGATGTATACTTAAGACTTGTGTTTCATTGTATGTAAGCTTTTTTTAATCAAAAGAAGCAAAAACTGTAAATAAATACCAAACTTCAGTGAATGATTTGCATGCAGAAGTGTTTATGGGGAAGTATACAGGTATCTAGAGTTTACTTTGAAATCCATGAAGAAAATAAGATGGTTAATGGAATGGGAATGTTATAAAGCAAGTATAGTAAAATGTTAATGGTAGAATCTAGGCGATTGGTATATAGATGTCCACTTTAAAATTCTCTCAACTTTGCTGTGTGTTTGTAAACTTTCAAATAAAATGTTGCAGTTGGGAGTGGAAGTAAGCAGCAAATTTGGATCCAGGAGGCCTCTGAATCATACACCTTCCTATGTAAATAGACAAGGAGACCACTCAGAAATCTTAAAGTTACATATTTGTTCACTTGGATGAAGATCCCTTGGTAATCTCACCTTTGGCAAGTTAGCCAGTGACATACAGTAGCAATAACAAGAGGAATTGCAATGCCAATACCACAGACTCCTTTTGCCACCTCAAGTCTATGTACCTGATCACAGTTGGAGCATTTTTATTTATTTATTTTTAAGGTATAGCCAATTTTCTAAAAGCCCCAAACAAGTCATTGTGCCAATCTTTACTGCTGTCTTTCCTCCTGCCCCCCCTCCCCCTTTTTTGGTCTAGATGTTTGGCATACCTAATGGCATATTATGTGTCTTAACTTAGACTAAATCAGGAAGTTGTCTTCCATTTACTTTGTTCTGGGTTATTCAGGATGTTTGGAATTTATGAACATGCTCCCCAGAGTTAGGGATATGTTAGCATTCTGGTGGCAGTGAAGATCAGATGTTCATTTTAGTTATTTATCCTGGCATGATCACTGAAAAGGAGTGGTGGTCAACAGAGTATCCCTTGAGCTGTAGTAGGAAAAGAGTCTGTGAAAGATGAAGCTGGGATTCTGACAGAGGATTTAATCCTGCTTCTTTTTGGAGGATGCAGATAAATAGCCCTTTACAGTCTTTGTCCTGAGGGTTCTGATCTTAAGTTTTAAGCATAGAAGACAATTTGTTTTCCACTGTCTGAGGAGATAGGACATTCTCTGTCCAGCTTCAGCTTTCTGGAGGCTTCCCCAAAGAGACCCTGATGGTAGGCTCTCTTTTGTTGCCTTGTCAGAATCCATCCTTTACAACTTGTGGTGGTAGGGAAAGTAGGTCACTATGTACTCCTGATCCCTGATTTTCAGTCTCTGAACTGCCCTGTTAGCTACCTGGCTCGACAGCTGTGACAAGTCCTCGTAGACCTCCTTCTGGCTCTTCCAGGAGTAAGGGTCAGTGACTTTCAGAGAGCCAAGAGCAGTAGACATCTGAGTAAACTTCTCAGTCATGAACTCTGCATGTGCTTGGGAGAGTAGCTGTTAGCAGACCATGTTGTTCTTTCCAACTGTGCCCCATAATACGGAGACTGATTTTCTACAACTGGGAGTCAAGATATTCTAAATAGTAGTCTTCCTTAAGAGACCAAATTACTTTAGACCCTACATACCTTGGAATCAGAGACATACCCCATTTGAAATGACTCTTAATAGAGAAGTAGGGTGACTTCAAATGGAGGACCACCTCACTCTTCCTAAGTATGTGGGTTTTGTTTTTTTGTATTGTTCAAAGGGTAGTCAGCAGAATGCAGTTCGCAAGCAGGTAGCACATGTCTGCCACCAGTATGCATTTGTAGCAGCCATCCAAAGATCTTGGTTTTTAATGGAAGTAGACAACATCTTTACTTTAGATTCTTTCCTGCTGACTCTTGAATGAAATACGGTAGGATCTTTTCAAAGAGCAAACTAAAGGAAATATTTTTCTGTCAAATCGTTTATACTGAAAAGCTTCAACAGTAACTGATTAAGTTTCCATTTCTTCAGTTTTATGTTTGAGTTTTAATAGAACAGCACTACTTTGATTTTTTTTTTTTTTTTGCCTTGCTTGCTGAAACGGAAATGTATGTTTGTGTTTGTTTTTAAAGTTTGGTTAGTAGTAATTTCTTTGAATAAAGTTTTTGAGCAGAATGCCTAACTGGTTTTAGGGAAATGTTTTTGGTATCTTTGGCTTTGTGTTAGTTATGTGTATGGTTTGTTCTGACTGTGCTGTGTGTTCACTTTAGTATTTTTTGCCATTTTTTCCATTTTATTAGCGTCATGCCCTATCACTTTTCCCCTCATTGATTTCAAAACAATGCATCTGCAGAGAGATGGGGAGGGTAAGTATGGTTCACCATAGTTTAGCTTTTTTGCCTTTTTATGGTTCACTTTGTTTGCCTTCTTATTAGCCCTTCTCCTGCTGTCCCCATATATTAGGAAAACTATTCTGGGTTAAAGATGATACCCAGAAAATATTGTTTTTGTTAGTTCCTACTTTTCTTAAAACAGGAGATTTCTCATAAAATGTTTATTTCCTGTTATTTATTTTCTGGGAAGCAGGTACAAGGGTTGTTTTGAAAATCACTTTATTGCTGGGTTTATTATGGGATTGCACGCTTAGTACTCAATTTTTAGTTATCAGATTGATCTGGGCTTTAAAAACTAAATTAATTATGTTCTTATTACCCTGAAAAACAGTAATGCTTTAAATTGCTAATGCATAAAGTTAAACTAAATTAGTAGCAATCTGTAGGTATTGTGTGAAGAAAAAGAAAACATCATTCTTGATTTCTGACACTGTCAAGCCATTTTTGCATCCAGAAATACTTAACTAATTTTTGCTATTAAAAGCCACAGTATCAAAGTTTTACGCTGTAGTTATAATAAAGTTAACATGTAGATGGAAAAGTCCCGATCCCCACCCTGAATCCAGTGATACTTGAAGATAATTTTGTATTTGGAGTATATTTGTGGGTTGTGTGTTTATCTATATGTGTTCTGTATGTAATCAAACCTTATTTGTGCAAAGACATCAAATGTCTTAACATGGCTTCATTTGAGAACATACAGGATAACTCCAATAAAATAAATGTGCTTAAGAGGGAGTAGTGCTATTAAATTTTGTCTTGGTCATACTTTTGGGTGTTTAATTATTAAAATATGTATTATACACAGGAATCCTGTAGCAGAAAATAACCACCACAGTTTAATGTTAGAGGCCAGGTACTGTCAGGTGAGTTAGCTGCTTTCGTTTGGGAAGGTTAGAATTCTTTTGGAGTCCAAGAACTCCATTTGGTAAGTGTTCTGAATAGCATGGGGAATAGCTTCCAGTTCCTAACATAGTCATTTTACAGTGAGGGATGATCTATTCACCTGGCAGCATTTGGCTAAGTTAAATTCCTAACTGATGACTGTTTAATGTTTGCTGTTTCTAAATGAAGACTTTTCCCTACTTGAAAAATAACATTTTAATTTTAAAGAGCTTGACAGTGTCCCTTCTTGCTTTGTGACTGGGTTCAGAAATTTAAAGTGTAACTCCTTATGTGAAATTAGAACTCTGAGCTGAACAATGAAGCTCAGACAATTTTAAACTATAGTAGGCTTTATGAAGACCCTAGTATCCCATAATTATTATATGAACCACTACATAATGATAAAGGTTTAAAGAACATATAGCTGATATTGTGTGACTTTTTTTCCATGTGGAACCAAGAGACCCATGGTACTATTCTTTGTGTTTGTTTTGCAGAGCCATTTCCTGCTTTTAAGTCTTGGCAGGAAGACTCTGAGTCTGGAGAAGCTCAACTCTCTCCACAAGCTGGAAGAATGAATCATCATCCTCTGGAAGAGGACTGTCCTCCAGTATTATCACACCGGAGTTTAGATTTTGGGCAAAGCCAGCGTTTCCTACATGATCCAGAAACATTGGATTCCTCATCTAAAGCACTTTCTTTTGCTAGGTATATGACTTTTATGTTCTTATGGGAGGTGAATCCTATCACATACCCAGGTCCTTTGAGAGATTTTAATCCTCCAGACCTGCAGTTGAGAGCTTTCTCCCCTATTTCATGAAGCATGCTTTTGTAATTTTTTATTTCGGGTGCCCCTGAATTCTGAGTTCATTGAGGTATTTTTGGGGTTTGCTCTCTAATAAGACATCTTTCCATGGTGTTTTTATTCATTTGTGACTGAAATATAGAACTCTGGAAGGGAAGCCGCAGGTGGAGCTCACCAATACTAGATGTTTTTATTGTCAAAACTTAAAATTGATCCTGAAAGTTAGAACCTTTCCTTTGCAGTTTGAACACCAAAAGAGCTCTGAGTTGCTAGATGTCTTTGTTTCTCTTCTGCCTTTGCCCAGACAACTTTTGAATGATTCCAGATTGTTTTCATCGCTACTCGTGTTAGCTAATTTTGTGGTCTCTAACATAGTTTAAGTTTCTTTTTACTACCTGTCCTTTAGTGTTAGAGACTTAATTTCACTTTAAAAATATACTTCTTGGTAATAGTATCATGTTTTATCAAGATAATAAGAGAGATGGTGTCGATAAATTAAAAATTTAACTAACAGTATTTGCCTCTTGTTTTAATTCAGGATTCGAAGATCATCGTTTAGTTCAAAAGATGAAAAAAGAGAAGACAGAACACCATATCAATTAGTCAAGAAACTTCAGAAAAAAATCAGACAATTTGAGGAACAGTTTGAAAGGGAAAGAAATAGCAAGGTAAGTTTGTAGCATTGTCCACTGTGAGGTAGATCTGTTGGAACTTGGAGGACTTTCTTGGAGAGCATTAGTGCATCTCTTTCCTGGGAGAGAGAACGAATCTAAGATGCCCAGAGAAATAGTGATCATGTAGATCTGAGATTATATAGATCCTTAGCCTTCTGATTCCAGACCAGTATTCTTGCCATTGCACCATTGCATTTTTATATTTCTATTGGAAAACAGCTTGTAGAATTCTTAAAGCAAATACTTTACATTGACAAATCACGTTAATGCTGTGCTCTCTCAAAAACCACAGGTAGCCAGGGGAGGTGGGAGTGGAGGGATGAGATATTTAATAATTAGAACATGTGAAGTGGAAAAAGTCCTATACTTGGAGTCGGAAGACCCATATTCAAATCTGGCTTCTCCAGTTGCTAGGCCCTCCTCCGAGAGAGCTTTACTTAATATCTTGCCCTGTCTACTTAAAGTAAGATGAAATGAGGATTGAGTGAAACCTCTGCCATGGGAACTGTAAAATACTATTTGGGCATAAATTAAAATAACCATTGGGACTTCCTGGCGGTCCAGTTGTTAAGACTCCACGCTTCCACTGCAGGGGGCATGGGTTCAATCCCTGGTCGGGGAACTAAGATCCTGCATGCCGTGTGGCGTGGCAAAAAAACCAAAAAACAAAAAACCATTGCTTACCCACAAAGGTTTAAATGATTCTCTTTCTTTTTTTAGAATTTCATATCTTAATTTTATTGAGGTGTTAACAAATCTCTTAAAATACTATCTTTATGAAAGAACAGTGTCTATCTATGAGTAGATTTATAGTGGTAGAGTTGTTTTAGGTTGGATCATCTGGGAAACATTCTGAGACAGAGATTTCAGGGCGTGCGATTTCCAAGGGAGTGTTTAGGGAGAATTGCAGCTGTAAGGAGTGAGGCCAGCATGGTTTAGTAGAGGAGATTCCACGGGGTCTCAAGCTAGGATGGCTGCTCAGGATTGACCTGAATTGAGATGAGGGCGCCAGGCCTTTTTAATCCCACATAACCAGTCATGGATGCAGGCTGCTCTGGAAGAAGGGTTGTAACCTTGGGCCAGGCAGCTCCTTTGGGCAAAGGCAATTATCAGAGAGGGACTTAGCGCAGGTAGGGGGTTGATGAGTGCCTAATCAGTGATTCTGTTTTCTTAATTTTTCAGCCCTCCTACAGTGATATAGCAGCCAATCCAAAGGTATTAAAATGGATGACAGAGCTCACCAAACTGCGAAAGCAAATCAAAGGTATAAAATGTGCCATTTTTCTAATATAATTGCATTTTAAAATATTCTTTATAATAATATCTGAGAATTATAGTTAGAATTTTTGATAATTTTAAATCTTGGACACTATCTGGCAAAATAAAAGTTCTCTTGTTCTTTTAGTAGTTATGGTCAAAGTTGCAATACTATATTACATTCTTCCAAATGTCTTTCATGTGTTTTTATTAGTAATAGTCTTTTGAAGGGTGCCCTAGATTATATATTCACAGGTGGTATTGTATTATGAAGTTTATATGAAACATATTTCAAATATTAAGCAGTTTTGGGTTTGGGTAGGTATTAAGAATTTTTGGTGGGTATTTCATCTAAGACTAAGAATAATCATCAGCCTTTTATACTACAAAGACTAAATTGTAAGTCATCTTGAATTAAAAACTAGGTCGTATGTTACTGGGTGTCAGTCTAGTATAACACCTGCTAAGGTACATTTCCTTTGTGGGTGTTTAGTGAACATGCTTTTTAATAATTGTTAATACCTAAAAAATTATCTGTACCAAGTGTGGGTTTGTAATCTGGAGCATCACATTTTGGTTTATTCATTTGAATTTATTCAACAGAAATTTTAGTGTCTGTAAATACCAAGTACTTGAAGACATCTGAGGTTGTAGCAGTGAACAAGAGAAACAGGGTCCCTATTGTCATTGAGTTTATTTACATTCTTATGGTTAAATAAGTTCTACTACTTCTTTAGAATTTTCCCTTAAAATTCTGTCAAAAATTTCCTCGTTTAACACCAGTTTCCAACCATCAGTGAGAATCACTACCTTGAGTGTATTACTAATGAGTGTCATTAAATTATTAGCCTCCTAACTAATTTCCCAATTTGCTTCCACTCTTACTGTCCTACAGTGCATTCTCTGCATAGCAGCCAAAATTGTCTTTTATAAAAACTGTGTTACTATCTTGTTCATAGCTCTTCAGTGGGCTTCCCTTTCCACTTAGAATAAAGTCCAAACCCCTTACCCAGGCTTTCAAGGCCCTTTATACTCTGCCCTTTGCCCATTTTATCACTTTTCCTCATTTTCTGTTCCTTAAATATGTCATGGTTTAGGGACCTTGCCCTGGCTATTGCCTCAACTGGGGAGAAATGTTCTTCCCCTAAATCTTCTATGCTAGGTTAACTCCTTTTAAATCCATGTTCAACTAGGATGTCACCATCTCAGAAAGGCCTTCTTTGTCAATTCCATCCAAAGGAGTTGCTCTTCCAAAAAGCACAGTTCTTTAACATTGTGACATCATTCTATTTTATCTTCTTTATAGCACTTAGCACTCATTGAAATTATTTTGTTTATTAATCTGATTACTTAGTTTTTGTTTTTTACTTCCTGAATACATGCTCCATGACAACAGAGACCATGTTTGTTTGTTTACTACTGTATGCTCATCAGAGCATCTTACTTTAGTCGGCTTTCTATGAATATTGGTTGAAAGAAAAACCATATAGTTCTCTCAGTGTACATATATAATTTAAGTATTTCATGTGACTTTGTGTGTTGTAGATGTATACTTTGCTTTTGCATCTCTTGCATCTCTTTTGACCTAGCTTCATTTTAGCTAAAATCAGTATTACTGATCTACCCTCTTGGTTCTGAAATGTAGATGCAAAACACAAAACCTCTGATGGAGAGTTTGTACCTCAGACACGTCCACGTAGTAACACTCTTCCAAAAAGCTTTGGCTCTTCTCTAGACCATGAAGATGAAGAGAATGAAGATGAATCCCGGGTCATTCAGAAGGAGAAGAAGCCATCTAAGGAAGCAACACTTGAACTTATTCTGAAAAGACTGAAAGAAAAACGTGTTGAGAGGTGTCTTCCAGAAGATATCAAAGTAATCTTGAGCTATGGTTTTTGCCCAGACTAGCCTTTAGAATACCTGAAATAAAATAATTACAATAGTGGCATAAAGATGTCTAGGTAGTCTGCTGGCCTCAGTTTACTTTCCAGGTTTGTAGTTATAGAAGCATGTTTTTATCAGCACAACAGAAGTGCCTGAGTCGAAATAATAAAACTAAAAAAACTAGAATGTGGTCTGTTCACTTATATTGGAGGCAGTTAGCAAGATGAGTGTGTTAAGAGCACGAAATATACCTGAGTTTCAATCTTGGCCTTGTATCTTAGTAGTTGTACGTATTAAACTCTTAGCTTATGCCAGTTCCTGACTGGTTATATTATGTGCATTCTGCCGCTGAGTCCCTTCAACAGCCATGTGACTGCAATTATGTCCATTAAAGTACTAACACAGTGTGGTTATGAGGACTAATTGAATGCATTTTTGTGAAGAACCATTACTTAGTATAGCCTATGCCTAGGGCAGTCCTGGTCAAAGCACTTGGCAACCAAGATCATTTATCAGATGAAATTTGCTGGGAGACTACAGAGATAGATGATCTCAGGTGAACTTTTGTCTAGGCAGTGATGAATCCTGATGTGCATTCCTATCTTGACAACAGAGTACACCTCATGATCGAAATATTGGAGTCTTTCTCCCTTCAAACAGAGCTGGATTAGAAATTCTAGTTGCTCCCCTCCCCAGTTTTTCTTTCATTCTTTATTTATTTTTGGCTGCATTGGGTCTTCATTGCTACATGCAGGCTTTCCCTAGTTGTGGCGAGTGGGGGCTACTCTTCGTGGCAGTGCACAGGGTTCTCATTGCGGTGGCTTCTCTTGTTGCGGAGCATGGGCTTTAGGCGCCTGGGCTTCAGTGGTTGTGCTTCTCGGGCTCAGTAGTTGTGGCTCACGGGCTCTAGAGCATAGGCTCAGTAGTTGTGGTGCATGGGCTTAGTTGCTCTGCGGCATGTGGGATCTTCCCAGACCAGGGATCGAACCCGTGTCCCCTGCATTGGCAGGCGGGTTCTTAACCACTGTGCCACCAGAGAAGTTCCCCCAATTTTTCTTGGTTTTGCTTTTATGTTATACCAGCCTCCTCTCCTCCTCACCCCCTTTCCTATAAATGATTTTGATTGGATTAGCTTTATTCAGATTCCTTTTCCTAGGTTTAAGGTTCAGGCTTGAGGTTGAAATCACAATGTTTTACAGAGTCTACACCTAGCTATCCTCTACTGAACGTACATAATCTAAAATGCTTGTTATAGGAAGTACGTATCCACTGAATTTTTTTTTGTACCTCTAATTTTCATTCTGATGACAAACAGGGTAGTTTTAATTAGTCCTAGGAGTAATTGGGGAGTTTATTTGGGTTAAAGTGTATTCTGTGGAACATTGGTTCGTTGGTGTGTTAAAAGGTCATGCTATGGAACAAAGGGAGAAGTAGTTATGGGCAAATAAATTTGGGATTCCTGCCTACTACCATTAGAGTACTGAAAGATGGGAGAAGAGTATCTTATTATCAGTAGAAAGAAAGTGCCAGATGAAGGGGAACTGAAGTCATAGAGTAGAAGTCTAGGGTCACAAATTGACATTGTTGAGCTTTTTTCAGGATCTTTCCACTATACTGCTGCTAGATTTTAACAGTTTAGGAGAAACACCAGGTTTAAGAACTGTGCTTGGTGTGTGCACGTGTTTTGTGTATGTGCCCACACACAACAAAATTATAGTTATAATGCTAATAAAAGATTATGTGCAAAATTAAATAAATAGGCATTTATTTTGTTTATTGTGTGCTGAGTAGGCACTGTGTAAATGCCTTTACAACGTATTAACTCATTTAGTCCTCATTAAAGCTCTGCGAGGTAGGTGAAGTATCCCCATTTACAGATCAGGATGTTGAACAAAAAGAGGCTAAGTAACTTACTCAAGGTACTAAGCTCTGGTATTCATAACTTATTCAGATAAAATATAATAAATCAAACCACCAAAGGCGGTTGGTACCTAGTTTTAGAAGACCAGATTCTCCAAGAGACTGAAAAATGTTGCCTGCAAATCCATAAGCAAAAGATGTGTTCTTATTAACCTAATCAAGAGTGGTAATGGGCTGCCCTTTCAACCAAATTATTTACATTGTGCTGGGGAAGGGAATGATGCTGCTAATGGGAGGGTTTTTTTTTGTTTTTTGTTTTTTTTATTCTAGAAAATGACAAAAGATCATTTGGTAGAAGAGAAAACTTCTCTCCAGAAAAGTCTTCTTTATTATGAAAGTCAACATGGAAGGCCGGTAATGTCTCTCTTGCTGAAAAGATTTGATTTTCTGTCTTAAAGAACATGAATCACTTTTGTGGCCCACATCTTCAGAGCTGTTTCATAGAGCATTGTTTCCTACATTTGGGAGATTGCCTACTTATTTAAAATAACTTTTTAAAAATTGCAGGGAAAGTCATATTGCTCAATGTTTTAGAAATTTTAGATTTCTGATGACTAGGTGATTTCCATTTTTCTTGCTTCAGGTAACCAGGGAAGAAAGGCACATTGTTAAACCTCTTTATGATAGATACAGACTTGTAAAACAGATGCTGACAAGAGCTAGCATCACTCCTGTCCTTGTAAGTAAAACATGCGAACATTTATCTAGTTCATTTTACCAAAACCTACTCTTTAAAAAAAAATTATTTTTATGGTGGTATATTGGAGAAATACACAGCCAAGGTAACAAGAATTGTGTATGTAAGGTGAGGTTACTGCTTTAAAAGAATAGGAAATTAATAATAAATGCCTACTATTACCTCCCAGGCACTCTTATAAGCATTTTTACTTATGATTATGTCATTAAGTCCTGAGAAGTTAAGTCACAACAGGTGGAGAGGACGGTAGCCTCATTTCACAGATGATGAAACTGAAACTCAGGAGTGATGTGCCCAGGGTCACCTACTTGTAGAATTAAAAACTCGTATTTCAGACCCTTGCCTAATTTCTTTCCATTTAAATTCATGCCTTTGAAAATACATTACTTTTGTGACGGCCATCATGATGATGTTCACTTAATTGCACAATAATGTAAACTGATTTTTTTCAAGTTCATCTTTTTTAACAAAAAAGTCTATTAAAATAATACTTATTCATGTATATGTGTGTTTTTTTTTGAGAAAAAATGAAAACTCAAATGCTTATGTGCATATTAAGTGCTATCCCCAAATTAACCATTAGATGGTATGGCTCTAGATGTTTCTCAGGCTCAAATAGAAAACAGCATGTGCCCATTCTGCATCATCTCCTAGGAATTAATTCTCTGGAGCTTATGGTTTGCTTAAGCTTGCAGGCCATTTTTATGTTGATGGCCTCTTGGAGTAAGGGTTCCCTTTAGGCTTCGACTCTCTGGCTACTCATTATTAGAATGTTCACAGTGGCCTTCTGAGCACCTTTTACTTAGCCCTTATATAAACATTCTTTTTTAACTGGCTGTTTTTTTAGTTGGCCGTCTCTTAACAGTATTTAGATATAATCAGTTTTCTTTGAACAGTGAATCCTGTATAGTTTATAATCTTTTCACACATAAGATAGTTTAATACAGATTTTATCTTTTGATTACAAGGTATTTTTTGTGTGTCACTGACATTTTCATAATTCCATAATAGTATAAATAGTCTTTGAATTTATTTATGAAAACCATCTTAGAATTCCACACATTTGTTTTTAAAAACTGAGTCTATAGGAAGCATTTCTAGATCTTATGGACGCCTAAATATGACTGTCATAAAAGAAATTTGGAATCTAAAAGTTAAGCCAAGACAATAGGAAAGAATCGTTTTTCCAACAGATGGTGCTAGCAGTTCCTCAAAAGTTTAAACATAGTTACCATATGACCTAGCAGTTCTCTTCCTAGGTATATACCCAAGAGAACTGAAAACATATGTCCGCACAAAAATTTGTAGACAAGTCTTCAGAGTAGCATTGTTCATAATAGCCAAAGTGTAAAAACAGTCCAGATGTTCGGCCAACTGATAGATAAACATAATGAGGTATATCCATACAGTGGAATATTATTCAGCCATGCAAAGGGATGAAGTACTGGTACACACTACAACATGGATAAACCTTGAAAACATTTATGCTAAGTGAAAAAAGCCAGACACAAAAGGCCACATATTGTATGATTCCATTTATATGAAATATCTAGAATAGACCAGCCCATTGAGACAGAAAGTAGATTGTTGTTTGCCATGGGCTGGGGAGAGAGGGCTCATGAGTACAGGGTTTCCTTTTGGGGTGATGAAATGTTCTAGAATCAGATAGTGGTGATGGTTGTACAACTTTGTGCATATACAAAACCCACTAAATTGTACACTTTAAAAGAATTTTATGGTATATGAATTATATCTTTTTAAAAATATTTATTTATTTATTTATTTATTTAGCTAGCAGTGCTGGGTCTTAGTTGCGGCACACGGGCGGGATCTACGTTGTGGCATGCGGGATCTTCTAGTTGTGGCATGCGGGATCTTTAGTTGCAGCATGCAAACTCTTAGTTGCGGCATGTGGGATCTAGTTCCCTGATCAGAGATCGAACCCGGGCCCCCTGCATTGGGAGCACGGAGTCTTAGCTACTGAACCACCAGGGAAGTCCCTATGGTATATGAATTATATCTTAATGAAGCTGTTATTTTTTAAAAAGGAGTATAAAGGGGTCCTCAGACCAAAAAAGTTGACAGCTTGGTTAAAAAGAAAAATGCTCCCAATTAAATAAATAATATGTCACACATTATTATTTAGAATTTTAAAACATTTATTGAATGAGCTCTTTTAGAATTACCTAGATGTAAATTATCATTTGTCACTCTTATGGATACATAACAAGAAAAAAGCAAAAATAAATTTAGTAAGGAATTCCTAAAAAATTTTAAAGCGTATGGTTAGAATTTTGAAAATAAAGTTTCAGATCTGTTAAACTTTATTTTAACTGTAATAGTGAAGTGAATCTTCATTGAACATTTTAAATACTTAAAATGTAACCCACTTATATGTTTATTGTTACAGGGATCTCCATCCACCAAGCGAAGGGGTCAGATGTTACAGCCAATCATAGAAGGAGAAACTGCACATTTTTTTGAAGAAATCAAGGTAATCCTTAAGAGAAATTATTCTCTGATCTTTTTCCTAAAGGAAAAATTGAAATCATGGCATGTTTGATTCTCTGTTTGGATATATTTTTAGGAAGAAGAAGAAGATGGTGTTAGTCTGTCCTCTGAGTTAACTGATATCTTGAAAACTGCTGTACAGGCACAGTCTTCATTGGAAAACTCAGAATCTGATATGGAAGAAAATCAAGAAAAACTGGCTCTAGATCTCCGATTGTCAAGTACTCGAGCAGCTTCTATGTATGTATCCTGGTTTGTGATTTTAGCCTATTCATGTAATAAAATTTATATGCAAAGAAATTCAGTGTTAAATAATTGAGTAAAGAAAAGAAATACACCCATTTTAAAAAGTGTGCTTTACAAATACATGTTGTGATTCACATTTTCTTTATTGAAAATTAGTGTGTTTTAAAAATTAAAAAAAACTAAAATCCTACGTTTGCTGTATGACAAAGTGCTGGAACCAGCTGAGAGTCGTCTGTTAGTTTGTGCTCTTTCAGCTTCTTTACCTGATGTGGCCTTTGGTTCTAGGTCTTAGCCCTGGCGTCACTTTAGGATCACGTGGGAAGTTGTTTTGTTTTTGTTTTTGTTTTAAGTACTTAATGCAGAGCCCTACCAGCAGCTATTCTGATTTAGTTGCTCCAAGGTGAAACTTAAGACATTGGTATATTCTAAAAGCTCCCCAGCTGGCTTGATTTTGCAGCCAGGGTTAGAAACACTGTTAAGAACATAATGAATCAAAAGTGCCCTTTCAAATGTTTTCTTCCCATTTCAATTTTAGGCCCGAATTACTGGAACAGCTTTGGAAAGCCAGAGCTGAAAAAAAGAAACTACGTAAAACATTACGGGAATTTGAAGAAGCATTTTATCAACAAAATGGAAGGTTTGTTGAGCATCACAAAATTGAATCTTCTTTCTTCTTAAACTCACAAGTGCCCATATGTTGAAATAAAGAAATATATAAGAATAGAAATAAATTGTGCATATAAGGATCTTAGCATTGAAAATAACAGTAAAAATCATTCCTTTATACTGTGCAGCCCTGCTGTTAATGGAAAGAAAAAGTCAGAGCTGGAGTAAACAACATCTGACAAAATATTTCAGGATTGTCCTAGAGAATGCTTGGTTGAGTGGCAGTTATTTTATGTTCCTTAATTCAGTATCCTCACCCTTTTGGAAGTGTTTGTGAAACGAGATCTCCTTTTAGAAAGGGTCCCAAATATGAGTGGTATCCTCACTAGTTTGGATTCTTATACTGAGACCATTGCTGCTTAGGCTGCATGTTGGGTCATTCTAGGGCACATATTTCCAAGGTGTGTATCAGTGTGGCAGTCATGTGACTCCTATAATACAATATGGCAAGTGCCTTTATCTAACTGGGTAATGCACAGTGGACCCAGTGGGACTCTTTTAAAAGTAAGAAAAATACATTCTAATTCAGATTCTGGCCAGAAATGAGGATTATTTATCTCAGGCCTCAGAAAAGTTTTTCCATGTTACCAGATGGTCTTACCAAGCCAATAGCTCTATAATAGCCCCCCCTATTCAGTTTCTCTTTGCAGTTTCAATTACTCCATGGTTAAGTGTGGTCCAGAAATATTAAATGGAAAGTTCTAGAAATAAACAATTCATAAAGTTTAAATTGTGCACCGTCCTGAGTAGTGTGATGAAATCTCGTGCCGGCCTACCCAGGACGTGAAGCATCCCTTTGTCCAGCATATCTTGCCCCTTAGTCAGTTAGTATCCATCTTGTTTGTCAGATCGGTCGTCACAGTATCTCAGTGCTTGTGCTCAAGTAACCCTTACTTTACTTAATGCCCCAAAGCGCAAGAGTAGTGATGCTAGCAATTCAGATATGCCAAAGAGAAGCCACAGAGTACTTCAGGTGAAAAGGGGAAAGTTCTTGGCTTAGTGAGGTTAGGAAAGAAATCATGTGCTGAGGTGCTCCAATCTATAATAAGAACAAATCTATCCATGAAATTGTGAAGGAGGAAAAAGAAATTCGTACTAGTTTTGCTGTCATACCTCAAACTGCAGAAGTTACGGCCACAGTGCATGAAAAGTGCTTAGTTAGTATGGAAAAGGCTTTAAACTTGTACAATAAGATGTTTTGAGAGAGCCCACATTCACATAACTTTTATTACAGTGTATTGTTATAATTATTCTGTTTTATTATTAGTTATTGTTCATCTCTTACTGTGTCTAATTTATAAATTAAACTTTATCATAGGTATGTATGTATAGTATATATAGGGTTTGGGGTCTTGGAATGTGTCCCCACGGATAAGGGGAGGGACTACTGTGTTTGAGAGTCTTCTGTGTAGGTTGGCATATATGGTTAAAAAAATCTCAAGTGCGTTTTCCAAGTACCTTCTAATTCTTTGTCTTATTGGAAAAAAACTTTGCTTATAATTAGGATAGTTTGATGCTTTACCTGGTTATTAAACTGAATTGCATTGGGTCAGTAATATAAAGTGAGAAAAATGATTTTTTCGCTACCAGTAAGATGTTTTACTTTTACATCTTAATTCACTGAAGCCAGAGTTAAGTAATGTATGGAATGTATGAAATGACTCAGCGTAGCCTCTACACTTAGTATACACTCACAGACCTGACAGAGTCTAGTAGCGCATGTCTTATTAAAATATTTGATTATCTGTAGTTACCTACAATCATCATTGATACTAATATCATCAATTAATCTGTCAATAGAGAAATACGTCAAAATTAGAAGTGTTTTAGGAATATTCCATTGGGATGAAGGGAATTAGTCCAATAATCTTTTTTTTTCTTGCAGAGCAGTTTTTTATTTGAGCTTGTATTGGGTAATATTCTGTCTCTCATTACGACAACTTCTGGGACTTTATTTTCCAGGTGATCTCTAGGTTTTATTTTCTCCCCTAGGAATGTCCAGAAAGAGGATCGTGTTCCAGTGCTTGAGGAGTACAGGGAGTACAAGAAAATTAAAGCCAAGCTTAGGCTTCTTGAAGTTCTTATCAGCAAACAAGATTCTTCAAAATCCATATAAAATATGGTCCTTGAAAACATCATAACATCAGTTGTATTCCCTGAAGCTATCATCATGTGTACTTGGCTGGTACTTAAGTTCATTTTGTCAGGCACTCACAGAGTCTCATTTTGTACTTGCTGGTGGTGCCACTAGAGAAATGATGGGAGGGTAAGTAGACCCTGTCTAGGGAGTGCGATGTTCCATGTTAACCACAGACTGTCCCCTCTACCTTTAGCAAACATCCACTTTTCTTCATTGTTTTGTACTACAGATACATCATGTTAGTAAAAGACTAATATTTTATCTTTTCAACTTTAAGAACTTTGGAGATAGAAGCTTTTTGTTATTACCAACTTTATTATTTTGTTTTTCATTACTCAAGAAAATTGAGAGGAAAATCTTCACATTGAATTCTTCTTCAGTTGCCTTTTTCTTACAGAATGACTGAAAATTTGAAAGAAAAGCCTATAAATGTGCACATATGCAACTATGTTCTGTGTTTTCTTAGAAAACCAAAATCAACTGAAATTTCAAGTCCTACTGTGGAACATATTTCTGTTAAATTCCCAAAGTGACACTTTCTCACAGGTAGTATGTTAGCAGAATTTTGCAATTCAGTGGTCACACAGCTCCTGGATGAAGATAACAGCGGGTAGACCAAAAAGTGACCTTGCTTATTAGTATAGTGAAAACACACACCACACGTCACACACAGAACTGAATTATATCACATGCTGCCTTTGGGACTTAAGTTACTGTTTGTTTCCTCAGTTACAGTTTATCAGTTGGTGATGATGTGATTTGTCTGGATTAGATCCTGCATTTTTTCCCCCTACCCACCTCCAGATAATGTGAGAAAATAGCCATGTCAGTATGTAGAAACTCTGATGGTGCTCAGATTTGTGTGTTCAATCAAATGGGCTTAAATTGGCAAAAGAATCATTATGCCTGAAGTAAATCTATTCTTAACAAGGGCTATACCACTGCATTTTTACATATACCTTCAAGGGGTTGCATCATTTTTTTTTCTTTTTTAATCAGCAAAATCCATAAAGAAAACATCCTCTAAAGGGATCACCTTTTGCTCAATCACATGCTGTTTAAAGCAGCTGGTTACAGGTGTATTGTGGTATGCCCCTTGTCATACACTCTAAGCATATCTTTTTTTCTGTGGCTTTGCATGGCTTTTCTTCAGGTTCTTTCCTGGTATAATTCTGCTAATTATTTTCACAGAATGGTGACTTTATTTGTGCTAACAATATGATAGTCATTAACAGCCTATTCTGATCAGGTTTAATCTAAGTGTTAATTTTTTTCCTGGTGCGTTTTTGGATTGATGAGTATCTCAATTTGTGCCCATGTTTTGCATGCAGTGACTCATGCATGGTTTTCTTAACTAGCTAATATTCATAATTTGTTCCATACAAAAATGGACTTTTGCAGCATCCTTTAATAAGGTGAGGGAAGCATGAACCTCAGACTTCTGGCACTGTTACATAGCACATGAAGTAGCTTGATAATAAGTAGCATTTCTAGTACTTCACATTTCACCTGTGTGTGCAATGCCTTTTTTGGGGGGAGGGAATGTTCCTTGGTAGTGAACGTGTCATTGGGGAATAAAGCACTAAATCCAGCCCTTTTCGTGTGGTTTCCTTTTGATACAGCTAGGTTATTCATAATGTACACCTAGAAACGTGAAATTGAGAACACCAAAAGATGTTATCACTTTGATTTGAATTCATCATGCAGTGTACATTTAGTTAATTTCTTTCAGTCTCCAACAGGAGTATATCCAAACATCTTATTTAATGTGCACTGTATATTGTTTTATATGAATGTTTTATTTTATATACCACATGCAAAAATGTCCATATGCACTATTTAAATGTTTTAAATAATATATTCCTTCTTTATAATGCTAAATCTATATGAGTACCATATTTTTATAAGTCAGTAGCCTGACTGGTTTCATTTTAGAATAAACAGCTGCTTCATGATGTTGGTTATTCACTGTTAATGTTTGGCTGTGAGTAGAATAGATAAAAAGTGGCATGGCAGCACTTATGCTATGTGACAGTATTGTGTGTCATAGTTCAGTAGTAAGTGGTAGAATTAGGCAGTTTGTGATAATTTTACTTTGGTACAAGTAAAAACTGTGTATCTATATACAAACAATATATAGATATATATGACTACAAGTATAATTGCATTGCTGTGTTTGGCACTTCATTGTATAGACTTTTGTAATAAAAGAACTTTAATGTTCTAAGTCATTGTAAATGTTTTTTGTTTTTTTCACTAGATGTTTAAAAAGGAAAAATAAAACCCTCAGGTGTTCCCTTGCCTTAATGTTCTCAGGCTTTGTTTGAATTACCCCAACCAGAAACCATGTGGGGAGACAGCAAGGTTACTAAACCACGTGACTGTCTACAGCTCTAGGGAGTGGTAAGACAAGGAAAGGCCATGTTGTTGATTCTCTTTGGAAATCTAGGGAGAAGATGCAGAGAGAATAGTCAGCAGCAGTGAATTATCTTATTAAGAAAACTTGACATACAGTCTCTAAGAGAAGAGCTTGGCTTAAGGAAGGTGGGTATATTTAACAATTCCTTTATTTGAGTTTTACAGTCCAGGGACTGTTGAGCACAGTGTGGAAATCTATGGTCAAATGATGTTACTTGGGCTAAGAGAACATATAACATATGGCTGTCCTAGGAGGGCTTATGTAACCTATATTGGAAGAGTTTCCTTCCAATTTCCAAAATGCCAGCCATCCAAAACTTCCCAACCATCCATACAGGGCTTTTGCAACACCCTCATTTACACTTTTCAAACATAACTTGGCTTCTTATAACCTTGATACTCCTACCTGGCTCTTTTATTTTATGTTTTAAAGGATAGTTTACTTTTAAAGTAGTCAAGGAAGCACTTTTGGGAAACTTCAAATGTGTTACTTTAGAAACTGTCTAGATGAATTTCTAGTTTGAAGATATTAGTGAAATTTCTATAGGTGGTTGGGAAGTTTGTTCTTCTACACTTTGCCTTTTTCCAGGAGACTTCCAACTGGGAAGAATGGAGGTGAGATTATTTTACTTGGGGTCTTATATAATGGTTTTCTAGAATCCTAAGCATTTATTAATTTACCTTTGGCTAGAGAAGTTGGAACATGGCACATGATGAGAATACCAACAGTTCTAATACTCTGTGTAACATTGAGAAAACTCTTTACTGACTTATTGAACTATTAATTAGAGACCTGCCCTAAGAACTAAAAGCAATATTATTTAATACTTTCCGTTCACATTCCAAGAATTTAATAATAAATCTCATTATAAAAGTCTTCATGTGTACCTGTGTGTGTATACTGTGGAGGCATGTTGTAATACACATGGATTATATATTGGGTCCCATTCCTAGAAATCACTTGATGATTATCATTGATCCTGATGATAGTTTGATGGTAGCTAGTTTTGTGCTTTTAAAATGTACCCAAAATTGGGACAAATTTAGGACATAATTCAGTACAGGAATAAATCATTAGAAATGTTCCATGATTGTATCACAGATTCTCACCTCCACTTGCCTCAATATTGTAGAGCTGAAACCTTTCTCATCACTCGGTTTAGTTTTAAACTGACGTAGTGTAATTCTTTCTCCAGCTCCACAGCATATAAAAAGAGGCTAGAGGATAATTTAGAAGGAAGTAGAGAATGAGTCAGTAACATTTTTGTACATAAAGAGACAGCAGGTTATTAGCACCTATTGTGAAATACTTTGAGTGGGACGATAGTATTTTAAGCTCCCAAAACATGCCTAGTATGGCCAGTTACGGATCTAATATTCTAAAGCTGTGTGGAGCACAGTATCTGCTACGCGTGTCAAGTATAAATGGCAGTTCCTATTATTTAGAGATGTAAGGACAAAAGCAGTTGGTCTTGCTTTCACCTTACATTTAAACAAATGGAGTTTTGTGCTTTCTGTGTCATTTTAAAGTTGGGTAAAAAATGGGGGGAAAAAAGTGGCATCTTAACAGAATGAGATTCTGGGTTCAGGAAAATTGTGGGATGTCCCCAGTCCCCATATCACGATATCCCATAGTACCTTGGTTAGAACAAATGCTTACTCTCGAAATTCTTGTTGAGTGACAGGCTGGTAGTCATCTTGAATTTCTGTAGAATAATACTTTTTCTCAAGCCTCTCTTTCCATTTTTTCATCTGCTCTGCACTTTGAATCTCCTGTAAAGTTAGAGGAAAAAGCATAAGCTGCAATCTTTAAATTTTTCTCTGTTGCAGGCCCATGGCACACAAGCATCACAGGGTTGAGAATCTTAAACTTTACTCTCCAGGGCTGTGATTTTGAGCCCCACTGGCTTTTTGCCCTGCCTGATTTTTGGGTCTATGCATTAGCAGAGTCACCTCAGAGAACTTGGTGTTAAAACTGTTTAGCAGAGTTAGGGGATTTTTAAATTATGAATATCGTCTTATTCCCTTTTCACTGCCTCTTCCCCTCTGCATCTCCAGCTGATATTCTCCATTCTTCACTTGGCCAAAACTGGGATGTTCTTTTCTGTACCTCTGTTCTATAATGAAGCAAGTGTACATCAAAGTACGTTTGTGGGTATTATTTGCCCTCCCAGCTGCTTCTCAGCCAGATCCTAACAGTTCCCAATCTCCTCTTCATAATTACTGCATCTATCCGTGTACTCCAGTCTGTCCACATACCCCAGAATAAGCTCCTCATACCAGAAGATTCTTGCTGTATCCTTCTCTGATCCTAGAGTCCTTTCTGTGCTTTGTGCTCGCTACCCACCCATTTTCCTTTTAGTGTCCAAATACCTTTTTCCCAACTTTAGAAAAAATGCTCTGTTATGTTATGGAAAATAGAAACAGCCCTAGAAAAAGAGTGAAAGAAGAGACAGTGCACCCAGATATGATGCAAAGACTTCTCAATAAATCGGTATGCTATTGCCCTGCTCCAACAGTAAAGCTAAGTAGCGAAGTGGATCCCTGTATAAGGGTTCTGATTACCTTCCTCAGAGAGAATGGTGATGCCCAAGTTCATACATTGTTTACCTGATAAATGGATGCTGTTCTGGCCAGAGGAGCTGTGCTATATATCAGAAAGTGTTCGTCTTTTTTTTTTTTTTTAAGTTTTCATTAATTAATTTATTTTTGGCTGTGTTGGGTCTTCGTTTCTGTGCGAGGGCTTTCTCTAGTTGCGGCAAGTGGGGGCCACTCTTCATCGCAGTGTGCGGGCCTCTCACTATCGCGGCCTCTCTTGTTGCGGAGCACAGGCTCCAGACGCGCAGGCTCAGTAGCTGTGGCTCACGGGCCTAGTTGCTTCGCGGCAGGTGGGATCTTCCCAGACCAGGGCTCGAACCCATGTCCCCTGCATTAGCAGGCAGATTCTCAACCACTGCGCCACCAGGGAAGCCCCCAGAAAGTGTTTGTCTTTAAACCAACATATCCGAAGTAGGAAAGGGTGGTTTTCAATCTTTCTAGTTTTATTTCAGCCACATTACAGCACCTATGTTTTGACATATTTACCAGTACTTTTAATGTGATGTTAAAAAAGTGGTAGGCCCCACAAATATTTTTAAATGACCAGGTCTATTAAAATGTGGATGCATTAGTAATACGCATTGAATAGACTGCCTGGTAAACGATGCATCCTTCAAAAAACCCATCTCAACCATCGCTTTTTCTATGAAGCCTTCCTTGACATTCACAGGAAAGTAATACCTTTCCTCATAGAGCAGCAACTATGTGGGGGCATTTGCTCAAGCTCCTAGGTTCTAGTCAACCCACCTCTTCCCTGTAGGTGGTAGCTGCTGCTTATAATTGTTTCTGGATTAATTCATTGTTCCACAATGGTTCTTACAGAGAGCAATGGTTCTCTCATGCCTCAGAAATGAATTCTGTGAAGTAAACCCCCTCTTTTTGAGCTACCTAGTGTGTTTCTGTTTTTCTGACTGGCTCCTAACTGATGACTGGTTGGTAACAGAGAAGGTCCAAAGAAACAGACCCTTATAGACAGCGTGCCTCCACCAAGGGACACAACAATTGACTTAAGAGTTTGAGACTGCCGCCTGGCTATTTCGGATTCCTCAGGCTACCGAACCAGCAGGCTAAGAAGTGATTGAGGCGACTGATCCCAATTACCAAGGGGAAATTGGTGCTGCTACAAAATGGGTTCAGAGAGGGCTGTGTTTGGAACCCAGGGAATTCTCTGAGGGGTGCCTCTTAATACTTCCATGTCTAAAACTCTGTAGTTTAAACATTAAGTTCTTAAGGAATTGTGATTCGAGTAGAAAAGGTCTTAACATCACCCAGAGATGGATACAATTACCCTTGGGACTTTGCTTCTCCCCTTTTGGGGAGAGAATAAGAGGGCCTCCATTTTCATAGAGGATAGTTCTGTCTTATTAGATGGAAGCTAGAAATAGTTATTGTCATTTTATGGAAGTATAGATGTGTACTAAATAGCCAAAGGGGGTGAATTCGGCTGACCGTTTAGCTAATATCTCTCAACTCAAAATTTGCCCTCCTAAACTCTTATGCTCTTTATGCTGGATCTCAGGCTTTGCAAACCTCATTCCCTAGACTGTCTTGCTACCAGATTTGTTAGGTTCTGCCTTACTGGACGATGGAGGGGAGGTTCTTCTTGTTTTCTTTCTATCAGCATTGCTTCTGCAGATGGTAGTTGGCTCCAGGCTTCAGTTGTCCAGCTTCTTTTGTCATACCCAGAACCAGCTTCATCATACTCCCTCAGAAGTATCAGGAGCAGCAGGGGTGGGATGGGGGTGACCTCAGAGGTCTGAGCAACAGCTTCAGGCCCCTTAAGTATCTTAGGTTCCAATAAACCCACCTTTTGTAACCTTAGCCCTGGGAGTGGTAGCATCCTCCTACAGTTATTACTTATGAGTTGCTTCAGTGTTTTTATTTTTTCTGTCTTCCAATACCTGTGTAACCAATTCCCTGTAATAAATTTTCTCTGTTTGAAATATATAGTATGGTTTCCATTTTCCTGACTAGGTCCTCATACACGTAATAAGTACGTCATTTGGTCAGGTTTATTTTTGTCTTTAAGGAATGTTTAAAATGTTTCCATATCTTGGTTTTAAACATTTTAAAATTAGTCCCTGGGCATTTTCTATTTTGTTGCTATTGTAGTTTCTTCTATTATAATTTTTTTTTTTTTTTTTTTTATAGCTACTTTATTTATTTATTTATTTATTTTTGGCTGTGTTGGGTCTTCGGTTCGTGCGAGGGCTTTTCTCCAGTTGCGGCAAGCGGGGGCCACTCTTCATTGCGGTGCGGGGACCGCTCTTCATCGCGGTGCGCGGGCCTTTCACCATCGCGGCCCCTCCCGTTGCGGGGCACAGGCTCCAGACGCGCAGGCTCAGTAGTTGTGGCTCACGGGCCCAGCCACTCCGTGGCATGTGGGATCTTCCCAGACCAGGGCTCGAACCCGTGTCCCCTGCACTAGCAGGCAGACTCTCAACCACTGCGCCACCAGGGAAGCCCCTCTATTATAATTTTTAATGAGCTGGTTGATGTTTGCATATATGACATGACTATGTAAATTATTTTTTCCTACTACTTAATCTCTTTTTGTCATAATTTTTCAGTTCATTGTATACCTGAGAAAGAGAATCACATCTCAAACAGAGGTAGTTTTTACCTCTTCCTTTTCAACTTTTGTACTTCTTATGTATTTCTCTTGCTTAACTCTTTTGTCTGATCCCTCCAATACATCCTTGTCTTGTCCTTGACATGTCCAATGTTTCCCTATTAGGTAAGGTGCTAGCTTTGGGGTGAGATAAATTTGTTTTTATCGTGTCAAGGAAGAGTCCATTGATTCCTATTTTGTTTTCCCCCTCAAAGTTGGATGTTGAATCTTATCAAATACCCAGCATCTATGGAAAATAATAATTTTCCTTTTTTTGATCTATAAATAGAATGGATTATGGTAATTAGTTGATTATACAGTTTTGAATCATCTTCCCATTCTTTGAATAAACCCTATCTGAATCATGGTATTGTGTTCTGTTGGATTCTGTTTGCTAATATTTTATTTAGGATTTTTGCTTCAAGATTTATAAGTGATTGTTTTTTAAAATTAATTAATTTATTTTTTTTTGGCTGCATTGGGTCTTCATTGCTGCGCGTGGGCTTTCTCTAGTTGCAGCGAGCGGGGACTACTCTTTGTTGTGGTGCGCGGGCTTCTCATTGCGGTAGCTTCTCTTGTTGCGGAGCACATGCTCTAGGCACGCTGGCTTCAGTAGTTGTGGCGCACGGGCTTAGTTGCTCCGCAGCATGTGGGATCTTCCCAGACCAGGGATTGAACCCGTGTCCCTTGCATTGGCAGGCGGATTCTTAGCCACTGCGCCACCAGGAAAGTCCCTATAAGTGATATTTTCTTTTTCTGTTTTTGTTTTTTGTTTTTTTTTTGAGGAGGATACAATCTTTACTAGGTTTTAGCATCACTATATAGTGATTCTAAAATTATTTTATAAAAATAATTTGGAAGTTTTCAATTTTCTCTTTGCTCTGGAACAGCTCAAATAGCTTGAAATTATTTATTCCTTAAAAATCTGGTAAAATTTCCATATGAAACCATCTGGGCCTGATTTATTTCAGAGGTAGCTCTTTGATGACTTTATTTCTTCTACAGAATGGATTTGTTTAAGCTTTTAAAAATCTCTTTTGGGCTCAGTTTTGATAAATTTTATTTTCAATTTATTGAGGTTTTTTTTATGGCCCAATATATCTATTTTCATGAAGGGGTTTTGAAAAACAGGTGTGTCTTCTGGGAGTACAGAGTTTAATACATAATTGTAAGATCACTTTATTCATTATGTATATATTTTTAATCCTTTCATTTTTCTTGATCTGTTCTTTACTTTTAGTGTATTCTTGTATGTTTTTCCTTTTATAAGTCTAGTAGTCTTTACTTTATGGAAGTTTATGCCATATTATTTGTTGCATAGATAATCATAACTATTAAAATTGATCTTAGCCTTATAAAGTGCCCTTCATCTCATTTAGAACTTTTTTCTAGAATTCTACCTTGACTTATATTGTGTCCTCTGATAACTTTTCCTTGCCTTTTATACCTTGGCTCATGCTTTTATACTTAACTTTTCTAAATCACTTTGTTTTAGGTATATATTTTAGGCTATATCATAGAATTGGGTGTTGCTCTATGATTCAATCTGAAAATATTTTCTTTTTCTTTTTAAGTAAATTAAGCTTATTTGTCTTTACTGATATGTCAGATATATCTGGTCACAGTTATATTGTTTTAAGGTATATTTACAGTCTTTTACCATGTGGCATATTTTCAGTTTTCTTTTTTGATTTGGTACTGCTTCCCTTTAGGAATGTATGTATTTTTGTTTTAGTGGTCTGTTTTTATTCATGTATCTTTTTATACATCCTCTGTCATCTCTTTCTTGTTTTGGTTCCCTCAACAAGAACCAAACAAGTTCAACAAAAAAATTAGGTTATAATTTCTTCCTCCTCATTTCTTTTCCCTCTAATACCCAAGTATATTTAATCATATTACTGTATTTTGTTGTATCTGAGAGATGGAGTCTGTCGTAAGACCATTACACCATTATTTTATGTACCACTTAGGAAAAAAAATGCCACCAGTTAAAATATGGCACATTGTCAAATATAAGGCACATCTTGATTTCAGAGATATTAAAATGTGGAAAAATGTGTTTTAAAATTAATAAAACAATATCTTTTTAATTTACTACTGTACTCTTAAATATGCTAAAGTTTCTTCTTTTTGGCTATTAACTCTAAATGATAATTCTTCAACTTTTTAGCTATTACATATGAAACAATCAGTCAGCTTTTTCTACTTTATACCTTCTCTCTTCCTTCTTTTTTCTAAAATTTCTCAGTCATCTCTTGTTTGGCTGAAGATGATCCTCACATAGAATCCTCAGGAATACAGTGGTATTCCCCAAGTTCTTACCTATTCAAAACTGTTAGAGCCTTTATACTTGAAACACAGCTTTGCTGCATATAAAAAAGCCTTGGCTTACATTTTCTTTCCTTGCTATATTGTATATTTTGTTGTTCTGTTGATTTATGGTGTTGAATGGTGTTATGCTAACCTAATTCTCTTTTCCTTGTAAGTAAATCCAAATTTTGCTTGGATAAGTCTCATGTTCATTTTAGGTAATTTTTCCCAGGTACATAGTATGTCTTTCAATATACATTGTCTTTTATTTCAGAAATGGTTTATTGAATTATAGTTTTGTTTTTTAAAAGAATCTCAAACTTACAGAAAAGTTATAAGAACAATACAAATAGTTTTTATCCTCTGAAGTATTTGAAGTTGCCAACATGAATGCCTTATTGTCCCTGAATACTTCAGTGTGTATTTCCTGCATACAAGGACATTCTCCTTTATAAGCACAGTATAATCATCAGAATCAGAAAATTAATATTGATAGATTATTACCATCTAAATCCTCAGTCCCCCATTCAAATTTACCAGTGTCCCAGTGATGCCCTTTATTGTAAAAGGATCCAGTCCATGATTATGCATTGTATTTACCCATCTTTTAATCTCAGTCTGGTGTAGTTCCTCAGTTTTACCTTGACTTTCATGACCTTGAAACTTCTGAAGTCTATAGGCCAGTATTTCATAGAATGTCCCTCAGTTTCTTATTGTGTGATGGTTCGTTGCGTTATGCATCTTCGGCAGAAATTTTACAGAAGGGATCCTGTGTTCTCTTAGTGTCCTATCAGGTGGCATATAATTTCAACTTGTTCCAGTACTGATTAAGGTTCTGTTTTCCAGACTTTTTCACCGTAATGTTATTCCTTTTCTTTTTGTAATTAGTAAGTATTTCGTGGAGAGGTATGGAAATGTCCTATTCTTCCTCAGACTTTTATTCATGTATATGTTTAGATCAGTGTGGACTCATGGAATCCTATTTTATTCCGTGGGTTTAAATTAATATTCATTAAGTGCTTAAATAAGTGCTTAAGTGCTTAAAATCCCACACTTGGCCAGCGGGATCCCCACTCAAGCTGACTTCTGTGTCCTTTTAACAGATCTCCATCATTCTATATGGAGTACAGTATGAAGCACCTATACTTTCCAGTCCTGGAATTAACTGTATTTCCAAGGAGCCCTGGTTCCTTTTAGAGGAGAATGGTAATTGGAAACCAAGATCTGGACGCTCGTTGTGTCATTGCTACTAGGATGTCACTCTAGCCTTCTCAGTGGACAGAGTTAGAAGATACATTCGCGCATGCGCGCACACACACACAAACAGTTGCAATTCTAATCCAACACCACAAGGTTCATTTTAACCTTCAGCCTTTCCATTTTTGCAATTCCGTTGTCTGATAATGAGAAACCTCACTCCATTATACATACTTGTTGGCTTATTCCAATCTCTTGACCCTGCTGTCCTCTTTCTCAATATATTGGGGGGTGGGAGGCATCCAGAAGTAGAACAATGTTCTGTTTTTTCACTTGGGTGGTAGTGGTATGTGGAGGTTTGCTTCATAATTATTTATTAAACACATATATGTTTAGTCATTTGTTGAATATATGTTACAGTTTTGAAATATAAGAAAAATCATTAAAGTGATTCATCACATTAATGATTACAAGAGAACAATTATATAATCATCTCAATAGAGTATACTCACTAAACCCTGTGTGCTAATCCCACAGTGAAGGTACAGCTGTAGGACGAGGGTATCTGGCTAAGAGCACCAATAAGAGAGAAGGAGCATCTGGAATCCAAACAATTTGTCCTAAATAAGAAAGGATCTAGATTCTGGGAGAAATTTGGAGGTGGCAACTACTGCTCTGAAAAAAGCAAATCATTCAGTTCTTAAATCAGAACTTTTTCTAATAAAGCTATCACTTCTTTACGAGAAGATTAAAATCTTACTTTTTCATCAAAGCCTTCTCTTCTGGCTTGTTCAGCCAAATCTCTGCTTTTCCTACTGAGAATATAAAATAAAAATCAGAGGTATATGACAGTAAAAAGGAAAATGACAGTATAAAATATAACCAGATCTGTATTAAGGATCTGAATTAATTTCTGTTCTTTCTGATAACACTAATTATTTGGAAAATGTGGTCATTAATAAGTTCTCTATATCATATCTCTAGCTATAAAAACATGTTTCTATTATGTCCCACTGCCAGATTTTGACACTAAAATTATGCAATAAATGTAAATACATTCTTAAATATTTTGTTTAAAATTTTTTTTTACTTTGATAGCTAAAAGCATGCACTTAATGTAGACTAAAATCATTTCCTACTTTTTCAGAGGGACTTTACTATCCTGTCCAGCTTTCTGTTAAACCTTTTTCTGAGTGGCATGGCATGCCTTATATTAATTTTAAATTAGCTTAGAGTTTCATGACACTCTCAGAAATTATGAGGTGCTACTGGATGTTTTGACAGTTTATTTAGAATCAGGACATTGAATGGTGGTTATTTTGCAATCAATACCTTACTCTCACTGTAAGTTTCTAATATAATACAGAGCTTTAAAATGGTAAGTTAAAAATTGAAGAAAATTCATCTTACCTTTTCTTGTCTTCATCTGTTTCAGGTTTCTTTAGTTTGAGTTTTTCGAGAGCATTGTGGTAACTCTGAGCATAATTTAAAAGTTTAAAAGTTCATAAAAATAATATTCTGTATTGTTAATTTTTGATCAAGGTAAAAGAAATAGGGAATGCTTGACTTTAGGGACAGCTGCCCTAAAGAAATGTAGAGGCAAATACTATGATCATCTTCTTTCACCTTGTCACTACTTATGGTTTCTGCCTGCTGGTGAAAAAGCTGGAGGGCATCACACTTGAACTTGGAAAAAAAATCTTTAAAAAATATTATTAACATTTATTGCATTAATGATATTAACACTTTAATGCACATAACCAACATCATAATCAAGAGATAAAAGATGAAAAAACCCACAGTTAAGTTCATTGGGGGACATATTAATAGTTTACTTTTACAGATAAGTTCTTGGACAGAGTTCTTAAGCCCCACTAACCCCACAGCTTATAGGACCTCTTCTGTGTGAAATGCTATGGTTAGAGCTGTGGGTATACAGAGATGGGCAAGATGGTACACACATGACTCTGCTACAGTTCACGGTGAGGTCGGTATTGAGAGGACAAGGAAGATTGCTCTGACAGGGAGAACAGAATGTCAGCGAGAGAGCAGAGGGAATATTCCTGGGGAGTCAGGGAATGACATGAGCAGGGGCCCAGAGGAGACAATGAGAGCAAGCATGGTAAACAGCACTGTGCTCAAAACAGCTGGGGCATACAGTGCTGTAAATGGAGGCATAGAAGGTAAAACTTGTATAGTTAGTTCAATGATAGTGAATAAAGATAGGTTGAGACTGTGAGACTAGAGAAGGCCCTTGAATGTTTGAATAAAGAATTTGGACTTATTTTGACAAGCCCAGGGAAACTTTGAAGAACTTTGAGCAGAGAAGTGATATGATCAAAACTGGGCTGGCACAGGAAGGAGGCTAGAACAGTTAAGAAGATGTTACTATACAGAAGTCCTGGTGAAAAGTACTGAGTACCTAATGTAGTGGTGGCAGTTAGAATTCAAAGTGTCCTTGAGTTGCACAAATGTGAGCAAAAACTACAGAGGTGAACTTTACACACAAGCCTTGGCAACAGACCATATAAGGGACAAAGAAAAAGTTCAAGGGTTTTGAGCCAGGGGTGGCTGAGGAGAGTGTTGCCACTACAGAAAGTGAGGAAGGTAAGGCAAGTGGAGTTCTGAGTTCAGGTTGTGTATAGGAATTTACCAGCATCTAAATTGAAAACTTTTGGAGGGAAGAGAGTCAGTGCTTTGCATTTAGTGCTCAGTAGCTTTTTGATACATTGAACTCTGAAATAATTTTGGTCACATTTTTGAAGCCGGAGAACATTTCTCCTGGTACTGAAATAATACAAGTATAAGTAACCGTGGACCAAAACAAAAAACCCCAAATGCCCTCCCTGCACTACCACTTGGGGTTTAGGTGTTATTCAAACTACAAGAGTATAAACTGAACAAGATTGGTCTTAGAATTCTGATTAGAAGAATTTGACATACCTTTTTAATCATTTTACCAAGTTCAAAATCTGGCCTTCTGCCTATTGAATAGTCAGCTTTCACTTCAGAATAGGTATCATTAATTATTGCCAAGAACATGTTCTGGGGAGAAATATTCAAATGAAGTATTTCAATAAAAATTTAGTTTAAATGTTGTTAATGACTTTGACAAGTGCTGGGATTTGTAAAATTAGATTTAAATTTTAAAAGTAACTCATGTGCTCAATAAGAGATATGGCTATGCAGACTATATATAATATAGTAGAATGGGAAATGTGTAGTGTGTGGATAAGGGCAAGTATGTTTATGGTAAATGGGAAAAGCAGAATGTAAAATAGTGCATATACGTTGGTTAATAATATATATATATAAATTTATTAATGTTACATATCAGAAGAAAACTTAGAATAATACATGTTCATAAGGGTGTTTCTTTTTTTTCTTTAAAATTCTATAGAGCTGTTTAAATGCACAATTTTACTAGGGCTTTTACAACTATTAATGTCCAGATAACACAAACAGAACTGTGGAGAGGGTATTCTTACTCCCAGCCCACCTCTCCACCTTTCACTGTGGCTCAGATCTGTCACTGTGAGGACTGTTGCCCACCATCAGGGGATAACTGCTGTGTGTGACAAAAAAATGTTTTCATGGAGGACAGTAGCAGTGCCTTGAGTAGAAAGGCAAGGTTCCCTGATTAGGAAGGCCAAATAGATTTGTCCTGAGCACATGTGAGAGACCCATCCTGGGGACTCCTAAAAATTACAAGGGTGTGAGCTTTCAGCCATAAGGGCCAAAAGCTGTCACAATATGGGCAGAATATGAATGGCCTAATTCATACCTACTGGTATGAAATGTCCCAGGCTGGAGAGACCTGGAACTTTCAAGTTATATGTGTAAAAGATTTAGTACACTCTTGGCACACAGTAACCACCCAGATGGTAACTTTTATGATCACATTCTCCATTGGACAGCTTGAAAACATTTAGACCCCATGGATTACTAGGAATCTACACCATTCTCAATAAATGTAAAGTGTTCTGACAGCTAAGCAGTGATACTATAATTTCTTCTAAATTAGTAATTATATTTTTTATTCTGAAAAATGGAAGCAAAAAAGGGGAACATATATGGTCATTCTTACCAGCAGGACAAAGAACACGAAAAAGATGAAAGTGATGAAGTAAATGGGTCCCAAGATACGACTGGCTTGCTGAATACCAGCAAAATTAAAATCTCCAAGAACAATACGAAATTGTGCAAATCTTTTATGGGAAAAAAGAAAAACATTAGAAAATACTATATCTCTTCATACATACATGACAACAGATGGGGGTTACTAACGTGCCTAGGAAAGTACCTAGCTGCATATGGCATATGTTCTCTGGCTTTAGTTTTGTTAGCACAGAGTTCTATAAAACTGGATGTAGAATATTCCCCTAAAGAAAGGCAAGACTTAATAGCTGAACAGATAGTTCAGGAAATGATGGGCTTCAATTTATTCAACCAATGTGAACCCAATGTTCACCTCCAAGATTTGAACCTTGAGATGCCTGCTTACCAGCTTGTCTTGACAGTGGCCTCCTTAGCCATTCCTGTGCCCTTATAAAACTTAGAATACTTTGACCTTTTCCAATAAATGATTTTCAACTTGTACATAGACCCAAGAGCCCTACAATTTCTAATATCAATGGTATGCTTAATTTTTGCATCTCTTTTACTGAAGTAAGGATGGCAACAATTTGTCACTTGCTAAGTCTCAAACAAGTGCTGGTAGTGATCCTCAAATGTGATCCCCAAGGTTTATTTTATTTTCTCCAATAAGTATAAAAGCTTGGCTTTGAAGTGAAATAGCATTGAAAATACTATAAATCTTCATTTTATTAACTTTAAAGATGGAATAATTAAGAAATTAAGGCTTTGAATGAGCATAGTAGTAGCAGAGGTAGAATTAGGATTTCATAACCTGAAGTCTTATTTTGTTTTCTCATCATTAATTTGCAATGGTATTGCCATACACACCATAGATATGTTATAAATTATATATATAATATATATATATATGATATATATATATGAGTTCTTTATTTTAAGGGGAGACCTGGGAAGGAGTTTTTAATAGTATGTAGACACTTTGCATGATTGGTCAGTCAAAGGGCGGAATGTTTCTTGTTCCTTGTTGCTTTTGCCAATCACATGAAGGGAGCATAGGACTATGTACAATGAAGGAAGAAAATGTATTCAAAGAAATTAGCTATTTGGAGTCCTAGGACTCAGAGTTTTCTGGAATTTCATCCTCAGTACCTGAGACCTGACTAAATCATACATACAGTATTTATCCAGCTTCTAATACTGGATTCTAATGCTCTTCTACACAAGATAGAAGGAGAAATGCTGAATTAGGAGACCAAGGTTTCTCAGCAAATCAAAAAAATTTTTTTTTCCTCTCTGGCATAGGAGAATATGAGGTTCTGTTTTAGTGTTTTTAACTTAATTTTTTTATCCTTAAGTTGTGTTTATGTAAGATAAGTTAAAGTCAGCATTTCTCCTTTCCAGAAAGTGTCCACATACCTCTGCTCTGTAAATAGTGTGAATAACAAAAACCTAAGCAATTACTGAGTGGTCATAATCACATAGGAACTGGAGACTTACAAATGCAATGTAATTGTCACTTTTCTCCTCTTAATTAAGCAAATTAAGCCAATTGGTGCTTAGTTTATCCCTTTCCCCTCCCCCTCCCCAAGCTAAAAGGAACACCATGACTCTTCAGGATACAGGTTATATTGAATGAAAACACTTTTTTAACTTCTTGATACCCCTGTTAACTTTCTACAGTTCTCTCTTGTTGAATTAAAATAGCTTATAGACTGTTTCATAATAATGTACCATTTATGGTTAATCTGACTTCCCAGTCTCTCACTTGCAGGCATGACTGGGTGGTAGGTATTCCTAAGCCTTCTCCAAATATTGCCTCTATTCCACTGTCTGTCGTCTTCTGTAATTCAGGTTAAACATATATTAGGCCTTCTCATTCTACCCTTTATGTCATTTTCTGAACATTTTGCCTCTCTATGCCACTTTTAAATTTTTTCTCACCTATTTTTCATTTTACTCATTCTCTCTTCATCTATGTCTCATTTGCTATCAAACCTGTCAACTGAGCTTTTAATCTCAGTTGCTTTAATTTTCAGTTCTAGAATTCTATTTGATACTTTTTCAAATATGTCACCTTTTACACTATCCTGTTCTCTAAAGATACTTTCTGACTTGTGTTTTATTTCTCTAAATATAGTAAGTATTTATTGATTATTCCAATATTTGAAGTCTTTGAGTCTGTTTCTGTTGTCTGTTGTATCTGCTGGTTTTTGCTTATGAATTTTTCCTCCTTATGTACCAAGTTATCTTTGACCATGAGCAGTAAATTATACTTGAAGGGCTTAGGATGAAATATCTTTCTCCAGAGAGGTATTTTTGTGTGTGTGTCTGCAGGTGCATATGGGCATTCCAGCCTGGGACCATCTTAATCCAAATTCAAGACATGAGGTTCCCTGGATACCTAGGTGATTAAACCCAGACTTCAAGTCAAGTCACTCTGAGGGATTTACTTTTAACTTGAGGCTGTAGCACTTCAGGCTCCCTGCTTTATGTGTGGAGAGTTTATCAGACACTCCTCCTCTCCCCCAACCCCACTCCCCAGCACACACACACAGGCCTTGGGTTTGTCTTCTGTCTCCTCCTTGAGAGGTAACTAGAAACACAATTTCTCAACTATTTCTTCTGGATCAACAAAAATGCCTTCATGGTGGAGGTTTTGGGGAAGATGGAGTAAGAAGCACTAGGAATCTGTCTCACCACCTAGACAACAATCACAGTGGCACAATCTCTCTGAAGAAACTGTTTTGAAACTCTGGAGTCTGTTGAAGGCTTACAACTTCCAGGAAAGGATTGGGCAATTTGGGTCAATTTAAACTTTTAGTTTGGCAGCAGCTACCCATCTCCTACCCCGCAGCCCATGGCAGGTAGCCCTGCATGTATTTCTAGAGCAGCTTGCACACAGCTTGTGGGAGCCAGGGTGGACAAGAAGGACCGTGTTGTCCAAACATTAGGGTCTGTGTTCTGATTGCTGATTGCTGCTTCTGATCACAGAGGCAGGCATCTCCCTGCATTGTTGCAAGCCCCTCCCTCTCCGGCTGAAGCAATGTCCTTGGGATTGAGAGGCCCAATGCCCTTCCCTCCTTCTTCATTTTTCTCTTTTTCCCCTTTGGGAGCCAGATATTAAAGACTAGGACATTCATGGGGCTTCCCTGGTGGCATAGTGGTTAAGAATCCGCCTGCCAATGCAGGGGACATGGGTTTGTGCCCTGGTCCAGGAAGATCCCACATGCCGTGGAGCAACTTAGCCCGTGTGCCACAACTACTGAGCCTGCACTCTAGAGCCTGCGAGCCACAACTACTGGAGCCCACATGCCTAGAGCCTGTGCTCCACAACAAGAGAAGCCACCACAATGAGAAGCCTATGCACCACAAGGAAGAGTAGCCCCCGCTCACCGCAACTAGAGAAAGCCCACGTGCAGCAACAAAGAACCAACACAGCCAAAAAAAAAAAAAAAAAAAAAAGACTAGGACATTAAAAAGAAAAACTGCATATATGGAGGAAATTAGACAGTCACCATGAATGCCCAAGGAATGGCACAGGCTCAGAAAAGACCTGAGAAGACCTTAAGTTTACACCTCAGGCTGATCCTCAAAGAACTAAAAGAAGACATGGAGTAAGTCAAGAAAACTATGTATGAACAAAATGGAAATATCAATAAAAAGATAGAAAACCTAAAAAGAAACCAAAAAAATTCTAGAGCTGCAAAGTACAATAACTGAAATGAAAATTCATTAGAGAGATTCAAAGGTAGATTTGAATAGGCAGAAGAAAAAAAATCAGTGAACTTGAAGATAGGGCAATTGAAATTATTTAGTCTGAGGGACAGAAAGAAAAGTTTAAAGAAAAGTGAACAGAGCCTAAGGGACCTGTGGGATACCATCAAGTGAACCAACATATGCATAACCACATGAAAAGATGCTCAAGATTGCTAATCAGTAGGGAAATGCAAATCAAAAACACAATGAGATATCACCTAACATCCATTAGGATGGCTACTATCAAAAAAAAAAAAAAAAAAAAACCAGAAAATAACAATTTTTGACACGGACGTGGAGAAATTGAAACACGCACCGTTAGTGGAAAGGTAAAATGGAATAGCCATTGTGGAAAACAGTATAGCAGTTCCTCAAAAATTCAAAATACAATTACCATATGATCCAGCAATTCTACTTCTGGGTATATACCCAAAAGAATTCAAAGTAGGATCTCAAAGAGATATTTGTACACCATGTTCTCATAGCATTATTCATAATAGCTAAAACGTGGAAGCAACCCAAGTGTCATTAACAGATTAATGGATAAACAAAATGTGGTATATACATACAATGGAATATTATTCAGCTTCAAAAAGGAAATTCTGACATATCCTACAACATTGTTGAATCTTGAAGACATTATGCTAAGTGGAATAAATCAGTCACAAAAGGACAAATACTGTATGATTCCACCAGGTACCTTGAGTAATCAAAATGAGAGAGACAAAAAGTAGAATGACGGTTGCCAGGGGCAGGGGTAGGGAGGGAAATGGAGAGTTCCTGTTTAATGAGTATAGAGTTTCAGTTTTGCAAGATAAAAAGATTTCTGGAGATGAATGATGGTGATGATTGAACAATATGAATGTACTTCACTCTACAGTTAGAAATGGTTAAAAAAAAAAGACATGGTTAAGATGGTAAATTTTATGTTATGTTATAACACAATTTAAAATCTTTATCAGTTTAAAAAAAAAAGCCTTCAGGGCAGAAGTAGCTTTGGATGCTGGGTTTACTTTTCTGGGTTCTTGCTTTCCGATTTTGGCCACTCACTTTTTTGTTAGTTCTTAAATGTTTCCTATATTTCATCCAGCTTTTTAAATTGTGAAGAGGTTGATTTGAATAACCTAGCACATCATTACCAAAAGCAGAAGTCCCCTCATTAATCCATTTCAAAATTTTCTGTTTACTTTGTGCCTTATACTTTCTTTCCTCCCATTATCCAAGGTAAGACAAATTTCCAAGGTTCTGTAAATTACTACATTTATATTTAATGTCCAATACTACTTAGTTTTATTATTAACACTTGAATTAAGATCCTAGGAAAGGACCAAGAAGTTGTTGGAACTGCAAACATTATTCACTCTGGATAAGCTAATTAGAGTTCTCAAATTATAGGTCATTTGAAGTTGGAAAGGACATTTGGGAGTGATTTAGCCCAGCCCCTTTATTTACAGATAAAGAAATTAAGGTCTAGAAAAGTTAAATAGCTAGTGGCAGAATTGGAAAGTAGAATTATATCCTCTTGGTTGCTAGTCCCCTCTTTCCACTACTAATTTAGTAAAGGGTTATTTCAGAAAAATATTATTAAATTTCATGCAATTGGTACTTAGATAATACAATATTTACATGTGGATGATGAAAAGAGGGCAACCTAAGAAATTTTTCAGACCAGAATTTACCCCAAATTGAGTAAAAGGGCCATGGACAAGTTTGAGGAATTCTTAACTAAAGGGAAAGTTATTGCAGTTTTTCTCAGAGCCATATGTCACCATGCACTACGAATTTCCAAGAGTGATGCAAAATGAAGCCATTTCCCCCAGACAGTCTTGGTCTAGATTGCACAGAACACATTTTGAGAACTGATATTTTAGACTATCATAATTTTTTTACACAGACAGAACTTGTTTTACCTACTCAAAAATGAAAGTAAATGTATTAAAATATTCACTTTTAAAGACAATTAATATTTTTCTAGGGATTCTACCTAATCAGTTCTATAAGTTAGTTATCTGTTGATTGTTTTATGTGTATAAAGCTATTTTTAAAATTCAGCTTTGCCAGATCAGCAAAGGATAATCAGGTCAATATCAATAAAAGGATTATAAAGATAGAACCCTCTAAAGCAAACACTTAAGATTTCTTTTGCCCAGAGAATAAATACTACAGAGACATGGAGTCAATTTCTTTTATCTTAGGTAAAATTTTCACTTCTATTGAAAAGTAAAAAAATATTTTTCTAGCTTGACCTGGTAACACTTGAAAAGTGGATAACACCATCCATTTGGATCTTTCAATGCCTAACTGTACTTTGAGTGTGACAGATATTTAGCCATCAGTGAAAATATCAAACCATTTTTTAATTTATGAAAGCTTATGTCACTATTTATAGGCCTTTTCATGATTTTTTTTGTTATAAACTGTAAAATATAATTACATTTATGCTAAGAACTTACATGGAATTTTGAAAAGTGGAAAAGTCGTCAACTTGTGATCCAAAAACAAGAAATCCTAACTGAGCGTAAGCAAAGAATATTATAAAAAACATGATGGCAAATCCTACTATGTCTTTGATACAGCGGGACAAGGTTGATGACAGCTGAGACATTGTCTTATTAAAGCTTATGAATTTGAATATCTGAAAAAGAACAAAGTTAATTGAAATAGGAGAATATTAAAGATTATAATGACTTAGAGTAAATTAATTTCAGAAGAAACCTGCTTGAAATTAAAAGAGATACTTCATGACAGTCGGGGTGTTTGAGGATTCGCTGGCAATCATTACAAATCCAAACTACTTTAAAAATTACTGTATAAAAAAAATTACTGTATAGTTAAGAATATCCTTTTGTTTTTTCATAACTTTGTAGTTTAAGTTCCCATTTTATTATCTAATATAATAAAATATATCTTATCTGTTATATCTGATAAAATATAAATACCTTTATCCATGCAAAGAAGATGGTTATGGCAATTATATTGTTGTAATAAATGTGCCAGTATGCAAGAAAATAGAAGTCTGAATATTTTTCAGTACTTTTTAACAGTTGTCCAAGCAAGAGAAAAATTTGTATATTACAGTATGTGTTGAAGAAAACGGCCACAAAACACAACTAAATGGGAAAATAAGAAGGGTTAAATTAGAGATTACCTCTAAATCTCCTGCAGCCTATGAATAAACACATGAAAAAGTTCATCAAAAGTTCAACAAAAAGGTAGGGAGAGATAAGACAGGCTTTTACATAAATGAAAGTAAGCCTCAATTTATAGAAGTTTAAGGTAGCATAATTATCATAAAAGTAGCAAAATACTGACTGCATGGCTATCCTAATCTATATGACTTTTTGTTTCTTTGAGTCATAAAACACAAATGAATAAAATGATTATATAATTCTGACTAGACTGTAAGAGTTTCTGCTCCATATAACTACATGATACCTAAGAGTTTAATATTTTTCACTATGTAACACTACAAGAAAAAATTTTTTACAGCTCCAAAAAAAAATAAACCCCTTTAGAGCTTTTTAACAGCTCTTTTAGAAGAGAATTTTAGAACAGATTATCTTAGATATCAGAGTTTTCTGTCATGAAAATTTTCCTTTGATTTCTCTTCCCTAAAATACTCAGTTAAACATTTAATGCTATGCCCTATGTTAAGCATTATTGTGGTTACCGGAGAGATAGATGGCACACTTTCTGAGAAACTTTCAATTTGGTTTTGAGAAACTAATATATATATATACTGGATTGGCTATAACTAAGGGCCAATAAGAGTGAAAGATCAGGTTGTATAAGCCAGAATATTTGTTCATTATTCCTAAAACCAAGCTCTTACGATTTTTTCTGCCCTACCCACACCTCTATGTTTATTTCAGTATTTTCCAGTGATAAGAACTGGCAGTCTTTGGAGTTTCTTCAAGGATCATTTCCCCAATCCTGGTGTCATCCTCTGTGACTACAAGCTACGCTCTGGCTGCTCAAACCTTATCCCCCCTTCAGTATTCTGCCTAGGCTTGTCTTTTGCCTATTCTTTAAAAATTCAGTGTAAAGAGGAAAGCAGATTTAGGCAACATACAAGAGTACATTTTAAAGGACCTTGCCCTAAAGAATCATTATTTTCAACACGAGGCCCTGAGAGGAATACATTTTTTTGAGTGGCAGTAGGGAGACCTACTGTGCCCACTAAATCATAATATGTATGGAATCACTTATTCCTCTAGGTTTATGCTAGTCCTGCCAAGGACCAAATCAGAGAGAAGAAAAAAGATTTCTCCCTTTTGGAGGCACAACATTAGTATGTACTATGACAGTTCATTTTATGATTGATACTTACAGCTTTTAAAATAAGTCCCGGATGAGGGAGGTGCTTTTTACACCTCTCTCATTAGTGGGTTCAGATGTGATTCCCTTCAACCATATCTGTGAATATACACTTACCACCAAAAGTAGTAATTCTAGCCAGTTCCAACTACTTTTGAAATAGGCAGATTTAAATTCTTTTATTTTTTGGACTTCTTGTGTTGTGAAGACAATAAGAAAAATACAAAATGTGACTTCACAGGAAGCAATAAAATAATCATAGTAGCTAACATATCTAAGGAGCTTCACAGAGTAAAACTGCCATGAAGTAAGTATTCCTCCAGTTGCAGGGAATTCTGCCACCAATCTGTAAAATGAGGTTTGTGAAAGTCACTGCATTTCAAGGATTTATATTTCAGTACCTAACGCGATTGAAATTTCTAGTCAGTGATGTTGTGTACTTTAATCAGTTATTTTGTACAAAATATGTTTTCTCAGGGTTATGGGCTCAATTCATTACTTTTTTTTTTAACGTCTTTATTGGAGTGTAATTGCTTTACAATGTTGTGTTAGTTTCTGCTGTATAAAAAAGTGAATCAGCTATACATATACATATATCCCCAATTCCCCTCCCTCTGGTGTCTCCCTCCCACCCTCCCTATCCCACCCCTCTAGGTGGTCACAAAGCACCGGGTTTAACTCCCTGTGCGATGCAGCTGCTTCCCACTAGCTATCTATTTTACATTTGGTAGTGTACATATGTCCATGCCACTCTCTCACTTCGTCCCAGCTTACCCTTCCCCCTCCCCATGTCCTCAAGTCCATTCTCTACGTCTGCGTCCTTATTCCTGTCCTGCCCCTAGGTTCTTCAGAACAAGTTTTTTTTTTTTTTAGATTCCATATATATGTGTCAGCATATGGTATTTGTTTTTCTCTTTCTGACTTACTTCACTCTGTATGACAGACTCTAGGTCCATCTACCTCAATTGAATTGAATAATTCAATTTCGTTTCTTTTTATGGCTGAGTAATATTCCATTGTATATGTGTGCCACATCTTCTTTATCCATTTGTCTGTCGATGGACAGTTAGGTTGCTTCCATGTCCTGGCTATTTTAAATAGAGCTGCAATGAACATTGTGGTACATGACTCTTTTTGAATTATGGTTTTCTCAGGGTATATGCCCAGTAGTGGAATTGCTGGGTCATATGGTAGTTCTATTTTTAGTTTTTTAAGGAATTTCCATACTGTTCTCCATAGTGGCTGTATCAATTTACATTCCCATCAACAGTGCAAGAGGGTTCCCCTTTCTCCACACCCTCTCCAGCATTTATTGTTTGTAGATTTTTGATGATGGCCATTCTGACTGGTATGAGGTGATACCTCATTGTAGTTTTGATTTGCATTTCTCTAATGATTAGTGATGTTGAGTATCCTTTCATGTGTTTGTTGGCAATCTGTGTATCTTCTTTGGAGAAATGTCTATTTAGGTCTTCTGCCCATTTTTGGATTGGGTTTTTGCTTTTATGATATCGAGCTGCATGAGCTGCTTGTAAATTTTGGAGATTAATCCTTTGTCAGTTGCTTCATTTGCAAATATTTTCTCCCATTCTGAGGGTTCTATTTTCGTCTTATGTTTTCCTTTGCTGTGCAAAAGGTTTTAAGTTTCATTAGGTCCCATTTATTTATTTTTGTTCTTATTTCCTTCTCTCTAAGAGGTGGGTCAAAAAGGATCATGCTGTGATTTATGTCATAGAGTGTTCTGCCTATGTTTTCCTCTAAGAGTTTTACAGTGTCTGGCCTTACATTTAGGTCTCGAATCCATTTTGAGTTTATTTTTGTGTATGGTGTTAGGGAGTGTTCTAATTTCATTCTTTTACATGTAGCTGTCCAGTTTTGCCAGCACCAATATTGAAGAGGCTGCCTTTTCTCCATTGTATATTCTTTGCTCCTTTATCAAAATAAGGTGACCATATGTGCGTGGGTTTATTTCTGGGCTTTCTATCCAGTTGCATTGATCTATATTTCTGTTTTTGTGCCAGTACCATACTGTCTTGATTACTGTAGCTTTGTAGTATAGTCTGAAGTCCAGGAGCCTGATTTCTCCAGCTCCGTTTTTCTTTCTCAAGATTGCTTTGGCTATTCGGGGTCTTTTGTGTTTCCATACAAATTGTGAAATTTTTTGTTCTAGTTCTGTGAAAATGCCATTGGTAGTTTGATAGGGATTGCATTGAGTCTGTAGATTACTTTGGGTAGTATAGTCATTTTCACAGTGTTGATTCTTCCAATCCAAGAACATGGTATATCTCTCCATCTATTTGTATCATCTTTAATTTCTTTCATCAGTGTCTTATAGTTTTCTGCATACAGGTCTTTTGTCTCCTTAGGTAGGTTTATTCCTAGGTATTTTATTCTTTTTGTTGCAATGGTAAATGGGAGTGTTTCCATAATTTGTCTTTCAGATTTTTCATCATTAGTGTATAGGAATGCAAGAGATTTCTGTGCATTAATTTTGTATCCTGCTACTTTGTGAAATTCGTTGATTAGCTCTAGTAGTTTTCTAGTAGCATCTTTAGGATTCTCTATGTGTAGTATCATGTCATCTGCAAACAGTGACAGCTTTATTTCTTCTTTTCTGTTTTGGATTCCTTTTATTTCTTTTTTTTCCCTCTGATTGCTATGGCTAAAACTTCCAAAACTATGTTGAATAATAGTGGTGACAGTGGACAACCTTGTCTTGTTCCTGATCTTAGAGGAAATGGTTTCAGTTTTTCATCATTGAGAATGATGTTGGCTGTGGGTTTGTCATATATGGCCTTTATTATGTTGAGGTAAGTTCCCTCTATGCCTACTTTCTGGACAGTTTTTATCATAAAGGGGTGTTGATTTTGTTGAAAGCTTTTTCTGCATCTATTGTGATGATCATATGGTTTTTCTCCTTCAATTTGTTAATATGGTTTATCACATTGATTGATTTGCATATATTGAAGAATCCTTGAATTCCTGGGATAAACCACACTTGATCATGGTGTATGATCCTTTAATGTGCTGTTGGATTCTGTTTGCTATTATTTTGTTGAGGATTTTTGCATCTATGTTCATCAGTGATATTGGCCTGTAGTTTTCTTTCTTTGTGACTTCTTTGTCTGGTTTTGGTATTAGGGTGATAGTGGCCTCGTAGAATGAGTTTGGGAGTGCTCCTCTCTCTGCTGTATTTTGGAAGAGTGTGAGAAAGATAGGTGTTAGCTCTTCTCTAAGTGTTTGAGAGAATTCGCCTGTGAATCCATCTGGTCCTGGGCTTTTGTTTGTTGGAAGATTTTTAATCACAGTCTGAGTTTCAGGGCTTGTGATTGGTCTGTGTATATTTTCTATTTCTTCCTGGTTCAGTCTCGGAGGTTGTGCTTTTCTAAGAATTTGTCCTTTTCTTCCAGGTTGTCCATTTGATTGGCATATTGTTGCTGTAGTAATCTCTCATGAGCCTTTGTATTTCTGCAGTGTCAGTTGTTACTTCTCCTATTTCATTTCTAATTGTATTGATTTGAGTCTTCTCCCTTTTTTTCTTGATGAGTCTGGCTAATGGTTTATCAATTTTGTTTATCTTCTCAAAGAACCAGCTTTTAGTTTTATTGATCTTTGCTATTGTTCCCTTCATTTCTTTTTCATTTATTTCTGATCTGATCTTTATGATTTCTTTCCTCTGCTAACTTTGGGGTTTTTTTTGTTCTTCTTTCTCTAATTGCTTTAGGTGAAAGGTTAGGTTGTTTATTTGAGATGTTTCTTGTTTCTTGAGGTAGGATTGTATTGCTATAAACTTCCCTCTTAGAACTGCTTTTGCTGCATCCCATAGGTTTTGGGTCGTCGTGTTTTCATTGTCATTTGTTTCTAGGTATTTTTTTTTCTAGGTATTTTTTTATTTCCTCTTTGATTTCTTCAGTGATCTCTTGGTTATTAAATAGTGTATTGTTTATCTTCCATGTGTTTGTATTTTTTACAGATTTTTTCCTGTAATTGATATCTAGTCTCATAACATTGTGGTCGGAAAAGATACTTGATACAATTTCAATTTTCTTAAATTTACCAAGGCTTGATTTGTGCCCCAAGATATGATCTATCCTGGAGAATGTCCCATGATCCCTTGAGAAGAAAGTGTATCCTGTTGTTTTTGGATGGAATGTCCTATAAATATCAATTAAGTCTGTCTTGTTTAATGTATCATTCAAAGCTTGTATTTCCTTATTTATTTTCATTTTGGATGGTCTGTCCATAGGTGAAAGTGGGGTGTTAAAGTCCCCTACTATGATTGTGTTACTGTTAATTTCCCCTTTTATGGCTGTTAGCATTTGCGTTATGTATTGACGTGCTCTTATGTTGGGTGCATAAAGATTTACAATTGTTATATCTTCTTCTTGGCTTGATCCCTTGATCATTATGTAGTGTCCTTCTTTGTCTCTTGTAATAGTCTTTATTTTAAAGTCTATTTTGTCTGATATGAGAATTGCTACTTCAGCTTTCTTTGGATTTCCATTCGCATGGAATATCTTTTTCCATCCCCTCACTTTCAGTCTGTATGTGTCTCTAGGTCTGATGTGGGTCTCTTGTAGACAGCATATATATGGGTCTTGTTTTTGTATCCATTCAGCCAGTCTATATCTTTTGGTTGGAGCATTTAATCCATTTACATTTAAGGTAGTTATTGATATGTATGTTCCTATTACCATTTTCTTAATTGTTTTGTTTTGTTATTGTAGGTCTTTTCCTTCTCTTGTGTTTCTTGCCTAGAGAAGTTCCTTTAGCATTTGTTGTAAAGCTGGTTTGGTGATGCTGAATTCTCTTAGTTTTTGCTTGTCTGTAAAGGTTTTAATTTCTCTGTTGAATCTGAATGAGATCCTTGCTGGGTAGAGTAATCTTGGTTGTAGGTTTTTCCCTTTCATCACTTTAAATATGTCCTGCCACTCCCTTCTGGCTTGCAGAGTTTCTGCTGAAAGATCAGCTGTTAACCTTATGGGGATTCCCTTGTATGTTATTTTTCCCTTGCTGCTTTTAATATTTTTTCTTTGTATTTAATTTTTGATGGTTTGATTAATATGTGTCTTGGCGTGTTTCTCCTTGGATTTATCCTGTATGGGACTCTCTCTGCTTCCTGGACCTGATTGACTATTTCCTTTCCCATATTAGGGAAGTTTTCAACTATAATCTCTTCGAATATTTTCTCAGTTCCTTTCTTTTTCTCTTCTTCTTCTGGGACCCCTATAATTTGAATGTTGGTGCATTTAATGTTGTCCCAGAGGTCTTTGAGACTGTCCTCAGTTCTTTTCATTCTTTTTTCTTTATTCTGCTCTGCGGTAGTTATTTCCACTATTTTATATTCCAGGTCACTTATCCGTTCTGCCTCATTCTGCTATTCATTCCTTCTGGAGAATTTTTAATTTCAGTTATTGTGTTGCTCATCATTGTTTATTTGCTCGTTAGTTCTTCTAGGTCCTTGTTAAACGTTTCTTGTATGTTCTCCATTCTATTTCCAAGATTTTGGATCATCTTTACTATCATCACTCTGAATTCTTTTTCAGGTAGACTGCCTATTTCTTCTTCATTTGTTAGGTCTGGTGGGTTTTTGCCTTGCTCCTTCATCTGCTGTGTGTTTCTCTGTCTTCTCATTTTGCTTAACTTACTGTGTTTGGGGTCTCCTTTTCGCAGGATGCAAGTTCGTAGTTCCCGTTGTTTTTGGTGTCTGTCCCCAGTGGTTAAGGTTGTTTCAGTGGGTTGTCTAGGCTTCCTGGTGGAGGGGACTGGTGCCTGTGTTCTGGTGGATGAGGCTAGATCTTGTCTTTCTAGTGGGCAGGACTGTGTCTGGTGGTGTGTTTTGGGGTGTCTGTGACCTTATTATATTTTAGGCAGCCTCTTTGTTAATGGGTGGGGTTGTGTTCCTGTCTTGCTAGTTGTTTGGCATAGGGTGTCCAGCACTATAGCTTGCTGGTTGTTGAGTGCAGCTGGGTCTTAGCATTGAGATGGAGATCTCTGGGAGGGCTTTCGCCGTTTGAGATTACGTGGAGCCAGGAGGTCTCTGGTGGACCAGTGTCCTGAACTCGGCTTTTCCACCTCAGAGGCACAGGCCTGACACCTGGCTGGAGCACCATGACCCTGTCAGCCACACACCATATGTTCTTTTAAGAGCACTCTTAAGTAACATCCTGATTGTGTGCGGTACAACTTTACTTTCGAACTGAGAGTTGCGGTGGATGGGATTTTTGCCTTCCCCAGATGGTTGAAGGTTACAATTTTTGTTTTTGGAAACACCACCACCTCCTTATTTCTATTATTATTTTTGCAAGAAAAGTATAAAGGGAGTTGGAGTGGAGGTGAGATTTGTGATCGGGAAAGCCTTGGACGCCCTCCTCTCCATCTTCTGCCTCTCTCTCTCTGATTAGTTCCTATTCAGCAGCAGATTGAAGCAGGAGATGATCCTTCTCAAGGTTTGTTCAGCAGCTTCACTTCTAGGTGAAGGCTTCATGAACCAAGTGACGTCAACAAACGAGGCTTTTCTCTCTCCCCTCTCTCTAACAGTGAAAGTTGCTCTAATGGAATTCTGTTCTGCCAAAGGAAAATATTGCAAATCTACTTCTAGTCTTCACCCTTTGAAATCCATCTACCATGCTCTTCGGAAGTGCAAACTAGTCCATGTGAAAATATCACATGGAGTTCCTCAGCATCCATCAGTATCAACCACTCAACTTGTGAGTGGATGAGCCTTCAGATGATCACAGACCCAGTCTTCAAGTCTCCCAGCTGAGACCTCAGACACACAAAACTAGTTTCAACCTAGGTGCCAAAGAGCCCTAGCCCCCCAACTCCTGCCTGCGCCTCTGGGAGCTGGTGCCCTTGGCGTGATGTCACTTCCTCCATTACTTCTTTTTTAATGCTCCACTTTTTTTTGGTACTCTGAAAATTCCCAGTGGTCAAAGACCAATGTAAATGAGAAAGAAAGATGTGATTTTTAGCTAGAAATTCATTTTACTCTGTGTTTTGATTGCTCATTCATAACTGGGATACTAATTTATCCCTACAGGAGAACAAGATGATGTTCAAGAACATGCTATACAGTTAGTTACTGTTATTAGTCAGGACTCCCCCCCAAAATACATAATTTTTTTATTATTTCAGAGGAGGGAAATACACTCTCCCCCTTTAGCTTATCAGAGATACTTCTTGCTTCTAAATGTCAAGATAACATATTTTACTAAAGCAAATGTTTTCTGTTTAACTTTAGGCACTGGATGTTGGATACAAAGATCTATATGCAAATAGAAATATAAAAATTCATTCCAATACTAAATATAAAAAGATTTTGAGGCGGTTCACTGTATTTCTAGTGTTCTCCAGAACTGCAGATAATTAAGAATTGACAGTAATTTAAGGAACCAGCATCTCTATCACAATGCCATGATGTAATTATTCCTACCTAAAGATATTAGCAAATCTTATTGGTACTGGAATAAGGTGCGGCCCAAAAAGCAAAAAACCACCAAAACCAAGAACAAAACAACCAGTTAACAAATAGAAAACAGGAATTTGTTTTTTCACCTTGCGTATAGTATGTGCGCAATGTTGGGTAAGTGAGTGAAGTGAAAGAAACCCAGTATTTTGATCTGAAGTGTAGACTAGTAAACAAAAAGCAAAAAATGATGAGTATTCAGTTTAGTTTGCCAGATATGTGTACAAAGGGAAAATAAGTGGATAAGGTCTTAGTGTAAGCAGTATGCTCCCATACAACTACTGATTAGATACACTACCAGTTAAAAGTTTCAAAATCTGCTGAAGTTTCTAAGAAATAACATTTTAAAAGGTAACATAGATGGGACTTCGCTGGTGGTCCAGTGGGTAAGACTCTGCGCTCCCAATGCAGGGGGCCTGGGTTCGATCCCTGGTGGCGGAACTAGATCCCACATGCATGCTGCAACTAAGGAGTCTGCATGCCACAACTAAGACCCAGCAGAGCCAAATAAATAAATAAATATGAAAAAAAAATTAAAGGTAACATAGAATAAGCACAAAACCTAGAGACAGAAAATATGGACTTAATCTAGTATTACAAGGAGTTCTTCATATGACTTTAAGCCAATTACCCCACTGTTTCTACTCTTATTTAGGACATAGAAGTGATTTGTATTCTTCACTTTATCCCTACCAGGACTATCAGAAAGGGTGAATAATGTTGGTAAGAAGCTGATTCCCTGAAAGAAAATACTTTAACATAAAAGGTAAAATGTCCATTGGCTGCTGATGGTAATTCATTTGTTTTCATTTTTACAAATTTTAAAGGCCATGATTATGTTTCACCATCACTGTTGCACAGGGGAAAAATTCCCCTATCAGAGTAAATGCCAATTCCATATTCCAGAATAAAAATGTAAGACTCATGAGAAAAAAGTGGCTCACTGAGACTTAGTGGACACTATTGTTTGCCTGTCTAGCGTTCATTATCCCATTCCTCCTTTCTAACAGAACGCTAATTGTATCAGGCATTCACCCATTCTCAGATCCCTTAGAAGAAGCCAATTCAATCCCCAGGCAGATTCAATCACAGTAATCCTATTTGCTTTGACAGTGTTTGATTCTAGAACCCAGGCCTAAACCAAATAGCATGGTCCAGGTTAGGCAGATTACCTAAGGTAATCAGACCTACAGAAATAATTTTTTCTCTTTGGTTGGTTCTCTGTCCTCCTCCTTGTGAGAGGGGATGTCTGTCATCTTTTTCTTGGGTCCAACAGGTTAGCCCAGGCATGTCCTTCTCATGCAATAGCAGAAGTGCAAGAGAGCAAGTTTTAATTTACAAACCCTTTTCAAGCTTCTGCTTGTATAATATCTGCTAACATTCCATTGACCAAAGAAAGTCACCTGGTTGAACCAGTATCAAGTTCTCGGGCAGTGCACCCTGCCCTGGGTGACAGGGCACTGCAAATTTACATGGCAAAGATGTGAAGAATTGGGGCCATTTTTGCAAATCACCATTGGCTGTAATCATTTCTAGGATGCTGGCTACTGTTATATATTGTTTGAATTTTAAATTGTTCATTCTTGAGACAAAAATGAGTAACTTAATAAAGAAGCTCATTCTGAAAGGAAATCAACAGATTTGAATGATCTGATTTAAAGGAAGAAATCATTAGGACTAAATGTTAGATATGTCCAACTTCAGAATGACAATAAATAAGACTACATATTCTTAAGCAATATAAAACTAACCTATTGTATGTAATTCTCCATGTTCTGGAATATATCCTGAATCAGTGAAACAATGAATATGATGTTGCTCTTTCTTCTTTATCATTATTGGAAGAATTACATTATATTTATTTTGGAGCTTATGATTTTAATCTCAGTACAAACATGCACAAACTGGAAACCCTAATGAGGGCTCTGGGTGTCTTTTAAATTCAGTATATTAATAAGAGGTTTTGAGTAACTCACCTGATGATGCAAAACAGATTTACATTAGCATTGTATACTGAAAAATCAATAAAAACAACTCTAGTGCTTCTTGTGATCCAGCTGTTCATTCGAAGATTAATGAACTTGTTTAGGGTTTCAGATTTTGATTTTGATAAAGTGAAAATATATCCCCCATTTCGGTAAACACCAGTAAATCCCCAATGCCAAGGGGAGTTGGTACTAGGAGCAGAGTACTTCCATCTGTTAGATATAAAAAGAATAATGGAGAGATGAGAAAGCCTGACTGAGAAGTATCTAAGAATTTAAGTTAACCTTTGGTTCAAAGTAGTAGTTAAAAAAAAAGTAGTACTAAGTTCGTAAGTATTATAGTAATTTTGAAGCAAGATGGTGAGTTAAGGATTAAGCTAAAAGGATTAAGATTGAATATGTTTTCATTTTTTAGTGCTTATTGTGGGCAACACACCGGACTACATACTATGAGAAAAAAAATTTTTTTTAAATCCATCTGTTGCCTCAGGGAACTTGAAATCTAGAAAATAATGATGGATTTTTTCTTTAACCTGTTGTCTCTGTTATCTTATGAGATCTTTAGTCTTTGAGTAGGACAAAAATATCCAGGGTTTTGATTCAGAAATATCTGTCTCAGTATGGGGAAAAAGATGCTTCACAGTCTGTGTTTTAATGATCATATACCATTTATAAATGCCCAATAAATAAAAACTTTGTTACAATGTCTATATTGTTATATAGGTATCTTATTTTAATGAAAGTACACAAAGTAAAACCTGTATAACTAAATTTTGTTTCCATTCTTTCTACTTTTAACTTAGTTATGCAATATCAAAAAGTAAAGCTTTGATTCTTCATTTCAGTCCCTATCCAGTCTCCTAAAACAGATCTGAACAATTATCCGAAGATGCTCTGCTTAAACTTGTTTTTCTGTTAGTAATACCATGTTTGTTTTCAGCAGAGAAGAAAAAAGTGACAACACTGAGATACAATACTCATTTTTAATGAAAATTCCATAGTTGTATGTTTGAGCATTTTCCATATGATTGTTAAACTGAAACAAGAACATTTATTACACCAACCCTCTCCTACTTCCAATTTTTTATAGTGGTTTTAATTAATGAATGTTACATTTTAGAAAGAAAAACAAGCACAAATTGATTCTTATTTTGGTTGTCAGGAAATGACACGTATTAAAATTCTAAATCCATAATGTTAATTTTGGTATTTAAATTATTTGTAGTTGTTATGAAAATTTGGAATATTAGAATACCTAACAGATTAGTCTTGAGATCAAATTTAAATGTGTAATTAATAGTTGACTTATCTTGTAATTTTTCATTGAAAGGGAAATAGTGTGTAGTACTGTTATAATAGTATAATATTTAAGAGAATGTGTCACCATACTTATGAATTTATTAGGTTTATAAGAATTATACAAGCACTTTGTTGCCCTCAAGAACACCCAAAAGTCATAGAAAGAAAAAATAAGTCAACAAAACCCACAAAGCAATGATCAATCCTAGGGGTACAGAGGTAGTTGTTCAAGAAAGGAAATGTAATCACTGTTCATATTTATAAAATAAACATCGACTAATGATTAACAAAAATTACGGTATAACTACAGGCTAAGAGGAACAGGAAGTGTGTATGTGGAGGGAGTGGCATAAGAGGGATATATGACAGACACTTTCCATGATAGAGACAATAGATATATAAAACTATAGAATCAAGTAATAGTATAAGCATATTATTCAGAAATAGGAAGTATATACAAGAAGAAACAACTAAAAGTGGCTGCTTCTGGAGTGGGAATTATGAGTAGGAAAGGGTGGACTTTGTAAATATTTCATCACTTTGATAAATATCAAATTTTAAAAAAGATATATTTTGTGCCTCTATGATTTTCATATGACCTTAAAAGCAATGATACCAGCAGCTTCTGTGTTAAGGGGAGGTAGTGACAGTGGCTTTGGGCTTTTACATTTTCAATATAAAGTGTAGACGTGAGTCTATACTAGCATTAGCCTCAGCCACTTTGGAGAACAATGGCCATAAGATCTTTGGCAGGTATCATCAGATGCAGTGTCTGTAAAACATAACTGCCCCTTTTCAACATTGGCAACAATAGAAGATATCACTGAAGTAAGCCAGAGTGAGAAAGCAACAGAGTACACCAAAGACACTCCCTAGGGATCCCAAGAAGCATTTGGAATGTGTTTGAGGGCATCTTGCCAGAGCCAGAAAAGCTGATTGAGTTTTGTAAAAGCAAAAATGGGCACTTTGCCCTGTGTCCAATATGACTTAGCACTTCATTTACCACAGTTGGAAAAAAAACACTTTACATCCTTTGGTAAACAAAAAAATAACAGGTTTACTCTTCCTTTTCTAAACACTGCATCTCGGAGTCTTCCTTTGATACTATTACTGAAACAGTCTCCTTACCTGTCAGGCCCCTGTTGGTATTATTTGGAAAATAAATATGTTTTCACAATTGTTTGAAGATACAATGGTAACTGCTAGAAAAAGTTACGTGTAATTTTATACTACTTACTCAGTGTCATATTTAAGGCCAAAATCAGACAGATCTTCATTTTCAGAAGTGTATTTGTCATAACATTCATTCATCAAGGACTGAAAGGATGAATGGACCTTGCACGTGTTGTTGCGGACTTTTAGTTGACGGACTCTGGGGACTCCTAAAAGTATGTTCTCATAGTAGATGCGACTGCTGTTCTTTAAGTCATACAAATTCTTGTTATTGTACCATGAGTCCCAGTACAGGCCTTCCAAAAGGGGTCCTTCCATAAACTTCATATAGAAAAATAAATGTTATGGGAAAAATATTTCATGTCAAGTGTATAACAGAATCTACATTCATAATGTTATCCATAAGAATATAAAAATCAGTGATTTTAGCCAAGCCACCATTAATAATGGTAATGGTAAATGATGATGTTGATGATGATAACGAAAATGGTTAACATTTCCTGAGTACTTACTATGTACTGCTCTAAGCACTTTACAGGTATTAACTCATTTAGTTCCATAACCCTTCTTCTCCGAGGGGTATACTGAAAACTCTCCCCCAATACATGAGTATCAGGACTGGTGGTCATAGCCACAATTCATGACTTCACCTCGAAGTTATCTGTGTCCCCCCCTTTCCCCTCCAACTCTGGCGGTGGTGACTGCTTCTGTCTCTGTCCCTATGTGCTCCTTCTAAGAGATCCTAAGCCTAGGGTTCATTTTTTTCTTTCCTGCCTTTGTCTTATTTGCCATTGGCCACATACATACCTCAAGACAGCACAGTAAAAAAGAAGCAGTTGGGCTCCACTTCTTGTCTCAGGGAAAATTTCCTATCATTCTTTCATATTTCACTTGGCCTAAACCAATGACTTCTAATCATCTGCCTTATCTCACACTTCTCTCACTCTCAGGAAATGACATTGTCTCCGTGATAAGTTTCAAATTCCTAGCATGGCATTCATGATTAGACCTCTGTTCAATTCATAGTTTGGTCTTTTCCACCTCATCTCCTATATGCCTATAATGCCAAACATAGTTCCACGTGATGAATTACTTATAGTACATATCGTTTTTTCTTCCTAGCATGGTCTTCTGTTACTCATCCTTTAAAACTCAACTGAATTGTGATCACCTCTGGAAAGCGTTCCTTACCTCTTCCTTGTATGTCCCAATGTTTGTGACATGGGATACCTGAAACTGCTGTTCCCTTAATTGTTCTTTCCTCATAATGTGAACATCTTGCTAAGTTAAGTGTAACAGAAAAAACAAGTCTGTTCCAATGCTAAAGGAATGATACTCTTATGCAATTAAAAACACTATAAAATTATATTTTGTAAATGTACTCTTTATTATATACTGTACATTACTGAAACACACACACAAGCGTATAGGCCTGTATACTAAAATCACATATATTTTAATTTATGGGCAATTTAAGGAATTTTTAACGGTAATTTTCACTGTATACAATTTTAGACTGACTTTGGATCCTAACTCCCACATAAGAAATCTCCTATTTCCCAAATGCAACGATAATGTTAAAAAAATAAATATCACTTTTTTAAAGTTATAAGAACTCTATCACACTGAGAACACAGGTTCTCAATAAACACTTAGTGGTTGATTGATTCTAATAGTTTAAAGAAATGACATTTATTTTTATTCATTCCTTCAATAAATATGTATCAAGTATCTACTATGTGTGCCAAGGGCTTGTTTATGCAATGCCTAAAGCTACTTCATCCACAGTCACATGACATCTTACCTTCCAAAAGTCAGTTATGCTGTGAATAGACTTAAAGTTGGTTCTTTCTTCACCATGCACAGACGTGTCCAAAAATAGAGATGACATAACTTTGTTTAAGTAATACATATGTGGGTTTACCATCCCAAAAGTCACTAAGGAGAAGAATTTTTTGTTTAAAAATTTACGTTTAAAAACTCAATTTTTGTCAGGATTTAAAATGTACTTGTAATTTGTTCTCAATTTTGTTTTGAAAATTCAATTTTATTTTTCTAATTATAAGAGCAATAATAAAAAAACTAAAATAGAAATATACAAAACAGGAAGAAGTTTCCTGTAATCCCACTGCTAGAATTAGGTTTGGCATATATTCTTCAGATTTTTCTAAATGCATACACACTTATAGAGAAAATAACTTGGTTTTTATAAAACTGAGATCACATTACACATACTATTCTGCAAGATGGCTTTTTTTCCAATATTGAGAGTAGGCAACATAATATAGTGAGTAGTTTAAGCTATGAACTTTGAAATCAAACAGGTAATGGTTTGAGTCCCACCATAGGGATAATATCTCCTACCTCATAGTTTTGTTATGCGAAGTAAGTGAGATAATTCATGTGGAACATTTAAAACTATGTTTTGGCACATGATAAGATTGAAAAGAACATTAACTAGTATTCTTTCTCACTCTTCCTAGGGGTGGGTGGGTGGGTTTTAGAGCAGGGTATAGACTAAATATGTCTTTTTTTTTTTTTTTTTTTGCTAGAAGGCCTTTATTTTTAGAAATAATGTATCTTCAACATCATTCCATGGCACACATGAGCCTATGCCATTCTTTAACGTTGCATAGTATTTCACTGTATATACCAAAAATTAAACAAATCCTGTTGGAGATTTGTTTCCAATTTTTCCTAATTATAAAAAGGTATTTTTAAAAAAATCCCTGAATAATGGGATTATGAGTGATCTTTAAATATTTTTCCACTCCCCAAATGTTCTATAATAAGCAGTTAAAAACCAATCTGAAATATCTTAATTTATAAGATTCGCTAAAGCTGTCTTTTTAATCCAGATCTGACTCAAGCTCACCCCTACAGTACCAATTAATTAGTTAACCGATATATAATTGCCACTATGTATGCTGTACCAACATAAGTCCAGTCAGTGAGCTTGCATCTACTATATGTTGGGTGCTGTAAAGACAAAATGCTCTTTAATACTGATTAAGTCAATGATATTGACCCACAGATAGGAGGAATGTAGGTTGAGATGTTTTCCTGGTCCTCCCTAAAGATCTGCATTAATTCATATCTCCTGTGACTCAGAACTAGCATATTTTACTATTAACTCTGCAACAGGCCAGGGAAAAGAACAAAGCAGACATCAAGACTAACTTCTTAGGCCTCATGTATAGTTTGACCTATGAAACTAGAGCAAAGCTGATGTATCTGTATCGCTCGCTCTAAAAGAAATCAAGAATTGGCAACTCAAGGGAATAATTCAAGACAGAACTGCCAACAGAAAGGAATAATTAATTCAATCAGTGTTGACTATGAAAGCTTTTTATTACTTCTGTGACCTAAAGTTGTGCCCCTTAAGAATTGGAAATAATGTCAACCTAAATGAATTTAAGATGTTTAAAATGTGTCACTATTTTTTGAGAGGTTTCAGTAGTCTGAAAGCCTATGGTTTTATAAAATCCATGTTTTGTTTTTCATCTGCACAAAACTTCTTAGTTCAAACAGTGTCTTCATCTACATCTGTGTACTTACATATACATAAGTTTATTAAAAAAATAAGGTAGAGTAAGAACTCCTGAAGTGTGGTTCTCATTTCTACTTCCTTTCTGTAATGCAGCTTATGTTTTGGAGTTCCTGTGAGATATAAAACAAAAACTTCCCTTAATTTATAATATATATAAATAATAGGGATGGAAAAACACAGGCGCTTTTAGCTGTTTACACTGTGTGAAGGAAAGCTCCAATGGCTTCTGGCTATGTTTTTACTCTCACTTTTATGAAGAAGGACTAATTACTAACATTTTCCCATGGTGATAGTGGGCAATCATTTTATGACCGTATATAATGAATTTTATAACCCACATGTTTCCTCACCAGTCTTGTTTTAAACTGAAAAAGCAAAATACAAAACAAACAAAACCCCCTCCTCTGTCCCTAATCGTTTTCTCCACCTGTCAACTCTGCTTCTTGGGATGGCTGGCTCCTGCTGGAGGGGGGAAAAGGACTCAGCCTGGGGTTCTGCCAAGGCCACTACTCCCTAGAGCAACAAAGGCCTTCTAAGGCCGGCCTAGAGAAGGCCACTATACAGCAAGTGGCAGCGCCCAGCTCCGGCTTCCGGCAAGGGGCGAGATGTTCCCTCAGGGCTTCACTTTTCCTGTCTGTGAAATGGGTCCACAGTCCCTCTCCGCTTCTCAAGCGGAGGCTGCAACGGCTAACCGTTCTGGAGGTCATCTCTCACGTGAATACATGTGGGCTACACACTTCCTTGCAGGATATTTGCAATTGCCCTTTCCGCTCTGCCCCACCCACCCCTAAAGGCACCCCTCACCGCCTAGGTGCCACCGGGACGCCTCAGCCATGGCAAACTTGGACGACGATGCCCGTTCGCCTCCCCAGGCTGGCGGCGCCTGCGCGATACTCATACAGTGCGCGCCTAGCTCATGCGCCTGCGCGAGCCCACAGGCTCCACGACGGGAGCAAGCGGCGCTGGAAGATGTCAGCGCGCGTGCGCACCGAGGCCTTCACGGAAAGGCTTTGCGTGAGGCGGGCCTGAGTATGGTGGTGTTTGTCTCCTGCGGAGGACCGACTTCTAGGGCGAACCTGGCTTTACGCCTGAGGTTAATCATAAAAATCGTAGTAATTAATTATAATGGGCTACCCATTCTTGACTCTTTAACATCTTTTGGCTTGTTTAGTCTTCACACCGCCCCTTCCTGAAAGGTATGTGTTTTGTCCTCGTTTTAGACCTGAAGAGACTGAGGAGAATAAATTACTTACCAAAGGCCCGCTGGGGCAAGGTTTGCTCGACGCCAAAGCCCGAATTTGTAACCAAGGCCCCAATCCGCCGCTGCAGCTTGCAGACACTGATTATTAGTAATCGAGAGCTGTTGCTAGAAATAGCTTCCACCCCTCTTTCCACCCAATATGGCTTAAGAGAACGTTGAAATAGATTAAAAAAAAAAAAAAAAAAAGTTCTGCAGTGATAATGTAATAGCGTAGGTCAAAACAGTAGTCTTTGGGAGCCCAGACTCACATCTGACCCAGCAGCTTTGCAAAAGTGAGAAGGTTTGTAAACCAGCTATAGAAAAGGCCAAATTTGGTTGTAAATTAAGGCATCCGTAAGCCCGCCAGAATATGAGAGGTTGGGGGGGGGGGGGGCGGGGGCGGGGATTCTCAGGTTGGTAAAAAGGAAAATAAAAAGGAATTCAGTGGAAAGCCCCAGGGCAGCCAGCTAAGAAACCCGTCAAGCTGTTTTGAAAGTAAAAAATAAAGCCACTTTTGTTATTTCTCCGAAAGAGATGTAGAGTGATGTTGATAAATGCTGTTTCATGTTAGGTAAAAAAGGAAAACTAGGCCACATAGCAGCGAGGGTCAAAGACTACCAATGATAAAAGGAATAGGAGAGGTCTAGCAAAAGGCCAGCAGCCAGTGGAGATGAGACCTGAGAAGAAGAAAGGGCTACTGGCCTAGCTTAAGCATAGTTTAATACAAGGATTTGCCCTTTCCTGTACTTGGACTCTCAGAAGCTGGCAAAATTGTTTTCTAAAGTAGTAGGTTATCTGAACTAGAAATGTAGGAGGAAAAAAGCCCAAAGTATAGGTATTCAGATTTACATTAAATATAAGAATTAGGTAGACGACTCTGCAGTCTATTCTTAATCCATCGAGCTCAATAGACTCAAAGATCTTGAAGAATTAGAAACCTGTTTGGTTAAAACAAAATCACAATTTCAGGAGAGATTCTGTCATGGTTTAAGTTATTCTGGTTGCCTTCGAAGTGCAAACCATAAAAAGTCTACTTCCCTCTCTGGAGGAATTAGCTGTAAGTGAGCTTCACCAAGACAAGCTGTTCTAGAGTATAATATTGTTGGTCTCTTGGAACTTGTTATTCATAGGTTTTGCTGTGTGTCGCTTAATAGATACAAACCAGCAGTTTTATCTTAAAGATCTAGACTTTTGTGAAGAGGAGACAGTCTGTTTTAAATATTTGAAATTTTATTCTCTTTTGACATAAAACTAAGGAACACTCAGATAATCTATACCATGTTAGTATTCCTATCAGAGAAAACGGGTAAAACAGTATGTAGAAAGCAGTACCAGTAAATCTTATTACGCATTAAATGTGTTTAAAACGTTGATATTCATTTATAACCTGTAGTTGTAAAATGTGTATGACTTAAATATTAAAATCCCACATTTTTTAAGATCTTCATCTACAATTACAAACCCAGATTTTCTGTAGGCTTCACAAACCAGAGAGGTAAACAGAATGTGCAAGAGTCAAAGGATAAACGCATTATAAATATATATTAGTTGTATTACCTAATTAAAACCATAATCTGTTAATACAGCTATGGATTTATTTCAAAAATTTAATTGAATATATTGCTAATAGTGTAGTTGTTGTGTTTTCTAATGTTGGTAGAGTTATTAAAGTTCTTCACTTTCATAGAGTCCAGATTGAGCTGCCAGACGCTGAAACTCTCCTTCAGGGTTAAAAGCTTGTTTCACATCCAAACCTTTCCCGTTAAGTGCTAAATATTTGCTGAAAGTTGGTCGGACACGTAATTGCTTAGGAGCTGGAGGAGTTTGGTTTGGACGGGCTGAAATGGATCAAATAAACGTTAATTTAGAAAACTTGTTGTAAATAAATGGGTTGCACTAGGTAGTCATTATCGGACAGGGGGAGAAAAAAAAATCAAAACTGATTATGTATGGGGAGAATCCTTCAGAATTTATGCTATGCTGGAATTTATGTTTCTTATTAAATCTTTCCAGTTAAGTTCTTTATAGCACTTGACATAGCACTGTATAACAGCGTGAGATACCTGTAACATCTAATCTCGTGTTACATGTGGTCACTCCAGCTTCATTAACTGCAGACACAGTATACCACCCAGCGTCTTTCTTGTTTACATCTTTTATCAGTAAAGTAACTCTTCCAGAGTTATCATGATATAAACTGGAAAGAAACAAAAATTGAAAGTAAAGGAATTAATCTTCCTGTGAGAATTTATTTATGATGCCTGTGACCTACAGAGTCAGACTAATAGGAAGAAAAAAAGCATTTGGAAATTCTGAGTCTGTAGCTAGTCATTGCCAAATAGCTATGGGTTTTTTTGAATTAAACATCCCCCCAGTCTTGTTTGTATCATCTATTTCCTTGAACCATCTTCTTTTATTGTTAGTAAAAAGGTAAATCCTAGCCTACTTTATCCCTTAAATTTTTGATTAGTGGAATCTGGCTTAATGAGGCTTATTATATTTCTATATATATATATATATATTTTAAAAGTTGAAGTATAGTTGATTTACAGTATTGTGTTAATTTCATCTATATGTTTTTAAAATTAGACAAATTGAGGTCACAGATGCATGCCATTTATAATGCATTTCAAAGTATAACTGGATTCACCCAAGTACAGTATAGTTAAGTCTAGAAATACTTATCCTACCTTATTCGATCAGTGTTGAATTGTACCATTTCATTATTTCTTTTCCAGAAAAGCTTTGGTGGCGGTATAGCCGAGATTTGGCATTCTAGCTTCACTGAGTCTCCCTCAAAAACTTTTTTACTCTGTGGTTTGTAGATGAACATTGGTGCTCTTCTATGTTCTTTTGCTACATATTAATAAAAAAATCACGTATTTGAAATATTATAAAAAATATTAAGTCAAACCAAAGTATTATGAAGTTTGTATGCTGATATAAAAGTTTTAAAAAGTACTAACGACAGGATTGGAAGCTTTATGTTTCAGCTTTAGTTAAAATAATATGCAATACTGTTGTATATTGTATACTATTTATAGTTCTAAAACAGTAATGTAATGATGTGTTGAATTTATAATCATGTTTCATTGGAAGAATTTAAGTCAAGTTGAGATCATCTCAGCTATAGGGAGGCAGCATGAGTGGTGGAAAGAGTACCAGCAACTTGGGTTCAAATTTTGTTTGCCCCACCAGCCATGCCACATTGGGGAAAATTTTGTTTAGTTTCTCTGAGGCTAAATTTTATCTGTTGTAAAATGATACCCAAGAAATAGTTACTGCTGTGCCCACCAAAGCACAAAATTATTGTGAGGATCAATTGCGATAATGAATGAAGACGCACTTTGTAAACTATAAAATAATATACAAATGCCAATAATTATTATGTCTTTAGTTTTCTTCAAATACCTGAGGGAAAAGAGGAACTGATACTATAATACTATAACCCTAACTTTTCTGAAGGAGTAACGAGGAGATTGGACGGATGCCTGCCAAAGTCTTTTTCAGCTCTAACATTGTAGTATTTTTGGAGCTATTGGCACAGAAAGGATTTTCCCTAAGCTTCATCACTTGGATTTTGTGTGTGTGTGTATATAAATTCCCAGATCACTAGTTTTTCCCTTAGTCTGAGGGCCCTTATTATATCATAGAATAATCTTAAAGATTGTTCATTCATCTGGGTAGAATACAAACTCAGGATTGCCCATCCTTGAACTTGATCAAGTTTTTATATAATAAGCAGTGAATTATAGCAAAATATCGCTTATGCAGTATATTGTGGCTTAAGTCATTGCAAATGTGATACATTTAGAGCACTTGAATTGTAATATTTTAAAACAGGAGATTAGTTTTATGAGAACTGCCCTACTAAAGACAAATTTGAGATATGAGTTTTACCATACTTGTTTTCTAAAGCAAGTAAGCATGTTTTTATTGTCATAATTAGAGACTAGTTTCCTGGTAAAGAGTGCATAGTCTAAGGCTAAAAGTTGACATTTACTCTTCAATTTTAAACTATGTGTGATTATAACAATTCTGTGAAAATGTGAGTCAGATTGATTATTTTAGACTGTAGACCAGATAAATGATTAGACTAAAAATTTTCATTTAAGACCCTTTAATCATATCTACACATACTGTACATCTAGAAATATATCTAGAATATACTACCTTCTTTGGTCTGTCAGATATTTTACCTTTATTTCTCTTCCAGAAAAGCTTTAGTGGTAGATCTGTCATTCTAGTTTCACTGAGTTTCCCTCAAGAACACCAACCCTTGCCCACTGTGGCTTTTACATAAAAATTGGTGTTCTACTGGGTTTATAGTATAGACATTAACCTTAAATATAAAGTCCTTGGGGTTTTTCTTTTTTAACACTTTCTTTTTTGATTCTACAAAATTTTAAGGAGCTCTGTAGGATCTCTTTGAAAGCTTACCCAGGACGTCCAGCTGCACAGTAAAGGTGGCTTCTCCTGCTCTATTCTTGGCAACACATGTATAAGCCCCTGCATCTGAAGCTCTGACCACTTCAAAGATGAGTGAATGAAAACCCTTTTCAGACACTATCATTTTGTGAAAATCATCTGATTGAACTGGTCGTCCATTTAGATACCATGACACATCAGGAGCTGGTAGTCCACTAACCTAGAAATGAAAACACAAGGAGATGATAGAATTTTAAATTATAGATCACTGGGACCCATTTGTCCATTTATGAATTTTAACAATTCAGTATCTGAGTGGGTTTGTGATTGAAAATGCAAAACAAGAGCTTAAAAGATATTTTCTTTCAATAATTTTTAACAAAATAGTAAAAACTATAACCCTTGAAATTAATACAGTATTTTCATACTATCTCAAAACATGTCTAGCTGTTTCATAAACAACCTCAGGCTCGTTAAGATCTCTTAATTACTATATTAAGGACGTTAGGTTATTTTATATTGGTCTCCACAAGGAATATGGAAGTCATATGGCTTTTCTGGCTAATGGCAAGTGTGAATGAAGTCCCAGAGGCCCATATATATGAGACTTGCTGATAACCTTTCCAAATAACCTTTCCAAAACTGAGTGTTCTTGAGCTGTAGTGCTGGTGTATAAATGGCATTTTGTTAAGTTTTTTCGTATAAGCCTTGACAATTAAATCCATACACTGACTTTCATTCATAAGGAATCTAAAAAAACATTTATAAGAAAAAGTTCTCCAAAATGAGGATAATAAAAATGTAGGCCTTTCTAAAAAGTTATTTTAACCTGAGGAATTCTTCTAGGCCAAGAGAGAGCAGGGTGACTTGAATTTCTTAAAGAGGCATTCTACTTTAGAAATCCTATTGCTATGAAAGCTTCATTTATATAGAGTATTAGGTGGTAGGCACTATTGTGAGTACCTTATACCTGTTTACTTAGTTAATCCTCAAACAGCTTTATGAGGTAGATACATTTGTTATTCCCAAAGAAACAAAAGCATAGAGTTGTTAAGTGACTTGTCTCAGGTTACACTGCTGTAAAGTGGCAGGGCCAGGATTCTAACCCAGGTAAATTTAGCTCCAGAGTTTGTGTTCTTATCCACTATACATACTTCTTGTCAAGCTGTGTAGAAAGCTATGAAGAGGAGGAGGACATTTTTCAAAACTTAGTATCCCATTGTTAATTTTTCTCCAGTATTTTTGAACTTTTCTCTTACTTTGAAGTCCATTCTGCAGAATCTTCCTTCTTCAATTGACATGTTCTCTGGCACTTGAATGAAACGAGGCGGGTAAAATTTCTCCTGGATTGCATCCTGATCATTCACATCTCCCCTTGAAGATGATCTACTTCTACAAAAATATTTTAATAATCACTATGCAGAAGAGTCGTCATTGCTCTTCCTTTCATGCAAATATAGTTTAGCCATCAAATTTGAAACCCTAGAGTCTATGCTGTTTGATCTGATAGTGTAGTAACAATGGAGAGAGGCTGCAGAGCTGTATTTAGCTGTGGCATATTTGATGACTATTAGAAGTGGTAGCAATTTAGAAACATCTGGTACAAATTATACATCTTTCTTTTTTCAGTGCCATGAATTGATGAAGAAACTGATCTATTAAAATGCAGAGTACCCCATGGACAATTCTAGTCACATTGTATAATTAGAATCAGGTTTCCATTGTTATGAAAAAGTTGTTTAGCATGGAAACATGGTCCTGGCTTATTTCACCAAAACATTAAAAAAAATTTCCTCTGAGATAGTTGTGATAATTAACAGATAAAAATTTTTTTTGTCATCTTTGACATTAGAAAATACACATTGTTTTTTTTCAATTGGTTCTAAAGCAGTATAAACATTATTTTCTTTTTTTATAACCATATTTTTTTATTGCAGTATAGTTAATTTACAATGTTGTGTTAGCTTCAGGTGTACAATAAAGTGATTCAGTTATATATATATATATATAATATATATATATATCGATTCTTCAGATTCTTTTCCATTATAGGTTATTACAAGACATTGAAAATAGTTCCCTGTGCTATATGGTAGGTCCTTGTTGTTTATCTATTTTATACATAGTAGTGTGTATCTGTTAATCCCAAACTCCTAATTTATCCCTTCCAACCTGCTGTCCCCTCTGGTCACATTGCTTTGTATAAAAAGTATGTAAGAAGCTTGAGGGCTTTGTAAATACTACATTTTTTTTAAGCTGAAAACATTTTAGGTAGCAAAATGTATGTTTCTTTAAAATTAAAAAAAATTTTTTTTACCTTACTTGTGATGTAGGAACTTGCAGTCGTGCATGTTCTGAATTGTGCTGCTTGAAATTAAAACAAAGTGATAATGTTAACATGCTGTTGTTAGCTTGAAATGAAGCAGAATTTAGTAGTCGTAGTTGAAAGGAACATTTCTGTTGTGGCTGTATTTATACTGTCATGGATAGTTCTATATATTTAGCTGTTAAGCATTTAAAATATAGGGCACTAACCTTCTAATACTCTAGCAAGAAATCCCCAGAATTGAGACTATTCAATAGATATGATTTATGAAAATTAACTAGACTTTGAATTGATGGTGGTTCGTTTTTTAGATGACGATTTTATGACAAAGGATGATGAGTCCCCCTGGTGTATTTGAAATGGGAGCACATAGTACAGATTGTCCTTTGGTAAAACAGGAATAGTCATGAAGTCATTTGTGTTGGCAGTAGATACAGGGTATTATGCCTACTGCTCATAAGTGGCACCAACAGCAGTAAACACATATTAGACTGGAAAATACTTTTCTTTTTAGCTCATGGCACAAAATCCTGATGGACACTGTGGAAGCTATGTGTAGAGTTATGAAAAGCCTTTGAAAAACAACATTACTTACTTCCTGCCTAATAAGGGTGTATTTAATTTAAGCAACCATCTTTTAGAATTTATATCTGAGCACCAGAAAATTATTCATATTTGAGGATAAAATCAGAAATTGATGAATTTATAATAGAATTAACTGATTAAATATTTAGTGCATATTCCATATATTTCATTGTGCTTGGTATAGTGAGAGATACAAAGAAGTAGAAAATATAGTCCTTACCCAAATATATGAAAAACAACATAGCAGATCAGTACAAATAATTTATTTTGGGATGAACTTTAATGTATTTTGTGATTCTAAAACAAAATTCTTACAACTCTGTAATAATTTTTGGCTAGGCTTTGAGTTTCTCTAAGCCAAATGTCAAAAGATCAATGAATTTTTTGGTAAAAAATAAGAATAATCCACTTAAACTCATAATATCTAAATTAGGTTTTTGACTTTTTCCTGTAGTGGTTTGAACATGTATGTATTCATATTCATAGGTGTGATATTTCAGTTATATGTAATTTGATGACATTTTGTATTATTTAAGTAGACTGTTTGAAGTGTACCAAAAAATGTAAGATTTTTCTTTTCTGATTTCATAATATGTTTTGCTGCTATCTCTTTTCTTGGTACCTTCACCTTCATTTTAAAGTTTTTAAAGAATGAATGAGAAAAACAATACACCCTTGACCTTGAAATCATACACTGTGAATTTATAACATAAACTATCATCAATCTAATGTTACTTTGGGTTATTTCTTCTAATAGAGATATATTTGTGTCTTATTCTTGCTGTAATCTCCTGTACCAACTCTAGAGCCCAACACACAGCAGGTACGTCATATAAATTAGTTGAATAAATGAGTGTGTGAACTCTTCAGTAGCCAAAAGAGATTTAAATTCTGTTCTCAGGTTCTAGTTACTTGCTGTGCGAGACCCTGCTCTATGCTTTTCAGTAGATCTAGTCACATTTAACAGAAACAAAAGTCTTATTTTCATCTTCCTATACTGTAGAAGGTTGGAATTCTTGAATGCTCGGTTTGGCTTCCAGTTTCTTGTGGACTTTTTAGGAAGGAATGAGAGGTAACTACAGAAGGAAGATAGAAAGCACAATAGCAGTTCATTTTGCCTCTCCAGCTGTACACTTCTCTTTGAGGTTAACTTGTTAAAATGAAGTTGATCAGGAACAAGCCTGTGGGATATTCACTTTATGTTCTGCATAAAGTTAATCCCTTGGAAAGGATGCTGTTGTTAATCCTGGAGCCATTACTCATAAGGTTTTTGTTTATTTTGATTTGATTTTAATAAGAATCATTTTAAGATACAGGAACATGACAAAAGGAATTGGATGTTTCATTAGTACATGAGTTTATTTTAAAACATTGAAATGATAAACAGCTTATGAGAAAAGGTTATAATTACTTTGGTTTAGAGTTTTAACTTTTGTCCTGTGAAAGATTTACAACTCATAAATTTTCTGTCCATGTAGATATTGTAGGGAGAGTCCTAGGTTTAACTGACCCCTAAATGTCCAGATGAAAAGTGACACCATTAGTCTTCTGGTGCTTTGACTTTATAACATTTCATATGCAGATATTAGAACCACCAGAAAATGGGGTAAAATTAAATATTTTTGTGTATATATTCAACCCATCATGGCCTCTACTTTTTATACGTAATGGAGTATGGAAGTAATTGACTTTTGCTTCAAATGCTATTTATAAGCATTTAGAAAAGCAGACATTTAAAAATCACACAAAACAAAAATGCTCCAGTTAGATAAAGATTATTTTAATTTACCTGTGCTGGATCTTGTGCCTCACTGTCATTTTGAGCTTGAAACACAGCAGCTGCATTCTGTGGTCCTAGCAATCTGCGAGCCATCTTCTCCTCATATGTTAGCCGCTTTAAAGAAATAAATCATAAAGGAGATAGTAATGAGATTTAATAAAAGTTATTTGTATAGCTTTACCTTAAAACCACCAAGAATTATACCAAAGAAGTATAGTTATGCCTTTGAATGATAGATACTGTGTTTTTAAAAAAACATTTTCTTTCATTCAAAGCATTTTCCTTTCGTTCTAGTGCCACTTCCCTCATCTGGAATATTCATCTCTGTTTTCTTTCTTCTCCTAGTAAAGGCAAGCATAATTACCCTTAAATAAAGCTCTCTCTCCCCAATAAAGGGAAATTCTTTGTCTTCCTCCCTGTTCTGCATGTTCCTGTTGGCTCTGTCTTTGAATATAGTACCGTATGTCCTCAGATTCAGAAATAACTTTTATTAAGTGAGCACTATATTTGATTTACTAACTTCTGGTTAAGAGCAGTGCAACTCGTATGTTAAATGTATTTGGATTAAAGGCATATAGTAGTACTGTTTCAGAGATCAGTGACTAATACAATGTGCATAATAAGAATTATAGCTATTTTTCCATGAATACTATATACCAAAGTACATGAAGAAGTCAGGTTGACAGCATTTCCCATTAGTTTTTTGGTCATCAGACATATTTTTTATGGTAATGCTTAAAACAAAATTGAATCATTCAGATTGGTTTTTTTTTTTTTTTTCCTTTGCTTCATTCTTTTACTACTGAACTCCTAGAGGGGATTTCATGCAGAGAAATACAGAATAGGATCCAAATATTCCCTGTTTTTAGATACTCCTCTCCCTTGCTGATTATATGGACATAGATCTGTGAGACAGAAACAACTTTCTTATTGAGATTAGATTTTATAGTTTTATTGGCTTTTTTTTTTAAATACAAAATAGACATCTTGCTCACTTGGTTTCCATTATGAAGAAGGTTGTCCTTGCATTTTAGCTTTCTCTCCAAATCTTGAATCAGAGCTTCTTTTGATCCTTGTATTTCATGGTCAGGAGTCCTTGGTGTGGGCTTAGCATTTGCATTTTGGGATGGCTTAGCATTTACAGGTTGGCCAACTGAGGGTTGTTGATAGCTTTAAAAAGAAAAAAAGATTTTTTAAAAAGAAGATCTTTAAAGTAAGGTGTGGTATGTAAAATAGAATTGGCATCATTTTGTCAGTCACCTTTAGGTAGGTTGAATTTACCATTTAGTACTGCTGGTGTTATTAAAGCACCAATTGCCCTAATAACAGTCAAGAAGGATTTTATAAGAATGGTTACTAGCTGTTTTTTGTTTTTGTTTTTGTTTCTTTTCATCTTGGCAAATGAAAATTAAGTAGCAGGAGGAGCAATTTAGATTAGACATGCGAATGTCCTTCCTTGAAGATCTTCCCTAAAGAAGTGAGAGTAAGAATAGTTACTGGCAGCTTGAGAGCTCTTCCAATATTCCAACTGAATTTCCTAAGTTTGATTTATGGGTGGATAGTAAGCAGCGATGTGCTGGAGCTGACTCATATGGGCTTAAGAGAACTGATTTTTAGTGTCTCTTCCCAGCTCACTGTGATCTCATGTTGAAAGTTTGAAATTGGTGGTGGTGGGAGTATCTACACCAGGGAAATTGGTAAATACCACAAATCATGGCTCTTTCTTCCAGAGCTGATTGTTAAACATTTATCAGCATAACCACTGGTATTTAGTGAATATTCTCTTGCTTTGAATGGAGTCTACAGTTTACATTTTAATTTCTACTTCCTATTAATTTCATATTCTAGACAATCCAAGTATGGCACGATATAACAACTTGTGCAGTAATAACAGTTTCTTCAACATTGCATAAGTGATTTTTAGAGAAAGGGATGATTAGAGGAGGAAGGAGAAAGAAATGTAAACTGAGAAAAAAAGGAGTTTGGGGGAAAAGAAAGCAAATTTGATTGGCAGTTGAAGAGTTTGATTTAAATCCTTATTTCAAATTCCAACCCTAAATTTTCTTCTAAGATGTCCTTGCCCCCTCCTGGTGTTCCCCTGCTGATTCTGATAGAGGACAGGGGTGGTATTTAGGGAGTCCTATATTTTTAGATCTGTTAGGTAGCTCACACTTTTCACAGGGTTTATTCAGATTTTACCTAGTTTATTTAGGGCTCTAAAGGTGTTAGCTTATATCTATTTAATGTGGGAAAACTGGCCACTGCCCTCAATGAATATTTTACCATTATCATAATAAATCCACATATCCAGATGAGGCAGCCTTGGTCTGTTCTCTGACATGTTCCTGTTCAAAAATTCTCAAGGATCATTAAAAGAACTTGTAAGCTAAGTGGAAATGTATTTCCTCTGAGTGGAGCCAGAGTTTTAATTTTTGCAGGCTTTGGGGACTTGGTTAGTAATCTCTAGATTGTAAATACACTGAAGAAAAAAAAGATGTTTTATTACTCACCGTTGTATTATTTGTATCCACTAACACAAAGCCTGCAAAATAGTGAGGTAATACTCACTATCAGTTCAGTGAATGAATATTTTCCATTGTATTCAATATGCTTTGTATTGAAAGTTGATTATATACATTTTCCCTCCTTGTATTTCAGATATTCAGGATTGTCTGTATCTGATTTGTTCAGTGAAGCAAATAGCCAAACCAAGTGTTTAAATAAATAGTGAGATGTTTTTGTTTTGTTTTCAGATTGAATTCCCAGGTCAAAGTGGTAAAATTTCTTTGGTTTTATAGATCTACTATTTCTCCAACTGTATGAAGTTAGAATAGCCCATTTGTTTTTTTTTGTTTTTTTTTTCCAGCTAAAAAAACCCAGTCATATGTGTTTGGTAAAGTGAATTAGCATTAAATAATTCTTTTGTCAGACTGTCATAATATGATGTAATATATCTGAGAAATCCTGAAGGACTATCAAAACCAAGCCTGAGAATCACTGATATATATGTAACCTCAGTCACCTTTTTATTCACTGAATACCTGCATTATTACCAGTTTAGATGGTTTAAGTGTTAGGACTTGATATCTGTTCATAATTAGAAACTAATATTATACTTGCACAGTGTTTTATAGGTTTTTTTTTTCCCCTATCATTAATCACATAAATCCTTACTTTTATTACAGATCAGAAAACTGAATCACTGAGCAGGTAAGGAAAACTTGAGGAATGTCACACAGCAAGCTTTTTGAAAGGAATAGTGAAAATTAAAGAGTTCCCCTAAATTTCTAGTCTGTGGTTTGATCAACTGAATAAAACATTTGCTTAAGGGTTTCCTACTGATGAAAAGCTAAATAAAGCTTTCAAACTTCTCTAGGTCAGAATCCAAGGGATTATTATAGAAGACAGGGCAAACTTCAGCCCATCATAAAAATGAGGGAGTTGTGCACTAAATGTTCAAAGGGCCAGAGCTTTCCACCTGTGCAGCTGGACACTGAACTCGTATCATGTAGCTGTGGGAAGATTAAAAGAGTTATCTATGGTTGCTGAAAATGGAGCAGCTAAAGCTGGATCTTTGATCTCTGGTTTGGGGTCCTTCTGTGCTTTATTTCTTCTTATCCTCTCTATTTTTTCCTTCCTTCCTCTCTTAGTTCTGTGCGGAGAGCTAGGTACATGGTTGACGCTCACTAGTATTTATTCGGTGGCTTTCTTTTCTGGGCAGGAATTTGGAATAGGATTAAAGCCTTTACTAAGAAAAATATTTTAGTGAGAAAGAGTTATTTTAGATTTAAACATGCTTTTACAGGAAATTTGGAAATAATTGAAAGCTAGATGGAAAAAGATTATATGGGTAAAATGTAAGTAAGAAAAATCTACAATATGTGATAATGGGTATAATGGGAATTTGAGATAGAAGAGAAAGAGCGGGCTCTTAATTCTTGAAGGCATCTTTTAAAATCATTAGGCCAAACCTATGAGAATGCCTTTTTTGTCGGTCAAAAATTTTTAACAGCCATTTCAAATGGTTCAACTTAGTATCTATAGGATTCTAACAAATGTTTTTGGTTTTCCTGGTTTTTATTTTTAAAAATATTGAAAAGGTTTCTTTGCAAGTTGAATTGCTCTGGTGAGTTCACCTAGGTTTCCAGAGTTGTCACCAACAATAGGAATCTCTAGAAAAATTAGCCTCTAGAGAAAACTGAGAGAAATTAGCAAGAATTTCAGCAAATCTGTTGATAAGCCTGTAACCAACAAAATATATTCCATCACACAGTTTTTCAGATGCCTCTGATTAATTCTCTGATATTCTAGCCAGCCAAGGAATAGGAAAACTGATAGCCCAAAGTTTGCATAAGCACAAAGTATTCAGTTGATGTTTTAAAAAAAGCACAACCACTTTGTCCTTCTTCATATCAGGTTCTCCTAGGACAGTTTTAGGGCTGTGGAAATAGTACATGCTTGCATAAGGCTTCAGGTATTCTTCCCTGTATTTAGGTTGGTCTAACCAATTTGAACAAAGTGTGGTTTTAATTACCAGAGGAAACCTTAAGGTCATGAGCCTTTACCTATTCAGTCCTTTCTTCTGATCATAGGGAAAATTCATATACTTCAGTGTCTGAATCCCATATTTTCTTTTTAGCCAAGTGGTTGTTCAGGATCAGAGGGGAAAATGGATAGGAAGAAAAGACTAAGACTGAGAAGAAACTTAATAGCTTCTGCTTATGTGAGAGGAAATCCTATCTGAAGAAGAGCAGACAGGTGTTCACCTCAGCCAAGCTCAGAACCAGAGCAATTAAATTTACAGCATGAGGAACTTAACTTAGAGCTGGGGGAATAGTTCACTGTTCCTGAGTATGTTAGAAATATTTTTTTTGAAGATGGAAAATAGTAGGTAAGTAATTGTGTTATGTAATAGGTGATTTGGGTTCAGCTCAACCTGGACACTGGAGAATGGGTCAGATGACTTATTGCCAGTACCCTGGTTCAGGGTGTTCTAGGAGAAATATGGAATGAGACTCTGATGTCACATTGACTTTTTAGATAGTGAAGATGACGTACATAACCTATCTCCCCTTCTCCCCCAGATACAAGCTCACGGTATACACAGTTCTATCTGTCTGTCTCTCTCTCTATATATATATATTTTAAAAATTCACTTACTTGGAGTCCACAGTGGAAGGGATGTTACTGCTATTGTAATCAGGCTGTGATGGTAATACGGAGCTGAGGAAGCTGGCTGGGGACTGGTTATAAGTGGCTGTTACCCTTTGGCCTGGGTTGGAGCCAGCAAGCTGCTGAGGAGAAGCAGGGAAAGCAGAGGAGGACATAGTGATGTGAGAGCTCACTGTTGAGGAGGCAGAAAATCTTTGCTCTTTGCACTGGCGGGGCTGGATGGTAATAGAAGACTGTTTGGTCTGGCTAGAGTAGCTGGAGGTTTCCGGTCCAGGAGGTTGCAGTCTGGAGCCACATGGGTTTTGGGATTGGATGAAGTGTTTTGGACGTTCGTAGTTAAACATGCTTAGCTGGTTTATGGAAGTTGGAGGCAACTTATAATGATTTACTCCTGGAAGGGTGGGGTCCCGAATCTGGGGCTGCAAGCCTGGAATTATAGAAGGTTGCAGTGAATCAGAAGCAACCTTGGTCTGCACCTCGTTGTTGAGATCCTGGGAATACTGTGCTCGTGTCTTTGATAGAGTGGCCTTCTCTTGAAGAATATTGTTCCTTTAAAAGAAGAAGATGATTCAGTTACAGTATTTGCATAAAAAACAGTACTGTTTATTTAAGATCTTTAATAAGAGTTTCTGTGCTTTTTTTTTTTGCTTGTTTTTTTAAAGCTTATGTGCTTTCAAAGTCACCTCAAGGTGGAACTTTCCTGGCTTCTAGACTTCCCATTCCTTTATCTGTTGTCTTTGCACAAGTGACTTTCCCCTTGAGAATAAGTAAAAAGAATTCATTAGTGTTTGTCTCTGGGTGATTCTTAAAGCACGCCCAGGGGCTTCAAGATGTAGGAAAAGTTTTGAGTTTGAGTTTGCCAAGTGGTTATTTATGAAAAGAAAACCTGTGATGTTGTTCAGTGTGATAATTTTATGGTTTCATGTTTAGCTTTTGCCCAGAGGCTACAGTTTCATTAACCACAGAGAGTTAATGATTTAAAATTATTAGCAGGTAAATATATAACATGTCAGCTTCTATTCAGTCTGAATTCTTCCCCTTGCTCATCAAAACCGATGAACAGCTCTTCTGATACTCCAGTTAATTCATGCCCTGGTGATCTGTGATGAATGATGTGGTGAATCAAGGGGAGCAATGTGCTTCTTTTGTAAAGAACATTACTGTCCGTATTTTCTCCTTCACCCTTTTACAGTTTCACAAAGTAGAGCAAATATCTGTTCTTCACTATTGTCAACCTTGAGTGGATTTTGTTTTACCTTATAATTCACTGCTTCTTTTTCTCCCTTTGATTCCCAATTAACCATAGTACCAAACTAGATGATATTAAGGAGTGACTGTATTCGTGTGTCTCTGTGTGTGTATATAATATATGTTACTGACAGTATTCCAGAGCCCTTTGTAATTTTTTGTTATTTTTAGATTGTATTATCTAGTTATTGGTCTCTATGGTCTCTTAGTTATTTAGTTTCACTTTAAATTATTTTTACATGTTTAATATGTATTTTAGACTAATTTTGAAATTGCTTTAGTTCCTATATTATTTTTCCTTTTGAAATGGCAAACAGGATGTACAGAAGGGAAGTAAGGCAACTGTGAAGCTAGCCTATAGCTTCCCAAGAAAAGAAGGGTGCCATTTTTCTTACTTAGCCCTGCATTGGCACTCCTGACTTCCGAGAGTAGTTCCCCATTTTTCCTTTGATAAATCATTTGTCACTATAATCAACCTTAAAGAATTATATTTGCTTCTTTTTTTTTTTAATTGGGGCATAGTTGTTTTACAATGTTGTGTTAGTTTCTACTGTATAGCGAAGTGAGAGAATTATATTTGCTTCTGATTTCTTCCATTAGTAAGGTAAATCTGGGCAGGACTGTATATAGACTTTACACACAAAAACTAGCGCCATAAATTGCTGTAATACTGATTCTGTCTTTATTTAAAATATCAAGTAATTTAGTTCAAAATACATTTAGTTTGTTTCATATAATATAAACCAACTCAGAGGTAATGATAAATCAAACTTTTAACTAATAAAATTAACCGAATTGTTTGTCATCATTGAAGCATAGTCTTATAATTATTCAGTTTCCTATCTTGAAGAAAGTATCATTTTTAATGAAAAATTTCTAAACCAAATAACTTGATCCTCAGGTTGTGCATGTAGTTTAGAGTTATATTAAAATTAGCAGTTTTAGGAAAGAACAAAAATGCAACTAAACAGCCAAGAGAAAGATTCTATTGAAAAAGGCACTTAAAAAGTCATACATTTCTTAATTTTGAGTTTAAGAATACAAGCACATTCAACTAGAGTGTATTTTAGTAATTAACTATATTAGGCCTTTAAATTATTGGAGAAAAACATCCAGAAGGAGGCTTTAATTAGATACTCTAAAAAAAAAGAAAAAAGACTCTATTTCAAGGCAAGCAGTTTTATAGTTATGGGTTTATTTTTTCCATTGCAGAATTGAATCCAGTGTTTGGTTTTAAATTCCTTTTTGGGCAGGCAAATCATTCAGATTAATTTCAAATACCAAGGAAGGAATAAACTGTTTACCAAATAGCCAGTAGATATTTTCCAGAAAATTCCCTATTTTTCTTTACATATATTTTTAGAAGGTCAACTATCTTGTACATTTTGGTATCAGCCTACATAGTTAACAATTACTGTTCTTTAAAAAAAATTCAATTAAAAATATGTTCTTTCAAATATTTCATTTTATTCATGTCTCAACAAAATTTTACACAGATGTTCACACAGGTAACTCTGAAAGGTTTTTCTTCACGTTTGTAGTTACTGTTCAACAATTCAATTCTATAATGCCTCTATTATATGACAGTATCATTTTATTCCAAATAATGTTAAATAAATTTCAAAGATTTTATGAATAAAGTACTATTAAGTCTCCTATTTAGAAAAATCTTGACTTTCCCCCTCATCTTTAATATAGCACAGACTTGCACAAAAAACTGAGGATATTTTGAAGCTGTAAGACATTACCACAATTACAGTTAGAGCAAGTGTCACTTTTCAAAGAAAAATGATGATTTAAAAATAATGACACACAACTATCTTTCCTTCTACCCTTTCTGTAATGCCTTCCAATTTCAGTGGAATGAACAGGTCACATTCTTTTCAAATCTTTGTATAATGCCATTATGATCTTGTGGCTTTTGAACTTTTTATCTGAAGATCACCTTTTACATACTGTTCTGATTTGGACAAAAAACAAAAACAAAACCCAAAACTGAAGCAGGAATAAAGAAGGGACTTACCCGAGTTCCAGAGAGTGCCTGCTCGGTTTAAGCTACTACTAAAGGGAAGGAAGAGGCATCCCCTTCCCTCACAGACTAATCTAGTGGCTCTGTGCTTAGTATTATAGCACCACTGACTTTTATCAGCTGCCAAACAGTGACATCTGATGTGCTTGCCTGTCCATCTACCTATGCTGGCATGTCAAAGTAAGAGTCCACAATCTAAACAATATCTCAGATGTCTTAGTGATATTTAAGGAGTGGGATTACATGAGCTTCTCTTGCAAGCCTCTTTATTTTAGATGTGAACTTTGACTATAACTTTAGCAAGCTCATATAGGGGGAAGAGCAAAGAATTGGGAAATGGGAAAAAGTATAAAGAAAACTTATTTTCTTTTTTGCGGTGGGGGCTTTGATCTTCCCTGTTGAAGAAAGGACTAAAAGGGAAATAGTATTCTAAGACTGACATTCTAACTGCTAAGACTTCTCCAGAAAAAAGACCAGTGATGGATGGGCTCCAAATTGATTTGTATTGGATAGTTGTTCATCTGAAGGCCTTTTTTTTTCTCTTGCCAAATGGGAGGGGGAATGGAGTGGGGTTCAAGCAGTTTGTTTCAAGAGAGGGAGTGTGTCTGGGCAAAGGCAGGAGAGCAGGATGATGGTGTTATGTCACTGGGAAGGTGGGGAAGTGGAAAAACGCGATTTGGTTTCTTTAGCAAGTTCTCTGAATCTGTATAGCATATGCCTCCTTGACTTTATACTTTCATTCTAAAAGAGTTTGAAACACTTAAGAAACTACCAAACAAGCAGTGTTTACAGTTAGGGCTCTGTATTGTTAGCTCTCTTTATTTCCCTTACTCCTTACAGTTACACAGCTTCCTTTCTCTTTTCATCAAGGAGACCATCTTAGCATATAAGTTTCCATTTTTGTGCAGGGAAGTAAATAATTACAGAGGAAGAAACCTTCAAATCAACAAGAGGTGGTGAAGAGGGGTAGGTGGCATGAGGATCAGGCTAATCAAGTGGAATTATTCCTATTTAGTGGCTTTAGCTTTGGTAGGGTATTATTGCTTAAAGCATATCTATTTATTCCCCTCCCTCATGGGTACTCCAGTCTTGATGTCATTACCATGTATGTTAGGATCCAACAAATAGATGTTTGAGCACATGTGAGCTGTTTAAAATTCTTCACAGCTGACCATGTAGGTGTACCTTCCTTTGGTGTTCAGAGAAAGTTTGATAACTGCCACCTGGGCACACAGCCGTTACTTAGTGGAAAAAGCATACTAGGCTTGTTGAGTAGGCGTTCGCTTACAAAGTCTTATTTCAAGAATCACCCAAAATATTTCTCCACATCTGCTCACTGATATTTCAGATTCCATTAATAGGGACAAAGCCTTTCAATCTAAATTAGAGAGACTTAAAATGTAAGTGCAAGTGACAATAAAAATAACAAGAATAACTGATACATATAGCATTTACTTTGAGTATGGCCCTATTCTGAGCACTTTAAATGTGGTGTATGACTGATATTTAGTTCTTCCCAAGAACAGGGTTTGATTGAGATATACCCTACCAGGCAAGTAGGGCAGATGCTCAGGACAAACTGAAATCCCCAGTTTTGCCTAGGGCAGATTCTAAATGTTCCATGGTTGAGGAAGAATTTTAGTTTTATTTACTCTTTATCCTTTAAGCTTTGCCTCTTCTTTTCCCTAGGCCTTTGTAAGGTACAACTTTTGTTACAGTGCGGTAGCTCCATGGTACATCTAGGCTAAGGTTCTTGCTACAATTAGGGGATCAAGGGATAGTTTAGGAAAGGGAAGTAAGATCCCTTGTAACACCATTCTCAAAAGTTAAGGGTCTGTATTCAGTAATTTACCATGAATCTGTTTTTCTACTTTTTAATATTTGGTTTGCTTTTTTGAGTGGTGTTTTATGTTTTCTCACAAATATGGCTATTTGAATGGTTTAGTTGCTTATTTGAGAAAAATCAACCTAAAACTGAACGAAATATTAAGATGTCAGGTGGGTGGACCATATTCCAGCCTGCCCCCCAGAGACAGCCTTTTCCATTTCTATCTCTAAATTATCAGTAAGGGCCTCTGGTAAATCATTCTAATGCCTCACAAGATGTAGGTAACTCCCTACTATCTCACATGTTTTCCTACTGAAACGTTTCTTGCTGCATGTCCAGGGAATTCCTTCTTGTCTCATCATCAGTGGAAGGGTAGCTGTTTAACTGTTACTCATTCATCCCTTGTTGTTTTTTAAAATGTGAAGTATATATGCGATTATAAAAATGGTGCTGTGAGCTGCTTCTAAAATCAGAGGTCAGATGTGTGTGATGAGGCTAATTTCTGCTGTCTCAACTGAGAAGGAAAATGTCATTGAAGATGAAAGGACTAAAAAATGAAGAATGTTTTATTCATTTTCAGGTTATGCATTAATCACTATGATTACTGACGTTCTGCATAGACCTATAGAAAAAGGGAGTCCCGTTGTAGCAGTTGACTCAATCTTATTCTTCTCAAGCAAGAAATAATAATGGACACTGGGTTTGGAGTCAAACAGTAAAAATGATAACATTAATTTGGTTGATCTTCTACAGCTTTCTAGACACATTAACCTTTTTATTATCTATTTTGGAGACCTGAGTGTGAGTGCCCACTCTACTACATACTTGCTGTGTAACCTTAGACAAGTTGCTTCAACTCTCTGAGCTTTAATAACTGAAAAAACAAAGATAGTATCAGTTTTACTAACCTAAATCAGGGTTGCTGAGAGACTCAAATGAAACAGGAAATCATACAGTGGACTATTATGTGGTATAATGTATCTCCTCAACTAGGTTAAGTTTTTTTTCTGAGGGAGGGATTCTTTATTGCTTATTTATCTTGTCTAGGACAAGGTAGCTCATGGTAGACATTCAGTAAAAACTTGTTAACGTTCATGGAACTTTTGCCCAATAATTGTCCCCACAAATGATTTTATTAATGAAAAAGATGGTAGTCTCATATGAAAGATATTATATCATAAATTCAAGGCCTTTTTAAGTCCTAAAGGCTCACTGATAAACACAGGTACTCATGGAGAAAAATTTTGGATATGAGTATTGGCTGTTTTCCCAAGGCACAGAAACTGACAAAACACATACAGTGTGCTTAATAGATGTTTGTTCAATAAATTGCAGTCTTACTTATTTTTCTACACACCCATTCTTCCTTGATCCCATGAGGAATCTTTATTTATAGGGGTAGCTACTGTCCAGGTGACTAGTGATCCTATAAGCTAAAGGGGTTCCAGGAGACCAACTGAGAAATCACAGTCATAGGCTGTTATTGGAGATAACACTGATCTCGATAAAAAACCAATGCAGTGAAGTAATAGCTACTATTTATTGAATTCCTACTATGTACTTCACACACTGTTCCAGGTCTGTTAGTCTGCAATAATTAAAAAAAAAAGTTTATTTATTTGTTTGTTTGTTTATTTGGCAGTGCCGGGTCTTAGTTGCGGCACGCGGGATCTTTTACTTGCGGCATGCGGGAATATTTTAGTTGTGGCATGCGGAATCTTTAGTTGAGGCATGCGAACTCTTAGTTGCGGCATGTGGGATCTAGTTCCCTGACCAGGGATTGAACCCGGGCCCCCTGCATTGGGAGTGCAGAGTCTTAGCCAACAGACCACCAGGGAAGTCCCTCCAATGACTTGGAGTCTCCAAGTATCAATTTTTAGGTTTTTTAAAAATCAATATTTTCGTTTGAGGTTTGTCTTTGGGGGCTGGGAATGGTGGCGGATTATGTTGTTTTTAAACATAGCCTGGTTGGCAAATTCACTTACTGAATTATCTTTCCATTTACAATTTGTCCTCTAAATGCAAGGACAATTGTGTCTGTATTCTAAGACTAACCGTGAAGAAACCTGTATCGCAAAATGTTTTACCAATTTGTATTGAGATAGGACATTGAATTCTGTTTCGGGAAAAGATCCCATTCTTCAAAATCTTTTGCCACTTCAGCATTGTTGGTGTTTTTTTTTTTTTTTTTTTTTTTTAACAAGTTTCTGTACCAAACCCTTAAATGTGGATCTAAGCACATGACTTACTATTTCAGCCCTGGTGAAATGCATGATGGAGGGCAAGGGAGAAATGACACAGGTAAAGTGAGTCATCTCAGAATGCAAGTTCACTGAGGGTAGGAGCTTTGTCATGTTCACTGTTCTATATATAGAGCCAAGAACATTTGTTGAATGAGTGAATGTTAGGTCTGTCTGCCCTTACCATTGTGGTTGTAGCTCAGAGGAATTTTCATTGATGGTACAGAAATCCTCCTTTGGAACCTGGATCTCATGTTCATTGTGACTGGCTGTTTCAGGAATAGTTGGCATAAGGTTTATTGGAGTATTGTCTGGATTTTTGCCCTTTTTGTAGCTGTCACTGCTCCAGGGAAAGGAGGCCAGTTTTGGAGAAAATTTCCTCATGGGTGACTTTGGAGAACTCTCTGATTTCTCCACTTCTTTTCCTTCTGAAAAATATAATTAGTCACCAGTTCAGATAGAAACAGAATCTTCCTCTTGGCTCAGGGCTGAATTTGAGCAGGGTGATCCTGAGGAGTTACCTGGAGAAACAAAGAGTCTTGCTGTGGAGACTGCAGTCCCAGCCTCATTTTCTGCAATGCATTTGAATTCCCCAGAATCTTCAGGAAATGCTTCTGCAATAATTAAGGTGCACACTTCCTCTGGAAAGGGGAGAGAGTCAACTTGACCAGAGTATTTGGATCCCTCAAATTAACAAACAGTGTGGGAGGATGTCAGGGAGAGTAGAGGTACTGGGAATAAATACTGTATTCCTAAGATTTAAAAAAGTCCATCTGATTAGTTTTTTTGTCTTTGAGTGGGCTCATGAAGATAAATCTTAAAAATACAACCTAAAATAATCCCAGCATGGTCCCTAACACCTACTTCTTAGACACATCTGTTTTCTCTACTACACTATGAGCTTCTTAAAAACAGGGATTATACTTTATCTCTTGAATTCTAGATTTCTGTAGCTTTAGTGCTTAGCATAAAGGTCCTATAGAAAGATTTTCTGAACTGACCTAAAGATTATTATTATTAATAATATTATTAATATTATTAATAATATTATTAATAATAATAATATTATTATTAACTGCCATGGTAGTTAGACAGTGATGGCCACTGTGTGATGGGCACCACACATACTTCTTGGACAGTCAACAATTTGGATGTATGATGTCAGGACACCTCCTTACTGCCTCTGTATGTTGCTCATGAGGCACAAATAATATGCCAAATGGAATTAGAGGAAGAATTTGTGCCCTGTGAGGGCAGGGACTCCTCAGTGTGAAGAACGGAACCTGGCCATAGCCTGTGTCTAGTAAATACATGTTGAATGAATGAATAAACGAATAAATACACTGATAAATCCCAGTTATCTTGCTTCTTCTGTTGTATCAGTTCAAGAGTTGGCATAGGGTAGCCTCAAAACTGCTCCTGAAGGCAAAAGTGGCTTAGGAGACAAAGTCTTCTGATGCTAAATTTGGTTTAATTATTTATTATCAAGATGTTGAAAAATTGTGCTTACCAGGAATGGATGATAAACAAGCTTCTGAAAGATAAAACAATAGAGAGAGAATTTAAATGATGACAATTTATTTGGGAGAAGGGGCCATGTGTGAAATAACTTGAAGCAAATACAACGTTGACTGAAATCTTGAGTCACAGGCTGTAAATTCTCTAGAAACTCGGAAAAGGTACATAATGGAATGAACACTTGGCAAGGTGCTAGAAAAAAAAACTGTATTTTAGCCGTATTCTACCACTAGATTGCTCTGTGACTTTGTGAAAATTACTTTACTTCTTTGGGCCTTAGTTCTTCATTTCTAATAGGAAGTAAGACCAGATATATCTCTTCTCTGAATGTGAACTGTTGCTGAAACACTAATCCTGAGGTGGCCTTTTTCTCCCGAGAAAATCCTTTTCTTTTACTCTTTCTAATTAAAATAAAGTTGAATATTACATTATAAAAATACTGTAGAAAACTACACAAAAGGTTAATAGTTTTCTCTGGGTGGTAAGAATGTAACTTTAAATTTCTTGTACATTTTATATTTTTCTAGATTTATTATAATAAATATGTATTACTTTAGTTTCAGAAAATGCAATAAATGTTATTTTTAAGGGAAATACCATGTTGTGTGATAGAGGCGTTTCTTCCTAAATGTGATGTGCAAATGTTCACTTGTTTTGAATTAATATTTAAGTGAGTATATTTTCTTCACTTGATGCAAGAAATACCTTGGCTTGAACCTTGGCTGCAGCATTTACTAGCTTTGTGACCTTCAGCAAGGTGTTTAGCATTTCTTATTTCAGTTTTCTTGCTTATAAAATGCAGATGATAACGCATACCTCAAAATATTGATGTGAGGATTAAATGAGAAATTGTTTATAAAGTATAAACTCAGTGTTTAGCATGAGGTAGATCATCATACTTGTTACCCTTCCCTAAATTAATTATTTGGTAGGAAACTTACACAATAAAGTATTTAGAAAGTTATACACCAGTTTTCATTTGTTTTGCTCTTTAAAAAATATGTTTATTCTCACATTTTTTTCTTGTTTGTATACCAAGAACTGTTTAGGAAGATAAGGTTAATCTCTGAAAACAAACTAGTCTTTTTACAGCTATTAAAACTATTGTTTAATCAGAACAAAACAGTTGTTTTGTTTTCTTTTCTTTTTTGGTTGTTTATGTTGAGGAATCATTTGGATTTGAAGTAATTGTTTAGCAGTAGCAATCTTTGAGCCTGTAACAAATCAGCTATTAAACATTAAAACATGAATTAGATTTCAAAGTTAATCAGAATGAAAAGTAAATTCAAAAGCTTATCACTGTACTTTTTCTCAGAATTCGGAAGTCATCTGAGTCTGCTATCTGCTCTTTCTCTCTGTACCAGTGAACTTGAACTGTGGCTGTGGCCTGGACTCGGCATTCAAACACGACACACTGACCTCTGGTTGTAGAGATGTCTTGAAGATGCTGAAGAATAAACACAGAATTCACAGAATGGAAGAAACTGTTTCACCATATACAATGATTTGGGGTGCCAATTGCAGTAAGTGTGCATGCTTTTCATCATAATTATTGACAACTGACTGTACCTTAATCAAAATAAAGAGCTTGCTGGGCATCCTTTGTGCTTTATAGTGTGCTTTACAGTCAGGTATAAGTTTTTATCTCAGTTTCATGGAGTTTAATGAGAAAGTTGGCTCTTCACTGCCCCAAGAGCCATTTTTTAAGATAGAAAACCAGTTACTTGAAAAGTCTTCACTTTGTTGTGTTATTTTATTGAGTACCTATGAAGTCACAGATTTAATCTTTATTATTGGTCAAGCAGCATGGGCAGTATTGTAATTTGTTAAGGATTCTGAATCATGACTTAGAGGAATTGGGCCAGAATCACAACTTTGCCACTAGCTGGTTGAAGCTCATCATAGGAACTTGGAAGACTCTTAACCTTTGTAGAACTCATGTTCTTTGTGAAATAGGGCTAGTAAAATGCTCAGCCTACTTGAGGTTTTGAGGCTCATTTCATAGAAATAATCTGAAAACTTTCTTTAAAGAATGAGTTATATTGATATATAAGAAGTGTTTATTAACAATAGCTAGTATAGTCTCATAATGCGTATGAACAAGTGGCATTTGTTGTAAATTTACCCCTTAAATTTAAATCCTAATCTCTCTCCTCTCCTATTCTCAGCTCCAGGGTCCTCTAGAATCTAGAATTACATTTCAGATTATAACTTGGCCCTCAGACCAGAGAGAGAGAGGATCAGAGGCCCTTCTGTCAGGTGAGACCTAGTTAAGACATAATGACCACCAACCCAGCCCTTGAGCCTGATGCCCAGGGCTGCATATTACAGGGAAGGAATGTAGCAGGAGACTTGTGGAAATAACAGACGCTTGTGCCTGATGGCATCTGCTGAAAGCGGGCTTCCAGAATTGATAATAGTGCTCCTTACTCTTAATGACATTGTTTTCTGTGTCTCCCATCCTGTATCTGGTTAAGTCCCTGCCATGCTTCTCATACCTTGGGCCAGCAATGGCAATAGTTCCAGTTCTGTTAGGTTTGGAACAGAGAGCCCAGAGAAGATATCAACCTTAGCTTGGTTTGACCTAACTGATTGAATCCTGCTGTTTCCAGTGAGTGATAGAGGAGGCTTCTCAATCCTGATCTCTGACTGTGACCCAAGCAGGAAGTAGATATGGCTTTGCTTGTTGACTACTTCAGAAGGGCATCTTATGGCCAGTTAAGATAATCTGATGAATCTTGAGGTCAGGCAGAGCATTGTCTGCTTGGAAAGGACAGTCTAAGCATTTCCTTCCAGAGCTGGAGGATTGACACAGAGCAAATATCTAAAGAGATAGGATAAACCATGAGTTGCTCTGTGACACTGAACAATAATTTCATGCTTTCTGGGACTCAGTTTTCTCATATATAAAATAATTATAATCTCTGAGGTCCTTTTCTAGTTTTCTTTCCTTCTTCTTTCACCTTTGATAATCCCCACAATTTATCTATAAAATCCAAACTGTGTCATGCAGTGTGGATAGGTTACCTTGGTAAACACAGGGGCTACTACACAAGTGGATCCCGACAGGCTGCTGCAGGGACTCTGCATCTGGTTTAAGAAATAGAAGAGACACTATCATCCATATTGTCAAGGCCCCAAAACCTAGGTGCATGGTGGGCATGGACTAACTGGATCATTTTTAGCTGTTACCGACCACACCCTAAGTTTACTTTCTGAAAAGGCTGATGCTCCTAATTTAAATGTCAGTTTGGATGTCTGCTCCAATGCCACCCTTTTTTCTCTCTCCTCCAGCATTCCATTAGCTGAGATGGTGAAATACAACACTGGGAGATTACATTTGAGAAATGAGTATTTAGAGACTGTGTATTAAAGGTTTAAATAACTTCTAAATTTTACTGACTAGATTTTTTTCCTTTCTCCATACAGTTGTTCTTGTTGTATCTTTTAGATTTTTGAAAAAGCATTTCCCCCTTTTTTAATTAAAAGGGAATTCATTCCTTGGATAGTTGGAATATTCTATTATGGGACTGAGCTCCTAGAAACCAACTGTCCCTTATGGTCTGGCACACAGACAAATGGCCAACCCACAGAACTACCGTGGAGTTATTTCTGAGACCCATAGATTTCTTTCTTGTTCTTTCTGAGGTCATGCAGCTGGAGGCTCTCCCTATGTGTGCTTTTCAAGAAAGTTGCATTGATTCCTTCCTCTCTGGGCCTGTGTCTCCATTACCAGAACCCCTCAGAAAGCTTTTAAAACTGAACCTACCCTCTGGGGGTCAATACACAGTGGTTGAACTAAGGTAGAATAACTTGATCTGATATTGGAGGTTTCATTAACAGGGGAACTGATGGTCAGAGATACTCTAGTGGTTTTCTTCTTTATCCTGTGGGGGAAACAAAACCAAACACAATCCAGTTAAAGAAAGATTAGAGGTGGCTTTGATTAGAAGTGCCTCACTGAAAATACATTTGAATGTTTGACATTTTTTACCTTTAGTCCTTATTTTTCTTTTGATTTGCATAATAATTCAACTAATTTTTGTTTTTGAGCAAGTATTAGTGGATTATGCCTCCTAGTAGTTTTGCTTTAAATTTCCTTTGTCTTAGTCCCGTAATCAGTGGGCTGTCACTAAACACTTAAACTGTGCAGAAGAAATAACTTATAAAGCAAATAATCACTTTGCACTTCGGGAAGTTGATAATTGGTATATTTTTTTAAAAGTAGAATTCTCCCTATATTCATATGCAACAAATGCACATTCACATTTTGTACTTACTCTGACATTTCTGTTGCATATTCCAAGCATAATCCCAGAGAGAAAATGTTTTCTTACTTCTCTGGGTACTTACCTAAAAGAAAGAGAAAAACGAAATTCTATCTAAATCTGATGGAAATTTAATGAAATTTAGTTCAAGTATATTGTATTCACACTAGGACCAGCAAATTAATTACAAACGGCAGATCAATCCAGAACATCTGAATTCTTGACTAAGGATGGAACTTCTTTAATGTTTGCAGTGTAAAAATTCCAGATGTTTACCTTTACGGAGTTATGATGCTTGCACCCAAAAGAAGTGATGAGTTATTTCCCGAAAACATCATTTCAGAGGGCATATGTTAGTGTCTCTGAATTTGCATTTTGATTTCAAGTCTTCAGCATATTTGTTATAAGAAATCCATTGAACCTAATTAAACTTAAAAGCTTTTGCACAGCCCAGGAAGCCGTTGAAGAAACGAAAAGACAACCTACTGAATGGGAGAAAATATTTGCAAATGATATGACCGATAAGGGGTTAATATCCAAAATATATAAACAGCTCATACAACTCAACATCAAAGAAACAACTTGATTAAAAAATGGGCAGAAGATCTGAATAGATACTTTTCCAAAGAGGAAACGCAGACGGCCAACAGGCATATGAAAAGATGCTCAACATTGCTAATCATCAGGGAAATGCAAATCAAAACCACAATGAGATATCACCTCACACCTGTCAGAATGGCTATCATCAAAAAGAACACAAACAACAAATGTTGGCGAGGATGTGGAGAAAAGGAAACCTTTATACCCTGTTGGTGGGAATGTGAATTGGTGCAGACACTATGGAAAATAGTATGGAAATTCCTCAAAAAAACTAAAAATAGAACTACCATATGACCCAGGAATTCCACTGCTGGATATGTATTTGGAAAAAACAAAAACACTAATTCGAAAAGATACATGCAACCCAGTGTTCACAGCAGCATTATTTATAGTTACCAAGATATGGAAGCAACCAAAGTGTCCATAATAGATGAATGGATAATGAAGATATGGTGTGTATATATATATATATGAAATACTACTCAGCCATAAAAAGGAATGAAATTTTGCCATTTGCAACAACATGGATGGACTTGGAGGATATTATGCTAAGTGAAATAAGTCAGAGAAAGACAAATACTGTATGATATCACTTATATGTGGAATTTAAAAATTACGACAAACTAGTGAATATAACAAAAAAGAAGCAAACTCACAGATGTAGAGAACAAACTAGTGGTTACCAGTGAGGAGAGGAAGGGGGGAGAGGCAATATAGGAATAGGGGATTAAGAGATACAAACTGTTATGTATAAAATAAACTACAAGTATATATTGTACAATACGGGGAATATACCCAGTGTTTTGCAATAACTATAAATGGAGTATAACCTTTAAAAATTGTGAGTCACTATATTGTACACCTATAACTTATATAATATTCTACATCACCTATAACTCAATTAAAAAAAAAGAAACCCATTGAAACACATTGCTGTGCTTACTATAAGGAAGGGATGTCAATGTTCATATTATCTCTTTGATGCTTTAATAGAGAAATATATCTCAATTCTTAGAATCAGGAATAATTGGGCTTCTCCTGTGCTACTGGTTTCGTTTTTCCTCATAGATACCATGGATCTTAATATTGGTTGTATTTCCTTCTGTATTAGCTACTTGAAAGTCTAGTGCTCACTTCATGAAAGCCAATAATTCAGCAGAGACTAGAGTCAGGATTTCCTAAATCTGTAACCTGATGCTTTTTTTTTTTTTCATTTTATATATGCTGATTTATTTACCCAAACCAACATTTAGATCACATGACCCCACAAAGAACTTTTATTTCCAGATAGAAGAGGTAGCTTGGCAGATGTAGACTAGTTTGAATAACAGAATACTGTAATTTCCAGAAAGCCATTGATTTATGGAAATAGAATGAAGTTGTAACTATTCCAAAAATCCAGGCTATGTAGTCAATGAAAATAAAGTAGTTCCAACTTAAAAAGTCTTGTATTTGATACTGTCATTAGGACTAGATTTATCTAATCTCCTTCTAATCTCAATGTATAATCCCGTAATAGTTGGTGTCTTTTTTTAATCTTTAAAAACCCCTTTATCATCTCGAAGCTTTATAACTGTTTTTAAAATTTATTTATTTATTTATTTATTTATTTATTGGCCACGCTGCGCGGCATGTGGGATCTTAGTTCCCTGACCAGGGATTGAACCCGTGCCCCCTGCATTGGAAGTGCAGAGTCTTAACCACTGGACCTCCAGGGAAGTCCCCTTATAACCATTTTGGACTTAGTTTGCTTTAGACTAAAATTTTGGTGATATAAAAGATTTACTATTTCATGTTTTATTTCCTGTGATGGATAATGGCTACAGAGTGTACATTTTATTATTATTTAAATTTTACCTATATATTATGCTTACTCCTTTCTAAGCATACAGTATTTTATAATACATTTGTAAGATTAAAATAAATCTGTGGGGACTTCCCTGGTGGTCCAGTGGGTAAGACTCCACGCTCCCAATGCAGGGAGCCTGGGTTCGATCCCTGGTCGGAGAACTAGATCCTGCATGCCACAATGAAGATCCCGTGTGCTGCAACTAAGACTTGGCAACAGCCAAAATAAATAAATAAATAAATATTAAAAAAAAAAAATCTGTGAACTGGAACTGCTTTTTTAAAAAGGGTTAGTTGGTTGTTTTTTAATTTTCAAAGAACAGATAGAATTTTTCTTTGGTAGTTCAGAAGAAGATAGCTTTAGTTCTGTGAGCTAAAGGGATTGCAAACATGCACAGATTACCTTTGTAATCTGTGTCCAAAATTGGGCACAAAAAGAGTTTATAACTATGGACTCTCTAAACAGAGTAGAATCAAACCATGAAGTGTTAGCTGTATTTCTTTGACTTGGATCATTTTTGTAATGAATGAAAACTTCACAAACACCTCAAACTTTTGAGTTAGTGAACACTTCCTGATGTCTCCTATGCCAAGACCCCAGGAGCAACACAAGGGAGTTTAGAGTTAGCTGGTACAATGAAAGTATATGAAAAGCTCACTAATGCAAAAGATGCATGATAATAATAATATAAGTACTATCTTAGTAATACCATAAGACATCAGAAACACTAAAGTCATAAGACATTAAATAGTGCCAGTGACATCACAAGACAGCATGTAATCACCCCACAGGCTGTTGGAAATAAGTGCTATGACTTCAAAGGAGACAGAAGCTTGACCAGCATAGGAAAACTTCCTGCCCAGGGTGGACCTTCGGTTTTGAAGAATGTTAAAATTGGAAAAGACAAAGTGTGTATGTGTGTGAGTTGGGGATGGGAGTTAGCCGGTGAATAGTGGTGGGGGATGGGTAGAAAAACGAAGTAACATTCATGGAACACTAACTGGTGTGCCAGTACTGTGCTTTTCTCTTTATCTCATGTGGGGAAAGCATTCCATAACCATTCAATGGCATGGAATGCTCTGGGATCAGATTGCCTGGATTTGCGATTTATTAGGTATATTAGGTTTCCCTCTAAACCTCAATTTCCCAATCTGTAAAACAGGCACAATAATAGTGTTTATTTCTAGGGTTGTTTTGAGGATTAAATGAGATAGCCTACAAAAGCACTTAACTCATATTTGTGCCACATATCAATCACTCAGTAAATGTTAGCTGCTGTTATTATTGTGATGGTGATTGTTATATGTAGATCCAGGGGAAGTTCCACCTTTCCTCAGAGGTTTCTAATCTAGCTGTCTTTGATTTTTCTTCCTTGTGAACTTACAACGCTTATAATACACCTTTTTTTGGGGGGCTGCACTGTGTGGCTTGCGGTATCTCAGTTCCCCAACCAGGGATTGAACCTGGGCCATGGCAGTGAAAGCCCGGAATCCTAACCACTTGGCCACCAGGGAACTCCTTATAATACACTTATGTTTTTAATTATTTACTATTGCATACTTTCATCTGGAAGTTCCTTAAGATCAGGGGTCTTTTCGTATGTTTCCCATCCCCAAAGTATCTAGTCCAGATAGTAGGCGTGGAGCTGATTGATTTTATAGATTATTGCATAAGGAGATGCTGTGAATAGTTGTCCTAGGAGGTATGTGTTGGTTTGTGCCATTTCCCTCAACCCCATCCCACAAATAATAACAGTTGATATGGAAAGATTCCTCCTCTTCTAGAAAAGGGAACCCTCCTACACCATTAGTGGGAATGTAAATTGGTACAGCTGCTATGGAGAACAGTATGTAGATTCCTTAAAAAACTAAAAATAGAGCTACCATATGATCCAGCAATCCCACTCCTGGGCATATATCCAGAGAAAACCATAATTTGAAAAGATACATGCACCCCAGTGTTCATTGCAGCATTATTTACAACAGCCAGGACATGGAATCAACCTAAATTGTCCATTGATGGAGAAATGGATAAAGAAGATGTGGTATATTCCATATACTATGGAATATTACTCAGCCATAAAAAAGAACGAAATAATGCCATTATTTCATTCATGCAGCGACATGAATGGACCTAGACATTGTCATACTGAGTGAATTAAGTCAGACAAAGACAGATATCATATGATATCACTTATATGTGGAATCTAGAAAAAGGTACAAATGAACCTATTTACAAAACAGAAATTGAGTCACAGATGTTGAAAACAAACTTGTGGTTACCAAGGGGGAAAGGTGGGGGAGGGATAAATTGGGAGATTGGGATTGACCTATACATGCTACTGTATATAAAATAGATAACTAATAAGAACCTACTGTGCAGCACAGGGAACTCTATTCAGTACTCTGTAATGACCTATATGGGAATAGAATATAAAAAAGAGTGGATATATGTATATGTATAACTGATTCACTTTGCTGTACAGCAGAAACTAATACAACACTGTAAATCAACTATACTCCAATGAAAAAAATCAATTAAAAAAAAAGAAAAGAAAGATTCCTCCTCTTCTAACCTTGGAAGTAAGTCCTCACACCACACCAGCCATCTTAGGTGAAGTTAAGCAATCACAGAATTGCAGGGACTTCCCTGGTGGTCCAGTGGCTAAGACTCCGTGCTCCCAATGCAGGGGGCCTGTGTTCGATCCCTGGTCAGGGAACTAGATCCTACATGCCGCAACTAAGAGTTTGCATGCTGCAACTAAAGATCCCACATGCCACAACTAAAGATCCCGCATGCCACAAGGAAGATCCCACACATGGCAATGAAGATCCCGCATGCTGCAACTAAGACCCGGCGTGGCCAAATAAATAAATAAAAATATTTAAAAAAATTCAAAAAAGAATTGCAGACCAAGAGAAGACATGGGAAATCTTGTCTACCATGTTCAGAGAACCAAACTCTAAGGGTCATAGAGGTTATGTATTTGCTCAAGGTCATGCGGTCTGTTGGTAGAAGAGTCAGAATTAGAATCAAAATCTCCTGTTTTCTAGTGCAATCCATATGGGCCTCTAGCAAATTGACTCTATATTACCAGATAAATGTAAAACTGCAGATATTAGTCTGAGTAGTTAAAACTGTAGTGATTTTTTCTTTTATCAGGATAGAGCATTTTTACGGTTCTGAATTCACTGGGTAAGGGAACAGTCTTTTTACTTTGTATATTAGCTCCTTGAGGGCAGAGACATAGTCTGTTTTGTTTACTCTTGTATCCCTAGTGCCTAGAATAGTGCCAGGCACATAGGAGATACTCAATAAATATTGGTTGAATGAATGAATTTGTTAGCAATATTGGCTGAGACATCAGTTGAGAATGTTTGTGGCTTCTAGAGATTCTAACCTTTAAGTATCAGACCCCGGAAAGAAACCCTATAAACAGCAGGGAAACTCTGGCTGTGGCAGGAAAATAAAAATGAAATTCTTCCCCTTACGGGAAGAGCAGAATTAAGTAAAAGTGTATATGAAACATTTGGAACATCTTGGAAGAAACCTACGTTATAAATAAATATTAAGGTCAGTTGGTTCAAGGGGCTAGAATTTCCTTTAAGCTCCTTGGCACATCTTGAAGGAGAAGCTAGAAAACATCAGCAGAATAGTTTCAGTGGTGGATGAGATTCAGGTTTTTGTCCACCTTGAAATTGTCCTATGCCCCCAGGCTAATGAGAAAAAAAAGAGAAAATCCAGTTCTTATGAAGGTAAGGCCCCCTAACATTCCAGATGCTTCCTGTTCTAAGCATGAACAATCAAACTTTATGTGCAAGGCACCAGAGAGCCCATGTTGTCATTTAATCAGTGGGGTGAACAGGCCAGGCAGGATTTCCCATGTTCTGTCCATGATCATCCAGCCAATGAAAGGAGACAGTGATAACTAATAGAACCAGGAAATGTCCTGAATCTTACTTTGGGATATGCCACTGGTTAGCGTGAGTTGAATAGTCTATGTCTGAAGATGATACAGAAATGGATAAAAATATAGAGAGGCCAGATAGTATGGGAGAGAGAGTACTAATTCATGACTGAGGAAATCTAGATTTTGATTCCAGATCTATCATTAATTAGTTACATGACTTGGGCAAGACCCTTTAGAGTCTCAGTTATATCTAATGAGAAGTGAGAAGGTTTCTTTTTAAATATTTAAAATATTTGATCCTGCTTTAAAATCTCTGATTTTCATAATTACGGGAGTAGATGAAATTCCATCAGAGCATAAGGGAAAGAAAGATGAACATTGGCACTAAAGGCAAAACCAGTCAACACTTAGGTCTGTGGCTTAAACTGCCACTCCAGAATGCAGAGGTTTGAAAAATGAGCTGTGCTTTAGAAATTATTTAAACAGTTTAAAGTGTGATTTATTTATGAAAACAAATCTTTCAGAACTCATTTGGGTTAGTGATAAAACCAAACCAAACATGAGAACATCCCTCTTCCTTCCAGAAAAGGAATATTTCTTTAAAAAGCTCACTCTTAAATATTGACTTCTCTTGCTAAAGCCACTGCAGTCATTACATTTGGTTCTCATGTATTTCCCTCTAGAGGATAGAAAAGGAGGTTTTCAGAAAGAAAAAACCCTTCTGCTTGACTGCTATGAAATAATACCACCCTCTAGAGTACCAAAATGAAAATGTGGATTCAGAATATGTGTAGGCCCTACATGTGACCTGTCCTGAAGCGTTCCTTCTTGACTTTAGGTAGCACTGGGGATGTCCTTGAGAGAAAAAATAGCTAGGGATTTTACTTTCGTGATGAGTTACGCTAGCAGGCTTCATGTCTCACGTAAATGGTAACCTTTGCTGAGTGTAACCCTAGCTCTTTGAAGAGAGAACAGAATTAGACTCCACCAAATGAAGAGTCTAAGACCTTGGCAGTCTTACCCTGGAAAGATGACAAGATACATAGAGATCATGAACAATGGTGAGGCCCTTATAACACTGCCTGAATAGGATGTCTGCAGAGTTATACCAGCTTCATGGATGTAATGTAGGTTCAGTGGTCTGAGAAATAGAACATCAGGTCTATTTAAAAGTGAACAACAGAAGACTCAGATAGTAGCTATATTAGGCAAAAATTGGGGAAAGAGAGCGAGGTAAGGCAGGTTAGCAACATACAGTATTTCAGATGTTTCAAAATGTCACCTTAGAATACTTAGTGAAAATTCACACAATAAGCTAAATTTGGTGCATTCTTTTTATTTTTAATTTTAGTTTTTTACTTTTATAAATTTATTTATTTATTTTTGGCTGCATTGGGTCTTTGTTGCTGTGCGTGGGCTTTCTCTAGTTGCATGGAGCGGGGGCTACTCTTCGTTGCGGTGCGCGGGCTTCTCATTGTGGTGGCTTCTCTTGTTGTGGAGCACGGGCTCTAGGCACATGGGCTTCAGTAGTTGTGGCACGTGGGCTCAGTAGTTGTGGCTCGTGGGCTCTAGAGCACAGGCTCAGTAGTTGTGGCGCACTGACTTAGTTGCTCTGCGGCATGTGGGATCTTCCCGGACCAGGGATAGACCCCATGTCCCCTGCATTGGCAGGCGGATTCTTAACCACTGCACTACGAGGGAAGTCCCTGGTGCATTCTTTTTAAATGTTACTTAAGTTATTTGATTTGATGGATGAGTTTGCTTTTCCAATTTTTTTTTGTTTGCCTATTTTATGACTTAGTATGTATTTTAAATATTTATCTCCTATTTGATAATAAATGCCATAGTAAGTTACCTTTATTCACAGAAAGATAATTAATATGAAGTGTCCACAAAGCAACAGATATTGTGGAAGACATTTATTTTTCATTTTATAGTATTCCTAACAGAACACAAGGAGAGAGGAAAAACAGTTGAGGATGGAGGTACATGAGTTAAGTCAGAAAAGGAGTTGTGAATTGTGTGTATGTTTGATGTTTTCCATCACTCTTATTTATTTATTTATTTATTTTTAACGTCTTTTTTGGCGTATACTTGCTTTACAATGTTGTATTAGTTTCTGCTCTATAATAAGGTGAATCAGCTGTATGTATAGATATAATCCCCATGTCCCCTCCCTCTTGCATCTCCCTCCCACCCTCCCTGTCCCACCCCTCTAGGTGGTCACAAAGCACAGAGCTGATCTCCCTGCGCTATGCACCTGCTTCCCACTAGCTATCTATTTTACATTTGGTAGTGTATATATGTCAGTGCTACTCTTTCACTTCATCCCAGCTTCCCCTCCCCCCGCCCCGTGTCCTCAAGTCCATTCTCTACATCGGTGTCTTTATTCCTGTCCTGCCCCTAGGTTCATCAGAACCATTTTTTTTTTTAGATTCCATATATATGTGTTAGCATACGGTATTTGTTTTTCTCTTCTGACTTACTTTACTCTGTATGACAAACTCTAGGTCCATCCACTTCACTACAAATAACTCAGTTTCATTTCTTTTTATGGCTGAGTAATATTCCATTGTATATACATGCCACATCTTCTTTATCCATCATCTGTCGATGGACACTTAGGTTGCTTCCATGTCCTGGCTATTGTAAATAGGGCTTCAATAAACATTGTGGTACATGTCTCTTTTTGAATTATGGTTTTCTCAGGGTATATGCCCAGTAGCGGAATTGCTGGGTCATATGGTAGTTCTATTTTTAGTTTTTTAAGGAACCTCCATACTGTTCTCCATAGTGGCTGTATCAATTTACATTCCCACCAACAGTGCAAGAGGGTTCCCTTTCCTCCACACCCTCTCCAGCATTTATTGTTTGTAGATTTTTTGATGATGGCCATGCTGACCGGTGTGAGGTGATACCTCATTGTGGTTTTGATTTGCATTTCTCTAATGATTAGTGATGTTGAGCATCCTTTCATGTGTTTGTTGGCCATCTGTATATCTTCTTTGCAGAAATGTCTATTTAGGTCTTCTGCTCATTTTTGGATTGGGTTGTTTGTTTTTTTTTGATATTGAGCTGTATGAGCTGCTTGTATATTTTGGAGATTAATCCTTTGTCCGTTGCTTCCTTTGCAAATATTTTCTCCCATTCTGAGGGTAGACTGAATAATTTGCTGATGGTTTTGAAAAGTTCTTAAGGACGTTTTGGTACACAGGAAATTCTAAAAATGCACCTTATCATTTCTTCCCCTGTTTATCTAGACCATTTCCCAGCAACAGTAGGTCTTTATTTTTCCAGATCTCTTGATCATATTTACCATACTGCCTTCACGTTTGATCACGTTTCTCTGTCTTTTGTTCTCTCTCTATTGCTTTTTATTTATTTATTTATTTATATTTATTTATCTACTTATTTATTTTGGCCATGCCATGTGGCTTGCAGGATATTAGTTCCCCAATCAGGGATTGAACCTGGGCCGTGGCAGTGAAAGCGCCGAGTCCTAACCACTGGACTGCCAGGGAATTCTCTCTCTCTTGCTTTTTAGAAAAAGAAACCACTTCTTTTTATTTTCAACACAGTTAAAGTAATGTCAAGGGTGGGTTGCTATTTTCTAGATGACTAGAAATTTTACTTAATTACATTCAATGTTTTGCCTCTTCCTAATGTTTAGTCAAATTTCTTGATTTAATACAGTGCCAAGGAGATTATCAATTATGTCTTTCCATGTTAAATACTCACTGTCCTGGTTCTCATGGTTTCTCCAGTAGCTAAACGGTGTTTTGATATAAAGCTGTTTTAAAGGATAACTATTACACTCTAACTAGCATACAGATTTCTATTTGGATATCTCTGTGGCTGAACCTATACCATACTTGTTTTCCTATTGTCAAGGTCCACATTGTTCATGACCTTTCTCAGACTGCTTCTCCATCAAAGGATATGATGCCTGATCATGAGTTAGGAATGTCACTACTTCCTCCCCCTGATGCTAAGATCCTAGTTGGCTTGGAAACAACTGGGACATATCTTGAAACTCTTGCTCACTGAGGGGCTCTTTGGGGCATATGATCTTTCTACCGTTACTTGATGTTTTAGGTCAGGAATTCAAGAAGCATTAGCTGGGCAGTTCATTTCCGATCCATGTGTTTTCAACTGGGGCAGCTGGGCCTAGAGAGTGCAATTATCCAAGATGGTTTCTTCACTCACAAGTGCGGCATGTTGGTGCTGCTTGGCCTCTCTCTCTCTCTCTTTCCATGTGATGTCTCTTCCTCCAGGGCCTTTCTATATGGCTTGGGCTTTTCACAGCATGGTGACCTCAGGGTAATTGGATTTCTTACATGCAGGCTTAGGGCTCTAAGAGCAAGTGTTCTAAGAATCTCTCTCTCTTTTAAAGAAAAACTTTCCCCACTTTGTTTTGTTGTTATTTCTTGGACCCTCATTTATGGCAGTACAGGAACTAGTTTTAAAAGACTCAGTTTGTAGAGTCCTTCTATACAATAAATTCAGACCTTAGGCCTCAAATACTAAGATAAACAGATGTTTGGTTTGAATTATATGGCAAACCACTTTGTACTTTGTTTTGTTAGAGAACTTTCAAGTTTAGTGAAAGATTGGGCTTAAGATTTTTTTTTTCTTATTTGAGGATAAAATACTGAAACTGAACCAGCTCTGGGACAAAGGAGCAGTGGTGGCAGAGACCTAGACTCCAGGAGAATAATCTGCAACACTTCTGGTCTCATTTTCTAGCACCCCCAGTGACTGCTGGTCAGAGATGTTAGGAGAAAAATTGCCTAGAGTTAAGAGTCTTACTGTCTTGGAAACAGTCAGCAACTTTCAATCCAACTTTAGGCAAGTTGACAAAGTTTGTATTTTGCAGACTCTCTTCAGCCCCGCAACCCTTTCTTGCACACACTTTATAGTGTTTTCTTCCTTTAGACGTAGCCCTCCAAAGTTATCACACCCTCAAGGCCACATCAGTACTGACTTGTTTTATACCAATCCTCTGATAGACTGTTTCAGACAAAGACACAGATTTCTCCATGAAGACATTCCAGTCCTGCCTTTGTCTTTAAACAGGAAGAGCCATTATTTTAACACAAATGACACCCTCTCCAGTGGTGACACTCTGAAGCAGACAAGCCAGTTGTCAAGTCATCTTAGAGGTGGGGGAGATTAGATTCCTTCTAATGTCTTTCACATCCTGCTAAGTCCGGAAGAGACTGATATTTAACCCTAGAATTTTTATTTCCTTTGATATTTAGCCTAAAATAGAAAGAGGATGTTTGTCCTTTCTGATGCTACTGGCTTAAGTACATAAGTTTTTATGTTATAAGGTCATGCTCAATTTTTAATAGAGGCTGTTCCATTTCTGTTTGTCCTCCTCACACACATACAGAGTTATTGCGAAGAGGAATGCTATGTGCACAAGGACAGCTAAGACCACATACTGTCATTAGCTGGGAGTCAGGTTACCCAGCACATGGACAGTGGCATGTGCTAGAGCTATGTGTAACTAGCAGAGTCCTAGAGAGGGGAATCTGTAGCATTAAGCAGGCTTCGCAAATTAAAAAAAAAAAAAAAAGAAAGATCACGTACAACAATCCTCTCTGAGCTTGATTTTAAAAACTTAAATGAGGTTAATCACCAGCACTGTACTAACCACTTTGTATGCATTATCTCATTCACTCCCTTAAAACCCCCAAGATACAGAGATATTATTGTTCTCATTTTACAAATAAGGAAACATAAGCTTAGAGAGGTTATACAAATTGCCCAAACACACATAGCTGGTAAGTGGTGAAGCCAGGAATAATATCTGCACAGTCCATATCTAGAGCAGAGGGCTTTTAACCTCTACTATAAGAAATATACTTCTTGACCTGTGTACTCCTTAGGAAATAGGAGGAAAGGGGATCTAAATTCCAATGAAAAGCCTAGCCTTTGTCAAAATTCAGTTAGTTACTCTTGTATGGATCTATTTCTTGATTCTCTCTTCTGTTCTGTGTTTCTATCCCTCTTCTAATACCCCACTGTCTTGCTTACTGTAGCTCTAAAGCTTTGGGTTTAGGAGGGACCTTATAAGGATACGAACAGAGATGTCCATTAATAATCTTCTCATATACAGGACACTGGGTCAGAAACTTAATTCTGACAGTGGTCTCTGTTTATTGCTTAGATGTGTAAGAAATTAGATGTGGTGTTGAGCTAAATCAAACTGGACAGTGTGTAAAAAGCTGTTTGCAAAGTGTGAGAGAGATGTGTGGTGACTATATTGATCCCATTTTGGGGATATGAAATAGCTTTGGGTTAAAGCTCCAAAGACCCATATCAGAGAGCTTGGGAGAGGCAGAACTGAAAATGTGTTCAGTAAATAAAAATATTGAGTCCCAAAGGGCAAATTCTTACTAGGTCCAGCCCCCCTCTCTACAGAATATGGTGTAATGATACCCCACTTCAGTTCTCTCAAGAAAGTTACCAAAAATATTTGCAAACAATGCGACTGACAGGGCTTAATTTCCAAAATATACTAACAGCTCATACAACTCGACAACAAAAAAACAAGCAACCCGATCGAAAAATGGGCAGAAGACTTAAAGAGACATTTCTCCAAAGAAGAAATACAGATGGCCAATAGGCACATGAAAAGATACTCAACATTGCTAATTATTAGAGAAATGCAAATCAAAACTACAATGAGGTACCACCTCATGCAGGTCAGAATGGCCATCATTAAAAAGTACAAATAATAAATGCTGGAGAGGGTGTGGAGAAGAGGGAACCCTCCTACACTGTTGGAATGTAAATTGGTGCAGCCACTGTGGAAAACAGTATGGAGGTTCCTCAGAAAACTGAAAATAGAATTACGATATGCTCCAGCAATCCCACTCCTGGGCATATATCCAGACAAAACTATAATTTTTATTTTTATTTATTTTATTTTTGGCTGCAATTGGTCTTTGTTGCTGTGCGCAGGCTTTTCTCTGGTTGTGGCGAGTGGGGGCTACTCTTTGTTGTGGTGCATGGGCTTCTCATTGCAGTGGCTTCTCTTGTTGCAGAGCACAGGCTCTAGGCACACGGGCTTCAGTAGTTGTGGCTTGAGGGCTCTAGAGTGCAGGCTCAGTAGTTGTGGTGCACAGGCTTAGTTGCTCCACAGCATGTGAGATCTTCCCAGACCAGGGATTGAACCCGTGTCCCTTGCGCTGGCAGGCGGATTCTTAACCACTGCGCCACCAGGGAAGCCCAAAAGTATAATTAAAAAAGATACATGCACCCCTGTCCTCATAGCAGCACTATTCATAATAGCCAAGACATGGAAACAACCTAAATGTCCATCGACAGATGCAATGGATAAAGAAGATGAGGTACATATATACAGTGGAATACTACTCAGCCATAAAAAGGAACAAAATAATGCCATTTGCAGCAACATGGATGCAAGTAAAGATGATCACACTAAGTGAAGTAAGTCAGAAAGAGAAAGACAAATACCATATTATATCACTTATGTGTGGAATTTAAAATATGACACAAATGAACCTATCTATGAAACAGAAACAGAATCAGGGACATAGAGAATAGACTGGTGGTTGCTAAGGGAGAGAGGGGTGGGAGAGGGTTGGATTTGGAGTTTGGGATTAGCTGATGCAAACTGGTATATTTAGAATGGATAAACAAGGTCCTACTGTATAGCATAGGGATCTATATTCAATATCCTGCGATTCACCATTATGGAAAAGAATATGAAAAAGGAGGTATATATATGTACATCTGAGTCCTTTGCTGTACTGCAGTAATTAATACAACATTGTAATCAACTATACTTCAATAAAAAATAAATTAAAAAAAAATAAAGTTACCAAAGAATACACAAGGGGTGGGGGCAAGGGTAATTAGGACAGCTTATCAGGACATCTTTCTTCCCTAACTTCCTTCTTTTAGCACAGTTTAATTAGCTCATTGTCACCTTGGCAATGTTGAACTGTGTGAAAGACCAAGAAACTGAATACAGAATAGGAGAGAGAAGTGTGACAGTGACAAGCTCGTGGAGGCAAGGGCAGTTGGAAGTGCCAGGAGATGGAAGTGTCACGATAGTAGACACATGTGTAGAGCAGGAGCTTTTCGAGGAGGTAATAGAGAAGCTGGGGTTTAGAGAGGACTGAGAGAGGAAGTCAGGCTTTGCAGCGTCAGACTTAATCTCAGGGCTGTCCCTGGTCCCTACAGTAGCTTCTGGGACAGTACAAAAGTGATGTCCCTTGGAATCATAGAATCATGGACTCTTAGAGCCCCATATGACCTTGGAGTCCATCAAGTAAATCTAGCCCCTCAGTTTTAGTTTAAAGGGGACTTACAGTGACTGTCTAGTTGATCCCAAAATAATTTTTATTTTTTAATATTTATTTATTTATTTATTTATTTATTTATTTATTTATTTATGGCTGTGTTGGGTCTTTGTTTCTGTGCGAGGGCTTTCTCCAGTTGCGGCAAGTGGGGGCCACTCTTCATCGCGGTGCGCGGGCCTCTCACTATCGCGGCCTCTCTTGCTGCGGAGCACAGGCTCCAGACGCACAGGCTCAGTAATTGTGGCTCACGGGCCTAGTTGCTCCGCGGCATGTGGGATCCTCCCAGACCAGGGCTCGAACCCGTGTCCCCTGCATTAGCAGGCAGATTCTCAACCACTGCGCCACCAGGGAAGCCCCCCAAAACAATTTTGATATTCATGTCAGGCTTTAACATCCCTTTCTTTTGCAGTTTCCTCTCCTGTGAAAAATCCTGTTCATAAAAGACCCTGTGTGTGTATGTCCTTGTGTGTTTGTGTGCATATGTTGTCTATGTTGGGTCTGGTTTGTCAGACAGCAGAGTGAAGGATGGTGATTCTAGTTACTTTTTTAGCTGCAGATCTGAAACCAAATTAGTTAATCCATAGATATTTAGTGAGTATCTGTTCAGTGTAGTCCTTTGTTTCTGAGGGCTGGACAGCATATCTTAGGCACATACTTTGGATAACCCTTTGCTTTCTAGGTGCTTACATATTCTACAAGGAAATAAATAATGATGATAACAGTCCCTCAAGCACCACAGAAAAGCACTCAAGGGCTTCCCTGGTGGCACAGTGGTTAAGAATCTGCCTGCTAACGCAGGGGACACGGGTTCGAGCCCTGGTCCAGGAAGATCCCACATGCTGCAGAGCAAGTAAGCCTGTGTGCCGCAACTACTGAGCCTGCGCTCTAGAGCCCATGAGCCACAACTGCTGAGCCCACGTGCCACAACTACTGAAGCCCCTGCTCCTAGAGCCTGTGCTCCGCAACAAGAAAAGCCACCACAATGAGAAGCCTGCGCACCGCAAGGAAGAGTAACCCCCGCTCGCCACAACTAGAAAAAGCCCGCGCACAGCAACGAAGACCCAACACAGCCAAAAATAAATAAATAAAATTTTAAAAAAAGCTAATAAAAAAAAAGAAAAGCATTTAATAGTTTTACAGTGGTTCTCAAAATTTAATGTGCATATGCAGCACCTGAAAATCTCGTTAAAATGCAGGTTCTAATTGAGTAGGTCTGGGTGGGGGCCTGAGATCATGCTTTTCTCACAAGCTCCCAGATAAAGCTGATGCTGTTGGTCCACAGACCACACTTTGACAAATAGCATGGCAAAGTGTCTTAACATTGGTTAAAATGTGAGGCATGCATAGGAAATACAAGTAAGTCATTTTAACAGGAGACAGAAAGTTGGAAAGATTGGTTAGGATCAAATCCCCAAGAGCTTTGAATGCCAGGGTAAGGTTTTAAATGATAGGGTTAAGGAATCATTGCAGGTCTGTACTGGGTATAGAGTAACCTGATAGGACTTAAGGGAGATTTATTTGTCATCATGTATAGAACATATGGGGTAGAAGTTTCGTATTAGGTATCAAGTGGCAGAGACTCAGCTCCTGGCCCGTAATGCCAGATGAGGAAAATTGCAGAAAAGAGAGAGGAGAAGATGGGCAATAAGGAAGCTACCTGCTTAAAGACTGACCCTGGGTTGGGGGCTGGAGGTTGTTTGGATCATAAATCTCTTTTCTCTGCCCAGATTCCAAGAGACCCCTGCCAATCCCTTGGAATTCTGGCCAGTTCTACCAAGCTATAGGAATTACCAAATTTTAGAGAAGTAGAGTACCGTAAAATACAGTCAGCACTAAAACTATCCTGAGTATAATTTAATTCTTTTGATTCATAATGTATTTTTAGGAACTTGGGATGTTCTATGCAACTGAAACTTCCAGAAAATTGAAACAAACCTGTGAGTGCCAAAAGATTTAAAAAAGTAAAAGTTGTAGATGCTTAGGGCAAAAATTCTAAAAATGCAGAGTACGGAAGGTATAAAGTGAAAAATAAAAGTTGACCCTTTCCTCCTAAAGCAACTAGAGAAAGAAGAACAAACAAGACCCAAAGTTATTAGAAGGAAAGAACTCATAAAGATCAGAGGGACTTCCCTGGCAGCACAGTGGTTAAGAATCCGCCTGCCAATGCAGGGGACACGGGTTCGAGCCCTGGTCCGGGAAGATCCCACATGCTGCGGAGCAACTAAGCCCATGTGCCACAACTACTGAGCCTGCGCTCTGCAGCCTGCGAGCCACAACTACTGAAGCCCACGCACTGCAACGAAGAGTAGCCCCTGCTCACTGCAACTAGAGAAAGCCCTCACGCAGCAATGAAGACCCAACACAGCAAAAAAAAAAAAAAAAAAAAATCAGAGCAGAAATGAAATAGAGACTAAAAAAACGATAGAAAAGATCAATGAAACTAAAAGCTGGTTCTTTAAAATATAAACAAAACTGATAAACCTTTAGTGAAACTCATTAGGAAAAAAAGGGAGAGGGCCCAAATCAATAAAATCAGAAATGAAAAAGAAGTTACAACTGACAGCACAGAAATACAAAGGAACATAAAAGACTGCTATGAGCAACTATATGCCAATAAAATGGACAATGTAGAAGAAATGGACAAATTCTTAGAAAGGTGCAATCTCCCGAGACGGAATGAACCACGAAGAAACAGAAAATATATGAACAAGCCAATTACCAGTACTGGAATTGAATCAGTAATTTAAAAATTCCCAACAAATGTAAGTCCAGGATCAGATGGCTTTACAGGTGAATTCTACCAAACATTTAGAGAAGAGTTAACACCTATCCTTCTGAAACTGTTCCAAAAAATTGCAGAGGAAGAATCACTTCCAAACTCATTCTGTGAGGCCGCCATCACCCCGATAACAAAACCAGGCAAAGATATCAGAAAAACAGAAAATTACAGGCCAATATCACTGATGAACATAGATGCAAAAATCCTCAACAAAATACTAGCAAATCAATTCCAACAATGTATTAAAAGGATTGTACACGATAATCAAGTGGGATTTATCCCAGGGATGTGAGGATTTCTTAATATCTGCAAATCAATCAATGGGATACACCACATTAACAAATTGAAGAATAAAAACCATATGATCATCCCAGTAGATGCAGAAAAAGGTTTTGAGAACATTCAACATCTATTTATGATAGAAACTCTCCAGAAACTGGGCATAGAGGGCCTACCTCAGCATAATAAAGACCATATATGACAAACCCAGAGCTAACATCATACTCAGTGGTAAAAAGCTGAAAGAATTTCCTCTAAGATCAGGAACTAGACAAGGATTCCCACTCTTGACACTTTTATTCAACATAGTTTTGGAAGTCCTAGCCACAGCAATCAGAGAAGAAAAGGAAATAAAAGGAATCCAAATTGGAAAGGAAGAAATAAAACTGTCACTGTTTGCAGATGACATGATACTATACATAGAAAATCCTAAAGGCACCACCAGAAAACTACTCATCAATGAATTTGGTGAAGTTGCTGAATACAAAATTAATATACAGAAATCTGTTGCATTTCTGTACTCTAACAATGAGATATCAGAAAGAGAAATTAAGGAAACAATCCCATTTACGATTGCATCAAAAAGGGTAAAATATCTAGGAATAAACCTACCTAAGGAGGCAGAAGACCTGCACTCTGAAAACTATAAGACGCTGATGAAAGAAATTGATGACCATACAAACAGATGCAAAGATATACCGTGTTTGTGGATTGGAAGAATCAATATTGTTAAAATGACCATACTACCCAAGGCAGTCTATAGATTCAGTGCAATCCCTATCAAATTGCCAATGGCATTTTTCACAGAACTGGAGCAAAACATTTTTTTAAATTTGTGTAGAAGCACAAAAGACTCCGAAGAGCTGAAACAATCTTGAGAAAGAATGGAGCTGGAGGAATCATGCTCCCTGACTTCAGACTATACTAAAAAGCTACAGTAATCAAAACTGTATGGCACTGGCACAAAAACAGACACATAGATCAATGGAACAGGATAGCCCAGAAAAATTCCACACACATATGGTCAATTAGTCTACGACAAAGAAGGCAAGAATATACAGGGAAGAAAAGACAGTCTCTTCAATAATTGGTGCTGGGAAAACTGGATAGCTACATGTAAAAGAATGAAGTTAGAACATTCTCTAACACCATATACAAAAGTAAACTCAAAATGGATCAAAGACCTAAATGTAAGACTGGACACTATAAAACTTCTAGAGGAAAACATAGGCAGTATGCTCTTTGACATATATCTCAGCAATATTTTTTTTGGATCCGTCTCCTAGAGTAATGGAAACAAAACCAAAAATAAACAAATGGGACCTAATCAAACTTATAAGCCTTGGCACAGCAAAGGAAACCATAACAAAATGAAAAGACAACCTACAGAATGGGAGAAAATATTTGCAAATGATGTGACTGACAAGGGATTAATAATCCAAAATATACCAACAGCTCATACAGCTCATTATAAAAAACAAACAACCCAATCAAAAAATGGCCAGAAGATCTAAATAGACATTTCTCCAAAGAAGATACACAGATGGCCAAAGGCACATGAAAAGATGCTCAACATTGCTAATTATTAGAGAAATGCAAATCAAAACCACAATAAGGTATCACCTCACACCAGTCAGAATGGCCATCATCAAAAAGCCTACAGATAATAAATTCTGGAGAGGGTGTGGAGAAAAGGGAACCCTCCTACACTGTTGATGGGAATGTAAATTGGTGCAGCCATTATGGAGAACGTATGGAGGTTTCTTAAACTACAAATAGAACTACCGTATGATCCAGTAATGCCACTCCTGGGCATACATCTGGAAAAGATGAAAACTCTAATTTGAAAAGATACATGCACTCCAGTGTTCATAGCAGCACTACTTACAATAGCCAAGACATGGAAGCAACCTAAATGTCTATCAACAGAGGAATGGATAAAGAAGATTTTATATATATATATATATATATATATATATATATACACACACACACACAATGAAATATTACTCAGCTATAAAAGAATGAAATAATGCCGTTTTCGGCAACATGGATGGATCTACAGATTATCATACTAAGTGAAGTAAGTCAGATAGAGAAAGAGAAATATCAGGTGATACCACTTATATGTGGAATCTAAAATAATGATCCAAATGAATTTATTTACAAAACAGAAATAGACTCGCAGACATAGGAAACAAACTTATGGTTATCAAGGGGGAAAGTGGGGGGGAGGGATAAATTTGGAATTTGGGATTAACAGATACACACTATTATATATAAAATAGATAAACAACAAGGACCTACTATATAGCACAGGGAACTATATTCAGTATCTTATACTGACCTATAATGGAAAAGAATCTGAAAAAGAAACTGAATCACCTTGCTGTAAACCTGAAACATTGTAAATCAACTGTACTTCAATAAAAAATAAAAATTAAAAAAGCTGACCGTTTCTAGTCTCTAATTTCTATTTTTAACAATTTTTACTATTCTTTCTGATATTTAATCATACATATATATAGCTATGTATATAATTTAATTTTCTTTTTTCATAAATGTAATCATACTATTTATATTATTCTACACCTTGCCTTTCCACTTAATATATCTGGGTCATCATTTGATAATAGCACATAAAAATCTAATTTTTTCTTCTAAATTCCTACATAGAATTTTTATATGGTTTATAATAGTTAATCAGTTCCCTATTGAAAAATATCTGGGTTGTTAAAAACAGTACTTAAGTGAGCATCTTTATAAATAACACCTTTGCATGCTTTTTTAAGTATATCTATAGCAGTGGAATTACAGCGGAAAAAAGCATATGCATTTTGAAGTTTAATAGTTATGGCCACATTGCCCTTTTCTAAAATGGTACATTCTCAATAATTATTTAAGAATCACTTCCTTGTAATCCTCATAATTGGGCATCTCATTGTTTTGTAGACTTGCATTTCTTTAATCTGGAATGAGGTTGTACATCTTTTGTGTGTTTATTGGTCACTTTTGCTTTCTGCTCTTGTAAAATGCCTGTTGAGAAATATGATCTTCCAAACTGCACATAGAACATTAACGATGTATTTTTACAGCTATACTTTTACAGTTAGACTTCATTCAAAGAAAATATTTAAGTCTTTTAGAATCTTGAGATTCTTTTTCTTTCTTTTTTTACACAATATATTGTCACACCAAATATTTAATATCAAGGTGATGACATTTGGTCTTTCTATTTGATTTAATGAACAGTAGTATCTTACCCAGACTTCAGTCTAATTTGAGCCTCATACAAGTTTGGAAAATTCCTGGTGTGGAAAGCTCCAGAAAAAAAAAGGGGCGGGGGTATGTGTGATAGTTGACTTCACTCCCTGCTCTGTCAAAACAGTACATGCCTTCCTCCCACTTTGGTGAGAAATAACCTTGGGAATAAATTTATATATATCCATGGGTACAATTCTGTGAGTTTAGGGCTCATGCCTTTTTTGTGCAGTGTATACTGTTTCTACCACCCTGTAGCTTCTTAGGAAATGTCCAAGAAAAACAACAATAATGCTGGTATTTGGTTTGTCATTTGTCGCTCAGGGCATCAGTGGGGCATAGAGCAGAATTCTTGCTGAGGAATATGATCCTCCCTTGATTCTAATTTTATCTTTGTGGAGCAGCTTTTAAATATGAGGACAGCTGGTGTTGGATAAATCTGTCCTCACAAGCTGTATGAGATTGAAATAAAGTTAAATATTTGGGGTTAAATCCAAATGCAAAAATGTGGAAAGTATTGATTAATCTTTTGATGCTTCCCTTTCTGCATCTTGGTGAACAGGCACTTATTATTCGTTGTGAACTCCTAGCAACAGTCCAATTTGAAGCTTAAGATAAGGAGAATAATGTGTGCTCTAGTTTAAGTTCTAACATTTCATAAAAGGTAAAGCACAATTCTTGCTTTTCACCCCATCTTCCACCATGCTGATGAAAACAATAGGCTATACATACCCGTTTTTGTTAGGAACCTCTCTTTCTTTGTCTTTCTCTTTTGAGTAAAAAGTTGCTACCAATGAAATAGTGAAGCCCACATTTCCACTTGGGTTAGGATAATAATCCTCTGTGGCCTCTAAAAATTTGCAAATGATGGGACCCCAAACTCCTAGTAGATTCTCCCCCAGGTGACTAAATGTCTTGCTAATTGCTAAGGGATAAATAAGGGTGCTGAGCTCAGAGAACAGTCTGGTTGCTAGCTTTTCTTCAGCTGACTGGATTACTAAGGTAGAAAAGCACTAAAAATAAATCAGGGCACAAATTCTTCTGCCAGGGGTTGAGTATTGAGATAACTTGTCTTCTCCGCTGGTGTTGACATCATCTATTCTAATGCACACTGCAAATAGGAGCCAGGATGAGAAACATATTTGGCTGTGGACTAGTGTTAGTAGAAGTCTGTAGCCCTGTACTTAATGTTGCTTCTTGTCAGACTCAATTAATTAGTGCCTCCAGCTCCTGTGGGAGAGAGCTAAATACATGCAGGTGAGAACTGGAAACAAACTAAGGGCCAATCTCAGGGGAAATCACTGGATCTCTTCTAGTTTCAAATATAACTTTGCTAGGTCTCTTCCATGTCAGCTGGGTTTCAGTGTTTCCCCCAAGTGGTCAGAGTCCACCAGAGGTAGAAAAGTGGTAAGACCTCTCAGGTATTCATTTCTAGGACTTGAAGACTTCACAATCATCCAAGTCACCTGACATGGAGTAAAGAAATATTCTTATTGCTGAATTTCTGTTTCTGTTGTTGCTTTGGATGTCCTGAGCAGAGAGCCTTTGCCAGTCAGAATTACTCTGTGAATTTCGTTTGAATTCAGATGGAGGTGAAATTCATATAAATCACTACCTTCGTTATATTAATCCCTACCCTCTTTTCATTTTATAGAAAGTTGCCTTTCACTGGAATAATACTGTGTCACACTGATTCAGTACTTGATAACTCACAAAACGCTTTCACACATTTATCTTGTGACCTTCAGAACAAGTCTTTAAGGAAGGCAGATGTTATTATCCTCTTATTAACTGCTGGACTTAGAAAAGCCAACAGATTCAGATGTTGACAACAATTGGTGTTAAGAGCCCTGGGAGCTCTGGAATTTCTTGGTCCACTAAGCAATGTGCAATCTGACCCAGGGCCCTCTCTCCAAGTCTGGAGGTTTGTTCTATTTTTATAAAATAATTTATTTAAATGTTTCTATAAAAATGCATTTTCATTTTAGAAAACTTGAAAAATATGGCAGAGAAGTGAGAGAAAAAAATCAACCACAGACCCAGTACACAAAAACAAATTCCTTGGGTTTCCTTAGGTTTTTGACTAAATCTGTGGGCTGGAAGGAGAGATGAAATAGGGATTCAGTAATGGTCATTGTGTGTCTACCCATTTCCCTGCATTTAGCATAATGTACATTATAGACATTTTAGCTAAGCTGCCTCCAGGGAGCCTTTGCAGGTAGGTGTTGGCTCTGGACCTTTTGAGCTGAGCTATAAAAGGTGGCATCCCTGGTAGAGACCAACTATTCACTGTTCTCCTTTCATTACTCTTTCTTTTTTGTTTGTTTCCTCCACACAACCTTCTTCCTTTCCTTCCTTCTGGCTATATCAGTACAGCCTCTCTTCATCTTTCCCAGCAAGTTGTCATTTCCAGTCTTAAAGTCACCAGCAGCATTTTTGCAGGCCTTTCTTCAGATTCTGCCTGGCTTCCCTGATGTAGAGTCAAGGACCAGGTAACATTGAAACAATGAAAGGGCTGCTCTTTCTCTAGTATGCTATGCCTGCACCTTGGCACTCAGAAGGTACATCTGACCAAGAGGAGTGCTGGGAAGTGCAGGGACTTTAGCAGCTCCAGATGTTTGGAGCCAGGAAATGCTGAATTCCAATATATCTTCGAACCCCCTCTTGCATTTTTCTTAGTGCTTTAATAATAGACATTAGGTAAGTGTATATTGATGACTGTGTGAGTGAGTGAGTGAATATATTTGGTCCTGTGAGTAGAGGTGGGAAGTCACTGTACTGACTTCCTATAAATTAAAAGCATCTGGATTGTATTCTCTGTCCTAAGCCCAAGGAATTAGAAATATTTGATTTTCCTCATCTGTAGGATCACTATGATATGAGAAAACCCAGACAGCAGCCTTGGTTTCAAAGGTACTCACAGCCTCCACGTTGTCTGTGTGCTTTTCTTCTCCTGTTGTCCTCACAGGAAGAGCCCCTCGGGGCTGGGTTTGTTTGAGGTAGATCCCTGCTGTCTGGCAAGGAGGGGCATAAACTGGAACGACAGCTGTCGGCAAAGAGGCTAGGGTATCAACTGGAAGGACTGGGGAAGGGTCTATCTATTCCACTGTATTTGGTGCAGCCCCAACTTTGTATTAATGACACTTGGGGAGTGCACATCCTTGCAACAGAAGACCAAAAAATATGTGACCATGAGTTAACCACTAATAGTTATACATCAAATCTAAATGGAAACTAGGAGATAAAAGGCAGGGCAGAAGACAAAGTCTCATGGTGAGCAAAGCATTTTTATCTGGAATGTAAAGAATTTTGGTATTGGCATTTCAAGGAAATTCAAGCTGCCCTTCCTCTCAATCCAGAAGACAGGAGATAGCTCACAGTTGCTTGGGTCAGGATTATAATTTTACTGATTTCAGAAATGTCATATTAATATCAACATTGACTTTGGTGGAGGATCTATGCAGGGTTGTAGATCTTTGTGGAGAGGTATGTGGAACAGCACATTTTTTCTTTGAAGCTTAAGACTTCTGTTTTACATGCTGTTGGTAGATGTGCTTTTGATTGTGCTGGATTGATCAATACACCTAAAATATAAAGAATGTAGGTCCAATAAATAGAGAAACTTCTTGTTATCATGAGTAAGCTGAAAATTTATGTGATAAATATAGACTTCCACTCTGTCGTAAATTATGACTTAGCAGCAAGCTTTGATTGAGGACCTACTGTGTGCCCAGTACTGAGCAGCTGGAGAGTGCTATGAAAGAGCTAACAAAAGGAAGAAACAGATGTCATGCTGCACTTACACTAAGTGTATCCTAAGTGCAGTCCTTAGTGTCACTGAGTAAGTAATCCCTAAGTAAGTAATACAGCATTACTACAGTACAGTAAACTAAGTGCAATTGATCACAACTCCACATACATGGTATAAAAATTTCCAAAGCCATTCCACTCAGCCAGTATTTTTTGAGCATCTCATGTAGGCCAACTACTTTCTTTTGTTTTTTTTCATAGCTCCAGACTACTTCTCTCTCTAGTTTCAGTCAGTTGTTTAAAAATTAAATGATGCTTCTTGGTCATGACAGAAGCTGGGGGAATTCAGTATAATCTTATTTCCAGTAGCAGTGCAAAAAGGCAAATTGTTTTGGAATGATTCATTAGAAATATGGTCTCCCTCATCAAGGGATGGCATGTCCCATCAGAAGGGAAGTAATTTATGTGATGTAATGATGAGTGCTGATGGCTCTGTTAGCTGTAGGGATCTGTGACTGAGCATCTGGCCCCTGGAAGTTGGTTCTTACCAGGCTGTCAAAGATCAAGGCAAGCTTCAGGTCATCCAAGCCAACTACTCCTTAAAAAACTTTCTTAAAACAGACAAGTACCTCAAGTCAAAGAAGAGAAGCCATTTGCCAAAGTAGTGAATTACCTTGAATGCCAGAAGAATGTCAGGAAAAATAGTGAAATTTGAAAAAAAATTACTGAGAATCCTTTAGAATGCTAGGCATTGACTAGTATGTTCTTCCAAGTTATCTGATTCTGTAGTGATCTGTACCTTTCAGTGTCTTTGAACTGTTTTAAACTGTATAAAGTTGTAGAAAACCGAGGGTAATGCAAATTATTCTTGTTTATAAAAAAGCAAACCAATTTTGTTTTGTGGAAGTGCAGTTGACCACCTCTTCCAAGAGGCTAGTTTTGCATCTGTTAACAAACTAATTTCAGCATTTCTGGCTACCTCTAGAACCAGTTTTTAACATCTTCTGATTCTGTCTTTAATTAATTAGTTAAATAAAACATTGACATGTGTTTGTTTTATATTTATATGACAGTCATAATTTACCTTAAATAATTATCCTTTAACAGGAAGGAACTAGGATTTTAGTAAGAGCTCTCTGTTCTTCCTTCACTGTGAATAGATATAGGCCCTGTTTACGTGGGTTTCTGAGATGGCTAAGCCATCACTTGTAATATTTTTTTTGGTCACATTTTTGTGTTCATAGGCCATGTGGATAACATCTTAAAAACTCACTGAGATGAATTTCATGTAACATAAAACTAACTTTTTTTTCTTTTTTAGAATGTTTGTTATTAAACTAACCATTTTAAAATGAACAATTCAGGGGACTTCCCTGGTGGCACAGTGGTTAAGACTCCATGCTCCCAATGCAGGGGGCCTGGGTTCGGTCCCTGGTTGGAGAACTAGATCCCACATGCATACTGCAACTAAGAGTTCGCATGCCAGAAATAAGGAGCTTGTGTGCCACAACTAAGGAGCCAGTGAGCTGCAACTAAGGAGCCGGCCTGCCGCAACTAAGACCTGGTGCAACCAACCAACCAACCAAATAAATAAATATTAAAAATGAACAATTCAGTGGCATTTAGTACATTCACAGTATTGTACAACCACACCTCTATCTAGTTTCAAAACGTTTCCATCACTCCAAGTAGAACGCCTTATCTATTAAACAGTTTCTCCCTACTCTTCCCTCCCCATTACCCCTGGCATCCACACATCTGCATTCTGTGTCTATGGATTTATCTGTTCTGGATGTTTCATATAAATGTAATCATACAATATGTGACCTTTTGTATCTGACTTCTTTCACTTAGTATAATATCTATCCATATTGTAGCATATATCTGTAATCCATTCCTTTTTTATGGCTGAATAATATTCCATTGTATGTATGTACCACAGTTTGTCCATATGTTTGTTGATGGACATCTGGGCTGTTTCTACCTTTTGGCTATTGTGAATAGTGTTACTGTGAACATGCATGAACATCTACTTGTTTAAGTACCTGTTTTTTATTCTTTTGGGTATGTATCATGGAGCAAAATTGCAACATCATATGGTAATTCTCTGTTTAGCTTTTTGAGAGGAACCACCAAATTGTTTTCCACAGAGACAACTCTTTTATTATATATTCCCGTCAGCAATGTATGAGGGTTCCAATTTCTCTGCATCCTCAACGACCCTTGTTATTTTCCATTTTTAAAAGTATTGCCACCCTACTGGGTGTGAAGTGGTATCTCATTGTGGTTTTGATTTGCATTTCCCTAATGACCAAAGATGTTGCCTATCTTTTCATGTTCTTGTTAATCATGTAGAATTTTGAACAGTAACATCATGTTTTGAATATGCTAGGGAAGCTGGCTATTAAGAAGATATCTTTGATAACTCCCACTATAATACAAGTAATTATCCCTTAATTTATGTTTCTTAATTTAAGATTTTATACATTAAGTTTATTAAATGATTCTATAGAAAAAGTTATCTTTTTTGGACAAAATTAGGATTTTCTCCACTCCCTAAGTGATGCTCTTTATAAGGTGTTTTCACAGACCATGCCTGAACCTTCCACAGTGTCAAGCAAGTACTCTTAAGGAACTCAGAGAAATGTTTCCATGGTGATAATATCTGTCCTTGTGAAACACTACTGTGTGAGCTGTTTCATGCATTAAAGTCTTGCTTGGAGCTGTCTCTTTGTAAGATTTATTTGCTGATTTGCTTTTTAAACATGGATACATAGTACAGTTTTTAATAATAATGATAATAACAACTAACATTTGTTGAATATTTATTAGGTAACAGGCTCTCTACTAGGCATTTTTATGTACATTATATCCTGTAATCCTAGTAGAATATTAGCTCCTAAGGGTAGATTCTTTTTTTTCTTGTGCATTGTATCTCCACCATCTAACAGAGTATCTGTTACAGAGCAGGTGTTCAACAAATGTCATTGAATGAATAAACAACCCTTTGAGGTAGTTTCTGTGATTACCTTCATTTTGCAAATGAGGAAGCTGAGGCTAAGAAATGTAAAGCAATTTTCCCGAGATCATACAGATGGGCAGTGGTGGAGCCTAAATCAGAACTTGGGCAGCCTACTCCAGTCTATACCAAGTTGCCTTTTAAGCCATAGTATTCAGAACACCACTTTCACCTCTTCCTTCCACATTCTACAGGATGGCCAGGTAGTTTTGTCAAACAAAGAGAAAGCAATAATTCATTTCAGTTCAAGAAAATATTTATTAATGGCCATCTGTGTGCCCAGACATTTGTTGGGTGTAATGTTGAGAACTGGGAATTAAGAAAATGAGTTTCTATTATGGATTTTGACACTAACTTGAACAAGTCATATACTCTTTCTAGATTTTGGATTCCTCATGTGGAAAATGGAAAAGTTAGACTAGATAATCTAAGTATGCTCCTGCAATAAAATATAAGTTTAAGAAACAGCACCAATAAGGCCACAATGAAGTTGTTTGCTGAGGATAGGGGTGGTGGGGAATGTAATTGGTTTATATATATTAATCTTTAATCTAGGAATGAAAAAAAAAAAGGAAAGGCAACAAGGTGGTAAATATATGATGGCAGTGGTAGAGTGTATCATCTAGAAGAGATAATAAAGCAGCTATCCAAGTAGCAAGGAAGCCTCAGCTCACCCTTAATCTTAAGAAATGAGATTTGTTTCTATCCTAACCCTTACCTTTGAGAAGCATAATAGCCTACGGTTATTTAGTATTTTACAGTTTCTCAATGCTTTTCTTTCCTTTGTGCCCTGTAACTTTGCTGAGAAGTAGTTTGGGGATGATAGTTGGGAAAACCAAGGGCCTAGCCAAGCTTATACAGTTGTCTAATGATTCTCAATCTTGGGTGTTTGATACTCCAGGCTGTCATCCTGGGATTTGAAGAAAATGTGAAATTATTATTTTTTAATGATATGAATTTTTCTTTTAAATTCACTTGATTAAAAAAAATATATATGCTTTATGACACTTTTCCCTTTGGTTTCTAAAAGTAGCGGATATTGCCTAATAGAACAGGTAATAATAGGGTACCAAAACTTCCAAAACAATGTGTTAACTTTTTAAGGAAAAAGATCTTATAGACAAAACACCCTTTTAAAGGCTCACTTGTTTTATACTTTAAATTGGGTCGAATGATTATATTACTTCCTCTGCAAAGTTTAGCCGGTAAATGCACTAAACGCTCATCAGATGCCTGGTGTGTACAAAGCACTACGCTGGATGCCTAAGAAATTCAAAGATGACTCTTTCCCTCAATCTTGTAAAAGTTTTGAAACCTTTACAACTAACCACAGCGTATGATGTAATATTATGAGTGCCTGAAGCTAAATCTAAAGTGTTATAGGAAATCAAGAAGATATCCCTTTAAGTTGTAGTGGTTTAGAAAGGCTTCTTGGAAGGGGAGATACTGGAGCCAGGTCTTGAAGGATGCATATATTAAGATGAGAGTGAGAGAGAGAGATGGAGAGAGAGAAATATTAACAGATGGAGGGAATAGTATGAAAATGGGCTCAGGATGAAGAATATTCAGGGTGTATTTGGTAGTTTATGGGAGTGGAGGGAAGTTATAAAAGATGCATAGTGGGAAGTAGTGGGAAGTAGGGAGAAGAAATGAATTAGAAGTTGTGAACAAGTTTGTACACCCTGACAAATACTGTTAGAAAGATTATTCCAACAATTGGTTCTTTGTGTGCCTATCAATGTTTCTTTCCCATTCCTGTCCCACACTAAATAAAACAAAAGAATAAACAGTTAATTCCTTCATTCAGCAAATATTTGTTGAGTACTTGCTCTGTCCCAGGTGTTATGTTAGGAGCATAAGCTATAAAGATAAACTAGACACAGTCCTGCCCTCAAGGAGCTCACAGTCTGGTGGGGAAGACCAACTCTTGGTTAAAAAGGGGGTACATACAAAGTGCTCATTATATTTGAAATGGGGCCACCTTGAAAAAGAATGATCTTGGCTGCCCTGGGCTAATCGCCAGAGCTCTGTTTTTAGCCCTTGGGAGCAACCTCAGGATGTGTGGCATACCAGAAGAACAGCTGCATACTATATTCTGAAAATGATGAAAGTGATGCCTCTGTTTTTCCAGACCCAGAGCAGTGACTCTGAGGAGAGCCAAGCTCTTTCTCTCCTGGCTTGTGCTGGTGGGCACATTGTTGCAAAGATTTTAGAGGGGAAGTTTCACATTTTCCTACCTTTGTCCTAAAGAAAGGCGATATGGAGAAGGAAGGGATAAGGGAGTAATAAACTATAGAGTCCTTTCATCTGTAGTATTTCTTAATGTAGCAAGAGATGGTAATAATAATGATAGATAATATTTATTGAGTGCTTACTTTGTGCCAAGCACTATGATGAGGGCTTTAACATACAGTACCCAATTTAACTCACACAGTTGTCATGAAAACCAGCTACTGTTTTCATCACTCTTTACAGATAAGGAAACTGAGACTTAAAAAGATTAAGTAACTTTCCTATGTCACATAGCTCATAAGTGGATATAATGGAAAGTATATTGGAATGGGCTTCATATTTCATATTTTATAGAGAAAGCTAAAGCCTAGAGAGAAGTGGTTGGTCCGTAGGTGCAGAGCAGAATGACATCAGAGCCAGATTTAGAACTCATGTCTCAATTTTCTGATCCTTAAAACAATTGTAATTCTTTTGTAATAGAAAATTTTAAACATATATATTACTCAGCTTTTTCAGTTACCTATTCATGATCAATGTTATTTCATCTGTACTTCCACTCATCTGCCCTCTACCATATTAATTTGAAGCAAATACTAAACATTATATTATTTCATCTGTAAATATACTAGAATGTTTCTTTAAAAGATGAGTCATTTAAAAAGCATAATCATAATACCATAATCTATATTTAATAATTTAGGTGAACCAAAATTAATAATAATTCCTTAACACCATCAGTTATCTAGTCTGAGTTCACATTTCCAATTGTCTCAGAAGTGTTATAATTTTTTCTTACAGTTTGTTTGCTTGAATCAGGATCCAAATAAGGTCTGCACATTACAGTAGATTGATGTATCTTTTAAGTCTCTTTTAATCTACAGCTTTCCCTCACCTTTTTAATTTTCTTGTAATTTAAATTGTTGAAAAAACTGTCCTATAGAGCTTCCTGCAATTTTTATTTTGTTGATTGTATCCCTGTAGTTTGTGTAGTTTAAGATGTTCCTTTGTCTTCTATATTTCCTATAAATTGGTAGTTGGATCTAGAGGCTTGATCACATTCAGTTTTGTTACATACCTTTTTGCAAAACTATAGATGACATTGTATCATTAGGAAGCACATAATGTCTAGTTATCTCTCTTTTTGTGTTAGGAATCATTGATGCTTAATGCCTAGATACATTAATTTATTGGAGCTTGCAAGGCCTTCCATTTCCAGCAATGATGAGTATCCAGAAGAGAACTTACCCTCTCACTCTGAACAACTAAAAAACCCAACCGGATACGGAAGAGAATAGTTTTCAGACATTGGACAACAGGCATCACAGGACTGTGATCTGTAAAGGAAGGGAAATGACATAATGTCTGGCATCCAGTGAAAAATTACTGGACATGCAAAAGAAACATGATCATACAATCAAAATATAAAATTTAATTTATAGAAACAGAATCCTGAAATGAGAGATCATAGAATTAGTAGACAAGATATTAAAAGAGCTAGTATGAATATGCTTCACTTGTTCAAGAAGTAGAGGAAAATATGAGTATAACAAGGAGAGGAAATGGAAGATATAAAAAAAGACCCAAGTCTAGAGATGAAAAGTACATGCATGGGATTAACAGCAGATTCGACACAGTAGAAGAAAAGGTTAGATACTTGAAGACATAACAATAGAAACTATCCAAAATAAAGCACAGAGAAAAAAGCCTGGAAAAAAAAAAGAAAAGAGTATTAGTGAACTGTGGGACAATATCAAGTGGTCTAACATACATATAATTGGAATTAGAGAAGGGCAGGGACACCAGAAAAATATTTGAAAAAATGATGGCTGAAAAATTGCCAAGCACCTTAAGAGGACTGGAGACCTCTGATTCTGTTGTAATGAAAGACAAGACTGCTTCTCTGCAGATAAAGTGATGGTTTCATGATGAGCAGGCAGAAAGCTATAATTTAGACTAAGCCTTTTAGACTATATGGTGATCTTCTGTATAACATAATGTGTTGTCTTCCTCTTAGGGTCATCCTGGAAAAAGATACTTGTCTTTTGTCTTCCTCTTCTTTCTATTGTTGAATCTCCTATCCACTCTTGAAGGGATTCCTTCCCCTCGTCCACTGAAGACCCCCAAAGTGCCCTTGGTTACCCAAGGAAGGCCTGCACCTGTTTCCTAAGCATCCACCTGGGCTCCAGACTCCATCTATTCATCTGTGCAGCCATCCTAGCCTTCCCTAATGAAATTTTGACCCACTTTTGTCCTGTCAGTCCATCTTTTTATTTTATTTTATTAAAAATTTTTTTCTTTTTTAACCTATTTTATATTGGAGTATAGTTGATTAACAATGTTGTGATAGTTTCAGGTGTACAGCTGAGTGATTCAGTTATACATATAGATGTACCTATTCTTTTTCAAATTCTTTTCCCATTTAAGTTGTTACATAATATTGAGCAGAGTTGCCTGTGCTGTACCGTAGTTTCTTGTTGATTATCCATTTTAAATATAGTAGTGTGTACATGTCAGTCCCAAACTCCCTAACTATCCCTTCTCCCCACTCTTCCCCCCAGTAACCATAAGTTTGTTCTCTAAGTCTGTGAGTCTGTTTCTGTTTTGTAACTAAGTTCATTTGTATCATTTCTTTTTAGATTCTGCTTATAAGTGATATCATGGGATATTTCTCTTTCTCTGACTTAACTTCACTCAGTATGACAATCTCTAGGTCCATTGATGTTGCTGCAAATGGCATTATTTCATTCTTTTTAATGGCAGAGTAATATTCCATTGTATGTATGTACCACATCTTCTTAATCCATCCCTCTGTCAATGGACATTTAGGTTGCTTCCATGTCTTGGCTATTGTAAACAGTGCTGCAATGAACATTGGGGTGCATGTATCCTTTCGGACCATGTTTTTCTCTGGATATATGCCCAGGAGTGGGATTGCAGGATCATATGGTAGCTCTATTTTTAATTTTTTAAGGAACCTTCATACTGTTCTCCATAGTGGCTGTACCAATTTACACTCCCACCAACAGTGTAGGAGGGTTCCCATCTCTCCACACCCTCTCCAGCATTTTATTGTTTGTGGATTTTTTTGATGATGGCCATTTTGACTATTGTGAGGTGGTATCTCATTGTAGTTTTGATTTGCATTTCTCTGATAACTAGCAATGTTGAACATCTATTCATGTGCCTGCTGGCCATCTGTATGTTTTCTTTGGAGAAATGTCTATTTAGGTCTTCTGCTTATTTTTTTTTATAAATTTATTTATTTATTTATTTATTTTTGGCTGTGTTGGGTCTTCGTTTCTGTATGAGGGCTTTCTCTAGTTGCGGCAAGCGGGGGCCACTCTTCATCGCGGTGCGCAGGCCTTTCACTGTCGCGGCCTCTCTTGTTGCAGGTCACAGGCTTCAGACACGCAGGCTCAGTAATTGTGGCTCACGGGCCCAGTTGCTCCGTGGCATGTGGGATCTCCCCAGACCAGGGCTGGAACCCGTGTCCCCTGCATTGGCAGGCAGATTCTCAACCACTGCGCCACCAGGGAAGCCCTTTCTGCTTATTTTTTGATTGGGTTGTTTGTTTTGATGTTAAGCTGCTTGAGCTGTTTGTAAATTTTGGAGACTAATCTCTTGTCGGTCACATCATTTGCAAATATTTTCTCCCAATCTGTGGCTTGTCTTTTCATTTTGTTTATGGTTTCCTTTACTGTGCAAAAGCTTTTGAGTTTAATTAGGTCCCATTTGTTTATTTTTCTCTTTATTTCCATTACTTTGGGAGACGGATTGAAAAAAATATTGCTGCAATTCATGTCAGAGAGTGTTCTGCCTGTGTTTTCCTCTAAGAGTTTTATAGTGTTTGGTCTCACATTTAGGTCTTTAATCCTAATTATTTTTGTGTATGGTGTTAAAGAACGTTCTAATTTCATTTTTTTACACGTAGCTGTCCAGTTTTCCTAGCACCATTTGTTGAAGACTGTCTTTCCACCATTGTATAGTCTGGCCTCTTTTGTTGTAGATTAATTGACCGTAGGTTCATGGGTTTATTTGTGGGCTTTCTATCCTATTCCACTGATCTATATTTCTGTTTTCATGCCAGTACCATACTGTTTTGATGAATATAGCTTTGCAGTATAGTCTGAAGTCAGGGCACCTGATTCCTCCAGCTCCGTTTTTCTTTCTCAAGATTGCTTTTGGCTATTTCGTGTCTCCATACAAATTTGAAGATTTTTTATTCTAGTTCTGTGAAAAATGCCATTGGTAATTTGATAGGGATTGCATTGAATCTGTAGATTGCTTTGGGTATTATAGTCATTTTCACAATACCGATTCTTCCCATCCAAGAACATGGTATATCTCTCCATCTGTTTGTGTCATCTTTGATTTCTTTCATCAGTGTCTTATAGTTTTCAGAGTACAGGTCTTTTGTCTCCTTAGGTAAATTTATTCCTAGGTATTTTATTCTTTTTGTTGCAGTGGTGAATGGGATTGTTTCCTTAATTTCTCTTTCTGCCCTTTCATTGTTAGTGTATAGGAATGAAAGAGATTTCTTTGAATTAATTTTGTAACCTGCAACTTTATCAGATTCATTGGTGAGCTCTAGTAGTTTTCTGGTAGCATCTTTAGGATTTTCTATGTATAGCATCATGTCATCTGCAAACAGTGACAGTTTAACTTCTTCTTTTCCAATTTGTATTTCTTTTATTTCTTTTTCTTCTCTGATTGTCATAGCTAGGACTTCCAAAACTACGTTGAATAAAAGTGGTGAGGGTGGACATCCTTGTCTTGTTCCTGGTTCTAAAGGAAATGCTTTCAGCTTGTCACTGTTGAGTATGATGTTAACTGTAGGTCTGTCATATATGGCCTTTATTATGTTGAGGTATGTTCCCTCTATGCCCACTTTCTGGAGAGTTTTTATCATAAATGGGTGCTGAATTTTGTCATAAGCTTTTTCTGCATCTATTGAGATGATCATATGGTTTTTATTCTTCAGTTTGTTGATGTGGTGTATCACACTGATTGATTTGCGGATATTGAAAAATCCTTGTATTCCTGGGATAAATCCCACTTGACCATGGTGTATGATCCTTTTAATGTATTGTTGGATTAAGATTGCCAGTATTTTGTTGAGGATTTTTGTGTCTATGTTCATCAGTGATATTTACCTATAATTTTCTTTTTTTTGTGGTATCTTTGTCTGGTTTGGGTATTAGGGTGATGGTGGCCTCATAGAATGAGTTTGAAAGTTTTCCTTCCTCTGCCATTTTTTGGAACAGTTTCAGAAGGATAGGTGTTAGCTCTTATGTAAATGTTTGATAGAATTCGCCTGTGAAGCCATCATGTCCTGGACTTTTGTTTGTTTGAAGATTTTTAATCACAGTTTCAGTTTCAGTGCTTGTGATTGGTCTGTTCATATTTTCTATTTCTTCCTGGTTCAGTCTTGGGAGATTGTACCTTTCTAAGAATTTGTCCATTTCTTCCAGATTGCCCATTTTATTGGCATATAGTTGTTTGTAGTAGTCTCTTATGATCCTTTGTATTTCTGTGGTGTCAGTTGTCACTTCTCCTTTTTCATTTCTAATTTTATTGATTTGAGTCTTCTCCCTTTTTTTCTTGATGAGTCTGGCTAAAAGTTTATCAATTTTGTTTATCTTTTCAAAGAACCAGCTTTTAGTTTCATTGATCTTTGCCCTTGTTTTCTTTGTCTCTATTTCATTTATTTCTGCTCTGATTTTTATGAGTTCTTTCCTTCTACTAACTTTAGGTTTTGTTTGTTCTTCTTTCTCTAGTTGCTTTAGGTGTAAGATTAGGTTGTTTGAGATTTTTCTTGTTTCCTGAGGTAAGACTGTATCGCTATAAAATTTCCTGTTAGAACTGCTTTTGCTGCATCCCATAGGTTTTGGATTGTTGGGCTTTCATTTTCATTTGTCTCTAGGTTTTTTTTAAAAAAATATTTATTTATTTATTTATTTATTTGCGCCAGGTCTTAGTTGTGGCAGGCTGGCTCCTTAGTTATGGCTTGCTGGCTCCTTAGTTGTGGCTCGCTGGCTTCTTAGTTGCAGCATGTGGGCTCCTTATTTGTGGCATGCGAATTCTTAGTTGCAGCATGCATGTGGGATCTAGTTCCCTGACCAGGGATCAAACCCAGGCCCTCTGCATGGGGAGCGTGGAGTCTTATCCACTGCGCCACCAGGGAAGTCCCTGTATCTAGGTATTTTTTGATTCCCTCTTTGATTTCTTAAGTGATCCATTGGTTGTTTGGTAGCATATTGTTTAGCCTCCATGTGTTTGTGTTTTTTACCATTTTTTTCTTGTAGTTTATTTCTAATCTTATAGTGTTGTGGTTGGAAAAGATTATTAATATGATTTCAATTTTCTTAAATTTACAGAAGTTCGCTTTGTGGCCCAGCATGTGGTCAGTCCTGGAGAATATTCCATGTGCATTTGAGAAGAATGTGTATTCTTCTGCTTTTGGATGACATACTCTATAAATATCAATTAAGTCCATCTGCTTTAATGTGTCATTTCAGGCCTGTGTTTCCTTATTGATTTTCTATCTGGATGATCTGTCCATTCATGAAAGTGAGGTGTTAAAGTCCCCACTATTATTGTGTTACTGTTGATTTCTCCCTTTATGGCTGTTAGTATTTGTCTTATATATTGAGGTGCTCCTACGTTGGGTACATAGATATTTACAATTGTTATATCTTCTTCTTGGATTGATCCCTTGATCATTATGTAGTTTCCTTCTTTGTGTAACAGTCTTTATTTTAAAGTCTATTTTGTCTGATATGAGTATTGCTACTCCAGCTTTCTTTTGATTTCCATTTGCATGGAATACCTTCTTCCATCCCCTCACTTCCAGTCTGTATGTGTCCCTAGGTCTGAACTGGGTCTCTTGTAGGCAGCATATATACAGGTCTTGTTTTTGTATCCATTCAGCCAGTCTGTGTCTTTTGGTTGGAGCATTTAATCCATTTACATTTAAGGTAATTATTGATGTGAATGTTCCTATTGCCATTTTCTTAATTGTTTGGGGTTTGTTTTGATAGGTCTTTTTCTTCTCTTCCTCTTTTGTTGTCTTCTCTTGTGGTTTGATGACCATCTTTAGTGTTGAGGTTGGCATGCTTTTTCTTTTTTGTGTGTGTATCTATTGTAGTTTTTGGGTTTGCTGTTCCCATGAGGTTTTGATATAGCAGTCTATATGTGTACAAGATTGTTTTAAGTTGCTGGTCTCTTCGCCACATAGAGGAGTTCCTTTAGCATTTGTTGCAAAGCTGGTCTGGTGGTGCTGAATTCTCTTAGCTTTTGCTTGTCTGTAAAGCTTTTGATTTCTCCAGCAAATCTGAATGAGAGCCTTGCTGGGTAGAGTATTCTTGGTTCTAGGTTCTTCCCTTTCATCACTTTAAATATATCATGCCACTTCCTTATGGCCTGCAGAGTTTCTGCTGAGAAGTCAGCTGATAACCTTATGGGAGTTCCCTTGTATATTATTTGTCATTTTTCCTTTGTTGCTTTTAATATTTTTTCTTTGTCTTTAATTTTTTGTCAGTTTGATTACTGTGTGTCTTGGCGCGTTCCTCCTTGGGTTTATCCTGCCTGGGACTCTCTGCACTTCCTGGACTTGAGTGGCTGTTTCCTTTCCCATTTTAGGGAAGTTTTCAGCCATTATCTCTTCAGATATTTTCTCAGGTCCTTTCTCTCTCTATGCTCCTTCTGGGACCCCTATACTGCGAATGTTGGTGTGTTTAATGTTGTCCCAGAGGTCTCTTAGGCTGTCTTCATTTCTTTTCATTCTTTTTTCTTAATTCTATTCTGTGGCAGTGATTTCCACCATTCTGTCTTCCACGTCACTTATCCGTTCTTCTGCCTCAGTTATTCTGCTATTGATTCCTTCTAGTGTAGTTTTCATTTCAGTTATTGTATTGTTCATCTCTGTTTGTTTGTTCTTTAGTTCTTCTAGGTCTTTGTTGAATATTTCTTGCAACTTCCTGACACCTGCCTCCATTCCTTCTCTGAGATCCTGGATCATCTTCACTATCATTATTCTGAATTCTTTTTCTGGAAGATTGCCTATCTCCACTTCAATTAGTTGTTTTTCTGGGGTTTTATCTTGTTCCTTCATCTGGGACACAGTCCTTTGCTGTTTCATTTTGTTTGACTCTCTGTGATTGTGGTTTTTGTTCCACAGCCTTCAGGATTTTATTTCTTCTTGCTTCTGCTGTTTGTACTGTGGTGGATGATGCTGTCAGCCCATCTTAAGGCTAATGCTTGCTATTCAATATAGTGGGTTCCAGTGGTTTAGTGTACAACATTAATAGGTTAATATTCACATTTAAAAGGCCATTCGGAAGTATGCTTTAAATCCTACTTATTGGGGACTTCCCTGGTGGCGCAGTGGTTAAGACTCTGAGCTGCCAATGCAGGGGGCCCAGGTTCAATCCCTGGTCAGGGAACTAGATCCCACATGCATTCCGCAACCAAGAGTTTGCATGCCACAACTAAGGATCCTGTGTGCTGCAACTAAGGAGCCCTCAAGCTGCAACCAAGGAGCCCGCAAGCCGCAACTAAGGAGCCCGCCTGCTGCAACTAAGACCTGGTGCAACCAAATAAATAAATAAATACTAAAAATAATAAATCCTACTTATTTAAGATCCAGTTCAAATATTATCTTATTTATTCAACAGTAATTTCTCTAGTGGTACCATGAGTCATGTATTGTGCTTAGGTGCTAGTGCATAATGAATAAGACTCAGTTGCTGTCCTCTGGAGCCTCACAGACGTGAAAGACAGACATAAACAAATACAAGTTGATATCACATAAACACAGGTAGGTATGAACAAAGGTTCTGAACTCAGTGAGGGACAGCTAGCAGAACCTGGGCACTCAAGAAAATAGACTTTTGTGATGGCTCTCAAAGAGAAATAGGGGTAAAACAGTCTGAGAATATGAAGAGAATCTCAGGCAAAGAAAACAAGATCAAAGGCACAGAGATAGCTAACAGTATTGATTGCTATTTACTATGTTTTTACTGTGTATCTAGCACAAAGCTAGGTGCTTTGCATACATGATATCAGTTGACTCTTACAAAAACCTTTTAAAATGAGTATTACTGTAATCTCCACTTTGCAGATCAGGAAACTGAGGCTTGGGGAAGTTCCAGCCTTGCCCAAGGTTGTATAATGTGTCAGAGCTGGGATTAGAACCAAGATCTATCTGATTCCAAAGCCTAAACTCTTAATCCTTAAATTACTGAAGAAAATTTATGTTCGGAATATGGTAGGGTAAGAACAAAGTAGTAGCTGGAGAGAAGGCAGAGAAGGTTTGTAAAGGCCAGACTGCAAAGTGTTTTGTGTTCTGTATCTGTGAAATCATTCTTTATCCACTTATTGCCCCCAATCCCCTAACACCCAAACCAGAAGGAATCTTATTTTTCCCTCCTAACCCCCAAGTACTTAATATATATATCTCACATGCATTTGTAATTATGTTCTTTCCTTATTTCCCTCTGTTCACCACTAGGCAACAAAATCTCAATCAAAGGGATTATAACAGTGCCCTACTCATTTGGTGAATGTGCTCTACTCACTTAGGGAATGACTGAATGAATGAACCAAAAGGAATGCCTATGGTGGTGGAAGGTTTAGGCACTGGGCTTTGTAATTCCATATCAAAGAAGTTATGGTTGCCTTGGAGTAATTGGACACTCAGATTAATTTTAGGCCATTCCTATATGCCCGTTGGTAAATCATGTAACCCCAGCATTGCCCCTTGTGTTTCAGTGAGTGTGACATCATTATGAGACAAGCCAATTGGGCTTCCCATGAAAATTTATAAGAAGATTTTGGCTGAGCCACAAATCTTATGAGCTCTAACCCAGGGACACAGCAGTGCTCCCAGTAGTTCTTGCTGATTTCTGGATGTTGTGGCTCCCTTGCCTGGGATCTGTTTGGTGTTCAGCATTTAGCTATAAGTCTTGAGCCCCAATGTATAGGCTGGGGTTGGGGAGCAGAGGGAGGGAGGCCAGCTGGAGTGGCTAGAGATGTTAACCAAGAATGTGCAAACCAGGAAGGAAGGCAGGAATCCAAGCTTATTTGGATGTCTTTTTCTATAGACATGCAGCCTGACTGTAGCCTGTGACCAGTTGTGTCTGCACAAGAAATTGAGCTTTCCTTTTCCCAAGCTTCCCTCTCTCAAATTCCTAGGCCTAGAGCATACCTGAACCTGTTTCATCCCCACTCCTACATAGTAATGAATGAACTGTCTCATTTAGAGTCAGGATGTGTGTTCAAGTCCTGACTGCCGGTTACCGTGACGGTAGGTAAATCACATAGTCTGTCTGGTAAAATGGCATTATAACTCCTTCCTGCCACTCAACATAGTTGGTGGGAGAATGAAACGAGATCATAGGGTTGAAAGTGTTTTGTGAGTAATCAAGCTCTGTGTAATTGTAAGGGAGAAAGAAGATGTGGTTTCTTGAGGGTATTTTAGACTGGGGGGGACCCAGATTGAGTAAACCCTTCCTTCTAAGCTGTCCAATGTGCCACAAGGTGGCAGCAGGAGCCTATCTTTGCTCCTGTCTTTAGCACAGGGAAAATCATATGAAAGGGATTTGATGCTGCTTTGCTCTTTTCTGCAAAGTTGAAGAAGATTTATTCCTTTACCAACTGCCTACATTCCTCCACCAAATCCTTCAAGTCCATGTTAAATAGTTTCTCAAAGGACTCACATTCTGTTTTTTTTTTGGCAGTGCCATGCGGCTTGCAGGCGACCAGGGATAGAACCTGTGCCTCCTGTAGTGGAAGCGCAGAGTCCTAACCACTGGACCACCAGGGAATTCCCAGGACTTGCTTTTTTTTTTTTTTTTTTAAGAGCATGAATTATTATTTTATTGTACACTTTATAAAAAGTCCAAACACACACATACGACCCCCCTCGATTAGGGAGGGGGTCGCATCTTTCTTAATGTAGATCTGGCCACCTTCTAAATTAGGCCTTATTACTTGTTCTTATACCCTTAAGATGCTTCTCTCCCCTACTACAAAAATAGGGCTGAAAAGGGTGTATACAAAGATATGAGATTTTTCTTGCTCTTGTTATAGTACAAACAACTCAAGGTGATTAAAGAACCAGGAGAGTAAGAAAGGGAAAATTACCTAATGAAGAGATGTAATGTCTCTTACCTGTAACAAGTGGCTGACTTATCTGTTATAATCGGCACCTACCTTAAAGTAACCGGTTTGTAGGGGCATGGGTACATGGAACAGTGAGGCAGCATGTGCCAGGCCACTCCTTACACAGGCTCCAGAAGGCATGAGATTCCCGCACCCTTTCTTAATTACGAAAGACAAATTAGAGGAGAACCCAGTACTTAGGTTCTACCCACTCTGAGGTATTAAATGCATAAACATTAGTTGTGTCCAAGTAGCATGCAGTAGAAATATTTTTAAACCAACATGGGTAAGTGTTAAGATCTTTAGAAATCAAAATATTTATTCACATAATTTTAAATTAAAGTCAAAGGCAATAAATCTTCCGTGGTAATGATCTGAGTGCAAGTGATGCTGGCTTTCTTCACACTCACATCCTTTGTTCAGTTGTTCTTGAACATGTCGATGCAACTTTGCAGGAGGGAGACGTTCTGGCATGCTTTATTTCCAGTTCAGACATTTCAATCAGATTCTTCCTAAATGCTGCCACTCTCTTTTGTTTGAAATTGATTAGCTCTTCCTTTTGCAGATTCAGAAAGCTGTTCAAATTTCTGGCAGCATTCCTGCTGGTGTGCCTCAGCCAGCTTGACGTCTTTGCTTTTTAACCAGGCCTTATCCAGCGCCTGGTTTGAATTCTCATAGTTGATGAGGGCTTCGGTGCGTCTGTATAAGAGATCCTTAGCAGCCTCTATGTTGAGCATGTAGTATCGGAGGAGCTCTGTCAGCTTTAAGTCTTCGTCTGAGGAGACTCGACTCTCTACTTTCCTAAGTTTTTCAGATAGCTCAGCCGCCTTCAGTAGGTACTTTTTGATGACCGTGGGCTCTTCTAAAGCCAGGCTATGCAAGCAGGCTGCGCTGTGGATGTAACCGTCTGCTACATTTTTATGAGTGCTGGTCATTCTGTCAGCCTTTGCAAAGGAACCCTTGATCCTATCATAATAGTTACTGAGGAAATGCTTCTCTTGTTCAGAGAAGTCATCTACCTCCATAACTCCTGAAAAAAGGACTTCATCAGTGCTTTCACCACACTTTTGAAAAAGCCACCAAACATCTCTTTGGTATTTTTCCGCCTAAGGCTTAGATCTTGATCATATTCCAGGAAAATGTGAAAGTTGTGATCTTTACTGAGAACAGGGTAAGAGGAGAGCTGCTGAAGAGAGACGTCATGGGAAGACACAGTCTTCTTGAAGACCACGAGATACTCAGCTTCCAGCTCTTGCTTCATCTTGGCAAATTCTTCTTTGGTCATAAACCCTTCACCCTCTCCCAGTTTCTGCATCTTCTCTCAAGGGCCATTGAAGTCAGGCTTTGCAGGTGCGGGCGGAATAATAAGCCCAGCGTAGTCTGTAGTTTCAATAAGAGTGTCATGTAGCCACACAAAATCTTCATGTTGCCTTGTAACAGAAAACTCTGGGCTCTGAAACGTGGGCAGCGTGGTCTTGGTGTGCACTGTAAATTTGACTTTATCTCTCTCACTGAGTGCATAAGGTATGTCAATCTGAAGCAAGGGATCAACATTCAGGTCCACTGATACAGATCTCAGCTTGCTGTGGTCCTCCTCCTGCTGCTGCAGCAACTTGGGAACTGTGGCCATGGCGACGCGGGCCTCGAGCTGAAGCCGCTGACTGCAGGCTGCCACGGGGACGCGGTGCCCCTGACACTCTCCCAGCGAGGCGCGTCTCAAGAAAGCCCGACTTGCATTCTTAAATCAGAATCCCAGGGCACTTTCCTTCCCTGTTGAAGTTAAACCAGCCCTGGTGGGTTTCAGTTAATGGTTGCAAATCTGTTTCTGTTAATGGTTGCAAATCTGGGCTTTGGACTTTCATACAATTGTTCCCCCCTGGGATTGCACTGCTATAGACTCCAAACTCACGTTAATTTTCGTCCTTGAATAAGAGCTCTAGTGGACCTGGAAAACCATCTAATCCAATGCCTCATCTTGCAGAAGAGGAAACTGAGACACAGAGAAGGGAAACAGTTTGTCCAAGATGAAGCAATCAGCTTATTCAAGAGTTAGGACTTAAATCCCAGTTTCTTCCTGTGGGTTCAGTCTCTTTATAAATGTGAGTATTTTCCAGGTGTTTTGAGAGGCTTGAAGCAGCTTTTGTTTCTCCAAGTGGTGAGAATTTTGAGGACTTTCTGAGGCAGAGGGAAATATGAGACATTTCTGTAGCAACCGTTTGAAAAATCTTTTGAAGAAGAGTTGCTGTAAGCACCTGTTTAGGAATCCCCAAGTATCTGAAAGGTAAGCCTTAGAAACTCTCAGGTACGCATTCTCAAAGGACTACAACACATAATGCCTCGGGAGAAAGAAAGAATCATTTTAAAGGACACATTTCAGTATATGGGCTTTCATGTTGGGCTTGCCTTCCCAATTATATTCTTCTCAGAGGCACATGTTAAAATGAGACCATCCGCAGTATCCCATGGCTTGTGGAAAAAGAAGGCAAGGATGAGGGAAGCCAGCCTTAAACATTTTTTATCTATATAGGGCATTCTCTGTACACAGAAAATCCACATAAAGTTGGCAGAGTGGTAGAATAAAAGAATGTGGATTGAGAGTCTAACAGATACTGGTTCAAAGCCTGCCTCAGTTACTTACCTTTATAGACAATTTTCTTTCCATCTCTGTTTTCTTTTCATTTTTTAAAAATATTTATTTGACTATGCTGGGTCTTAGTTGCAGCACTTGGGATCTTTGTTGCCGTGTGCAGGATCTTCCTTGTGGCATATGGGATCTTTAGTTGCAGCATGTGGGATCTTCATTGTGGCATGTGGGATCTTTTTGTTGTGGCATGGGGGATCTTTAGTTGTGGCATACAGTATCTTTAGTTGCAGCATGCAAACTCTTAGTTGCAGCATGTGGGATCTATTTCCCTGACCAGGGATTGAACCCAGGCCCCCTGCATTGGGAGTGCAGAGTCTTAGCCACTGTACCACCAGGGAAGTCCCTAAGTCTCAGTTTTCTTAACTATAAAGTGGATAGAATAATATCTACCTTATTAGCTATGTAACCTTGGACAAGTTCTTTAACCTCTGTGTACGTCAATTATATTGTCTGTAAAATGAGGAAAATAGTAAAATGAAAAGCCCTACTTCATAGGTTTTATAATGATTAATAAATTATTATCTACAGCCATGCATGGCACATAATCAGCAGTTGGAAATTATTAGCTATAATTGTCATTGTTATTAATACTACCACCATACAGGGTTGTTGTGGTGATTAAATTAAATGAGACAGTGTATGTAAAGTTTTTTAAAGAGAACAGGCACTCAATAAAATGGTATTTGTTTTTATTTATATGTAATTAATAACCACAGTAGTGTAAATAGTATTCACAGTAAATGAACCTGCTTACTTATGTTCTAGGTACAGGAGTATTGTTTTGTCATTTGTTTTATGTTTATTTCCTCTGTATTATTTGAGGATAATTCTTGGCTTTTCGAATTATAGATTCATCTTCTTTTGGTAATCTAAAAGCAATGATAATGATTAACATTTATTGAGCCCTTACTACATGCCAGACCCTGTTCTTTATGTACATTGTCTCAGAAGGATTCAGTAACTTGTTTATGTCTATATAGATAGCAAGTGATAGAACTGGGATTTGAACTCAGGCAATCTGATTTCAGAGTCTTGCTTTCTTGACTTTTACTATTCTGCCTGCCTTAAAAAATGTTTACCATTGGGGGCTTCCATTTCTTAGCAGTAGAATTATAATATCCTAGAGCCAAAAGGTATTTAAGAATTTGTCATGGGTTTATAGTATACATCAGGCATAATAAAAATGTTCGCAACTTTTGACCTGACAGATCCACTTTTAGGAATCTATCCTAAGGAAATAATCCAAAACACAGTCAAAGTTTTATCACAGTGTCATTTGATCACAGTGTCATTTCTTATATAATGTAATGTAATATCATATCATATATCATATAATACTTTAAAGCGATCTAAACATCTAGCCTCAGAAATGATCAGTAAAATATTGTGTATCTACTTGATGAATGCGGCTCTTAGTAATTGTAAACAGTGATGCTGTTTGGAACTTTGTAAGAAAACAGATGCTGAATGTGAACTCATGAGAAGGTAAATAATAAGTATTTTCTTTTTCCTTCTTGTATACCAATTTTTAATTTCCTTGCTCTGGCAAGGTTAATAGGACAAAGGGATTCTCAATTCTGTTATATATTAGGATTTGAGAAATTTGGGTAATTTCTAAAGGTTGAATCTTCTCTAGCTGATAGAAATTCTCTAGGTTATCTTTTCTTTACTTAGCAAGTAGATCTGGCCCCATGCTAGACACTCAGGGAGAGTCAAGAGATGAAAAGGCCTGAATCTGCTGGTGAGGTGCGCACAGTTTTGTTAGGGACAGGCTGGCAGCCTGGAAGCAGAGTACTATGTGTAGAAATAGAGAAGGGGTGGGCAGCAGGAATAGATGACTTTGTGTGCAGGCACTGAGGGGCCCCAAGGACTGGAGGCACAATGTGAGTCAGGTCTGCTGAGAAAAGGCTTTTTAGGGGAGGTGAACCTTGAACTAGACCTTGAAGGAAATTATGGATCAAAACTGGTTGCTTTTTATGTGGTACATATATACAGTGGAATATTACTCAGCCATAAAATCTTATTTACAAAACAGAAATAGAGACACAGATGTAGAGAACAAACGTATGGACACCAAGAGGGGGAAGGGGGCGGTGGGACGAATTGGGAGATTGGGATTGACATATATACACTATTGATACTATGTATAAAATAGATAACTAATGAGAACCTACTGTATAGCTCAGGGAACTCTACTCAGTGCTCTGTGGTGACCTAAATGGGAAGTAAATCCAAAAAAGAGGGGATATATAGCTGATTCACTTTGCTGTACAGTAGAAACTAATACAACATTGTAAAGCAACTATACTCCAATAAAAATTTTAAAAAAACAATAAAAACTAATTATTAAAAAAAACTGGTTGCTTTTCAGAACAGAAGACGAGCACCATGGGGCAAAGGCCCAGAGACTGCAGTGACCATATGTTGTGGACAAAATAAATGTCTGTTTTAATTGGAATGGAAGGGCCACCTTGGGAAGATCAAGGGGTGAGTTTAGCTTTCCTTTTTAAAAATACAAGATCATTTAAGCACACATAGTGGCTGATCATCTTGTTCTGGGCTTTCAATATCCCAGACTCAAGGATATTGAATTTTATTTTCAGTTATCTTTTTAAAATTAATTAATTAATTAATTAATTAATTAATTAATTAATTAATTAATTTTTGGCTGCGTTGGGTCTTTGTTGCTGCACACGGGCTTTCTCTAGATGCGGCGCGCAGGCTTCTCATTGCGGTGGCTTCTCTTTTTGCAGAGCATGGGCTCTAGGCATGAGGGCTTCAGTAGTTGTGGTGCACGGGCTCAGTAGTTGTGGCTCGCGGGCTCTAGAGCGCAGGCTCAGTAGTTGTGGTGCACAGAATTCATTGCTCTGCAGCATGTGGAATCTTCCCGGACCAGGGCTCGAACCCGTGTCCCCTGCATTGGCAGGCAGACTCTCAGCCACTGCACCACCAGGGAAGCCCTCTTCAGTTTTTTTGCCCATTTAAAAAAATTGGGTTGTTTGTTCTCTTGTTATTGAATTTTGAGAGTTCTTTATATACTTTGGCCAGAAAGTCTTATATCAGATATGTGCTTTGCAAATATTTTCTCCCAGTTTGGCTTGTCTTTTCATTCTCTTACCAGTGCCTTTCAAGAACAGAAGTTTTAAATTTTGATGAAGTCTAGCTTATCAATTTGTTCTCTAAAGGAACATGTTTTTGGTGTTGTATCTAAGAAATCTTTGTCTAACCCAAGTTCTTAATTGTTTCCCCTATGTTTTCTTCTATAAGTTTTATAACTTTAAGTTTTATATTTAGGTCTGTGATCAATTTGACTTTTTATATGGAATGAGGTATTGAATAACTGTTCTTTTTTTTGCATATGAATATCCAGTTGTTCCAGCCATTTGTTGAAAAATACTTTATGCACAATATAACTTTTCAGATTAGAAAAATCTGTGTTAACCAAGATCGTTCCATTTTACAGATAAGAAAACAGGCTTAGAGAAGTGACTTGCCCAAGGCCACATAGCCAATTAGAGTAGATATAGGCCTAAAACCCAAGTCTTCTGATTCCTAGTCCATTAGATTGTTTACTATGTTGTCTTTTTACTTTACCCTTTCAAGTATGCTATTCTTGAGTATTACCATTATGCCTACTTTTTAGAAGAGAGAACTGAGGCCTAAGGGAGGACTGTCACTTCAGAGACCACATGTGAAGGCTCTCCCTTCCCAGACCCCATCCTCTTATTATTCTCCCCTCGCTCACTCTGCTTCTGTCTTCCTGCTGTTCCTTGAATCCACCAGACATACTCCTGCCTTAGGGCCCTTGTAACTTGTTCTACCCTCTCCCTAGACTCTCTTCCCTCAGCTGTCTGCATGTCTTACTTCCTTACTTCTTTCAGGTCTTTTCTCAAATGTCACCTCAGTGAAACCTTCCCAAACCACATGTTTAAAATTGCAAGCCCTTCCTGCAACATCCTGTGTCTCCCTTCCCTGCAGTATTCTGTAGTCAGGTTATGAAGCCAGGTCCCATGGGGTGACAAGAGATTTCTTGTCAGAGTGATACCAAGGCCATGGCTGAGTGAAGGTGGAAAGTTTCCTTCTATATGATGAGGGTTGAGGAAGGATGCTGAGAGCAGTGTGAAATTGTCTGCTTTTGTTCTCCTATCATCTTTAGGAAGTTAGATTCCTCCATAGATTTTTTTTTTTTTTCCTCCATAGATTTTTAACCCAACTCTCTGATCTGTGGGCTGGTTCTGACTCAGGTAAATTTATAGAAGAGTGACCTCCTCCGGGCTTATGTAGGTGTCAGAAATTTTAATATTTCTACTATTTTCAGTCCCTACTTGTGCCAGGCACCATGCATATATTATCTTGAATCCTCACAGCAGTCCTATAAGACAGGAATTATTCTCTGTCTTATGTATTATATTTAACTCTAGGGTCAGAGATGTTAAAGAAGCTTGCCTCATTTCACACAGCTGGTAAGTGGTAGGGTCAGGATTCAAACCCAGGGCTGGATGGCTCAAAACTTGAGCTTTTTCCACTATACTTTGATAATGTATTTCCACTTTCCTTTCCATCCCTCCTGACCTGGGAACAATATCATCAGTTAACTTCTGAAACATGGGGGTGAATATTCCAATGTGATCTCTATATCTCTTCCAGAAAGGAAGGCAGCAGGAGTCCCTTTCTATGGATGGCAGAACTGAGGCACAGAGGGGTTAACTGACATGCTCAGGGCTACAAAATAAGTCCTTGGAGGAGCTGGGATAAGAGTCCCAGGACTCCTGGCTTCCAGGGGCATTATTTGACAGTCCATGTCCTACCAACATCAGAGACACTTTTATTGTAGGTCTGAATGAATGAGCAAGTAGCTGCTCCTTGTGGCCTCTCAGGAGGATGAGTGAACATCTGATATCTGTGAGCTGTTTCCCACCAGTTGCTCTGTGGAGGAATTGAAGTCCCTCCACACAATACTGTAGGTTTAGGTTCCACTGAATCATTGACTTATGAGCCATATCCCAGACTCATTCTAACAAGCTAGATATCCAACATTTTTATTAGGCTCCAAAATTAGATTTAACATCTGTTTCTGAGAGCTCCTGGCTCTTCCAGAAGCAGCTGAAATCCTGGTTTTGTACTTTCTTTCTCAATTCCCTGGAATCAGAGAGAGAGAGAGAGAGTATTTTTTAGAAGACATATGAGTATGGAGGGGCTTTGCCTGAAAACTTGCATGAAATGTTCCATGGCTATGGCAGGCATGATTAGCTTGTACCTGTCTCTCTCTAGGAGCCTGTGATGCTACTGCTGAAGTTCCTCATCAGTTTGATATGCTGAGAGCATGCTTATTCTGTGTAGTAAGGTGCATGGGCACCATTCAGACACCCATTCCCCTGGAAAATTTTCATCTGAACACTGGCAGGGCCTAATGGTATAGGAGACAGAGCTGCTGGTCAGTGCCAGTCAGGAATGCCAGGCTTCAGCTACAGCTTTGCAAATTTTCCAATCTGTATAGTCTTTTTGTCAGTGATCATGTACCCTCTCTCCCTCTCAGTTTCTTGGGGGAGCTGGGGAATTAGATTCTGATGAAAAGGCATAGTCCCACTCTGCCTCTTTCTAAACTCTTAACCATGTTGTAATTGTCTGGCTTACAGTGCATTCCTCAAGAATAGGGACCCAGGGCTTCCCTGATGGCTCAGTGGTTAAGAATCCACTTGCCAATGCAGGGGACACGGGTTCGAGCCCTGACCTGGGAAGATCCCACATGCCGTGGAGCAGTTAAGCCCGTGCACCACAACTACTGAGCCTGTGCTCTAGAGCCCATGAACCACAACTGCTGAGCCCTCGTGCCACAACTACTGAAGCCCATGCGCCTAGAGCCCGTGCTCTGCAACAAGAGAAGCCACCGCAATGAGAAGCCTGCAGACCGCAACAAAGATTAGCCCCAGCCCGCTGCAACTAGAGAAAGCCCGCGTGCAGCAATGAAGACCCCATGCAGCCAAAAATAAATAAATAAATAAATTTATAATTAAAAAAAAAAGTTTTTACCTTTTCTCACCCATTTGAAAAAATTATACAAATAATGTATGTTCCTAGTAGAATATTAGAAAATACAGATAAGCAAATAGGCCAAAAGAAAGAGAGAGGGGGACTTACCCTGGTGACACAGTGGTTAAGAATCTGCCTGCCAATGCAGGGGACACGGGTTCCAGCCCTGGTCCGGGAAGATCCCACATGCCGTGGAGCAACTAAGCCCGTGCGCCACAACTACTGAGCCCACGTGCCTAGAGCCCACGAGCCACAGCAAGAGAAGCCACCATAGTGAGAAGCCCGTGCACCGCACCGCAATGAAGAGTAGCCCCCACTTGCCACAACTAGAGAAAGCCTGCGCACAGCAACGAAGACCCAACGCAGCCTAAATAAATAAATTTATTAAAAAAAAAAAGAAAGGAAAGAAAGAGAGAGGAAGGGAGGTTAGAAGGCAAGATGGAACAAGGAAGAAAGAAGTAAAGATAGGTCACGCAAAAGTCCTATCAGCCGGGGATAAACATGCACACCCATATACACATTAAAATATTTGTCTTTGTTTTTGAATTGAGAAACTTTGCAGGGAATAGAAAGGTGTAAAACTTGAATCCTCAGGATACAATTGTCTGGTGACAGTGTCTAGAAGTCAGGGACTCCTACTGCTGTAAAAAAGCAGAGGGCATCTTCTGGGATCCTGGGATGAGGAAGACTGCCTCCAAATCAGTAACACAGTAACTGTTGCTTTTGGGTGGAGAAGAAGAATTTGGCTCACTGAAAAAGACAAAGTTCTGCCCTGCCTTGGCCTTTTATAGAGAGTCTGATTTTTCTTCTAGTAGAGTCATAATGAGTCCCAATCTCCTAGAGGCTGGTTGCCCTGGAAGACTGGCCTTTCATTTCTAAAAGCTGTTTGCTCGAAGAACTTTGCCAACTTCGTTAAGTGGAAGTTAGTAGGGCATTTTCTTCCACTCTCAGGACCTGCCCAGTTAGCTGACTTTTACTGGCACAACTTGTATCTGCAAATAACATGTGAGCCATAAAAATCCACCTTACCCTTGAGGTTCCCCTAGAACCAAGGTGTTTCTGTTTGTTCTCTGGCTCATGCAGATTTCCTGAGCCTTGGCTCTTATATTTCAGATAGAAGTTTGACATTCTGTTTCTTTAAGTACTGAGTTCAGGGAGTACAGGCGCCACTTACTATTCAGATCCACACACCACTTCCAAGCAAAGATTTGTTATCGCTAGACTTATTCTACATCTACAGTTTGCAAATATTGATTGAACTCCAACTTTGTGCCAGATGCTATGCTTGGCGCTGGAACCTCTGCAGTGAATAAGACCCAGTCTCTGCCTTCAAGGAGTTCATGTCTTGTGGATGTAAACAGGCCTTCATCGTTATGCATGGTAGCTATCTATACACGGGGTACTACGAGAGCAGGGGGATCGTAACAGCCCTGGGAGATTAGAGAAGATTTTTTTTTTTTTTTAAGTTTGCAAATTCTTTATATTTCCAGCTGTTGAGACAATATTTTTGAGAGTTGAGGTTACCTCTAGCGGCGAAACCAGAGCCAGCTATTAAGCAGCCAGAAAGCTACAGTAATTGAATACATGACCATTTCTCTTTTAGCACGTTCTTTGTTCTCCTCTTCCAGAAGTTGTAGACGTCTATTTAGTTTGATTATCTGTCGTCTTAATGAAGCTGCGTCTACAACAGTCATGTCATCTGAGGTTCCTTCAATCGTTGTATCTATATTTGAAATGCCATACCTGGCGTTGTCATGATGAGGGTTAGAGGTGGCGGCAGCAGACCCACCACGCAACACAGGTATGGAGTCAGTCCTGACCAGCTGTCCATTTTGGCGAACAGCATTTTCACTCATAGAGCGCTCTCTTTTTAGCCTGCCAACTGCACGGATTTCTTCATTTTGAGGGGTTGGTGGAGGTTTTTCTAAATCCAGAAAATCTAGTGGTCTTTCACTTAGCGTAAGTACATGAGGTGGTGTTTTTAGTGCCAGAGGTTTGAAGGGAGTTGACTGTATAAGGTCAAGATCTGCTGGTCTTGAAAATGGAATGTCTTCATTATTTCCTGCTACAACAATTCTCTCTGGAACCTGCATAATCACACTAGCATTTGAAACTCCTTCTTGGAATCCTTGTTCCAGGTCAGCATTTGGTGGTGCTACCTTTAATTTTTCCGGGACCCTCATTCGCTGACTAATACCTTCGGTGTATTCCATTTCATATTGAATTCGACTAATTTCCGCCATCTCAGCAGCACTGGGAGAAGGAAATGCTGCCCCACTCACTCTTCCTAGTGATGTGTCATTGCTTGTTCTTTTACTCATTTTTAATACAGTAAATACACGTTTATAATAGCTATTAGAATACTGCCTCCCTGTAGTTCAGTTTACTTTACACAACAATTCCGCTACAGATCTGAATTTTTTTGGAGTTGTACGAAACAACACGGAAACTGCTTTTCCAGAAATGTGTACCAACTACTGCTTGCTTTTTGGCATTATCTGTTTCTGTGCTTCATATTAAATCCTTTAACTTGCTTCAATACGCATGTGCTGGATTTGGAGCCACTTTTGTCCCCCTGGGCCTGCTGAAAGTCCCTGGCGAGGACCGCCGCTCGCCGGCTCCTGGGGCGCTCGGGTGGGCGCTGTCAGAGGCCGTTGGCCGAGTGCACAGAGGCGCCCGGGCAAATCACCGGCTAGAGAGGCCCGCAGCGGGCGGGGAAAGACCTAGAGAAGATTTTTGAGAAACGTTTAAGCCGAGTCCCAAAGCACTCGGGTTTTGGTAGTTTATTGACATTACTATAATCTGTGTAATTAGGCTTATGTCTTTATACTCTCATTGGATAATTAATAAAACATAGGTTTGAGAACATTCAGGCATTCAATAATTTGTGGGTAATGACTGCCTAGCTTGTATTTTAAGAAATAACTTTTAAAATCTGTATTAAATGCTTTTCCTTGCCTAGTCCTATCTTAAATACTCTGAGTGGGTAGTGTGGGGCTGGTATAGAAGGAATAAAAGATGTAGGTTAACGTCTCTGAAAGTTCACAGTCTAGTTGAGAAGAACAGATTTCTCTACCTAAAATAGAGGATCACAGGAAACAGTCGGTGACCAGATGGAAGATGGATGTGTTCCTGTCACTGGCATCACACATCCTTTCACTTCTTCCTCAGGGCAAATACTATCCCAGCATCGACAAGGAGTTTGATTTGGACACAGTAACAGGGGAAACAGACCTGCCTTGCCTTCCTTAACGCCCTGGAAACACTCGTCATCTCATTTCTCCAGTTTACTGCATGAGCACATTTATTGCCTAGGTGACTTCAGGGAGGATTTTAGGAATTCCTGGGCTTATCAGTGTTAAATACTCCTCCTTGACCCCTCTTCTAGAATACTTCCTCTTTTCTTCCCCAGTATATTCTCACTTATGGGTATAAAGAAAAAGTGAGTCCTCCTTTGATACCAACTCTGCCTTCATTTACTCTTAACTTTCCTTTTGGCAGCTTTCAACCTAGCCAGAAGGAAAGCCTTCAAAACCAAGACATTGAATTACCCCTCTGGTGTATTGTAAACTCTTTAAAGCCTCAACTAGACTGTAAACTCTTAAAGCTGTGTCATACTTATTCTGAACCTAATACACTGCTAAAGAAGACATAGTGAGGACTTAATACATTTATCTTGATTTATTATTCTACAAAAAACAAAGTTTACAGGAAGAGAGGTTGACTTTTTTACTGGGCTGACGAATTATATACTCTTCCTCCTTAGCACAGAGTGAGGAACAGTTTCTTTAAATTGAAGCCTCTGTAAATCAACTATACTCCAATATAAAATAAAAGTTAAATTAAAAAAGTAAAATATGGGACTTCCCTGGTGGTCCAGTGGTTAAGACTCTGCCTTCCAATGCAGGGGGTGTGGGTTTGATCCCTGGTCGGGGAACTGAGATCCCACGTGCCCTGTGGTGCAGCCAAAAAATTAAAAATAAATAAATAAACAAAGTAATGACTGTTTATTTATTATTTTGAAGCTAAAGTGGGTTTTATTGTTGCTTGTTTTTAAAGTTTTTATTGGCGTATAGTTGCTTTACAATGTTGTGTTGGTTTCTACTGTACAGTAAAGCGAATCAGCTGTACGTATACATATATCCCCTCTTTTTGGGGATGGGATTTTCTTCCTATTTAGGTCACCAAAAAAGCATTGAGTAGAGTTCTCTGTGCTATAGGTAGGTTCTCATTAGTTATCTGTTTTATACATAGTATCAATAGTGTATATATGTCAATTCCAATTTCCCAATTCAAGTAATGACAATTTTTTAAAAAAGAAATACTAAAAGCAACAAAATGAAAAGGCAACCTACAGAATGGGAGAAAATATTCACACACACACAAAAATGAGGCCTCATGCTTGTTGCTCTGTCAAGTTATTTACACCTTTTTCAGAATATTACATTTCCATTGTAGAAAAATATGCACCATACGTATTTAAACCACATTTGGGTATTCGTTATGTTGGATCATTTATGTTGTTGATTCTCTGTTAGAAATTATCTGGGGGAATCTTTAGAAACTGTCAGAGAGAAAACTGAGGGAACTCATTGCAGGATGTATTAGCATTTTCTCATTCAGCTCTGGTTCAGTAGGCAGACACGTACATTCCACTAATAGTCATCTTTTCTGGAAACTTTTAAAGATAAGAGAAATTACTCTCAATCCAAAATGATTTGAGGTCAGGAGACAGAGGAACAGATATTTGGAGCACTGGCTAGTGGGAACTGTGTTTGCATGGCTATCAGGCAAACATCATCAAGTTCCAGTCTCAGATAGATCCCTAGCGGGGAGAATACAGGCCCACCTGGCGACGGGGGGAGAGGCAAGTGAGAAAATGAGGCCTTATTTCATTCACCAAGTGGTTCAGTAGTAGACCAATTGGTGTGCACCATCCACAAATGCTGCAGAAACAGTATGGTAGACTTTCCTGAAATCTTTCCTTGTTTACTCTCAAAAATGCATTTTACCTCCACTGGGTAAGCACGACGCTTGGTTTATATTCTCATTATACCTTCCTAAGTAGCTACTTATAGACCTGTGCTCTCCCATCTGTCAGAATGAAAATCCCAACAAATGGGACCTAATGAAACTTAAAAGCTTTTGCACAGCAAAGGAAACCATAAACAAGACCAAAAGACAACCCTCAGAATGGGAGAAAATATTTGCAAACGAAGCGATTGACAAAGGATTAATATCCAAAATTTACAAGCAGCTCATGTAGCTCAATAACAAAAAAACAAACAACCCAATCCAAAAATGGGCAGAAGACCTAAATAGACATTTCTCCAAAGAAAATATACAGATTGCCAACAAACACATGAAAAAATGCTCAACATCATTAATCATTAGAGAAATGCAAATCAAAACTACAATGAGACATCATCTCACACCGGTCAGAATGGCCATCATCAAAAAATCTAGAAACAATAAATGCTGGAGGGGGTGTGGAGGAAAGGGAACCCTCTTGCACTGTTGGTGGGAATGTAAATTGATTCAGCCACTATGGAGAACAGTATGGAGGTTCCTTAAAAAACTACAAATAGAACTACCATCCGACCCAGCAATCCCACTACTGGGCATATACCCTGAGAAAACCATAATTCAAAAAGAGTCATGTACCAAAATGTTCATTGCAGCTCTATTTACAATAGCCAGGACATGGAAGTATCCTAAGTGTCCATCAACAGATGAATGGATAAAGAATATGTGGCACATATATACAATGGAATATTCCTCAGCCATAAAAAGAAACGAAATTGAGTTATGTGTAGTGAGGTGGATGGACCTAGAGTCTGTCATACAGAGTGAACTAAGTCAGAAAGAGAAAAACAAATATCGTATGCTAACACATATATATGGAATCTAAGAAAAAAAAAAAAAAAGGTCATGAAGAACCTAGTGGCAAGACGGGAATAAAGACACAGACCTACTAGAGAATGGACTTGAGGATATGGGGAATGGGAAGGGTAAGCTGTGACAAAGTGAGAGAGTGGCATGGACATATATACACTACCAAACTTAAAATAGATAGCTAGTGGGAAGCAGCCGCATAGCACAGGGAGATCAGCTCAGTGGTTTGTGCCCATCTAGAGGGGTGGGATAGGGAGGGTGTAGGAGGGAGGGAGATGCAAGAGGGAAGAGATATGGGAACATATGTATATGTATAACTGATTCACTTTGTTATAAAGCAGAAACTAACACACCATTGTAAAGCAATTATACTCCAATAAAGATGTTAAAAAAAAAAAAAAGAATGAAAATCCCTTACAGGTAAAAGCATGCATTAAAACTACAGTTAATTCACTACTTTTTTGAGGAAAAAATAAACCCAAGAAAGACTACTATTTTTTTTTAATTAAAAAAATTATTTCATATTGGAGTATAGTTGATTAGCAATGATGTGTTAGTTACAGGTGTATAGTAAAGTGATTCAGTTATACCCAAACAAGTATCCATTCTTTTTCAAATTCTTCTCCCACTTAGGTTATTACAGAATATTTTGCCAAGTTCCCTGTGCTATACAGTAGGCCCTTGTTGGCTATCTATTTTAAATATAGTAGTGTGTACATGTCAATCCCAAACTCCCAATTTATCCCTCTCCCCCATTTCCCCCAGTAATCATAAATTCGTTCTCTAAGCCTGTGTTTGTTTTGTAAATAAGTTCATTTGTATCATTTTTTTAAGATTCTGCATGTAAGTGATATCATACGATATTTGTCTTTCTCTTTCTGACTTACTTCACTTAGTATGATAATCTCCAGGTCCATCCATGTTGCTGCAAATGGCAATGCAAAAGACTATAATTGATAGTTATGTCATTCGTGACTTTTATTTCATTAAAGCTCAAGAAAAGTTCAGAAGAAAAGACAGAACAGTTTTATTGGAGAAGGAAATAGTTCTTATCATGGAGCCAGAAAGAGCACTATAATATTTAGGAACAGATTGGAGATCTCTTGTGACTGCTCGGGGTGGGGTGCCAGGGTTAGAGGAGCCCAGGTGTTTGTGTTTGGGTGAGGGGAGAGGATGGTATCAGAGTTTGATGAAAGCCCTTTCCTGCTTTCAATGGCTTGGTCTAAATCTGTTTAGTAATGGAAACTAGAATCATTCTATCTTTACCAAGTAAGTAAAATATCGCATTGGATCTTAGTTATAGTATATATTAACCACTGTCTGTCAGAAGAAATAGAAATAGTATCTAGGGGGAGCTGTTTTCTGGGCTAAGGGGATGCAGCTGTACCTTTAGGATTCTAAACTGACACCATTTGAAGTTGGTTTTTAGATAAGAGCTTTTATTTGCAGCTAATACTGTGATACTGTTACGTTTTATTTCTGTTGGGTATCCTGCAGTGCTTTTTTTGTTCATTTTCCCCAAAATGATATATCAGAGAGAATAGAAATCCTGAAGAGAAGGAAAAGCTAGATGGAGGGAAGGAGAGAGGAGGGAGAAACAGAGACAGAGGGGGGAAGGGGAGAGAGAGAGAGAAAAGATTTTTCAGGAGGGGAAAATATGGAGATTAATGTGGAAAAAAAACTACACACACAATTGAAAAATCACAGGTATTTAGAGAAACATTACCTTTTATTCAAAAGAAAGAAGAAAATATGGTTACATTTTTAACATACAAATAAGCTGCAGCCCCAGTTTAATAGGGAGATGTATCCGAGGAAGAGATAAAGCCTGTCATCATTTAGTAAAAGTCATTGAGCTAATTTGAACAGTAGCTTAGTATCCTTTTTGAAGACAATCTAGCTGATTCTCTATTTAAGTGACTCTGTAGGGATGAGGGATATTTTTAAAAAGTTTAAGTCATAAGATATGCAAGAGGTTTTAAAAAATCTGGAGCTAACTTTAAGAGTGTTACTGTTGAAGTTCATCAGACCCAATGATAGAGTCATAATAACCCCTACTTAATATACATAAAGAATTAGAGATAAAAAGTCATTTTGTAATGAAAGCTCTATCTACATTGGCCATTAATAAGTTAATGTGATTTGAGCATAATTGGAGTGCTAAAGAGTTTGTGACCAGTTCTAGTGGCACTAATAGCATTGTTAGTGAAGAAAATGTACTGTTGTCGTAAACTAGAGAATCTGACTCAGGCATGTGAATTAATTATAATTACAATACTTAGTTTAAATGTTAAGTTAAAACCATTCCTTCAACTTCCAATCCAAACTCAGTTAGCTAATTAGTAAATTATAATAGGGGTCTTTCTGACATTGCTAATTAGTTGAATAGTTACATGGTTGAAAGTTACAATTTCTATATCTGAAAGTGGCATTGCTTCAGCACTAAGGAGATATATATAGTATTGTTTTCAGTGGGCACGTCATTAGTAATAACTCTTGTGGATATCCTATTGAATAACAATATCTGGGAATTTTGTTCCCCAGCCATCAGTGTTGCTTGCCTCTCTTGCTTTCTCACTGTCATTCTTTGTCACAAATGATGGCAGCTAGGTGTGTGAGTTATTATTCTTCTAAGAGAAAAGGGTGATGTGCGCACGTGCACACACACGTGTGTGTGTGTGTGTGTTTGTATTGGGTGGATATATGAGACAGATAGGTCTGGCCTAAAGCAAAACTGGTTAGCATAAAGTTGCTTTTTAAAAAATTTTTTTAGTTCTGGCTTCTTCTGCATCTTGCCTTATCCCCAGCCGTTACCTCTCCATCTCTCACATGAGAAGGGCTTTAGCATTAAGTGTTAGCAGTTTTTATATACTTCTTGATGTATGAACTAATCTTAATGATCCCTTGGATTCATCTGTGTGCATACTGGAGATGGCAATATTTTGATATCTTTCCCGAGGTGCAAAGCACCAGCAGTGGTGAATAAGCAACACCAGGTCCTTCTGGAAATTTTTGTTGAGAAAGCCATAAAACAGAGGATGTATACATGTAGAAACCATAGCAATCAAGTGGCAAAATACAAATACCAGGTCATGGTGGCAGCTCATCAGGACCTCATGATACCAGTCAAAGATGACCTTGAAGATGTTCAAGGGAAGCCAGCAGACCCCAAAGGTTACCGCAGTAGAAATCAACATCGTGTTGATCCTCTTGTTCTCCCTGACCCAGCTCTCACTTTCCCTCTTCTTGTCTACTTTCCCATTTCTCCTGCGGAGGCAGATAACAATCTTCAGGTAGCAGATGAGGGTGAAGCTCAGAGGGACACAATATTGCAGCATAAACAGGGAGGTTGTAAAGAGGAGCCAGTTCATTTTGGAGGGCCAGTTCTCTACACAGGCCACCTGCTGGGTGTAGAGGTCAGTGGGAAGAGAGAGGTTTTGGAAGGGCTCATGGGTGAGGCAGTAGGACAGGAAGAAGGGAATAGACAACAGAAGGGAAAATAGCCAAATCAATGTGATATCCCAGTAGGCGTGAGCTACACTGCGTTTCCAGCCCCGAGGGTTCACAATCAGCTGATATCTTTCAACAGCAGTTAACACAAGTGAGAATATGGACACAGAGACACTGTGCATATGGAGACACTATGCACATAGGAGGTATGGACATAGAGACACCTCCTATGTGCATATGGAGACACTATGCACATAGGAGGTGCGTTTGCACATGATATCCCCAAATATCCGGTGATCCATCAGAGTGTAGATGATAGTAAAAGGGATGTACATGACACATACCAAGATGTCAGAGAGGGAGAGATTGGCATACAGTATGTTGGTGACATTCTGAGCTTCTCTCTGCTTCTTAAAGATGATAATAATGAGAGAGAGTTTTCCAAAAAAGTCCATGATTAAGATCACAGTATAGACTATGAGTAATAGGAGCAAGGCTAGGGAAGTGGGGTCTACAGGACTCAAAGTAGAAAAATGCAGAGTTGTTGCTCTTTATATTGGTTTTATTAGATGCTGGATGGTTTAGGAAAAGTTCCATCATGTCAGAGTTGTAAGAAGAGCTTTTCTAAGCTTACTTGTATTATGGCTGGATATTTTGGCCATCAGTTCTTGGAAAGAACTTTGCTCTGAGTCTTTCAATGAGTGATTGGTAGGGTTTAGTCTTCCTCTTTGTCTGCTTGATGGAAATACATGAATGACTTGAGTAAGCTCTTGAGATCCTAAAAAATTAAACAGAACCCAGAAAATTAATGCAAGTTCTTAACAACCTGGACAATTCTATAGGTGGAACAATGTCCCTGAGAGTACATAGAGAGATATCCAGAGAGTCTCTGTATCCTTGCCTTCCTTTCATCTCGGGGTGTTTTATTTGTCCCAACAGTATAATCTTTAGAGATAATGAGAAAGGGAATGCCACAGCATTCTGTTAACTACATAAGGTAGCTCAAAGGTATCTTTCCATCCCTATCACCTTCTGTCTTTTTTGTATATGTGTGCTGTGGAGGCCAGAGTACTATGTTTGGAGTTGGGCTCCACTTGGAGCATCACTGTTTGGTGTCTGTATGACTTTGACATAAGTTAATTACCTTTATGGCTCAGTTTTTTAAAGCTGTAAAATGGGGATAAACAATGTATTTCTGTGTTGTTGTGAGGACTAAATGAGATCACGCAACTGAATTTGTTGCTCACGCCCAACGTAGAGCATATAGTATGTGTTCAGTATATGTGTGCTGAATAAAATTTGTCAGTTCCACTCCCCAGAGCTAGTCTATAGCCTTAAGTCTGGGGGCTAGACTCCCAGATCATGCCCGCTATGGAATAGCATATGGCTTCCCCTCTTTTTCTTTCTTCCATTCTCTGGGGTTGAAGCCAGACTTGGCACAAGCAGTTTCTGGGTACATGGCTCAGATTCTAGAGATCAAGCAAAGGTAGCTAGTGCCTAGTGAGCTATTACTCAGAATTAACTTTATTTAGAAAGCATTCCCTCAGTTTTCTTTTCCTTTGGGTCTCTTCTTTTTCTGACTTCTAGAGGAAAGGGGGTCCTTGATCCTATGGCTCAGTATGGCTTAGGGTGGTCAAATTCAGTGGAGTTATTCATACCAGGATGCACAACAGACATGGTGAATGCCCTGCCATTCCAGGTGGTGACATTTCTGGCCCAAAGAGGACATGTTGAAAGAGAGCAAAGGAAAAAAATACCCCTTATCTTGGTTTATTATTTAGGAATTTGAAGAAAACAACATAAATGGTATTGATAAAAGATAAAGAAGGACACAAGGAACTGATCTATGGTTCAGATGTGCTGTGGTGATGAGTAGAAATAGCAAAATTTGTAAATAGAGGTATTTGAGATGCAGTTTAGGGCTTGGATGATTCAGGGGTTCAGCAAAATTAGAGTTCACAGATATTGGCTGAAGGGAAATATCAAGATAGATTTAAGCCTTTTATGACAGTCAGTGGACTAGAACTATAAATGAGAAATAGAAAACTTTGATTGTTTACTTGCCACTAAACAAGCTTCACTTGGAGGAGGAAAGGGATGAAAAGGAAATAGGCAGTGTACAGGTGTACAGATACATATGGGTATGCTAGCATGAGCACTATACTTCCTGTCAGGAGACATGTCCTGCTGCTAACTAGTTTTTTTAAAAAAATAATTTTATTTATTTTATTTAGTTTTGGCTGCGTTGGGTCTTTGTTGCTGCACGCGGGCTTTCTCTAGTTGTGCCAAACGGGGGGCTACTCTTTGTTGCGGTGTGCGGGCTTCTCATTGCAGTGGCTTCTCTTGTTGCGGAGCATGGGCTCTAGGCCTGCGGGCTTCAGTAGTTGTGGCACTCAGGCTCAGTAGTTGTGGCGCAAGGGCTTAGTTGCTCCGAGGCATGTGGGAGCTTCCCGGACCAGGGCTCGAACCCATGTCCCCTGCATTGACAGGCAGATTCTTAACCACTGCGCCACCAGGGAAGCCCTAACTAGCTTTTTGATCTTGGGCAAATCACTCCCCTTCTCTGGGCCTCAATTTCTTTATCTGTCAAATGAAATTTTAAAAATGGCCTATTTTACAAAACCAGCAAAGTCTTGTGCCTCCCAGCTCTTACTGTCTACAATAAAGAAAAACTTCCTGTGAACCTTGCAAAGTTAGGTCTGAATAACAGTTTTCTGTTTACAGATTTGGAAATTCATACAGTTTTGCAGATTTCCTAGCAGTTTGGTAATAGAGATGGGAATAAACATCGGAAACCCTTGTGTTGCCCATTCTTATTGATCTGGGTTGTCTGGGCCAGGTGAATGAGTATCACTCACCACCCTGCAACAGCAGGTCTAAAACTTAGTAGAGACCCCTCTACTCTCTCCTATAATGATTAGTAGTAAAGTACAAATTAGTTCCCCAGTCTATAAATTCCTACAGAGGCTTGAAGCTCAAAAGGTCAGATGGGCCTCATCTCGGGGGGAATCAAAGGGGAGTGCTGGAGTTACATTATCCAGTGCCCTCTTTACAATTCAGAGAAGATTAACAAGTAAATCCCCAATATGGACTTTGAATGGCAGTGTGGGATTTACACTTTACGTAATTGGTAACTATTAAGTTAAAATATTTAAATCTTGCCTATCTGGAAGCAAAGTAATGCTAAGCCTTGATTCATAAAAAAATTCTTGGGATACATTTCTATTTTAGGAAAGTTCATCTTTGGCTTGTTTGGTTGCAAATGACCCCCAAAGATGTGAGATCTCAAATTACCAAGTGATATTTTGCCCCAAAATATGAGTAGCATATGGCAGAGGTAGGTAGTCTTCAATCTTTCAACTTGATTGTATCTAGATATGCTCATGAGGCACATACCTTGAACTGGCTCTGTTTATACCTTTTAATGCAAAAGTACAGCATTACATTGCACATTTTTTGGTAGTTTTGTGTTTAAAAGTTTCAAGATGAACAAAATAAAAGCTTTACTCTGCCAGAGTCTGCGTATGCATATTTATTTCTGTATCTGAATGTCTTTTTGTGTGTGTGTGTCTTTCTTTCTGTCTCTATTCATACAATTCTTTTTTGGGCTGGGGGGAGGTGTTGGGGGTAGAGTTTGTGTGTCTGCCGCTTGGTCTATGTGTGTTTTCTCCTTACCTCTCATTATCTTCCTCCCTTTCTGCCTATCTGCCTTACTCTCTTCTCTGTTTCCTCCTTTCCCTTAATTATCCATAACACAGAAAAACTAAAGCATATTTTAGATTATCTCTTATATTTTATTTGGTGCTATGGTGTTTTGACCTGGAAGAAACTCTATATGTATTTTAATATACCCCTCCCATTTGACAGATGTTGTGGCTTTGCAGTTAATTACTGGCAGAACAGGGACCAGAGCCTTAGTCTCCTGCTTCCCTGCTTCTTGGAGAGTTCCATGCTCTTTCCACTATTTTCTGCTACCTCCTGTTTTATATTTCTTGAAGAAATTTCTGTATTTGTTGTTCTTAATTTTAAAAGCAGGTGAGCAGAACATTTTCTTTTATATTAAAAAATTTCCTTATGTAATTTCAAAGAGCCTGTGGCCTCGGGCAAAGTGAAGTTTTGCATCCCCACCCTCCAAGTATGTATGTGAGGGTCCCAAAATAGTGCAGGATCACACTGCAAGAACTCTCTCTCCTTTTCCTTAAGCCTCTAGGAATATAGAATCTATGGCTGTGTTGGTGCAAATAACATCTCACACTTGTTTAGAGCTTAATTTGTCTAAAGTACTACCCCATTTATTTATTCACTCAAGAATTTAAGTGCTATGAAAAGATGCTCAACATCACTAATTATTAGAGAAATGCAAATCAAAACCACAATGAGGTATCACCTCACAGTGGTCAGAATGGCCATCATCAAAATGTCTACAAATGATAAATGCAGGAGAGGGTGTGGAGAAAAGGAAACCCTCTTGCACTGTTGGTGGGAATGTAAATTGATACAGCCACTATGGAAAACAGTATGGAGGTTCCTTAAAAAACGAACAATAGAGCTACCATATTATCCAGTAATCCCATTCCTGGGCATATATCCAGAAAAGATGAAAACTCTGTTTGAAAAGACACATGCACCCCAGTGTTCATAGCAGCACTATTAACGGTAGCCAAGAAATGGAAACAAACCAAGTGCCCATCAACAGACGATTGGTTTAAGAAGGTGTGGTATATATATATATACAATGGAATATTGCTCAGCCATAAGAAAGACTGAAATAGTGTCATTTGCAGCAACATGGATGAACCTAGAGAATATCATACGAAGTGTAGCAAGTCAGAGAAAGATAAATATTATATGATATCATTTACATGTGGAATCTAAAAAATAGTACAAATGAATCTGTATACAAAACAGAAACAGACTCACAGACGTAGAAAACAAACTTAGGGTTAACAAAGGGAAAGGGAGAGGGGGACAGATAAATTAGGAGTGTAGAATTAACAAATTAACTAGTATAGGAGAATAATATAAACTACTATACATAAAATAGGTAAGCAACAAAGATTTACTGCATAACACAGGGAACTCTATTCAATATCTTGTAATAACCTATAATGGAAAAGAATCTGAGAAAAATGTATATATGACTGAATCGCTTTGCTGTACAGCTGAAACTAACACAATATTGTAAATCAACTCTACTTCAATTACAATTTTAAAAACGAATTTAAGTACTGACAAGGTGGGTTATCTTATTTGATCACAACAGCAGTCCTGTACTCTACTTTAATTCTGACTTTACAAACATGGCAACTAAGACCCAGTGACTTGCTCATGGTTGCATAGTTAATAGCAAAGCCAGGAATAGGACTTCTACTTTCTAAACCATACACAAAGTAATATTTCTAGTTTATTTGGGTCATTTCTTAAAATCAATCAAATTAATCATTTGTGTTCCATGAAAACAAGTAGAACTTGAATCTCTGTAAAGGCACATCTTATAGTTTTCCCTCAGAACAAACTACTATGTTAAGTAACCATAAGAAGCATCAAGAAACAAATGCTTACTCTTTCACAGCCTTATAAAAGTGTAATTGGCCTGGTTATTCTATATTGTGCAAACTCCTTATCCTACTCAACTATTCACCCATTCCCCCCAAATCAGATTTTACATCTATCTATTGCAGAAATGTGTGCTTTTAAGATTTGGGGGTAACATTATAGTTTTATTACATGTACTTTGATTTTCTCTGCTGGAGATGGTTTATCTGTTTTTCCTTGAATTTGACAGTTGCCTGAGTCCATATAAAATGTCAGTAGAAAATGTGCACATTTCATTTTCCAGAGCCTAACAGTTACTTTTAAAATCAAGCCAATACAGATTGTCTGAATTGGCTTTAATTTTCCATGGAGGTTAATGACTGAACTTTTCATTATTGGGAATGTTGAGGCTTTTAATTCTTAAAATAACAACACATTAAATGTATAAAGAAAGGAGAGCTAAACTCTGCCAATGAATATAAGTATACCAGGTTTTAAGTTTATTTACAAACAGATGAACAAAAAGTAATGAAAACTCCATTTTGCCAATACTAGCATTTGGTGATTTGTTTTGATAATTTCTTTACAATGGTGCATTTTAAAGCTGTGGGGTTGTTTTTCAGATCACATAAGCAAGAGACATCCGGTATAATTAGGCCTGAACATACAACAGTTCTAATTTTTAATGATCTTCACATACTTAGAAACGGGATTATTTTAACATGAAAAGAATATTTGAAAAACATACTTGCAAGATTTTTATTTAGCATTTTAGAGGTTTGTTTCCCAGTTTCTTACCTGTTGGAAATTTCTGGCTCTGTTGCTATTCTTTTCATCTTCTACATGTTTTCTTTCTTCATTTCCATGATTATTTTTCTAAGTTTATTTTTATGTCAAAAGATGACATGTCAGACACCTGTCCAAGCCATAACATGCCCCTCCCCCTTCTTGGCTTATTTATCCATTAAACGATCTATAGCTTCAGAAGCTGCTTCCAGAGTTGAAATCATTGCACAGAAGATCAAGCTCAGGAATCCATTAGGATCTGAAGGCCACTGAAGAGTCAGAAGGGAGGAGTCAGGAGTCACAGCAGCAGTGATATTAGATGGAGCTATTTACAAGATGTGTTCAAAATGTTACTTTCAGTCATCTTATAGAGATGGTAATAAGAGTGCATGTGAAAATCTGTGACATTTTCTGGTATGTATACATATGTTTTGTACTTTAAAAAAATAGCTTTGCCAAAATCATACATTTAATTTAAATATTCCTGGAAAATTATTCATAAGCATTAGTGGTTGTTCTTAGAGAATTTACTATCAGCTAAGAGATGGGTTTTTTTTTTTTAAAAGAATTCCAAGATACTCTTTTTTTTTTTTTAAAGACACCAATTGTACTTGAACATTTGTTACTTTTTAAAAATAATTAATTAATTAATTAATTTATTTATTTATTTTTGGCTGTGTTGGTCTTCGTTTCTGTGCGAGGGCTTTCTCTAGTTGTGACAAGCGGGGGCCACTGTTCATCGTGGGGCACGGGCCTCTCACTATCGCGGCCTCTCTTGTTGGGAGCACAGGCTCCAGACGCGCAGGCTCAGTAGTTGTGGCTCACGGGCCTAGTTGCTCCGCGGCATGTGGGATCTTCCCAGACCAGGGCTCGAACCCGTGTCCCCTGCGTTAGCAGGCAGATTCTCAACCACTGCGCCACCAGGGAAGCCCCCAAGAGATGGGTTTTATTCCTGATTTTGCTATAATTTATGAGACTAATGAAAATGCTTTTAAAATTAAAGTTAACCTAAGTTCCCCAGGAAAGTTGTGTATTATTAAATAAGATTTTCATCAAGCACTTTGAAACTGACAACAACTAAGCTTCTTAAATAAAAGTGGGGACTGAAAAGCCCTCTTCTGTATTTGAAAGATTATTACAAGAGGGGGCTGTTCCTCACTGTTACAAAAGACTGAAAAGTGAGATTTCAATGAAATATAAGAAGTATTTCCTTATAGTGAGTGTGTTCAAAGACTTTGAGAAGCAGGGCTATGGAATATCAAGTGTGGTTGAAGATCTTTCTGACATGGCCTAGTGGATAGACTAGCAACATTTTAAAATATTTCCTAACTCAAAGATTCATTGATGGACCCCAAATTTTAGAACTAAGCCATGCAAATCAGTTCTATTTCCATACCCAATACACCAAACTAACCAATTAAAAACTCAAAATTACCAGGCAGTCAACAACACTGAAATTATGTATCTGTGTTTTATAGAACCCTGCCAGGTCATTGGCCTGGTGGAGTATGTGGCAGGGGGTCGGGATGTGCGCTACAGGAGTGGAAGCCAACCTCCTCCTCTGTGGAAACTTGACAAGTCAAAGTAGTTCAGGGCCCATACCTCGTCTTGCCCCAGTCATCTTTTACTGGTATCCCCCTTACTTATTTATCTGTTTGTACTTGAAATATAGAGAGTAGCAAACTTTGGAGGGCTTATTAAAAAACAAATATCTTTTCTGTACATAGAACAGTGGCAATAACTAGCAGTGAGGTATTAGCATACTAATAACTTAGTATTAGCATACTAAGAGATCATCTTAGTTGTCTGTGATGTTGGTGAAGAGTTTGAGAGGCAGCTTGAGTGAGACAGAGCTGGCTTTGCACCCAGATTGTCCCATGTTACCTAACCTGGGTCACCTTGAGCTTCTCTGTGAGCTTTTGATTTCTTTTCCGTAAGGTGAATATTGCCATCTGTCTGGCAGGATTATTTTGAAGGTAAATGGTAGCACATAGTAGATATTCAGTAAGTGACAGTTATTGTTGTTTTTTAGAGTTTGCCTTAGTAGAAGTATATAATCCAGGTTAAGAGCAAAGTTAATTGTTTTCTGTTTTTGCATCCCTTCCCAAAGAAAGCCTAGAAAGAGCATGAGATATTGGGAAATGGTGAAAACAGTTGTTTTTTAATTTTTAAGGGGATGTTTGATATAATCCTGTGCTGTCTTTATTGATGATAAAATTTAGCAAGCATTTGAGTTTTGTTTGCCTTGGTTAAAATTCACTGTTTTAATTGCAAAAGGTAGTTTTTAGGCTAACAGCCTTGGACAACAAGCAAAGTATCCAAAGAAAGAACTTAAGCCCCTGATTATTTCTCCCATCTTTCTGAAGCTCTTGCCGCTTTGTTACTTTCTCTCTCATTATATTATAAGCTTTATATTTAGTTATAAAACACATTTTATTGTCCTTAATCTGCTGTGCCTTGATAAGTGTAAACTAAACCATTAGGTGATTCTCTGAGCCCATACTTTTACATATTAGGGAAAGTCAAGATTGAGGAGCATCTTGAAAAATATAAGTAGTGTCTAAACTCAAAGTCTCAGTGATCTGTGTTATAATTGATTATACTAAAAGCTTGGTAAAGAAAGGCTTTCTGTTTTTTTTTCTCACCCTGCTGAAGTTGTCTTTACCTCTGTCATTGTTAAGAGCTGTCTCATTATAAGCATTTTTAAAAAGAAAAGCTGTTAGGATTAACCTGCTTGAATTGATTGTTTTTTTCCTTAGATTTCAGTAGATCCTAGAGGACCTATTTACTTACTAAAGCTTTAGAGTACTACCTTAAGACTTAGGGCAGAGGACAACCTGCCCTGGGTCTTGTACTTAGAGAACCCACATATCACACATGTTAAAAAAAAAAATGTGTCATCTTGGTTCCAGCACTCAGCACTGGCAGAGCACAACTTGTAATTCTAAACACTTAAAAGACTAAGACCATTCAGGCCCAAGGTACACTTCTCTCCATCACTTGCCCCATGCCCTCAGAAAATAAAGGTGATTATGTCCAGATATCATGAAGGTTATGGGCTGTTGATGTTGGTTATGGATACTGCTTTGTAGTATGGGGATGCTTTGAGTGACAGAAGTTCTTAGGTGAGGGGAAAGACTAATTAACTTCGCATAAATGAAATAGATTCTTGTGTAATGAACTACTGTTTTCTAGTACTACTAACTACACATTTTCTTGTTTTTCATTGTATTCCAATTTGTGGTTCTACTCACAAATTAAGGTGATATTTGTAACAGTGGTCCATGGCAGCTGAGGAATATTTTACAGTAATAAGCAATTCATATTACTCTTAAATTTTGTACATGAAATTCCAGGCGTAATATATGTGATGCCAGTTGTTGACAGTGGCAATGGATGAGCCTTGAATCCTAGAATTGTGAGTAGTTCTATTTTTGTAAAAATATATAATAGGGGGGCTTCCCTGGCGGTCCAGTGGCTGGGACTTTGCCTTCCAGTGCAGAGGGTGCGGGTTCGATCCCTGGTTGGGGAGCTAAGATCCCAAATGCCTTGCAGCCAGGGGGCCAAAACATAGAACAGGAGCAGTGTTGTGGCGAATTCAATAAAGACTTAAAAAAAAAAAAAAATATATATATATATATATAATAGGATTTAATTAGTTTTTAAAAAAATTACATGAGTTTCCATTTTATTATAATAATTTTACTTAAAATTTGGTATTTGTTAATTACAATTTGTATACTGCTTTTTAATTTTATAGATAATTTTGAGCAGTTTGGAAAAAGGATAATATTTGAAAACAAATGTGAAAATAATTTTAATTTTTGATTTTTCACATTTAGTATATATTTTTTATGACAGTATCTTCAAATTTTATACATTTTGAATAAACCACATTTTTCCCCCTCCAAGTGCTTTATTTATTTAATTTTTTTATACAGCAGGTTCTTATTAGTTATCCATTTTATACATATTAGTATATATGTCAATCCCAATCTCTCAATTCATCCCACCCCCCATCCCCCCACCCCCCCACCCCCTGCCGCTTTCCCCCCTTGGTGTCCATACGTTTGTTCTCTACATCTGTGTCTGTATTTCTGCCCTGCAAACAGGTTCATCTGTACCATTTTTCTAGGTTCCACATATATGCGTTAATATACGATATTTGTTTTTCTCTTTCTGACTTACTTCACTCTGTATGCCAGTCTCTAGATTCATCCATGTCTCAACAAATGACCCAATTTCGTTCCTTTTTATGGCTGAGTAATATTCCATTGTATATATATACCACCTCTTCTTTATCCATTTGTCTGTCGATGGGCATTTAGGTTGCTTCCATGACCTGGCTATTGTAAATTGTGCTGCAATGAACATTGGGGTGCATGTGTCATTTTGAATTATGGTTTTCTCTGGGTATATGCCCAGTAGTGGGATTGCTGGGTCATATGGTAATTCTATTTTTAGTATTTTAAGGAACCTCCATACTCTTCTCCATAGTGGCTGTATCAATTTACATTCCCACCAACAGTGCAAGAAGGTTCCCTTTTCTCCACACCCTCTCCAGCATTTGTTGTTTGTCGATTTTCTGATGATGCCCATTCTAACTGGTGTGACGTGATACCTCATTGTAGTTTTGATTTGCATTTCTCTAATAACTAGTGATGTTGAGCAGCTTTTCATGTGCTTCTTGGCCATCTGTATGTCTTCTTTGGAGAAATGTCTATTTAGGTCTTCTGCCCATTTTTGGATTGGGTTGTTTGTTTTTTTAAATATTGAGCTGCATGAGCTGTTTATATATTTTGGAGATTAATCATTTGTCCGTTGCTTCGTTTGCAAATATTTTCTACCATTCTGAGGGTTGTCTTTTCGTCTTGTTTGTAGTTTCCTTTGCTTTGCAAAAGTAAGTTTCATTAGGTCCCATTTGTTTATTTTTGTTTTTATTTCCATTACTCTAGGAGGTGGATCAAAAAAGATCTTGCTGTGATTTATGTCAAAGAGTGTTCTTCCTATGTTTTCATCTAAGAGTTGTATAGTGTCCGGTCTTACATTTAGGTCTCTAATCCATTTTGAGTTTATTTTTGTGTATGGTGTTAGGGAGTGTTCTAATTTCATACTTTTACATGTCACTGTCCAGTTTTCCCAGCACCACTTATTGAAGAGACTGTCTTTTCTCCATTGTATATCCTTGCCTCCTTTGTCATAGATTAGTTGACCATAGGTTCGTGGGTTTATCTCTGAGCTTTCTGTGTTGTTCCATTGATCTGTGTTTCTGTTTTTGTGCCAGTACCATTTTGTCTTGATTACTGTAGCTTTGTAGTATAGTCTGAAGTCAGGGAGTCTGATTCTTCCAGCTCCGTTTTTTTCCCTCAAGACTGCTTTGGCTATTCGGGATCTTTTGTGTCTCCATACAAATTTTAAGATTTTTTGTTCTAGTTCCATTAAAAATGCCATTGGTAATTTGATAGGGATTGCATTGAATCTGTAGATTGCTTTGGGTAGTATAGTCATTTTCACAATATTGATTCTTCCAATCCAAGAACGTGCTATATCTCTCCATCTGTTGGTATCATGTTTAATTTCTTTCATCAGTGTTTTATAGTTTTCTGCATACAGGTCTTTTGTCTCCCTAGGTAGGTTTATTCCTAGGTATTTTATTCTTTTTGTTGCAATGGTAAATGGGAGTGTTTCCTTAATTTCTCTTTCAGATTTTTCATCATTAGTGTATAGGGATGCAAGAGATTTCTGTGCATTAATTTTCTATCCTGCAACTTGCCCAGATTCATTGATTAGCTCTAGTAGTTTTCTGGTGGCATCTTTAGGATTCTCTATGTATAGTACCATGTCATCTGCAAACAGTGACAGTTTTACTTCTTCTTTTCCAATTTGTATTCCTTTTATTTCTTTTTCTTCTCTGCTTGCCATGGCTAGGACTTCCAAAACTATGTTGAATAATAGTGATGAGAGTGGACATCCTTGTCTCGTTCCTGATCTTAGAGGAAATGCTTTCAGCTTTTCACCATTGAGAATGATGTTTGCTGTGTGTTTGTCGTATATGGCCTTTATTATGTTGAAGTAGGTTCCCTCTTATGCCCACTTTGTGGAGAGTTTTTATCATAAATGGGTGTTGAATTTTGTCAGAAGCTTTTTCTGCATTTATTGAGATGATCATATGGTTTTTATTCTTCAATTTGTTAATATGGTGTATCACATTGATTGATTTGCATATATTGAAGAATCCTTGCATCCCTGGGATAAATCCCACTTGATCATGGTGTATGATCCTTTAATGTGTTGTTGGATTCTGTTTGCTAGTATTTTGTTGAGGATTTTTGCATCTATATTCATCAGTGATATTGGTCTGTAATTTTCTTTTTTTGTAGTAACTTTGTCTGGTTTTGGTATCAGGGTGATGGTGGCCTCATAGAATGAGTTTGGGAGTGTTCCTTCCTCTGCAATTTTTTAGAAGAGTTTGAGAAGGATGAGTGTTAGCTCTTCTGTAAATGTTTGATAGAATTCACCTGTGAAGCCATCTGGTCCCGGACTTTTGTTTGTTGGAAGACTTTTTTAAAAAAAAATAATTAATTAATTAATTAATCTATTTATTTTTGGCTGTGTTGGGTCTTCGTTTCTGTGCGAGGGCTTCCTCCAGTTGCGGCAAGCGGGGGCCACTCTTCATCGCGGTGCGCGGGCCTCTCACTATCGTGGCCTCTCTTGTTGCGGAGCACAGGCTCCAGACGCGCAGGCTCAGTAGTTGTGGCTCACAGGCCCAGTTGCTCCGCAGCATGTGGGCTCTTCCCAGACCAGGGCTTGAACCCATGTCCCCTGCATTAGCAGGCAGATTCTCAACCACTGCGCCACCAGGGAAGCCCTGTTGGAAGATTTTTAATCACAGTTTTAGTTTCATTACTTGTGATTAGTCTGTTCATATTTTCTTTTTCTCCTGGTTCAGTCTTGGAAGGTTATACCTTTCTAAGAATTTGTCTGTTTCTTCCAGGTTGTCCATTTTATTGGCATAGAATTGGTTGTAGTAGTCTCTTAGGATGCTTTGTATTTCTGTGGTGTCTGTAGTAACTTCTCCTCTTTCATTTCTAATTTTATTGATTTGAGTCCTCTCTCTCTTTTTCTTGATGAGTTTGGCTAATGGTTTATCAATTTTGTTTATCTTCTCAAAGAACCAGCTTTTAGTTTTATTGATGTTTGCTATTGTTTTCTTTGTTTCTATTTCATTTATTTCTGCTGTGGTCTTTATGATTTCTTTCCTTCTGCTAACTTTGGGTTTTGTTTGTTCTTCTTTCTCTAGTTCCTTTAGGTGTAAGGTTAGATTGTGTATTTGAGATTTTTCTTGTTTCTTGAGGTAGGCTTGTATTGCTATAAATTTCCCTCTTAGAACTGCTTTTGCTGCATCCCATAGGTTTTGGATCGTCGTGTTTTCATTGTCATTTGTCTCTAGGTATTTTTTGATTTCCTCTTTGGTTTCTTCAGTGATCTCTTGGTTATTTAGTAATGTATTGTTTAGCCTCCATGTGTTTGTGTTTTTTACGTTTTTTTCCCTGTAATTGATTTCTAATCTCATAGCGTTGTGGTCAGAAAAGATGCTTGATATGATTTCACTTTTGTTAAATTTACTGAGGCTTGATTTATGACCCAAGATGTGATCTATCCTGGAGAATATTCCATGTGCACTTGAGAAGAAAGTGTAATCTGCTGTTTTTGGATGGAATGTCCTATAAATATCAATTAAATCTATCTGGTTTATTGTGTCATTTAACGCTTGTGTTTCCTTATTAATTTTCTGTTTGGATGATCTGTCCGTTGGTGTAAGTGAGGTGTTAAAGTCCCCTACTATTATTGTATTACTGTCGATTTCCCCTTTTATGGTTGTTAGCATTTGCCTTATGTATTGAGGTGCTCCTATGTTGGATGCATAAAGATTTACAATTGTTACATCTTCTTCTTGGCTTGATCCCTTGATCATTGTGTAGTGTCCTTCTTTGTCTCTTGTAATAGTCTTTATTCTATAGCCTATTTTGTCTGATATGAGAATTGCTACTTCAGCTTTCTTTTGATTTCCATTTGCATGGAATATCTTTTTCTATCCCTTCACTTTCAGTCTATATGTGTCCCTAGGTCTGAAGTGGCTTCTTGTAGACAGCATATATATGGGTCTTGTTTTTGTATCCATTCAGCGAGCCTGTGTGTTTTGGTTGGAGCATTTAATCCATTCACGTTTAAGGTAATTATCGGTATGTATGTTCCTATTACCATTTTCTTAATTGTTTTGGGTTTGTTTTTGTAGGTCCTTTTCTTCTCTTGTGTTTCCCACTTAGAGAATTTCCTTTAGCTTTGTTGTACAGCTGGTTTGGTGGTGCTGAATTCTCTTAGCTTTTGCTTGTCTGTAAAGCTTTTGATTTCTCCATCAAATCTAAATGAGATCCTTGCCGGGTAGAGTAATCTTGGTTGTAGGTTCTTCCCTTTCACTTTAAATATGTCATGCCACTCCCTTCTGGCTTGTAGAGTTTCTGCTGAGAAATCAGCTGTTAACCTTATGGGAATTCCCTTGTATGTTATTTGTCGTTTTTCCCTTGCTGCTTTCAATAATTTCTCTTTGTCTTTAATTTTTGCCAGTTTGGTTACTGTGTCTTGGCATGTTTCTCCTTGGGTTTATCCTGCCTGGGGCTCTCTGCACTTCCTGGACTTGGGTGGCTTTTTCCTTTCCCATGTTAGGGAAGTCTTTGACTATAATCTCTTCAAATATTTTCTCGGGTCCTTTCTCTCTCTCTTCTCCTTCTGGGACCCCTATAATGTGAATGTTGTTGTGTTTAATGTTGTCCCAGAGGTCTCTTAGGCTGTCTTCATTTCTTTTCATTCTTTTTTCTTTATTCTGTTTCACAGCAGTGAATTCCACCATTCTGTCTGCCAGGTCACTTATCCATTCTTCTGCCTCAGTTATTCTGTTTTTGATTCCTTCTAGTGTATTTCTCATTTCAGTTATTGTATTGTTCATCTCTGTTTGTTCTTTAATTCTTCTAGGTCTTTGTTAAACACTTCTGGCATCTTCTTGATCTTTGCCTCCATTCTTTTTCCGAGGTCCTGGATCATCTTCACTATCATTATTCTTAATTCTTTTTCTGGAAGGTTGCCTATCTCCGCTTCATTTAGTTGTTTTTCTGGGGTTTTATCTTGTTCTGTCATCTGGCACATAGCCCTCTGCCTTTTCATCTTGTGTATATTTCTGTGAATGTGGTTTTTGTTCCACAGGCTGCAGGATTGTTTTTTTCGCTTCTGCTGTCTTCCCTCTGGTGGATTAGGCTATCTGAGAGGCTTGTGCAAGTTTCCTGATGGGAGGGAGTGGTGGTGGGTAGAGCTGGCTGTTACTCTGGTGGGCAGAGCTCACTAACACTTAAATCCACTTGTCTCCTGATGGGTGGGGCTAGGTTCCCTCCCTGTTGGTTGTTTGGTCTGAGACGACCCAACACTGGAGCCTACCCAAGCTCTTTGGTGGGGCTAATGGCAGACTCTGGGAGGGCCCACACCAAGGAGTACTTCCCAGAACTTCTGCTGCCAGTGTCCTTGTCCTCATGGTGAGACACAGCGCCCCCCGTCCCGCCTCTGCAGGAGAGCCCCCAACACTAGCAGGTAGGTCTGGTTCAGTCTCCTATGGGGTCACTGATCCTTCCCCTGGGTCCCAGTGTGCACACTACTTTGTGTGTGCCCTCCAAGAGTGGAGTCTCTGTTTCCCCCAGTCCTGTCGAAGTCCTGTAATCAAATTCCACTAGCCTTCAAAGTCTGATCCTCTAGGTATTCCTCCTCGCATTGCCGGACCCCCAGGTTGGGAAGCCTGATGTGGGGCTCAGAACCTTCACTCCACTGGGGGACTTCTGTGGTATAAGTGTTCTCCAGTTTGTGAGTCACCCACCCAGCAGTTATGGGATTTGATTTTATTGTGATTTTGCCCCTCCTTCCATCTCATTGTGGCTTCTCCTTTGTCTTTGGATGTGGGGTATCTTTTTTGGTGAGTTCCAATGTCTTCCTGTCGATGATTCTAAACCACATTTTATTTTTAATCCTGTGGATCCTTATTGGCAATATGACACAGATTATGAGAAAAGCTTGTTTATAACAACATAACTAGTGATTTTGATGATATTAAAGTAAGAAAAATAAATTTTATGGAATATATTACAATTTATGAATTAAGTATGTCTTTATTAATTCATTCATACATTGCCAGCTTATTATTTCCAGACATGTGCAATAATACTTAAATTCAATTGTCTTTGATATTTTGTCAACTTTAAGTTATATAAGAATTATTGATTTACACATTTTTAATCTTATCAAGTTAAGTATGTTAAACATTTTATTTAATAGATTGTTTTATAACTTTTGAATTTTTAGAGATATGGTATGAGCTTCCATTTATAATGTTGCCCTGGACCCTGCAAGTATTAGGCATGAGTCTGTTTAGATGTATCTTATTTTATTTGTTTATTTCAAGGTTTAATTATTTGAGAGTAAATGTTTTTTATTTTAAATGTAAGAACATTATTTTTAAAAACGGGAAATAACTTGAGGGGGAAAATAATCTTAATATCACCACTGTAGTGCAATCAGTTTTAGCATTTTAGAGGATTATTTTCTCCAAAATGTGTCTTAAATCCATCCTCTTCTCTTCATTACTATTGTGCTCATCCTATCCAAGCCATCATCATTTCTCACCAAGACTAAAGCAATAGTATAGTTACTTGTTGCTCAACATTTTCTTTTACTTCCTCCAATCCTTTCTCCACAATGTATCAGAGTGGATTTTGATAAAATATAAATTAGGTCATGTCACTTCTTTACCTAAAGCCTTTCATCAGTGTTTAATTGCTATTGTAAGAAAATCCAAATTCTTTACTATTCCTGACAAAGTCTTGTATGAGGTAGTTCCTGTCTACCTCTTCAACTTTATCTCATATCTCTCTCCTTCCCCACAATCCATCAAGTCCTTCCCAACTCCAATTTTAAGAAGTTTTAATGGGGGACACGGTATCTTCTTCACTCTATAGGAGGAACTCTGTGAGCTGGTGGGTAGCTTGATTGTTGAATGGCAGCTAAAATAATCCTTTATTTTAATTTTTTTGACAATGCCTACTTTTATACCTATCTTGTTATAGAATCCCACCTTCTCCTATCTCTCTTTGATGATGGTTGATCAGGTTTGGAGGGGGAGAGTAGAGGTAAGGGTGGGAATTGGTAACATAAATCAGGACATACTCCTGATAATACTCTTTTAACAGTAATAATCCATTTTATGGGTAGACCGTAATTTAACAAGTTTCCTATTGATGGTCCCCCCCATTACAAACAACACCAGATTATAAACAGCAACTTTATTTGTGGCTGAATATTAGCCCACATTCATTTTTTTTTTTTTTAAAGATCTTTTTTTTTTTTTTTTAATTTTTTTAAAATTTATTTATGACTGTGTTGGGTCTTCGTTTCTGTGAGAGGGCTTTCTCCAGTTGTGGCAAGTGGGGGCCGCTCTTCATTGCGGTGCGTGGGCCTCTCACTATCGCGGCCTCTCTTGTTGCGGAGCACAGGCTCCAGACGCGCAGGCTCAGTAATTGTGGCTTACGGGCCCAGTTGCTCCGCGGCATGTGGGATCTTCCCAGACCAGGGCTCGAACCCGTGTCCCCTGCATTGGCAGGCAGATTTTCAACCACTGCGCCACCAGGGAAGCCCCCACATTCATTTTTAGAGATTATCCCAAGGAAGTAACAGTCTGGGATACAGTGATATTTGAACATGTTGAATATATCCATATATCCAGGCCTAATCAGTGTCCTGTGATGCTGTGGCAGACAAATATGTCAAAGCATAATAAAAACCTCCCAAATAACTTTTTATTAGAGTTTCATTTGAAATTTTGGGGTCTGTTAATTCCAAATATTTCTTTCATCTCTATCATCCTTAGGTATTCTCAAAATATAAGCCCCTCCAGGCAGTGTGCCCCTCCTGCACCCTCTTGCCCATTTAATTCAGAGCTTCACATGGTGCTTCTCAGAGAATATATATATTCAGTTGATCCTCAGTCAAGGATTACATATTTACAAATTCACCTACTCACTAAAATTTATTCGTAACCCCCAAATCAATACTCACAGTGCTTTCAAGGTCATTTGTAGACATGTGCAGAGTGGTGAAAGTTTGCATCACACAAGGAGCATATTGAGTTTAAATAAGGCAGCTGTTCTCCCTTCTTGTTTCAGCTCTCATACTGTAAACAGATGTCCTTTTTTTAGTTTATTTAGTGCCATATTTTTCACACTTTTATGCTTTTTGATAGTGATTTCACTGTTTAAAATGGTCCCCCAAGTGTAGTGCTGAAGTGCTATCTACTGTCCTTAAGTGCAAGAAGGCTATGATGGGCCTTACAGAGAAAATGTATGTGTTAGATGAGCTTTGTTCAAACATGAGTTATATGGCTGTTGCCATGAGTATATTAAATAAAGTATCTTTAAACAGAAACATTCAAAACAAGGTTATGTGTTGATCAGTTGATGAAAACATGACTAGAGGCTCACAGAAACCTAACCCCGTATTTCCCCTAGGAACAATGTTTTAGTATTCACTAATTTAGCATTCATGGCAACTTTATAGACCATAAGTACCATATATAATAAGAATCAGCTTTATTGATTTATCTCTCTATTTATTTATTTCTAGCTCCCCATTGCCATTTTAAATGACTTCTTTTCCAACTTTGTGAAATTTCAGTCAATTTGGGTGTACCCCTCTAACCTTTTACTTTGCTATCATTTTCTGATCCAGTTTATTATCTTCTTTCTCACCCCAGAGTTCAACAAAGATTAATGGAGTTGAATTTATAAATCTTCAGTGTTTTTTGCATCTTATTTAAGAAATTCTTCCCTATCTTGAGGTCATGAAGATATTCTCCTATATAATCTTTTAAAAGCTTTTCAGCTTGACTTTCACATTTAGGTTTATAATCTACTTGGAACTGATCTTTGATGGTATAAAGTAGAAGTACAGTTTAATTTTGTTCTCATAGATACTTGATTGTTCCAGAACCATTTATTGAAAAGGCAGTCTTTCCCCCTAGTACTTTACAGTGCCATCTCTGTCATTTATCAAGGGACTAAATAGGTGTGGGTCTATTTCTGGCTATTTTGTTCTGTTTGTCTTTTTAACCACACATGTCAGTATAACACTATATTAATCACTATATTTTATTAGACTTGATATCATAGAATAAGTCCTCCCAGCTTGTTTTGCTTTTCAAAAGCATTATGGCTATTTTATTTTTATTTATTTATTTATTTATTTATTTATTTAAGAATCTGAAAAATTATATTTCAATTTCAGTATTCCCATTAATCACATCTATTTTTTTCTTAACATCATTATTGGAGTATAATCGCTTTACAATGCTGTGTTAGTTTCTGGTTTATAACAAAGTGAATCAGTTATACATATACATATGTTCCCATATCTCTTCCCTCTTGCGTCTCCCTCCCTCCCACCCTCCCTATCCCACCCCTGTAGGTGGGCACAAAGCACCGAGCTGATCTCCCTGTGCTATGCGGCTGCTTCCCACTAGCGATCTGTTTTACGTTTGGTAGTGTATATATGTCCATGCCACTCTCTCACTTTGTCCCAGCTTACCCTTCCCCCTCCCCATATCCTCAAGTCCATTCTCTAGTAGGTCTGTGTCTTTATTCCCGTCTTGCCCCTAGGTTCTTCATGACCTTTTTTTTTTCTTTCTTAGATTCCATATATATGTGTTAGCATACAGTATTTGTTTTTCTCTTTCTGACTAACTTCACTCTGTATGATAGACTCTAGGTCCATCATGGCCACTTTAGATCCTCGGTGTTTCCTTATAAATTTTAGCATCAGCTTTTAAATCCTATGAAGAAACTGCTAGTGACTTTTATAGGGATTGCATTGAATCTGTACTTCATTTTGGAAGAGTTGAAATGTTTCCAGTGTTGAGTCTTCCAAATTCCATAGATGTGGTATATCTTTCTATGTATTCAGGTCTGTAAATTCTCTCAATAAAGTTTATAATTTCCATATAGAGGTTGGCATATCTTTAAAGATTTATTTGTAGATATTTCATATATGTTATGCTAGCGTAGTTGGTATTTAAAATTTTTTTCATTTTTTAAATTGTTGCTGATATATAGGAATAAAGTGGATTTTGCAAATTCATTTTATATTCAGTCATCTTACTAAAATGTCTTAATAATTTGTCTTTAGATAGTCTTAAATTTTCCACATTTTTGATCCTATCATCTGCAAATAATGATAGTTTTGTTTCTCTCTTTCCAAACCCAATTTTAAAATTTCATATACTTGCTTTACTGGACTGGCTCTTCAGTACTGTGTTGAATAAAAAGTGGTTTCAACAGGCATCCTTTAAAGGCAAAACTTTGAACATTTCACCATTAAGTGTGTTGTTTATTGTAAGTTTTTTGTAAATGCTGCTTTCAGGATAAGAAAATTCTTTTCTCAGTACACTAAGATTTATTTTTTAAAAATCTTGACTAGGTACTAACTTCTATCAAATACATTTTCTGTCATTATTAAGATAATCATAGTTTCTCCTCTATTCTGTTGTTTGGTTAATAAGATTGATATTCTATTGCTTAATCGACTTTGTGTAATTTCTATAAACACAAATTAATCATGATGCCTGATCCTCTTCATACATTGCAGTTTTCTGTGTGATATTTTGTTTAGGAAGTTTGCATTTATGTTCTTCAGTGAGCTTACCTGTAAGTTCTCCTTTTTCTTACTGTTCTTAGTGGAGTTATGTTAGAGTATCAGAGTTATGTTAGCTTCATAAAATAAATTGGAAAAATACACTCTTTTTTTAGTGTCTAAAAGAATTTGGATGTTATTAGACTTATTTCTCACTTGAATATTTATAGGCACTGATGGTGAAGTCATCTGGGCCTATAGTTTTCTTTATGGGAAGATTTTTGGGAAAAATAGAATGTTTGTAGTGTGAGCTAGTTAATATTGGTTGCATTTGATAAGCTATGACAGGAAAGAGATGGGCTTGAAAAAGAATTAGCTGATTTGCAAGTCAAAAAAGAATTTAATTCCTTAATTTGAGAGGAAATTAAGAGAGCACAGAAGTTCAGAACTTGCAGGTTTGGAAGATGTAAGTGATTCTCATTTCCATCTAGTGAAAGATAAAACTAAGACCTTTGAATGATAAAGTTTGATTAAAATTGCTTAGCCTCTAGGGCTTCCCTGGTGGCGCAGTGGTTGAGAATCTGCCTGCCAATGCAGGGGACACAGGTTCGAGCCCTGGTCTGGGAAGATCCCACATGCCGCGGAGCAACTGGGCCCGTGAGCCACAATTACTGAGCCTGCGCGTCTGGAGCCTGTGCTCTGCAACAAGAGAGGCCGCGACAGTGAGAGGCCCGTGCACCACGATGAAGAATGGTCCCCGCTTGCCACAACTAGAGAAAGCCCTCGCATAGAAACGAAGACCTAACACAGACAAAAAAAAAAAACAACTGCTTAGCCTCTAAAGCAAGGATCACATCAAGGATGTGAACATACACTTATTGTTAAAACCTATGAATGGGGGCTTCCCTCGTGGTCCAGTGGATAAGACTCTGTGCTCCCAATGCAGGGGCCCCGGGTTCGATCCCTGGTCAGGGAGCTAGATCCCACACGCTTCAACTAAAGGTCCCGCATCCTGCATGCCTCAATGAAGATCGCACGTGCCGCAACTAAAAAAAAAAAAAAAAAAGTATGAGTGGATCAAAGTGATGTTTATTAAGTTCTTTTTAGTTTGACAAAATGATCAAGGAAAAGAGACTAGAGGTATGTCTATCCCAACAGAAGCTTGGTAGCCTCAAGTATCTGAATGGATTCTAATGAGGGGGGATTGTCTTAAAAAGAACTGTGGATGTGGCTATTAGTATAGGGAGCTGACTAAAATAAAATAAATTAAAAAATCAAGCATATTTTTGAGAAAGAATTGTACATCAGAAATACCACCAGACTGGATTAAGAGAGTCTGCTCCTGTTTGCCCCAATGTTCTATAGGAAGGAAACATGCAAAGAAAGCTGCTGAGTCCCCAAGGAGGGCATATTTTCCAATGCCGTCTTTACAGTGACTAAGAATAACTGAAAAGGAATGTTCTGCCAAAGGGCAGAACCAAGGGCCACGTGAACAGTGGATTAGGGAGTGGAACAATGGATTATGGAAATCAGGATCTATTCAAGAAATATCCCCCCACCCCCGCCCCAGAGTAGGACCCCTTATAATCATCTGCCCAGTGGGATTTTAGAATTGTTTCTTTCATCTTTCTTCTTTCCAAGTGGAAGTATTTATTGCAACTATCCTGACCCTGTTCCACTATTGTATATATATCAGGGTGGGGTGGAACAGATAATGTGTATTACTAATTCAAATGAACCTCATCTAGACCTTGTATAGCGATGAATACATATCACTCAGAGATCTTGGACTTTAGGCTCAAAGTAGTGACTGTGTGGAATTTTAGGGTTTTCTCCCTTGGAGAGGAGATAAGTTTATTAGTATGTGACAGATGGTAGGAAATGAATATTTAATGATAAGGTGTGCTGTGATAGACTTTTTATTACTCATGAGATTTGGTACCCTTCCTTACAAGAGGATTGTACTTGAAATGTGAGCAGAAGTGACATATGTCACTTTCTAGCAGAAGATTTAAGAGTCAGCATGTGCTTGGCCATAATCTCTTTCACTTCTTCCATGACAAGCATTAATATTTCAGATAATGGCTTATCTGTCAGTCTTGGTCCCACAGCAGAGAAGATGTGGGTCAATACTGCAGCTGACCTACACTGAGCATAGGGAGAAAGCAAAAAATATGTGTTTGTGGTTGTAAGCCATTGTGATTTTGGAACCACTTATTACTGTCACATAACTTAGCCTTCTATGACTAATACAAGTATGTTTACAGTGTTAAAAGAGATAAAATACAAGCCTAAACTGTCTGCAGGGAATAGAAAATTATAAAAAGGAGAAGAAAATATTTGAAAAAGAACCAAATAGAACTTCCAGAAATGATGAATAAATCATCCAATAAAAACTCATTTGAAGGGTCTGACAGAAGATTGAGCAAAGCTAAAGAGAGAATTAATGAACTAGAGGATACATCAGAAGATATTATCAATGCTTTGAAGAGAGACAAAAAGACTGAAAATGTGGAAGAGAAATTAAGATGTGTTGTGGATAGAGTAAGAGGGTTTATCATTCATTTAGTTGGGGTTTCATAAGGAAAGGAGAGAAAGAATGAGGCAGAGGCAGTATTTGAAGATGTAAGGACTGAAAGTATTTTAGAATGAATTGAAGAAGCTCTACAATCTCAAGTAGGATAAATAAAAAGAAATCCACCCAAGACACATCATAGAAATTACAGCAAACAATAGGCAAACAGTATTAGCAGCACCAGAGGAAAATAGTAGATCATTTTCAAAGGAGCAACAGTTGGATTAACAGTTGGCTTCTTAACTGCAACAATGGAAACCAGGTGATAGTGGAATGGCATCTTTATTTTATTTATCTATTTTTTAAATTTATTTTTTATTGAGGTAACATTGGTTTATAATGTTATATGTTTCATGTGAACAGCATTATATTTCTACTTCTGTATACCCTATAACGTGCTCACCACCAAAAATCTAGTTTTCATCTGTCACCAAACAGTTGATTCCCTTTACCCATTTTGCCCTCTCCCCACCCCTCTTCTTGTCCCCTGTTAACCACTGTTCTGTTCTCTGTATCTATGTGTTTATTTTTGTTTGGTTTGGTTTGTTCATTTATTTTGTGTGTGTGTGTGTGTGTGTGTGTGTTTTATATTCTGCATATGAGTGAAGTCATACGGTATTTGTCTTTCTCCATCTGACTTTCAATTAGCATAAACTCTCAAGGTCCATCCATGTTGTTGCAAATGGTAAATTTTACCTTTTTTTTTATGGCTGAGTAGTATACCATTTTGTGTGTGTGTTTCTGCATGTGTATGTGTATCACATCTTCTTTATCCATGGAATGATTATCTTTAAAGGGCTGACAAATTATCTGCCAATCTAGAACTTATACTAGACAAAAATATCTTTCGATAAAGAGGGCAAAGGAAAGACATTTTTGCAGACTAACAAAAGGTAAGAGAGTTCATCTGTAGCAGATGCTCACTATAGGAAATTGCAAAAGGTGCCCTTCAGAGAGAAGGAAAGTGATGCCAAGGGAAGATCTGAGATGAAGAAGGGAAGAAGAACAAAGAAAGAAGGTAGCAAACATAGGAGTAAATCTAACAAACACTAATTATATAAAACAGTAATAATAATGTCCCATTAGGGTTAAAAAATTAAAATATACAACAGTAACAACAATAATATCATCCAGGAGGGGGGTAATGCATTTTAAATGATACTCATATCACCTAAGCATAGGAGAAAGAGATTCATTAATTTTAGTTTTGATAAGTTAAGTATGCATGCAGTAATTTCTGGGATAACTGCTAAAAAAAATAAAAGCAATGCATTATTTCCAAACTAGTAGATGAAGAAAAAGGGATAATAAAATATTCATTCTTTACAGTGTGAGGGTTATGGAAGTAACAAGGATGACCTGAGGATTCCTGGCTTTGGCAACCAGGTGGATGATAGTGTTCTTGACTGAAACAGGGACTAGGAGGAAGAGAGAGTATGGAAGGAAGAGGGTGAGTTCAGTGTAGGACAAGTTGAATTTGAGGGTCAGCTACATGGGATTGATCAGGAGGCAACCATTAAGTTTCCTCAAGGAGGTCAGGGCCAAGGCAGTGGGTTTTGGTTTTTTGAAAAATTTTTGTTTTTGGTAGCTTCTTTTTAAGCTACTGTGATTCTTAGTTTTTTCTGAACTTAGAACTTGCCTACTATTCTGAGGTCATCTTGGCTATATTGTCTTGATACACATTTTTAACAGGTTGTCCAAATATCAATTAGAGGAAAATTGTGAAATTCATGTCTCTTCAAGCCTTTAAAAATAAGGTGCTTTTCCAGCAGAAGAAACCATAAATGAAACGAAAAGACAACCCACAGAATGGGAGAAAATATTTGCAAATGATGTGACCAACAAGGGATTAGTCTTCAAAATTTACAAACAGCTCATGCAGCTTAATATCATCAAAACAAACAACCCAATCAAAAAATGGGCAGAAGACCTAAATAGACATTTCTCCAAAGAAGACATCCAGATGGCCAACAAGCACATGAAAAGATGTTCAACATCACTAATTATCAGAGAAATGCAAATCAAAACTACAATGAGATATCACCTCACACCACTCAAAATGGCCATCATCAAAAAATCTACAAACAATAAATGCTGGAGAGGGTGTGGAGAGAAGGGAACCCTCCTACACTGTTGGTGGGAATGTAAATTGGTACAGCCACTGTGGAGAACAGTATGGGTGTTCCTTAAAAAACTAAATACAGAGCTGCTATATGATCCTGCAATCCCACTCTGGCATGCATCCAGAGAAAAAACATGGTCCGAAAGGATACATGCACCCCAATGTTCATTGCAGCACTGTTTACAGTAGCCAAGACATGAAAGCAACCTAAATGTCCATTGACAGAGGAATGGATAAAGAAGTTGTGGTACATATATACAGTGGAATATTACTCAGCCATTAAAAAGAATGAAATAATGCCGTTTTCAGCAACATGGATGGACCTAGAGACTGTCATATTGAGTGAAGTAAGTCAGAGGAAGAAATATTGTATGATATTGCTTATATGCAGAATCTAAAAAAAATGATACAAATGAACTTATTTACAAAACAGAAACAGACTCACAGACTCCCTGGAGGGGAGGGATAGTTAGGGAGTTTGGGATTGACATGTACACACTGCTATATTAAAATAAATAACCAACAAGGACCTACTGTATAAGAAAAATGGAGAGAGGACAAGAGAATGATATAGATGAGATGAGATTGGCCATGTGTTGATAATTCTTGAAGCTAATTTATGGATTCATGAGGATTTATTACACCTTCAACTTTTTTGTATGTTTGAAATAGTAAAAAAGTTAAAAAAAATAAGGTGTTTTTCTATTCTAAGATGTTTGGGTTTGCCACCTAACCAGAGGGCTGGGCTTCTTCAAGTGTAAGAAAATGGTTTTTTGTTTTCTGTTTTGTGTTTTGGGTTTGTCTGTCTGTTTGGTATTTTGGAATTTATTCTTTGCTCTTTTCTGCCATCTGGTGGTATGTGAATGGAACATTGCATTTGGAGGGAAAATAAGGAATTTCAACTATTTTGAAATACATACTGAATATGTATTATATTATACTGAAAACATAATATATAATATATTATACTAAAAATATATATAACATATATTATACTGAAAATTGTAATATAATATACTGAAGAGAAGCAATAAATGGTTGTGTGTGTTTGTGATTCCAAACATTGAAATCACCAAATCACAGCAATAGTTTGAGGGCGTGGAGATTTGTCTGCCTGTGGTATTTTATGGTTTCTCTACCTACTTTTTTCTTATCTTCCTTGCCCTGCTTCAGCATCGGGCATTTTCAACCTCATATGTGGTGCTAAGTAAACTGAGTAATCAAAGTTAAAATTTTCCTTCAGTGCTTCTCTTAATTAAATCAGTGTTGGCTTTATGACCTGTACAAATGCGTGGCCTCCTTTACTCCTCCCTGTGCTTCTTCTCCTCTTCTGTGTCTGTAACCCTGTGGTAGGCAGGATAACGACCCTTCAAAGGTGTCCACATCCTAATCCCCAGACCTACAAATGTGTTACCTTACATGGCAAAAAGTACTTTATAGATGTGATAAGGTTAAGGACCTTGAGATAGGGAGACTATTTTGTATTATCTGGGTGGGTACAGTCTAATCATGTGAGCCCCTTTGCTGGTTGTAGTCAGAGAGCCAGAGGGAGAGAGAGAAAGAGATAGATAGATGGATAGGTAGATAGATAGATAGGACAATGAAAGAAGGAGCAAGAAAAATTTGAAGTGTGAAAGCAAATAGACTCACTGATGCTGGCTTTGAAGATGGAGGGGGATGGGGAGCATGAGCCAAGGAATGTGAACAAAGGGAACAGTTTCTCCTCTTGAGCCTCCAGAAGGGAATGCAGCCCTGCTAACACTTTAATTTTAGCCCAGTGTCATCAGACTTCTGACATACAGGACAGTAAGATAATAAGTTGTGTTATTTTAAACCACTAGATTTGAGGTAATTTGTTATGGCAAGGATAGAAAACTAATATTAGCCTCCACCCCATGTTTTGATTAGAATTGGGTCTGGAAGCTCAGATTGGGAGGAGTGTAGAGCTAGCTTGAATTTGGGCTAGTGGCAAACCTAAAGAACTGGAGGTAAGGTGGTAATAAACTAGTTTCTTTGGCAAATTAAATGTTGTTCCTCTCTTTCCAGGTTATGTTATGACCCTTCAAGTGCTCATTACCCTATTATTTTCACCCTTCTCTTCGAGGTTATGTTGTGGCTTCCTTTTTCATCCTTTTCCTCTATTCTTGCCTAAAGGCAAGTGTTTGGAACAGATTAAATTATATTACCAATAGTCATTGAATACCTATCATGTGAGGACTATTTCACAGTCCTTGACCTTGAAAGATTAATCATTTAGTTGGGGGAAACAGATAAGTAAACAGACACTGCAGATCTTCCTGATAAAAGATATAATACAGGTAAGCATAGGATGGTGGAGGAGCATGTGAAAGAGACACCTAACCCAGCCAATGAATTCAGGGGGCTGACTATTTGGCCTCACTGCATGGCATGCGGGAATTCCCTGACCAGGGATCGAATCCGTGCCCCCTGAAGTGGAAGTTCAGAGTCTTAACCACTGGACCACCAGGGAAGTCCCCTGACTAGTTATTTAAATTCATTATCACAGATCTTAAATGGGAACTCAAAATTTTCTGGAAATCTATTCAATTTTCCAGTAATCTTATATTCATTTTCTTACTCTCAGAAACAGGTATTTCTCACCTTCTCTCTTTGCACGCTTTCTCCATTCCTCCTTAAGGTAGTTTAACATATGTCCACAGATTCTTTGGTTATCTTCTTTTCAAGTCATGGAGCTTCATTCCTCTCCCCTTGAGTATGGGCTGGACCTAGTGGCTCATTTCAAACAAACTAATATGGCAGAAGTGACTGGGTATATGTACGCATATCAAAACAGCACATTGCACACTTTATATTACAATTTTATTTGTCAGTTACACCCCAATGAAGCTGAAAATAAAGTGACTATATATGACTTCTGAGACTAGGTCATAAAAAGCATGTGGCTTCCGTTGCTCTCCCTGTCTCTCGAATTGCTCACTCCAGGGGAAGCCAACCGCCATGTCAAAGCATCTCTGTGGAGAGGGCCACATGGCAAGGAACTGAGGCCAGCTGCCAAAAGCTATGTGAGTGAGCTCTCCTGGAAGCAGATCCTCTAGTCCTGGCTGACATCTTGATGACAACCTCTCGTGAGACCCTGAACCAAAATCACCCAGCTCAGTACCTCACAAATTGCTGACTCACAGAAACTGTGAGATAATAAATATTTGTCGTTTTAAGCTGTGGAGTTTGGGTAATTTGTCATAGGGAGCTAATACAGACTTGGCACTTGGAAGTAGAATTCCTCTATAACAAAAACCTAAAAATGTGGGAGTAGTTTAGGAACTAAGCAGTAGGCAGAAGGTGAACAGGCTTTGAAGAGAATGTTAGAGAAAAGTTTAAGTGGCTTAAATAGTTTGTTAGAAGATGCATTATGGCCTTTCAGGAGACTGTGGGTGAAGTGAGGAAAATATTAGTGGAAACTGAAGGAAAGGGGATCATATATATGTAGAGGCAGAAAGTTTAGCAACACTGTCACCTGTGTTAATGTGGAAGGTAGCAAATATACATAAAGAACTTGTTGATTTCGCTAAGGAAATTTCCAGGCAGACTGTTGAAGATATTTCCTGGTTTCCTCTTGCTGCTTATAGTGAAATGTTAAGAGAGATGCTAAAGAAAAGCTGGTTAAACACAAAGAAGCCAGGACTTACTTACTGGTCTTAAAATTATTTCTCTAGCATCTCCAAAAAGCAATGATTCTAAGTTTAAGAACTGGCTTCTAGGCAAAGATCAAATCTAGGAAACTGTGGCGAAAGCATGATCTCATGAGCTGCTATGTTTTGGGGAGTAATTTTGTTATACAGCAATATAATCAATACACTTTTACATCCTTACCCTAAGTTGGTCACCTTGCTTCAGGCCTCATGTAGAAAACAGCAGCACCTCTCTCGTCTTCCTAACACTATCTACAGTCTACTGACATGTATGCCTCGGCTCTCTGCCTTCTCCCTGTTGAAGTGAAGGCATGCCAGCCTTTTCATCTGTGCTTTTTAATCATCCCTTTTTCAAGGACTTTGATTCAACAGCAAACATTTTCTCTCTTTCACTGTCAAGTTCTGCCTCCACATCGATTCATTCTCATCAACAAACATGCTGTATTATCTCCCATCTTATGAAACATCTTATGAAAACAAACCCTCCCTTTATTCCATATCCCTCTGTTTCATTACCCTGTTTCTCTGCAACCCTTAACAGCAAAACTTCTTTGACTCTACTTCCTCACTTATTCCCTCTCAGTCCACCCTATTTGCCTTCTGTTTCCATCACTCCACTAAACATTTGTTTCTCAAGGTTACACATGACTTTGATGCTAACCTATAGAGTGGTCTCTACTCCATTCTAATCTTAACTGATCTCTCAGCAGTATTTGCTTTAGGTGACCTTTCCCTGATTTACATACCATGCTATTCACCTACTTAAATTGTACAGCTCAATGTTTGTAGTATATTCACAGGGTTGTGCAACCATCACCCACTCTGATGTTAGAACATTTTTGTCTCCTCTAAAAGAAACCCTGTACCCATTAGCATTCACTCCTTATTTCCCCCTCTTTCCCTGTTCCAGCCATAGGCAGCCATTAATCTACTCTCTGTTTCTGTAGACTTGCTTATTCTGAACATGTCATATAAATGGAATCATATAATATGTGGCCTTGTGTCTGGCTTCTTTCACTTAGCAAAATGTTTTCAAGGTTCATCCATGTTGTACCATGTATAAATACTACTTCATTCCTGTTTATTGCCAAATAATATTCAATTGTAAGAATATGCCACAGATTGATAATCCATTCATCAGTTGGTAGATATTTAGATTGCTTTCATTTTGGGGTTCTTATGAATAATGCTGCTCTGAAAAATTTGTGTTCAAGTTTTCATGTGGACATGTTTTCATTTCTCTTGGATTTATACCTAGGAGTGGGGTTTCTGGGTCATATGGTAACTGTATGTTTAACCTTTTAAAGAACCACCAGACTTTTCCACAGTGGTTGCACCATTTTACATTTCCATCAGCAATGCATGAAGATTCCAATTTTTCCACATCTTCACCAATACTCGTTATTGTCTATCTTTTAGATTATAGCAATCTTGTATAGACTGAATGTTTGTGTCCTCCCCCAAATTCGTATGTGGAAACCCTAATTCCCAATGTGATGGTATTTAGAAGTAGGGCCTTTGGGAGATAGTTAGGGTTATATAGGTCATGAGGGTGGAGACCCCATGATGTGATTGGTGCCCTTGTAAGGGTGTGAAGAGATCAGAGTACATGCTGTCTCTGTCTCTGTCTGTCTGTCTCTCTCTCCTCTCTTTCACTCTCTCATTCAGCCATGTGAGGAAACAGTTAAAGACTGTATACCAGAGTGCTCTAACCAGAAGTCAACCATGCTGGCACTCTGATCTCGGACTTCCAGCCTCCAGAACTGTGAGAGATAAATTTCTGTTATTTAAGCCACCCAGTCTATGGTATTCTGTTACAGCAGACCTTACTCTTGAAACACTTTCTTGTTTTGGCTTCCAGGACATCATACTATCCTGGGTTTTCTCCTATCTCACTTGCTGCTCTTTCTCATACGCATTTGTGTGTTTACCTCTTCTTCTTCCTCTTTATTCTCCTTTACTTCCGCTAACCTTCTAAATGTTGGGGTGCCCTAGGTCTGTGTCTTGAGATATCTTCTCTGTCTACACACTCTTGCTGTCATCTGGTCTCATGTCTTTAAATACTATGTGCCGATTGCTTCCAAATTTATAACTTTAGCCCTGACCCTTCCCTCATCTCCAGAGCCCTATATCCATTTGCTTATTACTTAACAACTCTTCTTAGATGTCTAATAGGAATTTCAGATAACATGTCCAAAACAGAACTCATGATTTCATCCATAGACCTGCATCCTTTCCCAGTCTTCCAAATTTCAGTAGGTGGGATTCTGTCCACCTGCTTGCTCAAGCCAGAAGCCTATGAGCCATTCTTTTTTAAAAAAATTAATTTATTATATTTATTTATTTTTGGCTGCGTTGGGTTTTTGTTGCTGTGCGCGGGCTTTCTCTAGTTGCGGTGAGCGGGGGCTACTCTCGTTGCAACGCGTGGGCTTCTCACTGAGGTGGCTTCTCTTGTTGCAGAGCATGGGCTCTAGGTGCCCAGGCTTCAGGAGTTGTGGCTCGCAGGCTCTGGAGTGCAAGCTTAGTAGTAGTGGTGCACTGACTTAGTTGCTCCGCGGCATGTGGGATCTTCCCGGACCAGGGCTCCAACCCGTGTCCCCTGCATTGGCAGGTGGATTCTTAACCACTGCGCCACCAGGGAAGCCCCTATGAGCCATTCTTGATGACTTTTATTCTCTTATACCCTATATCATGTCTATCAGCAAGTTTCTTTTGACTCTGTTATCATAGTGTATTTGAATTCAACTCTTTCTTTTATGTCTCCTAGCCTAGTCCCAGACTAGCCTAGTCCCAGACATCGTTGTCTCTTCCTTGGATTACTATAGTAGACCCCTACTAGTTTCCCTGCTTCTATTCTACAGTTCATAATTCATATAGCCATCAGTCATCTTTTACATTTTAAGGCATCACATCATGTAACTTCCTTGTTTGAAATCCTTCAGTGGTTTCTATTGCTCTTAAAATCTAAACTTGTTTGCCTGACTTAAGGCCCTGCATGATCTAGCCCTTGCTAGATCTCTATCCTCATTTCCTACCACTCTTCTGTCTGTAATATCCAGCCCACTGGCTTTCTTTCTTCCTTGGGACCTTTACACTAGCTGTTTCCTCTGTCTGGAAGGTTCTTCCCTTGTTCTTCACATGACTGGCTTCTTCTTGTCATTTGTGTTTTAGCACCTATCGTTTCTAATTTTTTTTGTGTGTTTATTTATTGTCTGTCTGCTCTCCCAACACCTGCTTTACCAGCTGTAAAATCCTTGCAATGAGGGCTTTGTCTATCTTGTTCAGGGCTGCATTCCCAGAATTTAACAGGGTGCCTGGTAGACACTTTTAAAATATCTTCTTTTTAAAAAAATTTCTTATTGAGATATAATTGACATAAAACATTATATTAGTTTTAGGTGTACGATATGTATTTATATATTGTGAAATGATTACCACAGTAAGTTTAGTTAATATCCATCACCACACATAGTTACAACTTTTTTTCTTGTGATGAGAACTTTTAAGATCTACTCTCTTATAACTTTCAAATATACAATACAGTATTGTTAAATGTAGTCACCATGCTATACTTTATACCCCCAGCACCTATTTATCTTATAACTGGAAGCTTGTACCTTTTGACCACTTTTACCTATTCCACTCTCCCCCTACCTCCTGCTTCTTTTTCTTCTTTTCTTTTTAAAAAATGAATGAATTAATTAATTTTTGGCTGCATTGGGTCTTTGTTGCTGCATGCGGGCTTTCTTTAGTTGCAGTGAGCAGGGGCTACTCTTTGTTGCAGTGCACAGGCTTCTCATTACAGTGTCTTCTCTTGTTGTGGAGCACGGTCTCTAGGCGCGCAGGCTTCAGTAGTTGTGGCACGTGGGCTCAGTAGTTGTGGCCCACGGACTTAGTTCCTCCACGGCATGTGGGATATTCCCGGACCAGGGCTCGAACCCATGTCCTCTGCATTGGCAGGCGGATTCTTAACCACTGCGCCACCAGGGAAGCCCCTACCCCCTGCTTCTGGCAACCACTAATCTGTTCTTTGTAGTCTATAAGTTTGTTTTTTTCTGTTAAATTCCATATATAGATGAGATCATACAGTATTTGTTTTTCTCTGACTTATTTCACTTAGCATATATTCCCTCAAGGTCCATCTGTGTTGTCTCAAATGACACAATGTAATTCTTTTTTATGGCTAAAAAATATGCCACTGTGTGTGTGTGTGTGTGTGTGTGTGTGTGTATATATATATATATATATATATATATATATATCACTTTTTTTTTATCCATTCATCTATTGACTGACAGTTGTTTCCATGTCTTGGCTATTGTGAATAATGCTGCAGTGAATATGGAAGTACACATATCTTTCTTTCCTTTTTTTTTTTTTTTTTACATCTTTATTGTAGTATAATTGCTTTATAATGTTCTGTTGGTTTCTGCTGTATAACAAAGTGAATCAGCTATATGTATCCATATACCCCCATATCCCCTTCCTCTTGGGCCTCCCTTCCACCCTCCCTATCCCACCCCTCTAGGTGGTCACAAAGCGGGAGTGCACATATCTTTCTGAGATAGTGATTTTGTTTCTTGCAGAAGTGGAATTGCTGGATCATATGGTAGTTCTATTTTTAATTTTTTAAGGAACTGCCATACTGTTTTCTGTATTGGTTGCACCAATTTACATTCCTACCAACAGTGCACAAGAATTCCTTTTTCTGTACCTACTTGCCAACACTTATTTCTTTTCTTTGTGATAACAGCCATTCTAACAGGTATGAGATGATAGCTCATTGTGGTTTTGATTTGCATTTCCCTGATGATTAGTGATGTTGAGCATCTTTTAATGTACCTGTTGGCTATTTGTGTGTCTTCTATGGAAAAATGTCTATTCAGATCCTCTGTCCTTTTAAAAATTGAATAGTTTGGTTTATTTCTGTTGAGTTGTATAAGTTCTTTATATATTTCAGACCTTAACCCCTTATCAGATATATGATTTTGCAAATATTTTCTCCCATACTGTAGGTTGCCTCTTCATTTTTTTTTTTTTTTAAAGAAATTCACGTTCTTTTATTTATTTATTTATGACTGTGTCGAGTCTTCGTTTCTGTGTGAGGGCTTTCTCTAGTTGCGGCAAGTGGGGACCACTCTTCATCGCGGTGCGCGGGCCTCTCACCATCACGGCCTCTCTTGTTGCGGAGCACAGGCTCCAGACGCGCAGGCTCAGTAATTGTGGCTCACGGGCCCAGTTGCTCCGTGGCATGTGGGATCTTCCCAGACCAGGGCTCGAACCCGTGTCCCCTGCATTGGCAGGCAGATTCTCAACCACTGCGCCACCAGGGAAGCCCTGCCTCTTCATTTTGTTGATGGTTTTCTTTGCTGTGCAGAAGCTTTTTAGTTTGATATAGTTCCACTTGTTTACTTTTGCTTTTTGGCGTCAAATCCAAAAAATTATTACCAAGACTGATGTCAAGGAGCTTACTCCATGTGCTTTCTTTTTATAGTTTCAGGTCTTATTTTCAAGTCTTTAATCCATTTTGAGTTGATTTTTGTGTATGACGTTAGATAGTGGTCCAGTTTCATTCTTTCGCATATGGCCACCCAGTTTTCCCAGTACCATTTATTGAAGAGACTGTACTTTCTTCATTCTATATTCTTGGCTCCTTTAGTGTAAGTCAACTAACCATATATGCATGGGTTTTTTTCTGAACTCTATTCTGCTCCATTCATCCGTGTGTCTGTTTTTATGCCACCACCCTACCTTTTTGATTACTATAGCTTTGTAATATAGTTTGAAACCATGAATTGTGATGCCTCCAGCTTTGTTCTTCTTTCTCCACATTGCTTTGGTTTTTCAGGACCTTTTGTGGTTTCATAGAAATTTTAGGATTATGTATTCTATTTCTGTGAAAAATGCCATTGGAATTTTGATAGGGATTGCATTGAATATGTAGATTGCTTTGGGGAGTGTAGACGTTTTAACAGTATCAATTCTTCCAATCCATGAGCACAGAATATATTTCCATTTATTTGTGTCTTCAATTTCTTTCATCAATAGCTTATAGTTTTCAGTGTACAGGTCTTTTACCTCCTTGGTTATAATTATTCCTAGGTATTTTATTCTTTTTGATGCAATTGAAAATAGGATTGTTTTCTTAATTTATCTTTCTAAATATTTGTTAATTGAATGAATGAATGATTTTGAACTTCTAAACTGAGTTCTGAATCAGAATAAGACTTATCTAGGCACAGAAGGGAAGAAAAAGGAGCCAGAAATATCCAATCAGAAAGAAGTCCAGTGGGCTGGAGATTACTGACAGAGCAGGAGTGTGAGGATGGATTATAGCCATGCAGTAGATGTTAATCCCCTCAGTCTTTGATATACTCAGGTACAACCTGGGAACAGTGTCAAGAGCATCCCAGTGCCGAACTCCTTAGAGGGCATTTATGATGGAGCAGTGTTTGACCATAAGACCCATCATCCCTGCAACTAGCAAATATTTTTAAGGATATCTGGCATTTGCTGTCACGATGCAAGGTACTGAGTGCAGCCCAAGGATGTCATCTACCAGTTGGACATCTGTTTAGGAGCCAGCTGCTGCCTGTTAAGGACAAGAGACAATGGAGTCAATGGAACACATAGTGATCCAAGAGTCTAATGAGTATAGTGTATAGCTGGTCTGGAATACGAAGCAGAGGGGCTGAGCAGAGGATCCTGGTGGGCACAGCTTGGGATGGTGGCCCTGAATTATTGTGTCCATATATAAATCAGATACTTTTGTCTCTACACTTGGGATACACTTTTGGTGGGATCTGAGGGTAACTACAAGGTAACTATTCTATAGTTTATAGTATAGACTGCAAATAAGAGCTTCTTCATTACTTTAAAAGCCTTGATAAAAGTTTGATTGAATTTGAAATCCTTTTGCATTAGCACAAGAAATCTCCCCTATCACTCTCCTGCTCTGTCAGTAATCTCCAGCCCACTCGACTTCTTTCTTCCTTGGGATCTTTACGCTAGTTGTTCCCTCTGCCTGGAATGCTTTCATTTGCCACTGAAGGGAAATGCAGAAGTACTAGATTTTTTAAAGTATAATTTCAGTTGTGGTTCATTTTAGAATGGTTATAAAAACTGTTTTATATTTTCATCTACCTACCCATGAATAAAGTTTCTTGTGGATGGTGATTGTCAAAAATTGGAGAGATTATCATTAAATAAGTTATCAGGAATTACACCTGGCCATTTCAGTTATAAAACCAGTTTTCTCCCCTCCCCTCCCCTCCCCTCCCCTTCCCTGTTTTTCTACCTTATGATTTTCCTACCTTCTTTTCATCCTTTCTAAGTAATCCAATTAAAAAACCATTAGGTAGGGTTAGCAAGGTAGGCATGTGCATTGGAGTGTGGTGGGCTGTTGGCTGCCTGGCATGGTGTATCAGAGTCTGAGTGAAGTGAGGAGGGTGCTTATGAGGAGGAGGGTGGTAGCAGCTTGTGTGGTTGTTGGGAGCTTGAGAGAGGTGAGGAGGTTGTCTGCACAGGATAGTGGTGACAGCGGCAGTCTGGCACAAGATGTTGGAGCTTGATTGAAGTGAAGGGGGCATCTGGGTAGCATGGGCACTGGGGTATCATGTTGGTAATTTACTCTCAAGGGAAAAAAAGTTATAGTGTTATCATTGACACTCTTTTGTAAGTTCAGAATTATTTTAACATGAAAAGAATAAAGTTATGTTTAAATGAGCAAACTAAAGTTTCTCGTTAAAATGTTTTGATATCTTATTAAATATTTTCTCGTTGAATTTTCTTCCAACAAGGCCCATATAGATAATTCCACATTCCTTCCAGTTTATCTCTGTGTGTTGTATAAATATTATCCTTTTTTGTTTGCAACAAATTATGAAAAAGGCTGTGAAACATTATTTTAGGCAGAGGGAGTCACATATGCAAAGCCCTGGAGCTCAGAGAACATGACTTTTATGAGAATTGCAAGCAGTTCTGCACATCTGGAAAGTGTGAAATTGGTGGTGGGGCAGCTGTCAAAGGAAAAGACCTCTAACAACCTCAGCTGGACGGTGGTACCATTCACTGACATAGGGGATATATTCACTTCTATGACTCTGAAACTGACAACCAAGAGCATAATGTCAAAGAAGATGCTCCCCAACTGGTACAGATAATCATTTGTCTAAAAACTGCACACGATGCTTCTTGAGCTGAGAATTCAATCACAAATTGCCCTAAACTTGTGCCTGCAGGAGGCACTCCTCAGAAACATGAATAGGGATGGAGAATGTAGCCTCTGTCATATCATACCCGCTTTCAAATAATTTAGCAAAAAGGACACCTTACAGTAGACATATGCGATAAGATAATTTATTGAAGCATTATTTTGCTTTTTATTCTGTTTTCCTGCCCAATTCCAAGAATACTTTTCCACTTTCTTTTTTTCTTTTTTTTTTTTTAAACATTTAAGATGCAACTATTTTAAGTTTATTTATTTATTTATTTTTGGCTGTGTTGGGTCTTCGTTTCTGTGCGAGGGCTTTCTCCCGTTGCGGCGAGCGGGGGCCACTCTTCATCGCGGTGCGCGGGCCTCTCACTGTCGCGGCCTCTCTCGTTGCGGAGCACGGGCTCCAGACGCGCAGGCTCAGTAGCTGTGACTCACGGGCTTAGTTGCTCCGCGGCATGTGGGATCCTCCCAGACCAGGGCTCGAACCCGTGTGCACTGCATTAGCAGGCAGATTCTCAACCACTGCGCCACCAGGGAAGCCCCTTTTCCACTTTCTTTGTTTGAGCTTTTGCTCAACTGGACCAATGTGGAAGTACAATTGCCTTTTGTTTTTTAAAGCCTGCAGGGACCTACTGTGTAGCACAAGGAACTCTGCTCAATATTACGTGGTAACCTAGATGGGATAGGAATTTGAAAAAGAATGGATGCATGTATGTGTATGGCTGAATCACTTTGCTGTACACCTGAGACTAGCAGAATATTGTTAATCAGCTATACTCCAATATAAAATAAAAAGTTTAAAAAAATCTCATCTTCTAGTTCTGCCTTAAAAGAAAGAAAACAGTCAAGTTTTGATGTTTATTCTCAGACTTAGTGATATTATGATTTCATCTATTTTTATTTTTCATTTGCTGGAATAAAGAGAGGAAAATTTAAAAAAAGAAAAAAAAAGAAAGCCTAAACTCATTGAAGAACTTATGCCAGGTGTTCCCAGAGGAGAGGAGAGAGAGGCAAGAGCCTAAGAGGGAGAGTCTACTATGGTAGACCTCAAAGAGCGATTTATTCTGGGAGGGAGGGCTCCATGGAGTATCAGCGACCAGCATCCAGTTCCTCTGAGCTGCTCTTTTGTAATCCCCTGGGGATGCGGCCTGGCCTCAGTGTGGAATGGCTTTGTGGTACAGTGGGAAGCTGAACCTTTGGTGTTGGGGTTTCTAGCCTTGGTAAAAGGGAGTCCCAGCTTGAGCTGGGCGGCAAGTTTCAGGAAACAGCAGAGTCACTTTCCTGCAAGAGACCCTGTAGTCTTATCAGGAGGGACCAATCTGGACCAAAGATCAGGGGCCTGTCCCTAAGTATTCTGGACTGTGTACAACCTGAAGTCTTTATCCTAGGGGTGGGACTTGACCCTAGTATTGATTGAGGTTAAATTTCTATCAACTTGAGGAGTGGTGGCTTAAGATGAGATTTGATAATAGAAAAAGAGTATGATGTTTCCTTCCCCTAGACTGTGAAGTAACTTTCATACTCACCATACACATTTATAGCTTGCAAGATCTGGGGGAAATTACTTACACATGAAAAGACTTTTTTTCCCCAGAAAAATTCGGCATAAGTCTAATTGTACCTTTTCTGTGAAACAGCTGAGATATTTCAGTTTGATATGTGCCTCCAGAAATTAATGCCAGATGGACTCAATATACCTCAACAAGCTTGGTTTTCTATTATTTTTTCTAACGCAAAAGCTGAAGTGGTGGGAAAGAAGGAACAAGCCAGCCCAACATTTGGTAGACTCAAATGTTCTCTTCGATTTCCCAGTGCTCCTGCAGCTGACTTGGGGCTGGGAGCAGGTATGGGGTGAATACTGGTTTAATTCCAGTTTTCTTACAGCTTTACCTTCCAGGTACAAGTTGTCATTCAAATACCCAAACCTCGTATTTCTTCTAATCTTAATTTGAGCCAGGAGAAATTGAGCTCTGAATTGAGTCTACTTCAGTAGACTTCGGATGAATGATGGCTAGAAGGATAGAATGACAACCCAACTCATTCTTTAATGATGTTTTTATTTTCCATATAAGAAAGCCGATACAGAAACTATACGAGCAAGACTGTTATAGGCGTAGCCATGTGTGAAAAAGCCAGTTGACTGCAGATTAGAAGTTGTGACTCTGCCGCTACCTGTCTGTGTGGCCCTGGGCGTGTCATTTTAACTCTCTGGGCCACATCTGCACATGAAAGTTTTGGACTGGATGACCAATAAAAGGTCTCTTCATGCTCTATTCTTCTTGTGATTCTAGAATGTAGAGTAAGAAGATTCTTTTAAAATAGAAATACAGGGTAATAAAGGAGCCTTACTGACATTACATGCTTAGATATAATGGGACTTATTATTTTTGGTAGAACTTTTGAATGTGCCAGTAAGATCAGATGAGTTCAGTGTTTTTACAAAACCATGATCAAAACCTTGTGATGAAACTTAGAAATTGTATTACTATATATTTTGGCTGTATGCAGTAGATAATCATATCAGAGCTTGGTGAAACATAAACTCCTCAAAACCAGTGATGGGAATTAACAAATTATTAGAATTTGAACTGAATAATATGCAGTTTTAATCCTTGAAAGAAATCACTTTATTTGATTCCAATGAATGAAAAGTGCTTTATATGTTATTTCAGAAGCTGGAAAATTGACCATATTTAGAATCCTGGGCAGCAAAGTAAAACAGATTTTAGGTGAATTTTGCTGTACAGATAGTCAATCCCAAATAAACAAATCACTGCTAAATATATTGAGAGATCTCAGTCAGTGATTATCATATGGAATAGGTTCCTCAGGAAGCATTTGATTCTTGATTTCATAGCTGCTAATCATTAATATACTGTTGTTGCTTGTATAAATCTTGGCTAATTATTTTAATTTTTTTCCACTGTTTTCCTAGTTTTATTTGAAAAAAAAAGAAGCGTGTAATTTCCTTTCTCTAATATTAATGTGCTGAAATTATGATAATAAATATCATTTGACTAAAAATGTTTAGATCCCGAATGATCCAGAAAGGCTCTGTACATAATCTGAACTCACTGAACAACTACTACTCTTAACAGCTTATTACTGAGTAGACTAACCTGTTCTTTGCACTGTTCAGTGTATATTTAGAAATTAGGAAGGACCAGATTCCTGACGACTCAAAATGTATATGGTAGTATGAATATTACTTTATTCACAGGTTTGAGTATAGAATACTTCACAAATTAAATCTTACTCTGATTTGCCACTCTTTAGGTTGATGGAAATTTGATCTCAATCAATGCACATTATTTCCCTTTTCTGTGTAAGTGAGGAAAAGAAGGCTTTATTAAGCTGTTATACACATTTTGAACTAGACTATAGGCTAAAACTAGAAGTTGAAATGGACTTAACAGGTAAGATTAAAAACCTTCATTTTCACATGGATCCGATTCATGTCTCCTGGAGAGGAAAATATTCTGTATAAAATTTGCTGAAGAAAATAAATATTTAAAAAATTGAAGTTCTTACTGGACTAAGTAAAACAGTGCACTAAAAAAAATAAACTTTAAGAGAAATATAAGTGAAAGTCGTAAAATTCAAAACCAAAAGATGAATAATTTATGTAATTTTTAAGGAATGTAATTTTGTGACCTTGTTATGGAATTCATAGGTAAAACACTAAATCTGGTGTAATCTTATCTAGGCAAGATGTGTACAGGAAGCTTTGCATGAACAGATGAGTGAGGTCTGACTCCCTGAATAATGGACGCTGAGAGCACTTCTTTTCTAGGTGGGTGTAGTAGTTTGCTAGGACTGCCATCACAGAGTACCACAGACTGGGTGGCTTCAACAACAGAATTTTATTTTCTCACAATTCTGGAGGCTAGAAGTCCAAGATCAAGGTGCCGTCAGGATTGGTTTCTTGTGAAACCTCTCTTTCTGGCTTGCAGACTGCTGCCTTCTCACTCCTAGAGCTTGCAGAAAGGAACACAGCCCTGCCAGCTCCTTGATTTTAGCCTAGTGAGACGTCTGTCTGATTTCCTTACTACAGGATAATAAATTTGTGTTTTTTAAGGCACTGAGTTTGTGGTAATTTGTTACAGCAGCAACAAGCCAATATACCATACACCATCATACCCTTGATCGTCTACTTGTGTGACTCCAAACACAGCATGCACACACACTGTTTCCTGTACTTGAAATGCCATTACCTTCTTGTAGGCCTAACTAACTCTTAAACCTACTTCTGAAGTTACCTTCTATTAGAAGAATTTACTGAACTTTGGGTTTCTGCCCATTTCTATCTCAACACGCTATATTTGCAACATCTGTCTGTCTTCTCAACTTATTACCGTTGTTGATTTCCCCTCTTTTCCAAGACTGTTGAGCTCCTGGAGGCCAGGGACTTTTATTCACAGCATTTAGCCTATGAATGAATTAAGTGGAATGATGAATAAATGAAAATAGAATGTTCTAAATACTTTTAATTTAGAAGGCTCATATTCTGTGTGTGAGTCTGTGGATATGTTTGTACTTAGGTGTGTGTTCTTTAGGGAAGAGGTAGTCTGAGAAATGTCAATTTGTTAAGTCCTCTGTTTTAGTCTGTTTGGGCCGAGATAACAAAAATACCATAGACCTGGTGACTTATAAACAACCAAAATTTATTTCTCATATTTCTGGAGCCTGGGAAATCTAAGATCAAGGTGCTGGCAGATTGAGTATCTGGTGAGGGCCTGCTTCCCAGTTCATAAGTGGCTGTCTTCTTGCTGTGTCCTCACATGATGGAAGGAGAGCTAGAAAGCTCTTTGGTTCTCTTTATAAGGGCACTAATCCCATTCATGAGGGCTCCACTCTCATGACTTACCTCCCAAAGTCCCTACCTCCAAATACCAGCACATTGGGGATTAGGCTTCAACATGCGAATTTTGGGGGCACATTCAGTCCATAACATCCTTTAATTCTGGTAATCTTCCCCAGCCTCCCACCCAAGTGGTTGGCAATTAAATATCCATTATTATTGGAGTTTTACATATAAGAATTCCAGGTTTATTTGGGGCTACAGATGTGGATCTGGTCCCAAGACTAAGGTGATAGCCCTTGCTTTCAAGATAGTGTTCAGCCTGCACTGTTATGTGTGTGTGTGTGTGTGTGTGTGTGTAGAGGGGGAGGGTAAAGTAGAATGATGGGCTGTACACTGGCTGGGCTACTGTTTCCTCCCATGGACAAAAGCCCAGAAGCTTCTGGTCGTGTCTTTTGTTTCAAAATTAATGTTAAAAACTGAGGTATAATTGACAGAAAATATTGTATTAGTTTTAGCTGTACATCTTAATGATTTGTAATATGTATATACTGCAAAAATGATCACCACAATAAGTTTAGTTAACATCCTTCACCACATACAGTTAGTTTTTTTCTTGAGATAAGAACTTTTCAGATCTACTCTCTTAGCAACTTTCAAATATACAATATAGTACTGTTAACTATAGTCACCGTGCTGTATATGATATCCCCAGGACTTATAATTGGAAGTTTGTACCTTTTGTGTGGTCATTTGTCCTAGACTTGGGAAACTGTCTTTTTCCAAGCCCTCCTTCTTTGACATCCCCTCCCATGTGGAGGAAACAAATATAAATCCCTTCTAAAAGGCTAGATTTTGCACCTGAGGCAAGAAAATATACAGGCACTGGAACAAGATACAGTTAATATATACACAGATTGAATATGTCTGTGTATGTTTTTGCCGTAGGAGAGTCTTTTAAGTTCAGTCCTCATTGTCCCCACCTTTTTGTTTTTTTAAACAAAAAGCATTTTATCAAGGGTATTGCTCTTAGATTGTCCAAGAGGGGACGGGGAGAGAGGCAAGTGCCTTTGAGTGGAAAAAGATGAGAGGAGCCCCAATAATGACATGTTGACATTATTGCCATTCTGTCAAGTATATGGTTTAAAGTCAGACTTAATTTGATATGGTAAAATAAGTAATGTGACCTTTCACACATCATCATAATGGTGTAAGATTCATACCCAAGTACCAGTCATTGTTTTTCCTATACAGTGTCAATTTAACTGCTTCATAATATTCTTACCTGAACTATTTATTTAATTATTTCCTTATTTGTTTAATTAGTTAGCTATTTGGGGGCAATTAGATAGTTTCCTATTTTTTTTTCTAGTTTAAACAGTATTGAGATGTTGTAGCTGAACTCTTACACAGATCCTCAATTATTTCCTTAGGATAAATTTCCAGAAGCATCATTGCTGGTTCAGAAGAATGGGTCAGATTTTAAGGCTGTTGATGTGAGTTGCTAAAGAGTCCATTAGAAAGACTGTACCTTATCACAAATGGCAGACTGCCCTTTTGGAAGGTACCTTGAGTAAATAAAAATGGAACATGTATTGGTTTGCTAGGGCTGCCATAACAAAATACCAAAGAACAGGTGGTTTAAACAACAGAAATTTTTTCTCCAACTTTTGGAGGCTGGAGGTCCAAGATCAAGGTGCCAGCAGGGTTGAGTTCTTCTGAGATCTTTCTCCCTGGCTTGCAGATGACCACCCTCTCGCTGCCTCTTCACATGGTCATTGCTCTGTGCACATATGCCCCTGGTGTCTCTTCCTTTTCTTATAAGGACACTAACCATATGGATTAGGGCTCCATCCTAAGAGCCTCATTTTAAATTAATCACCTCTTTAAAGACCTTATCTTCAATTATAGTTACATTCAGAAGTACTGGGGGCTAGGGCTTCAAAATATGAATATAGAGGGGAGGGTGGGGACACAGTTCAGGCCACAACAGAACTCTTAACTGCAAGAAGAAACTCTTGGATATAATAAAAAGTTGACTTAAAAAAAAAAAAAGCAGAGTTGCTGCTTTCTGAAAATATAGCTGGTCATAGTTTCCCCCCTCTTCTTCAGCTCATTCTTTTCCTTTTCTCTAGTTCTCTTTTTCTTTTTCTGGGTATATTTAGGTACAGTAAAATATGCCCTTTTTATTGTGCATTTCTATGAGTTGTTTAAACACCATATTCAATTAGGTTTTTGTAATCACATTTGCAGGAGGGATGGAAAACAAAGGTTGTCTAAATTTCAGTTATGTTTTTAAACTTTTTCGTTTTGGAAGGCTGACATACCTGTAAGCAAGGTAAAGCCAAGAACCATACTCAGGCAATGATCTAAAAGGTAAAGTAGAAAAAGAAAATGTTTTTCTCCTGAATGATCTGAGGGGTAGGAAAGCGACAGCATCATTTAAGTGTTTATATAACACTGCTTATTCACTGTCCCTACCTTTACCAATCTAATCTCTGAAAAGAATCTAACATCCCAATTATCTTGCATTTATCCTAGCTTTCTAAATGTCTTTCAAACATGCTTGTGTTGTCTCCCATCATCCCTACCCTTCTATATGTAAGGCTTATACTAGACATACACTTCTTTGAAGCTTTCCTAGTCAATAGAAATTAAAATAATGGGTCCTCAATAAGGTGGTATGGAGGATTATTTCAAAACAATGTAGGAAAAAACTGTTACTTTAGAATTTACAGTTTAGATGGAAAAATAAGTTATGGTCTTATTCTCTTTCAGAAATTCACCTTTTACTGTTTTACATTTATTTGGATGACTCAAAAATAAATTTCTTCAGGTCTAATCTCTCATCTGAGCTACAGTTTTGGGCATCCCAGAAAACACTGCCCCATGAATATCCCAGTATCACCTTAAACATTAACAACTATGTTCATCATCTCCCCCACTTCCTCCAAAATAGTTTCTTTTGTTAGATTTTTCTAGTTCTATTATGCTGCAGTTTTTGGCTTCCAGATTTCAAACACTGGAATGCTTTTATTTTCCTCATTCTTTATCTGTTGGTTAGCAAATTCTGACATACCTGAATTGTGTTTTGTAATGACAAGGTAGTAGTTTCCTATTGTCCTTCTCTTTTAATTTTTTCAATGGCACTTATCACTAACATGCTGTATACCATTCTTATTTATTGTCTGCTTCTCCCCACAAGAATGTAAGTTCCATGAGGGCAGAGATTTTTGTCTATTGTTTACTGCCCTATTCCCAGCACTCGGTATAGTATTTATTGGATAAATTGAGTACTTACTATGTGCCAGGCACTGTGCTCTGTGTTTACATGCAGAATCTCATTTAATTTTTACCACACTGGGTAGGTGTTTTATGTTCTGATTTTCAGATAATAAAACTTATAATTTAATTTTAAAAAGGTTAGGTGACCTGTCTGAAGTCACACAACTCGATGGTCACATGGTTAGTAGGTGTTAGAGCCAGACTATAGATGGTCCCCAAACTTTGAAGCCTATCTATACGCCTTTGAAATAATATTCATACTCCTTAATCTAAATTTCAAAACATTCCATAATACCAATGCCCTTATTTTACTTTTTTCTATCAAAAACCTCCTGATCCAGTCAAACTGGTCCACTCATTGTCCCTGGGAGCTTATAAATTTCCTCCAGATTTTGTTCAGATAAACTCCCTATAGAAATCTTATCTAGCCTTTGACTCTGCGATTCAGTGCAACTTCTACCTCTTTAATCATTTCTGAATACATTCCATTCCAGGATACAGTGAGGAATTCCTCTTCTAATTTACCACATGGTTTTTGGGCTTTCGGTCACATGTCTTACACCGCGTCGCACTCCTTGTATCTTGCTTGGCACACAAAAGTTCAATAAATGGAAGCCACTAACTTGCTTGCATTCCCATCTGGGTCCATAAGGCAGTTCTCAGGGGTGCGTAATACTTTACATACAGTGTTCATGTGTTTAACTCCCTCGGCTCCCAGTCTGATTGGAAACGCCTTTAAAAACCTAACGTTTTAGTTGGGAAGGAAGCTCGCACAGATAACGTAAACATATAAAAAGATGTGTACACGAGGGTAATATGAAAACGTCCTCTGTCTGAATGCGCGAAGGGAGGCTGAGAGAGGTGTCGCGGGAGGGCTTCACGGACGGCCTAGGGGTGGCGGGGGTTTCGCACCATGCCTTGGTCGGAAAGTCTGGAGGCACGCTGCTGTCCTTCACATGGCCTCGGGCTCTCTTTTGCGCAGGGCCACGTGCCGGCGTTTTAGTCTAATCGCCGCTCGGGCCCACTATAAACGGTTTATAACCGCCTTCCCCGACTAGGCCTCTTCCCTCCATCTTTGTGCGGACGGGAGGGGCGAGGACGCCAGGTGTAGCGGCTCGGCCGAAACACGGCAAGTAAATCCAGACCCCCAATCTCAACAGTCAAGTTTTCAAAAAGCCCGCGCGTGGCGCCCCAGGCCGCATCCGTTGGGAACGGCCCCCAGCGCGTCCCCAGCTCGACCCCACCCCCCCTTCCCACCCCGCGGCCAGCCCAGGGCGGGAGGAGGCGTGGGGGTGGCAAGCGAGCTCTGCACACTAGGGGCGCCGGGGCCAGCGCACACCGGGGAGCGCGCCCGTCCAGCAGCTGCCGAAAACGGAAGTGGGTGCGAGCGGATCGCCGTGATTGGCCGAGCTGACACGTCTCTCAAGGGGCTGGCGCGAACGCCACTGCGGAGGTTGGCGAGGGGATACGGCTAGGGGAGGGGGAAAATCACCGGGAACAGCCGCGGGGCTGGGGGCAAATGAATCGCAAAGGTTCGCTAAGTGCAGCTAGAGTCCCTAGTCAGGGCGCACTGAGGATCCCGGGGGTGAAAGCGGGGCGGTAGAAGCGGTGGCGGGAGCAGCGCAGGCCGATGGCTAGAATAGACCGCGGAGGGCGGGGAGTCCGTGACCTAGAGCGGCGCGGCAGCGCGGTAGGCGGGACTAATGAGAGCGAGGCGGGGATTGGCGGGCAGCCCTGGGCTGTCGTACGTCCGCGGTGACGCACGCCTCGGCGAGGGTGCGCGCGCGTTCAGCGGCCTCTTTGTGTGGTGCCCAGATAGGGGAGCGGAGGTGGCGGTAGTGGCGGCCTCGCTTTCCTTTGAGTCTCCTCGGCTCGTCCTCTAGCCGGCACCTTTCCCCTTCCCTTCCCCTTCCTCTCTTCCTCTTTCCCTTCCCTTCCCTTCTTCCCTTCCCCGTCGGTGACCGGCGGGGGCGGCTCCAGCGACGGCTGGGCCCAAGCTGTGAAGAAGCCTTAGCCAACGATAACGGCGACGGCGAAACCTCGGAGCTCGCAGGGCGGGGGGAAGGCCCGGGCCGTGGAGATGGAGAATTCCCAGCTGTGTAAGCTGTTCATCGGCGGCCTCAACGTGCAGACGAGTGAGTCGGGCCTGCGCGGCCACTTTGAGGCCTTTGGGACCCTGACGGACTGCGTGGTGGTGGTGAACCCCCAGACCAAGCGCTCCCGTTGCTTTGGCTTCGTGACCTACTCCAATGTGGAGGAGGCCGATGCCGCCATGGCCGCCTCGCCCCATGCCGTGGACGGCAACACGGTGGAGCTGAAGCGGGCGGTGTCCCGGGAGGATTCGGCCCGGCCCGGTGCCCACGCCAAGGTGAAGAAGCTCTTTGTCGGGGGCCTTAAGGGAGACGTGGCCGAGGGCGACCTGATAGAGCACTTCTCGCAGTTTGGCACCGTGGAAAAGGCCGAGATTATTGCCGACAAGCAGTCCGGCAAGAAGCGTGGTTTCGGCTTCGTGTATTTTCAGAATCACGACGCGGCAGACAAGGCCGCGGTGGTCAAGTTCCATCCGATCCAGGGCCATCGCGTGGAGGTGAAGAAGGCTGTCCCCAAGGAGGATATCCACTCCGGTGGGGGCGGAGGCGGCTCCCGCTCCTCCCGGGGCGGCCGGGGCGGCCGGGGTCGGGGCGGTGGTCGTGACCAGAACGGCCTGTCTAAGGGCGGCGGCGGCTACAACAGCTATGGTGGTTACGGCGGCGGCGGCGGCTACAACGCCTACGGAGGCGGCGGAGGCGGTTCGTCCTACGGTGGAAGCGACTACGGTAACGGCTTCGGCGGCTTCGGTAGCTACAGCCAGCACCAGTCATCCTATGGGCCCATGAAGAGCGGTGGCGGCGGCGGTGGAGGAGGCAGCAGCTGGGGAGGTCGCAGTAACAGTGGACCTTACAGAGGTGGCTATGGCGGTGGGGGTGGGTATGGAGGCAGCTCCTTCTAAAATTTTTTTAATGCCTGGGAGTGGCTATAGGGGTAGCTGTTTTCAACCACCCAACTAGGGTCGATTCCTAAGTCCTTTCCCCTCCCACCGCCTTCCCCATTTTGCCCTTGGGGAAGCCACTTCTAAGGCTGCTCACCCTTGGGGGTGTTGCCCTGTTTGCCTGCCACCTCCCTTGTCTCCCTCTGAAGATGGACTTGGCCCCACACACACATTTTTGTGTTACAGTCATTGATGGACTCTATTTTTTTATTATTACTTGGACCTTGGTCGTTTTTATACTAGCAAGATGTCTTGTTTTAATTTGTGTTTTTTTTGGGGGGAGGGAGTGAACTTGCTGATTCTGTAGCAAAACCTGGGCGGGGGTTGGGCGGGTTAGTTTACTTTGTTGTAAGGACTTGATATCTGGCTACAGCGTTTTCTATGAAATCTCTTTGGATCCCATGCCCGAAATTTGGAAGCATATGTACAAAAATCATTTTTACGTTTTATTTTTAATAAATCATTGTGTTTGACCGTACATGTCTAACATTTTTTTCTAGGATCCATTCCGTACCGTTTTAAGGGATGTTAGTTGAAAAATTTTCTTGTTAATTCTTAATTCTTGATGTGTACTTCGAGAAACTTTTAAAAGGTCCTGTGGGTTTTTTTTTTCTTCTTGCTGTTGCCCTGGTAGTGACGTGTTGAATTTTATCCCTTACAGGTAAAACTTTTGAAGTGGTGGATGTGGCTTTTTAAAATTTTTAGTTTCTTTGCATCCATCTCTTGTACTAAATAATTTGCTTATCATCTTGACATGGTTGATCACTTCTTTCTATGAGAATTTACCTCAAAGTATGTACCGTGTAGTTCTAAAGAAATAGTTTGTATTAAGCATGTGTTTTCATTCATATAAACTGTTTAAAAAATTTCATTTGGCCTAGTTTCATCCCTCTTACTGGTTTGTCTGTAATGAATGGTTACAAATAAGGGTTATGTTTTATCCTCAAACTAAAAGCGTTTTTGTATTTTCAGAGCAGGTTTAGATGGTTTTTCTTTTTCCCCTCCAGCTGAACTGTTGTCCCTACGGAAATCCTTCCCCCAACCTTTGTGGCACCATCTATTGGCAGAATGGCAGTATATCTGCAAAAGAATTCGTTTAAAAACTTGTTTAGGACAGTTGCGTCAGATTTAGAAGTTTTGCCATCAAAAATCTGTGCAGACTTTGGTTATACATTTACTTGTAACTAAGGTGGGTTTTACAGGAATGTAGTTAACAGTCAATATCACAATTGCCCTTTCGACATGAGATTTGAAAATGTAAACTGCTATGCATAGCTTGGGCAGTGGCCCCATATTGCTATGACGACTAATGAACCAGCTTCGTGTACTGGTATCTTAGGTGCAAGTTGTAAAGCAAAATATTTGTGTTTTCTGCTTGGTTAACAAATGTATATTTGTAGCCCTTTCATGCAATAGAATTCAAGTTGTTGTTTATAAAAAGCAAAACAAAACAGTGATACAGGAGAAAATTGCCTTCCTGGATAGACGTATAGAATAGCAACGTTTATGGATATCACAAATAAAGAATTCAATTCTTTACATGATTGAGTGAGAGTATGTATAACCTGGTGGTTGGGTTCAGAGTACCTATTAATCTAGTACCTACATTTTGATTTAATGTTATGGTAAAATATTCGACTGGAGTTTTGTGGTTGAAAGCCCAAAGCTAGCTGTATTAAGCTTTCTGAAGGGAGATTACTGGGCTTTAAAACAAAAAAATATATTGACCCTTTTTCTCTTAATTCTTGTTGCTGTATATTAAGATTTAATTCTTGCCAAAATTTTTTTTTCTAATTGCTAGGGTTCTGCTTTCAGGAGACAGGAAGAACGGTCAAGATTGCTAAGATGCTTAAGGCTGCTTAGTAGTCACTTTGACAAAGGGTAGCTAATACTTGGTACAAATACTTAAGTACCTCTACAACAAATGGGATAGTAAGTTTTGCCTATTGAATAAATAAACAATATAGTCAAATTTTGCACTCACATGGTTTTACAATTTGCTTAAATTTCTGTTTCTTACTCTTAGTAAAATGCATCATACTGCCTTTCTTCATGTGGTAATTTGGTCCAGCTTTTGGGGGGGGGTCCTCTAAGATACAGAAAATGATATGTGTAAATTTTTTATCATAATTATTACTCTGCTTGTATTTTACTCAGTTTTAAGGGGAAGATCTGTTTCTTCTGGTTCAATTGGAATAGTCCACCTTTTGGAGGGTTTTCAAAGTGTAGTAAGGTTACTGTCATTTTGTATTTCCAACGTAGTGACTTGTAAAAAAAATTATGTTAAAGGATTTTCTCTTAATTAGAAAAATGACAGCGTTCTGTTCATGGCATATTACCACTTCATTGTCATGTATATACCTTTACAAATTTATAATCTGGATTGGTATTTAGTGAAGGAAAAAGTAGTGGTATTTAGTCTTCCCGGAATTCCTCTTGTCAATTTTATGCAAGTATTTTTGGCATGTGGGACTTATTTATTCTTATGTTTTGATTTCTTTCACCTGTGAGAACTATCTGAACATTATTACTTCAAATTTAATTAAGACTTCATGGGAGGAGGTGGTACAGAACCTAATCAGTATTGAATATAATTTTTGTGCTATGCTTAAATTTAATTTGAAAGATTAGAAAAATAAAAATGAACTTTTTTTTTTGTCTCCCTATCGTGAAGAACTTTTGCATTTACAGTGTTTTTAGTATAAAGTCAATGGTAATCATTAGTTGTGGTGGTTTAAAAGATTGATAGTAATTTCAAATATTAAAAAGCTTGCAAATGGTTAACGTTCATAGTGATAACAAATCAGGATGATATACTGATTGTTTCCTCCTATAACTTAGTGATTTAGAACACAGATTTCATATTTAAACCTTCACAATGAATTTTTGTTTTTAAGCAAGTTTAAAGGATTGAGGATACTTAAGAATTTGCTATTTATGATTATTTCCCTCAAGACCAGAAATGGCAGTGTCAGTTATTTGATTTGTAGGCTTATGTATCTTTTAAGTGTGCTTAATTTTCTCAAATTTGAGAATTTGCATTTTAAACGTTGTATGTCTTTGCTGATTGAAAGTGGGCATTTGGATGTTGAATTGATTTAAGCAAAATTGCATCTAGATAATGTAAGGATTATTCCCCAAAAGACAGTATTTGCACTTAGAAGAGGTAAGTCTCTTTCTGGAAGAAATTCCATTTTAACCAACTTAACTGAGTCAGTGTTAAGATTTTGGTCACTGGGAAAAATTATTTCTTTTCCCTGTTTTAGAAGGCTTTATTTTTTTTCTGAAGCAGGGCAACAAAGATTGCCTCTAAACCAGTGTAAGACAATGCCTTTTCCTTAGTGTCTTATTGCAGATTACATTGCTGTGCCTTTGTCTAATGCTTTCTATTAAAAGTGAACATACATTGTAAATTTTTTTTCCAATAAAAAGTCCCTTCTGTGTTATTTTAAAAAGTATAATACTGCATATTTGGATTGTATTTCAAGTCACAGAAAATACCAGTATTACTAGGAAATAGAAGAAACAAATGTTACTGAATCTTCTTGAGGCTGGTGTATTTTCAAAAATTAGTAGAATTAAATACTTAAATAACTGCTTGTAAACCAAACTAAACAAAGAATGAGTAAAAACCCTGCCAATATGAGCAAACTCTCTTCTCAAGGATAATCCTTGTTAATAGGCGTATGTTCAGCTACATCTTTTTTGTATGTACCTACATTAATTTTTAAAAGTAGGATTATATAGTTTTGCAGTTTATATGTATATCGACATTATATCAGGGCAAATAGACCTTTCTCATCCTTTTTAATGCCTGTATAATGTTCCATAGCATGGCTGTACCATAGCTGTTGATGGACATGAGGCTTCTTCCTTCTCTTGCTGTTACAAATAATGCAGTGATTGTTCTTGTTGCACATCATGTTCTTGCTCATCACATACACACTTAGTTGATGAGATGGCTACCTTAGAGTTAAATGCGCTAGATAATGAGAATGCAGCAGTTCTCTGGTATCATGTATTTTTTAGTTCTCAGTGTATATTCAGGGAAGGATACATGCTCATTGGCAGCATTGTTAAAGCCTTAGGGTACATTCAACTAAAACATTTTACTGAAAAACTTCAAAGCTAGATTATACATGATAAAACAGTTAATGACCTATGAAGACCATTATATTGTTCCTTCCTGTTTTCTCCCAGTACCTGTAGATAACCTATGTTAACAGTTTGTCTACTTCTAGTTCTTTTTATTTGCAGGGAGGTACATTTATCTTTTTTTAGGAACAAGAATTGAGTCATATATACATACATATATATATATTAACTTCATTGAGTCATGTCATATATACATACATATATATATTAACTTCAAAGACACCCATATCTGTACATACAGCTCTGTCTCATATAACTGGTATTCTATAGTGGAGAGGCACTATAATTTATTGATTAGCATGTTTCCATATTTTCTCTGATTATAATTTAAAATTACTTTTGCAGGGCTTGTGTTGCAATTTGCAATGTACCAAAGAGGATCAGCCCATGCTCACAAGGTACCCATAGGTTTTGTTTGAGTAGCGAGAATTTAAATAATCATGATAGAGTGTGAACATTTTAGTCAGAGATAGGTATGAGCAGTAGTGATGACTTTTTGTGGGTCAAGAAAAATGTTAACATTTGGACTAGTCTTGGCATTAGGACTAGGTAGATGAGTTGGCAAAGGGTGTTCCACAACTTATGCCAAAACACAGAGCATGATGTATTGGGCTCCTTACAGTTTTTTCTTAGATTGCTGGACCACGAAGACTTTAGAAGCACATCATCCATTTTTATTTTGCATTATTTTATGACTCACGATTTTTGCTAAGCATTAATAGAATCAGCTTAAGGGAGATGGGACATATTCAGTGATAGAAATACAAATCAGTTGAGATCTTCAATGGGAAGTGATGATCACTATATTAATGAATATTTCCGTAAGGAGTGCAATTCATAGTTTGGAGACGCCCTTTATTAAACCATAGTTAACAGTATTCTCACTATTCTTCCATTTTCTTCCTTTAATATGTCTTCCCTATATTTTGACTTATTAGCTGATTTTAAAATATAGTTTCGTTAGTAACTTTTGCAGTAAACAGTTTCTGATAAAACAATTTGCTATAATTGAAAGCTTAATATGTACTGTAAATTTTGTTTTAAAAATTAACAGTTGTATAATTTGTGGGGAGGCAGGGTTAGTTTGAAGAATAATAAGTGGGCATGAATTATTAGCTTCAAATTGAATTTGAGTTTAGCACATCCTGAATGTTCTTGGTGCTTAAATATAGTCTCTTACTAAATATAATGTGTGGAAGTATCTCGTTGGGAAATATGATTTATTGCTCATTTTCAAGAGGGGCACGCAACTGGTTTGGGAAAATTAGTCTTTGACATTTGGAGCCTACTTGTGGGTGAACTTCAGATTCTTCCTAAATGAGAAGTTAAATGCTACCAGATAAAACATTTATCATAAAAAAGGAGATATCAGAAAGCTGCTTCTGAGAAAGGAATCCCATATTAGGAAGACTAAAAAGGGCAGTTGAGTCTCTTATGTACTGACCTATTCCATATACTTTTTAAACTTGCACCTGGAGCTGAATGATTTGAATCTTCAGAGAGGAAAAAAGGGTTCAAGAAGATTACTTTTTTTTTAGTTCTGTGCTCCGTTCTTTACTCAGGCAGATTTTCTTTGGCCTCTTTGATTCTTTTACCACTTTGTAAGGTTTGCTTAAAAAAAAAAAAAAAAAAAACTACCTGTAATGGGTTTGTGTCATCGTCTCCTCTAAAATTATCTGATGTGAACTTGTACCATTTGGACAGTATGCTTATTTCCCAGTGTTTACTGTCAATTTCATTAGGTATTGATTACCTTCTTCATGCAAAACACATCTAGGATCTGGAGATACACAGCTGTGAGTCTAACACGATTCCTGTCTTCATGTAACTTGCATTCTGTTGGGAATTCTGTTTCTTTTGAAATCTTGCATCCTTTTCAGCATCTAGGCATCATCTCAGATTGTTCACAACATACAAACAAATAGTCCCATTGTCATTTAGTATATATCCTCTGATTAAGATTGTCTCACTCCTTCATTGGTTACTTGTTATTTGGATACCATACGAAAGGTATATTTTTTTCTTTGATGCTTATGTTGCAAATGTAATTTGCCTCAGTAGGCATCTGATTTAGTATTTCATAGTCCTTAAGGACATAAATTTTGGTATCAAGTAGAACAGGTTCTTTTCTTGACCCGGTCACCTTCTTGTTCCATGACCTTGAGCTAATTGGCCTGAACCTCAGTTTCCTTGTCTTTAAAAAGGAGAGACTACTATTAATACCTGTCTCACAGAGTTGTTGAAGGAATTCAGTGAAAGAATACATGTAAAGGGCATACTATCATCTCTGGTATATAGTAATTTTAATATTATGACTTCTGATAAGGGATGTGACTGACTAGCAAAAGGTGTACCTTTTTTTCACCCCCACCTCAACCACAAGGTATTTGCAAAGTTAACGAGGTGAATGAATAACTATCTTAAAGTAGTGACATGCGTATGTAGTCCGTAGATCACTCAGTATCTGAGGTTTGGTTTTTAACCTAGGCCTTGCTCTTGATTTGCTGGGTGAGCTTGGATGTGGGAACCCTCTATACCTCTGCTGCTTCAACTCTAGTAGGAGAGATATGAACCGTGTTAGCTATGTGTGTTTATTTGTTATTATAAGAAAGATACAAATAATGTGTTGAGAGTGACTTCCAGGTAGGAAGAAAGATCAGGAAAAGCATTGTGGTAGATGTGGTATTTAACTTAAAAAATTGGCCACATAGAGAAGGTGAGGGGAGAAAGAGGTAATTTCAGGTAGAGGGACAAATAGGCAGAGATATGGGGCATATACAGAGAACTATGCCTACTCTGTGCTAAACATTGTGCTAAGTACATTTACAAATGTTCTCACTGGATCCATTCAGTAACCTGCTTCACAGGTAAGGTAGCTGAAGCTCATCTCAGAAAGGTTAAGAAACTTTCCCAAGGCCACCCAGCTGGTGAAATGATTGAGCTGGGAGTTGAATCCAAGTCTGACTGATTCCAATGGCCATAGTCTGCACAAAACTTCTTTACAAATGAAGCTTCCAAATAGAAGTGGCTAATTTGTATTAAGGGTAAAGGAGAGTTGTGGGAAATAAATTGGGAAAAGTCGGGACCATATTACTGAGGTCTTTGAGTAGTCTATCTGGCAGTCGGTGCAAGTCACTAAAGGTAGTGAGACTGTAATTTAGAAAGATTAATAACACTGAGCATAATAGATGGCATTTGAGTGATGTTTCAGGTGGTAAGGCCTCTAAGACAGCTGATGTTAACCAGGTAAGAAAATGAGAGCATGAACAAAGAAGTAGTACTGGCAATAGACTGAAAGGGAATTTGAGGGAAGTTGTGAAAGTATAATTGGCAAATGATTGGATATGGGGGGCGGAATAAGGAAGAGGGAGTAGTTGAATCAGAATTGCTGTGTGAGTAGGAGGATGGTGATGTCACCGAAAATGGGAAGAGGAGATTTAGAAGGAAGGTTTGAACATAGGAAGTTGAAGATGCTGGTAAACACATTGAAGCACTGTGTCTTTTGCAGAAAGCTTTACAAAATGGTTATCTCTACTGGATATTCTCTTTTTGCCCTTCCTGTTTCACTCCATACCTTTCTGTTCCTCGCTTTGTGTTCTTGGAAGGTTGATTCTTAAAGAACTGTATACTCTCTTCTTTGGTTTCATGTTGAGTTTGGACAGTGGGAGAAACCAACAGGAGGTCTGGAGAGTGACAAAAAGATGAGGTCAAGATATTTGTTCCCCCTGTCCCCCAAGTACACATGCTCAGCAAACAGGTTATCGGGGGCTACAGGTCTGCTCCAGTGGCCCTCCCTTATAGCTCTGGGTCTTTTCTGGCTTCTGGTAGCCACTCCATCCTATTGCTACCTCAGGCTCCCCTTTTCTAGCCCCGAGATGGTTCACCAAACCTTGTTGGTTTTCCTTAACTGTGCCCACATCCTCGTAATTAGTTCCTTTTATTAAAACTCTTTAATAACCCTGTTTGTGCCATGTGTTGTCATCCTTTCAGTGAAAAAAAAATCGCTTCCATGTTTTCTAGTGACTTGATCTCCCAGGCACCACCAAACTTGAAGATCTAGCTATTTGCACTAAGTTACTCTCCCCACCCGTCATGAGTTTTCCCACATTGTTTGAAATTCAGTGTCTCCCTGTCTCCTACTATGTCAGGTTAAATGTATGACTTCTCTCCTTCGTGATTCAGCTGGAAATGCAGCAGTGAACAAGAGACAAAAATCCTTGCCCTCAGTAGAGCTTATATTTTAGTGGGGGGAGATAGATAATGAAGCATAATAAATTCTATGGTATTTAGAAAATGATGTGTGGTATAGAAAAATTAGGGTAAGGAGCTGGGAGTGCTGCAGGGCAGGATGTTTGTGAAGGTAGTGCAATTTAAAATGGGGTGGTATGGGTAGTTCTCTCTGAGAAAGTGGCATTTGAACATAGACTTGAAGGAAATGTGGGAGTGAGCAGTGTAGATGTTTAGGGGAACAGCATTCCAGGGAGAGGCTTAGGAAGAGCAAAAGCCCTGAGGCAGGATTGTGCCTGGACTTTTTGAGGAAGAGCAAGTTGGTCAGGGTGGCTGGAGTTGAGGGAAGAGAAGCAAAGGAGTAGCTGATCACAAAAGAAAGGGCTTTGTAAACTGTTGTAAGGATTTGGGCTTTTACCACATGATTGGTGAACCATTTCACGGTTTTGAGCAGAGGAGGATCATGATCTGCCTTGAATTTTAAAAGATTCTCTCTGATTTTCTCTTTCTTAGAACAAAATTTCTATTCCTTTAGTTGTTATGGTTGGTTTCGATGAGGGTTTATGAGAAAAGCAATCAGAACAATTTGGATTAAGGTGTAAAAAGACCCACAATCTCTTTAATTCTATTATAGGCACCTGCTTTTTGGAGAGAGAGATTATTCTTTTTGAAATGAATCTTTAATTGTGATATGCTGTCTTTAGAAGGAACTACTTGCAAGATTGGCCCTTGCCTGGGCACTTGGATTTAGGGAGTGTTCCCACTGTTCCCTAACTGATGAAGATGGTTCACGGTGTCTAGACTGTGCAAGCAGTATGATTTATGCTAAATACCGCCTTCCTTCTGGGACTCTAGAGTTTTGATAGGTGCTAGGCAGTGGGTACCTATAAAACTTGGGAGTACTTAGTCCTTGAGCAGAAACATGACACACAAGTGTATTCTGTGTGACCCCTCATGGTCAGAGAGAGCATAAAGAGGCCTGCACTTGGGTTCCTCCAGACTGTCTGTGTCTTTTCTCCAAATGATCCTACTGTGTATCTTCACTATGTGTCTGTAATAAACTGTATCTGTGAGTGTAAGACTTAGCAGTACTGAGTTCTGTGAGTTCTTTTTAGTTCATCTCTGAACCCGGTGTTGTACTTGGGAACCCCTGAAACAGCTAACTTTTTTTGTTTTTTGGTGTGTGTGTGTGTGTAACCAAGTTAAGTGGAAAACATCAGGTTGTGGGTAGAAGTTGCAGTTTTGGAAAATCTATCACATAGGTCAGTCAGCTCTGTGTCTAGTGGAGAGCTCTTTTGAGCAGTTTCTGCTTTGTTAATTCCTTTCGTTTTTCCAAAAGCTCTAGGTCTTTTCATTATTGCAGCTTCTAGCAGTTTTGAGCATGTGGAGACTCACTGCCACCATGTAAATCCTTTGTAAGCAAGTTTATAAAAAGGACTGCCTTGTAAAGATCTTTAAAATAATCTTAGTGAAGGCAATTGTTGACATAGGCACCATAAGTAATTCCTTAGGGAGGTAGGAAGTACAGCTACTAGAAGCAACAGCATCTGACAACAGGTGTAGGTATGTCAGTATGTTAGAAGGATCACACTTCGTTTGCCTGTATACACTGCAGTGAAATGTGTAACAAGGTGGTCTGATTTAACTGCTTTGTATTACTCCCCTTGGAAGGAAGTTATTCTGTTCTCATCATGAAGTAAGATTTTGGTATGGAGAATATGAAACCTGGGTCACAGAAGGGAGATTGTGGCAAAAATGCCCATTTGACATACCTCTTCTGAATTTCTATTTATTGCTGACTTCAGAGTCACAACCAGTTCCCTTCAAATCTCTGGATCCATATATTCATGAGCTTGAAAGCTTTTATTTTCATTTGGTGGAACTATTTGTTTGCTTCCCTTCATTTGAGTTTAATCACAGTTTTGTACTTTTACAACTGAAATTGCAGACAGTAACTTCTTCTTCAGGCTGGAAAAGATGATGAGTGAGGAGGGTAAATATGGATTTATTTGGTAGGAACCACTAAAGTATCCATACCTTTTCTCTAGCACTCCAATGCTAGGAATTTAACCTAAGAAAACAATTCAGTGAAAGAAAAACAGTCATTGCACAAAGATGGTCATTATAACATCTATAGCAAGAGATTGGAAACTGATGTAAATGTCAAACATTAGGGAAATGTTTACTAAATTGTGCTCTGTGAAAATGTGGGATATTAAAAATCCATTGGCCATCAACAGGTGAATGGATAAACAAAATGTGGTATCTATATACAGTGAATTATTATTCGGCCATAAAAAGGAATGAAATTCTGATACATGCTACAACATGGATGAACCTTGAAAACATTATGCTAAGTGAAATAAGCCAGACACAAAAGGACAAGTATGACTGCACTTATCTGAGGGATCTAGAATAGGCAAATTCACAGAGACAGAAAGTAAAATAGAGGTCACCTGGGGCTTGGGGAAGGAGGGAATAGAAAGTTACTGTTCACTGGGTACAGAGTTTCTTTGGGGATGATGAAGAAGTTCTGGAGATGGAGAGTGGTAATGGTTGCATAACATTGCGAATGTACTTAATGCCACTGAATTGTGCCCTTAAAAAAGTTGATGTAAGCAACTATACTCCAATACAAATTAATTAAAAAAATAAAAAATGCCTGCAAAAAATAAATAATCTTGTTGGCAAAAAAAAAAATGTTTGACATGGTAAATTTTATGTATATTCTACCACAATAAAAATTATAATAAAATATGCAATAATAATATGTATTTAGTGTAATATAGTATGTCAGTGTATTAAAGTAGTGAGATTAAACAATTAACCCTTTTAAATTATTTTTTAAAATTTTAAGTGAAATCATGACAAATTGAAATTATCCAGTTGCAACTACTTACACTTACGAATACTTTTTTTTAAAAAAATTATTTATTTATTTATTTATTTTGGCTGTGTTGGGTCTTCGTTTCTGTGCGAGGGCTTTCTCTAGTTGTGGCAAGCGGGGGCCACTCTTCATCACGGTGCGCGGGCCTCTCACTATCGTGGTCTCTCTTGTTGAGGAGCACAGGCTCCAGACGCGCAGGCTCAGTAGTTGTGGCTCACGGGCCTAGTTGTTCCGCGGCATGTGGGATCTTCCCAGACCAGGGCTTGAACCCGTGTCCCCTGCATTAGCAGGCAGATTCTCAACCACTGCGCCACCAGGGAAGCCCCCTTACGAATACTCTTTTTAAAGCTCCATGGAATTATTTACTAAATTCACAACTTTATATCTACTCCTTGTGTCCTACTCCCTCCTTCCTCAAACTGGAAGCTGTCTCTTACTCCACTGAATTCCCATAGTACCTTTTCTTCATTTCTCTTGAGTCTCTTGTTTTCTACCATTATTTATGTGTCCATGTGCAGTTTCCCCAATCAGTTTGTAAGCTCTCTGGCATTCTGTTCTTGTAGAATTTATGTGGCAGCTTCCTGGTACAGCCCATCACATAGAGTAAGATACTCAGTGAGACTGAATTATAAGCATGCAGTCGTATGAAGGCAGAGAGTGACCAGAATGTCTGAGCATACTTTCTCATGGGTTTTACATTACTTTAACCATGTGCCTGCCTCAGTTCTCTGTACCTGCTAGATGGGCAGACCTGACCGCACCCACATACGCATCCCTGTATTCTTGACTTTGGGGCTATGTCTCATCTGTATTTTACCTCTTCATGTAAAAAACAGCTCAGCTTTCTTTGTAACCAGAAAGGAAAGGACTAGAGAGATGAGCCAGGGGCAGCAGATAGAGGACCGATGGAGTCAATTTAAAGTTGCAAGTACCTATGAAAAAGTTGTAAGTAGGAATTAATACTTATTCTTGAAGGAAGCAGATTTTTGAACCTTCCCTAAGCCATTGATGTAGTCATTAGGTTTTGCTTTTCTCATAAAGATATGCACATATTTACCAGCAGAGGGCACCAGTTGCAGGTTGAAGATTAGAGGAAGATGGAATTCTTAGGGGAACCCCGAAAGACAAGTGTTTGCAATGTGCTGGCCTGTGTGAAGCACCCTGCTTGCTGCTATAGTTGGTCTGGCTTTTCTTTGACTCACCCGGGGTCCAGTGATGTGCCTCCAGTTTTCCCCAAGAGCAATCTTTGGCTAGGCCTGCTTGGTAAGCTAAGGGACCAGAGGAATCCAGGGTTAAGGACTTTATAATAGTAGGTGTTGGGAGCCTTGGATGCCAGCTTGTGTTAATATCTTTAGGGGTTCAAATGCTGTTGTTCCCCATCTTCAGGTGAGGTGGAGAGGGCATTAGGCCAGGCATCTGAGGATCTGGTCCCACGCCCCACTTGGCCACCAACTCACTGAGTGGTCTTGAGCCAGTTGCTTTCTCTCTCTCAGCCTCAGCTGACTTTTCTCTAAAATGGAGGTAGTAAGATAGGGGTAGTGCCTGCCAAGCACAGTAGTTAGTAGTGGTCTCTGAGGTCAGGGAGACCTGGGGTCAAACCTATGGGGCTGTGGTCAAGTCCTTATAAGTCTCAGAACCTCAGTTTCCTCACATTTATTTGTTTATTTATGTTCCAGTTGAGCTTATATTTACTGCATTACTTTTGAAAAGAAAAACGTTTTTTCTTTTTACCTTTTGACCCCCTTCACCCATTTCTCCCTCCCCCAACCCCCTGCCTCTAGCAACCACCAATCTCTTTTCTGTATCTGTGAGGTTTTTTTTTAATTAAAAAAATTTTTTAGATTCCACATATGAGAGATCATACAGTATTTGTCTTTCTCTAACTTATTACACTTAGCATAATGCCGTCGATGTCCATCCATGTTGTCACAAATGGCAGCATTTTAATGTTCTTTATGGCTATATAATATCGCTCTGGGTGTGTATGTGTGTGTGTGTGTATCATCTTTATCCATTCTTTATGGCTATATAATATCGCTCTGGGTGTGTATGTGTGTGTGTATCATCTTTATCCATTCATCCATGGATGGACACTTAAGTTGTTTCCATATCTGGGCTATTGTAAATAATGCTGCAATGAACATGGGGGTACATACATCTTTTTGAGTTAGTGTTTTCGTTTTTCTTTTTTTTTTTTAAAGAATTAATTTTATTTATTTTTGGTTGTGTTGGGTCTTCGTTGCTGCATGTGGGCTTTCTCTAGTTGCGGCGAGCAGGGGCTACTCTTCGTTGCGGTGCGTGTGCTTCTCATGCGGTGGCTTCTCATTGTGGAACACAGGCTCTAGGCGCGCGGGCTTCAGTAGTTGTGGCAAGTGGGCTCAGTAGTTGTGGCTCGTGGGCTCTAGAGCGCAGGCTCAGTAGTTGTGGTGCACGTGCTTAGTTGCTCCGCGGCATGTGGGATCTTCCCAGACCAGGGGTCGAACCCGTGTCCCCTGCATTGGCAGGTGGATTCTTAACCACTGCGCCACCAGGGAAATCCCTCGTTTTCTTCAGATGTATACCCAGAAGTGGAATTACTGGATCATGTGGTAGTTCTATTTTTAATTTTTTGATAAACCTCCATACTGTTTTCCATATTGGCTGCACCAGTTTAAATTCCCACCATCAGTGTATGAGTGTTCCCTTTTTTCCACCTCCTCACCAACACTTGCTTCTTATCTTTTTTAAAAAAATTTTTAATAGATCTTTATTGGAGTATAATTGCTTCACAATACTGTGTTAGTTGATGTTGCACAACAAAGCAAATCAGCCATATGCATACACATGTTCCCATACCCCTCCCTCTTGAGCCTCCCTCCCACCCTCCCTATCCCACCCCTCTAGGTCATCACAAAGCACTGAGCCGATCTCCCTGTGCTATGCTGCTGCTTCCCACCAGCCAACTATTTTACATTTGGTAGTGTATATATGTTGATGCTACTCTCACTTCACCCTTCGCCCTCCCACTCCATGTCCTCAAGTCCATTTTCTATGTCTACCTCTTTATTCCTGCCCTGCAACTAGGTTCATCAGTACCATTCTTATCTTTTTGATATAGCCTTTCTGACTGGTGTGAGGTGGTATCTCACTGTGGCTTTGATTTGCATTTTCACGATGACGCATGATTTCCGTGATGTTGAGCATCTTTTCATGTGCCTGTTGGTCATCTGTATGTTTTCTTTGGAAAAACATCTGTTCATATGTTCTGCCCATTTTTTAAATCAGATTTTTTTTTTTGCTATTGAGTTGTATGAGTTCTTTATATATTTTTCATATTAAACCCTTATCAGATATATGATTTTTTAAGTATTCAAATATTTTCTCCTATTTTGTAGGTTGCTGTTTCATTTTGTTGGTTGTTTGCTATGCAGAAGCTTTTTAGTTTGATGCCATCTCACTTGTTTATTTTTGCTTTTGTTACCTTTGCTTTTTCCCCAGCATATATTCTTGGTTCCTTTGTTGTAGATTAATTGATCAGATACCTGTGGGTTGATTTCTGGGCTCTCTGTTCTGTGCCATTGATTTATGTGTCTGTTTTTATGCCAAAATCATACTGTTTTAATTAGTATAGCTTTGTAATATAGTTTGAAATCAAGGAGTGTGATGGCTTGGCTTTGTTCTTCCTTCTCAAGATAGCTTTGGATATTTGGGGTTTTTTTGTAGTTCCATACAAATTTTAGGATAATTTGTTCTATTTCTGTGAAAAATGCCATTGAAATTTTGATAGAGAGTGCATAAAATTGGTGGATTGCTTTGGGTAGTATGAACATTTTAACAATATTGATTCTTCCAATCTACGAGCATGGAATATCTTTCCATTCATTTGTGTCTTCTCCAATTTCTTTCATTAATGTCTTGTAGTTTTCAATATACAGGTCTTTCACCTCCTTGGTTAAATTCATTCCTAGATATTTTGGGTTTTTTTGGATGCAACTGTAAATGTGGTATTTTTCCATATTTCTCTTTCTGATACTTCATTATTAGTGTATAGAAATGCAATAGAGTGTTGTGTACCGATTTTGTATCCTGCAACTTTACTGAATTTATTAATTCTAACAGAGGAGGGAACTCTACTAAACTCATTTTAGGAGGCCAGCATTAACGTCTTACCAAAACCAGACAAGGACACCACAAGAAAAATATTATAGGCCAATATTCCTGATGAACATAGATGTAAAAATTCTCAACAAAATAATAACACATTGAATGCAGCAATATATTTAAAGGATCATACACCATAATCAAGTGGGATTTATTCCAGGATTGCAAGGATGGTTCAACATCTGCAAATCAATCCTTGTGGAACACCACATTAACAACACGAAGGACAAAAATCATATGATCATTTCAATAGAAGCAGAAAAAGCATTTGACAAAATTCAGCATCCATTTATGATAATAACTTTTAACAGAGTGGGTATAGAGAGAACGTACCTCAATATAATAAAGGCCATGTATTTTCATATTCAAAGGTGAAAAGCTGGAAGTTTTTCCTCTAAGATCAGGAACGGGACAAGGATGCCCACTCTCACCACTTTTATTCAACATAGTATTGGAAGTCCTAGCCAAAGCAATTAGGCAAGGAAAAAGTAAAAAGCATCCAAATTGGAAAGGAAGAATTAAAACTATCATTATTTGCAGATGACCTGATATTATATATAGAAAACCCTAAAGACTCTATCAAAAAATTGTCACAACTAATAAAATTCGGTGAAGTTGCAGGATAAAAAGTCAATATACAAAAATCTGTTGCATTTCTGTACACCTCACATTTAAAACAAGGATAATAGTCCCTTCTCACAGGGTTGTTGTGAGGATTAAATGAGAGGGGTACATGTAAAGTCTTGAGTACAGAGTCTGGCCCAGAGTAAAAGGTTGAGGGCTGAGAGCTGTTATTACTATTTGGGGGATGTTGTCTTAAGTCCAAGGAGATGAGGGACATGAAGAACTTTGTAAGCTTTAAAGTGCAACACAGATGCCACGGGTAATTATTGTCTTGAATATGTTCAGGGCATGGGTTCTTCTACCTCACAGGAGGAGTCCTGAGGGAAGCCAAGCATCTCTCTGGATAATATGCTGTTCTCTTTACCTTTTGACTTTTTTGGACCTCAAATTCCTTTTCATTTTCTGCCTGGCTTCCTGTGCTGGGGGCATGCTAAGCAGCTACAGGGAGAGTCTACTCTCATCAAGGGTCCAGAATCTGAGGGAAAGTTTTGGTGATACAGGTGTGGTGGGTCTTGATTTAGCTTTGGTCTTGCCTGGTTCTTGGTGACCTGTTGGTAATAGTGACCACTGAATGGCTCCAAGAGAGGCCCAGGGCTGGGCTTCCTGGCACAAGTTACCCTGGTTGACTTTCTTCTTGACCTCAAAACTAAGGACTCACAGAGATATAGTTTGGTAGCATTGGCATAGGCAATGCAAATAATAGCTGCTAATGGTTACTCAGTGCCTATTACAGGCCAGGCTCTCTGCTAAGTGCTTTATAGTCTTGAAACCTAACAACACTGCGAGGTAGGTACTATTATTATCTTCTTTTTACAGATGAGGAAATTGAGACTTGTAAAGTACATTGCTAAGGGTCATGTTTCTGGTAAGTATATTCAGACCCTGGTCTGCCTGATTCTGTTGGTCTGAGCTCTTTTCTTTGTGGTCTTTCCATTTAGCTGTGCATTAGAGTCACCTATGAAGTTCACTAAAATTCCTGCTCCTTGGGCCCCAATTCTATAGGTGTGTGGTAGAGCCTGGTACTGTAGTATTTTCTTTCTCCCAGATTTATTGAGGTATAATTTACATAAAATAAAATTCACCCACTTAAGTGTCTAGTTTGATAAGATGTAGTAGTTGTATACAATTGTGTAAGTATCATCACAGTCAAGATATGGAACACTTCCATATCCCTGAAAAGTTTCCTTGTGTCTTTTGATCCTCTGATGCCTACAGTTTTAACCCACTGGGCAGATGGTTCTGATGCACACCTAGGTGTGGGGCTACTATATGTGTTATGGTGCCTGCACATGTGAAGAACTGAGGCTCTAGAGAAGCAGGATAAAAGCAAGAAAAGAAGAAAAAGACACTTAGAAGGAAGAATGATGGGCCTTGCTACCTCCAGATAAGCTGTGCTGTACAGGCTCCTTGTGGAGAGATGGGGTGTGGAGAAGAGAACTCTCTAGACCAATCCCACTTAAAAGTTTTTTCTCCTCACATGATTTCTTCCTCAGCCACATAGAGCTGGAGGATGCTGAACAAAGTTGGTGTACATGGCTGGGTAAATTGCTCTGGGATGGAGAGGTGGGTACTATTAGTAAGCTGTGGGAGAAGCTTTGGGTATGGGGAGGAGGGCTAGCAAGGAGGTGAGACACTACAGCTGGGAATTCCAAGGATGGGACCTCTTCCTCCAGGTAGAGATTACGTTGGTTCCTCTGACTTTCCTCTACTGCAAGAATCCAATAGTGACTCTCCTTAATCTGAAGTCCAGTTAGGAAAGTTAGCCTAGAGCAAGCAGGTTCAGGCTGTGGCCCAGAGAACACTTGGATAATAATGTAGAAAGTGTAAAGTGTAGCTCTGATACTAGAGAAGATTTGGGTCGCAACTTTGCGCCAGGAGTCTGGAGACTTTGATTCTTGGTTCAGCTCTGGCCCTGGTTTTGCCTTTCTTTTCTCAATGTCCTTCTTTAGGTAGTCTCTGTTCAGCTTACCTCTCATGGATAGAGTGGGGAATAAAGTGAGCAGGTGGTAGCAGTATGGTTTCAACACATACGTTGTAGTGACGTTGGTTAGCTTGGCAAAAGTAGGTTGCAAAGGAAATTGTGTAAAAATTTTATACTGGCTCTCAGTAGTTGTATGTTGAAACCTGAATATGCTCAGCCCTTCAGTATTTTCTGATCTTTAAAAATTTTCTCAGGCTTCCCTGGTGGCGCAGTGGTTGAGAATCTGCCTGCCAATGCAGGGGACGCGGGTTTGAGCCCTGGTCTGGGAGGATCCCACATGCCGGGGAGCAACTGGGCCTGTGAGCCACAACTACTGAGCCTGCGCGTCTGGAGCCTGTGCTCCGCAACAGGAGAGGCTGCGATAGTGAGAGGCCCGCGCACCGCAATGAAGAGTGACCCCCGCTTGCCGCAACTAGAGAAAGCCCTCGCACAGAAATGTAGACCCAACACAGCTAAAATAAATAAATAAATAAATTTATAAAAAAAAAAAGAAAAATTTTCTCTCTGGTTTGTTAGATGTGACACTTCTCCCTTTCCTTTTTTTTTTTTTAATAAACAGGATTATTTATTTATTTATTTTAAAAAATATTTATTTATTTAATTTATTTATTTTCCTTATTTTTTTTTTTTTTTTGGCTGTGTCGGGTCTTAGTTGCCACACATGGGATCTTTATTGAGGCATGTGGGATCTTTTTTTCCTTATAGTCTGTGGTCTGCTTGGGTGTCTCTCTAGTCGTGGTGTGAGGGTTTTCTCTCTCTAGTTGTGGCGTGCAGGCTCCAGGGCGCGTGGGCTCTCTCGTTGAGGCGCGTGAGCTCAATAGTTGTGGCATGTGGGCTTAGTTGCCCTGCAGCATGTGGGATCTTAGTTTCCTGACT